>NC_057862.1:441460668-442868168 GCF_019393635.1 Dromiciops gliroides
CTTAGCCATTCACCAGACTATAGTGCTATGTTGAGAAGTAAGCACAGTTGCAGAGAACAAAGAAGAAGAAGTGGAATCACTTGTGGGTGATCACTTCTTTAAGAAGTGGATGTGAGTGAAACTGTGTCTCTCTCTTCTTGTGTCAAAAATGTAGAGTATTGTAGCATGAATGGACTTTCACCTTCCAAACCCTGGAGTTGTGGGAGATAGTCAACCTTGAAAGATGGGCAACCTTGGGAAATGGGTGCTTTGAGTTCTTGAGGCTTAATTTAATTCCTCATTCTCTACATCACATTAACTTTGATCATAAAAGTATTTTATTATTTTCCAGTTACATGTAAAGATAGTTTTCAACATTTGTTTTTATAAGATTTTGAATTCCAAATTTTTCTCCTTCCCTTCCTCCCCTCCCCCAGACAGAAAGCACAGGATTAAACATCTTAAGCGCATTTCCAGGGAAGCACATACATCTGTGACTGGTTTGTGGCACCACTGACTCCTGGTCTGCAAACATCCTCATGGCTCCTTCATGGCCTGCCTTGAAAAGATGGTATATAGTTTTCTGAAGAGGTCAATGGCAGAGTGTGGAGTGCCATATTAAGGCACACAAAGTATTCTTTTAGATTTCATAAACTTAGCAACTCTAAGTTACAAATGGCATTCAAGCCCTAATCCGGGTCCTGTCATTTCCAGAGCCAGAAATATGAATGTTATACATCCTTCTCCCATCATGAAACACTGGGCTGACAACTCCTTTCTGTAGGACTGTTTAGAGTGGAATATTTGCATGCTTCTTCCAGGGGCAGGACTGCTTTTTGCTTGCTAATACATCTAGGTCATGGCAGATCTGGGCTCAAGTTGTATAAGGCTGGATGATATCCACAAACCCTCTCACTGTGGCAGGGAAGGGATTTGCAAACTTCTCCACATACTCTGCTTCAGCAGCTTCCACATTCTCTTTTCCTCTGAAAATGATTTTAACTGTACCCTTTGCCCCCATAACTGCAATCCCAGCTTTCGGCCAAGCATAAATGACATTACCACGTAAGTGTTTGGAGCTCATCACATCATAGGCACTACCATATGCCTTCCGTGTGATTATAATGATTTGGGGCACAGTTGTTTCTGCAAATGTATAAAGTAGTTTTGCCCCATGTTGGATGATGCCCCCATACTCCTGAGCTGTACCAGGCAAAAAGCCAAGCACGTTGACAAAAGTTATCAGTGGTATATTGAAAGCATCAAAAAATTGGGCAAAATGAGCACCTTTCACAGAAGAATTAATGTCCAATCACCCTGATGCCACTTTGGGCTGGTTGCCTACAATCCCAACAGTCTTTCCATTCATCCTCACAAAGCCAATAATGATATTGTTGGCATAACTGGGCACAATCTCAAAAAATTCTCTCTCATCAACAATTGCATGGATTATATCCACCATGTCATATTTGGTAGATTCCAATGGGACAAACATGTCCAGCTCAGGAACAAGGTGGTCACACTGATCGTGATATTTGCGTATTGGAGCTGGATCCTGGTTACTTAAAGGTAAGTAGTTAAAGAACTCATGGAGCTTCAATAGGGCATGTATGTAATTTTCAAAGCTCTGTGTGCCACCCCTGACATCGTTGTATGTGTCTTGGTACTACCAAGCTTTTCCTGGGTGACATCCTCATTGGTGACAGATTTTACTATATCTGGGTCCATGCTGAATAGAGAGGATGTGTCCTTCACCATGAATGTGAAGTCTGTTAAGGCAGGGGAATAGACAGTGCCTCCCACACATGGGCCCATGATCAAAGAGGTTTGTGGGACAACTCTGGAAGCCATGACATTCCTCAAAAATATATCAGCATAGCCAGCCAAGGATTCTACCCCTTCTTGGAGCTGAACTCCTCCAGAATCATTCAGTCCAATCATTCACAGGAGCCCCAACTAGCATAGTTTGATCCATGATTTTACAGATCTTCTGGACATGAGCTCCTGACAGGCTTCCTCCAAACACTGTCAAATCCTGACTGAAGATATAAACCAATTTTCCATTGATCCGGCCCTGGCCAGTTACCACACTGTCCCCAGGAAACTTCTTTTTATCAGATGCCGTTCCAAAATCAGCACATCTGTGTTCTACAAACATGTCACTTTCAACAAAACCCCCAGGATCCAACAAGACTCCGATTCGCTCTCTGGCTGTTAGTTTTCCCCGTTTGTGCTGGGCATCAATACGAGACTTACCACCTCGGAGTAGTGCTTCTTGGAGTTTCCTTTCGATGCGCTCATTAACAGTGATGGGCTGGCTGCAGTATCTCTGGGCCTGCTCCATCTAGCGCCTGGTACTGCTCACCAGAGTGCACTAGACAGTCCTGGCCGCCATAGCCCGCAGTGCAACAGCCATCTTTGTTCTGGCTTCCTGTCCACCTCTCACGTTCACTTTGAATAAGTGTCTTTTGGTTTAGCAAGATGTCATATAGTCTGATTTTGCTGGAGAGATTCAGTGGAAATGGAATCTTATGAGTTGCCTGTTGATATGGACAGTTATCACTGAACTCAGTCAGTTGGCTAGCATTTATCTATTCCTTACTATGTGGCATGTACTGTTCTTAGCTCTGGGGATACAAAGAAAGGAAAAAAGACAGTTCCTACTGTGACAATAAAAGGTAGGGCATGGGGTGGAGAAGAAGAAGGAACAGTATACAAACAACTATATACAAATAGGATTACAGGCTAAACAAGCTCACAGTGAAGACATGGAGGTTAAGGAGCATTGAAAAAGATTTCTTGAAATAGATGGGACTTTAGCTGAGACTAGTATTTCAAGGACCCATTTTATATATATATATGTAGGTGAGGCAATTGGGGTTAAGTGATTTGCCCAGGGTCACACAGCTAGTAAATGTCAAGTGTCTGAGGTTGGATTTGAACTCAGGTCCTTCTGAATCCAGGACCAGTGCTCTATCCACTGTGCCACTTAGCTGCCCCTTATATATCCATCTAAGCTACAATTTGATAGAAAGAGGTTTCCACAGATTCTCTGATCACCTCAATAACAATTCATACAAAAGGCTTCACAGACTAGCGGGGCCATACTGACTTCTTTCCTTTGAGCTCCTATAGCACTCTGCACTACTCTTTGGGAAGTGAATAGTGCATTATCCTTTAGGATTATTTAGCTATTTGGGGCTTATCAGACAATAAGCATTTATCAAGTAGTAGTATGTGTACTGGTACACAAAGGCAAAAACATAGTCCTTGCTTTCAAGGAGCTCACATTCTGATGGGGGAGACAAAGAGATAAAAAACTGGACATGTAAGATATATACAAGATAAATGTAAAGTGATCTAAGAAGCAAAGTCTTAGCAGTATGGAGAAAAGGGAAAGGCCGTTGGAGTTGGAAAGAGGCCAGGGAAGCCAGGAAGCAGAGGTGAGGGAGAGTACTGCAGCCCCCGGGGAACAACCACGGCAAAGGCATGGGGTTTCAGAGATGGTGGGTCATGTGTAGAACCCATGGAGGGAAACAACAGAGAATAAGATTGGAAAGAAAGAAAAGGGCCAGGCTGTAAACCACTTTAAAAGCCAAACAGAATAATTTCTATTTGATCCTGGATGTAACAGGTAATCAATAAAGTTAAGGGAACAACAGTGACGTAGACAGACCCATGCTTTAGAACATTTACCTGGGCACTTAAGAATTGGCATGGGGAGATCCTTGAGGACCAATCAGAAGTCTATTTCAATATAAGACTTGTGCATTTTTTTTGGTGGGGCAATGAGGGTTAAATGACTTGCCCAGGGTAACACAGCTAGTAAGTGTCAAGTGTCTGAGGTCATATTTGAACTCTGGTCCTCCTGATTACAGGGCTGGAGCTTTATCCACTGTGCCACCTAGCTGCCCTCAGAAGTCTATTTCAATAGTCTCTTTTTCCCCCTGCTAGATAGTAAAACATCAGTGACTAAGTCTGATACACTTAAGGGGATGGGTCTTTCTTACAGCTTCTCACCAAGAATCCCCAACACCTTCAGTACTCATGATATATACTTCGTTGATGTGAATTGAGTTGATGATGTCCACATTTCTGACTAGCTCCCAGAAGACCCAGAAGGAGGTAGAACCTGTTGTATCTGAACATCATATAAAAACAAAGACATTTAGTCTTCTTTTCAGTCATAAAAAAGACCTTGCCAAAGCCCAATCCTTTTTTTTTTTTTGTAGCAATATCCCATTTTTCTTCTTTGTCATTTTGTAGAGTTGGCTCCCTGCTGTCAAGGAGGCTTATCTGCATTCCTGACTGGTGATGGTGCCAGTACCCACAAGCTAAATTGATGTATTTTGGCAAGATAATTTTATTTGGAAATCTAGGTGAATTTTCTGCCGCTCCTGTATTTTTCTTCTCAGAAAAGCTACTATGTTCCATTGTACCTTATCACTGACTATGGAGAACATGACAAATTTCAAATGTGGTCCTCCAGCAAATTGTTTTCATTTAACACATTTTAAAAGTAAATGGCAGGGGGCGGCTAGGTGGCGCAGTGGATAAAGCACCGGCCCTGGATTCAGGAGTTCCTGAGTTCAAATCCAGCCTCAGACACTTAACACTTACTAGCTGTGTGACCCTGGGCAAGTCACTTAACCCCATTGCCCCATTAAAAAAATTAATTAAAAAAAAAAAAAGAAAAAAGTAAATGGCAGGGGGGCAGCTAGGTGGTGCAGTGAATAAAGCACCAGCTCGGGATTCAAGACCTGAACTCAAATCCAGCCTCAGACACTTGACACTAGCTGTGTGACCCTGGGTAAGTCACTTAACCGTCATTGCTCCCCCCCAAAGTAAATGGCAGGCCCTATTAATGGCAATGATTCTGTCAGCACTGCAGTCAACAGAAGGTGTGTGACACAGATGTTTTTGCTTTGGTCCAGGACCAATTTTATGGCTCTAAGGATCTTCCACTTAGGAAACCCCCTCTACCAATGCAGAACTACAACTTATAGTATAAGAAAGTTTTCTGGGGACACTGAGAGCTTACATAGGTTAATGACTTGCCCAGGGTCACACCAGCCAGTATGTCAGAGGCCAGACTTGAACTCAGATCTTTTGGACTTTGAGATCAGTTTTCCATCCACTTCTTTAAGAACCGTAATATAAAAGGCACAGTAAAAAAAGTACTAGTTCTGGAGTCAGAAAGGCCCAAGTTTAAATCTTCCTTTTGCTGCTTACTGACATTGTAACCTTGGATAAGGTCACTTAGCCTTCCTGGGCCTCAGTCCTCCCATCTGTGAAACAAGAAGTTTGCATTGGAGGGCTACCGAGGGCTTTTCAATTACATATATGTATGAATCAAATATTTATTATACTTTGTACAGGATCTTGTGCCAAATACTTGAGGAGGGGGGAAGGGGGGCGGGAAGAGACACTATCTAGTGGAGGAGATAAGACACCACAGAAGTTACTATAATACGATGGAAGGGACTCGGTAACAAAAGAATGTCATTAAGGCTTAGAGATCCCTTCTAGAGAATTACTTTTTAAACAAAACTGAAAGTTCATATGTAGCACTGATTTCTAATTAGTTGTTCTTGCTCCTATGGATTTCTATCAGCTTGGATGAGATATGCTCTACCCAGAACTTGACAGGATCATGGAATTTAGAACTGGGAGGAACTTTGGAGCCAGGTCATCTGGTCCAACCTCCTCATTTTATAAATGAGGAAACAGGCCCATAGAGGTTAAGGAATCCATTTAAGGTCACACAGGTAGCAAGTAGCAAAGCTGGGTCACAGAATCACAGGTTTAAGGAACCTTAGATGTCATCAAATCCAACCCCCTATTTTATATATAAGGAGACAGATTTAGAGAGGCTGTTACTTGTCCAGGGTCACATATTAGCAAGGGTCTGAGGTCTTCCTGATTTCAAGTCCAATATACTATTTGTTATGCCACACTGACTGTTCTTAGGAACAAGGTTTTTCCTTTTTGTTTTGATTTTTACAACATGACTAATGCAGAAATATGTTTAATGTGATTGTACATATATAACCTATATCAGATTGCTTGCTTTCTGTCTTGCGGAGGACGGAGGAAAAGGAGGGAGAAAAATCTGGAACTGAAAATCTTATGGAAAAATAAAAAATAAAATAAAAAAATAAAAATCTTATGAAAAGAAATTAGATTAGTGTGGATACTCAAGTGAACCACCCACCTCAGCCTCCTTGGTAGCAGAAATTACAGATACCCATCAACCCTCTTGGTTCATTCTGATCATATTCTTGAAACATACCTAAATGTATTTCCTGATTCAACAGTTTCAAATGGGGATTATATTTTTATAGAAAATGTAAATGCATTGGATTACTTCTAGAGCTCCTTTCAACACTGCAATTCTATGAGTTTGAATTTGATGGATAAAAACTATTAAATGAAAAGAAGACTTTAGAAAATTTCTGAGCCCAACTTTTCACTCTTTAGAGTTAGCAGAGATCTCTCTGTCCTGTAGAAGAGCCAGGGGCCAGATGCCTTCAAGCCCACAGGTCTTTTAAAATTCTTTCTAAGCTTTGATGCCCCCATAAACTGGAAGCTCTTGCCTTAAGGAAAAGGGCATGGAACCAGCTACTTAAAAAAAAAACAGGAACACAGAGACCTAAAAAGGATTTGTGCAACAATTTAAATTTTCAGGTCATATGATTACTTTTTTTTTAATCCATAGAGAATATTAAAATTTGCTTCTGCCCTATTCCTTAGAGAAGTAAATGCTCTAAGATTCATGTGGCTTAAAAGAAAAAGACCAAACTAGATGTTCAAAGACAAGAAGTCCTAAGCTCAGCAGTCTCAGACACTTACTAGCTGTGTGCACCTTGAGGAAGTCACTTAGCTTCTCTGTGCCTCAGTTTCCTCATCTGTAAAGTGAGGATTATAGGAGGCACCTAGGTGGTGCAGTGGATAGATCACTAGCCCTGGAGTTGAGGACCTGAGTTTAAAGCACAGCTCAGATACTTGACACTCGTTGTATGACCCTGAGCAAGTCACTTAACCCCTCATTCCCAACCCCCATGAGGATTATAATAGCACCAACCTATCAGGCTTGTTGTAGGATCAAATGAGATAACATTTGTAAGTCACCAAACAGGATGTCCCCAAGTATTAATGCAGCTTTAAGCTGTTAAAGATGTATAAATGCTAACTGACATTATTACCCACACCTTCTTTATCCAACTACATCTTTCAATGCTTCCTCTCTTCAAGCAAGACATTATCCCCTCATATTCTTGCTTGTTCTCAACTCTGTACTTTTGCTCACGCTGCTTCTCTTTCTGGCAAATGCCCTTCCCTATTCTGTCCACTTACACGAACCTTCTGTTTCCTTCAAAACTTCTTCTGGACTTCTGGTCAGATTAGCTTTGGTCCAGGAAGCTTGCTCTGACTCATTTTTGATCATGCTGACTTTCTTTCTAGTTCAAACCCCCTTAGCTCATATGTCATGTTATGTGGTATTCTTGCACTCATTTTCTACTTAGGAATTGTCCTCCAGCTGTGTTTTGGGTGTATGCCATTTCTCCCAAGCTAGACTGCAAGTTCTCATAGACTGGGATCATTCACAGGGCCATATGTTTAGAGCTAGCTGAAAGAGACTAGAGAGGTCATATGGTCCAGTCCTCTCCTTTACTGGATAAGGGAACTGGGGACAAGAGAAGTCAAATGACTTCCTCAAACATCATTTGGCATATCTAGGATTCAAACCTAGGTCCTCTATCTCTGAATCCAGAGCTCTTACCACTTCCCCATGCTGTTTCAATGTCTTATACTTCCTTTGTGTGGCCCTTAGGGCTCAATAGTACTACAGACACAGTAAATGCATAATTGGTTCTTATTGAGTGCATGGATGGATGAATAGATGAATGAATATATTTTGGCATCGATAGGCTTCCAAGATGTTAATCCACTTAACAATGAAAGATGCCAAGTGTGATGTTTTGAACATTTTTATTTCCCTGTGCTGTGTAAATACTATCCTGTCTGGAATATTCTATCAGACATAATTTGTATACTTAAGAAAGTTTAATACATGGTTGAGCATAGTAATGGAATCAAGCTGGTTAGTATTGGTTAACACAACAAAAACTGACCAGTGAGTCACATCCGGCCTGATTAGGTCCAGGAAATGGAAAAAAAACCTAATAGCATTAATATATTTCCTCATAAACTTTATTAGCTATTTCAGCTAAATGCTTCAGGAGGAACTAAGTCTTTTTATACTATTTTTATCCCATTTCTCTCACAATCCTGTTCAGTCATTTTAGCTTACTGTCTTAGGAGATACTCGTCCTCTACCTCATATGTGCTGGTGATGTTAAGTGGCCAGATAACAAATAATGGAATTATACCATTCAAATGGACCTTAAGCACCTGAACAAGAGTCAGTTCTGGCTCTACTGCAAATTAGCTCTATGACCTCAGGCAAAGTTATTCCAGATCTCTTGATCTCAGTTTCCTCAACTGTAAAATAAGGAGGTTGGATCAAATGATATTTGAGGATCCCCCATGTTCTAAAATTCTGATAATTTTGCCTATTTAAAAAAATTCTCAAGCACTTATTTTTTCTCCTTTCCACTTCTCTCCCCACTGGGGGAAAAACAAACAAACAAACAAAAAACAACCCTTCCCCTCCAAAAGAGTAAAGCTGAATAATTCCCATGTTGGACAAATCTAAAAATGTGTCTCATTCTGTGTATCCATCAGCTGTTCATAAAGGGAAGGGTCGGGCAGCTAGCCACCTAGCAGTGGATAGAGCACTGGCCCTGGATTCAAGAGTACCTGAGTTCAGATCCGGCCTTAGACACTTGACACTTACAAGCTGTGTGACCCTGGGCAAATCACTTAACCCCCATTGCCCTGCAAAAAAAAAAAAAAAAGAAAAAGAAAAAGGAAAAAAAGGAGATGGGTCACTTTCTTCCTTATTTGTATTCTGGAATCATGAATGACATTTGGATTGATTTCCATTCCTAAGTCTATCAAAATTGTTTATCTTTTACAACATTGATATTATAATTTTTTTTCCTGGTTCTAATTACTGCCCTTTGAGTCCATACAAGTCTTCCAAGGTTTCTCTTTTTTTTTCTTAATTTCTTTTAGCATAATAGTATCCTATTACATTTATCCCATAATTTGTTAGCCATTCCCCAATGGATGGGTGACGCCTTAGTTTCTACATCTTTACTTCCCCAAAAAGAGCTGCTATAAATATTTTTGGTACATCTAGGGCCTTTTCCTTTTTCTTTGATCTCCTTGGCATATAGACCTAGTCATTATATTTTGGGGGTCCAAGGGTATACATAGTTTAGCAACTTTTTGGAAATGGTTCCAGATTGCTTTCCAGAATGTCCATACCCATTTATAGTTCCACCAACAGTGCATCAATGTGTCTGTTTTCCAGACGCAACATTTGTCATTTGTCATTTTCCCTTTTTGTCAGCTTTGCCAATCTGATAAGTATGAGGTAGAACTTCAGCATTGCTTTAATTCACATTTCTCCAATTATTAGTGGCATGGGACATTTTTTTCATATGGCTATAGATATCTTGAATGTCTTCCCTTGAGAATTGCATGTACACATTCTTTGAACAGACATCTATTGGGAAAGTCTTGCCTATAATTTTATTCTATTACCATGTCTCTAACATAATGTAACTGTTTTTGAGTCTAAAAGGGATGGCCTGAAGCTGATATCAAGTCATGAAGGACAAACACTAAATTACCTAAGTTCCTTTTAGTCCTTTTTTGGATTTGTCTAGCATGGTGCAAAAAATAATCTTGGGTTTTTTTTGTGTGGTTTGTTTGTTTGTTTGTTTGTGAGGCAATTGAGGTTAAATGACTTGCCCAGGGTTACACAACTAGTAAATGTCAAGGGTCTGAGGCCGAATTTGAACTCAGGTCCTCCTGAATCTAGGGCTGGTGCTCTATCCACTGTGCCACCTAGCTGCCCCCAAAAATAATCTTTGTTGGGAAAACAAGGAAGTAAATGGAATGCAGGAGAGGAAGAGCTTGACAACTACAAAAAGCTGCACTGGGACTTACTGGGGAGCTGAGGTAAGTAGGAGCATCAGATTAGGGAACTGGGCAACACAAAGACAAAGTTGGAAACTGTCAGTAGTGATGCAACTTGCCTCTGTGCAATGTGTTGCCTTTACCATCTCCAGTTGGTATTTTTGATAAGCAATGGCTACACACAGGCATTGCAAAATAGATACTACTAGTGCAATTAAAATTTGTTGGTTGGACTTTGTCCTTTGGCTATGGCACAGTGGATCCATAATTAATGGGATCCATGGTGACTAAGACCAAGGCATGCTGTTTCTTTTACCCAGCTCAAAAATACAACAATACTTTTTTTTTAATCCAACAATACTTAATTCCAGCTTTGGCTAAATGGGGGTGGGGGCTACTGGTGAAGTACAGGGCTTGAGGAGATGCAAAAGATTCTTGTCATAACTGAGAGATGAGAGCTGGTAGGAGCATATGAACTTTGCCCTCATCTGTAGGTACAATTGCTTCATTCAAATCACAGCTTATGCATAGATAACAAATGGAGCATGATATTTACTGTTGATACAATGACATTAAAAGCAAATGAAGGCTATTGGGCCCTATAGTGACTGACCTAGTTTTCCTGACATTTTTTTTTTATTCCCACAAATACTTAGTGTCTCAAAATCCAACCTTCTTCATATAAAAACCAGCACATGACTTTCTTTCCCTCTTTGGTTTTCTGGGACTGACACCAGGTTGTTCCAACCACACCCCTGGCACAGGTTTGAACAACCATGATAATGGTATTCCTGTTGTTCCTAGGAGTGCAGCTTGTAAGTGTTGGAAACTTGCCAACCTCAAAATGTTCTCTGTCTTTGGTTTTGGTTGATATTAAACAGATCAAAGAAAAATACTTTTTGGGAATGCTGGTTGTATACAATAGTGCAGATTCTTTCTCTATGGCTGCTGAGAAAATGTTTGCACCAATTAATTGGCCAAATCATTCACTATTCAACATGGAACTATAGTACTTATGGAGTTGAAGATCACAGAGTTAGGTATATATAAGAAGAATTGTTTTCTGGCATTGAAAAATTTTGAGAGACATAATTTCTGAGAAATTCAATCATGTTATTTGTAATGTCAGCATGTTTATTAATTTAAAAATGGCCGTTTGGCTGTCTCTCTTAGACCAGCTCATAGTTTATGTGACCTTGAAAAAGTGGATGTTCCTAAGGGTGGCAATCATATCTGATTAGTTAACAATTAGTGAGAGAATGAATATTATGAGAGGGTGGGCTATATTACAATAAGGGTCCTGAGGTATGCCACTTGGATCAACCCAAATCTTGGTCAAAGAGACTCATCAATTTTCATATCACCTATCTGACAAAAGGGAGAATCAACCTTTTCCCAGGCCTATCTGAATAAACACAATAAGCAGGAATCCTCTCATTAGGCCAAACTTAAAATTTCTCTTACTGTCTGATTAGATCTTGGCCTGGGTAAATCTTTGAAAGAGATTTCCCACACTGGTTGATTTTTGGATGAGAAAGTAGAAATGGGAAAAGCTTTGGTCCTAATTCAATAATTAGTTATTAAAATAAGAGAGAGATAAAATTTCTCTCAGTTTATTTTTCTACAGTATTACTCTATGTTTACAAAAATTAAATTTTAGTCTTTTTTTTTCAATTAACAAAGTTCTGCCTTCTCTCTCACACATCTTAAACTTCCTGATGGACTTCTCTATTGCATATAGGTCTCTTAAAATCATTATGTCCAAAACAGAACTCATTACCCTCTGTCCTAAATCTACTCCTCCAAAATTTCAACTTTAAGACCATCACCATGCAATAACACAGGCGCAAAAATTTGGTGTCACACTCTATTCTTCCCTCTCTCTTACCCTCCTATCCAATCAGTTTGTTAGGACTTCTCAATTCAACCTCCATAATATCACTTATATCTATCTATCACCTTCTTTCTACTTCCATAGCAACCAATCATGCCTTCATCTTCTCTCTCCCAGACTGTTCTAACAGGGTCAGGAATGGTCTCCTTGCTTCTAGTGTCTTCCTTATCTTCCACACAGCCTCCAAAATAATCTTTTTAATGCACAGATCTGACTGTGTCATTCTCTCTTCAAAATCTTCAGTGACTTCTTCTGTCTCTAAGATAAGATACGAATTCCCCTGCTTGGCATCCAAAACTTTTTATAATCTAACTTTAAGAACCATGGAACCTTTCCATCTAACTTGCAGCAGAATCCTTGTGTGGTATGATGTGCTGTGATATGGTGTGTGTGTGTGTGTGTGTGTGTGTGTGTGTGTGTGTATGTGTGCATGCGTTCATGGATAGTTAGATGGCACAGTGGATAGAGTTCTGGGCCGGGAGTAAGAAAGACTCTTCTTCTGTTCAAATCTCCCTTCAGACAACTTACTAGATCTGCTTGCCTCAGTTTCCTCAAATGTAAAATGAGCTGGAGAAGGAAATGACAAACCACTCTAGTATCTTTGCCAAGAAAGCCCTAACTAGGGTCACAAAGAGTCTGACATGATTGAAATGACTGAACAATAATATATACATATACATACATACATATTTACATATGTGTTTATGTAGTATCTTCTATTAGAATGTGAACTCCTCCAGAGCAGTGGTTGTCATCTTCATTTTATGTGTTTCCCTCCATTAGAATATAAGCTTCCTGAGGTCAGGGCCTGTCTTTCTTTTTGTTTGTATTTGTATTCCCAGTGGTTAGCCAGTGCCTGATACATAGTAAGTATTTAATAAATGCTTATTGACTATCGACTGAACCCCTGAAAGGGTTTTAGGAACCCCCAGGGATTCCTGGACCACTTTTAAACTTCTGACATAGTGAAATCCCAGATGAGAAACTTCCTCTACTAATAAAAATCAGCATCAACTTAGAGTCTTAAAAAGTGGCTTGGGGCAGTGAGGGTTGGTCAGCTGTGTTAAAGGCTTGACTTGAACCCAGGTCTTTTTGGCTGGCTCCCTATTCACTATGCCACACCACCTCTGTGATTGAGTAATAAAAATGTCATTATTCTTAATTTATAGATAGAAACACAGAGGCCCAGAAGAGCTAAGTTCATAGTAATACAACTAGTAAAAGAATGAGACAAAAATCCAGGTCTTCTGTCTATTACTCTTATATTGTGAAGTGCTGCCTTGTAGTATTCAGTAGCAAATTATAATGGATTGGTAGTGACTGTTGATCCAACAGAAAATATTACGGTTGAACTGGCACACCTGAATATTTCTCATGCCACTCCAAAAGGGAAGTTCTACTTTGGAAAATTACAAACTCACAATTTCTATCCTGAGGCATGATCAGCATGAAATTTTGTGGTCTATTCTAAGGCTTTGGGAGGACATACTGGGTCTACAAAAGTGGTTATTCAAATCATTTCTCTTCTTTCTCCCCTAATCTAAAATCCTGTGCACTAGGGTCTGCTCTAATGTGCACACTGGCATTGTAGAGGTGAACTTCATGCTCTCTTTTCTGGTTATCTAATCTTTGCCAAGAAAATCCCAAATGGAGTCACGAAGAGTCAAGCATGACTGAAATGAGTCAACAAGAACAATAATTTTCCCCCAAGGAGTATTGCTACAACAATAAACAACAAAATAAACAACAGCAAGCAATAACAATACATTTATAGAATAGTTTAAGTTTCACAAAATGCTTTATGTGTATTAGGAATAAGCAATGAATCTGGAGTCAGAGGATCTGGGTCCCAATACTCCCTCTCATGCCTACTATGTGATCTTGAACTATTCACTGAACTACCCTGGGTTTCAGTTTCCTCAACAATAAAATGAAAGAGTTAGACTAAGTGTGTGAGGTAGGTACTATTATCATCCCCACTTTACAGTGAAGAAAACTGAACCTTAAAGGGACAATGCTATGCCCAGGTGATGCTGGATAAGGCCATTTATGAATTAAGAGTTCAATTTCATTCAAACATTTATTAAATGGCTCATCTGTGTAAGATGTTGCTGACATGGTGATACAAAGATGAAAAGTGACATAGCCTTGGACCTCAGAGCTTTCAATCTAATAGAAAGGTGAGACTTAGACTTGAGTATCTATAATGCAAGTTATAAAGTGACTGGTTATAGGAGAAGTCAGACAGAGCAGGCTGAGGGATTGAAAGGAAGGGATTTCAATTCTAGCTAATATATTCAGGAAAGATGCCATGGAGGAGATAGCTCTTGTGTGGAGGCTTATAGGCAGAGATTGGAAGTTAAGAGTGTATCCCGGGGGGGGGGCAGCTAGGTGGCACAGTGGATAGAGCACCGGCCCTGGAGTCAGGAGTACCTGAGTTCAAATCTGGCCTCAGACACTTAACACTTACTAGCTGTGTGACCTTGGGCAAGTCACTTAACCCCAATTGCCTCACTAAAAAAAAAAAAAAAAAAAGAGTGTATCCCGGGGCAGCGAGGTGGTGCAGTGGATAAAGCACCAGTCCTGCATTCAGGAGGACCTGAGTTCAAATCCGGCCTCAGACACTTCACACTTACTAGCTGTGTGACCCTGGGCAAGTCTCTTAATCCTCATTGCCCTGAAAAAGAAAAAAGAAAGAAACATTGAAATCAAAGTGGTAAAATAAACAACAAAGCAGCCCAAATCCAATTCTTTGTTTAGCGACATTTCTCTCATCCTGGCATCCTCATCCTGACTATGGAAAGTGGATACAAATACTACTTTATCTATTAATGAAGTTGCTGGTTTGAAAACTCTAAATATTAGCATTAACAAGCATATACAGAGATACTTTTACATATCATTAGTATCTGGAAAGGTCAGGATATATTTTAACAGAGAAATCATTCAGAAAATCACACACAGTTCTGTACTGGATAAAATTCATAAAACTTAATTGGTGGAACAAAGAACAACCCAAACCAGCTTAACTGGCCTGCACTGGCAAAAGAGAGTAGCCCAAGGGTAAATGCTTACAAAATTCAAGGCCAGTAAATATTCAGCTTTTCATGTTTGTGATTTTAAAAAAAGATACTTTTTTATTCAGAAAAGATATACACATTTTATTTTTAATAATTCATAGGTTTAGTGGCATGGAATAATGTTTTTTAAACATTTTTTAAAAGAATAATAACAACAAGACCAACAATAATAAGACCTTTGCACAATGCTTTAAGGATTGTAAAGAGCTTTATATACTTTAGGAAAGAGAGCTGGATTTTTCTGGGTTTTAATCCTGCCTCTTTTGCTTCCCACCAGTGTGAACTTGGACAAATCACTTAACCAATGTGAGCTTCCATTTCCTCATCTTTAAATGCTTGGGTACTCAAAGACATAGAAAGTCTTGTTTAGTTCTGGATCAATGATCCTCTGTAAAATACAAATGGCAAACCAACAACAATTTCTTATGTCTAAACAGAACTTTTCTGTTTATGAAACCTTTATATCCATTATCTTATTTGATCCTCATAACAAATCTGAGAAGCAAAACAACTATTATTATCCTTACTTTATAGATGAAGAAGCTGAGGTTCAGAGAGTCTTAATTATGAATTGGATTAGATGATCTCAGGGAGCCCTTTCAACTTTGAAATTTGATGGTTCTATGACTTGCCCAATGTTCCCAGTGATTTATCCAATTTTACCTAATAATACCAATGTTTTCTTTTTTTAATTTTTTTTAATTATTTTTTTTTAGTGAGGCAATGGGGGTTAAGTGACTTGCCCAGGGTCACACAGCTAAGTGTCTGAGGCCGGATTTGAACTCAGGTACTCCTGACTCCAGGGCCAGTGCTCTATCCACTGCACCATCTAGCTGCCCCCACCAATGTTTTCTTGATGAGCTCATATCATATCTTTGTTTAAGGATGGAGTTTGTTGGGTTAGCTGGTTATCAATCTGGTAGCATGCATTTATAAACCCAACTAGACTATGAGCACTATATGATAAAAGCACCTTACCCAAAGTTTTTATCACTTCATTTACCCAAAGACAGGACTCTGTGCTGTCTTCTTTAATAGATTTTTTTTAATCATTTTTTTTCAAGCATTTATTAAGTGCCAGGCAGTGTTAGGTACTAGGAATACAAAAACAAAGATGAAAGATTCCTTGTCCTCAAAGTGCTTACATTCTTATCAACCCTTATAGATATACACAAAACATAAATGCAAAGGCAGACTCCTGGTAAAGGGTGGGGAACGTACTAGTAGTTGGGGAAGTGGGGAGGGAGGAAAGACCAGAAAAAACTTCACAGTGTCTACTATAATGGTAAAAATCAGCAATCAAGGTCAAATTTTCATGTTGGTGGTCTTATTTTTTTTTAAGTTAAGAGGGTATTTTAAAGTTTTATTTTTAATAATTTATAGATTTAGTAGCACGGGACAGCAATTTTCTAGAATAACAATAACAAAAAATAACATTTATATATTGTTGTAAGGTTTGCAAAGTGTTTTGGATACATTAAGAAAGAAGACTGAATTTGGAGTCATTGGAGTCAGCAGACCCGAATTTGAATCTTGCCTCTGCCCAAATCAGTAAACATTCTTAAATGCCTACTATGTGCCAGGCACTGTGCTAAATACTGGGCATATGAAGAAAGGTAAGACAGTCCCTATTCTTGAGGTCCTCATAGTCTAATGGGGGAGACAACATATAAACAAGATGTGACAAACAAAATAAATACAGAATAAATTAGAAATAATCTACAAAGACAAGGCACTAGAATTAAGAAAGATTAGGAAAGGCTTGTAGTAGAAGGTGGAACTTTAGCTGGGACTTGAAGGAAGCTAGGAATGTCAGGAAGTAGAGATGAGGAGAAAAAAATATTTCCAGTCATGGAAGAGAAAATACCTGGAGTCAGGAGATGGAGTATCTTGTCTGATAACATCAAAGAGACCATTGTCACTGAATCAGAAAGTATATAGAGGAATGTAAGAAGCAAGAAAACTGGAAAGGTGGGTGGGTTGGTGGGATATAGTATTAAAGACTTTAAATACTAAACAAAGGATTTTCTATTTGATCCTGGATGTGATAAGGAACCTCTGAAGTTTTGTTGGAAGGTGACATGATCAAACCTATATTTTAGGAAGATCACTTTACAGTTGAGTGGAATAGGGAGAGACTTGAGGCAGAAAGACCAATTAACAGGCTATTGCCTGTAGTCTAGGCAGGAAGTGATGAGGGCCTGCACAAGGGTACTGAATAAGATGTCTGAGCAGAGAAATGATGTATTTGAGAGATATTACAAAAAGAAAATTGTCAGGCCTTGGCAACAAATTGGATGTGGAGGGTGAGGAAGACAGTAAGAAGTTGAGAATAACACCTAGGTTGTGAACCTAGGGGACTGAGAGGATGTGGTGCACTCAACACTATTCCCTATTACAGGGAAGTTTGGAAGGAAAGAGAGTTTGGTTGTTGGGAATATATTGTGTTTAAGATATCTACGGGACATTGAGTTTGAGACATCTAGTAGGCAGTTGGAGATGAGGGGCTGAAGATTAGTTAAGAGGTTAGGGCTAGGTAAGTAGATTTGAGAATCATCATGCATAGAGATGATAATTAAATCCATGGGAACTGATGAGGTCACCAAGTGAAATAGTCAAAAGGGAGAAGAGAAGAAAGACCAGGATAAAGATTCATGAAATAGCCACAGTTAGCCAGTGTAATCTGGTTGAAGATCCAGCCAGAACTCCTGGGGAACTGTAAGATAGGCAGGAGAATCAGGAGAGAATAGAATTATAAAAACCGAGACAAGAGAGAGTAACACTACCTCTGGGAAACTTGGGCAAGTATAATAGTGTTTATTTATTTGTTTGTTTTCTGTTATAAACACAACAATCCTTATTGAATAACTACTTTCCAAACAATTATTTGGTTTATCATTTTGTGAGCTTCATTATCTTAAAACAGTTACATGTAAATGAGCTAAGGAACCAAATGCCTTGTAGACAGCTCTTTCTCAGTTCTTTTTTTTTTTTTTTAGTGAGGCAATTGGGGTTAAGTGACTTGCCCAGGGTCACACAGCTAGTAAGTGTTAAGTGTCTGAGGCTGGATTTGAACTCAGGTACTCCTGAGTTCAAGGCCAGTGCTCTATCCACATCTTTCTCAGTTCTTAAACAGGTCTTTTTTAACATTCTGGGCCCCTGAAAACTGGGTTTCTTCAGACTTGCATTTTATGTTATTAGTATATAAAAGTTATTTTTTTCCTGACTCTTTTTAGCCCCCATACTTTTCATATTCAAAGGGGACTTTATATCCTTTACAACATAATTTAAACATTTTTTTTAAAAAATTGAGATTTTTATTTTCCAAATTCATGTAAAAGTAAATTTTGACATCAATTTTTAAAAAAAAACTTTGTGTTTCAACTTCTCTTCCTCCCTCCCCTCCCACCTCCACCCCAAGGACTCAAACAATTCAACATAAGTTATACATGAGTAGTCATGGCAAATAATTCTACCTTATCTAGGTTGTGAGTGGAAACAGATAAAAACAAAACTTCAGATTAAGGAATTGTCAAAAAAAAATGTGTTTCAGTCTGTTTTCAGATACCATCAGTTCTTTCTCTGTAGATGTATTACAATTTTCCTAAGTTCTTCAGAGTTATATTGGATCATTGCCTTGCTGAAAATAACCACGTGCTTCAAAGCAGATCATCTTACACTAATGCTGTTATTTTGTATACAGTACATTTCTCTCTGATTCAGTTCATGTGCGTCTTTCCAGGTTTTTCTGATAGCATCCTGTTCATCACAATTTCTAATATAGTACCTTGAACTTGATAGAGAATTTTCTTCACAATAGCCCAGCAGAATAGGTACCATATATTTTGGCCTTGTAGTCAATCAATGTAACTATTTCCCTCCATCCCATTCCCTTCCAATGATATTTATTCCATTGTCTACCTTATTTTGCCCTAATCCTCCTCATAAGTGTTTTGCTACTGACTGCCCCCTCCCCCACTCTACCCTCCCTTCATTCACACTTCCCTCCTTATCCTCTTCTCTTCCTACTTTCCTGAATGGTTAAATAGATTACTCTTCCCTATTGGATGTGTGTGTTATTCCCTCCTTGAGCCCACTCTGATGAGGTTATGGCCTTTGAGCTAGTTCTGTTTTCTAAATTTTTCTTCCTCCTTCCTTCCTTAACTCTCCCTATGAAGTCAAGCAATTTGATGATTTAAACATTTTTATTTATGTAAAAGCCCATTTTTCACCTCTTTTGGGACTGCTCACATCTTATCTGAAAACTATTTTTATACATGCATTTTGGTAGTGTTTATTAGTTTCTTTGATCCTTTTAGCAAACAAACTACTCACTTGTTAAGAGAATGGGGAGAGTCAATGCCTTACAAAGTTATTAGAGAATCATGATTCTCTAAGAATAAAAAATTGTGTTTGGGAAATGAAATGTAAATGTGGGCAGGTACAGTTGTATCCTTAGCACCTAGTAGAACATGCTACCAGCTTAAAAAACTTAATGCATGTTTGTGGAATTAAATCAAGCATTATATGATTGTAAAAAATAAACTTAACCTGAAGTAACAATGCTTAAAAATGATGGTTATCCCAAAGTGGCATGAGCTGTCTCAGGAAGCAGTGAGTTTTCAGTCACTGAAGATCTTTCAACAGAGTTTGAAATATTATTTGTCAGATATGTCATAAGATCATAGTTCTAAAACTGGAAGGAACCCCAGAGGCCATCTTGTCCAACCCCTTGGTTTTACAAAGCCAGAAACTAAGGACAGAGTAATTATGTGACTTGCCCAAGGTCATGTGGGTATTGTAAGCAATAGGACTTGATTCTAGGCTCTGACCTCAGAGCCATCATGCCTTTCTTTTTTTCTGTACCTGTTCAGATTGGATTAGACAATCTCTGAGCTCCCTTTGAAGTCTCGCTTTCCATAGTTCTATGGTTCTGTAGCCTGCATAACTTTCATTTACCCTTTCTGACTTTGGTTAAACCAACATCCCCTTTCTACTCTTACTAAAATAGGAGCAGCTGTTTCCTTGTACACTGTAGCTCACTGCATTGTGAAAGATTCTCCCGCTTTTTGCCAGTAAATACATGTGTTCATTTAAGCTCAACTGCTTCAGCACATTTGAAGCCAGAGGCTTCAAGCAGGGAAATTGTCGTGTAGATTTTCTCATTGAGTGAATAAACTGAATATATGAAGGGCAAACTTGACCTCAGAGCTTCACTCTTTGGCATTAGTGTGCAGGCAGGGCCTCGGGCAGAGCTTCAGTCAAAGAGTCACTTCTATTCAGCAACAGACTATTCAATTAAATAGCCCCCTTTTGCTCTACCCTCCATGCCTGACTTCCATTTTCTGAAGCTGTCTGAGTTACCGTGGTTCTACTGATGAGAGTCATTCTTATAAGTTTTTGTCTATTCATACTAGCCCCAAATGCCTGAAAAATGTGGACAGATTAGCACGAAAACGTGGGCCATGGCCTCTAGGAGTTAAGCAAATTCTTTCAGAGCTCTTTATTGGCACTGATGCTTAGACAGTTACAGACAGAAAGAGCCTAGTTAGTCTGTGGATTCTTATAACTTGTTCAAACTCATGTGTAGGAATATCACATCTTCTCTGGAAAGTATGGGAAAGTAGAGAAGGAAAGATTTGGAATGAGTGGTAACATTATCATGGCATCTCCATTTTTTTCTTAGGCTATCAATAATTTACCCTCACTATAATAACTTTCCTAGGTTGGCTTTTATCTCTGTATCTCTAGGCACACTGTTCTCTTGAAGTGGAATACATTTCCTTACTGCCCATCTTTACCTTTTGAAATCCTGCCCAACCTTCAAGATCCAGCTTAATGTAGCCTTCCTTGATGCTCCAGCACCATCTTCCTCCTCTGATCTACTGTGGCACACTGTTCTTTTCTTACAGCGCTTTTCTTATTCTACCGTGTAGTAGAGTTATCTGTGTACCTTCATCCTATGAAGTAAGCTCTGTGGGGGCAGTGACTATATATTTTTATTTGATCATAGGATTGAGTTTGAAAGCACATTAAAGTTCCAACCCTCTCATTTTATAGATGAAAGAATGGAAACTCAGAGATGTCAACTGGTTTTGACCGGGATCAGGATTCAAAACTAGTTTTTCTATCACTGAATTCAATGACCTTCTCAGTATGTCACATGGCCTCTGCTTTCCTGAAAGGCATAACAAAGCAATTGCATATAGTAGAAAACCAGAGACATTTGTTTTTTTGTTTTTTAAGGGTTGGACTTTTTCTTCTTGGCCTCAAAAAGCAGAATTAGGAATGATGGGTAGATTTTGGAATAGAGGTATATTTTGGCTCAATATTTAAAAAAAATCCTAATGAGTGGAGTTATCCAAGGGTAGAACAAGCTATTTGAAAAGGTAGTGATTTCCTCTTTAAAAATCTTCAAGTTGAATGTTGGGATGTTGTAGAGAAGACACCTATTGACCTCCAAGATGGAATAAGTTGATCTCTGAGAGCCTTTCATCCACTGTTTAAAGACCTTCAGTGAGAGGGCAACTAATTGCTTCCTGAGGCAGCCATTCTCCTTTTGGACAGCTTTAATTATAAGGAATAATTTCCTTATATAAAGCCAAAAACTGCTTCTCTGCAACTTTCACCAATTACTCCTGGTTCTCCTCCCTGTGGCCAAACAGACTAAATCTTATCTATTTTCCACAGTGACAGCCCTTCAGATAGATGAAGATGAGAACTAGAGTGTGTCTCCCTTAAGTTTACTCTTCCCAGACAAAACATCCCCCATTCCTTAATCCAGTATTCATTTAACAAGAACTCTGGAAACTCTTGAGTTTGTTAGAGAAGTCCTTCCTAAAATATGGTTCCTAGAACTGAATACATTGTTCCAGACACAATCAGTAAGCATGCTAGAATCTGAAGCTCTCTCTTTTCTTGTATTTGAAGTCATGTGGATTACTACAGGTGTAGGAAAGAAAGTGAGACACACCAGAAAATAATTTTCCTGGTGACTTCTAGAAAAGGAAGGACATTTTTCCTGAAGGCCAGAGGACTTGCATATGAACCCATTCCACATTTTGGGGGCAGGTTCAATGAAACCCTATCCTATACTCAGTCTTTTTATCCCAAGCAAGGTAGCTAAGGTCTCCTTTCAGAACAACAAACAAGTAAGCATTATTAAGTTCCTACTATGTGCCAGGCACTATGCTAAACATTTGAAAAGTATCTTACATAACCCCCACAAGAACCTTGGGATGTAGAAACTATTATCTCTGTTTTACAGCTGAGGAAACTGAAGCAAACAGAAGTTATGTAATTAACTCGGGATCACACTGCCAACAAGTATCTGAGTGTGACTTTGAACTCGGGTCTTCCTGAATTTAGGGTTGGTGCTCTATCTGCTATGCCATCTAATTTTCTGCAAGCACATATTGGTGCTCCCAGATTTTCCCTGGGTAAAATGTGAGTCAGATTTTATGAGGACCCGTCCTTACAAAAAATTGAACTTGAGACCATCTTGTTAGCACCCAAGGCTCAGATAACACATTATAGGACGATAGTCACTTCCTTCCTTCTAGAAAGAATGTTTCTATTAACGTAACCTACTATCATTAATTTTTTCAACTGCCAACTCACACAATCAACTCATTTATCTTATAGTTCATCAAAAATCCCAAGTATTGTCCACAAAAACCACTGGTTATTTGTCCACATCTCTTTAATCCTCTCCTCTTGCAATTGGCTTGTTAAAACAGGCTGCAGAACCATGAGCTTATTCCTATTAAATTCTATCTTAACTATATATAACTCATCATTCTAACCTGCCCATATATTTTTTGAATCTTTATCCTATTAACCCAACCTGTTAGATATTTCTGCCAACTTTACATCATCCACAGACTAAAGTATGATATTTATTGTGACATATAAAAAAATTCAAGAGATATAATTTCTGGGGAATTTTATTAATTATGGCTAGCAAATAATTAATAAAAGGATGGGCATTTGGCTGTCCCTTATAAGCCAAAGACCCCTCATGGGGACCTTTTGAGTTTATATAACCTTAGAAGAGTGAGTATTCCTAACAGATGGCAGTCAACATTCCTAACAGATTGGCTAATAATTAATGAGAGAATGAATATCATAATGAGAAGTGGACCTATTCTAATGAGGGGCTTGGGACCTTGACTTTGATTATGTCACTCTTAATCCCACACCACCACCACCCCATAGGCAATCTAGACAAAGGATTTACACTGCTGCCACCACCCTTCTCAAGCCAGAGTTTACCTAGATTAGATTCTTTTTACTCTTTAATCAGAACTAAGCTTCCCTAGTTGGGTGAGGTCTAAACAAGATTGAGGAGAATGTTAAATTCAAGCTCATCATCTACCCTATTCTTCAGAGGCTGATTTGATCTGGTAAAGAATAAGGAAATAGGAAGGTTAATAAAAACATGGACCCCCCTGATAGTAATTGGTTATTACTATAAGAGAAAAATAATCATTTCTCACACTGTTCATATAGGTTATTGATAAAAAGAGATGAATAGAACAAGGCCAAGGAGAGCAGCAGTATCTTCTTTCCTTCCTTCCAAACCAGCCCTTTCTAGTTTCTTTTAATTCAAACTCCAAGATTCCACAATTCTCTAAAAGGTATGTTGGCTGACTGACAGTTATAAATACCATATCTTGATGCAGGAATATTAGAAAGTCTATTGTAAGGTCCTTTCTAGCTCTATGTCTATATAGCACATATAACAGTGACTACCCTAGCTCCCACTGCCAGAAAGCCAAGTGTGCTACATTTCACCCATCCATCAGGATCTCTAGTATCCTTACTACTTGGGGATATATAGTCTCTGTCCTTTACTACAGCCTACTCCAATTGTGTTACCCCAATTTTAGGAATGTCTTGTTCTTTAGTTCCAAAACTTAACAGTCAAATTAGTTTTTACAAAGGAATATTCACTTCAAAAGTATAGAAAGAACAAGCATACAGATTCCCAAGATGTGGGAGAACAATCCAGCCCTGCTCTCTATCCACTTAACCTCAGTCTCTGGGGAAGGGAGGGGAGGGACTTAGGTTCATGTTTTAACTTAGTTCCCATATAACCTAGTCCCATCAAGTTTCAAATCTAAAATCCTTCTTTGGCTTGAATCCTGGGCACTCTAGGTCTTCAGAGCTGCCTGCCACATCCTTTCTGAAATCCTGCCTCCAAGGTCACTATGGTCTGAGTCTGGGTATACGCTGCCTGCACCTAGAACTGAAAAGGACAAATGAAATGAACAAAACTTCCCGTCTATTTCTCAGGGCCATAGAGCTTAAAAGGGAAAAAAAAGTTATTACTCCTCAGTCATCTTGGTGAGTGCCTATTTTGTGGGTGAAGAGTACCTTCACCCTTTGGATGCCAGTGGAAAGAGAGAGTGTGTCTCAGTCTGGTTATTTTAAAGAGACAGTGGAGATTGTTCATACCCACATGATATGGGAATGCAGGACATCTTCACCTAGAAATAATTGGCATCTCCCACGAGGGACATATGGGGGTGACATTTATCCTATATTAGGTAATAATAGCAAGCATTTATGGAGTACTTCTTATGTACCAGACACTGTGCTAAACACTTTACAATTATTGCTTCATTTAATCCTCAAAACAACATTGGGAGATAGGTGCTATTATTATCCCCATTTTACAGATGAGGAAACTGAGACAGAGATTGAGTGATTTATCCAAGGTCACACAGCTAGAGTCTGAGATCAGATTTGAGCTCAGGTCTTCCAGACTCCAGGCATGGCATTTTTTCCACTGTGCCCCTTTGATATTCATAATCAACTACCATATAGCTGGACATATGCAAAACATAATCCCAAATTAGAGGGGAAATTGATAAAATAGTAAAAGTTATCAACTCTAAAAAAAAAGAAATGAACAAAATTAAAGACTTGACTCCTACTCTCATCATTTCTTAAAGTTTAGCCAACTCAAAACAATTGAAAAACTGAGTAAACCAAAACAACCTAGAAAATATTTGTCAGCAAACAGTTGATATCTGAGAGAGAGAGAGAGAGAAAGAGAGAGAGAGAGAGTGAGAGAGAGAGAGAGAGAGAGAGAGAGAGAGAGAGAGAGAGAAACTTGATAGTTAAGAGCAGAACCATTTTAGAGTAAGAGCTCTTTTGTAAAATGTTATGCTGGAGGATTATAGATCATAAATATCATTGCCTTATAAAACAATGAAAAGCAGTGGAAGGAAAGACAAAACTGAAAAAAAAAGTTGACATAATATCCAACTAAGTCTGATCATTCAAAATTTTTTTTTTAATTAGAAGCAGACAACCAATAGAAATGAGATAGATCTAGTAGTGCTTATATGGTAAACTATTATCAGCAGTCATAATCTGAACCACTTTAGTAGTGCTCTATCATCAAAGTATCCAGACTACATGAGGAAGTAAAGAGTAATACTACTTATGGAGATCAATTCTAGAAGAATGACTGGATTTGAACAAGTATGTATACAGTAGAATGAATTCACAGGGGAAGTAATACAATTTTAAAGCTTCTCATGGATTGGTTTTAAAGGAATTTCAAAGAGAGGAAGATTCCCAAAAGAATGGGGAAAATCATGGGTGGAAAAGAATCACATGCTCATTTTGAGCTTATCTTCGTATACAGTATAAAATGTTGGTCTATGCCTAGTTTCTGTTAGCTTGTTTTCCAGAGTTTTGTTTTTTTTCCCAGTAGTTTTTATCAAATAGTGAATTCATGCCCCAATAGCTTAGAGTTTTGGTTTTATCAAACACTAGGTTACTGTGGCAATTTGCTTCTGTCTATTGTGCACCTAACCTATTCCATTGATAAACCACTCTTTCTTATCCTCTACCAGATTGTTTTGATGATTACTGCTTTGTAATATAATTTGATATCTGGTATTTCTATGTCACCTTCCTTCACTCTTTCCCCCATTAATCCCCTTGATCTTAACTTTTTATTTGTCTAGATGAATTTTTATTATTTTTTTCCATCTCTATAAAATAATTTTTTGGCATTTTGATTAGTATGGTACTGAGTAAGTAAATAAAATTAGGTAATAGTATCATTTAAATTATATTGACTCTGCCTACTCATAAGCAATGAATATTTCTCTAATTGTTTACTGTCTTTATTTGTGTGAAGTGTTTTATAACTATGTTCATATAGTTCCTGCATGTGTCTTGACAGGTAGACTCCCAGTATTTTGTAATAGTTATTTTAAGTAGAATTGTTCTATCTCTGCTGGATCTCGTTGGCAATATATATGAAGGCTGATGATGTGTGTAGTTTTATTTTATGTCCTACAATTTTGCTAAAGATGTTCATTGTTTTGACTAGCTTTTTTTCCCTAGTTGAGTATTTAAGGTTTTCTATGTGTACCATCATCTGCAAAAAGTAAAATTTTTCTTTCCTTGTTGCTTATTCTTATTTCTTCAATTTCTTTTTCTTTTCTTACTGTGATAGCACTTCTAGTGCAATACTGAATAACAATGGTGTTATCAAATATGTCTCCTTCACTTCTGATTTTTGAAAAATGGTTTCCTAACATCCCCGTTATGGATAATGCTTGTTCTTGGTTTCAAATAGATATTACCAATCATTTTTTAAAAGTTCGATTTTTAAAAAACATCCATTTATTACCTTGCTTTCTAGTATTTTTAATAGAAATAGGTGTTTTGTCAAAAGCTTTTTCTGCATCTTTTGATAAAATCTTATTATTTTTATTGTTTCTTTTATTGATATGGTCAATTATTCTTATAGTTTTTCCTAACATTGAATCAGTCTTGCATTTCTGGTATATATCCAACCTAGTTATAGTTTATCACCTTTGTGACATATTGCTGTATGTCTTTGCTAGTATTTTATTTAAAATTTTTTTATCAACATTCATTAGGGAAATTGATCCACTATTTTCTTTCTCTAATTTTGCTCTTCCTGATTTAGGCATTAAAACCATAATTGTGTCATAGAAGGAATTTGGTAGGACTTCACCTATTTTTTTTTCAAACACTTTATATAGTATTGGAATTCATTGTTTTTTAGATATTGGGTAGGCTTTGATTCTTTTTTTTTTCTTTCTTTCTTTTTTTTTTTTGCAGGGCAATGGGGGTTAAGTGACTTGCCCAGGGTCACACAGCTGGTAAGTGTCAAGTGTCTGAGGCCAGATTTGAACTCAGGTACTCCTGAATCCAGGGCGGGTGCTGGATTTGATTCTAAATCCATCTGATCCTGGGCTCCCTGACCTGCCTTCCCCCTGCCCAGTGAGCTCATTTATGGCTTATTCAATTTATTTTACTAAGGTAGTGTTATTTAAGTATTCTATTTCCTCTTTTTGTCAATCTGGGCAGTTTATGTTTCTGTAAATATTTATCCTTTTCATGTAATTGTTTTATTGGCATATAATTGAGCAAAATAGCTCCCAATAATTGCTTTAATTTCATCTTCATTGGTTGTGCATTTGCCCTTTTCATATTTGATCCTGCTAATTTGGTCTTCTTCTTTTTCTTCTTCTTCTTCACTTCTTCTTTCTCCTTCTCCTTCTTCTTCTCCTTCTTCTCCTCCTCCTCCTCCCCCCTCCAATGGTTTATCTTATTTTTTTTTATAAAACCAGCTCTTCATTTCATTTATTAATTCAATGTTATTATTAAGCTTTCAACTTTTAAATCAATCCTTTGATTTTCAGGGTTTTAATTTTGGTGTTTAATTGAAGATTTTTAATTTATTCTTTCCCTAGTTTTTTTTTTAAGTTGCACACCTAATCTGCGCTCGCTCTCTCTCTCTCTCTCTTTCTCTCTCTCTCTCTCTCTCTCTCTCTCTCTCTCTCTCTCTCTCTCTCTCTCTCTCTCTCTCTCCCTGTCTGACATAAGCATTAAGAGATATGCATTTCCAGCAAATAATATTTGGGCTGCATCCTACACATTTTGGCATGTTGTCTCATTGCTGTCATTATCCTTTTTTTTGGTAGTTTTTGTTTTTGTGGGGCAATGAGGGTTAAGTGACTTGCCCAGGGTCACACAGCTAGTAAGTGTGAAGTGTCTGAAGCCAGATTTTAACTCAGGTCCTCCTGAATCCAGGGCCAGTGCTTTATTCACTGTGCCACCTAACTGCCTCTCTGTCATTATCTTTAATGAAATTATTGGTTGTTTCTATTATTTGTTCTTTTAACTGCTCATTCTGTAGTATTAGATTATTTAGTTTTCAATTAATTTTTAACCTATACTTCAAAGGCCTAATTGAATATTCATTTCTATTGCATTTGGTCCAAAAGGATGCACTTAATATTTGTTTTTCTGCATTTGTTTTATGTGCTAATAGATGGTCTTTTTTTGTGAATGTGCCATGTACAACTGAGAAAAGGTATACCCCCTCCTATTCCTATTAAATATTCTCCAGAGGTCTATCATATCTAACTTTTCTAAATTTCCATTCATTTCCTTAATTCCTTTCCTATTCATTTTATGATTAGATATATCTATATTTGGGAAGAGCAAATTGAGGTCCTCCATTAATATAATCTTTTTTGGTGGGGGGCAATGGGGGTTAAGTGACTTTCCCAGGGTCACACAGCTAGTAAGTGTCAAGTGTCTGAGGCCAGATTTGAACTCAGGTACTCCTGAATACAGGGCTGGTATTTTATCCATTGCACCACCTAGCCGCCCCCATTAATATAATCTTACCATCTATTTTCTCCTGTAATTCATTTATCTCTTTCTTAAATAATTTGGATTTATGCCATTTGGTGCATATGCATTTAATATTGATATTAATTCATTATCTGTGGTACCTTTTTACAAAATGTAGTTTTCTTAATTATCTCTTATTTAGATCCATTTTTGCTTTTGCTTTGCTTGAGATTATGATGGTTACATTTGCCTTTTTTTGTTTATTACTTTAGCTGAAGCAAAATCAATTCTTCTCTAGCTCCTTATTTTTTTTATACTAAACATTTTTATTTATAGTTTTGGGTTCAAATTTTTTATCCCTCTTATTCTCCCTCCGCCCTCCCTGAGGTGACAGTCAGATATGTATGATAATGTAAAACATTACTATATTTGTCATTTTGTGCAAGAAAATTTGATTAAAAGAAAAAATGAAAGGGGCAGCTAGGTGGCACAGTGCAAAAGACACTGGCCCTGGATTCAGGAGAACCTGAGTTCAAATTTGACCTCAGACACTTGACACTTACTAACTGTGTGACCCTGGGCAAGTCACTTAATCCTCATTGCCATACCAAAAAAAAAAAAAAAAAAAAGAAAGGAAGTGAAAAATAGCATGCTTCAGTCTCTTACATCAACAATCAGTTCTTTCTTTGGAAGTAGATAGTGTGTTTCATCAATAGTCCTTTAAGATTATCTTGGATTATTGTATTGTTGAAAATAGTTAAGACATTCACAGTTCTTCATCAAACAATATTGCTGTCTCTGTGCACAATGTTCTCTTTGTTCTGCTCACTTCACTATTCATCAGTTCATATAAGTCTTTATAGGCCTTTCTGAAGTCATCCTGATTGTCATTTCTTATAGCACAATAATAATCCATCACCATCATATACCACAGTTTGTTTAACCACAACTCAATTGATGGTTATTCCTTTGGTTTCCAATGCTTAGCCACCACAAAAAGAGCTGCTATAAATATTTTTGTACAAATAGGTCTTTTTTTCTCTTTTTGTAGATGTCTTTGGGATATAAACCTAGCAGTGGTATTTCTGGATCAAAGGGTATGCACAGTTCTATAGTCCTTTTGGCATAGTTCCAAATTGATCTAAAGAATGGTTGGATCTTTTCACAACTCCGCCAATAGTGGATTAGTGATCTAGCTTTACCACATCTCCTCCAACATCCAATATTTTCCATTTTTGTTATATTTGTCAATCTAATAGGAATGAGATAATATCTCAGAGTTGTTTTAACTTGCATTTCTCTGATCAATAGTGATCTAGATCATTTTTTCATATGATTATAGATAGCCTTAATTTCTTTGTCTGAAAACTGCCTGTTCATATCCTTTGACCATTTATCAACTGGGGAATGACTTGTATTTTTATAAATTTGACTCTGTTCTCTATATATTGAGAAATGAGGCCTTTGTCAGAGATATTTGTATCAAAAATTCTTTCCCAGTTTTCTACTTCCCTTGTAATCTTGGTTACATTATTTTTTTGTGCAAAAGCTTTTTAATTTTATATAATCAAATGATCTAGTTTACATTTTAATTTACTCTATACGTATTCTTTGGTCCTAAATTCTTCTTCTGCCCACAAATCTGACAGATAAACAATTGTATACTTTCTTAATTTGTTTATGGTATCATCCTTTATGTGTAAATCATGTACCCATTTTGACCATATTTTCATATAGATGTGAGATGTTGGTCTATACTTAGTTTCTGCCATACTGTTTTCCAGTTTTCTAGCTGCTTATTTTAACTCTGTATGTGTCTTTCTGTTTCGTGTGTCTCTCTCTCTCTTTTTTTTTTTTGATGAGGCAATTGGGGTTAAGTGACTTGCCCAGGGTCACACAGCCAGCAAGTGTTAGGTGCCCAGGGCCGGATTTGAACTCAGGTACTCCCGAATCCAGGGCCAGCGCTCTATCCACTGTGCTATCCAGTTGCCCCATCATGTCTCTTATAAACAACATATTGTAGGATTTTAGTTTCTAATCCATTCTGCTATCCTCTTTCATTTTATGGGCGAGTTTTCATCCAATCCATACTCACAGTTATGATTGCTAACTATATATTTTCCTCTATCCTGTACTTTTCTATATATCCTCTTTTCCCATCCCATTCCTTCCTCAATAGTCTGTTTTGCTTCTGACAATTTGACTCCTTTAATATACCCCCCATTTATCACCCTCTTTCCCTCAGTCCTTTTCTCTTCTACTCCCTTATTGAGTAAGATAAATTTCTATACACAACCATAGTCTTCCATCTTTGAACCAGTTTTCCCTTCATTATAAAAGTTCTTCCTTGCATGCCTCTTTTATAATACAATTTTCTCCATTTTTCCTCTTCTTTTTCCCTTCTCCCAGTGCAGCTTTCTTTCTCATCCTTTCATTTTTTCTTTGAATATCATCCCAACATAATAGACTCATACATATGCCCTCTATCTAAGTAGATTCCTTTTGATTTTCCTAATCATGATAAAGTTGTTAGGGTTTATGTGTATCATATTCCCATTTGCAAATATAAACAATTTAACCTATTAAGGTCTTTATGGTTTCTTACTCATGTTTACCTTTTTATGCTTCTCTTGAGTTTTGTGTTTGAATGTAAAACTTTCTAACCAGTTCTGGTCTTTTCATCAGAAATGGTTGGAAGTCCTTTATTTCATTAAATTTCTAATCCCCCCTCCCCATAGGGTTAGACTCAGTTTTGCTGAATAGATTGTTCTTGGTTGTAATCTTAGTTCCTTTGTTATCTTGAATATCATATTCCAAGCCCTCTGCTCCTTTATAATTTTAGATATTAAGTCTTGTGTGATCCTGACTAGCTCCAAGATATTTAAATTATTTTTTTCTGGTTGTTTGCAATAATTTCTCCTTGACCTGAAAGCTCTTGAATTTGATCATAATATCCCTGGGAGTTTTTATTTTGGGAACTCTTTCCAGAGGTGATTGGTATATTCTTTTGATTTTTACTTTGCCCTCTGGTTCTATGATATCTAGGCCTTTTTCTTCACAATTTCTTGAAATATGATGTCTAGACTCTATTTTTTCCAGTCATGGCTTTTAGGTAGTCCAAAACTTCTTACATTATCTCTCCTTATCTCTTTTCTAGGACACATGTTTTTCCTATGAGATATTGCACATTTTCTTCTATTTTTAATTCTTTTGACTTTGTTTCGTCATTTCTTGATATCTCATGGAGTCATTAGCTTCCACTAAATCTTCCAATTCCAATTTTTAAAGAATTATTTTCTTCAGTGGGGTTTTGTACCTTAACCATTTGGCCAATTCTGATTTTTAAGGAAATACTTTCTTCAGTATTTTTTGTGTTTCTTTTATCGACCTATTAATTCTCTTTTCATAATTTTCTTGCATTACTCTAATTTCTTTTCTGAATTTTTCTCTACTCCCTTATTTGATTTTTAAACTTTTTTCTCTTTTAAAAAATACATTTCTTTGGCCCTTCTGGGAATTACTGTGGGCTTATGTCCAATATTCTTTTTGCATAGAACCTGTGATTGTTTTCAAATCATTGTCTTATGAATTTGTATCTTGAGTTTCTTTGTCACCACAGAAACTTTTTATGATCAGATTCTCTTTCTTTTAACTCATTTCCCCAGACTATTTGTTGACTTTGGATTTTGTTCTAGAGTTATACTCTGCTCATTTCTGGGGATGGGATGGGGATGTCTGGCTTTATCTTCTGAGTTTTATATTCTCCTTCTTTTTTTAGCTCAACCTGGTGTCCTGCAAAGTTTTGGTGCTTCCAAGGTGCTGTGATTGAGAAGAAGTTTGGTCATTGCCCTCCTAGTCTGCACTTTGGTCCTTACCCAGGTGGGGACCCTGCTCCCTTTGCATCACCACCACAGCTCTTCATCCTGGAACTGCAACCTGGAACTAAGTAATGGGCAATGCAGCTGCCAAATGGTACCTAGTCCTATGTCCAGTGCCCAGTGCTAGCACAAGGGTCCCCCTGTAATCGCATTCTGAGGCATTCAATTCCTTTACTGTTCCTGGGTGTTAAGCAGTCCTGGCATTATTGCTGCCACCACTGCTGTTTCCAGGGTCCAGACTCCACCCCAGTGATTACAGACCTCCCTTTCTGTATTCCTAAACTGCTCTGGACTGGAAAAATGACTCATTGTAACTTTTTGCTAGTTATCCTACTTAGAATTCAGTTTCACATGTTTTTTAAAGTTATTTAGAGGGGTATGTTGAGAGAGCTTGATAAAGATGCCTACTTTACCAACTTGGCAGTTTCCTGACACATAATTCCTAAAGTGAACCATCCAGATTGATGGGAAGCCACATAAAAGAAGAAGATAACATATGAATAAGAACTGAATTATAGTGACTCACAAAATATAACCACATCCTGAAGCAAAGAAACTGTATGGTGTGGTGTTGTAGTGTATACAGGGCCAACCTTAGAGGCCCTCCTCTGCTACATACAGTACTGGTGCTGTGACTCCAGTCAAATCTCTTTGTCATTCAATGCTCCCTAGAAACTTTCTAAGACTATAAGGTATGGGAAATGTGTTGACTTGCATTTATAGAGGAAGTCTTTCACCAGAAGGTCTCTATACTGATGGAATCACAGGTCCAGTTTAAAAAAAAAAAGTTGGGGAAAGATAGCACTGGATCCAGAGTCAGAAAACCTAGGTCCCAATCCCACCTCATTTACTTCCCACCTACCTCAGGCAAGTCACATCTTCTCTGGGCTTCTGATCAGTTCCTTAACAAGTATTTCTTTTTTTAAAATAGTTAATTAATTAATTAATTAATTAATTAATTAATTAAAGTTTTCAACCTTTGTTTAGATAAGATTTCCAATTTCAAATTTTTTCTCCTTCCCTCCCCTCCCTGCCCCACCCCTAGACAGCAGATAATCTGACATATAACATTAAACATATTTCTGCATTAGTCATGTTATACAAGAAGAATCAGAGCAAGAAGGAAAAGCCTCAAAAAAGAAAAACAACAGTACCCCAAACAAAAGAGATAGTATGGTCCAATCAGCATCCATATTCCACAGTTTCTTTTCTTTTTTTTTTTTCTGGATTTGGAGAGTCTTTTTCATCATGAGTCCTTTGGAACTTTCTTGTACCATTGGATTGGTGAGAAGAATCTAGTCTATCACAGTTGATCAACACATAATGTTGATGATACTGTGCACAATGTTCTCCTGCTTCTGCTCATTTCACTCATCATCAGCCCAAGCAAGACTCTTCAGGTTTCTCTGAACTCCCCCTGCTCATCGTTTCTTACAGCACAATAGTATTCCATTACATTCATATACCACAACTTGTCTAGCCATTCCCCAATTGATGGGCATCCCCTCAACTTCCAATTCCTTGCCACCACAAAAAGAGCAGCTATAAATACTTTTGTACACGTGGGTCCTTTTCCCTTTTCCATGATCTCTTTGGGGAAAAGACCCAAAAGTGGTATTGCTGGGTCAAAGGGTATGCACAGCTTTATTGCCCTTTGGGCATAATTCTAAATTGCTCTCCAGAATGGTTGGATCAGTTCACAGCTCCACGAACAATGCATTAGTGTTCCAATTTTTCCACAGCTTCTCCAACATTTATTATTTTCCTTTTTTGTCATTTTAGCCAATCTGATAGGTGTCAGGTGGTACCTCAGAGTTATTTTAATTTGCATTTCTCTAATCAATAGTGATTAACAAGTATTTCTTAAGTGCTCACTGTGTGAAGCTCTATGCTGAGTGCTGGGGATACAAATACAAGGAAAAATAAATAGCCCCTACCCTCAAGGAGTTTATAATCTACTGGGAAAATATAATATATTAAAGGAAGCCAAGAAGTGGGATGAGGAAAATGATAGTAGTATCAACCCCAGGGGCATAGAGAGAATTCCTAAATCCAGCCTGGTGAGAAATGAAGACCTGGCTGGTCTGAGCTCCCTCTTTATATGGAGGCTCTTAGAAGAAACATCCAGACATAGGGAGGGACTGGAGGACCAGAGGGTACTTCTCTCTGAATTACAGGAATGAACTTCCAGGATAAAGAAGTTTCTCTTTAAAGGGGCATGATAGAGAGAAGTCTGGGGGAGCACAACTTGGTCAGAAATGTTTATTGAAGGTATTGGCCTACATGGAATATAATACCTTCAATCGCAGGTTCAAATAATGATTAAGTGCTAGATGACTTTTATCTTTATGGAATGGATTAACTACCATGCTACTTTAGAAAATAATCAACATTTTTATTTATAGTTTTGAGTTCCAAATTTTATCCCTCCTTTCCTCCCTCCCTTGACCCTTCCCTGAGGCAATAAGCAATCAGACATGGGTTATAACTGTAAAATTATGTAAAACATTATCATATTAGTCATACCATGCTATTTTTATTTTATTTTATTATTTTATTTTTTTTGAGGGGCAATGAGGGCTAAGGGACTTGCCCAGGGTCACACAGCTAGTAAGTGTCTGAGACTGGATTTTAACTCAGGTCCTCCTGAATCCAGGGCCAGTGCTCTATCCATTGTGCCACCTAGCTGCCCTCCTTTTCTTTTCTTTTTTGTGGGTCATTGAGGATTAAGTGACTTGCCCAGAGTCACACAGCTAGTAAGTGTCAAGTGTCTGAGGTCAGATTTGAACGCAGGTCCTCCTGAATCCAGGGCTGGTGCTTTATCCACTGTACCACCTAGCTGCCCCCATACCATGCTATTTTGAGGGAGGAAATTAGACCATATGATTTCTAGGATTGTATCAGCCAAACAAATTTGTGGGAAGGGGTATACAATTATGTATACATATATGCACACACATATGTATCATGCAATATCTGCAAATGTAGTATAAGATATATGTGTGTATACACACATATATCTCATTATCCATTCCCCTTTACATAGGGAATAACAGATTCATTTGGCTGATATAAGCCCAAAAATTATATGATCCAATCCCCTCCCTCAAAGTAGCATGGTATATATATACACACACATATATGTGTGTATATATATAATACACACACACACACATATATATATACATATAAATACATGTATATATATATATGTATCTTCCTATAGGTTTGATAACACCACCTAGTGGAATGCAAAGTAAATATGGGATTAATGCATGTAAAAAGATTTTTCCAATCAGCCCTGGAAAGAATTTTTCTGATATAATATTAAATTCCAAGTAAAATGAAAAAGCCAAAAAGTTATGTCAGGAAATACCATGATTGGCTTACACATATTTCACAAATTTAGTACTTTTAGTTAGTACTTTTCCAAAATACAAATGTTGCTTTTAAAAGATATGAAGGAAATTCAGGTCTGACTTTCTCACACAAGAGTAAGTACTCAACAAGTATTTGTTGAATTAACTGAATTGAATTGATATCCTCTGGGGGGTGGGGGCGGGGAGTATTGATTAGATAGAAAAAGGACTGGGCCTGTAACTTCATTGGTATAGGGCAGGGCTGAAATTTTTTCTACTCTCAACCCCCCACATTAAGTTACTTGACCCCATATGGGGTCACGACCCACATTTAAGAAGCTAGGTTAAGAAGGAACTCACTTTCACTGCAACTTGCAGTTCTCTAGAAATTCCTAGTGTACTTAGAGGTTAAGTGACTCACCCAAGGTCATCCAGTATCTGTCAAAGGCAATCATTGAACTCCAATTTTCCTGACTTTGAGGCCAACTCTCTATCTATTTTGCTGCACTGCCTCTCATAATCAGTTTTTTTTTTATAATCAGTTTTTTTTTTATAATCAGTTTTTTTTTTTAGTAAGGCAATTGGGGTCAAGTGACTTGTCCAGGGTCACACAGCTAGTAAGTGTTAAGTGTCTGAGGCCGGATTTGAACTCAGGTACTCCTGATTCTAGGGCCAGTGCTCTATCCACTGCGCCACCTAGCTGCCCCCTCATAATCAGTTTTTATTGCTATCTACAGAATATCTAGAAAGGGATCATTTCTATTCTTCAAATGGAAAAGACTTATAGTTGCCCTTGTGGTTTGTAGGCCAGCCCTGTAAATGTAATATTAAGGGGAAAGCCAGACAGTCACTCTCTTGAGTAGGTGAGAAGACATGAAGTCCAAGCCTGTCTCTTCATAGTCCCAGATTACCAGAGTATGGGCAGGCTGTGACTTCACATGATAGTGCAAGCATTGTTACTGTCCCTTCCCCTGAGTGGACACTGGCGTGCACTCTTAAAGAGAGTGCTTGTCCCATGGTGTCCTGGTATACCCAGAACACACTCTATCCATACCTATTCTAGCTATATAGTGCATTAGCCAAGTTAATAGCCTCAAAGTATCAGTAGGATACTTAGTAGCAGGGGAAATTGAACAATGTTTCTCACTTGCAGAAGTTAGGTATTTTGTATCCTTGGGTGCTGAGCACAGTCCCTGACACATAGTAGTTACTTTATACTTTCTTGAGTGATTTCTTTTAATCAAATTGAATAAATTAGAAATGAAAACAGTATTAGCAATGAGATTAGAACCGTGACATAATAAATTGGATCCATAACTAGGGCAAGGGAATTGGAGCTTTGACCCAGAGTGTTAAATTTAGAAATTTGGATGGTGGTAAAAATTCTTATAGTCTTTGTTTGGCCTAGAAACAATAGAGACTAATTATCCAGAAGTCAGATAGGTTGCACAGTGGATAGATAGAGTGCCAGGCTTGGAGTCAGGAAGACCTGAGTACAAATCTTACCTGAGACACTTGCTAGCTATGCGATCCCAAATCACTTAACTCTTTTGCCCCAGTTTCCTCATCTGTAAAATGAGCTGGAGAAGGAAATGGTAAACCATTTCAGTATTATACTAAGAAAACCCCAAGTAGGGTCACAAAGAGTTGAACATAACTGAAATGACTGAACAACAACAAAAGTTATTCAGAATAGGCACTCTATTATCAAGAAAGAAGAAGCTACCAGATGGTGAGATAGAGTGAGCTCTTCCTTTGCCTTACATTCTCTTCTCCCCCAATTCACTTCATGTTGCTTGACTTGGGTACATGTTATAGTACTTGCCCCAGGCACAGAAGTTCCCAGAGAAGGGTACTATAGTGGGTGTCAAAAAGCCTTTAAATGCTTTAAATGATCTTCAAATGCTTAACTTTTTGACCTTTGACTTTCTTAAACAGTGACTTTTCTATCTATAGAATGGCCAAAAAGAAGAAGAAGAAGAAGAAGAAGAAGAAGAAGAAAAGAAGAAGAAGAAGAAGAAGAAGAAGAAGAAGAAGAAGAAGAAGAAGAAGAAGAAGAAGAAGAAGAAGAAGAAGAAGTGGTATGGAACACTTCCCTAATATGCTAGAACATAACTGAGTCCTATTTGTAAGGAACTCCTTTAGAGGCAGCCAAATGTTTCAGTGGATAGAGCACTGCACTTGAAGTCAATAAGACCTGAGATTTCAGACACTAGCTGTGTGACCTTGGTCAAGTCACTCAACCTCTGTTTGCCTTAATACACTGGAGAAGGAAATGGCAAACCATCCCAGTATCTTTGCAAGAAAATCCCATGGACAGTATGGTCTACGGATTGGTGAAGAGTCAAACATGACTGAACAACAACTAGCTTCTTTACTTTAAAAGGTGCTGTGTGATTAGATCCTTATCTAATCTTATTGTATAGTATGACAACCTCATTTATCTCAGGCTCTTTTTTTTGCGTCACATTATTGTTCCAAATCTCAATCTGGAACACTATTCATTCAGGCAGTAACCATAGTCTTTTTTTTTTAATTTTCAGTAAATTAAAGGTCAATTCTGGGTCACCTGTGTTTTACAGAGATCCAGTAATACTGAACACAGTGGAAACTTTCTTATCCCCCCACCCCCTTTCTTTTTAAAACATAACACTGGCTTCCATGCTTGTATCACTGCTCAATCCATAACAGGTCTTTACTCCAGTGGGATCTCAGTAAATCAGAATCCTAAGTGGCTTTGGGTGAGGGAGGGATCTAAGGAGGAAGACTGGGGTATGCTAAAGTTCTTTCTATTTCTAATATTCTATGTTACTTTCTTTGGTCTATAGAGAAGTTTATAGAAAGGTACCTCTAGGTCAGCAGGATTTCTTCACATCATGAAGTCAATAGAGGATAGCAGAAAGTTTTCTGTGATGCCAGCTGAATCTTCATAATACACAGGAAATATGTCCCGCAGTTGAACTATCATTTTCATATTGTTCTCAATGAGTGGAAAAATACTACACCAGAGACTAAAGGAAAAATCACTACCATTTTTTCCTCTTTCTTCACAATGTGCCCCTCCATGCACTCCATGCTTGATGCTGGGAACAATGGCTAACATGATAATGTGGAATTTACAAAATTGAAAACTTCACAGTGAAATGGAGTGTGTGTGAGTGTGTGTATTAACAGTGAGGCCTGCGTCATATCAGAGAAAGGCCTTTGTGGAAAATTACCATTATTGGTGCAATTTTTCTCAAAGTACAACACTCACCAGATAGACAAAAACAAAAAACAAAACCCCAAAACAAAACCATACCACAAGAAACAAAGTAGAAAAAGGTCATCTTTTTTTTTTTCTTGTTTCATCATGGTGATACATGAGTGGAGAAATTATTTAGGAAGACCACATAAAGACCACATAAAATATGAGAGCTGGGCAGGACATCTGAGATCATCTAGTCATGGGGCCCTCTAAGCATAGACTGAGAGCTGGAAGGGACTTCTGAAGTCATGTGCTTGGCTGAGCACAAGGCCTCTGGATCTTCCTTCCCTCTGTTGCAAAATAAGGAGTGGTTGTATTTGATCAAGCTCACATAGGTAAGAAGGGACAAAAGCATGATTGAATATAGGTCCTCTGCTCCCAGAACTAAAGTCATTTCCACTACAATATGACCCACTCTTTTTTATTTTTTAGATAAAATTTTATTGAGATTTTCTGGTGTTATATTTTCTTCCACCCCATCAAAATCCTGGTAGCTATTGTCTATAGACCTCCTGGACCCTCTACTTCCTTCTTCAATGGGTTTAGAATAAGGCTCACAATATTTCTTTCCTCCACAATTCCTGCCTTCATATGAGGAGATTTCAACATATAAACTGATAATTCCTCAAACACCCTAACCTCCCAGTTCCTCAACTCATTCATTTCCTACTCCTCCACTCCATCTCAGCCACACAAATATGGTCATACCCTTGACCTTGCCACCATCCACAAATGTACCACTTTCATGAACTCTGAAATTCCCTTATCTGATTAAAATCTATTGTCATTCTATCTCTTCTTTGGCCTTCCAGCCTCAAACCCTGTTCTTCATCCACACCATAACCCCTAATCCCTTGACCCCTCAGTTTTCTCCCAGGTACTCCTGCACTAGCTGCCTTCTCCTTCTTTCTTGATATTAACCTCTTGGAAAGCCATTTTAACTCTATACTGTCCTTTTAGAACACTCTCACTGTCTGCTGCCTTCACTCTGATGCTTGTACTTACTAGTTTCAATACCAATTTATGTTACATAACCTCACCTGGGCCCTCACTGAAGCTAGGCATTTTTTAAACTTCCCTAATTAACTTATTATCTTACTGCTGTGGCTCTTCCAAACCTTTTCATCTCTTCCCAAAACTCCCATAGCTCATTCTTCTCTGATTCACTCAGCTGAAAAACATATCTCATTTTTTAACTAAAAAAAAAATTGAGATCATTTGCCAAGAGTACCCTCTTTTACTCTCCTCCTTTCCTCATATCCCCTGGACAACTTCCACCATGATCTCTTCCTTTACCACTGCCTCACATGATGATGTGGCCCTTCTCCTTGCCAAGATAAACACATCTACCTGTACTAGTGATATGATTCCATCCTGTCTCATCCATTGGATTGCCCCTATTGCCCCCACTGTCATTTATCTTCAACCTCTCCCTGTCTACTGGCTGTTTCCCTACTGCCTACAAACATGCTCATGTCTACTCTATCCTAAAAACACCTTCACTACTTCCACCTATCCCTTGCATGATGTCACCCTCATCATCCAATATCTCTCCTGCCTTTTGGGGGTAACCACTTCGAGAATAGCTTCCTTCACTTCTTCTCTTCTCAATATCTTAACTCCATAGTCTGGCTTCTGATCTCATCATTCAGCTGAAACTGCTCTCTTTGAAGTTACCAATGGTCTCTTGGTGGTCAAATCCAATGGCCTTTCTTCAGTCCTCATTCTTCTTGACCCCTGTGCAAAGTCTTGCAATGTTGATCACACTTGTCTCTTTGATACTCTCTTCTTTCTAGATTTTCTTCTGGTTTTCCTTTTACATATCTTACCACTCATCAGTCTCCTTTGCTTGATCTTCACCCAGGTCACTCCTGCTAACCATAGGTGTCTCACAGGGACATCTCCTCTGGGCCCTCTTCTCTTTTCCCTTTATACTAATTCACTTGTTGATCCCATCAGCTCCCATGGATTCAGTTATCATCTCTATATTGATGATTCTCAAATCTATTTGTCTAGCCCTAATTTCTATTCTGATGTCCAGTCTCACATTTCCAACTGCCTATTCAACATCTCAAATTTTATGTTGAGTATATGTTAAATTCAACATGTCCAAAACTGAACTCATCATTCCCCCAAGTCCCCCCCTTTCCAAAATTTCCTATCAATGTTGAAGGCACTACCCTCCCAATTCCCCAGAATCACCAACTGTCATCTTCAACTATTCATTTTCTCTTACCCCACCCCTATATCTGATCTTTTACCAACACCTGCTGATTTTACCTTTGTACTATCTCTTGAATATGTCTCCTTCTCTTTTCTGATACCACCACTTCCTGGTGCATGCCCTCATTTCCTCATGTCTAGACTATTGAAATATAGCTGCTGGTTAGTATCCTTGTCACATGTCTCTCCCCATTACAGTTGAACCTCCACTCAAAAATCAAAGTAATTTTCTTAAATGGCAGGTCCGATCATATCACCCCTTACTTAAAAAACTCCAGAGGTTTCCTATCACCTCCATGATCAAATATACAATCTTCACTTTGACATTCATATCCCTTCTTAATGTAACCCCTCACCTTTCCAGTCTTTTTATATCTTACAACCTCTCCCCCCACCATATACTCTGTGATACAATAATACTGGCTATAGTTCTGTTCCTTGAACAATACACTTCATCTTCTGATTCCAGGCATTTTTACTGTCTGTCCCTCATCCATGGAATGATCTCTTATTTCTGCCTTTTAGATCCCCTGGCTTTTTTCAAGTCTCAGCTTCCTACAGGAAGGCTTTACCTAGCCCCCTTATTTTTTTTATTTTATTTCATTTTGGGGGGTGGGGCAATGAGGGTTAAGTGACTTGCCCAGGGTCACACAGCTAGTAAGTGTCAAGTGTCTGAGGCCAGATTTGAACTCAGGTCCTCCTGAATCCAGGACTCGTGCTTTATCCACTGTGCCACCTAGCTGCCCTAGCCCCCTTAATTTTAATGTCTTTCTTCTTTTGATTATTTCCTATTTATCCTGTTTACATCTTATTTGTACATAGTTGTTGGCATGTTGTCTCCCCTATTATATTTTTAACTCCTTAAGGTCAGGAACTGTCTTTTATCTTTTTGTACCCCTTGCACTTAGCACAGTTTCAGGCACATAGTAGGTACCTAATATGTATTTATTGACTGTGTTGGTGTCATACATACATATACTCTCTCCATACATATGTACACATGTACCCACATGTACTTAAGTATGGATGTATGTGATATTGAACTGTTTCATGCAAAGATTCTACCATCAGCCACCTTCACAACTTACAACATATAACAACTTATAACAACATAACCCAGTACCCTATAGTTTTTAAAAATAGTATGACATCTAATAAATAGTTAAAACTTGGATATATTGAGTTTTAATATGTGGAGATGTCTAACAGGCAGTTGATAATATAAGATTGTAACTCAGGAGAGAGATGAGGGATAGGTATATAGATTTAGAAATTATCTGAATGGCAAGTATAGTTCAAGTCATGGAATTTGATAAGATCAGCCAAAGGGAGTACAAAGAAAGAAGAGAAGGGGGTGAAGGGTACACTTATCTATAGCATATGTTCACGATTTGTGCTCTCATAGACACATTCTGTTCTTTTCCAACTGCCTATCATAGAGATTTTTTTTTTTGCAGGGCAATTGGGGTTAAGTGACTTGCCCAGGGTCACACAGCTAGTAAATGTCAAATGTCTGAGGTCATATTTGAACTCAGGTCCTCCTGAATCCAGGGCCAGTGCTTTATCCACTGCATCACCTAGCTGCCCCCAAAGATTCTTTCTTTCTTTCTTTCTTTCTTTCTTTCTTTCTTTCTTTCTTTCTTTCTTTCTTTCTTTCTTTCTTTCTTTCTTTCTTTCTTTCTTTCTTTCTTTCTTTCTTTCTTTCTTCCTTTTTTGGTGAGGCAGTTGGGGTTAAGTGACTTGCCTAGGGTCACACAGCTAGTAAATGTTAAGTGTCTGAGGCTGTATTTGAACTCAGGTCCTCCTGACTCCAGGGCCAGTGCTTTATCCACTGTGCCACCTAGTTGCCCTATAGATTCTTACAATAGGCATTTTCCATCCACTTTTTTTCTGGTGTGGCTAGTTAGATTTAACTCTTTTGAATAACTATGGATCTCATTTAAGAAGCTTCACAATAATTCAGGTGCATGGTTTGGTGCCATGAGCATAATATGATCCACAAAGGAGCATGAAGGATCTCAGTTTCTATAGGGAATCCCTCTTCTACTTGTTTCGTATACTAGGCATTATACATTAACAAATAATTAATTAGCAAATATTTATTAAGTGCCTATTATGTGTCAGACTTTTATGTGTCCTAGGTGCTGATGAAAGAAAGGAAGGAAAAAAAGAAATAATCCTTGTTACCCAAGGACTTTACATTCAATTAGGGAATACAACATAGAAATAAATAAGTATATATAGAATATATAAAAGTTAAATTCATCAAAGAATGTCCTCAAGACAGCTAAGTGGTACAGTGGATAAAGCACTGGCCCTGGATTCAGGAGGACCTGTGTTCAAATCTGGCCTCAGACACTTGACACTTTCTAGCTGTGTGACCCTGGGCAAGTCACTTAACCCTCATTGCCCCGCCCCCCCAAAAGTCCTTGATTAATGGATAGATAATTATTAGTAAAATTTGGTAGAGATAGGAAAATAATCATATAGATTAGAAAGTATTTATAATTTTTGAGAGTTTTTTGTAACAATAAGATAATGTAACATAATTTTTTCTTGTAATAATTTCCCCTTACCCCCAAGAATTTAGTATCCTCTCTTCTTTCATATATATTGAGAATCAATCCCTTAATGCTCTCCAAACTGTGTTGTCTCTGGCATGGACTACCCTTTCCACTTTTTCCCCCTTACTTCCATTTCATTCATCTATTCAACGTGTATTTATTAACAGGCATTATGCTAGATCCTGGTTATCCAAAGGCAAAAATGAAACACTCCTTACACTCAATGAGTATATGCAGCATATCTGGGGCTGTCATAGGTGGAGTTTATTATAGAATTCCTTACAGATATTTTCCATGTTTCTGTCTGTTGTCATTCTAGTTTCATCCTTAAATGCTCCGAGGATGATTTGGCTTAATTGGGTCTTCCCCTAAAATTTCTGCAAACTTGTTTTCCCCTGAATTCCTTCTTGCTGTATTATGAAGTGCTTCCACTAATAACCCTTTCCCCATCATCTTCCATAAAATTTTACAAATGAGCTTATATTTTAAACTGCTATTTCCCTTGGTTGCAGTATCTCTCTAATTGGCAAGAAGATCATATAATCACTGGCTGCAATGGTTTCCAGGCTCTTTTGGTCTCTGAAGCAACTGATGTATATTGGTGAAACCTTTAGAAGTAGGCTTGGAATGATGAAGACCTAGTTTTAAGTCCCAGTTTGTGAAATATACTGGCTGTTTTGTAATCATGGGAGACTCAGTCTTTCAGTGTCCCCTATATCTCATTATAGGTTGCCAAACACTTGCTGATCTTTGTTAGGAGGGTTTGCTTAGTAGGAATTCTCTATACCCATGATGTCACAGAAAAAGACAAAAAAAGTTTTATTTTAATTCAAGGAGCTTCCATTTTAAAATAACTCCAAATAGACTTGAAAAAATTCTCTTAATACTATTGCCAGAATGCTTTTTAAAAAAGTTATACTATTCACCATGCTCTATTTGATTCAGAATTATTCTAATGTCTTGGTCATGCTAGATTTTCTTTCAGTAGTATAATTTATTAATGATCAGAATATTTGACTATACCTAGAAATAACTCTGAATTGCTTCCCATCTAAGGGAGGGCTAAGATACCTAGTTAGTATAATATTCCTTTTCATAAAGGTGCAGAAAAATGTAATTGGTATTTGCAATGTTCAGCAGTTCATGAAATAGGTCCTGTAAATACTGTGATAATGACTTCTTGAAAATGTAATGACTGGTAATCATTCATGAATCCTATACATTCTTTCTGTTAGCTGCCATTGGTAATGATGACAGATGAAGGAAAGAGACAAGAGCTTAATTTTTCTAAACTAAGTGGAACCTCTAAATTTGAAAGAGGGCCCATTTGTATCAAAGGAAGTGGGGAATCCTGACATGAAAGTCATAAAGTGCACAGACAGGGTAGATAGAGATGTAATGCATAACTAGTTTCTAATTCACTTTTTAGAAAATGAATTGAAATTCTAAACCACGGGAAAACAACTTTCACCTGGATGAGCTCCATTTTTAGTTACTGTGAAATTTACAGAGAAGAGGTGCAAAGGATCATAGATTTGGAGAGTTGGTAGGGCTGATAAAGGTCATCTGAGCCCAGCCCTTCATTTTACAGATGAGGACACTGAGGTCCAGAGAAATTATGTGATATGCCTAATGTCACAGAAATTAGTTCCAAACAAAGTCCTTTGATTCCAATCTGACAATATTCTTTCCATTGAACCACAAGAACTCCATTCACCAACCTGGAAAATTCCATTTGCTGCTGTCTCATAGAACTAAAGGCTACCTCAAGGTGAAACAGAATTGTATAATGGTAAAACCCAAAGACCATTTGTGTTTGAAATGAGACAATCCACAAAAATGTATAAATTTGTAAAAAGGCAAACATTCAAGAAGTCAAAGTTTAATGAATAGGGTCAAAATAGATCCTGATTTCTGTCAAATGTCAATTGTAGAAATTGAATTCTGGGGGAACTTTGTTAAGTCCCTGCCTTGGAATCAGCGTTGCTTTTAGTAAAATGAGAAGCAAATGTAGAAGGTATAATAATATAGAACAAAGGCTTACTTTTATCAGAAAGAGGAAGAGGCCATGGTGAAGAAAAATAAAGGCATCAGGGAGGGTTTACATCCTCAATATTTACATACACAAGATGCCAACCTTTTTAGGTCACAAAATTTCCAATAATCACTGTGGTCTAGACCACTCCTTTCAAGTAATCCACCCTATATTGTTAATAGAGTGTCAGATTTCAGTTCAAAGAAAGGCTTGTGGTGACTTGGTTTCATATCCTAGTTCAGATACTTAATGTGTGCTCACAAGCAAGTTTTTCACCTTTTAGTGTAAAACCATTTTCTATGTTTCTTCATCTGTTAAATGGGGGAGATAACACTTGTACTAATATTAGACCAATAGTTTTATTGTGGGAAAGTACTATAAGTTTGAATTATTACTATATGTGAGTACTTAGAAGCATCCTTATCTTTGGATCATAGAGTTGGTGCTGGAAGGGATCTGTAATGCTATGACTTCCCTCTCCCTGTGACTACTGTCAGCTTTGCCTAAATGAGAGGGATCATTCCAGTCCATCAAACTCATTAACCTTTAGCTTTTTGAGATCCATGACCACTACATAGAATTCAAGATCATTGACAAGTGATTCAAATTACCTAGGGACATATTGTTTTGCCAGCAACAGCATACTTACCTTAGTGCATCTCAATGTTTTCCTTGTACATAGGATCTTGGGTAGGGCAGCTAGGTGGTGCAATGAATAGAGTTCCAGGCCTGGAGTCAGGAAGACTTTGTGAGCTCAAATATGGTTTCAGAAACTTCCTAGCTATGTGAGCCTGAGCAAGTAACTTAACCAAGTTTGCCTCAGCTTTCTTATCTGTAAAATGAGTTAGAGAAGGAAATGGAAAACCACTCTAGTATTTTTGCCAAGAAAACTTCAAATGGGGCCACAGAGGCTCAGACATGACTAAAACGATTGAACAAGAATAGGACCTTGATCTGTCCCATTGATAATTTTTTTCTTTTTCTCATTACTCATACATTATTATTTTGTACTTTATTTTTTGTAATTTGATAAAAGCATCTTGACAGAGATCCTTTTTTAAAAAAATCCTGAATTTAACCAACAACAAATGAGGTGAGAACTTAACTACATCAAATTTCCATTTTCTATACAGAGCAGAACAGAAAAAGTGGACTCTCTATGAAGTCACAAATTTGTATTTAAGCATCTTGCTTTTCTCTTTAATCAGATAATACATTCAATAGGACTCCAAAGCTGTCCTACCTTCCCCCGCCACTGACCTTCATACTGTTTTCTTTTACACATTTTTAAATATCTCATTGACTTTTCTATTTTTTTTTTCATTTTGGCAACCCCAATACTAGTCCTTCTTTCCCTCCACAACTTCCCCTTCCCCTGACAAATGAAATAAATAGAAATAAAATACTTATATAAAATATCTAGTCAAGCAAAACAAATCCCCACATTGACCACATCCAAAAATGTTCACCTCATTCTGCTTCTTATTGTGATTGTTGTTGTTGAGATCTTAATTAAGTACCTCCTCTTCCTTAGTTTCTTCTTTAAAGTGAGGGTTTTGGTCTTACAGGGCAGAACTGAAGGAAATGGCTTGAGTTTGCAGAGGCAGATTTCTGCTCTGTGTAAGAAAAATACATTCTAACAATTAGAGTTGTTGCTGCTGAGGCTTCAGAGCAGAAAGTCAGTGACTGGGCCCCTAGCCCCCCAGCAAAATAAGCTTGGGGCAGTGTATGTTGTACTCCAGGAGGAGAACTCAACCTTAAAAGGCACAAAAGAGGCTAAAATATGAATAAGAAACAGAAAAGAACCCTCACCATTGAAAATTACTATGATGACAGGGAGAATCAAAACAGAAACTCAGAGGACAGCAATGATAAAATGCCTGCATGTGAAGACTTAAAGGGGAATAAGAAATGGTCTCAAGACCAAAAGGCCCTCTTGGAAGAGCTCAAAAAGAATTTCATAAACCAAATAAGAGAAGTAGAAGAAAATGGGAAAAGAAATGAGAGTTATACAGGAAAAAGTCAATAGCTTGGAAAAAGGACAAAAATTGACTGAGGAAAACCACTCATTAAAAATGCGATTGGCCAAATGAAAAAGGAGGTGCAAAAACTGACTGGGGAAAGTAATTTCTTAAGAATCAGAATTGGGGTCAGCTAGGTGGCTCAGTGAATAAAGCACTGACCCTGGATTCAGGAGGACCTGAGTTCAAATTCAGCCTCAGATACTTGATACTTACTAGCTGTATGACCCTGGGCAAGTCACTTAACCCTCATTGCCCCCCTCCCACACACAAAAGAATAAAAATTAAGCAGCTGGAAGCTAATGACTCAATGAGACAACAGAAAGAAGTAAAGCAGAATCAAAAGAATATAAAAGTAGAAGAAAATGTAAAATATCTCTTGAGAAAAACAACAGACCTGGAAAATAGACCCAGGAGGGACAACCTAAGAATAATTGGACTACCTGAGGACCATGATAAAAAAAAAGAGCCTAGGCAGCATATTTAATGACATTATCAAGAAGAACTGCCCAAATGTCTTAGAACCAGAAGAAAAAAATCATAATTCAAAGAATCCACCAATCACCTCCTGAAAGAGATCCTAAAAGGAAAACTCCAAGGAATATAATAGCCAAATTCCAGAATTATCATGTAAAGGATAAATTACTGCAAGCAACCAGAAAGAAACAATTTAAATATCAAGGAACAATGATCAGAATAATACAGGACCTGGCAGCTTCAACATTAAAGGATCAGAGGGCTTATAATATGATATTCTGGAGGGCAAAGGAACTGGGATTATAACCAAGAATGTACTACCTAGCAAAATTAATCGTAATCTTTTGGGGGAAAAGATGGGCATTCAATGAAATAGGGGACGTAAAACCTTTCCTAATGAAAAGCCCAGAACTGAACAGAAAATTCAATCTACAAATAAAAGACTCAAAAGATACATGGAAAGGTAAAAAGGGGGAGGGGGAAACACATGTTACTCAATAAAGTTAAAATGTTTGCATCCCTATATAGGAAGAAGATACTTGTAACTCTTGAGAACAGTATCTTTATTAAGGCAGATAGGAGGAGTACAAACAGACAGAAGGTGTGGGTATAAGTTAATTCTGATGTGTTGATATAAAAAAAACACCCTAAGGGGTAACAAAAAAATTAAACTGAGAGAAAAGGAAAGGGAAAGCAGAATGGGGTAAATCATATGAAGAAGCATGAAAGACCTATTACAATAGAGAGAAAGAAGGGAGGGGTGAGCATTGTTTTGACCTTACTTTCATATGATTTGGCTCAAAGAGGGAATAACATACACATTCAATTGGGTATAGAATTTTATCTTACTTATTTGTAAGTAAGTAAAAGGGGAAAGGGGAAATGAGGGGGGTGCTGATAGAAAGGAAGACAAAAAAGATGTGGGGCTGATAGAAGGGAGGGTAGACTGAAGGAGGTGGTGGCCAGAAACAAAACACTAATGAGAAGGGACAGGAGGAAAGGAAAGAGAAAAGCACAAACAAGAGGAAAAATAGAATTTGAGAAATACACAGTTAGTAATCATAATTGTGAATATGAATGGGATGAATTCTCCTATAAAACGGAAGCAGATAGCAGAGTGGATTAAAAACCAGACTCCTACAATTTGTTGCTTACATTTGAAGCAGAAAGATACACATAGAATAAAGGTAAAAATATGGTGCAGAATATATTATGCTTCAGCTGATGTAAAAAAAAAAAAGGAGGGGTGATAATTAGAGTTGTCCAAAAATAGTATGGTCTGCCTTGAGAGGTTACCTCTCACTGGAAATCTTTAAGCAAAGGATGAAAGATCATTTGGCAGCAATGTTGTTGAGTGGATCCCTTTTCACATTGGATTAGATGTCTGGGATTTTTTCCAGCTCTGAAATACTGTGACTTGGTGACTGGATGATCTCTAGACTCCCTTCTGGATCTGATTGATTCTGGCCTTTTAAGCTGCTTTTTTGTTGTTATTGTTGACAGAAGAAAAAAGTCCCTAGGGAATATTTAATTAGAATTTAATATACTGCTATATTATATCATTTACTTTTGGCTGCTTCTCTCTGATCTCCTGACCCTAAGGTCAGTTGGGCATATAACTTTCATAAACTTGGATGCCATTTAAGGGTATGGGTTTTACAGTGGATGAGTCATCCACCTATAGTGACTCTATTTCAGTTAGAAAATCCAGAAATATAACTAGCAGATAGGCCTCTCTCTCTCTCTCTCTCTCTCTCTCTCTCTCTCTCTCTCTCTCTCTCTCTCTCTCTCTCTCACACACACACACACACACACACACCTCTCTCCTCTCTCTTCTTTCCTCTCTCTTCTCTGTCTCTCCCCTTTCTTTCTTCTCTCTCACCTCTCCCTTCTCTCTCTTTCTCTCCTTTCACCTCTCTCCTCACTCTCTATACATACATACATACATACATGCATACATGCATACATACATATATATATATAAATATATATTATTTAAGAAAAAAAATCTGTATATCCAGATATACTATATTGGGCCAGGAGAGGGCAACAGTGACCATAAATGGGAGCACTTGTTACTAGAAAGAGTAAATCCTTTTAAGAGCATTCAGAGTAAAGGCACGATTAAGAACAAGTGTGATCTCTGTGCTTCAAAAGAAAATTGCTCCCATGGAAGTGATCTTTCACAAATAGATAAAGAGTCATTGGGTGAACCTCTTAACTAAAATGGAGAGTTTTATTGTCATCCTTAAATCAGAGAGCACTGGTGGAAAAGCCTTTGGTTTGGAGTCAAAGGATCTGGGTTTGAATCTCCTCTCTGCTACCTTTGAGCTATGTGACTAGGGAAGGAAACTGAATTTACCTCTGTGGACTTCATCTATAAAAACGAGGGTGCTGGACTACATAATCTCTAAAATCTCTTCTAGTTCTAAATTCTATTATCCTAAGAAAAAGAGATTTCCATGAATGACGTGTGGGTTTCCAATCCATAGCCACCATAGAACTCATGAAGGTTGTATTAAACGACATACTTGGTTTGTTTAAAACCTTGAAAGTCTTCAATGAGTCTATTCGATATTTTGGTTAACTGATTTTTGCCTTTTCTTATAGGAATCTTCAGAGTCTGGGATATCTGTTCCAGAGCTGTTTGCATTCTCTTGATCCACCACTTATTAGACTGATGGAAGAGACTTTTTCCAGGTCAGGTTGGCCGCCCAACTGGTCATGTATGTGGTCTGCTAACAAATTTGGGTCCTGAAATGGAGGATAAAGATTTTATCTGTAATAGACCTTCAGTCTATTCCCTTCTCCCTTTTCCCATCCCCTCACTTCTTCTTTGCCTTCCTCCTTTCTTCCCCCCTCCCTCCCTTTCCACTTTCATCCTTTTTCCCCTCCTCTCCTGTCCTCTCCCCTCCTGTCCTCTCCCCTCCTGTCCTCTCCTTTCCCCAACCCTGCACTTTCCCCTGATCCCCTTTTTGTGGATGCAGTTCCTAAAATGAGAGATGCTACCAACAAACATCTCCTGGTCAGGAGTCCGGCTTATTTAGGGAGATACCGTATCCCTGCAGTCAGGCAGGTAAGCAGGCTCTTCTTTTCTCAGGTTGTTGAGGACAGGTAGGCCATGTGCTTTGTTTCTATTTGAGTATCAACATTGCCTTAGTATTTTGCAGTGGATAATGTTCTGAACTTGGAGCCAGGAAGACCTGGGACCAAATCTCACTTCATGTTTTATTTGTGTGACCTGGAGCCGGTCACTTAACCTTGCTAAGCCTCAGTTTCTTCATCTGTAAAATGATGGCTTTGAACTTGATAGCATCCAAAGTCATTTCCAACTCTAAATTTTTAATCCTATGATTCCTTCTGATATTTTCCACTCTTCTGGAATTTGTCCTTCTTAGGAAACATGTTTATGAGTCAACCCATTCCTTATTACATGGCTATGACAAAGTAAACTTGGAGAGGAAAGGACATTTGGGGTTTTTTACATTGAATATTTTTTCCTTGCCACAAGAGTTAATGGAATAATTTTCCACTCAGGAAGAGAGTAAATCTGTGTAGGACAACTGATTGCCTTTTATTTACCACAACTTTTTTTAACCTCAAGAAGAACAACATTTCAACTCTATTTATCCCTCCATGACCTCAAGCCTCCCATCATTGGTTCTCCTTCCCTAATTCTTTCACCATTATTTTTCCAAGTTCTAGTTCTTCAGAAAAAAATATTGCACAGCAAACACTGGGAGAGAGGAGTTCAGTGTTCGTTAGTCATTTTTGATCCACTGTGACCATATTTGGGGTTTTTTTGGTAAAGATAGTAGAGTGGTTTGCCATTTCTTTCTCCAGCTCATTTTACACATGAGGAACTGAGGCAAACAGGGTAAAGTGATTTGCCCAGGGTCACCCAGTTAGTAAGTGTCTGAGGCTGGATTTAAACTCAAGAAGAAGAGCCTTCCTTACTCTAGGTCCAGAACTCTATCCACTGTACCACATACCTGCGGAAAGGTATCTGTTGAATATTAAAAGGAAGGAAAATTATGCCATTAAATTTTTTCGTTCCCCTCCACCTAGGTGAATTTCCTGGTCAGAGTTGTTGGGAAATGAACTCTTCTACTTTACTCAAATTCCTATAAAATGAATTAGTTATGAGTCAGTTATTAACTACTTGTGTAGACTCTGATGTGCTTTCCTCACAATAATCTGGTGAAATGGTAAATATTTTGCAGATGAGGAATATGTTGCAGATGAGAAAGCTGAGGCTTAGAGACAGGAAATTACTTGCCCAGTGTCACACAGCTAATAAGCAACAAAACTGGGACCTAAGCCCAGGACTTCTGACAGAGTTGGAAACTTAGGGGAATTAACAGCATTGAGACTCCTTCAGCAGATGGAAACCAGTGGCCTCAGCACACAGATAATAGGAATAAATAAGTGAGCTTCTTCCAAGTCAATCATCCCCAGCTGGGGGGGTCTCCTGAGCTGTGCTCTTGCTGTGTCCCCTAATCTTTACCATCATAGGGACCTTGTGTCTTTACATCCAAGGTCTCTTCCCTCCCTCAACTCAATTTGTCTTTTTTTTTTTTTTAATGACTTGAGGTGCCTTTCCTACTGTTTTTCTTCCAGCTTAGAATCCCTAGTTACAGTTCTACCTTCTGATTCTGAGAGCTTTACATTTGACTACATTGTTTAATGACATTTTATGAGGTCAGAATATTTTTCTTTATATTCATCTACATAAAAGTGTTGCTCGGTGGTGAAAGACATACTAGGTGTGGGGGCAGAAGACTTGGATTCAAATTCTGCCTTTGATACTATCTACGTGACCTTGGACAGTCATTTAACCTCTCTGGGCCTCAGTATCTTCATCTATAAAATGAGGGACTAGGTGCAGCACACACACTTTCCAGCAGAGGAGGCCGCTGAAGCCTGAGCTTGCTGGGGGTGCTGCCATAGTCGCTGTTGTCGCCGACACCATGTTGAAGTTGATCAAAGAGTCCAAACAGCGACTGCAGCAGCTCTGGGGCAGCCAGTTAGCCATCTGCTGGGGCTTCATCCCCCTCGTGCTCTACCTGGGATTTAGGACAGGTGCAGATCCCAGGATGCCAGAGCCAACTGTTTTGAGCAGGCTTTGGGGATGAAAGACTGTTTGAACATCTGGATTGGAAGCAATCAGTGGACAAGAGAAACCATGATGATGTGCATTTTGGCTAGAAGAATGGAGCAAGCAAGCAGGCCTCTGAAACTAATCATTTGGATGCCCCCAGGGTCTCTCTGCTTGGTGTGTATGTGGCTAAATAGTCTTAATAAGTAATTCTTGAAATAAATCACTTAAACCCTGAAAATAAAATAAAATGAGGGACTAGGACTAAATAATTGTAAAGTCTTCTAACTCTAGGATAGATTAAGATCTTAAAATCTTCAGAAAGGATATCCTAACATATATATATATATATATATATATATGTACACAGATAAGTATATATATAGATATAATATGCATATGTGTATTCATGTATATATCTGTGTATTAATATATACATATCATATATGATTTATACCACATATCTGTGTGTATATATGTATATGCATGTGTATGCATATATACACATAGATATGTAGTATATGTGATATATAATGTATATATATGAATATGATGTATATGTGGTAGTTTATGAATGTGTATATGTATATGTTTATGTATTGTATATCTATATACAGTTCTTTCTATATGTAGGTTTAAATACATGTATATATGTATGTGTATATGCATGTATTTAATTGTAAATGTATGTGTTTGTGTGTATGTATGTATATACTTCCAAAACACTTATTGCCGTTTTAAGCTATTATTATTATTATTATTATTATTATTATTATTATTATTATTATTATTATTATTATTGATGGGGCAATGAGGGTTAAGTGGCTTGCCCAGAGTCACACAGCTAGTAAGTGTCAAGTGTCTGAGGTCCTCCTGAATCCAGGGCCAGTGCTTTAAAATCTGGCTTCAGACATGTACTAGCTGTATTACCCTGGACAAGTCACTTAACATCTGTTTACCTCGGTTTGCCCATCTGGAAAATGAGGATCATAATAGCACCTATCTCTCAGGGTTGTGATAAGGATCAAATGAGATAATTATGAAATTCTCAGCATAGTATCTGGCACATAGTAAGTCCTGTATAAATGTTAGCTATCATCATTAGCATTATTAGCTATTAAAGTTTAATACTGCACTAAGATGTTTGAGATCCCAACCCCCCCTCCCCCCCACACACACACTTAGTTTAGCTACATCACAGGGTTATTGTGGGGAAAGAATTCTCAAATCCTTATAGCACCATATAAATATGAATTATTACAACTAGTGATTCTCAAGCCCTGGGCTTACATGGCTTCAACCCATTCTTGGGGGCTGCTAGAGCTAGATCAAGCCAGCTCCCAGAACCAATTGTGAAATTTTCAGTGTGAGCATTTATGGCTCAGAAAGTGGCAAACACTACAAATCATGACATGATTTATTGTTTTGTTTATTTCTATATTTAAGGAAATAAGAGAGAAAATGTTGATGCAGATTAAACTTAAAAGTGTGACATACATGCACACACATATATGTGTATACACACATACTTTTTTTCCCTTGGGGAGCCAATTGTTAAACTTTTACCAGTGCACCACTGGAGGCTACTAACCAAAATCACTCTTTGGCTCATTTTGTTCTTATCCATCCAGGGTCATCCCTCAAAACACAAATCAAATACCTCTAGTGGAGTTGAGATGTGAGTAGAGAAGTCAATCCCCATGCAATTGCTAGAGATAACAATGAGCATGCGGGTCAGAATCCATTTCAGGCTATAGAAAATGCCCAAACCACATAAAGAACTCAGTAACCCCCAAGTAGCTGGTACAGTTCTTCTCTCTCTAATGTATTCTTTCTTCTCTAGGACCTGGACTGTTCCACAGACTCATTCTTGGTACCACCCTGTGGTCTGTGCTCTCCACAGAAGAGAATATGAACTTGGGGTCAAGAGAGGCAATTTTCTTCCCATTGGACTTGCACTGAATAGCTAATGGAGAGGATGGTGATTAAATTCCAGGTCTTTGTTTTTCTCGTATCATGGCTTACATTCTCCCACTGCTCCTTCAGCTTCCTGGACCATTGCATATAATTTTCATTTCCTTAAAAGGATAGCATAAACAAGGAATACCCCCCAACTTTATTTTGTAGAAGTTTGGGTCCCCAAACTCTCAAATTTGTAGTTATTATGGAAGCAACACCAAGATTGACACTAATCGGGAGCTCCTCTCCTCTACCCAGGAGACGAGTTTAGGAATTCATTGGCTACATGATTCCCCTCTCTTGGAGTCATATCATGTGGCTGCCATGCTACATGTCACTGCCGTTGCTACTCCAAGGCTGGGCAGAGGCACTTAGAGCCCAGAAACTACTGCTAAACTTGAAATATTGCTATCTCTGGAGCTGAAGGTGATAATCATTCCACTGGGGTCTTGTGGGCCTGAAATGGGTCTCTCTTGTACCCAATATATGACTTGTTATCCTGACTGTTTGTTTGCATAGGAATTGGGAACATTTTTATCCATGTCTCTACGGGCCCTCAGGGGACTTTACTCAGGACTCAGGTCTCCCTGGATTTCTTTGAAAAGGAAAAGAAATAGGGCAAAAGGGGTGGGGGAGGGACCTTAACTCCCTTTTAGAGGTCAGCACAATGAGAGTATTTCCAATTCATAAGAATCTGAACAAATCAGTTCATCTTCAAATGATGACAATGATGATGGTAATAATAAAACAAGAATAACAACTAGCATTTATGTGGTGCTTTTATACGGGGGCAGCTAAGTGGTGCGATGGAGAGTACTTGGCCTGGAATCAGGAAGATCTGAGTTCAAATCCAGCCTCAGTCACTTAGTAGCTGTGTGACTCTGTGCTGAACCCCTATTTACTTTAGTTCTCTCATCTGTAAAATGAGCTGGAGGAAAACAATGGCAAACCATTCAGGTGGCTTTGCCAACAAAACCCCAAATGGAGCCATGAAAAGTCGGACATTACTGAAAGACAATTGAACATATTAGTGCTTTAAGATTTACAAAGTCCTTTACATTAGTTATTTCTTTTAACCCTTTTGATGCAGATACTATTATTATCCCCATTTCACAGAGGAGAAAACTGAGACTGAAGGAGATTATGTGACTAATCCAGGGTCACATGTCTAATAAGTGTATGAGACATTATTCAAATCCAAGTCTTCTTGATTCTAAATCATAAATTTATCAAGAGCAGAGATCTCCTCTTATTTTTACTATAACTAACTAGTAGTAGTAGTAGTAGGCCTCCACCAGTCGAGGAAGACCATGGATCAGTGCCTTGAAGAGTCACAGGCCACAGTGTGGCTGTGCAGTCTGATAAGGGAGCCGCAGCTACTGAGTGACTTATAACTGGTAACTGCCACATCCTGTGTTGTATCTACCCCATGAGTAGTAGCTGGAGTGTCCTCTCCAGGGTGCTGGCCTGGGCAGATCAATTGGAAAACAAGCTGTTGCCCATGCAGCAGGTTTTCCCTCTCTGAGACATTGGTGGATCCAAAGGAGAGGCAGAGCCAATAGCCACAGGAGTTGCTAGAGGGATATGATGTCCAACATCCAACTGCCTAAGGGACTCCCACTCCTGATTTTTCCTTGGGGTTAACTCCCTAAGCCTTTCCCATATATGGGTATAGCCACAAGGCAGCAGAGGTTTAAAATCAGGGTTTCCTTCCCCTAGGCCAGTTGCCTGCCAAGGCTAAGGAGCCCCACCTTCCTGAAGCGACTGGTTTTAAGGCGCCAGTGACTCACCTTCACCTCTTCTCCTGTTAGTGGAAACAGTTCCACCAGGAGAAGGCCAAGAGTTGGGCTTCAGTTGTCAGAGGCTATTTGAGACGCACGTTATTGGAGCATTTTATATAGAGAATGGGAGCTTATCCCCATTCCCACCCCAGCATGACAAACCTTTGGAATCAATATGTTATAACTAACTAATACTATATTAACTAACTCCTTCTATTACTATTCTGGGATAGTGACCTTAGCCTAGAAATAACATGCCTATAGCTTAGCACATGAATTTGTGACATTTATCCTTATGCATCAGCAGGGGAGGATGGAAGATGGCTCTATGCCTTGTTACTTTGCTGATGGATTGCTATTCTTCAATGCCATTAGGTGAACTTGCCCATTTATCATTAAGGTATGGGTGTAACCCTTGCAATAGAAGTACTTCTGAGACTTAAAATACTCAGTAGCAATAGAGAGAACGTGATTTTCAGGAGTAAAACTTTAGTGACATAACAAGGAAAAATACCAACAGATGGGATTCAGAGAACTTTTAACCTTTCACATTTCAGAGTTCTGTATAGTGGAATGAACACCCTTTGTTATCTTTTTATTTTATTTTTTATTGAGTCAGACTATGTTCTGGTGCCAAGGTTTAGTTTATGATCATACAGTATAAGAACTATAAGCAGTGGACAGTCAAACATGACTAAAACAAGTAAACAATGAAAAAGAACTATAGTGGGGATAGCTAGGTGGCACAGTGGATAAAGCATCAGCCCTGGAATTAGGAGGACCTGAGTTCAAATCTGGCCTCAGACACTTGGTACTTACTAGCTGTGTGACCCTGGGCAAGTCACTCAACCCTCATTGCCCTGCCAAAAAAGAAAAAAAAGTAAAAAAGAACTATACAGTATCAGCTTGGGAAGAAACCTCAAAGATCATAGGATCATAGTATTGGATCTGAAAGTGACCAGAGAGGTCATTTAATTCAACTCCTTTGTTGTATAAATCAGAAAAGTAGGGTCTAGAAAGGTTAGGGGATTTACCCAAGGTCATATATGTAGTAAGTGTCAGAGCTCGGATGTGAATTAGGTTTTCTGACAATAAATTCATGATTCTTTCCCTTGCCCTTTGCTATGTATTTGGAATCTAGTTCCACCTATATCCGAAGAACAATCTCTAAAATGCTTCTGTCCATTGGTCATCTATCCTTTGCCAGAAGACCTCCATCAGTGGGGAACTCATTATTTTCTTTTTTTTCTTTTTTTCTTTTCTTTTTTTTTTTTTTGCAGGGCAATGGGGGTTAAGTGACTTGCCCAGGGTCACACAGCTGGTAAGTGTCAAGTGTCTGAGGCCGGATTTGAACTCAGGTACTCCTGAATCCAAGGCTGGTGCTTTATCCACTGTGTCACCTAGCTGTCCCCTCATTATTTTCTGAAGTGGGACATCCATAACTTAAGCTTTTCCTTAAAATCAAGCAGAAATATGTTTCTATGCAGCTTCCAACAATTATTCCTAGTTCTTCTTACTTAGGTCAAGCAGAAGGAGTCTAACCTCTCTTTCAGATGACTATTCAAAGACAGCTATGATGTCCTTCCTAAGTCTTCTGTTCTTCATATTAAACAGCCCTGACTCCTTCAAGTGATCTTTAAATGACATGGCTTCAGTTCCCTCATGACCAGGTATACTCCAGCTCATCAATCTTTCCTAAACTGAATGCAGTACTCCAGATAACGTCTAACTGGGACACAAAGATGATAGGAGCAGAGATCGAAAAGACCTTCAACGTCATCTAATTCAATTTTCTCATTTTTGTAGATAAGAAAACTGACGCAAGAAGGGAAGCGAGAACAGAACATCACAGAAGCTGTGAGTGTGTTCAAGCCAGGACTGTGCTAGTCAGCATGGGAGTTAGTTATTAAATTTTCAGCATGAGCACTTATGATATTATATGCCTCAGAAATCAGCAAATACTACAAGTCAAGACAATATTTATTGTTGTTTTGTTGATTGTTGAGACTTAAGAAAGTGATGGAGAAAATGTTAAGGATGCAAATGAAAATTAACCGGATATAGTATGTTTTCAGCACACCTCTGCCCCTAAATCCAAAAGCCTTTCTATTATAGTAGGTGGTTTTCTTTTATTATCATTTTCCTGGTTTAGGACATTTATGCTACTTTTATGAGTATAAAGGACCTACAATGGGGGTGAAATCAATCAAGCCGACAGGCAATAGATGTGTAAAAAGAACTTACTTTAAACAAGAAGCTCATATTCTTAACATGGGAATAGCTAAGGAAGATAACCTTAGCGGCCTCCCTATTGATTGATTGGGGAAGGGGGGGCTATTCATTGATTCCATGTCTGCAACTACTTTCCTCTTCTTTGCTTACGGTACCCAGGTTAAATTAAACAGACAAAGGGCTGCTGCTGCCCATGCTAAAAACCAGTGGGGATTGCTTTAATGGGGACCACTTTCAACTGGAAAATTGGTGCTTATATTTTTATAGCTCACCATGTGGAGTTCTTTCATCCATCCAAGGTAGGTAGGTCACCTTTAATTATCTGGGGTGAAATCCAAATGGTGGGAACCTCATTCTATCTCATTAATAAAGCATGTATATGGAAATTCATGTCCTGGAATCTGGGACTGTGGAAAACACCCCTGCACATGTGGAATGGTTTATTTCGATCCGAGTGCTAAGCATATTCTTATGCTCAGAGCTAGGGAGATGGTTGTGAATTTCAAACACAGAGAATCATTGCATGACAGGTTGGTTAGCAACCCAACCAGGGAGGAATCAAGAATCTTTTCAGCGTATGAATAGGGGACTGGAGGCATCAGGGATGTTTATCAAACATTTCCTTTTAATATGGCTACTGAAAAGCAGAGGATGTTTTATATTTTCCTCTCCTCTGAGCTATGACTTACAGAAAGTAATGGGCAAAAGCATTGGACTTGGAATCAGAAAGCCTTTGTGTGAGTCTAAACTCAGCTATTTAATATTACTTTGGTTATATCACTTCCCTTCTTGGAGCCTCAGTTTGTTTTTCATTTATAAAATGAGGTAGTTGGATTTGATCAGTCTATCAGCAATAAATATTTATTAAGTGCCTAATATGTGCCAGGCACTGTACTAAGCACTAGGAATTCAAAAAGAGACAAAAGACAGAACCTGCCCTCAAAGAACTCACAATCTAATGGGAGAGACAACACTCAAACAAATACATATAAACTGAGCTATATGTAGGAGAAAGAGGAAATAATTAACAGAGGGAAGACACTGGAATCAAGAGTGATTGGGGAAGGCTTTCTGTGGTGAATGAGATTTTAGTTGAGACTTAAAGGAAGCCAAGGAGGCAAGTAGTTGGAGCAGAGGAGGGAGAACATTCAGGGCATGTGGAACAGCCAGAGAAAACGTCTGGAGCCAAGAAACAGAGTGTCTTATTTGTGCAACAGCCTGGAGGCCAGTGTCAGTGGATTGGTGGCTATAATGGGTATCTGTCAGGGAGAAAAGTGCAAGAAGACTGGAAAGGAAGAAGAGGACTCGAATTTGAAGGTCCTTGAATTTTGTATTTGCTCCTGGAGACACAATAGGAAGCCATCGTAGTTCATTGAGTAGTTGGGGTGACATGTTCAAACCTGTACTTTAGGAAAATCACTTCAGTGATTGAATGGAGGGTGGACTGGAGTTTGGAAAGACTTGAAGAAGGCAGACCCATCAACGGGCTGTTTTACTAATTAAGGCATGAGGTGATAATGGCTCTATGCCTTATTACTTTGAGTACATCAGAGTGGTGGCAGTGTCAGAGGAGAAAAGGAGGCCTGTTTGAGAAATATGACCAGGATGAAATTGATAGGCCTAGGCAAACATATTAGATATAGAGGGTGAAAGATCATGAGGAATTTAGGATGACTCCTAGGTTGTCAGCCTGAGCAACAGGGAGGAAGGTGTTACCCTCTACATTAATAGATAATGTAGGAAGGGGAAGAATGAGTTCTGTTTGGGACATATGGAGTTTAAGATGAGTACTGGACATCCAGTTTGAAATGTCCAAAAAGCAGCTGGAGGTAAAAGATCAAAGGTCAGCAGAGATTGGGGCAGAATAGGTAAATTTGAAAACCATCAGCACAGAGATGGGAATTAAATCCATGGGAGATGATGAGATCCCTAAGTGAAAATAGTAGAGTGAGAAGACAAGAGGACCCAGTACTGACCGTGTGGGACACTTATGGTTAGAGGGTATGGTCTGGAGGAGGATACATCAAAGGAGATAGAGAAAGAGTGGTTATATAGGTAGGAGGAGAATCAAGAGATAGCAGTGTCCCAAAGACCTAGAGAGAAGAGAGTATAAAGAAGAATGTAATGAACAGTGTCAAAGGCTGCAGAGAGGTCAAGGAGAATGAAGATTGTGAAAAAGCCATTGGATTTGGCAGTTAAGAGATCAATAGTAACTGGAGAGATCAACTTTGGTGGACCAATATGGTCAGAAATGAGATTGTAAAGGGCTAAGAAGAGAGTGAGAGGCAAGAAAGTGGAGTTACTTATTATAGATAGTTGTTTTTTTTTAATTAGCTACAAAAGGCAAAAGAGATATAAAGTGATATCAGGGATAGAAGGATTAAGTGAGAGGTTTTTTTTTTTTTCAGGATAAAGGTGACATGAGCAAGTTTGTAGGCAGTAGGAAGTGACCCAGAAAAGAGGGAGAGATTAAAAATAAGTGAAAGAAGAAAGAAAAGAAAGTGAAAGACTGGCAATATCAGAGGGGACAATCTGTTGGAGGAGATGAGAGGCAATGGCATCACATGAACAAGTAGAGGTGTTAGCCTTAGTAAGGAGCAAGGCCATTTCATCATGTGAAACCAGGGTGAAGGAGGACAGAGTGGCAGAAAATAACAGCCAATGGTCTCACTTTTTTCTTTTAAAGATGAAGCAAGGTTCTCAACTAAGAGAGTGATGGAGGGGGAGCACGAAAGAGGAGGGATGAAAATGTTGAGTATAGCTGCTGTGGAGAGTGGAGAGTGGAGAGTGAGTTGATAAGGATGATGTAGTAGGATTGCTTAGCAGCAGGGGCCCAGTTGAGGTTACGTAACAGAGATGTGTAGTGGACTCATCAGTATGGTTCATGATCTTCTCATCCTTCAGTAGCATGAGTATAAGGAAGAAGATAACGAATGATGGAAGTGATTCAAGGCTAAGGCTTGACTGATTGTAATTGGTGATATTATAAAGGGGGTAGGGATTCAAGAGAAAAGAACAGTGTAGAGTTGAATAGTTCACCAAGGAGTCAAGATGGGAAAGAGAGGAGAGAATGAATAGTTCAGGAGAGATGACCTGAGAGAGCATTGAGGGGTCAAGGGATTGAAGGTGGATAAAGAATAGAATTATGTAAGGGAAGGCAGAGAAACAGGTGAAAAGAGATAGGTGAAAATAGGTCATGGTCAGATAAGGGGAGTTCAGAATTCTTGAGCATGGAGATAATACTTTTGTGGGTGATGGCAAGATCAAGAGAGCATGACCATATTTGTGTATGGCTGAAGTAGGGTAGAGAAGTAGCTCATGGGAGATGAGAAGATTGAGGAACTAAATAGTTAGGGTATTTGAGGGAGAATCAATATTTACATTGAAGTCCTCAAGTATAAGGGCAGGAGTTGGGGAGGAGAGAAAAATTGTAATCCAGGCATCAAACTCATTTGAGGGAGGAAGGCAAGTAACCTGGGAGTTTATAGACAACAGCCACCAGGATTTTTATTGGGTGTTAGGTAAGAATAGCATGAACTTCAAAGGAAAGAGGTTACTGAGTGAAAGGAAATGGGGGAGGAGCTAAAAGTGGCAATGGGGAACAAAAAGTTTTCCAACTCTCCCATCAAGAGCAATGAGCTGAGGAGAATGAGGGAAGGTACAGACAGTACTGGAAAGGGTAGCCAGGGAGTCTGTATTATCAGGGGTAAGCCAGGCTTCAAAAAGAACTATTGGGATGCTAATTCACTGTTGGTAGAGTTGTGAATAGATCCAACCTTTCTGGAGAGCAATTTGGAACTGTGCTCAAGGGGCTATAGAACTGTGCATACCCTTTGATCCAGCAATACCTTTACTTGGTTTATACCCCAAAGACATCCCCCAAAAGAGAAAAAGACCTATTTGTACAAATATATTTATAGCAGCTCTTTTTGTGGTGGTTAAGAATTGGAAATCAAAGGAACTCCCATCAATTGGGGAATGGCTAAACAAACTGTATATGATGGTGATGGAATATTATTGTGCTATAAGAAATGACAAAGCAGGATGACTTCAAAAAGACCTGGAAAGACTTGTATGAACTGATGTATAGTGAAGTGAGCAGAACCAAGACAACATTGTTCACAGAGACAGCAATATTGTTTGATGAAGAACTGTGAATGACTTGACCATTCTCAACAATACAATGAATCAAGACAATCCCAAAGGACTATTGGTGAAACATACTATCCACCTCCAAAGAAAAAACTGATACTGATACAACAGACTGATGCATGCTATTTTCACTTTCTTTCATTTTTTTCTTTTAATCAAGTTTCTTGTACAAATGAAAAATGTGGTAATGTTTTACACAATCATTACATGTATAACCCATGTATGATTGTTTGCTGCCTCAGTAAGGAGTGGGGAGGGAGGAAAAGGGATAAAAATTGGAACCCAAAAACTATAAATAAAAATGTTTATTACATTAAAAAAAGAAATTACATTTTCTTCAAAGGGCAGGATGAGTCATCTGAGTAGGACTTTCTGAAAGTGATAATAAATAACTCACATTTATATAGCAAAAAAAGAGCTACTAGATAGAATAAGTATGAGAGGAATAGATTTAAGATGAAGGGAAGTTTGTTTCCTGTGGAACAGTCATTTCTGAGAGCATAATAATCTGGGTGTACTTAGTATGAAACTTTGGGGTGGAATGGTTGAGAGGAATGGAAATGAAAAACTGGATGGTAGGGGATATGGAATGGGGTTTGGAAGATTTCTATGTACAGGAATTCAGAGTCACTGAGATGTAAAGGGTATAATTAGGTGTGAAACAGTTCATCACTGAGTCAAAGGCACCACTCTCTAGCTTCATAGGACAAGTAAAGCAAAAGTTCAAGAAAGGTTGCTCTTTAGATTGGAGGTACTCCATATCCCAGTTTGGACATTGGGATGGCAGCAAGAGGTGAAGATGCCTTGTGCTGGTGCTGATGGAAGTGGTTATTTTGGGACAGTTGGAAGATACTTGAGTCAACTTTCTTCAGGGGATACACTATACTCAGCAGGAGATGGAAGACTCGGGACATTAGCATACCCAAGTCTGAAATTTTCTCACCTGAAAAAGCTGGCTATGAGGCAGCAACAAGTGGTAGACTCCCTGAACCAATGGAAGATACCCAGCCTCCTTCCTAGAAGCTAGTCCTCAGGGGACAGATTCCCTAACATCTCTTCCTGCTCTAGATCCAAGTAAAAGAAGGAAAATATATAACCTTCAGTCTTTACTAGGTTGACATGATCTCATCTTGGTATTTTCTGGAGGAATGAATATAATTCAGATTGTATTGCTTAACTTGTTTGTAACCTTTGAAACAGCATCTAAGTGGTGGAACTAGAAGTTCATAGAACTTTGATTTCCCCAAAGTGCCTTTCCTCAGAGATTACTATTCCCTGTGCAAGAGAATATTTTAAGCCTGTATACAGGAAATAATATTGTAAATGAGGCAGGAGCTCATCAAGAGAGGCCCCTGACCAATATGAATTGGCAAGTAGTGATTCTTTATCTGGGGTCCCAATAGAGTAGGGTCATTTATATTGTCACCTTGTTAAGAGGCTATAATTAGGGGCAGCTAGGTGGTGCCGGCCCTGGATTCAGGAGGACCTGAGTTCAAATCTGGCCTCAGACACTTAACACTTACTAGCTCTGTGACCCTGGGCAAATCACTTAGCCCCAATTGCCTCACCAAAAAAAAGGGGGGGCCTATAATTTACTCTGGAAGGGTGTTCAGTGGGATTCAGTGGTTGGGTTGCCTCCAAGATGATAGGCTGTAGGCCCTCTGGAACTCAGGAGATCTTTTATCACATAAACTACCCCTCTCTGTTGTCTCTAAAAGAAGCTGACATAATGGCTTGTCCTTTTGCTTCCCCCACCCCCCATTTTCCTATTTGGAAGACAGGTTAAAGTTCAACAGAGTCCAACAGAGCAGGCTTGTGTCACAAAGGATGAGAAGCCTGAGCATACATGTTTTCCTTATTTTCTCCCTGCCTACCCCTCTCCCAAGAATTGGTAATGGTTCTAGAGGCAGTTTATTACCAGTTTATTACCAGTGCTGCCACCACTGCCACAGTACCAGCATCACCACCACATCATCAGGCTTGCAAAGGTTTACAAAACTGTTTAACAAATATTATCTCATTTTATTTCCACAACAACCATAGGGAGGGAGGGAGGGGCTATTATTAACCCAATTTCAGAGGAAAAAAAATCTTTTTACAAATGAGCAGACAGAAGTTAAGTTACTTACCTAAGGTCACACAGCTAACAAGTGTCTAAGGCAGGATTTGAACCCAGGTTTTCCTGACTCCAAGTCCAGTATAATAATTTTTTGCCACTTAACTGCCTCATTTGACTATTTTACCACTTAAGTTGTTTCTTTATTTCTTTGTAGACTCCTGTGAATCTTTTGTATCTTCTGTAGTTTCTGTGGGGTGAAATAAAAGCAGTCTTATTCCTTTGCCCTCTGACTTTCTGCTTCAGTTTTTTTCTGAACTCTCTGCTCTGTCCACTCAGCTGCTAGTGCCTCCTCCCTCAAACTACCCTGTATTTATTTGTATATACTTTGTATGTTATTAGATATACATGCTGTCTCTCCCCATAGAAGTCAATCTCTTTGTGAGCAGGGATTAATTCATTTCTGTGTTTGAAACAGTTTCTAGGACAGTGACGAGCACAAAGTAGCTATTTCCTGAATGCTTATTACTTGATTGATTGATCCAAAGAGATGCCCCATGTTTGAGAGCTGTACTTTGTGCAAGGCCACATCATTTCATTACATTGCCCCAGCCATCCTATAAAGACAGGTACAGAGCATTAACCTCCCACACTAGCAGTCCCACCCAAGGATGAACCAGTCCCAAGTCCCACTGTGATGTCCAGAGCTAATGATGCATCGTGTACGGGCTCCAAGTTAGTTATCACTGCAAAGTTTTAGTCAGCAAAACAATGACCTAGGTGGCGTTAACAGCCTAGCCTTTGTACCAGGAGCTCATTAGGGCTTAGTGGGCAATGTTGGGTACTCACATGGCAAAATGTATTACAATTTGACTCCAATTAGAGTCACAAAGCACAGAAGAGTATCTCAGGTCATCTAGTCCAACTTGTCAGGCTGCACTCCTCAGTCTCAGGACTTCCTGTGCCGTGTCATTCTACCCCTGAACTTCTTACACTACAAGTACGTTGTGCCCCTGCAGCCTCTTCTTCTGATTGGCTGGTTCCTCCCTGAGTGCCTACTTTAAAGATTTATAGCCAGGAGAGCAGGATCTGCTCTGGTCTCTGATTTTTCTCTCTCTACTGTGCCCCCTAGTGGCCGCCTTTTCTCCTGCCCTCTTGTAGTTCAGCTTCCCTTTATGTGTTGCCTTTCCTCATGAGAACAGAAACTTCCTTGGGGGCAGCGACTGTCTTTCTTTCTGTTTGTATTTGTACAGTTATCCTTTCCACATCGCGGGGGTTAGGGGCATGGTGTGCCCCCTGCAATCTGGAAAATCCACTCAAATTTTTTGGCCCTCCCTTCATACCAGAGAAATCTCAATTATTATACATTAATATATGTTGATATTATACAAGATTGTACAGATATTTTATGCATTTATGAATTTCTAAACGTTTTCTGTGTTGCCTGCTGACCTTCGCATGTCGTCTGTGGCTTCCTCAAAACTCCTCCCAAATTTCCATTTAATTTCTTATGTAGAACCTTGATATATCCAAACTGTGATAGGGAAAGGTTAACTGTATTTCCAGTGCTTAACACAGTACCTAGCACATAATAAAGCACTTAATAAATGCTTCCCAGAATGCAGCTAAGAATATACTGAAGTGAAACAGCTACTGACCCAAGACTGGAGCCAAACCTTTTGATTCTAGTAGTCACTGAAAATGAGTTAATGATGGCAAGTAAACTCATATCCCATATGCACTAGAGGGGCTGTCCTCATTAGGCAACTTGGTGTAGTGGAAAGAGTGCTAGGACCTGAGTCAGAAGAGATCTAGGTTCACATCCTTTCTCTAACAATCCCAACTTTGTGACTACTAGGAAATCTCAACCTCTATGAGCCTCAGTTTCCTTATCAGTGAAATGAAGATAATAACTGCCCTATTTCCTTCACAACAGCTCAGGCGAGATGATATATACAAAGGGTTTTGGGTGTCTTCAGGTGTTATATATCTGACAGCTCCTTTTTTCTTTATCATCTGCAAACTGCTTCTACTCTCAATGTATTTTTCTTTAGGTAGACAGCCTTGCTCTATCCCCATTTTTTCAAATTCCTAGACAACTCCTTCAGCTCTCAGCCTCAAGCAGAGCAATGCCATAGTTGATGAGAAAGCCTGTCTTCATTTAGTTTTCCATCAATTTGTTTTCCTTTTTTTTCCTTTTTGCCAAGACCAATCCTTGAATCATAATGTTTTAGTAAATGGGATTAGCAAAGACATCATAGTTCTTTTCTAACTGCAGTTGATTTTTCATAAACTCCTTCTGTCAGTATTTATGAGTACCTGTACTGATTATTCTGCTTCTCTGCTTAACGGTCTTATCCTCTAGATTCTTGAGAATTAAAACTGAGGGCTCCCAACAAGCTGAGCCAATGACTTAGGGAAGGGACATGGTCACAGAGCAGGACTTTAACATAGAAAGGAACAAGGAAACAGGAAGAGTAGTGTGATATATGAAGGAAGGAAGGAAGGAAGGAAATAAACCTTTATGAAGCCTCTAGTACTTTCAAGGTACTATACCAAGCATGATACCAATTTTTCCTCATTTGATCCCCACAACAACTTTGGAAAGGAGGTGCTATTATCCCAATTTTACAGTTGAGAACACTGAGACAAACAGAGGTTAAGTGACTTGCGTAACTACTAAGTCTTTGAGGTTGGATATGAACTCAGATCTTCCTGAATCCATCCTCAGTCCACTGTGCCATCTAGCTACCTCAGAAAGAGCCCTGGATTTTGGGGTCACAACACTTGTGTTCAAAGCCCCAACTCTAACAAATACTGGGCAAGATGACATTGGACATCTTACCTGTATGAGAGATGGTTTTCTTATTTTTTTAAGGTGGGGAGGATCTGGACTAGATAATCTGTGAGTTCCCTCCCACTTCTATAATCTTTTTTTTTGGGGGGGATGAGGCAATTGGGGTTAAGTGACTTTTGCCCAGGGGTCACACAGCTAGTAAGTATTAAGTGTATGAGGCCGGATTTGAACTCAGGTCCACCTGAATCCAGGGCCAGTGCTCTATCCACTTCGCCACCTAGCTGCCCCTATAATCTTTTTTAAAATCATAAAAGTATTTTATTATTTTCTCGTTACAGGATAGAGATAGTTTTCAACATTTGTTTTTATAAGATTTCTAGTACCAGAGTTTTCTCCCTCCCTCCCCCTACTTCTGTAATCTTATGAAAACTTCTGCCATAAATCTTTGTCCCTGAGAACCACTCTTAACTTAGCAGTAGTTGCCATGATTTCCTGAGGCCATTCAATAAAATTCTTCTCCCATGTATCTCAAGTAGGTATGAGAGGATTTTAGATTATGGAAGTCTATTCTACACATTCCTTTTTATCACCCTTTTCCTTTCCTCTTTTGTTACCATCAAAAGAGGCTAAAACAACTTCTAGTTCCTCTGCTTGTCCATTTCATTTCCTCTGGGATCCTTAAAAACATTAGGATTTTGAAGGGGCACTGTCTCTTCTCCCCCATTAGACTGTAAGTACTTGAAGTATGCTTATTCTTTTTGGGGGGGGGGCAATGAGGGTTAAGTGACTTGCCCAGGGTCACACAGCTAGTAAGTGTCAAGTGTCTGAGATGGATTTGAACTAAGGTCCTCCTGAATCCAGGGTCAGTGCTTTATCCATTGCACCACATAGCTGCCCCCTATGCTTATTTATTCTGAGAGTTTTGTTTGGGGGTTTAAAAAAATTGTTCTCTGGGAGGGGGAGATGTCAGTTAGTCAGGAAGGCATTTATTAAGCATTAAAGCTCTGAGCTCTGGAAGTTCCTGCTAAGATGAAAAGGCTTAATAGACAATGTTCTATCTTCTCCGGATTAAGGTTGGAGACTCTCATTACAGGAGGTTAAATACAGGAGATGATGGTTTTCTGACCATTTGCAATCCATGAAATTTCCAATTAAAGCTTGGAGCGGTTGCCTTGGAGAGGTGGTCATGCCTGTGCTATCATGGGCATCGGTAAGTACATAGCTGATCGTCTCCTTTGAGGACAGGGACTGTTTATGTTTTGGTCTCAGGATGACAGTACCTACCGCAATGCTTTCTATGTAGCCACACTTTAATGAATACTTGCCAGAGTAGATCTGAAACGAATGAGGCCTCAAGGTAATAAAATGATCAATCTCTCAGGTCAGCACTGGGGCCCCCCAGATTCTGGTTTCGCCATAAACATCAGAGGTACATGGGCCAGTGAGAGAGACCATCCTGGGCCTCAATTCTCAAAGGCCAGGGCCAGAAAAGTAACAATGTTCCTCTCATCATACTAGCCATGGCACCTTCTCTAGAGTTGACAAATCCAAGACAATAGAAAGCCTGGATACAGATTGTCTGATGCTCTTGTTTCCTCCAGGATCGAACCTCTGAGGTTGTGATTCTTTCTTCTATCCTGATGACTTTGTTTCTCTCTTGCACTTTTTAAAAATTAATTAATTAATTTTAGTTTTCAACATTTGTTTAGACAAGATTTCCCATTTCAAATTTTTCTCCCCCCTCCACTCCCTCCCCCCTCCCCTAGACAGCAAGCAATCTGCACTTTTTAAAAACCTTCTTTTAACATCATAGTACAGTTTTACTCCATTTTTTTTGTTTTGACTTGCTAACTGCTGTGTTTTTCTCTGCCTCCCTAGCCTAGCCTTGGCATACTTTATTGTGATCTATGAAATCCTGCCCTCCTATCACTTAGCCCCTGGAGCCATACAGTGACAGTCCTCACCACTGGTTGGCCCTTCTCTACACTTGGTGTCTTTCTTTACATAGACACAAATCCCTTCTCGTTTTAATGAGATCATTTGCTTTTCATCTAAGCATTTATGCACAATTTATTGCCCATTTCTTTCCTATTCTTTTTGTTTTAGCTACAGTCTTCCCCCTTAAGCTGCTGTCTTTTCTGTTTCTTTTGTTCTGTATATCATTAACTCCAATACTACCCCAAGATAGTGGAAGCACTATAGTAGTCAGTCTTACTAGGCATTTAACTTAAAAAATGCTTCTATATTATTTTCTTTCTCTGATTTTTCTAACTTAAAAAAAAACCATCACATGTACAATCAATTAAATTCAACTATGTCTTCTCTGTCCCTAAATTATGTTAGGTGCTTTGGGGAAACCATTCCTGCCTTCAAGAATGTTGTTGTTACTGTTCAAGCTGTTTCAGACATGTCTGACTCTGTGACCCCATTTGGATTTTTCTTGGCAAAGATACTGAGGTTGTTTGCCATTTCCTTCTTTACCTCTTTTACAGATGAGGAAACTGAGGCAAACAGGGTGAAGTGACTTGCTCAGGGTCACATAGCTAGGAAGTATCTGAGGCTGTATTTGAACTCATGAAGATGAGTCTTCCTGACCTTAGGTCCCAGTTAAGTACAATTAAGTGTAGACACTTAAATATTTGGCATGAAGAGAGGCCCAAAATCTTGTATACAACTACTAGGAGATGGACTAGTAATATGTCTAGGAAGCAACAATTACTGCTATTTGGCCAAATAGTGTTTCACTAATGTGCAGCTGAGTGGCACAGTGCATATAGCCATAGACTTGGAGTCAGGAAGACCGAATTCAAATTTAGCCTCACTTACTAGGTGTGTGGACATAGGGGAAAATCACTTAACTTTTGCCTTCCTCAGTTTCCCCTTTTGATGATAATAATAGCACCTGCCTCTCAGGGTTGATGTGAGCATCAAATGAGATATGTCAAAAGTACTCTGCAAATTTTTAAAGTGCTTTATAAATGTTAGCTATTGCTTTTGGTGGTAGTAATAGTAGTAGTAGTTGCTGTTCAGTTGTGTCTGAGTCTACTGACCCCGTGGACTTTTGTCCTTGTGGTTTTCTTGGCAAGGACACTGGAATGGTTTGCTATTTCCTTCCCTAGTGTGTTCCCATTTTATAGATGAGAAACTGAGGCAATAGGGTTAAGTGATCTGCCCAGGGTTACACAGCTAGTAACTATCTGAGGCCAGATTTGAACTCAGATCTTCCTGGATCCAAGCTAGTGCTCTATCCACCTAGCTGGCAGTGTTTATTATTCTTATTACTATTATTATTATTAATAGTAATAGAAGTAGCAGCAGTGGTGGTAGTGGTAGTGTAGTAATCGAATTGTCCAGGTCCCAGTGGCATAGATCTAGGCTAAGCACGGAGCAGGGAGTGGCTGGGATACCAATGCTAAAGGCCACATATACCCCCACCCACCCACCTTCCTTTCCACCATTTGAATGACCCTTGTCTAGCCCTCTGGATTTGTTTGCATTGATGCACTCTCTGGCTTGAGTGCATGTATTATCATGGAACCCATGGTTCCATAGGGCACCAGACTTGGAGTCAGGAAGACCTAAGTTCAAATCCTTCTTCAGATATTTACTGGATGATGCATTCAAGTCCCTTAACTTCTCCTCCCAGCTCCATTTCTTAATATACAAGATGGGGCTAATAACAGCACTCCAGGATTTTTGTGAGAACAGTTGAGATGATATATGTAAAGTGGCTCACAAACCTTAAAATAGTACATAAATGACAGGCTCTTTGGATCACCACCTTGGACCATTCCCTCTCTCCCCCTCGTCCCCATCCCTTAGGCATCTTCTTTCCCGCTAGATTCGCTCAAATGCCCCAGCCTCAGCACCCATCAGCTACAAACTCAATGAGTAAAAGACCTGCGGATCAGGGTTCTGGTTCACTTTAGTTTTCTAAGTAGCTGAAGGTTGGACAAGATAAAACCTTTTAAGTTTCCATGCTTCTTGTTCAAAACCAGAACAAAACACAACCCCCCTTCAAAATGTCTTCGTTCCCTTTCACTGAAGCCTCTTTAGTCAGTCTAAATGAATACTCATGAATATCCTTTGATCATCCAGGATCTGTGACACATGTAATTCTGGAACAGAATATAGCACGTACAATGAACACATACTGCTGGGAAGAGAGGCCCTGTTTGTTGGCCTGTAGCCACTGTTACAGGAGCATGAACTAAATGCTTTCTTGACCTTGGGTGCTTTTACGGAGCACATCTTCCCAAGGGTTTCATTTTAAGCAAACAGATATTGGATCCCTCCATAATTTGACCCCAATCAACAATTCTATCCTTGCTTCACCCTTTTCTCTCCTGAAACTTTACCCTGCAGCCAGATTAGTCTAAAACTGAGACCTAAAATTTGCATTCCCATCTCCAGACCTGTGCTCATATTTTCCCCAGTGGGCTATCCTTCCCTCCCCCTTCGGCAGAAGAGGAGAGAACACTGAGCCTGAAGTAAAAAAGACTTGAATTCAAACCTGGCTGAGACTCTGACATGCAGTGTGACCCTGGGCAAGTCACTTAACTCACCCTCTCTTTTCCTGTTTCTCAACTACAAAATGAGATCACTAAAAACACCCCATCTCAAAGTTGTTGTGAGAATCCAATGAGAAATATCTGTAAAGTGCTTAGCACAGTTCCTGAGCCATAGAGATACTTAATAAATGCTTATTCCCCTTCCTTCCCTTCCCTTCAAAGTCCCGCAAAGAGAGCACTTTTTAAGTTCCTTAAGAACTTGCCTAATTATGTAGTGGTTATTACGAGGAGAGGAAAGGCAAACACTCTTCTTCCATTTTCTTATGGAGTACACTCAATGGGTCAGCGGGAGGGACGAACATTAAGGAGAGGAAAGAAAGTACAGGGATAAGTAACCCTTGTGTCTTTGTGGCTATTTGGGGGCCTAACTGTGGAATGTGCACTCCACTTCCCCCGGAAGAGCTAAATGATTTCCACACTATAAGCTTGAAAGCATTTTCTGTTCATGAGAAACCCCAGGTGTAACATATGGAGAACAGCAAGAACTTTGAGTTCAAAAATTCATATGCCTAATCAGATGTCAAATGATGGATTCAAAGAACTTGGACCCTTGCGTTATTTTTCTCTTAAGTAAGAAAAAATAATAGGACAGAAGCCTATTGACAGCCTGGCCCCCACCTTTGGAATCAAACCATCAGATTGGACTACATACCCATTATCATGGCAAGAGGAGCTAGTCCCTTCTGTCTTCTGACCTCGGTCAGGTCATGTCTGGATTTTTGTATTCAGTTCTGGGCATGGCATTTTCGAGGATACTTTGATGTACTTTGCTGTTTCTTACACATGACATGCCCATCTCCCGTATCCTTGATTTGGCACAGGCTGTTGCTCCATGCCTTGAACTCCTTCTCCCTTTCCTCTACCTCTTACCATCCCTAATTTCCTGAAAATTTTTTGTTTCAAGAATCACATGAATCCTTTCACTTTTTTTTGGTGAGGCAATCAAGGTTAAGTGACTTGCCCAGGGTCACACAGCTAGTAAATATCACATGTCTGAAGCCAGATTTGAATTCAGGTAGTCCTGACTCCAGGGCCAGTGCTCTATCCACTCTACCACCTAGGGAACCCAGATGAGCCCTTTCTTGATTCCTCTCCCCTAGAAACCTAGTAGTGCTCCAAACTTATCTTGCATTTGTTTATTTATTTTGAATATAGTTTATATATAAACATGTATATTGTTCCCTCCAAAAGAGCGTCAACTACTTGAGGAAGGGATTTTTTGTTCCCTTTTCTCTCCGGTGTCTCTAACACAATGCTTGGCACAAACTGATTGCATGTTATATTGAAAACCTGTGAGTAATAATTATCCGGGGAAGGTTAGTCATAGGATATAAGATCTCTACCCAATGAGGCCTCTTGAGAGATCCCATGGTGGAGGAGCATACATGCGCCAAACTTAAAGTAAGGAAGACCTGGCCTTTGAGCTTCATTCTCCCCTGTAAAATGCAGATGACAAATAGTAGCCACTTCACCAGGCTGCTCTGATGATTGAAACATAAAGAGTATTTTTGAAACCTTAAAGAGAAATGTAAATGTGACCTGTTCATACTACTATATGAGTTTGAAGCACCAGAAGACACCATTGCTGTCTTGAAATATTTAAAGGCCCTACAAAAAGACGACGATGTAGAATCCTCTTGGTTGGTCCAGAGGGCAGAATATGGATCACTGGGTCACAGAGGGATGGATTTCAACTCAATATAGTGAAAATTAGGGCAGCTAAGGTGGTGCAGTGGATGGAGCACCGGCCCTGGAGTCAGGAGAACCTGAGTTCAGATCTGGCTCATACACTTGACACTTGCTAGCTGTGTGACCCTGGGTAAGTCACTTAACCCCAATCCTGCCTCCCCAAATATAATATACTAATATATATATCATATATATATATATAAAAATATTATATATATATAAACTTCACAGGGTGTTAGAGCTGTCCAAAAATGAATGGAACTAGATGGGCTCTATCACCAAAGGTCTTCAGTGGATAATGATGAACATGTGTTAAGAAGGATGTTGTATTTACTAGTTTTGTTGAAACTGTTTCTTAAATAAAAAAAACTTCAATGTTATCAGACAGCAGCTCTCCAAACTTTTGATCTCAAGCCCACTTTCTATGTTTAAAAGTATGATGATCCTCCCCCCTACCTGAGAGCTTTTGTTCCTTTGAGCTATGTCTATCGACATCTAGTGTATAGAAAACCTCAAACATCTTAGTATTATTATGAAAATAATTTTGACTTTGTGGTCTCCCTGAAAGAGTTTCAGGGACTACCTTGGAGGTCTTCAACCCCACCTTGAGAACCACTCCTATACGGGATAGTTTTCCTGGTAGATTAAGGGGAAATATATTGGAAAGTGAGGGTGATATAAAACAAAATTTCTCAATAATTTTTTTCAGAGAAGATTGTTATAGAGAAAATTTAAACTTTAGGTAAGATGTGGAAAGATGAACCTAAAGGTTATGTCAGCTGTGGGATTCAATGCTTCATTTGTTCCTCTCTCAGTAAATCAAATAGTTACAGAATTGAAAGAATTATTCCTTGATGACAGGGAAATACTTAATATTCAAATACTCACGTGGATCAAATGACACTTAGGTGGTATAGAAGATAGAGGCATAGAGTCTGAGGACTAGAGACTAGATGAAATTAAATTAAAATCTGATTTCAAATACTTACTAGCTGTATGATCCTGGGAGAGTTACTTAACTTTTGTCTGCCTTGGGTTCCACATCTATAAATGGGGTATAACAATATCATTTACCTCCCTGGGTGGCCGTGAGGATTAAAATGAGAAAATACATGTAAAGTGCTACACAGACTTTAAAGTGCTATACAAATGCTAGCTGCTATATTATCATTATAGATTTCATTGATTTGGGTGTTCCTCTAATGTCATAGATTACAACCCATTCATACCTGTCCCTCCTCTCAACTATTGTCCATGTCTTCCCATAAATTCTCAAGTCAGAATCTACCCAAAGTTGCTAGAGGTCTTCTTGCTTTCTCTTACATCTTGGAGGATACCATTAGAGTCCTTGGGCAGTCCACCTCACGATGTCTGCTATCATCCTCACCTTTGCACATGACACTCCAATTTCTCTTTCTTTTATAATTTCCCTGATTTACCAGCCTGCTCACACCCACCACACAGCTCTTCTTTGTCCCTCCGTGTCATATTTGTTTTCTAACTTTAGGTGGATGTATGCCATGATTCACAGACTTAGAGTAACACTGATAGAACCACATTTTATGACTACTGGGTGCTATTCTGACTGCAGTTCATTCTGGTTGGCAAATATGCCCCAGTGTTTGCACATAAGGACTTTTTTGGCCTTCTTATGACAATTGATTTACATTGGCTAGATTCTTTCCCACATTTTCATTTTAATGTTTATGTCAAATTCTATTTTTATTCAATTTGGAATTTTTTCCAAGCTAAAAGCAGGCACTATGCTTTTCTTTATAAAGAAAACTTTATCATTATCTTTTATTTTTGTGTTAGTTTTTTTTCATTGAGTATATTTCCTTGGTTCTACTTTGCATCAGTTTATTCTATTTTACTTTGCATCAGTTTATATTATTTTACTCCATGCTTCTCTAGATTATTAATTCATATTCATGGTTTTACTATAGTGCAGTAATATTCCCATGTATATGTCTGTGTTGTGTTCGTAATAGCCTTATCTCTCAGAGCCCAGCATGGCACAACCCATGTAGTAGGCACTCAATAAAAGGTTGAATTGATTGGTTTTTTATTTGTTTGTTTGTTTACTTGAATATACAATCCACATTGCATCCACAATCTTGGGGTCATTTCTATGTACTTCATACCCACTTTTCCATGATTCTCCCTGTCCTAGATTTTATAGTTCTTCTCAAGGCCTATAACCTTGGAAGAAAGTTGTTAACCTGGATGACTAGCAATGGAAAACTCCTACATAATTTTCTGTTCACCTAGAAAGAGGAGAGAGGACATAAAGGAAGATATTATTCATGTACATCTCATTCATTTGCTTAAAACAATTTCATCATCAGTTTCAATTGTAAGGCAAATTATTAATACACCATTTTTATTTTATGCTTTTCTGATTGTTTCTACTTCCACTATTATACTAATTAACATTCTAGATTCTGATAATAGCAGAAAGCATGGTGAGTATCTTCATTAATCAGGGTGTTTTCCTGTCTTGTTAAAGCATGTGTTTTTTGCACTATGATTTGAAATAATTCAATTATAAAAGTAATCTGTAGAATAAAATCAGTCAACATAGAAAAAGGATTCATCAGCAAGTTGTCCAGGAGGGGTGACTGGCATATCTTATAAATGAGAAAAACATACACTAAGAAATTCCATCATGGTTAATTGGCTCAAACTTAATTTATTTAGCCTGTAGCTAAAGATGAAGAACAATAATTCTGTACACTTACATAGCGCCCTTTTCATCAAGGGCTTCTAAACTCCCAATTCAAATTACTTGTTTAATAATTAATTGAGCCCTTCACAGTCTGTGGAGACAAGTGAACCAGCCTTTTCCATGAAACCCACATGTGGGAAATGAGCAAATGGATTGGAAAGAAATAAGACAGTATTTCCTCTGGCCCTTTAACAAACTTGAAACAAACTTGTGCTTTCCATGAAATGATGGATATCAAATATGTTTTTCTAAGCATGGCTGGGCACATGCCCTAATACTTTAAGAAGCTCTGGATTCCTTAGGGATCCTTTAAGGATACCCTGATTCATTTGTTCAGGGATATATTCTCTCCACGAGGAGGGCAGTATTGCATAATGAAAGAGCACTGACTTCCAATCTTAATTCTGATGATTACCCCCTGTGAAGATCTTGGGAATGCCATTCAATGTCCTTGAGCCTCAGCTACCTTATGTGTAAAACTAGAAGGTCAGATTAGGACAGCCCTCTGAGATCTCTTCCAGCTCTAGCTCCCATATAGCTCACAGTTCTATATCTAAGTGTGTTGTTGTGTGTGTGTGAGTGTGTGTGTGTGTGTGTGTGTGTGTGTGTACTGCTTTTGGAAAAAAACAAAACCAAAAACCAAACCCCAAAACAAAAACAATCACTGTCCAGTCATCTTCTGAATGTACCTAGGTTATTCAACTCAGTTTAACAGACATTTGTTAAATATGTACAAGGCATTGTACTTGGTACTGGGGATACAGAGAAAACAAACAAAATAGAAAGTTCTTGTTCTCGAGGTGCTCACATTCTTCTTGTCATTGTACAACAGGTCTACAAAATATCACTGGGTTTACACTTGAAGCCATTCTCACTTGGTGAGAGCTACTGAGGCTTGAACTCTGTTGACATAGCCCTGGAGAAGCCAAGGTCACCTCCATACCATAAAAAGAGGCATTGGCACAGCCCTGATTTTGGCTAGCCACATAAATAATAGGATTAAATATTTGTCAAACAAATGTGTAAATATTGTGGGTTTCCCTTGCATCCTGGGATTCAAGTCTGCCCTGTTTGCTCAAGAAGGGGTCTTAGGAAAAACAAGTTCCTCTCTAAGCTCCTTGTCATGCATGGAAGACATAAAAAAGAAGTGACTTGTGGAATTTCATAAATCAAGAGAATTTTAGTTTTAAGGATTGAAAATTGATTAAAGTCTGAACCATCACCCATACTATAGATCTGTGAAACCTGTCTCTCTCACATTTTCTTTCCCAAGATAGTCCCACATGTCAGCAGTTTTACCGGAAAGCAATCTTTTCATGTTTAGCATCATTGCAACCTATTACAGTAATGATACTCTGCTTGCCACTGTTTGGCAGCTGTAGGATGGAGCAGGGTAGTGGTTTTGGCTGAACTCAGAGCTCTAGGGCTGGATTCATGCCAGACAAATAAATTGGAAAGGGAGAGTGTTCTGACTTTGGCTTCTCTATTGCTCAAAGTACCACCTTCCCCTAAAATTCCTTGTTGCCTTGAGGCTGTTCAATCTCATTCTGTGATTATTTCAGGGAGGAGTCAGGGAGAATTTTCTTCTTGAGACCTCTTATTTTTAAGTCAGGTTGGATTTTTTCTGCCTCAGTGATATGACAAAGAAGACTGTCAGCCAGGGTCAAATCCTTCAGGAAACATCTCTTAGTTCTTGATCTGCCCTGGTCATTCCCTCATGCCTAGGCTGTTTTCCCTCCTTACACCTGCCTCTTGCTTTCTTCTAGACACAACTTCATTGCCACCAGTATCCTTTCTCCCTACTTTGTAGGAAGGAAGAAAACAAGCATTTATTAACTACCTACAATCTCCCTGTGAGGCAGGTTCTATTATTATCCCTATTTTATAGTTGAGGAAACTGAGGCAAGCATGAGTCAAGTGACTTGCCCAGGATGGCTGTGTAACCACTAAGTATCTGAGGCTTTATTTGATCTGAGCTCCCTGACTCCAGACCCAATGTTCTAAGAGATTTTACCACCCAGCTGCCTAATTACTATACAGTTACTTCCTATCTAATTGCAGGGCTATTTTTTCTACATATACTTATATGTTCATTTGTTATCTCCCCATTAAAATATAAGGTCCTTGAGAGCAGGGATTGCTTTCTTCTTTGTATTTATCCCCAGCAATGTTGTCAATGATGGTGAGACATCGTTCAAGAAGGAACATATGCCTGGCCCACAGCAGGTGCTTAAAAAGTGTTTGTTAATTAATCAATTGATCCTCCTCCTTACTTCTGAAAGAGATTTCTCTCTATATACAAGCTTTTGGAGACCACTGTGAACTTGCTCATATCACATTCCAACTTATATTAAACTTTTCTCTATATCCCTCATATGAAACTATAAAATTCATTGAATATAGGATCTATGTTTTATTTTTGTACACTCAGCACCTGGTATAGGGTTTTGTACACAGAAAGTGCTTAATAATTGTATGTTGATCTTTAGGGTAAAATTGAGGGGTGAGAGGAATGCAATGGGGGAGGGGGAAGGGCAGAGGTAGCATGGGGGTGAAATGCCACATGAAAGGAACAGGAAAGGGTTTATGGAGTTGGGGAAGAGATGCAAGAAGGGACAGGGCAGTAAATTAATTTTACACTCATCAGAATAGGCTCAAAGACCTTAATCTCATCAGAGTTGCCTCAAGGAGGGATTAACACACACACACACACAATTGGGTGGAGTAATCTATTTAATCTGGGCAGTAAATGAGCCTAATACTCATCAGAATTGGCTCAAAGACCTTAATCTCATCAGAATTGGTTCAAGGAGGGAATAGCATACACATTCAGTTTGGTGGAGTAATCTATCTAACCCTGCAGGAAAATAGGAGGGGAAGGGGAGAGAGAGAGTGAGAGAGAGAGAGAGAGAGAGAGAGAGAGAGAGAGAGAGAGAGAGAGAGAGAGAGAGAGAGAGAGAGGCAAAAGAAGGGAGGGCAAATTGGGGGAGGGGACAGACAGAAGCAAATCCCTTTTGAAGAGGGATGGGGTGAAAGAAGATAGATAATAGAGTAAATATCATGGGGAAGAGAATAGGATGCAGGGAAATAGTAACAATAGTAATTGCAAAAAAGAGAAAAGGGGGAAAATTGTACAAAAATATTTATAGCAACTCTTTGTGGTGGCTAAGAATTGGGAATCAAGGGAATGTGCATCAATTGAAAAATGAATGAAGAAGCTGTGGTATATGATTGTAGTGGAATGGTATTGTGCTATAGGAAATGACAAACAGGATGATCCCAGAAAAACCTGGAAAGACTCATATGAACTGATTTTAGTGAAATGAGCAGAACTGGGAGAATATTGTGCATAGAGACAGCAGTATTGTTCAATAAGCAATTGTGAATGATTTAACTACTCTCGGTAATACAATGATCCAAGACAATCCCAAGGGACTAATGATGAAACATACTATCCACTCCCATAGAAAGAACTGATAAAAAGAGCACTTGTGGATTGTACATATATAACCTATATCAGATTGTTTGCTTTCTTGTGGAGGGGGGAGGAAAAGGAGGGAGGGAGAAAAATTTATAACTCTAAATCTTATGAAAATGAATGTTGAAAACTACCCTTGCAGGTAACTGGAAAAAAATAAAATGTTTGCCACAAAAAAAAAAAATTAATAATAATTGTATGTTGAACTCTCATGAGAAGGCCCCATTTTTGATGATGTTAATTCACATGATTCAGGCTTTCTCTGAAAAAATATTTCAGTAGTGAAATGCCTTAATATTCTTTTGGTGTACTTTAGAGAAATATGACTAAATTTCTTCTTTTTGATGACAATGTATTTGATGTGAATGGGTCCAAAATTTTGCTTCTGAGACTTTCCATTTACACTATGTTTGTTTTTTTTTCCCCAAGGCAATGAGGATTAAGTGACTTGCCCAAGGTTACACAGTTAGTTATGTGTCAAGTATCTGAGGCCAGATTTTTACTCAGGTCCTCCTGAATTTAGGGCTGGTGCTTTATCCACTGCACCACCTAGCTTCCCCCACTATGGTTTTCATTAGGGACTTTCTTTCCACATAGAAATTCAAAATGACAGATAAGAATGAGAAATTCTGAGAACTACACCCAAACAAGTTTTGGCTTTGGAGGCCAGTAATCTTCCTAGTGCATAGGTGATGATACCTACTCAAAATCAGTGCAGACCAAATCTGGGTTGGGAAGCAGGAAAGCTGCCTGGGTTTAGAGGATACCAGTGTCCAGAGAAGAAGACTACCAGGAGAATGAAGGACTTTGCATTAATGCCACATAATGAAAGGCTGAAGAAACTGCAGATGTTTGATCTAGTGAAGGGAAGGCTTAGGAGGGCACATGGTAGTTCTTTTCAAATATTTCAAGTGCCTTATGGAAAAAACTATTTCACTTGTTTCACTTGGTCCCAGAGAACAGACCTCAGAGAAATAGGAAAATTGAAAAACTTGTGAATTTGGACTTGATTTAGGGAGAAAACAAACTTCCTAACAATTAGTGCTTCTTCAACTTAGCACAGATTGCTTGAAAGAAAGTGAGGTCCTCCTCATTTGAAGTCTTTAAATGAAGGCTATGTTAAAGCTAAAATTCTAGCTAGTCTGTCTAAAATATCTAATGAGTGGTCGCCAATAAATTATAAGCATTAGCAAGAGTTAGACTTTTAAGCATTTATTAAGGAGAATAAGAATTTGGTAAAGAGAGAAAGAAAGGCCTACATTCATCTATCTATTAAAGGGAGAGCACATTTCTAGCTCCACTCTCCAACAGAGTCCAAAGGAAAAAAGAGAGACAGAGCGCTAGTCTCTTCCTTCTTCCTCCCACTAGCCAATGTCACTTCCTGATGCCAAAGAAAAGACTCCTGGTCTTGCCCTCAAAGATCTTCGCTTCATGGGTGGAACTTTTCTACAGTAAGTCTCCAGCAGGTGGTGTCATTCCAATCATTGCAGCTATAAGCTTTTCACATGTGGGTTTGACTAGATGACTTCTGAAGTCCCTTCTAACCGTGAAACTCTGTGATTTTATACTGCCTTGGCTCTGTCACTTACTTCCTCTGTGACACTAAGAAATCTCAGCTTCATCCTCCTCATCTGTGAGATGAGCGTTCTTCCAACTCTAAATCTATGATACTAGGAAATTTCAGTGGCTCCCCATTGAATATAGGATAAAATGCAAATTTCTTAGCCTGGCATAAAAAACCATCTACAAACTGGTTCCCACATACCTTTCCAGCCTTATTTCACTCTATTGCCCTTCATGTCCTCTATATTACAAATAAACTGTCCTATTATCTATTTCCACCTTTCTTCTCCTTTGACCATTCTTGCAGGCTGTATCCCTAGGATGTACCTCATTCCTATATCTGCCTATTGGAATCCTTCTCTTCCTTGAACAATTAGCTCAGAAGCCTCTTTCTCCATGAAACTTCACTTTTCCTTCCAGGTAATGGTAATCAACCACCCCCACCCCCGCCATATTTTCCTCATATTTTGTAGTAGTGGAAAGAACACTGACTCTGAAGACAAAGGACCTTAGTTCAAATCCTGCCTCTGATACTCCCTATTTGTATGAGGTCAGGCAGGTCACTTGACTTCCTCAGACCACTGTTAGCACAACTACAAAATTAAGAGGTTGTACCAGGTGGCCTTTGAGGACCTTACAACCTCATTAGCTCTTTCCCACCCTATCGCATTCAACCTAGTATCGAATTTATTTACTGTACCTGTCAGCTGACTCTATTATATTCTGAGCTCTGTGTGAGTAGAGACGTAAGTATGTTTGTGTTGGCACATAGAAAATGCTTAATAAATATTTGTTGAATTAAATTGGTGGAAGTTGCAAGGCAAGAGACTTAAGCTTAATATAAGAAAATCTTCCCTGATGTGTTTTCCAGAAACAATTAGTTTCTATACAGTATAAAGCAATAAAAAATTTGATTTTGTACCCCAGCATCTAACACAGTACCTGGCACATCAGATATTTAATTAATGCATATTGAATAAATCAATGAAATACACCAATAAATAATTTGAGTTTTTGAGAAGTAGAAAGAGTTATCTTGGGAGATCATGGAACAGAGCTGGTAAATAGCTTGTTGGAGTACATAGTAGAGGGACATTTCTTTTTAAGGTAGGACTAAGGATTTCTTCTAGGATCCCTTCCAACTCTGAAATTCTGAGTTTTGCGGTTTTGTGTTTGGCTCTGCTTTGTGTCTTAGAAAGTAAACTTCTGTGGAACTCAGTTTCTTATCTGTTAAAACAGAGGATATAATCCCCATAAAATTCAGTTGTAGTTTTTTAAAGCTCAATAATCATTGATTAAAAAACCAACATACCAAATTATATATACAATATAAATACACAACAATACATATTCAATAAATATGCACAACTAACATTAAAGCAAGGAGCAAAATATTACACAGAATCTCTAGGTTTTTAGAAGGCAGAATTAAGTGAATTAACAAATAGAAATACAAACAAAAAATGATTTTCTGTTTTCCTGTGTTACCTTACAAGCTATCTACAGTTTCATTGTCTTTGCTCCAGTTTTCTTCTTTTAATTTTATTAAAATATAAATATAAGTGCCATAAATAAATATACATATTTGTAAACGGTTTAATTCTAGCTGATTTGGTATTGTCATATATGTGTGTTTCATATATGTGTGTGTATGTATATATTATATATCTGCATATATATATGTCTTTCCATATGAGCTTATATGCTTCTTAATTATCTTTTTTCTAGTAAATCAATGAGCATCCATCTTTACTGCATGTGATATTATGTGTATATATAATATGTGTCTGTAATTTCAGTGTGGGAAAGTCCCTCCATCAATATAAGTCAATAAAATAATCCATAACTTTTGTTGTCTAGAATTGCTTTTGGATCTTGAGAGATTATATCCAAGCCAGCACAGCTAATATTCACGAGAATCAGGATCTGAAACCAGCTCTTCCTGAATCCAGGCCAGTTTGGTATTCCCTATCTTGTATAACCTCTCTAAATTAATGTACCATAATTTATTCAGCCATTCTGCACTATTGAACTTATGGGATATTTCTTGGAAGGCAGTGAATTCACTCTTATGATGAGATTGCTTTAAAACACAGACTGAACTGACACTTGGAGGGTATGTGATAGGTTGAATTCTTTTTCAGGTATGGTGTCCACTAGGAGATCTGTCCTGACCTGAATTTCTATGATTTTGTGAACCTTAACCATAAAACAGAATTGTTTGAAGATCAAAGGAGATAATGCATATGATAAGGTTTTGTAAGTAATTCTACATACATACTTTTTTCATACATATTTTGTAACATTATAGCAAATATAAATATCATTGTAGGCCAGTGCTGATGACTATATTAGAAACATTGTCTACCTTAGAAATGACTTATTAACTCGGGTCTCAGAACCCTTCACTTCAGCATCTGAGATGCAGATCCCATGGGATAACAGAGGGAGTCCCATTGATCTTAGTTGAACAATTCTTTTCCCTTTGATTGGAGAGAGAAGGATCACATGCCTTATTTGTCCTTTGCAAAAGGGCTGATCTTGCAGTATTGAACATTCAATCCAAACCACCAAATATTCAAGGAGCTGCTTGCCCTTCTCCCAGGTGAGGCTTCTGAAGGAGAACCATGCTGTCCATTCTGTGCAGAACACGCATCATTCTTCTGTGCTAGAATTATATGATTCCAAAACTTCCTAATTTGAGATTGCTGATCTGCAGTGTCTCTAGAGCCTCATCTTTTGTCTGATGTGTTGCTTAATGATGCCTCTGGATTAAGAAAGGAAGTTGTCAAGTCTTTATTCTCCACTGTGACTTGGTCAGACAATGTGGATTTGGTTTTTGAGCCACCTGGGAGGACTGAACTAGATTTTGAAGGAAGCTATCACGAGGGCTGTCATCGGGAGGCACTTTAATTTCATTCAGCAAATATTCGCTAAGCATCTACTGTGTACCAGAGCTGTGGGAGATTAAACAAGGCAAAAAGTTTTGGTTCCTGCCTTCAAGTCTGAAGGAGATCTTACACATTCCATGCACAAATAACTAGAACTAGAACAGTAATCAAGTCAACATTTATTAAGTGCTTATTATGTGCCAGGCACTGTGCTAAGTACTAGGGATACAAAAGAAAGTCAAAAATAGTTTCGGCCCTCAAGGAGCTTACATTCCTAATGGTGGAGACAAATGCAAAACAATTGTAGACAAACAAGATAAGAGAAAATTGGAGGCAATGAGACAAGGAAGGCATGGCATTAAGGGGGACTCAGGAAGGCTTTTTGTTGAAGGGGGGATTTGAGCTGAGATGTTAAATGTTCTAGGAAATAGGAACCAAAGTTCTACAAGAAAGTCAAGCTTGTGACTTTGAAACTGTGAGAAACAAAAACAAAAGACCCTTCAGTGGATTTATTTGTGAGAAATTCAACCCTACATTTCTAGCAACTGTTTAATAATTATGGTCTGTTGTTTTCTTTTGGAATCAGGTTGTCAGATGCCAGTGCTCCATACAAATTTCACAGTGTGTGGGCGTGAATGTGTGTGTATGTATGTATGTAGATATATATTTATATTACATCTACATACATACACATACATATATGTATATGTGTGTGTATGTATGTATGTATGTATGTATGTATGTATGTTAGGGGAGTAGGGAGGTGGTTGAGCGTGTTGAAGAAACAGGCCAGTTGGGAGGAGAACATGTTTAAAACAAAAGCCAGGGGCAGCTAGGCAGTGCAGTGGTAGAGCACTGGCCCTGGATTCAGGAGGACCTGAGTTCAATCTGGCTCTGACACTTAACATTACTAGCTGAGTGACCCTGGGGCAAGTCACTTAACCTCCAATTGCCTTGCAAAAAAAAAAAAAGCCAGACCAGGTTGGGTTAACAGGATATTGATAGAATTCCAAGATCACGGAGAATAAGAGAGAGACTGGTTCCTGGGGCAGGGATTTGGTGAGCATGGTATATTAGAAAAGGGCACTGGGTTGAATGGGTGCTAGGAGACTTGGTTGGAAACTGATGCCATTCAAGCTAGATCGCAAGCTCTTTCTTGATCACATGCTCTTTGTGGATTGAATCTTCCCTCCCCGACCTTTGTGCAATTTATGTCATCTACATCTTGTGCCTGGATTATACTGAAATCCCTTTAGACCCAGGTCTGGTTCCACCACTTCAATGAAACCTTCCCTAATTCTCCCCAGCCCAGAATCCCTCCTTCACAAATCTCACATTCCTCTGATCACATTCTAACTCATATTAAAGTTATTTAGGTATATAGTTTACCCAACCCTACCACTCCTCACCACTACCACAGCCACCACCTCCACTCCCACTCCCCACTGGTATATAGAAAGCTCTAAGGTTTGCAAGTGCTTTGCATATAAAAAGCTCAGGTAAGGTAGTTGCCACTAGCTTGCTCTGTAATGCTGAGTAATCATTTTCCCTCTCAAAGCTTTAGTTTCCTTTTCTGTTACATGGGAGATGGACTAGTTGATTCTTCTTTCTTTCTTTCTTTCTTTCCTTTCTTTCTTTCTTTCTTTCTTTCTTCTTTCTTTCTTTCTTTCTTTCTTTCTTTCTTCCTTCCTTCCTTCCTTCCTTCCTTCCTTCCTTCCTTTCTTTCTTTCCTTTGTTTCTTTCTTTCTTTCTTTCATTCTTTGTGTCTTTATTTCTTTCTTTCTTCCTTTCTTTCTTGCTTCTTCCTTGCTTTCTTTCTTTTTTTTGTGGGGCAATGAGGGTTAAGTGACTTTCCCAGGGTCATACAATTCGTAAGCATCAAGTGTCTGAGACCAGATTTGAACTCAGGTCCCTCTTGAATCCACTGCACCACCTAGTTGATTCTTACTGTCCCTTGTAGTCACCATTCTATAAGCAGACTGCATAATAAAATACTCCCTGAATGGAAACAAGAAGACCTGCATTTATATTCTACCCCTGCTGCTTCTACTTGTGTGGCCTAGTATAAATCCTTCCCTTCTCTAGGCCTCCGTTTCTTTACCTGTAAAATGAGGGGGTTTAGCCTTGGGCTCCCTTTTGGTAACACATCCTAAGAGGATTGCTCTTCACATTTCACTTAATCTATGGAGATCAAGTGCATGATATAAGGGGACATCTGAGGTGTTTTTTCCATAATAATTGATTTGGTTATACTGTCAGTCAAAATCTGTCCTTGTAGTATAACATGTGTTTGTGGGAATTGATGCGCTTAAGTGTTGGGTAGGCTACCATAATATAGAAAGCCTGTGCTCTGCTGAGCAGGCAGTCCATTGTGAGCTATAATGGAGGGTTCTACAATCTTTAGCAACTTCAAGTGTTATACCAGTGTGAGTTCACAGAATCTTAAAGAAAAAAGGAAGCAAGTTGGTGATTTTCAAAAGAAAGACTTCCCATCCTCTCGATCCATCTCTCTTTTCCCAAGTAGAATATATAGAAAAATAGGATCTCAGGATTTAGGCCTGGGGTGGGGGTGGGGGGATCTTTGAGATCCTCTAGATGACAGGTTCTTAACCTTTTTGTGTGTCATGAACTCCTTTTTTTCCAGAACACTGTTTTCTTTTTTTAAGTCACAATTGGAAGAATGCTAAATTTCAGTCAGAGGTTAGTAAAAATAAGGATATGATTTTTTTCTACTACCCCCCCCCAACACACACACACACACACACACACACCCACACACACACACACACAATACATCCAGGTTTCCAACTAAAAGAAGGCCTGATCCAGGCCAACCTCTTCATTTCCAGATGATGAAACAGCTGAGGCCTAACAGGTTAAGATACTTATCCAAGTAGCTAGTTAAGGATAGGGCCAAGATTTGAACTCCACTCCTCTCTCAAAGTCCCATTCTCTAACAGTCCCTCTAATTAGCAGTTTTCTTGGTGGTTGGGAACCAGACTATAGTAATGTCAGAGAATCTCCCGAAGTTCCTGAGCCTGCTTTTTCTGAGGGGTTCTTAAGGAGAATGAGAGACTCAGGGCTGGGTACTCATATCATTTTGCTTCTCCGAGCTTATCTTTGATCTTTTTTGTGTTTTGGCTGTGCTTTAATTCTTTGTGCAGTGACAGTGGGGGCAGATCAGAGAAATACTTGATCTGATTCCAGAGAGTAATTTGTAAGCACTGTTAGCTCTCAGAGCTCTGACATGTATCCTGAATTGCTCAGGTGCAAGGGAGACCAAACCACCTTATTCCATCTTTGCAGAGCAGTTACAAAAGAAGTCCCAGAGCTCCCTTCATGCTTTGAATGGGTTTCCCCTTCCCCCCATCCTTGACACTGAGATAGTCACAAGATATCAGAATGCAGGGAGCATCCATCCCCCAAGGGAGAGAATGAAACCAGCAGGGAATTCTGATGTTCATTCTGTGCCAGCTTACTCAGAGTGAGATTGAATTTCCTTCTGCCTCTGGGTCTGAGGTACCGAGCTGATTTGTGTGGCTGCCTTATCCTCTTTCCCAGTGGGGCAACCTAAGTGGAACTGCAATTCTCTCCCAATTCCAATCTCTCTGCTGTCATGTGTATTTCTTTATTTTTGAGGCAGAAGAAGATACCTCTCTGTGCATGTGTGAGTTGGGCTTGAGAAATGGGGAAGGAGTCAACAGAGATTCTAGGCAAGGGAAAGGCTAATGCCTTCCCTAGGCTTGCCACCAGCTTCCCAAATAACCTCCCCCTGCCCCTCCTGCTGCCAGCAGCAGCAGGGCCCTGGAACCAGGAACCTTCTGGCCTCCACCCTCTGGATGAGAGAGGAAGACTGCTGCAGCTCCAGGGCTTTAGTACCATTCTCCTCCAAAAAGCTCTAGTTCTCCTCAAGTCCTCCTTCAGATTCTTCTTCCAGCATGATGGCTACCCTGAGTCCCTGAAAACTTTCTGATAGAATCTCATCCCTGCTGGGTCTCACTGGCAAGTCATGGAAACTTCTGGGTGCTGGACCAGTGATGGACTGATGAATCTGCTTATCTGAAGACAAGCCTGACTAAGCAGAGAATGGCTGATTGCTGGAAGGCTCACCACCAGGAGGTGGATTTATTATTGGCCATAGCAACTTATGAAGCTAATAGAACAGTGGGGAGGAAGGAAGAAGAAAAGAAGGAAGGAGGGAATAAAGGAAGGAAGGAAAGTAGGGAGGGAGGAAAGAGAGAGGGAAGAAAGGAAGGGAAGGAGAGAGGAAGGAAGGAAGGGAAGAAAAGAAGGGAAGGAGGGAGAAGGAAGAAAGGAAGGGATGGAGGGAGGGAGGAAGGAGGGAGGGAGGAACAAAGGAGGGAGAGAGGAAAGAAGGAAGGAAGGGAAAGAGGGAGGGAGAGAGGGAGGAAGGAAGAAAGGGAAGAAAGGAAGGGAAGGAGGGAGGAAGGAAGGACAGAAAGAAGGAAGGAGGGAGGGAGGAAGGACGGGAAGCTAGGAAGGGAAGAAGGAGGAGGGAGGGAGGGAGGGAGGGAGGAAGGAAGGAAGGAAGGAAGGAAGGCAGGAAGGAAGGAAAGAAGGAAGGAAGGAAGGAGGAAAAGGACAGTTTTATTTAGTGCCTACTATGATCCAGGAACTATGCTAAGCACTTAATAAATATTACCTCATTCAACTCTTCACAATAGCCCTGGGAGATAGATTTGATTATTTTCCTTATTTTATGGTTAAGGAAACTGAGTCAGGCAGTGTTTAAGTGACTTGCCCAGGCTCATAAAACTAGTAAGTTCAAGGTCAGATTTAGTCTCAGGGTTTCCTGACTCCAGATCCAGCATTCTATCTACTACCATCTCCCAGCTGCCTCTACTGTTAAACTTGAAGTGGGGAGGACCTAAATGCAAACTCAGCCTAACTATTTACAAAAGCTGTATGATACTGAGAACCTCAGTCTGCTTCATTTTCACTATCTATAAAATAATATCACTATATCCAAGGATTTTATGAGGATAATAAAATGAAATAATATTATAAAGGGTTTGGCAAACCTGGAAACATTCTGTCAATTGTGATTGTCTACTGGGGGGGTGGTGGCTTCAATCTGCATGGGTTGAGGTGTTGTCCATCCTGATAACATCACAGATCTTTTGAAATACCAAAGTATCACTCTGGATACATTTTTCCTTTGATTCCATGAATATCCTCAGCTGGCCATGCTCACACCCCAGAAGATTGACATTCAGAGGGTGGAGCCATTAGCTGTTTCACCCCCCAAATATGAGGCTCTCTCAGTGCTTTAGGCTTACAGGGTGCATCCTTGACTACTGGATGTCAGGACTACTAGGGCCCTCTCCTTTATAAACTCTGTGGCCTTGGGTCACTCAAGTGAGCAGGACTTGAATTTTCTTTTTTAAATAGCACATTCCAGGATATTCTGTGCCCAGATCATGCACAATGGAAGTCCTACAGATGGAACTTTTACCTCCAGGTTTTCAACTTTCCTTCCCATTTGCCATTATGATTTCTATTACCTATGCTAGTCTTACCACTCTCTCACAGGAAAAAAAAATACACACCCACCTTGTCAGAAATCAAAGCATTGGGTAAGATTAAAATGTAAATGTTATAGCTCACTTTTCAAAGTGCATTTTATACTTTTGACTGTGTGAGGAAATAGAATTTTTATAACCCCATGAAACGGCCTGCCACCCAGACCCTTCAGTAAATGCCTAAAAACCTTAATAAATAAATCTCACGTCAGCTACAGCTGTGGTGAGAGGTGCTCCTGTGATTTGGAACCAGTCTGGGATGAGGGTTTATGATTAAAGGAATCATCTCCAACACATAGCTACCTTTCCTCAGGTTGGTGACTGGTGGGATTTCTAAAGGAAGATGATCCCAACCCAGTTCATTGGTATAGTGTCAATACATTTATAATGAGTCTTCTACACTGAGGTTACAAATACAAAAGTAAATCAGTCCCTGACCTTAAGGAGCTCACATTCTACTGGGGACATAACACGTTGACTGACACCACAGTGGATAAGATGTTGTAAGCCATCCAGGATTGTCTTAGCACTCTAAAGTGCTATTCATACCTCCCCGGTTCTGTGCAGTGAATTCTTTGCATTGACTTCTGGAGAATATTGTGAATCACATCCTCTTTTTCATGGGTGAGACCTTTGGGTATCTGAATACATGAAGGTCTGAAGAGCAAGCATATACACCTCCCCCCTCCTCCACTGTTATATGAATACCCAATGATAGATTTATATCATCAAGGGCGTGTATGACCTGAAAATGAGGTGAGATGGTCCTGTAGTAAAAGTAAGAGGGCAATGGCCAGACACTATATTGATGGTCAGCAATATGAAACAGAATCAGAGGAAGGCCTCTGGTTGATTGGTGGATGCTCCACGGAGCTTTGATAGAAGCATAGATAAAAAATTGTATGGGATAAGAAGTTGCAGAGTAGATGCCATCTGTATTAGTAGGGGAGTCCTTCACCTTGTGTTTGCATCATATCTTCCAGTGGAATGGAAGCTCTCTGAGGGTAGGGACTGTTTGGCTATGGTTGTGATTGTTGTTGTTTGTGGGGGCTTGTTTTTTGTTTTGTTTTTTGGGTTTTTGTACAGTGCCTAGTAGAGTATTTTGTGGTGCTTAGACATATTTGTTGAATCAAATTCAATGAGTACAGGGATGACTGGAGGGAATAGACAGGTCACATTTTAAACCCAATAACTCCACTATTCTGAACAGCAATCTTCTCTCTGGGTGAAAATTAACCCTGTGCTCAGTGGCTTCTTCAACTCCAATGCAGAAGGCATGCCTCTTCATTCAACTGAATATATACACAGATATAAAGAGTGGCAGCTGACAGCACCATAAATATATCTTATGGTCTGTCACTGTCTCTGTCTCTCAGTCAGTCAGTCTGTCTCTCTCTTTATTCCTTTCCTTTCCTTTTATTCTCTCCATTCACATACCCTTTCTTTAAATCTTCTGCTTGTGGGGGCAGTTAAGTGGCTCAGTAGATAAAGCACTGTCCCTGATTCAGGAGGACTTGAGTTCAATCCAGCCTCAGACACTTGACACCTACTAGCTGTGTGACCCTGGGCAAGTCAAAAAAAAAAAAACCAGAAACAAAAAAATTTCTGTTTGTTTCAAGCTGCTTCTGTAGGGTGGAGGTAAATCCATGCTGCCTCCAATGATTTTAGGAATTAAGGCACTTCCTCTATTTCCTTTGTGTTCTCTCTTGGTTTCTGCCTCACTGCTGTGGGAAGAGTCCCATCTCTTTTCCTGTCACCAGTAGATGTTGGGTTTTTTTCTCCTTCTAGCCATTTGAAAGTCTCTTCTGACTCTATTTATTCCTTTATATAGGTAAATTATCTCCCCTCTCCACTTTTCCACATGACCTGGATCTCAATACCACATATTGTTCCTGTGCATGGGATAAAAAGTCAGATGAGTCTTTTTCATAAGTTAAATCTAGTATCTTTAACCCAATAAAATATCTAATTCTAGAAAGATTTTTGAAGGAGAAGACTGTGTCAAAGTGGCCATAGTTTGGACTTGTAGTCAAGAAGACCTGAATCAAATCTTTCTGCTGTATACAAGCTAGGTGATTTTGGACAAGTCCATTCAACCTTTATGTGCTCCTAAGCAAAACCTCTGAGATTTTAAATGACAAATGAGCTACCAGTCTGCATTGGGGTAGGGAATTTCTATACCCATGAAATCATAAATATTTTTGGATTTGGTTTAGATCATGGATCATCGACTCAGAGCTGAAAGAAAACTTAGAGACCCTTAGAGCTATCTTCCTGGGTTATAAATAAAGACCCTGAATCACAGAGAGACTAAATGACTCCCCAGAGACATATAACTAAAAGGTCTGAGTGGGGATTTGAATCCAAGTCTTTTTGATACCCAGTCCAGGAACTTGCTTATTACACATGCTGCCTCTATTATGCTATGTGTGGATGAACAGACTGTTCATAGCTATTTCTTTATGCAGTTATACAATTTTCCAGCTAGAAGAAACCTTAGAGATCATTTGAGCCAATCACTCATTTTTCAGAAAGTAAAAGCTCGAGAAAGGATTTCCTTCCTTCTCTCTCTCCTCCCTCTCTCCTTCCTTCCTTCTTTAACTTTTTCCTCCTCCTCCTCCTTCTGTGTGTGTGTGTGGTGTGTGTGTGTGTGTGTGTGTGTGTGTGTGTACCTCCACCCCCACCCTCGCGACCCTATAGAGCACTTCTCTGGAAAAGCCAGGTCCAAAGGCATGGGATGAAACCAGCAAATAGGGAATATTCGTTGAGGGATTCCTCTTTCCCTTCCTTCCCCCTCCCTCCCTCCCTCCCCTCCCTCCCTCCCCCTCCCATCCTTCCTTCCTTTCCTTTTTCTTCCCCAAATTGGAAGTGCAGCAGCCACTCACAGGCCTGATCTCCAACACTGCTTGGCACAGAAGGTTTTACTTGCTCCATTCTTTTTGATTTGGTTTTATTTACCCCTCTTTAGGCAGTCTGATGAACTTTCTGCTCCTGGACACTCACCATATTTGGGCCAGACTTGGTTTAGATAACCCAATCAGCTTTAGCCCTACTACAAATCTTGAACTCAATTGATGCACCAGCCTCAGTCTCCCCTAGCAGAAGGGATTACAGGCTTGCACCATCCCCCTCCAATCTCCAATGCAATTTCATTTGAGGACTCCTGGATTATCTTAAAGGAACTGGGCCCAGATCCCTGGGTCTTTTAGATTTTCATCAGGATGCTTTCCATGACATCACACTGCCTCTCCAAAGTGGAGATGTATTGATATTACAAGTATAACGAAGTGTACTGAACTGGCATGTGCTGCTGGAAATCCTGGACCAATTTCCATCCAGGCTAAAGAGTACTTTGACACCCAGAGATTACCATGGGCCTAACACACACAGAGAAGAATCCCTTGATGTATATTCCTTTTTTTGCTGTTTTCATCCTATGCTTTTGAACTGGAATTCGAGACAAGGGCCTCTATCTGGTCAGAAGAGAACAAATATTGTTGAAGCATCCTTTGAGGTTTATGGGATGTTTTATTAGGTCACTCTCTGATAATATATGACGTGGGCAACAGTTTGTTAAGTTTCCACTATAATTTTCAAGCAAAGGGCAATAAAGTCTCCTGGTTTGGAAATGTTGGAGTAATATTCCTGGTTTTAAGTATAATTGGCAATCCGGGCAATGCTGCTTTCAGAGTCTGCTCTATGAGCACCATATTAATGCATCATGCCCTTTTCCTTTGAGCCGTGACAGTTTTCTAGTTCCCCTTAGATGCTTCTCTCAGGGAAAGACATATTACCTAGAATTAGTCCAGATGAAAATGGACATACTAAGATAGCAATTCAGTATTCTCTTCTCTGAGACCTTCAGAGAATCATAGAATTAGAGCTAAAAGACGCATTTCAAGGTCATCCATTCCAACCCCTTCATTTTACAAATAAGGAAATTGAAACCCAGAGATTTTCAAGTAACTTTCCAAGTCACATTGGAAGTATAGTAGCAAAGCTGAGACTCAAACTCAGGGTTCTCTGATTCCCAATCTGGTGCATCTTTTTGCTGCTGAGCCACATTTTGAGCTTTAATTAGTCAAGATGATTTTAACGCACAATTTGCAACATTTGATCATGTGTCTACTGCTGACCTGGTAAGAATTTGTATTAGCCAAGGTGAACTGTCTTAACAAATGTGGCTTTTCTAGTGGAATTAGGCAGAATCTAAGAGATGGCCTGATGTTTTAGCAAATTGTCAAGGGTTTATGACCTTTGAAGCTATTGCAAATGTATTGTACCAACTTTTTCTCTTGCCTTCAACTGAAAATTAACATGGCAAGCTCATGGATGTGGCAAAAGCCATGGTCATGATATGAAGCTAATAGTATTCTATTGGACTGGGAAAGATTACAGTTTCACAGAACCAATGAAGGGGGACTCCAGAAGTCCTATGGGATTGGTGAAATTTCTTCCAGGAGTCCTCTTCCCAGAACACAAATGAGACGAGTGATGTGTTTATCGTGAACTTGGATTTGATAATGCATTTTAAACAGGTAAATATCCAACGATTTGGGGAATCATGCAGAAAGCTCCATATTATTCCAAGAGGAAAGGCTAACCCAAGTCTTGGTGGACTGCCAACTAGCTGAATAAAATTGCTAATGAAATAACACCAGTTACAAAATGGGCCTACTATCAACTTGGGAGAGTGCTTTTCTGGCCCCAGGCCCAGATTTTGCCAGCACAAGGTCACTGATTGGACCCTCAAAGCCCGAGGAGCTCCCTGGCATCTATGGCTGCCCCTCCCACTCATTTTGTCTTGAACACCGCTCATTCCTTTTGCTGCTGTTTGCCATTCTGATATTTTTTCCAATGATGTGTTTGTGTTCTTTTTTTTTTCTAGAGAGGAGAAATCTCCTTAGGTTCAAGGTTCCTATTTTTCTCTGAGTTCACACATCCAGCATAGTGTTTCTTCTACCCCTCCCCCTGCCCTATGGAATTGAAGATGACTGTGTTGCATTTGAATTAAAACCAAATGAGTTAATCAATCACTTTAAAATTAAGGTGTCATTTGTAAATGCTTTATTCATTATTAATGAAATTATTTCCATTTGTAGCAACATCCTTTATTTGTGCATGATAAAGTAAGTTATGAAAAGGAATAGAGGAAAACCTTAGTAGATAAGGGTGTGTTCATTCCTCTCCAAATGCTGTTCCCACGTATGTCCTCGCAGAAAAGTTACTGTATAAAAGTCGATGGGGGGTAGTGGAAACAATTATTCATCAGGCCATGAAGTGACATGTGATGAAGGCGTTAATAAAAATAATAAGATAATATTGATAATACTAATGATGATCATGTACTTTGCCAATGCCCCCATTAATAATAAACGATATCATTAATACAATGAATAATAAAGTATTACAATTAGTCATTTGCAGATATCACCAGGAAGCTGTAGAACAAAGAACCAGGCCTCAGCCTACACTAGCCCCTAAGCTGTCTGTGGGCCAAAAAAGGTAGACCCTGAAGGAAAACATATATTTAGATTTGTCCACTAAAATCTAAGACCCCAAATTATAAATAAATGTTGTAGTTTTTAAAAAAGTCTTTTGTTTTTATGTCACACAAAATATGTTATCCCTTATGTCATATGCCCTATATTATATGTATATTATTATATTATACATATAATATAGCCCCACCCCCAACACCATGCAGCAACTGAGCATTTTCTTTTCTACAAGGAAAATGCATTTGGCAAAACCACAGGATCTGGTCTGTGTGTCAGACAGTGTATGCAACATTCTTTTTTTTTTAATTGACATCCCTTTATTATATATATATATATATATATATATTTTCCTTACATCAAATTTAATGTGTCCAGAAAACATATTAGCATGTTTCTTCTAAAAGTCATACAAAGAAACTGGGACTATGATATTTCTTTAAAATACCAGTAAAAATGTATGACATTGTATCACTTAAATTATGTTTTACATTTATCAGTGCATTTCTATCAGTAAGATAATGGTGGATCCAAAGGTCTCTGAACTCTGATGTAAATTAGATTTAAGAGAGGGAGGAATTTCAAAAGTCTAGGGCTCTGGTTACTTTGATTTTAGTCATGCTAGTGAGAAATAAGTCACTCATACATACTAAATAAAAATGGTTGTCTTATGACAAAAAGCCAAGAAATTCAATTTGATAAACACTTACTGTGCACCTATTGTATGCAAAGTACTGTGCTAGGCACTGGAAACGTAGTTAAGGCTGCAAGTATATCCTTAATTCAATTCATTCTCTTATACAGGGATAGTTTTTAAAAATCTCACTTCAAGGCCATTTTATTTAATTGTTTCAGTACTTAAGACAACATTATTTCCACTTTGAAAAAACACATACACACAGACAAACAACAAACAATAAGCTCTGAACATGAAGGCAGATATTTTAATCACTTTGATATATTTCCTTTTACTAGATTAAAGTTCAGAAGCCTGTCATTTTGAGTTGATACATAACATAAATATACTTATAATTTTTAAAAATGGTCCTAAATGCTTAGGTATTGCCTATGGACTATTTTCCAAAAAATAGCCAGGTAACTTTCCCTTCTCAAAGCAGCTGTATGCAACACTCTGCACCAACAATCCCCCACCTCTCTGCTAAACAGAAGACAGTGCTTCTATATTTTCACTGGGGCACAAATATGGTCATAATACTCAGTGTTAGGTTTCCTTTTATGGGTCTTTTAATTACATGGTTATCATCATTATATATGCATATACATACATATACACATGTGTATATATATATGTATATGTGTGTATGTTACTATCGTGGTTCTGTTTTCTTCGCTCCATATCTGTTATATACAAATTGTAAAATAAGTTTTAGAGCCATTTGGCAACTTCTCTGCTGTTCACCAAAACTACCCCCAAGCCACATGGGACGAGTTGTTTTCAAAGTGAAGGGCATGATTTCTGTTTTCTGCTGTTAGAGTATAGTATATCACCTTTGTATTTTGGGAGAAGAAAGGATTGAAGCTAGGTATTGAAGAAACCCCAGAAATCAAAGCTATCCCTGAAAATGGGGCTATAGAGTCTGCGAGCCCAAGAAATAGACGGCTGTCATCCCCTTAGCCACTCAGCATCACAGTTAGGGAGGGTGCATTCATTTATGGTGCAGACTCCAAATGGCAGCTTTCAACCCCTCAGGCCCTCCCCAACAATCAATCAGGCTGCTTTGAAATTCCTCCCCTTCCTCATGAAAATCTCCAAAATCAATTCTTAATTTCCTTTATTTGTATTTTAAGCTAGATTTCTAAAACAAGTATGATGCTATATATGCTGTGTACAGACAAAGGTAAGGCTTTCTGTGTCATGACATAGAAAAAGCATGGTTTCAGAAGAAGGAGAATGAGAATTCTGGTCCCAGATCTATGATGACCTTGTTTCTGATCTGGAGTAAACCCCTTTTCCCTTTCCGGTCCCTTGGGAAGCTTCTCTGGATTAAATGATCATTTTTTAAACAAAAAGATAAAATGTTATTGATATCTTTAGTTTTTACATCATCAAAACTTCTCCGTTCATTTCTTCCCCTGTCCTACCCACAGACCTAATTCCATATAACAAATACCATTTTGAAGAAAAAGAAAAAAGAAGGAAGTAAACAAGCATTTGTCAAGGTCAATCATGTGCCACAGGGGACTGTGCTAAGCACCTTACAAACTTTATCTCATTTGATTCTTGCAACAGCCTAAAGAGGTAGGTGTTATTATTACCCCAATTTTACAGTTGAGGGGGCAGTTAGGCAGCTCAGTGGATAGAGTGCTGGACCTGAAGTCAGGATTTGAGTTCAATGTAGCCTCAAATACTAGCTGTGTGACCCTGGGCAAGTCATTTAACCTGTTCCCCTCAGTTTTCTCATCTAATGAGCTGTAGAAGGAGATGGCAAACCACTCTAGTATCCTTGCCAAGAAACCCCTAAGTGGGGTCATGAAGAGCTGAACATGACTGAAATAACATAACAAAAAAATCTTACAGTTAAGGAAACTGAGGGCAGGCCAGAGATCAAGTGCCCTTGCCTAGGATCACAAAGGTAGTAAATATTTGAAGCTGGATTTGAAGGAAGAAAAGGGAGGATAATCAACAAAACTGTTCAATACTTTGAAAAACCCTGAAGACCTATGCAATGGTCCCCAAATGCAGACCTCCCACTTCTGCAAATGGTGTGTGGGTGGGGTGGGAGGGTAACTTCATATCTGTCTTTGGGGGCACACTAGTTCATTGTAATGTTGCAGCATTAACTTGTTTTGTGTGTGGTGAGGCAATTGGGGTTTAAGTGACTTGCCCAGGGTCACACAACTAGTAAGTGTCAAGTGTCTGAGGCGGGATTTGAATTCAGATCCTCCTGAATCCAGGGCCAGTGCTCTATCTACTGCACCACCTAGCTGCCCAGAATTAACTTTTGATGGTTTTGTTGTGGTTGTTCTTTCCATTTAGATGGTCAAATTTGATTATTTCTAAAGTTCAGGCCAGCTCTGACATTCTATGCAACAATAGGTTAATATGGCTTGAAAAGGAGTGGGCATCTGTGGTTCTTTATCTCAAGAGATGCCTGGGACTTTAAGCTGCTGTGAACTTGTCTGATATCTGTGCCACAGAGTTCCAGCTAAGTTATGTGAGGCTACAGTGAGGCTGGTGCAGACATTGAGGTCAAACAATGCTGATAACAAAGAATAGCACAGTCTCTCACACTTCCTACCGGCCAGCCTCTGTGAGAGGAATCATGTTTTACTAGATCAATATAAACTAGGCCATAGGATCATAAACTTAGTTCTGGAAGGATCCTTGGAGGCTAACAAACTCAATCTCTTCTTTTATAAAAGAAACCGAAACTTAAGTGACTTGCTCAAGATCATACAGGTAGCATGTGTCTTGAGAAGGCTTTGAACCTAGGTCACCCTGACTGCAGGAATGCATATTTAGAATCTCAGGTTCATTGATCTTGTTCCATTTTTCTATCTCTTTGTCAACCACACCAAGAACATTATGGAAAACATTGAAGTTCTCAGTGAATGCTAAGAATTACAGTATCATTATGAAGAGACTGGATGAGCCAAAGATAAGTTAATTTGTCCATTAAGGACAACAGGCTGGAAACAGGATTGGGAGGGGGGTGAGGAATAGGCTGAGTTTAAACAGGGAGAACATTGGTGTAGCATAAAGACACCCTATGTTAGCAATCAGGTACCTGGAATGGTTTTCATCTATAGGCCTCAGTTTCTTCTGTACAAAATAAGGACATTATATAGTAGGACCTCAAGGGGCCTTTGCAGTAATAAGTGATATGATTTGGTGTCTGTTCAAAGCTATTCTAGGGTAGAGGGCTGTAGCCAGTTGCTGAGTGGTGAAGAGGTGGGTAGACATCAGCATGTGTTGGGATTAGCGTACATGTGTTAGGTCCCCCTTTCCCTCCCAACTTAGGTTGGCTCTATGCCAAGCCAACTTGACACTTCACTAATGTATTCTGGTGATCTTAGAGCACTCTAAGCAAATAGAGGTGATTTTTATTTTTCAGAGATGTCATTTCTACTGAAGGAATATTGGTTACCATCTAAGGTAGAGATTCTTAACCTTTTTTTGCCATGAACCCCCTTGGCCATCTGTAAAGCCTGTGAATTCTTTCTCAGAATAATGTTTTTAGATAATTGGAGGAAATGCTAAATTCCAGCTAGAGGTTAGTAAAAATAAAGAAGTCATTTTTTTCCTCATCCAAATTCACAGACCCGCTGAAATCTATCCCTGGGCCCCAGGTTAAAGATGCCCAATCCTAAGACAATTAGCAAGAAAGAACAGAATTAAGGTCTGAGCCCAAGAGAACTCTTCTGGGTTGCTTTGCCATAACTGAACCCTTTGGTCCCATTTCTGCATCCCAGTTCTATAAATGAACCCATCACCTACCTGTCACAGGACCCACCTTAGTGCTAGTGATGGCTTAGTTCTCATGGTGTGCAGGGCTGCCTGTGTGCATGTGTGTAGCCTAGGGATCAAAACAAATGGATATTTTTTTAAGGAAAGGACAGACCTTAGAAAAGCACATAGTCCAGTCTCCTCCTTTTATAGATGGGGAAACTGAGGCCCAGAGAAGAGAAGGATTTGTTTAAAGTCTCTCACATATACAGGCAATAAGTAGCAAAGTGACATTTCCAATCCAGGAGGGTCTAGTCCGAATTCAGGACTTCCTCCTCCCCAAATTAGACTGTGAGCTCCTCGAGAGAAAGGACTAGTTGCTTTTCTTTGTATCCCTGGCACTTATCACATTGCTTGGCACATAGGACGGTACTTAATAGCTACTTGTTGATTATTAACTGACAGGCATCCTCTTCCTCAGTCAAATACATGCTGAGTGACCATACCCTATGCAAGTATTCTTTTTTTTTATTTTTAAGAGGAGAGGACAAAATTATATGCATTCACTATGCATACAGCTTGCATTATAACTGACCACACAAACAAATAAAAATTCATGGTATCTCCTATTTATCCAGTTAAGGCATTTTAGATTTGCCAATTCAACTCATTTCAACTACTATTCAAGAAATATTCTGTAAGGAGCTATAGTGTACAGAGCACTATCCTGAGAACTCGGGGAGAGAAACAAAAGTTTGAGTAAGATCTTTTTCCTCTGAGAGCTTTCTGGCTTTGGGATTAAAATACAAAGACAATAATAAACTATTTCTGCCCTCCAAAAACTCAGCCTCATTAAGTTTCAATCACTGGCCTACTTGCCTAGGGTCCCATACATAGTGAGTGAGTGGGAGAGCTGAGATTCAATCACAGGTTCTCTGATTTCAAGTCTAAAGCTCTGTCCAAGATACCTTTAAATTTTCTTGTTTGTTTCTTTACAGGCCCATGCTGTGGTGTGCTCCTTCTATGACCTCTGGCATTGAAAGTTGTATTCCTTGGTCTGGATGCCCCTCTTCCCAAACACATTCTTCACTCCTACTATGACTTCCAGAGCCAAGCAGAACCCTTGTCCCAACTATAGAAATGAGAATGTGTCATTGAATTCAAGAACCACAAGAATTCAACAGCTTGGGGGCAGCTAGGTGGCACAGTGGATAAAGCACCCACCCTGGATTCAGGAGGACCTGAGTTCAAATCCAATCTCAGACACTTGACACTTACTAGCTGTGTGACCCTGGGCAAGTCACTTAACCCTCATTGCCCCCCCCCCCCGAAATTTCAACAGCTTGAATTCAAATTTAAAACAAGTCACCAAGCCTTGATCCTTCACTTTTATGAACTCTGGCTGCTGCTCAGTGACATCCTATACATCTGCACTACTGCCTTGGGAAGAGTGACAGAAGAGAGAAAGAAGATGCCAGGGTATGGAGGGTGGAAATAAAGGAACACTGGCAGCATTTTGGGAAAGGGCTTAAGAGCAAGCAGCCCTTGGTCATTAGGAACCTGCTCTGGGCCAGGTACCGTCTGATCTGGAGCGAAGCCCAGACAGGAGGGCAGGAGACGCTCTCCTCACCCCAACCCCCCCCTCCTTCCTGTCCTAGTCCAATATCTCTGTCTGAGTGCTTTGGCATTACAGTATGAGGCGCCACACAAATGCCCCCTCTGAATAGAAATAAACGGATGCATTTCTCTCTTGCAGCTCATCAGTTGTGCACAGAGCTCAGCCTCTGCCCCCCAGTGCCTATGGAGACATCCCCAGGAAAGAGTAATTGTAGGACCTCCTCCACTTAGAGCTTCTCCCTCTCCCTAGCAAATTTAGAAAATCTTTTAACCCAACACCATTAAGCTGTCATGCCCCATACCTTTCACTGGCTCACACTCCTCCCCGCTATTCATTACCAAATGGGTTGTGTTTAAGCATGAGCTCCCTGGCTTCTTCCTCCCAACTAAGCCACTGGCCCAACCACATGGCAGCCTCTGAGCTCATGCACATTATGATCAATTATTTATATTCAGAAATGATTTCTCTTAGAGCAGGGATGAAAAGAAAGAAAGCTTTGACCTGAGCTTGGACCCTGTTTCCTGGGACAGGGGGAATTAGCATGGGACTTACCTGGAGACTTATGTCCAGTTCTGACTTTACTACCAATTTACCATATCTGGACAGCATAGTACAAAGGATGGAGCATTTAATTTGGTGTTTGTTAGCCTTGGGTTCCATTCTCTCCTCCTAGTTGTGTGACCCTAACTCAGTCACTTAACCTCTCTTAGAGCATTAGTTTCCTACTTTACAAAATAAACATAATAATAACAACGCCGAATTTCCAAGTTTGTTGTGAGTATCAAATGAGATGATGTATATGAAGCATTTGGCAAACCTTAAAGCATCATATAAAATCAATATAAGGTGATGATGATGATGACGACGATGACTTTGGCAGGTCATTTGCTTTGGGACTTGTAAGCAAACAGCTGAATGAATTAGAGGAGTAGAAAGACAGAAAGTTAGACCTGGGAGAAATCTTAGAGGTCATTTGGTCCAATCTCCTTTATATTACAAATTATAACATATCTCTCTATCTATTTATCTATCTGTATATGTGTGTATATAGCTATATGTAGTTTGTACATATTTGCTTGTTGTCTCTACCATTAGATCGTGAGGGTAGAGATTGTCTTTTTTGTATCTCTAGCACTTAGCATAGTGCCTGGCAAATGGTAGGCACTTAATACATGTTTATTGACTATTATTTACCAAAGTCAGTCAATCAACAAACATTTATTTTATTTTTGTGGGGCAGTTGGGGTTAAGTGACTTGCCCAGGGTCACACAACTAGTAAGTGTTAAGTGTCTGAGGCCAGTTTGAACTCAGGTTCTCCTGACTCCAGGGCCGGTACTCTATCCACTGCACCATCTAGCTGCCCCCAATCAACAAACATTTATTAAGCTAAATTCTGAGGATACAAAAAAGGGGTCAAGGGCAATTACTGCCCTAAGAACCTCACAATTTAATGATTGAGACAATTAATAAATATGTACAAATAAGTCATATGCAGGATAAGTAGGAAATAATTAACAAAGAAATAAGCACTAGAATTAAAAAGGGTTGGGAATGGTCTTTTTTTTTTTTAATCAATGATGGGGTTTCAGTTGGGCCTTAAAGAAAGCCTGGGAAGCCAGTAGGCACAGGTGAGGAAGGAAATCATTCTAGGCATGAAGGACAGCCAGAGAAAATATCCAGAGATGAGAGAATGGAGTGTTTTATTATTGGAACAGCCCACAGAATCAAAAAGTCCATGGTAAGGAGTAAGGTGTGAGAAGCTTGGAAACATAAGAGGGGGCTAAGTTATGAAGGGTTTTGAATGTCAAACACAAGATTTCGTATTTGATCTTAGAGACAAAAGGTTGATCAATAGTGTGTCTAAAGCTACAGTGAGGTCAAGGAGAACAGTCATAGAGAAAAGGTCATTGAATTTGGGGGAAATGAGGAACAGAAGGATAAGTTACTGCTCCAAAGTCATGTAGCTAGCTAATTTCAGAGTTGAGATTCATTCTTTGGAGTCCCAGACTAGCACCCTTAGACTATATGGCTTTTTCATTAACAAACAAATGTGTCTTAGCTTCCCCGTCTATAAAATGAAGGGGTGATAAGGAGGAGATTAATACTTATAATTGTTTCCTCCTAGATTTTTACCCCCCTTCTCTCTCTCTCTCTCTCTCTCTCTCTCTCTCTCTCTCTCTCTCTCTCTCCCTTCACTCTCTCATCCTTTCTCTTTCCAGAATAAAAAAAATTAGTATTGGAGATGACCTCACAGGTAATTTAATCCAATTTATACCCAACCAGGAATCATCTCCAAGTATCCCTGACAGACATCCAACTTCTGCTAGAAGAACTCCAGTGATGGGGATACCATTTGGCAATAGCTTTAAGCCCTCTTCCATATGACAGTCTTTCAAATACCTGAAGACAGTTGTCAAATCCCCACACTATACCCCTCTTCTCACCACCCTAGGCCAAATAATTTCTTCTTCATCCTAAACATTCCTTGTTTCTTTAATTGGCTCTCTTGTATATACCTATCAATGTATGTTCATATTGTCTCTCCCATTCAAATTTGAGCTCCTTGATAAGTGAGACTGCTTTTACTTTTTCTTTGTACTTAGCACAATGCCTAGCAAATATCAGGAGCTTAATAAATGCCTCTTGATTAATTAATTGTGGCACAGTATCTCTTTTACAATCCTGGTGATTATCCAAACTGTCAATGTTCTTCCAAAAGTGTGGCACCAGAACTGAACACAGTACACCAACAGGGTCTGACCATGAATAGAGTACTGCAGGACTATCACCTCCTTCATTCTGGACAATATACTTCTGTTATAGAAATCATCACATTGATTTTTTTGCCTACTATGTCACATTTGACTCATATTAAGCTCACAATTCACTAAAAGTTATGACTTTTAAAATATAAACATTTGTTTAGCAATGCCTTTCCCACCCTTTGCCTATGAAAACAAATATAGGCATTTGCATTAATTCCCATTACATTTCATCTTTTTAGATTCAGTTCATTCTTGTAATCTATCTTATAATCTATATTGAGTCCTGCTCCTGTGAGTCAATATTTTGGCTAACTCTACAGATTTTCATCATCTGTGGATAGAATAAGTATGACATCTATGATTTTTATTCAATACTGATAAAAATATTGATCTCAGTACCAAGGACAGATCCCTGAAGCACTCCTCTAGAGACTTTCCTCTACTCTGACCCTGGAACAATAATGACTCTTCCTTGGGTCTGACTATTCAGACTCTCTATTCCTATCTATCCCATATCTTTCTGTCTTGTCCATTAGGATAGCATAGTAGACTTTGTCAAATGAATTGTTGAAATTGATGTACACTGTGTCTATGGTATTCTTCTGGTGTACCAGTCTAGTAATCCTGTCCATAAAAGGGAAATAAAGCCATTTTAGCATTTCTCTCCCAAGCTTCTTGGTGCTAATTTCTCTTTAAAAAAAAAAACACAGTGTTTTCAGGAGCAGCTAGGTGGCACAGTGGATAAAGCAGTGGTCCTGGAGTCAGGAGTACCTGAGTTCAAATCTGGCCTCAGACACTTAACACTTACTAGCTGTGTGACCCTGGGCAAGTCACTTAACCCCAATTGCCTCACTAAAATAACAAACAAACAAAAAACAGTGTTTTCTCTTAAAAGTGGTGACAGCAGTCAGCCCAGCTTGGAACTTAGCTAGAACCAGTGGTATTTGGGCATATAGAAAAGTGAAAACACAGGATGGACAAGGGTGTAGAGTGATTGCAGAATCATAGATTGTTAGTTAAGCTTGAAGGATACCTTTAGATCATCTAGTCAAACTCCACTCATTTTAAAGATGAAAAAACTGAGGCTGTCAAGAAGTTAAGCTTCTTGAGATAATATTCATAAAGGCACTTCAGCAAATGCCTGTGTCTTTCCTTTGTTTCTAGAGGCACACAGGGAAAGAGTCAAGACTGGGGTTTTTGCTCCTGTCCCCACTGTTGCAAAGAGGGTTTCCTTCCCAGAAAGTTGAACAAGGTCATCGTTAAGGTTCCTTTTGCTTAGAAAATTTGATGATTCTTTATTTCTCTCCATGGATTGTCTCATTTTTAAAAATTACTTGTTTATTAGGCATAGCATATACTTTTTTTGATGGGCAATGAGGGTTAAGTGACTTGCCTAGAGTCACACAGCTAGTAAGTGTCAAGTGTCCGAGGCTGGATTTGAACTCGGGTCCTCCTGAATCCAGGGCTGGTGCTTTATCCACTGTGCCACCTAGCTGCCCCTATAGGATATACTTTTAATTTTTTTTTAATTTTTGGAGGCAATTGGGGTTAAGTGTCTTGCCCAGGATCACACAGCTAGATTTGAACTCAGGTTTCACCTAATTTCTTTAAGGGCAAGGGACAGATAGCTGCTGTTGCACTGAGCTATGTAGAAGGAGGAACTTTTGAGTCAACACATGAGTGCACATGGGTGGGTTCTATCAGAAAACAAATACTGTCTCTACCCTTGACTCTGCAGAGAAAGACTTTGAGCCGTGTTGCTGTGCTTCACTCCTCAGCCTCCAGAAGGAGAAAGAGCTTCACTGTCTGCTCAGACTAACCTTTGATAGGGAATCTTATCCAGGTGTTCATCTCCATTTATTTATTCAACAAATATTTACAGAGCCTTTGTGATGACACATTACTCTGCTGAGCAAGAAACTACTACTTCAACACTTCCTTACTGTGTGACTTTTAAACCTCTCTGAGCCTTATTTCCTTCACCTTAAATATGAGAGATGAACTCTCATGAACTGCTTCTTAGAGTATTTTGATGAGGAATTAAGTAGGATATAAAAATCAACATAACTACTATTAATAATGCTTAGAAATATGTGTAATTTTATCAGTGTGCCTCCCTCCATGCCTTAGTGGGTAGTTTTCATTAGTTGTTATAGATTAAAATATTCAATAGTTAGGGTCATTTACTAGCCTTCTGGGGTTATACATCTCAGCACTCACCTGGGCTAATATTTTGATGACAAACACTGTTTGGGGGCCTCTATTCAAGAATAAAGAATTGCAGAGCTGGAAGAGACTTCCCAACCTATAACCCACAGTTGAACAAGAATTCCTTTTACAAGAATCCGCAACAATTGGTTATCTAATTTTTCTAGGAGACCTCCAGTGAGTGTGAACTCAGTATCTCCCAAGTATCTTGAATCCTTTCCAGCTTGCTAAAATAAGCCAAAGCCATTGCTCCACTGTCCTAACCTTGGAAAATTCAATGTCACTTTCCTCCATGACAGGGATTCTTAACCTAGGGTCCACAGACTGTTAAGAGGTCCATGAATAGATTTTATGGAGCCTCACAAACTTGAATGATTAAACAAGTCCACTTATCTTTATTTTCACTACTCTAATGAAAACTTATCATGTCCTTTCATTATTTAAAAACATTATTCTGAGAAGGGGTCCGTGGGTTTCACCAGTCCAGCAAAGGTGTCCATGAGACACATAAAATGGTTAAGAACCCCTGATATACATCATAAAACATTATAGAGTGACAGATTAACAACTGGAAGAGAATTTTAGAAGTCATATAACCCTCCCCTTTCATTTTAAATATGAGGTAACTGAGGCCCAGAGATGGGAAAAGACTTGTTCAAGGTCACACAAACTTTAATAGAGGCTCCTCTGGCTCTAAATTTAACACCCTTTTTCTCACGCCACAAAGGAATGCTTTAGTGAAGGCAGAACAGATATGTCCCTGAAATGTTGCATGCAAATTGGATCTATGTAAATTAAATCCTAATTTTGCAGTGACTTACACTATCATTTCAGTTGTGCTAAATTAATTTCAGCTTGCTCGTCAGTTTCATTGGCTCCTAGTAATTTAGCCTGAAGTTTCTAAGCTCCTTATCCATAGATATAGCTTCTCTGTTCAAACAGTGGGCTATAAACAAATGCTTGAAAACATCCAAAGAACTCTGCATTGAAAAGAACTCTTTGGTGACTCTTCTAATAATGAAAAGAATAATTTCTTTATCTCTGTAAGTTCAGCTCTTTGCAATAGTCAGTGGTCAGTGGGACCTCCTATTTTGAAAATCATTTACAATACTTTCATTTGTTGTTGCTTCAGACAACCATTTTCAATTTGGAGAAACTTAAGACATGGGGTAAGAATTTGGATATTTCCCTACCACAGATGGGGTTTGGGGGTGCTTATTGTACTTGTGGTTTGGTTTGTAATCAATGTCTTGACCTGATGATGAAAGTCAACTCAACACTTCAGGCTTCCTCTACATCCTCTCAGTGAGCCCTTTCCTGCTTCTTTAGTTGGGTCCTTTAACTTTAGATAAGGTTTTATTAATGGAAATAATATTAAAGAAGATGCATTACCATGCACCCTGCCACTATACCCAAAGGACCATGGGATCTTCCTATCTGACTTGTAACCACAACCTCCAATATGTATACTCTTTCCCCCATTAAAATGTGAACTCCTTGAGAGCAGGGACTGTCTTGCTTTTCTATTTGTATCCCAAAGCTTAGAACTGTACTTTACAGTTCCAAGTTTATAAGCAGTAAGCACTTAACAATTTTTTTCATTTATCATTCATTCATTCATATGTAGATCCAGGTTTATAGCTGTGAGAATTCTGCTCTTCATTATTGCACTATGAGCCTAGGTGAACGAATCATATTTCTAGAGTTGAAAAGCCCTCAATAGAACTTTGCCCTGGAGCCAATGCATTGATCTTGTTCCCACATGCAAACATCTTTCCTCATCCCTTCCCAGTGAGGTTCTACCAATTCCCTTTTCCCTCTCCTCCTAGAGCTGTAACAGCCTGGAAGGATAAGAAAAGGCAGGTAAATGCCAATATTTCACCCCTTGTGGAGTCAGAGGTCACAGATTCAATTCACTTCCATAAACTTTGATTGTATTTTCTCCTTTTTTCTTGGTCCCTTATGAAATGGACTCAAGAAATTCTATAACATCAACTATGGCTGGAAAGAAGAAACAAAGTTCTTTCATTTCTTATCTTGAAGATATAATATCTATGGTTACTTTCAGCTCCAAAATTCTGCAGCTCCATGGCTATGTGATCCGCTGATCAAGAAGGGCATTAAAGAAATACCAGTCTGTGTTTCATTTATCAATATCTTGATAAATTCTTATTGAATTTGACTGGATTACCACTGTCAAGACTTTTGGAGCTTCATATTAGAAAGAATAATACTTAGGAAAGTATAAAGCTTCATAAGCTTTGAAATTTTAGCATTATTGTTTTTATACTGCAGCGGGTACAAATGGTGCTCAATAGATGCTTATTGATTGACTGAATGAACTTCTTTTCTTTAGCACATAGGGGTGTCATAATAATTCAAGCCACCTAAATCTTCATTCTCTAATTTTTCAACTGTTGTGTCATACTCTGCCCCATAGATCAGCAGACTTACTTACATACAAGACCACTCTGGTATGTATTGTTAGGGATGAATTTTGGAATTATAACTATTTTTGGATGTTGAACTCACATGGTATCTTTTTTAGATCATCTACTTAGAGTTTAAGTGCATTTAAAGGAGGCAGCTAGGTGGCTAAGTGATTAGAGCACTGGGTCTGGAGTCAGGAAGATACAAGTTCAAATCCATCTTCAGATACTAGCTGTGTGACCCTAGGCAAGTCACTTAACTCATTTACCTTAATCTACTGGAGAAGGAAATATCAAACTCTATCATCTTTGTCAAGAAAACCCTATGGGCAATATTAGTGTGCTCTGGTAGGGGGAGGGGGAAGGGGGGGTCATGAAGATTCAGACACAACTGACTGAACAACAATGAGAAACTCATCTAAACAAAATAGTGGCTTTATCCTGGAAGGAAGTAAATGCCCTCAAAGCTGGGACATTTTAATATCTGCCTTTGTGCTAGATAATCCTCTTTTCCAGAATTACTAATTGCCCCAAGATGCTAATCCTTTGACAAGGGATCCTCGGTTTATTATTCTTCCTCTTACTGCAACTCATTTTCCCATCAGCCCTGGTGGTTCCATTCCAGTTGAAGGTATGATGCTCATTTGTAACTTCTAAGATGTCCTGTCAGGGCTTCTGTTGTTCCCCAAATAGAGACCTCTAGCTTAATGGGGTTGCCTCTGGTTTAATGGGGTGAGGACTGGGCCTGTGGGAGCTGCTTTCCTCAAACCTGAAAACATTTCCAAGTGTGGCCTCAGGGGCATAATCAACTCTATTATACCCTAATTTCACTGGAGGATTTGGCTAGCAAAGAGGGCCAAGTGTTTTATTCAAACAAGCAAAGGTTCAGTAGGGCTATTAGCTCAATTAGGGAGATTAGCTAAATTACAGGTTAATTTGATTGCCTCTTAGCTTCCATTTTCTGTTATAGTACCCCACTGCCCCCACTGCTATTTGCATTTTTAAAGTTGCCCACAGTATCAAAAAGATTCCGCCTGGGAGCAAAATCTTTTGGATAGAAGACTGCTATATATAGAGAACAACTTATCCCTATACTTTCCACAGATCTACACTAATATTCTCCCTTCGAATTTCATACTTATGACAAGGACCCTGATTTTTCAAAGTCTGTTGACAATAGAGGGCAAGCTGTGGCACATTCTACCCGGTAGGATGATGATGATTATAGCTAATATTTATACAGTTCTTACTATGTGCTAGGCACTATGCTAAATGCTTTACAATTATTATCTCATTTGGTCAAGGTAAGTGTTATTATAATCCCCATTTCTCAGATGAGGAAACTAAGGCAAACAGTGGTTAAGTGACTTGTCCAGGGTCACACAGCTATTATCTGAAACTGGATTTGAAAGCATATCTTTCTGATTCTATGCCCACTGCACTGTCCACTGGACCTCTTAGCTGCCTCTTAGAATATTATCTGGAGGAGGACTGCTGCTTTCTCACACAAAGACCAGTTCTTGCAGAAAGGCTCCCCACCAGGTGATAATATTTTGGAATTCACAAACCCATCAGCTGGGGTGTTGTTGTTGTTGTTGTTGTTGCTGCTGCTGCTGTTGTTTGTCCTTCATACTTGAAGAGAACCATGGCATCAGGGTGATGTCATGACTTGCACTGATTTGGATTTAATAAGGGAGGGTTGTGCAAGGCCACTGACCTCACTCTCTCCTCCAGAACCATCTGGATCTAGTGGCAAGATGTATATCACGATGACTGAAGATGGCCCTGTATGTTTGAGGCAATCAGAGTTAAGTGAATTGCCAAGGGTCACAGTGGCTTAGGTGGGATTTGAACTCAGGTTCTCTTGACTTCAGGGCCAGTGCTCTATCCACTGAGTCACCTAACTGCCATCTGCTGGGGTACTGAGAAACTGTGATCTACAAAGATGGAAGAAGGAAGGACCCACACCAGAACCTTGACTAAGAACTGATACAGCACAGGCTTGAAGAGGAACAAACTTTAAGTATTAGACACAGGTTCTGTCTGGAGTCAGAGGACCTCAGTTTGAATCCTGTCTTTGTCACGTACAACCTTGATGACCTTGGGCAACTAACTTCTTTGGGCCTCAGTTTCTCTCCCATAAAACATAAGAGTTGGGCTAGATGGCACTAAGTCTATGTGACCCTAAGAGATCCTGGGGAAGTATGGAAAGAGCTCCAGATTTGGAGTGGAAGGGCTTGGGTTCAAATCCTGCCTCTGATATTCACTACCTGTATTCTGTTAGGTACTTAACACTTCCCCCAGGCTTCAGATTCCTTATTAAAATACAGTAATAGGGGGCAGCTAGGTGGCACAGTGGACAAAGCACCGGCCCTGGATTCAGGAGGACCTGAGTTCAAATCCAGCCTCAGACACTTAACACTTACTAGCTGTGTGACCCTGGGCAAGTCACTTAACCCCAATTGCCTCACCAAAAAACAAAACAAAATACAGTAATAGGACTAGGTGCTTTAAGGTCCCTTAAAGGAAGGAGTTTACTAGAGTCAGCTCTGACCAGTTTTTGAGAGCCAGTTGTTAAATTGTCAGCATGAGCACTTAAATCCCATAAATCAGGAAAAGGCTATAAATCAAGCTTCAATTTATTAATATGTTAATTGTCTGGATTTTTTTAAAGTGATGGAGTGTTAATAATACAGATTTAATTTTAAAGTGTGTCTTAGAGAGCTGGTTGTTAAATATTTCTCAGTACACCCTTGCTTAGAGCTCTAAGTCTCTGGATTGTCACAGAAAGAGAAAATTTTGCATACCCTAGAAGAAGGAATTGTGCCATTTCTCACGGGTAGAGCCCTGGGGGGGAAACCCCATTCTAATTACCTCTCTGATCCACTGGAAAAAAAGTCAATTCAACAAACAAGTGTTTGTGTTCAAGAGATTATATTAAGTTCTAGATGTATAAAACAGAAAAAGGAAACAGTCCCTACCTTAAGACGCGTGTATTCCATAAGGGGAATACAACAGAATAAATAAATAGAGAGTAACATCAGAAGAGAGAGAACATTAATAACTGCAGAGCTGGGAAATGCCTCTTATGAGATGTGGCTTCTAAGGTGAGTCTTAATGGAAGCTAAGGATTCTAAGAGGTGGAGGTGAGGGACCATGCAAAGGAATTGAAATGGTCCATCACACATGGAGTTCAGGGAACAGTCAATAGTTCTGTTTGTCTGGAGCATGGAGTGCACCAAGGGGAGCGATCCGGAATGAAGTTGGTGTTAGAGCCAGGTAATAGAGAACTTTAAATGCCAAACCGAAGAGTTTGTACTTTTCCCCCTAAAGTGAATAAAGGAGCCACTGAATATTTTAGAGTAGAGGAGTGCCATGGTGAGGTTGGTATTGAGAATATTGTATGGAGGATGCATTGAAGAGGGGAGAGAAAAGAAGTAGGAGACCAAGTAGGAGAAAGATCCATATCTTCTGAAGTACTAAATAAATTTCCAAAAGGCTAGTTTTGGGGGAATGAGAGATGCTCATAAACTCCATATTGAAGATGTTACAGGGTCTAAACATGAAACCCCACAGGGTCCCATGAATGTTCTGTTTCACTGGCTATACATTCTGTATCTTTCAAACTGGGAATGATGCCTCCTTTTCTGGGGTTGGAGCTACAGCTGCCACTGATAACCTATTACAAGACCAAAAAAAAACAGGTTTTTTAGGTGAATCATACTGAAGCATGAATAATTAAGGCCTGAATGAAGTGAGCATGTTACCTTGCTCAGTGCAGCAACATTGGGTGCTGTCTGCAGCCCATTCAAACATAATCATTACTAGGCCTGTTTTGATCCAGAAACCTAAAAGCTTCCAGCCCCATTCTTAATTGTAGCTGATTGAATAGGCTGTAATGTTGGAACTTTCCTTCTGAGTCATCAAGGAAGGAAAAGCAAGTGAGAAGTGAGGATTTTTTCCCTTATCTTTCCTTTTTCCCTAAGCTAAGCAGGTTTTCAATGACTTCATAGAATTTTATACTTGAAAAGAGCCTTGGGGGTCATTCAATCCAACACCATTATTTTATAGATGCACCAGAGAGGGGAAGAGATAGAGACCATAGAATCACATTTTGTTAGAGCTAGAAGGGGTCTTAAACCATCGATTATTAGATCAGGATAGGACCTTAGAAATCATTGAATCTTACCTTCTCATTTGAAAGATGAGGAAACTGAGGCCCAGAAAGGTTCAATTAATAAACCAAGGTCATACAGCTGGTGAGTGGTATAACCAAGTCTGTTGACCTTTCAGAGCACTGACAAAGTCTACAGTCCTGGCTTCTGTATCTTTTTTGTCTGCCCATCTCTATTTCTGTATGTTTTTAAAATTTATATTTTTGTGTTTCTATCTTTTGGTAGGGGTAGGACAAGGGAAGAAGAAGAGTATTCATTTTCATCTCAATTTCTTTCAAATCATTGCATTAGCCCTGTTCCTATTTGAATCCTGTTACTTTTAGTTCAGCTTAATTGCTGGTCTTATATTATTATGTAAATAATAATAACATAATATATTTCTTTTTTATTGATGTCTTTTGTTTTTACATATTCAAATATATCCTTCTCCTTCTATGCCCAGGAATCAATCCTTTGTAACCAAGATTTTTCAAAAAAGAAAGGGAGAGGGGGCAGTTAGGTGGTGCAGTGGACAAAGCACCGGCCCTGGATTCAGGAGAACCTGAGTTCAAATCTGGCTTCAGACACTGGACACTTACTAGCTGTGTGACCCTGGGTTAGTCACTTAACCCTCATTGCCCTGAAAAAAAAAGGGGGGGAGAAAAAAATTCAGTCAAACTAATCAGCACACCCATTTTATCTAACTGCATATGCATTATTCTGTACCCATAATCCCTCACTTCTGTAAAGGGAAGAAGGGGGAGTTTATTTTATTTTATTTTACTTTTTACTCTTCTCTGGAGCTTAGCTTAGTCATTATAATTATACAAAATTCATTAACTCTTCATTTTCTTCATCAAACAAAAACCCAATCTGTTGTACTTTGTGCCTAGGAAATTCCTGGCAGTAGTTGGTGGCAGAGTCCATGAATGCCCTTCTTGCCTCACATCCCTGCCTTCTCTCCCTGGACTTGGATCTTGGATTGTGCAATTGACTTGCAAGAGGACAGAAGGGGGAAGATGGGCTTGGTCTCCGGTTTTCATTGACACACTCAGAACAATGCATTCATTTATAAGAATATTTTTTACCTTTGTACTTGAGGGAGACTATTAAAGCAAATCTCCAGGGCACTGGGCTCAGGTTTTGGAACCTGTCAGATGATAAACATGAATTGGAAATAAGGGTCCTGATCTTCCAATTGTTGGTATTTATTGTGATTATTCTCTGCTCAGCATTTTCAGACAAATGTGATTAGGCAATGGGGGTCCAGGGTTGAAGGACTAGAAATCTGGATTCATTGAAGCAGCTCCTCTGTTATATCCTTTCATCTCTTAGAAAGCCTCTTAGGTCAGGAGAGTTCTATTATTTCTTCTGGAGGGACTCATGATGGGGACTCCTCTGCTCCCATAAAAGCCCATTTCCAATACAGATCTGAGAATCCAACACAAATCTGTAAGAATTATGTTTGGCTGGTTATTTACAACACGAAGACTCATAAACTCTCAGCTTCTAATCACAAGTTAGGGAAACATTACTACTACCCTCCAGGCATGATTAGTAAAGATTTAAACATGGCTTGATATAAAGCCCCCTTCTCTACCACCAGGTTATTGGTTATTTGTTATTACTTGCTTATCACTGAAGAACAAACCTTGAGTTCCCGGAATGTAATGCAATATAAAATACCTCTTGTACCCTCTTGGGAGGAGCCCATGAGGCACCTGTTGACTTGAGCCTGAGGCCATTATCAATATGGATATGAGCTATGTCTTCAAAAAACTACATGTGCTCATCATACCAGCTTGGTTTGTTACTGTGTTTGCATAGCACAAAATTGTATGGCCTGAGAGAAGCTCCTTGTAGCTTTCCTTCCCTTTCCTCCCAATCTCTATCCCTCAGGCCCCACCCCAAAGCACAGGATATCTGTAGGTATTAATTTCTCGAAGGCTTATGGTGCCCCCTTCAGGTAAGAATTGTGGAGATACTTAATGGGAGTCACAACTCTTTTTTTTTTCTTTCTTTCTTTGACTTGAAGCAAACTGGGGATGGAGATAGGGAGCAGAGTTGTGTATGGGGGGAGGAGGAGAGAATTAATATGGTAGCTTCAATCCTTATTGTGTCAACTTGGGTAAATTACAACCTCTGTGGACTTCAGTTACCTCAATTACAAAACAAGGGGGTTGGACTTAATGGGATATCTTCCAAAATTCTAGGTCTCTAAATAGATCTCAAAGTTCCACAAATTTAGATGGGAAAATATATCTCTATTTTCACTAACCTTTAAGTGAAATTTAGCACTTCCTAAAATTATAATTTTTTTTTGCAGGGCAATGAGGGTGACCCAGGGTCACACAGCTAGTGCCAAGTGTCTGAGGCCTAAAATTATAATTAAAAAAATCATTATGAAAAGAGAGGTTCATAAGCTTTACCAGAATGTCAAAGGGGTTCATCACCCCAAAACAGTTAAGATCCCCTACCCTTGATCTAAGATCCTATTTTAAATAATTATTCTTGCTACCTAAATGCTCTGCACATTTATTTCTAAGACTTCAAAATTTTGTTGCAAAGCCTAGGTTGGCCTTCCTTCTCTAGTGTAGCTCTGTACTTAACAAATAAGATGCCAATATTTCTTTTTGTTTGTTTTCCTAAAGTAGTCTCTGACTAACATACAATTCTCTAATTGAAAATTACCTGTGGGTTGCATTTTCTCAGATCAGGACTCAATCTTTGGCCCTCTGGCCAAAGGATCTTGATATTCCTTGGCCAATCTGATCATGTAAGTATATTACCAAATTCTCAAGGTTGTTTGGGTAAGTCAAGTGAGATAAAATATGTGAAATAAAGCACTTTATAAACCTTAAAGTTTTATATAAATGTCAGCTCTCATTATTCTTGTTATTGTTATGATTATTATTAATAGGGATCCTACAACGGGACAGATGTGGCATAAATCAGATTTTTGATTATGACCTCAGCATCCAGAATGAATTTCCCGAGTTAGCTCCCTTGTGAATGGTCCAGCATAGCTCAGTCCCAGTTCTCATCAGTAAATAGCAGCAAAGGGCACCACCGATAACACCCTGTTTCAGAATACACAATGACCAGGACACAGGTCTCTGAAGATGGCAAATGTAGGGTGAGCAGTTCCCAGAAACTATAGCTTTCCGGAAAGCGGTAAATGGCCTCATAAGGCAAGATGAGAGCATATAAGGAGAGCTCACAACAAGTATTGGAAATGAGTACAGAGAATCATTTCTTTCACTGAAATTAATAGTGTGCTCTATGCAGGCACTGGGGACATGGTGCACAATCCATGGCCTGCTTTTTCTGAGTCAGCTGCCCTGACTTCAATAAATTAAGGGACCAGTCAGTATATTAAATGCTTTAATATATGCTGAAGTTTTGCCAGCTATTTCTAATGAAAATGCCCTCCAAAATAAAAGGCAAGATAAATTAAGCTGCAGAGAGCTGTTTGTTGTATATTCTGGTAAATGCTTCTGCAATGATTTTTATCTATTATAGTAATGAGGCTGTTTAGCTTCACCTGCATTGTCTCCAAACATTTGGGGGGGGGTGAACAGGATGACTTGGAGTTTGCAGCCTCTACAAAGGTCTCCCTCTGATACCTCATCATAGTGTGTCAATGTCCTGGGCCACTGAAAGCTTTGTCAGTGGGGTTCAAGCTCTGGTAGGCTTTACCAGGGTGGGGAAGACTTTGGGACTACAGGGCAGGCAACCCAATACGTAAGCATTGTTCAAGCTAGCTAAGCCCCCAGAGGGCTCATCACTAAGTTGCCCACAGGGTGATGAATTTTTCAGTCACTGTGGCTCTTGAAGATCATCCACTAAATCAGAGAGGACTTATAATTTATCTGTGGAGGGAATATCCAAGTCACTGAAATTATTATAGATGTTAAAATGATTGAACAAGGGGGACCCATGAAACAGAAAAAAAAAACCCATAACCCAGCCCTCAGTCCTGGGTGACCCCATTCCACTTCTGCAGTGATGGAATTTTTCATTTTTGACAGACAAAATGTTTATATCTTTGTATCCCCAAAATCTAGAATAGTTTTTGCTACATGGATATTGGTCAAGTAGAGGAAAAGGGGCCACAGGATGTCTAAGGATCCCCTAATTCTCAGATTACCTATAAAAGACAATTTAATTGTTGGCATTTAATGTCCAGTCTATGTCCAATGACAAGATCAACTGGAGGAATCTAACTACATAGTCACTGCTGTTCTCATTATAAAAGAAACCAGAATATGTAGAGCCAGAAAAAGAGGTGGGTTGGTTATGTAGCAAGAATCAGAAATAAGGTTGGTCCATTTTTACTAGTAACATGCAAAACTGTCACTACATTTTCCCAAGTGTTAACATTGGCCATCAAGGTAGGTTGTGGGTGGTGGGTGAGGGAAAACAGAGGAAAACTTTTAGCATAATGGAGGATTGATGGAAATACAGGCATGGAAGAAATGTCATCTGCCCCAGTGGAGAGTGCTTTCAATTCAGCAGGCATTTATTAATAAACGCTTAATAAGTGCTTACCAAATTGAATTCACACTAATGAGATAACAAACATACCCATGTATCAAAGCTAGGAATTGGCAGAACACTTGGGGGAAGTATCTAAAATTAAAAAGAAAAAATGTCCTTTCTTCTCACTTACTCCCCCTGCCCCGCCCCTGATCTCCAGGTCTCATGATACTTTTTGTTTCTTTGTTTCTTTTTTGGCTTTTGACTCCATTGTCCATCCTGTTCTAGCTCATATTTATAATCTGACAGGGACCTACACTTGAGATCAGCACTCTGGTGCTTTGCCTTAATGGTTTCCTTGCAGTGAGGAGGGGTAGCTCTTCCTGTACATGGGCCCAGAGCCTTGAGTAAGGCCATGCTAACTGGACATCAAATCTCCTTTCTCTCCTCCTCCAAATAAAATACCTATCCAGAGGTTCTGAATTTTGGGGAAAAGATGGAAACCTGAGGGAAGAGGTGCTACTTATAGGCTGTGCATAGCTGATTTCTGTCATATGTCCTCCACTAGGATTTCAATTCTCTTTAACTGTTTTTCTTCTGACTTCCTCAGTTGGAAAAGTGAGAAACAACATTTAAAGTTATTTGATAATCTATTTTTTTTTGCATTGTCTATCCTATTATTTTTCTGCTATTTCTCACCTGCTCCATTTATAAACTCCAAGGGATTTAGGATTCCTTAACATGGGGTCTATGAATTTATTTTAAAAGTATTTTAATAAATCCATTTCAATATAATTGGTTCCTTTTGTAATCTCATGTATTTTATTATATGCATTTGTAAACATTTTATGAGCAGATAGGTGGCACAGTGACAAAACTCTGAGCCTGGAGTCAGGAAGACCTGAGTTCAACTCCTGCCTCAGACACTTACTAGTTGCGTGACCCTGGGCAAGTTGGTTAACGCTTTTGGCCTCAGTTTCCTCACCTGTAAAATGAGCTGGAGAAGGAAATGGCAAACCATGAGGTCATGAAGAGTTGAACATGACTGAAATGACTAAACAACAACCCTACAATTCACTCATGGAACAGTGGACTGTAGGCTAATGAGGTAGTGTAGCTAGGTGGTGAATGAACAACAAAAGAAACATTATTCTGAGAAGATCCAAAGGCTTGACTAGACTGCCAAATGGGGTCTTTGACATAGAAAAAGTTAAGAACATCTTGCAAAGAAAAAGATATGAAGATGAGTCTACCTGGAATAAGTTAAAAAAAAAAAACCCACAAGAGACCTCAGTCACCAGGCACAGTGGTGGATTTCATGTACATTCATAACAGGTTTGTTGAGGAAATACTGTTTAAATTTAGGGGAGGCTAAGAGACCAAATATGCCTGCAGCTGCCCAAGGACAGGTTGCATAAGGAAGGCTCAGGTCTGGACTGAGGCATAGGGCAATTGGATCATTATTTAGCTAGTATGAGTAAAAACTCACTGGAAAGGACGCTACACCAATAATATATGAAATTCTACCCGCTAGAATGGTAGGATGTCAGAGTTACAAGGGAACTCAGAAGTCATCTGGACCAATCCTTGCTGAGAGCAGGAATTTCCTCTACAACTTCCCAGAATTCATTCTTATCCATCCTTCCTTTGGCTGCCAGAGTGATTTTGCTCAAGTAAGGTCTGATCAGTTCACCCACCTATTCAATAAAGGGCTGTCATGTGGATGAAGGATTAGATCTGTTTGGCCACAAAGGACATATCTCATATCTTTGGGTGGGGGGGTGTCAAGAAACAGATTTAGATTCACATAAACAATCAGTGCTGTTCCACAGTGGGGTGGGTTGCTCTGGAAAGGAGTGGCTTCTCCCTTACTGAAGGCCTTCAAGCACTTGACAGGACATCATAGAGAAGATTCTTGCACAGGGTAGGATTAAACAAGATGACCTCTGAGGTCTCCTCCACCTGCCTCTGTGGAGTTAGATTCTATGACTGTTCAGTGACTGACCCTGAAGAAGTTGCTATCTCATGACACTTGTGCACTCTTAAGCAATTATGTAATCTGCATAATTAAGCAATTGCATTATCAGCACTCTAGCTGTTGATTAGAGACCTCATTCCCTTCCCAGATCCCTAAGGAATCTGACTCAAGAGGACCTAAAGGAGAAGTTTACTTCAGCACCACATGGCTATCCCTAAAATATCCAAAAGGTTTTCCATGAAATTAAAAGGGAATAATAGGAAAGGAAAGTTTTGAAATCAATGACCAGTGGAAAGAACACTAGATTAGAGGTCAGAAGATCTGGGATAGAGACTCAGATCTGCCATTGACCAGCTATAATACCCTTAAGCAATTTACTGCCCCATTCTGAGACCATTCCTTGCCTGTGAAGTATGGATGGTGGTCCAAATGATTTCTGAGTTCCCTTTTAGCAGTAAAATTCTATGATTCAGCATTAAATATTTCTTGAGTATTTATGTTATCAGCACTAAGTAACTGGATACATATAGAAAAGTGTGATCCATAATAAGTTGAATACCTTGCTATACTTTTTCATTCTTTTGAGTTTAGAGGTGACCTTGGTTAGGATTTGTCTCCCACACTGCATCCCCAAAGGGAAAACCTCAGAGCTGGCTATAGGCAGTAGCACTATGTTCTTACTAAACACACACACACACACACACACACACACACACACACACACACACCACCCAAGGTTTAAGTAAATTGACTTTTTAATGACTTCCTACAATAAGTATTTTGATGACTATCATTTTAAGAACTGTTTGAGCCAACCATTGGCATTAATGATGGAGTAAATTCTCCCAAAGAGGCAGAGCAAAGGCATATGCCCTAAGGAGATCAAAGTCAAAAAGAAAGGGCCTTTCCATATAAACCAAAATATTCACAGCTGAATTTTTTTGTGCTTGCAAAGAATTGGAAACTAACTGGGTGCCCACTGATTGGGGGAATGGCTAAAAAGATTATGACGCATGAGCAAAATGGGATATTTTTATACCATAAAAAACAAAGCATATAGAGAATTCTGGGAAATACGAGAAGACTTATATGAAGCTTAGCATATAATGAAGTAAAAAGAACCAGGACAACATTATACACAGTGACTTTAATGATTTAAACAAAGAGAAAGATCAAATAAAACTATAAACTGTATAATTATAATCACCAAAGCTGTTCCTAGAAGAGATGAGAGACTACACTTCCCTCCTTTGTTGGAAAGGTGAAGTAAGAAGCTAGGATGTAGAATAGTGGAAATACTATCAGATGTGTATGATGTATTGATTGGTTTTGCTGAACTGTTTCAAATATATTTATATGTAAATATTTCATATAACATATATATGAAACAAATGTGTGAGAGTATATCTGCATGTTGTGTAAGCACATACAAATCTTTGTTACAAGGGAAGGGTAATAAGTAGAAGAGGGTGAGGGAACCATATTTAGAAAGGAATATTATGTAGAGGGGGCAGTTAGGTGGTACAGTGGATAAAGCACCGTCCTTAGATTCAGGAGGATCTGAGTTCAAATCTGGCCTCAGACACTTGACACTTACTAGCTGTGTGACCCTGGGCAAGTCACTTAACTCTCATTGCCCTGCCCCCCCCCAATAAAAGAAGAATGTTATGTAGAAACAAAATACATCAATTAAATTAAAAAGGTAGAACAAAAGCCTTGTGACAGTCAAAATGACCTAGAACCTATGGGCTGCATAATGCTCACTTGCCTTAGGTTGACTCTATTCTAGAGAATAGGCATATCCCTTCTTCCATCATGACATCCCTTGCTTGTCACTTCCCTTAAAACATTCATACCCAGTGCTTTGTTCACTGGGGCTTCCACATTAGCCAATACCTAGCATTTCCCTGTCTATAACATCAGAGACAAGAATTCAATGAGATGTGCCTGAATGAGGTCTACCACTTCTCTATAAAATGTCCTTTAGCTCCTGCCTCTTAGATCTTTCCTGGCATTAAGCTGGCTAAGTCTGAGGCTCTCCTCTCTTGACTTCCCCCTCCCCAGTTTCCTGGGAGAGGTGATGTAGACTAGATTTGTCAGTCATAGGGCAATGTCCCTGAGGCCCCGGTGACCCACATGATCATGTCCTCACTTTGTTGCTTTTGCTTAGCCATCCTGCTGGCCCTGGGTGCTTTGCTCTGGGTCCTGAAAGTTAAAATACACATAATAAAAGGCCTATCATTTTCTATATTACTGGTCTGTCAGGTTCTTTGGTGAAATTTCCGCTAAGTCAGAGACTATTAAGGACTAGGAATTAGTTAGGACTAGAAATTAGAGGACTAGCCTCTCTTGGGAGCTCTCCTAAGACTGCTGAGTGGGAGCTCATTAATGGAGCTGCCTTTTAGAACCAGCTTTCTAGACTGAGCCCTGGCAATAGTCAGCTTGGGCCTTTTTCTACCTGCTCCCAAGAGGCTTAGTGGAGAGACAGAGAAAGAGACAGACAGAAATAGCGAGAAACATGGAGATACAGAGACAGAGACATGGAGGGAAGGTAATTTTTCTAAAATACAATTCAAGTTCTTGTCCTTAAGAAGCCCCTTCTGTTTGCCCACTTCCTTAGGCTTCTACGGCACTTAGAGTCCATCCCATACTTAGCACCGAACTATTAGATTCATGAACACTGACTATATCTCTTGAATAGATAATAAAATCTTGTGTTCCTTTGTAGGCATCACATGTGAGGAAGCACATGCTGGTGGGCAACCACAGTAGTGACCAGGATAGTGAAGGGACTGAAAACTATGTCAAAAAATGATTGGTTGAAAGGGCTGAGAATATTAGGCCAATGAAGAAAAGACTCATGGGAGGAGAGCATAGATGTTTTGTGAGTATTTGAAGATCTATCAAGTCAGTGTGGGATCAGGCTGGTTCTGCCCTGCACCAGAAGGCAGAATTAAGAGCCATGAGCTGAAGTTGCAGAGAGGCAGACTTTGGTTCAATATAAAGAAAAACCTTCAAACAATTGGACAGTATCAAAAGTAGAATGGCATGTTTCATAAAGTAGTGAGTTCACTCTCATGAGATAACTCTTAAACAAAAAAAATTATTTAATTTACAGAATAAAACAAACATTTCCATAATATAATATAATTTTTAAAAAGATGGAACAGACTGATGCATGTTATTTTCGCTTTCTTACACTTTTTCTTTTACTCAAGTTTTTTTTTGTACAAAATGACAAATACAGTAATGTTTTACATAATCATATATGTATAACCCATGTCTGCTTGTTTGCTGCCTCTGGGAGGGGGAAGGGAAGGGAAGGGAGGGAGGGAGGGATAAAAATTGGAACCCAAAACTATAAATAAAAGTGTTTGTTTTTTTAAAAGTCCATTTAAAAAAAGTCTGTTTTGGCTTTAGGGGAGGAGCTGTAGTAATACATTAAGGCTGCAGGAATGACAGCTCCTGCTATCAACCCATGTAGCCCTAGAACCTTTAGGGATCTTCCAGAATCCCCAGAGAGTCTAGAAGTTGAGATCTACCAAGGAATTTCCCAGGAAGGGCTTATGGGGTAAGCTCTAATGGCTACCATTTGCCTTTGGCATTAAATATAAAATTCTCTGGCTTTTAAAGCCTTTCAAAACCTGGCCTGTTTCTCCCTTTTCTGTCTTCTTACACTTTACTTCACCTCACCCCACCTCATATACACCAAGATTCTGTAACAATGTCTCCTTGCCATTCCTCACACATGATACTCCATCTCCTGACCCTGAGCATTTTCATAGCCTGTACCCTATCCCTGGAATTATCTTTCTCCTCATCTTCATCTCCAAACTTCCCTGGCTTCATTAAAGTCTCAGCTAAAATTCTACCTTCCATCAGAAGCCTTTCTCAGTTTTCCTTAATCTTGCTGCCTTCCCTCTAGGACAATTTCCAACTTTTCCTGTATGTAGTTTGTTTGTATATACTATAGTTATTTTCATGTTGTTCCCTACATTAGTCTGTGTGTTCCTTGAGAGTGGGGACTATTTTTTGTTCTTCTTTGCATCCTCAGATCCTACCTAGCATAGTGCCTGGAACATAGTATACACTTAATAAATACTTGAATTGTTGTAAGATGTACCACCCATATCAATTTGTGGCTTTCCTATAGTTATTTTAAGATAGAAGTTCTTTATCTGGGATCTGTGAACTTAAAAATGATTTTTTTTTTGTTTGGTTTGGTTTGGTTTGGTTTTGCAGGGCAATGGGGGTTAAGTGACTTGCCCAGGGTCACACAGCTAGTAAGTGTCCGAGGCTGGGTTTGAACTCATGTCCTCCAGAATCCAAGGCTGGTGCCTTATTCACTGTACCACCTAGCTGCCCCCAAAATGATTTTTGATGGCTGTATTTCAACATAATTAGTGTCCTTTGAAATCTTTTTATTTTATGTATTTAAGAGCATTATTATGAAAACACGACTTCACCAGACTGCCAAAGGGGTCCATGACACACCAAGAAGGTTAACTCTCCCCTGTTCCAGGATAAGAACTCATTGCAGTTATCTCTGTGCTTTTGTTGTGTGTTTTGTTTTTGTTTTTGTTTCTTTCCGGGAAATGAGGGTTAAGTGACTTGCCCAGGGTCACACAGCTAGTAAGTGTTAAGGGTGTGAGGCAGGATTTGAACTCAGGTCCTCCTGACTCTAAGGCTGCTGCTTTATCCACTGTGCCACCAGCTGCTCCCTATTTCTGTGCTTTTTAATCACTTTTTTTTCTTCTTTAACACTGTAAGGGAACAATGATCCCAGCAGAGTGAGCATTCCCTCTATCCACTAGTGTAGATTCTAACCCCTCCATGTCTTAATAGATAACCTTCATGCATTTCTTTTTTATTTTCTTTTTTTCATGCATTTCTATGGCCAAAAGAAATCATTACTTGGTTGCTAACTGTTTGGTGATAAGCCTACGTCAACTTAAGAAGAAGTGTTAGTACTATCCTGGCCTTTCCAGTCTGGAAAACTTTGGATCAGTCAGAGTTTGCTGGCATGGGCTCCATGAGCCCAAGGTCACTGTCATGCTTTTAATGGAATATGTGAGGACTTCAGTAGGTCTCATTTTTTTCCCTTTCATTCCCTGGTAGGGTTAACAATGCAAAAAATCTCAAATCTTGGGTTACCTAAGAGGAAAGTGGACCTTCCCCACTCTTTAGCCATAAGAGCCAAGGGATCAAGAGTTCCAAAAGACCAGATGTAGCAGCAGCTGGAAGCAGCTGGAATTGACGACCTATCTCTGCCTGGGGCTCTCTCTCAGATAGATGCCTGATAAATTCCTGTTAAATCAATTAAATCCTAAAAAGGTGAAATGATCAGCTGGGAGAAGAGGCAAATTTTCTTGAATCTTTAAAACTAGACCTCCAAGGCCAAACTGGATGTATTATCTCCTACTGATTCTGTGGAGTATGTTAGCCAGGCAAGACTAGAAAACTCACCAAGTATTTATGAGCAATCTTAACAATGGAGCAAAATATAAACAAAGACATCAGAAAAAAAGTATGGATGGATTGTCTGGATTACTTCATCTGCTTTTTGTATTGTATATCCCTATGTTTGTTTCTGGAAGAAACAATTGAAGAAACTGTTCAATGGAAGCCTAGCTAAGCTGACATTTAGAAATGTAAAGAGCAAGAGAAGATTAGCAGTCTCTTGGGGTGAAGTTTGGACTTTCCTTACTCCAACTGACAGCCTCCCCCTTCACTGCTGGAGGTGATTTTCTTCTTTATGGACACGTTACAAGGATAATATGAAAACTTTGATACCAATTCGTGAGACATAGGTGATATCAATATAACAGTCCCATAAAATACACAACACATAGTGGAGAAAAGTTGTTAGCCTTCACAGGCAGCAGCTGCCTTTTAAACCACAATACCACATACATTCCAGGATCAATTTTTGTTGTTGTTGTTTGCTACAACACAATTATAGGCAAACAGCTTGAAGAATAGCATTTTGGAGAAACCCGATTTCTATAAGATTTAATGGGAGAACACTTTCCCAAACCTATAAGGCTGACAGAACCTAGAAGTAACAAGAAACAAACTTCTAAGTTTCTCATATCATCAATGGTCTGCCCATGATACTCTCCTGCATAGCAATGTGTATAAGATAAAATGCAGAGGTAGCTAGGTGGGTGAGGAGATAGAGCACAAGCCACGAAGTCAGGAAGACCTGAGTTCAAATTTTACCTCAAACACTTACTAACTATGTGACCCTGGGCACGTCACAACCCCAGTTGCCTCAAGAAGAAGAAGAAGAAGAAGAAGAAGAAGAAGAAGAAGAAGAAGAAGAAGAAGAAGAAGAAGAAGAAGAAGAAGAAGATGATGATGATGATGATGATGATGATGATGATGATGATGATGATAAAATACAAACTCTTCATCCAGGCAATGAAGGATCTCTGTAATCTGGTTCTAATCTACCTTTTTGGCCTTATGTCACATTGATTCCCTCCATGTATTCTACCTCCCAGCCAGGGGTATGCTAGTAAATGTTTAACAATTAGCTGACACAGTTTTTTTTTTTTTAAATGTGTTTCCATCTGTTTTCATATACTATCAGTTCTTTCTCTGCAGATGGGCTGCAATCTTCATAATTCCTTCAGGGTTATATTGAATCATTGCCTTGCTGAAAACAACCACATGCTTCCCAGCAGATCATCCCCCACTATTGCTGTTATTTTGTATACAGTACATTTCACTCTGCTTCAGTTCATGTAGGTCTTTCCCGGTTTTTCTGATAGTATCCTGTTCGTTATAACCTGCATATAGTACCTTAAGCTTGACAGAGAGTTTTCTTCATAAAAGCCCAGCAAAGTAGGTACCAAACGTTTTGCCATTATAATCAATCATCATAATTATTTCCCTCCATCCCACTCCCTTCCCATGACATTTACTCTGTCTTCTTTTTACCTATTTCTCCTCAAAAGTATTTTACTTCTGACTATCCTCTCCCTCACTCTGCACTCCCTTTTTTCACCCTTCCTTCCTTATTCTCTTCCCCTCCTACTTTCCTGCAGGGTTAAATAGATTACTCCTCCCAATTGGGTATGAAAGCTATTCCCTCCATGAGCCCACTCCAATGAGATCAGGGTCCCTGAGCTAATTCTGTGTTCTAAATTTTTCATCCTCCCTCCTTCCTCAACCCTCCCTATGAGTTCAAGCAATTCAATATGTCATACTGATGCAGTAATGCAGAACATCTTCATCTTCCTTGAAAGTGTTTTGCTTTTTACTGCTCTCTCCCCCAATCTGCCCTTTCCTCCTTCCCTTCTTCCCCCTCCCCTTTTCTCCCTCCCTTCCCTCAGGGCAAAAATATATTACCATACCTACTTGAGTATGTATGTTAGTCCTTCTTTGAGCCAATTCTGATGATATTAAGGTTCACTCACTGCCCAACTCCTTCCCCCTCTTGTACTCTCCTCCATAAACTTTTTTCTTGTTTCCTTCATGTGAACTACCTCTCCCCAGACCATCTCTCCCCTTCTCCCTCCCCCAGTTTATTCCTCCTACACCTCAACCTATTTTAATGATGTCATCATGGATTAGTTAGGTCAAACAGTGGACAAAGCACCAGCCCTGGACCCCGGTGGCCCCAAGCCCAAATCCAGTCCCAGACATAAGACACCCCACCCTAATAATCGGCTGACACAGTTTTAAACTTAATCTGCATTATAATAATTTTCTCCACACTTTCTTAAGTCTAGACAATCAACAAAACCATACATCAAGCCCTGATCTGTAGTGTTTACTGATTTCTCAGGTGTAAAGGCAGACATTGAGAATTCAACAATTAGCTCTCACAAGCTGGTTCACCTGTGCATAACCCTGCTTCTAACAAGACTGAACCTTTAGTTGTTCTGCTAAACTCATAGGATCATAGATTTAGAGGCAAAGAGATCTTAGATGTCATTAGGTCCATAACTAATTTTAGACACGAAAAAACTGAGACCCAGAAGTGGTTAAATGACTTGGAGAGGGATCACATGCCTAGTAAGTATGTGAAGCAAGGGACCCAGGTCTTCCTGACTCCAGTTTTCATGCTCTCTCTATCCATTGCACTGCTGTGTCTCTTAAATCCCCATGCCTGGAAAGTGCCTCTTCCTTATCTTTGCCTTGGAGAATCCTGCCTTTCTGGTAAGGATCAACTTAGATGTCTCTTGATCAGTGGAACCTTCCCTGTCCGTCTCAGATGAAAATATCTCATTACCTTGGGATCTCCTCAAATCTTTCTAGGTAGTTTTCTATAGATCTCTCCTCATCCCCATCACACTATACTCAACATTATATTCAGTGAAATCAATGCCACATTCTTCATTATTAGAATGAAAGCTTGGACTGAGGAACAGAATTGAATTATTAGGGGGGAAAAAAAGCAAACCTCTGAAGCTTCAGTGTCTATCATGATGTCTTGCATATAGCTGATGCATAACAGAAAAATATTGACCCAAATTAATTGTTCAAGGACTTCTTACAAGGACAATATAAAAACGTCTATGAGCATCTCTGTTGTATCTATATCTATATCTATATCTATATCTATATCTATATCTATATCTATATCTATATCTATATCTATATCTATATCTATATCTATATCTATCTATATATATACACACACACATATATATAGATAGGTAGATATAGATATATAATGATCATGATAATGACCATGAAACATTTTACACAAAATGGGCAATAGTTATTGCTGTTGATGTTTCTTAAGTTACTGTATCATCTACATTCTGTATCTTCACTTTTGTTTTTCTTAGCTTGGAAAAAACCCCAACAACACAAGCTTGGCTTCTGTAAAACTCATGGGTGGGAGGTGACTCCTCGGAATGCAGGATGCTGTTGGGATTCAGGAGCCATCGGAAGCTGACTCCCCTAATGTTTTCCTCATGGCTCTGGCATTCCCTCTACCTCCTCCCTCCCATCCCACTGCATCTGAGAGCTGAGATATTTTGGAGATTTCTGATCATGACTAAACTAATTAAGAGTCCCTTTTTCTCCTTCCTAGGATTGAATTCACTTGTACTTCAGAAAGCAAGCATAGAGCAGTCACATTCTGTTACAGCTCCTGCTCTGTGGTTTCCCAAATCTCAGGCAAAATGCCTGGAACCTCCAGAAGCCTTCGGAACTTTGTCACCCATGGCAGAGGTGGGGCTCACTGGATAGGAACCATCACTTCAAGATAGAACTTTAAAAATTATGTAGAGAGACAGAGAAGGGAGAAAGAGAAGAGAGGTGAGGAGATGAAAGGAGAGGAGAGGAGAGGAGAGGAGAGGAGAGGAGAGGAGAGGAGAGGAGAGGAGAGGAGAGGAGAGGAGAGGAGAGGAGAGGAGAGGAGAGGAGAGGAGAGGAGAGGAGAGGAGAGGAGAGGAGAGGAGAGGAGAGGAGAGGAGGGGAGGGGAGGGGAGGGGAGAGGAGAGGAGGGGAGGGGAGAGGGGGGAGGAGAGGAGGGGAGAGGAGAGGAGAGGAGAGGAGATGAGAAGAGAGGAGAGGAGAACTGTAATTCCTCCATCTTAGTCATAATCAGATCCAGGGACATTAGACCTTCCATGATAAAGGGTGTCAGTGTGTCTGAATGGTCACAAAAGTAGCTGGTGAGGGGGCAGCTAGGTGGCACAGTGGATAGAGCACCAGACCTAGAATCAGGAGTACCTGAGTTCAAATCCAGCCTCAGACACTTAACACTTACTAGCTGTGTGACCCTCAGCAAGTCACTTAACCCCAATTGCCTCACTAAAAAAAAAAAAAAGTAGCTGGTGGTACAGCCTGGTCTAAATCCCGGTGGGCTCTGATTTTGGTTGACCTACATAGAATGTTCCTGCTGTTAGATTTGTGTGAGCACATGGTAGTAGGTGCTATAATTAGGCAGAAGCAGGATCTTAGCACAGAAAGGTCACATTCTTTAGCAATGTGTGACTAATGGCCTCTAAGTGTTCTGTGAACGGTGCTTCATGTCATGATTTTACACTCAGCTGCCCTCCTTGTCTTTGTTTTATGCAATATTCCAAGTTTGTTTGTGCTCCTGACCTATTCCCTCCTCCCACCTGGGAGGGATGGAAAGAACACCCAACACTGTTTCTGGAACCTAGTTAATAATGAATAAATATTTGTTAATTGGATTGGCTGATTTGGGTTACTGGAATCAAAAGAGCAGGAGAGTGGGAAACTTACTAGTTTTCCAAGTTCTTATAGAATCTTAGGATTTAGAATGGAAAGAGACATTTAATCCAAGCTCGTTACTTTAGACATGAGGAAATTGAGGTTCAGAGCCGTCCAACCGAACTACACTATCTTCTCTTCTCATGCTGCGTTTTCAGACTCAGTGCTTTTGGCCACACTATCTCCCAGGCCTAGGATGGACTCCTCTCCCCTGCCTCCACTTCCTCTGGTCAAAAGGGACTTCCTTCTGGGTCCAGCCTCTGTCAGGAAGCCCTTCCTGATCCCTCCAGCTGGGAGTGATACCTCCCCCCTCAAAGCTTTCATAATACACTGTCTGGACTGCTTCTTTTTGCTTATTACATCAATGCCTCAAAGCATGCTTTGGGGGTACATTGCCTTTTAGAAAGCAAGCTCTGTAAGAGTAAGGACAGTATTATATTTCATCTTTGCATTTCCCCCAGGGGCAGCTAGGTGGTGAAGCAGAGACAGTGTTAGGTCTGGAGTCAGGAAGACATGAATTTAAATCCACCTTTTAGACACTTACTAACAGTGGGACTTTGGGCAAGTCACTTTGCTTCTGTTTGTCTCAGTTTTCCTCAACTTTAAAATGGGGATGATGATAGCACCGACCTCCCAGGGTTGATGTGAAGGTCAAATGAAATACTATTTGTAAAACAGCATGGTGCCTGGCTTCCTTCCTTCCCCAGCACCTACTGTGCTCCTTGCCCATGGAAAGGGACAAAGAAATACTTCTTGAATTATACCAAGTCCTATAGTTATTAGCGAAACAAGCCAAAGCTGAAAACTGAATCTGGAGGTAGGAAGACCTGGATTTAAATTCTTCCTTTGACACTTATTAGCTGTGTGGTCCTGAGCTAGTCCTTTCACTTGTCTAGACCCCAGCTTCTCACCTGTAAAATGAAGGAATGGGATTTGATGGTGTCGAAGGCCCCTTCAAGCTCTAAATTTATGATCCCATGATGCCAAGCACATGGCACATTGGGAGAAGCCCTGGATTTGGAATCAGAGACCCTTTGAATGCCAGCTCTGCCAGATGCTGCCCAATGGGCCTTGGACAAGCCACTTCCTCTCTGTGGGCTTCAGTGTCCTAACTGAAGAAGTGAAGGGTTTAGATTAGATGATCTCTAAGGTCCCTTCCAGACCAGCTAGTCGTACTGGGCCTGGAGTTAGGAAGACTCATCTTCATGAGTTCAAATCTGGCCTCAGACACTTACTAGCTGGATGAGCCTGGATAAATCACTTAACCCTGTTTGCCACAGTTTCTGTAAGGAGAAGGAAATGGCGAGAAAACCCCGAATGGGGACACAGATAGTCAGAAACAACTGAACAACCATAAAAGTCCCTTTAAACTCTAAATTCTATGATCCTTCATGTTTCAGATGAGAACACTGAAGTCCATAGAGAGGAAATAGATTTACCCCAGGTCACGCAACTAGTAAAGAAGAGACCTAGCACTAGGACACAAGCTATTTGAGGCCAAAACTAATGCTCATCCGTCTATATCAGGAATTCTTAACTTTTGTGTGTGACATGGATTTCTTTAGCAGCCTGGTAAACTCCCTTTCAAAATAATGTTTTTAAATGCATAAAACTAATTATATAGGACTACAAAAGGGACAAGATATATTGAAACACAGTTATCAAAATGTTAAAAAATTGTGAACCGCAGTTTCAGAACACCTGCCCTCTACCATTTCTGATACTCTGCAAAAAAGCTCCCTTTCAAATTGCTGCATCCTTTCTTTGATCATATAAACAATTCATCATAAAGGGCGGGGGTAGCAAGAGCCTGCTGTGGTTCCCTACACCCAAGACCTGAATCTCTGGTCCAGAGAAATCAGTAATAAAGTCAAACAAAGAAAGTTTCTCTGCAAATGCTTCAGTCTCTAAAAAACATCCCAGGGAGCTGGGCGGCTTTGATAGGCTCTCTTGCCTTATTTATAGCCTCTTTGAGTAAGTGGCCCTGACACTTCTGATCAGCGGGTTTAATGACAGCAGGGAAGCCAAGGAGCAGGATCACAGAGTGCTCCTAAAAACTGGCATCTCTCGAAAACACGTTTAATGTAAGAGACCCTGTTAGGCAGGGCACACCTGGTGTTTGGGGAAGCAGCCAATGCAACCACTGGATCACCTGGGAAGAACAGTTCAAATTTATTACATAAGAAAACAGAAGGAAAATATCCTCTTTTTTCCTTTTTTAACTTTAAGGCAAGAATTGGTAGAGTTCTCAGGAGAACCAGTGGATTAGGCCAATGCCTTCAACAATCAGGCAAAGACAAGCTCGGAGAGCACTTGCCTTGGAGCCAGGAGACCTCACTCTGAATCTCAGCACTGGTGCTTACAAGCTATGTAAAATTGGCTAAATCAGCTCCCCCATCTGCACGACAGCTTCTTCTTCTGCCAAATGAGGAGGAAAGGCCTTGGCCTGGCTCCCTCACAGAGTTGTTATGGCAAGGCATTTTGTAAACCTTAAAATGACATGGAAGGGGCGGGGGAGCTTAATTAACTAGTCAAAAGAGTCCATCTTGTAGCTGTGCTCCACTGATGATCCTTTCATGCTTCTAAACACTTTTAGGTTCACAAAATAACTTCCCTACAACGGTCCTGTAAATAGTGCCTCTATCATGTCCATTTTACAGATAACAAGACTGAGGCTTGTACTTCCCCCATAGGCACTTAGGTGTCATGGTGGATAGAGCACTGGGCCTGGAGTTAGGAAGACCTGAGTTCAAACCCAGCCTCAGAAACTCACTAACTGTGTGACCCTGGGCAAGTGGCTTAAGCCTGTTTGCCTCAGCTTCCTGATTTGTAAAATGAGCTGAAGAAGGAAATGGCAAACCACTCCAGTGTCTTTGCCAAGAAAACCACAAATGGGGTCAGGAAGAGTCAGAAGTGACTGAAAAAGGACTTAACAACAAAACTAGGGTTTGTGATAGTTAATTCAACTTCACCAAAGTTGACCTTTGTACCATGAACTAATGATGTAAACTTGATAGGGGAGTGATGGGCTGGGTAAGGGCTGAGCATTTAACCTATTCAAGACAGCCAATTTTTTTGTGGGGGTGGCATCTTATAATTAATATAATTAATTTCATGCACATGGGTGCAGCTTATTACAATGGAGTCTTATCTGTTCATTAAGTACATCTTCTAGGGTCTCTATTGGTAGTACTTTTTAACCATTAGTGGGAATTCTTGTATATAGGTGAGAGAATACAACTGTATTTTAAGAATCAAAATGGTCACCAATGCAGAATGATCTTCCTCTTCCCTCTTTTCTACTCACCATCATTCTGAAGTGATCAATCTGTTATTTTTGGTGAATGCTTGTGGTGAGGTGACATGGGATTCTGTATTTTTGTTCTTTATCTGATTAATTACTTTATCTGATTGAATGAATCACTTTATCTGATTAAAGTTTTGTCCATTCCCAGGCTGTAGGCAAACATGATCTGATCCAATCCAATCCAATCCAATTCAATTCAATCCAATCCATTTTAAACCAATCCAGCAAGCATCGATGAAGCACCTTCTGTTTGTAAGGTAACATTAGGCCCCAGGAGATAAGGGGATGCTTCTGTGAAAGTTAAACTAATCTCTATGAGGAAATAATTACTATCCAGGAAGTTTTCTTTTAGGCAGTTAGGTGGTATAGTAGATAGAGTACAGGACCTGGAGTCAGGAAGACTCATCTTCCTGAGTTAAAATCTAGCCTCAGATATTTATTAGCTGTGTGACCCTGGGCAAGTCACTTAACCCTGTTTGCCTCAGTTTCCTCAACTATAAAATGAGCTGGAGAAGGAAATGGAAAACTACTCCAGTATCTCTGCCAAGAAAACCCCAAATAGCATCATGAAGAGTCAGACATGACTGAAAAAGGACTTAAAACAACAAACTCCAAATGGGATCATGAAGAGTCAGACACTGGACGGAATTTTTTCTTATCCTATTTATTTGAAAAGATTGTAAGTTTTGGGCCTTACTTTATACACAAGGTAACAAGCATTCCTGAAAAAGATTTTATTGTGGGTTGTGGGGGAAAAAAATCCCTCCTTACCAGACTTTCACTGAGGGACTCTTTGTCTTCAGAAAGTTCACTCAGGGGTTCAATTTCCTGAAAATACTTGTTAGGAAAACACAGTCAGAACATGATGGTGGGTCTTAGGGCTGAGGAAGACCTGTATAGTTAAGGCCAAGTCTCTTCTTCCCTGGCTGCTATAATTCTTAATCTCCGACATCCCCATCCTAGGATTTATTTCTGCTTCTAGGTTTTCTTCGTTGTTGTTGTTGTTGTTGTGTTTTTGGTTTTTTTGTTTTTTTAGTGAGGCAATTGGGGTTAAGTTACTTGCCCAGGGTCACACAGCTAGTAAGTGTTAAGTGTCTGAGGCCGCATTTGAACTCAGGTACTCCTGACTCCAGGGTCGGTGCTCTATCCACTGTGCCACCTATCTGCCCCTGTTGTTGTTGTTTTAAATGGGAAAAGAGGGTTGAAGCAGCACAGTACACAGAAAGACTTTGGACTAGGAAGTCAAGAGGCCCAAGCTTTGTTCCCAGCTCGGCCACTCATTGTGTTATCTCTAACACTTAGCTCAATGCCTAACATATATTGAGTATTTAATAAATGCTTATTGATTGACTGACTGGGAGAGCCATTTCACCTTTGTGGGCCTCAGTTTCCTCTTCTGGAAATAGAGGTGGTTGAGCCTGATGATTGCTAATATTCCTTCCAGATCTCTGGATCCAGAAGGGAAACACTGATGGAAGATACATAAGGCCTTTTTAGTCCAAATATAGTCTATGATGTCCTCTTCCAAGTCTGGCTTGTATACATCCTAAGTGCAGTGGAATGCCAATGAAAGTGGTACAGACAAAGAGAGCTGTGATGACAAAATGCCAGCCAGATGGACCTGTGATTTTCACTGGTACAGAGAAGAGTCAGATGAGGACATTGCTTCTTCCAATGTAGATGGGCACCTCTTCTGCAATGCAGTCTTAGAGAACTGCTAGAGCATTGAGAAGTTAAGTGACTCCCCCAAGGTCCCACAGCCAACATGTGTCAAAGGTGGGACTTGAACCCAGAACTTCCTGACTTTGAGGCCAGCTCACTATTCACTAGATTGTGCTGAACAAGACCTTTATTTGAATCAAAAGAAATGTGAAAAAAGCAGAAGTAAAAACAAAAACTTTCTACAGTTGTATGGGGCAAGAACACTGGATGGTGATATCAGAAGATGTAGATTTGAATTCCAGCTCTGTACTTAGTAGCCACATTGCTTTGGAAAAGTCACTACCCCTGCTCCCAGCCTGAGTTTACTCATTTGTAGAATGAGGAGATTGGATTGAGTGATTTCTAAGCTCTTTAATGGCTCTAAAGTACACAGTTCCCGGTAATTTTTATATAGTAATTTAAGGGACTTCTTTTTTTCAGTGTAATCCTCTCTAATTTGCTTTGCCTTTAAGAAAGCTCTCATTTTTAAGGGTATTGCGGAGGGGGGTGTGATATATAGCCTATCTTGAGACCAATATAGGATCCCACATGGCCTGGTAGAAAGAAGACTCTCTTTGGAGTCAGAGGACCTGGGTTTCAATCTTTGCTCTGGCCCCTAGATCCTGTTCTCATCTATAAAATGACATGGCTGAATTAGAGGGCCTCTAAGATCCCTTCCTTCAGGTTGCCAGGGGGCAGAGTGGATAGAGCCCTGGGCCTGGAGTCAGGAAGACTTGAGTTCAAAGCCAGCCTCAGACACTTACCTGCTGTGTGACCCTGGACAAGTCACTTAGTCCTGTTGGCCTCAGTTTCCTCATCTGTAAAATAAGCTGGAGAAGGAAATGACAAACCACTCTAGTACCTCTACCAAGAAAATCCCAAATCGGGTCATGAAGAGGCCAACATGACTGAAAAATGACTGAATAAGAAACGAGGTCCCTTCCAGCTCTGGATTTATGGTTCTATGATCCCTAAGAAAAGAAAGAACACCACTGTGACTTTGGGGAGGTAGGTAAAGGTCACTCTGAGACTTCCAAGGATCTGGGAGCAGAGATGGGAGTTGGAGAGACAGTATGAAAAGTGGTTGGGTGAAGGGTTCTGGAAAGAAGGCTTTGGTAATGCAGGAGATGCTCCTTTACTGAAAAAGTTGGGGTGTGGGGGACATCTATTGAAAAGGAGAAAAGGCAGCTGTTGTCACCCACAGGGCCAGAGCTTGTCCAAGGAGCTATTTGTCCCCCAGAAGCTGGGGAGGGTAGCCAGACGCTGGCAGCATCACACAATAGTAGGCATTGGACTGAGAGACTGGGTTGCACTGAGCAGAGCTGCAGTGGTGGTGACTGCAGTTCCTGCAGGCACTGCTGACAGACTCGTCCAATCCTGAAGCTTCACTGCCTCCCATCCTGGCCATTCTACTGCAGAGAGAGGCTAGGAGACTGTGCAAAAAAAAGCAACTTTGGTATGCTGTGCAAAGGAGATGGGAGAAAGTGGGAGCAAGCAAAGGAGCGAGGGAGAGGGGAGGAGAGAGAGAGAGAGAGAGAGAGAGAGAGAGAGAGAGAGAGAGAGAGAGAGAGACCCACCCATTGACAATAATGCAGAGAGTCAGAGAAAGGAGGAGAGAGGGAGAAAGATAGATAGGGACAGAGTGAAAAAGATGGAGAGACATGGGCAGAGCCAGAGCCCTCAGAGACACACAGAAGCAAAGGCCAACACAGAGAGACAGAGATAGATAATATAAAGTGCCAGAGACCCAGAAAGAGTGTGGGAAGCAGTGACAGAGAAAAAAACCTAAGACTGGTGGGGGAAAGAAAGGAAGATGGAGAACAAGAAAGAAAGCAAATGAATCTTAGGGGCTGGCTTTGCTTTAGATCTCTTTCTTGGAGACCACTAGTTCAAAAGGAGGGCATGGGGAGGCAGGATAGGAGCTGTTTCTCTTTCCCCTCAGTGTCTGCAAGGCAGAATTCCCTGATAATGTCTAATGAATCAAGTTCAAACTCTTCTCTGCCCACATGCAAGGCTTTCCACACCCTCACACCACCCCGCTCTTTCACATCTCCCTTCTTTTGGTGAGGTTGTCCCTCCTCCCCACCTCCTTAGCCTTGAAATGTCCTTCCTCCTCTTCGACTATCTGCACCAATTTTACCTTCCCCATGAAATCTTCTTGGATTAAGACCTCATATAACACTTCTCCATTGCACTTGCTATCTAACAGTATGCATTATAATTATCTATACTTGTGTCCCAGTTAAATTTTAAGTATAAGGGCAGAGGTATAGAGGACAAGGTGATCAGTGCTAGGCTTAGAGTCAAGAAGACTTGAGTTCAAATCCAGCTTTGGACACTTACTAACTGTGTGACCCTGGGCAAGTCATCTCACCTTTTTGCCTCAGTTTCCTCATCTGTAAAATGGGGAAAATAAGAGCATTTACCTCCCAGGACCGTTGTGAGGATAAAATGAAATATTATGTGTAAACACTTTGCAAGCCTTAAAGGGCTACTTAAGTGGGAATCTGGGATGATGGATTCATAGCTCTAGGCTGGAAGAGATCTAAGAGGTTCAGATAAGCCAACTCCTTTCATTTTACAGATGTATGTATTATTAAGCATGGATGATACTACAAATGACAAGGAAGTATCTGTGACACAGAGTCTTGTCCCAGCAATGCCAGTACAATGATTGAGTTTGGGGATAGTTGTAGAAAAATGATCCTGAGGGTTTCTTCTGTCCTTAAGCCTTGTCTAAAATATCTAATGAGTGGTGACCAATAAATTATGAGCTTTAGCAAGATTTAGACTTTTAAGCATTTATTAAGGAGAATAAGAATTTGGTAAAGAGAGAAGAAAGTCCTAGATTCCTATCTATTAAAGGGAGAGCGCATTTCTAGCTCCCTTCTCCACCAGTGTCCTCAGGAAGAGAGAGAGAGGCAGAGCGCCCTGCTCCCCCTTCTTCCTCCCATCAGCAAACATCACTTCCTGACGCCAAAGAAAAGATCCATGGTCTTGCCCTCAGAGACGTTCACCTCATGGCACAACTTTTCTACAGTAAGTCTCCAGCAGGTGGTGTCATTCCAATCATTACAGCCTGAAATTCCCAGGGGTCAGCAGAGGCCTAGGTCATATTGAAAACAATGTCTAGGAAGGGTTACCCTGAGAAAAAAGGAGATTCAGCTTGTATTCAAGTAGGTGGTATAATGGATAAAGTACTGGTCCTGGAGTCAAGAGGACCTGAGTTCAAATCTTTCCTCAGACACTTAGTAGTTGTATGATCCTAAGCAACTCACTTAACCCCAATTGCCTTAAACATCCAGGGCCATCTCCAATTGTCCTGATATATATCTTACTACCAGACCCAGATAGCTCTGGAGGAGAGACTGAGGTTGGTAACTGTCTACAGCCCTCCCTCACTTAAATCCAACTCAGTGAAAATCATGACATTACCCTGATGTCATGGTCCTCTTCAAGAATAAAGGACATGAGGGGCATCTAGGTGGCACAGTGGATAGAGCACTGGCCCTGGAGTCAGGAGTACCTGAGTTCAAATCCAGCCTCAGACACTTAACACTTACTAGCTGTGTGACCCTGGGCAAGTCACTTAACCCCAATTGCCTCACTAAAAAAAAAAAAAAAAGAATAAAGGACATGGGGCAGCTAGATGGTGCAGTGGTTAAAGCACCAGCCCTGGATTCGGGAGTACCTGGGTTCAAATCCGGCCTCAGACACTTGACACTTACTAGCTGTGTGACCCTGGGCAAGTCACTTAACCCTCATTGCCTAAAAAAAAAAAAAAAAGAATAAAGGACAAACAACAACAACGTCTCATTAACTCAGAAGATACATGCTGTAATTCATGGCTTTATATTTTGATCACTTTCCCCATCCTTCCAAAAAACTCTCACCTTGGAGAGAAGCAGTGAGGGTAATGGCTTTATTAATATGCAATTACTGATCTAGTTAGTCCTTGAGGAAACTCAGGCAGAAGCTAATGGGGCAAATTGACTTCCATAGCCAAAGGTTTGGGTTGATATAGGACTGATCTAATGCCACGAAGCAGATCATGTTTCCAATGTATTAATGCCATCAACTTCCAAGTTTGCTTATGTTCTTTTCAATTCTTTTAACTAGAACAATAGCTCCAAATGCTGCAGAACCCCCTTGAACTCATGGATTTCAATAGGTCTTACTGATAATTCTGAGTTTTTATCCCTCATAGATTGGGCTTTTGAGATGAAAGGGATCTAACCTACTCCAGCCCTCTTGTTTTGCAGAGAAAGAAGCTAAGACTCAGAGAATGAAATGCCCTGCCCAAGATCAGAAACCTAGTAAATGGCCAATTCAGGACTTGAGCTCAGGTGCCTGCCTTCAAGTCCATAACACTCTCCCCTCTGATACCCTCAACCCTGTCGATGATGAATGAATATGGAAGGCCCCAAACAGAAGAGATGTGTCTAGGCAGAGCTTGGGCTTTCTGTTCAGGTTGCTCACAAGACCCCTGAAAGCTCATAGCCCCAGACGTTCTACATAATCCATCCAGGGGATATGCAAATGTAGCTATTATTTTTAGATGTGCTATAGTTTACAAAGCACTTTCCTCATGGGCCACCCTTTAAAGTAGACAGTACAAGTATTATTATGCCCATTTAACAGAGGGGAAAACTGAAAGTCAGAGACATTAAGTCACATCTGCATCATCACATAGCTAGTAAGTATTGGAGCCAAGAGTCCAACTGTGATCCTCTAGTCCCGGAGCTTCTTAAACTTTTTCCACTTGCAACTTCTTTTTTCCCAAGAAATTTTTACATGACCCTGGGTATATAGATATATAAAATAGGTATACAAATCAAACATTTACTGCCAAATTTTTCGAGACCTCCACATTCAGTGATGCAATCCCAAATGAGGTCGCCACCCACAGTTTAAGCAGCTTTGCTCTAGCCCCACCTCCAGTGTTCTTTCCTTTATACTTGGCTGCACCTCCACATGCTGTTTTTTTTTCTTTCTCAAAGACTCACTGTAAAAAAGAAACATGAGAAATAGAAAAGAATGAATCCCCTTGCTTCTGCTACTCTTTTCTTTATTTGGGGACAATCAGCCATCAAACATATATTGAGTGGTTACTATGTGCTAGGCACTGTGCTAAGCACTAGAGATACAAAGAAAGGCAAAAGAAAGAAAATACAAAGAAAGGCAAAAGGAAGAAAGAAAGAAGATACAAAAAAAGGTAAAAGGAAGGATGAAGGAAGAAGGAAGGAAGGAAGGAAGGAAGGAAGGAAGGAAGGAAGGAAGGAAGGAAGGAAGGAAGGAAGGAAGGAAGGAAGGAAAGAAGGAAGAAGGAAGGAAGGAAGGAAGGAAGGAAGGAAGGAAGGAAGAAGGAAGGAAGGAAGGAAGGAAGGAAGGAAGGAAGGAAGGAAGGAAGGAAGGAAGGAAGGAAGGAAGGAAGGAAAGAAGGAAGAAGGAAGGAAGGAAGGAAGGAAGGAAGGAAGGAAGGAAGGAAGGAAGGAAGGAAGGAAGGAAGGAAGGAAGGAAGAAGGAAGGAAGGAAGGAAGGAAGGAAGGAAGGAAGGAAGGAAGGAAGGAAGGAAGGAAGGAAGGAAGGAAGGAAGGAAGGAAGGAAGGAAGGAAGGAAGAAGGAAGGAAGGAAGGAAGGAAGGAAGGAAGGAAGGAAGGAAGGAAGGAAGGAAGCAAAGATCTAGGGGCTCAGTCCTATGAAGGAGATAACATGAATACATACAAGATATTTATGGAGTAGATAGAAGATAACCTCAGAGGCAAGCTCTAGCTCCTGGAAAGAGCAAGAAAGGTCTCTTGAAGAAGGTAGGATTTGAGCTGAGTCTTAGAGAAAGCCAGGGAATCCAATAAGCAGAGATCAGGAGAACAAGCATTCTGGGCATGGGAAATAGTCCATACAAAGGCTCAGATTTGTAGATGGAGGGTTGTGTGTGTGAGAGAGAGTAAGCAAGCCAGTGTGGGTAGATGATAGGGTGCATGGATAGGAGTACAATGCAAGAAGACTGGAAAGGTAGGAAGGAATCTAATTATGAAAAGCTTTAAATGCCAAACAGGATTTAATTTTGATCCCACAGGTAATAAGAAGCCACTGGAGTTTATTGTTTATTGAGGGGTATGTGTGTGTGTGTGTGTGTGTGTGTGTGTGTGTGTGCATGTTTATTTAGGAGGAAGGGGAAAACCTGTGTTTCAGGAAAACTGCTTTGGCAGCTGTATGAAAGATGAATGGGAGAGGGAAGTGACATGAGGGAGGGATATCAATTAGCAGCCTATTATAATAGTCCCAGTAAGAGGTGATGAGGGGGTCTGAGTGGAGAGAAGGGGAAGTATATGAGAGATGATGTGAAGATGGAAATGACAAATCTGACAATAGATTGGACATGTAGGTTGAGTGTGAGATGTTGAGGATGACATAGTTTGGGAACCTCAGTTGACTGGGAGAATAGTATGCCCTGACAGTAATAGGAAAGTTGGGAAGAGGGGATGTTTGGGGGGAAAGAAAATGATTTCTGTTTTGGACCTGCCAAATTTGAGATGCCTTCAGGGCATCTAGTTTGAGATGTCCAACTGGCAGCTGGTGGGAGGGATTGGGGCCCAGAAGAAAGACTCAATATATGATTTTTCTGCAAAGAGACGATGATTCATGGAAGCTGATGGGATCACCATGGAAGACAGTATGGAGAGAGAAGAGAAGGTGGCCCAGGACAGTCTTCCAAACTTGAGAGAGCAAATAGGAAGTTGGAATACTATAGCTACCATCCTGCTAGGTAGGGGGCAGCTCTCCCTGGGCTGTAGCCCTCAGGGCCCATAGTCTCAGCTTGATATTGTGGCTGGGAGGGTAAAGCTCTGTATCTGGCAGTCTTTGCTACATTACTTGTTTGCTCTATTGGTGTCCATTTTCCAAGGTTCTGACAAAGCTAAAGGGAAGCTTTTCAAGCTAGCCTATGACCCAGGAGTCTTTGTAGGCTACAGGGTTGGGGCATATGATGAAATGGAAGCAATCAGAAAATTATCTGAGGGGAAAATGGATTGGATTAGATGATAGTGATGAGAAAGAGAACTTTGGAGTTTCTCTAGTCAGCCCTTCCTCCTCCCCACCTGCTTCTCCCCCATCTTACAGTTGAGGAAACTGAAAGGAATAAAATGACTTGCTCAAGGTCACACAGATAGTTCCACAGAATAATGGAAATTCCAAACTTAAATGTACCCCAGAGAGTAGCTAGCTCAACTCATACTTGCCCAGAATCTCCTCTATACTATCCCCTAGAGGTAGTGGAGACTCATTGTGTTCTGAGACAGCCCTTTCTGCTTTTGACTAAGTCTAATTGTTAGGAAGATTTTTTTTCCTCCCCTTACTTCAAGCCAAAATCTTCCTCTCTGAAACTTCTGCCCACTGGTCCTACTCTTATCCCCTGGGACCCAATAGAATAAATCTAATCCGTCTCCCACATAACAGCTCTTCAAAAGCTTGAAGCCAATGATCATGTCTCCATAAGTCTTCTTTCTCTTTTTCAGGCTAAATATGCCCAGATAATTCTGATTGGGGCTCCTGGCAGAAATGCAGGGAGCACTTAGCTGCCAACATTGCACTCAAGGACAGCTAGCTCCAGAGAGGTCACTGGCACATTCTGCATGCAAACAAGAAAGAAGAAAGCCGTCTTAAGAAACGGAGAGACCTGAGAAAGATTATAAGACTACATAAAGGATAGATTCTTTAAAAAACTGCAGTAGAGGACAGAAAGGAGATTTGGGGAAAATGGATCACATATTAGCGTTTACACTTGTTCTGATGGTCCAAGCATCAAAGAGTGAATCCCAGAGAAGGAAGCTATTTTTGACAGGTTGGGCACCTTATTGGCAAACTGTCATCTGTTTTGAATGAGAACATTTTGTCCTCTATATCCAAACAAGCTAGATTTTTTTAAAGATATGATAAATGCAGAGGTATGAGTTAAATTAAGAGTGAGAAGCTGGTTTAAACGATGGTTATTTTCTGGCAAAGATCAAAGTATAGCTAAATGTCAGGAATGACAATAAAAATTATATCTTCCACCTGGGGTCAGTAATCATGTGGTTGTACCTTTTAGACCCAGGGACATATTTCAATAGTATCTGCTTAGACAGGCACAGGTAAAGGGGAGAGGGCTGACAGCTGGTGGGTGGTATTTGGGGCTAAGGTGGGGAGGAGATTTGTAAAGGTTTCAGCCAAGCTGATCTTTTAATGTGGCAGGCATCTTGTCACCAGGAATCCTCAGAATGTCAAGGAGCAACCAGGGAAGAGCAGTACGTGTCTTCACTTACTACACTGCCTCCTCTTCTCTCCTTATCATCTTTCTCCCCATTCCCATCTCCCTTTAACTGTCTCCTTGTCTCTTCCCCTGCTGATTGCATAATTTAGGAGATTGTGGGATGGCTCACCAGGGTGACCTCCAGGGTAGTACCATCAGGTTCCTGGGTCACATAACTTTCAGGAGAACAGAAGGATGCTAACTTTCTGAGCAAGTTATCAGAGCAGATTGTTCTAGTAGGAAAGAACCTTTTTTACCAAGAGGAATCTTAGGAATCAGAGGATTCAGAAGCAAGTTTAGTGGCTAGAACTCTGGAGTAAGTATTAGGAAGACCAGGGTTTGGATCCCTTCTTTGATACTTATTTGATCTTTGTTGGACACTGGGCAAGTCATATAATGTCCATGTGCTTCAGTTTTCTCGTCTACAAAATGGGAATAATAATGGCACCTATATAACAGGGTCACAGTTAGATTCAAATGAGATAATTTAAGTAACGTGCTTTACAAACCTTAAGATACTCAATGTAAGCTGCTATTATTATTATTTGAAGAACTCTTAGAAGTCAACTCATCTGGAGCAGCTAGGTGGTGCAGTGGATAGAGAACTGGCCCTGGAGTCAGGAAGACCTGAATTCAAATGCAGCCTCAGACACTGCCTTGCTGTGTGATGCTGAGCTAGTCACTTAACCCCAATTGCCTCAAAAAAAAAAAAGAGTCTGACCCTTCAATTTTCAGATAAGTCAACTGAGATCTAAAATGGGAAATAGATTTGCCCAAAGTCAAACAGATTGTAAATTAGCAGAGACAAGATTCAAAAACAGGACTACTGATTTTAAACCTAGTGGAACCTGTGCCCTTTGTTCTTATCCAAAATGAGGAAAAATCACAGTATTTTAATCATGTCATTGAAAAATGAATTTTTTAAATTTAGGGAAAATCTTGACCTTTTCAACCTTCTTTCCTATTCTTCAGTAACATTTATCTTCTGTTCCAGTAAAGTTGGATGATAGATTGGAGAAGATAGAGAGTGGAAGCAGAGAAATCAATTAGAAGGCTATGAGTAGGGGCAGCTAGGTGGTGCAGTAGATAGAGAACTGTCCCTGGATTCAGGAGGTCCTGAGTTCAAATCTGGCTTCAGACACTTGACACATACTAGCTGTGTGACCCTGGGCAAGTCACTTAACCCCAATTGCCTCACCAAAAGAAAAAGAAGGCTATGTATAATTGGTATATTCTAAGTGAAAGGTGAGGCAGGCCCCCAAACTCTAGCCTCATTTCTGCCTTTGCTTATTTTATTCATCTGATTTTCCCTCTCCTCAGTATTACATGGAAATCCCACCAGGCTCATCTTAATTTCCACTTTCTTTGTGGAGTCTTTCCTGATAAAGATCATTGAATTGGATACCAGAAGGTTTGAGTTTAATTCTGACTCTACCATGCATGTGACCTTTCTCAGTGCCTCATTTTCTTCCTCTGTAAAAAAAATAGGTTGCATTAGAAGATCTCTAGGGGCAAATAGGTAGCACAGAGGATAGAGTACCAGGTCTAGAGTCAGAAAGACTCATCTTCCCGAGTTTGAATCTGGCCTCAGACACTTAGTAGCTGTGTGACCCTGGGATAGTCACTTAACCCTGTTTGCCTCAGTTTCCTCATCTGTAAAATGAACCGAAGAAGGAAATGGCAAGCCACTCCAGTATCTTTGCTAAGAAAACCCCAAATGGGGTCATGAAGAGCTGGAAATTACTGAAAAATGACTGAACAGAACTGCAGATGATCTCTAAAGGCCATTCTAGCTCTAAAATAACACAGTCCTATAATTCCAATCAATATTGCTCTCTCCTCTTCCTGACAATTCCTTCTCATCTGTGCCACTCATTTGGGTACTTTATGAGGTTCAATTTAGCATTTTATGTCAAACTGTCTTATATTATGTCAGTGCATGACTTTGGACAAGTCATTTATTCTCTTGAGCCTTAGTTTTCTTACCTCTAAAATGAGGGGGTTGGGATTAATTAGAATTCTATGATTCTAATCCTTTGACAAGGGCGGGTCTTTTCTCCCCCAATAAATTATGAGTTCCTCCATGGCAGGGACTACATCTTATACTTCTGTTTTATTCTCCACAATGATTGGCACACAATAAATACTTGTTAAATACAATAATGATAAGATAAAAATGATAACTGACAGTCACATAGTCCTTTACATTTTGGAAAACACACACACACACAAACCCCACATACATTCTTCCATTTGTTAGAACTGACAGGAAGAGAAAAGAATGAAATGTAATTCATCTTAATCCAACTGACTCCCCTCTAGATTTCCCTATGTCTCTTTGAAGGCACCATCAACCTGGTAGTCACCCATTGTCTCAACATTGGAATTATTCTTGATTCTCACTTCTTTCTCATTCCCCTCCTCTGCTCCACCCCATTCAATCAGACATCAAGATTTATAAACTCTACCTCCATTCTGTTCAAGGCTGATCATAGTTCATCACCCCCTCATCACCTTTCCCTTAGAATATACCAATTATATGTCACCTCCTAATTGATTTCCTTGCTTTTTCTACTCTCTACTTTCTCTATTTCATTCTCCACACTGCTGCCAAAACAAAATTCCTGCAGCACAGGTCTGAACGTGTTCTGACTTTGCTCAAAAATCTTCAGTGGCTTCCAGTGTCTCTAGAAAAAAGACAAATTCCTCAGTCTGATCTTTTAAAGTCCTTTCCTTCTAGGGCTAATCCAACAGTGTAGACTTATTTCACCAGATTTACTTTAATGAGGTGGTTACATGAATTTCCCTGATCTCAGTAATCCATCCCCTACCTGCATTTGTACAGGTTGTCCCTCAAATTTGTAATTTACTTTCCTTTCTCATTCCTTTATCTCTTGGAATCCCAAATTTCCCTTGAGGCTCAGATTAGGTGTTTTTTGTTTGTTTGTTTGTTTTTGTTTAGTTTTTGCTGCAGGGCAATGAGGGTTAAGTGAATTGCCCAGGGTCACACAACTAGTAAGTGTCAAGTGTCTGAGGCTGGCTTTGAACTCAGGTCCTCCTGAATCCAGGGTCCGTGCTTTAACCACTGTGTCACCTAGCTGCCCCCTCTCAAATTACGTGTTACCTCTGATATGAAGCTTTTCTAGATTCCCCTATTTCTTAAATTGTCTTGTATCATCTGTTTTTTAACTAAATTTTGGATTTTACCCCCAATTAATTAGCATTTTTTTCTCCCTCACATATTCCCCATCCCATTGGAGGATAAAAAGAAGAAAAGAAAACCTTTGTAACAAATGTGTGTAGCCATACAAAACAAAATTTCATGTTGTGTATATACCAAAATGTTTGTGTTATTCTGCATACTTAATCTATGACCTCTCCATCAGGAGCTGGGCAGCATCTTTCATCACCAGTTCTCTGCAATCATGGTTGGGCATTGTGCTGATGAGAGTTCTTAAACCTTTCAAAGTTGTTCATTTTTGCAATGTTTCTATGTGCTTTATTCTCCAATAGAATGTAAGCCAGCCAGTTAGTCAATAAACAAGTAGTAAACTATGACTATGGGCCAGAAAACATGCTAAGCACTCAGTATAACAACAACAAAAAAAACCAAACCAAAACAAAAAAAAAGAGGCAAAAAGTCCTTGAAGTTCTCATAGACCTCACTTAAGGACTTCCTTCCTTCCTTCCTTCCTTCCTTCCTTCCTTCCTTCCTTCCTTCCTTCCTTCCTTCCTTCCTTCCTTCCTTCCTTTCTTCCTTCTTTCCTTTCTCTCCCAGCTTATATAGCACAGTGCCTTACCCATAATTGGGCCCTTAACAAATGTTGAATTCAGTTGAAATAGAAGTAAATGGAGTAGAGTATATGATAGGCTCTCTTCTCTAGGACTTCTTTAAGCAGACAATAGGCCAGAATCTCTCTGTAATCTATATAGGCTTGTCCTGAGAACCCGTGATAGAAAGAGAGAAGATGCATGAAATCCTGGCCCACTGGTGAGATCATTAACTAAAGTGCAGCTGTTGGCCTCTGAGAACTAGCCTCCCACTTGAGCAAATTTCACATGATGTTCTAGCACAGCCTGCCAAATTTGCGTTGCTTCAAGCATGAGCTGGATATGTGGCTGATAAATTAAGCTATTTGGATGCATCATTGGCTCTACTTCCATCAGCAATTAAACCCAATCATATTAAATGTCTGTGCAGCTATTATCAGGCTTTCCCTATTCCCGGTCACCCCCAAACAAGTTACCTGAGATCCACCAAAGAAGTGGGAGACTCAAATGGAATCTTAGCATCTCAGCTTTCAAGGACCCTCTGGGTCAGAGATGGAGGAGAAAGATGCTCCCTTACTGTGTGAGAGAGTATGGCTGCAAAGCTGCCAGAGAAAATCAGCCACTGAGAATCAGATTCCAGATCTCTGGAGTCTGTGTTTGGTAACCCACCCATCTATCATGGGAGTTCTTCAAGCAGAAGTTGACTCAATACCTGCCAGAGCTGCTGCTGAGGGGATTCTTCTCCAGGTATGGTTGGAGGTAGACCTCTGACATCCTTATCAACTCTGAAATTCTATGATTCTAGGAAGACTGGTCACCACAAGGGAATCTGTAGAAGGAACCAACTAATGCATCTACCTCCTTGAAAACCTATCTCAGAGGCTGAATATTTTAGCAGGAGTGTTTGTGGGTATGAGCCGTAGCTAAAGTCTTCTGCTGCTGCCTCGTGGGACATAATCTTGGATTCTCAAAAGCCATGCCAGTGGATCACAAGGTCTGGATGATCCAACCAAGCTACAAAGTCTTCAGGTATTGTCCCACTAGCCACCTGGCTATTGCAGATCTGAATGTGTAACCAACCCTATGAACCTTAATCAAGGGTCTTATTTGGTGAGGCCCAAAAAGATGATCTCCTGGCCACCAGAAGATGACCTTTGTTTCTGTGTTTTTATTGTTATTGTTTAAGTTGTTTTTGTTATGTCTTTCTCTTCGTTATCCCTTTTGGGGTTTTCTTGGCAAAGATACTAGAGTGGTTTGCCCTTACCTCCTCTACCTCATTTTCTAGACAAGGAAACTGAGGCAAACAGGATTAAGTAACTTGCCTAGGATGACACAGCTAGTAAGTATCTGAGGATAGATTTGAACTCAGGTCTTCCTAACTCCAAGCCTGACACTTTATCCCTGTGCCCATGCCCAGAACACCTTCCCTTTTCCATTCCAACTATTGACCTCCTTCACTTCCATTAAGTCCCAACTAAAATCCTACCTTCTACAAAAAGCCTTTCACAACCACTCTTAATTCTAGTGCCTTTTCTTTGTTAATTATTTCCTTTTTATTCTGTTTATGGCTTAGCTTCCCATACCAAGTGATAAAATCCATTTACTAGCTTAGTATGAAGAAATTCATCACCAGAAGGTTTGCCATCAGGGGATAATTTTTGTTGGCCACTTTAGTGAAGATCACTTACTAAAGATCAGAGATTCAGAGCTAGAAGGGACAAGTCCACCCCACCCCCCTCCATTTTACAAACAAGGAGAGTGAAATATAGATAGGATAAGCTACTTACTTACCAATATCTCACAGAAATTGGCTAAGGCAAGATTTGAACCTATATCTTCTTTTTTTCATCTTAAAAGTATTTTATTATTTCCAGTTACATGTAAAGATAGTTTTCAATATTTTTTATAAGATTTTGAGTTCCAAAGTCTTCTCTCTCCCTCCTTTCCCTCCCCCCTCTTCAAGACCGAAAGCAATATGATATAGGTAAAATATGTACAATCACATTAAACATATTTCTGCATTAGTCATGTTGTGAAAGAAGAATCAGAACAAAAGGGAAAAACTTCAAAAAAGAAAAAAAGTAGAAAAAGTATGGATCTATATCTTCTTGACTCCCTTTCCTCTTGTGGGCTTGAATACCAACCATGACACAATTATGGCTCCTTGAAATGAAGCAATTTCTATAAAAATATGAATTTGTATGTGTTTAAGTATGTACACATGGTGGAGTACATAAATGCCCCCCAGTGCCACCAAGAAGCCATTTAATGAGTAAATTCTCCAATTAAGAAATTAAATTAAACAAGTATCTCCCCCAAACCTGCTATAAACTCAGCCCTGCCCTTAGTGCTTAGGAGGAGACAAAGAGGGATCAGGAATCTCTTACTTCAGCTGGAAGACACAGTCTAAACATACACAAAACAGGCTAAAATCCAGAAAACAGGAAGTCTAAAGTACAGTAGATAAGGAGTCAGAAAATCCAGTTTCTAATACCAGTTTTAACATTAACTAGCTATGAGACCTTGGGAAAGTCACTGGTTTCTCTCTATAATTTCGTTTTCTCCTCTGTAAAATGATGAGGTTGGACTGGATGGTCTCTAAAGTATCCCCCAGCACTGATATGGCCTGCTTCTGAGAAACGATGAGAAAGAGATATTTTGGGGGATGGGAGGAAGGAAGGGGATTTTCCTTATTCAGTTCAGTCATTTCTGATTCTTCGTCACCCCATTTGGGGTTTTCTTGGTAAAGATTCTGAGTGGTTTGCTACTTCCTTCTTCAGCTTACAGATGAGAAAACTGAGGCAAACAAGGTTAAGTGACTTCCCCAGGATTACACAGCTAGGAAGTGTCTGAGATTTGAACTCATGAAGAAAAGTCTTCCTGAATCCAGGCCCTGCACTCTATTTACTATGCCACCTAGCACCCCACAAATCATGCCTTAAAAGGTCACCTATGTCAAGGATCAGTCCTTCCTAGGAGAGTTAATTCATATTATCCCCAGAAGTTGGTGGGGGGAAAGAACACACAGTATCTTCTTGCACATAGTAGGAGCTTAATAAATATTTGCTATATTGAATCAAAGGAGTAAGTCTAGGCCTTGGCAAGATGAGATCTGCATAGGGAAGAGCATGCCCAGGTGAGCTCCTGTCACTCTATTTATAGATTACCAAGGTGCTTGGACAGCCACATTAGGTGAAAAACAAACAGACATCAGCAGAAACATCACTGAATTGCTGACTGGAGGCCTGGAAAATCACCTGTTCGCATGAAGAATTGCAACAACAGCTTCCCTTTGGTAACCTTCCCAAGCCTCCTAACCTTTGCCTTGAAAGTCACCTATGAAATGAGAAACCCACCAGGCTTCTCCAGAAATTAAATGGGTTGAGAGGTGGCCAAAGTCTCTTTGGAATACTTCTTGACCCTGAATTCGGCAGCCTGTCATCTGCATGTCTCTGGACTTGAATCTTCACACCTTGCTTCTAATCATCCCCTTCCATCTGTTCCCATCCCCACACACTGTATTATGGACTTGGAAGTTCTGGGCTGGATCCCAGAAAAATCATGATCGAAGAGAAACTTCTCTAGGATGCTTCCCTGCTCCTTTCAGGGCTCTCCTATGTTCTCTTCCCATGTCCCCAGTGCCCTCAGAGAGTCACCACCCTGTCCTTGGCTGCCTACTACTTATTTATTAAAACTAAAAGCCTGCTTTGATGAAGCCCCATGCAAGGTACTCGTGAAGATGTGATGATAAATAGAACATGGTCTTAGCCTTCCAGGCTAAGAGGAGAGATCTAACTCAACAAGCATTTATTAAGCACATGCTATGTATAAGGCATTATTTTAGGCTTTTGATAAATACTTGCTTAATTAATTTATTCATTGAAGACTCTACTTTTTTTGTGGGGCAATGGGGGTTAAGTGACTTGCCCAGGGTCACACAGCTAGTAAGTGTCAAGTGTCTGAGGCTGGATTTGGACTCAGGTCCTCCTGAATCCAGGGTCGGTGCTCTATCCACTGCGCCACCTAGCTGCCCCCAAGATTCTACTATTTAAATGTCTTCTTCGTACCAGCGAGTGTGTGTGTGGGGGGATGTATCTGTTTCTCTTTACACACACACACACACACACACACACACACACACACACACACGCTGCCCTTAAGGGGCTTACATTCTAATAGGAGATGGGGAGAAAGAACAGCTTATACATAGATAAGGAAATGGGAACTATAAACACACTAAGTGCAAAGTAATTTCTAGAGTTCTTTTAATTTTCATTTCTCTAATCAATAGTGATTTAGAGCATTTTTTCATATGACAATAGATAACAACTCTGATGTACCACCTGACACCTATCAGATTGGCTAATATGACAAAAAAGGAAAATCAGAAATGTTGGAGAATCTGTGGAAAAACTGGAACCCTAATGCATTGTTGGTGGAGCTGTGAACTGATCAACCATTCTGGAGAGCAGTATGGAACTAAGCCCAAAGGTCTATAAAGTTGTGCATACCCTTTGACCCAGCAATACCACTATTAGGTCTTTTCCCCAAAGAGATCATAAAAAGGGAAAAGGACCCACATATACAAAAATATTCATAACTGCTCCTTTTGTGGTGGCAAGGAATTAGAAATTGAGGGGATGCCCATCAATTGAAGAATGGTTGAACAAGTTCTGGTGTATGAATGTAATGGAATACTATTGTGCTATAAGAAACGATGAGCAGGCAGATTTCAGAGAAACCTGGAAGGACTTACATGAACTGACACAGAGTGAGATGAGCAGAACCAGGAGAACATTGTACACAGTATTAACAATATTGCGTGTTGATCAACTGTGATAGACTTGACTCTTCTCAGCAATACAATGGTCCAAGATAGTTCCAAAGGACTCATTATGGGAAATGCTCTTCAAATCCAGAAAAAAAACAACAACTATGGCATCTAGATGCAGATTGAACCATACTATTTCTACTTTATTTTGGTTTTTCCTTTTTGCTCTGATTCTTCTTTCACAGCATAACTAATGCAGAAATATGTTTAATGTGATTGTACATATATAATCTACATCAGATTGCTTGCTGTCTTGGGGAGGAGAGAGGGAGGGGAGGGAATGAGAAAAATTTGAAACTAGAAATCTTATAAAAACAAATGTTGAAAACTATCTCTACATGTAACTGGAAAATAATAAAATACTTTTATGATTAAAAAAAGAGAAATACAGGTTGGAGATGGAATGGGATGCAATAAGCATTTATTAAGCATTTATTATGCACCAGACACTGTGCAAAGTGCTTTACAGATATTATCTCATTTGATCTTTACAACAACCCTGGGAGGTAGGTGTCATTGTTATCCCAATTTTTACCAGTTGAGGAAACTGAGGCTGAGGGATGTTAAGTTGCTTGTCTAGATTCACATGGCTTGGAAGTATCTGAGGAATGTTTATCATATTGCTTGGTATACAGTAAGCACTTTATAAATGTTTACTGATTGATTTGAATATGGGTCTTTCTGACTCCAGGTCTAGTGTTCTATCCATGACACCTACCTGACTCAGTGATAAGGCAGAGACACGAATAACTGTAATATAAAATAGAAACTTTGAAGTATATGTCATTCATTCATTTGAAAGACATTTAAGGACTCACTGTATGTATAACCCTGTATAAGACCCTTAAGCAATAAAGTCCCTTCCCTCATGAAGCTCACCATTTCATTGGTGTATATGACACATACTAAGAACTATAACATACTATGATATATGATAAATGTACTAAGGATGTAGAAAACAAGATGGTCCCTGAGGTTTGAGGGAGAAGCTTATCACCATTGGGGAATCAGGGAAATATGTTTCATGTTCAAAATAGATAAAGAATCCTTGATTTGCACTTGCAGGAGCATAAGATCATAGATATAGTGCTGGAAGGGACCTTAGAGTTTGACCTTCTCATTTTACAGATGAGGAAACTGTGGCAAAGAGAGAGAAGTAACTTGTCCAAAGTAGAGAGTAATAGTTGTTCGTCCTTTATTTCAAAGAGGACCAATGTTATCATGATGGGTGATGTCTTGACTTTCAAATGGATTAGATTTAAGTGAGACAGGGTTGCACAAAGTCATCAGCCTCACTCTTTCCTCCAGTCATGAAAGTCCAGTGGCAAGACAAAGTCAAGATGACTGGCATTGGCCCAAGATTCAGTGTATGACCTTGGTTTCTTTGATGTCTGATGGAACAAATGAGTAATAAAGCTGCATTCTGAACCTAGTACCTCTGCTATCTAGCACACTTTCCATTTACCCCATTACCTCTCTGGGCCTCAATTTCATCTTCCATTGAATGAGAGGATTGATCTAGAGTAAAATCTTTCAACTCTAAATCCTAAAAATTTATGAATTTCTGGCTGAGGCAATCATGAAACTTCTTCAGAGAGGAGGTGATATTTGAATGACCTTTGAAGCATGGGTGATATATTGGGAAAGAGAAGTGAATAAGCATTTATATAGCACTTACTATGTGACAGGGACAGTGCTAAGCCTTTATCAATATTATCTCATTTGATCCTTACAACATCCTTGTGAGATAGGTGTTTTTATAATCCCCATTTTATAGTTGAGGAAACTGAGGCAAACGGATGTTAAGTGATTAGCATAGTATATGATGGAGGGAAGCCTTGAACCTCCATGCTCTGATTATAAATCTATTGCTCCTTTAACCAAAATACAGTTTCTTCTTTCAGGTGTAACTCAGATTATACCACATACGTTGCTATCTAGTCTACCTGCAGTTAAACTGGGTTATGAAGATGGAACCTTTGGACTCTTTCTTCCTAAGGTTTGGATGGGAGGGAAATGTGGTTTTGCATGGCCCAGGGAGGAAAGGCTTCAAGAACACATCAAAGTACATAAGGTATTGCTAGATGTGTCCTGTTTCCCTGGAGGGAGAAAGTAAAAATGAACAACAACAAACCTCCAAACAAAACAAAACAAAACAAAACAAAACAAAACAAAACAAAACAAAACAAAACAAAACAAAACAAAACGCCCCCACCTGGGGGCAGCTAGGTCATGCAGTGGAAGCACTGGCCCTGGATTCAGGATGACCAGAGTTCAAATCCAGCCTCAGACACTTGACACTTACTAGCTGTGTGACCCCGGGCAAGTCATTTAGCCCTCAATGCCCCACAAAAAAGGCCCCCCACCTCTTTCTGGGAAGATAGGGAAGTCTACCCTCCATACTCCTTTAGGAATGTTAAAAACCAATAGGGGAGGTTATACCTTAAGCTCCTTTCTCCCTTGAGGAAGGGCTGTCAGTTCACTGAAGACTGCAGTGAATCTGCTGCACTGTCACTAAACATTGTTGCCAGGAAAGGAACTTTCTTATAAATAGTTCCAGGCACTGCTGTTGGCCTTGAATTGTAAAGAAAGGCACTGCAGCACAAGCTCTGGATGAGGGAGGGAGGCCAACATGCAGGATTGCGTGGGACGGGGGAAGGCTCTTTGGCGAGGACGTGGTCTAGGAAGTAGAAGACATATCTCTATGACCTGGGCCAAGTTTCTTCCATATCAAAATTTCAGTATCCTTTTCAGTAAAATGACCTGACAGAGATGCGATGGATGTAAGGTGCACAATGAGACAAACCTTTTTTGGATATGACCAATGTGGGAATTGGTTTCACTTAACTATGCATATTTATTACAAGGGTTTTGTTTTTTTCTTTTCAGTTGGTGGGGTGGTGATTCCAAGAGAGATAAAAATAAGTGAGAACTGAAAAATAAAATGGAAAAAAGAAAAAGAAATCACAAGAAGACAACATAAAATAAAACCTCAAAGGACCTTCCCAGCTGTAATTTTTGGTAAATGGTAGAGAAAGCACTGAAATGGGAGATGGGAGACCTGGGTTCTAGTCCTTGTCCAGACATTTTCTAGTTAGGAAGCCTTGGACAAACCACTTCCTCCCTTAGTGCTGTAAAATGAATACACCTTGTCCTACCTGCCTCAGCATTGCTGTGGGGCTCAAAAGAGGCCAAATGTGGAATAGTACTTGAGTCGCAGCCATGGAAGAGGTTAAGACAGTCATTCATTTGTAATTGGGTCTATTTGCATGCATACACACTCTCTGTACCTCAGTTTTCTCATCTCTTTCATTAGGGCATTGAGCTCCATGATTCCAAAGGGTCTAGCTTTAAAATTGATAAGTGGATCGTATTGAGAGAAGGCCACCAAGAGATCAAAGACAGATTCAAAGTGATATCATCTGAGGATCATTTGAAGGGGGTGGGGATAGAAACACTGACTTCAAGTATTTGAAAGGGTAGTCACTCAGAAGGGTTTGTCCATTTCCCCATTTCTGCTTGAAGGGCTAATGAAAACCATCAAGAAACAAATCTAGGCTTCATATTATAGGAAAACAATTTAGCAATTAACAATTTAATTAACATTAAAACAATTTAACAATCCAAACAAAGGCTGGATAATCCCTTGTTGGTGATGTTATAGAGGATGTCAGCATTGGTCCATTTGTTCTCTCCTTACTCTGCCATTCTATGATTCTGTGATCTTCAGGCTAGATCTGTCATTAGAAAGATTGGAGTTCAAATTTAACCTCAGACCAGTGTGACCCTGGGGAAGTCACTTAATCTCGAAGCTTCTGTTTTCTTGATAATAAGAACGCCTATCTCTCAGGGTTGTCGTGAGGATAAAATGAAGTAATATTTTATAAAGCACTTTGCAGACTGTAAAGCACTATACAAATGCTAGCTTTCATCATTGTTATTGGGTTTTAAAATTTTTTATATCAGCTCCCTGCCACTATCAGCCCCTCCCCTCCTCCTATAACCCCTAGCACACATGCAGAAATCAGAACTTTGATTTATGCTAGGCTGAAGGTACTCACTGGACTCCAGGGCTCCCTAATTAGGGCTGGATTTACTTATTCTGCTGCCATTTTTAGGTGTGTTTATTCAGCGGCTTTTCTCTGCCCCCCCCTTCACCCCTACTTGTTTCAGTATCAATCTTTTGTGCTGATTTCGACTAAGAGAAGGGCATGCACGTCTCCGGGCTTGCCCAGGAAAGTCTTAGCTTTTTCCTCATCTTTTCAGCTTGATAAAAAGGACCACAGCTCTCCCCTTGCAGTGACCTACAGAGGCTCTCCAGTGGTCCAGCCCCTCGGCTTCTCAAAGAGAGTTTGCAGGGTTTTCCCATTGCCTTCCCAAATACAAAAGACACTCTCACTCTGAAATGTGAGCCAGGACAGGATCAGGCGTTGGCAGGCAGGATTTGTCTGTCTGGCCAATGCTCAAAACCAAAACCCAACAAGAAAAGTAAAGTAACTAAAATTCAAAAAATGCCAAAGTTACCACATGACTGAGACTCAGGAGGCCTGGGTTCTAGATATTCAGATATTTACCTAGGCAAAGTCACTTCCCTTCTCTCAAGTATCTTATCTCCATCCCTATAAAAAGCAGAATGGATGAGATGTTTTCCTCCAGCTCTGACTTTTTAGGATTCTTTATAGTATACACAGTTCTCTTTAATAGGAATGATAGATTTCTATAGCACTTCCAGATTTACAAAAATTTTACCTCACCTATGGCAGAAGGGGTGGGGCAGGATTTTCATCCCCATTTGATAGATGAAAAAACTGTGGCTCACAGAGGTGAAGCAACTTTACCATGATAATGTGATTATTAACTGTCTAAGCAGGATTCAAAATCTTCTCCTGACAACTTAACTATTTTCATGATGAAGTGGAAAGAACACCAAATCTGGTGTCAAAAGGCTGGAAGTCAGGTCTCAGTTCTACCATTTTGGGCCAGTTATGTCCCATGTCTGGGTCTCAGTTCAATCATCTGTAAAAGGAGGAGGTTGGATTCAGTGGCTTCTAAGGTCTCCTCAAGCTTTAAATCTGTGTTCTTTTGTCTTCATTTTTCTCTCTTTTTGTTATAGTGGTAATAGCTGGAATTACCTTCAAGTGCTCCTGTCCAGTCTGTCAGATGACCAGTGCAATAGTGAATCAGGCCTGTAGTATTTAGTAACTCTATTTTCTGAGGTCTAAAGCTTTGGAGATACCTTGTTTCATTGTAGAGGGATCTTAGAGATGTGGTCAATTTGGTCTGTCTTTCCCTTGTTCACCCAACCCCAACAAAACTGACACTTCCAGTTTCCAGTAATTAAAGAACCCACTAATGTAATTGCCAGCCGTGATATAAATTTCACATAATTAACAGAGAGCAGGAGATTTCTCATAAAATGGCCATCTAGCCCAAGATGATGAATTTGATTTGGTAATTTTTATTAGGGAACTAGATCCAAAAGTGGTGGCAGATTTGTAGGGAATTGGATATTCACACTCAAAGTGGGAGAGTAAATCTTTACTCCATATAACTCATATGCTGTTCACTCCTAGCTGCAGAAGCACTTTCTCCCTTGGCAGGTATACATAATAAAACGTTTTATCTTCCTAGTGATTTACAAACATTAGCTAAGTAGTCTCCATTGCTTTCCTATAGGTTTGGGGTGGCTGGGAACAGGAAGTTAGGGGCAATGAAGGCACCTAACATAAGATGTCCCAGAGAGTACAAATCATAACTTTGTGAGAACTCAGGATTCGGAACTTGGAGGCACATTAATGTTCATGTCATCAAACTCCCTCATTTTATAAATGAAGAAACTAAGGTCCAAAATATCAAGTGATGTGTCCAAGGTCATGTAATTGTTATTGTTTAGTCGTGTCCAACTCTTCATGACCCTACTTGGGGTTTTCTTGGCAGAGATATTGAAGTGGTTTGCCCTTTTCTTCTCCAGCTCATTTTACAGATGAGGAAACTGAGGTAAACTGGATTAAGTGACTTTTCCAGGGTCACACAGCTGAGGCTGCATTTGAATGCAGGTCCTCCTGACTTAAGGCAGGGCACTCCATCCACTGCACTGCAAATCTGCCCTTATGTAGGTAGTAAGTAGCAGGCTCCCAGTTCAGTGTTCCTTCTACCAAATTATATTTCTCCATGCCACCTCCTGACATCCAGTAAAAATAAATTAAAGGTTGATTATTATTCACTTCACTGAAGTCCACTGAAATCCACATAGTATTCCTTTTAATAATGTGTTCCCCAAGTGCACCTAAAATGTGACTCAGATAGCAACAATTTAATTTGTCCACAGCTTTTTTATATATACAAGATGAACTGGGGGAACTTAAAGGCTCTCCTCATTCCCTTTCTTTCTCCTCCCCCCTGACAAATGCAGATGCCTAATTGATATTCCCATCTCACCCCTTTGACTTAAGAATCTCCACTGCCTCTGGAACAGGCATGCCCAAATTGAGTTATATGTACCCCCAGAGGATTTGATAAACTTATCAAGGAAGTAAGGGCAATTGATTTGACTTTTCCAAATGTATTTCCACCCATGAAGTTACAAAACTTTCTGTATTTCCTTAGAGAAGCCCATACCATTCTTACTAAATCTGCTCATACAACTTTATTTTATTTTTTACATGTATGTTCACATTAACCTCTACAATTTATTTCTTTTCCAACCCCCACCTCTTCAAACCACATTGCCCAGGAGCTCTGCATTTTGGTGGGAGACATAACTTGACTTTACAAAAGGTTTATAGGGCTTTTGTAGCCTTGAGAAGGGAGGCAGAATGTGGACACAATTTGTTAGAATGAGTGAGTGTGTGTGTGTGTGTGTGTGTGTGTGTGTATGTGTTTTCAGGGCTTTTTCTTTCATAATCTAAGAAGGCAGCAAAGTGAGTGCTGGACAAGGAGTAGAGAAAGACCTGAGCTCCAAACCTACCTCTGATAATCCTAGCTGGGTGATAGCCTCTATGAGACTCAGTCTCCTCATTTGTAAAATAGGAGTGATAATCCCATTAGTGCCTACCTCACAGTATTGCTCTAAGAACCAAATTAGTATGTAAAGAGCTTTGAAAACACTAAAGCACTATATAAATGTCAGCAATCATCATCCTTAAGAGGCCTTAGAGACCCCAGTGTTGATGGGCAAAGGGAGGGGCTGTCACTTCTGCTCTGGACCTGCTTCTATAGGAGGTGTGTGGAGGAATAGCATCCTATTTCCCTCCCTAGAGCTGAGTTTTCTCCTAGGTTTATGGATGAATATTTTATGACCAGCTTCAGTGCTCAAGTTTTGACTCATAGGAAGGGAATCTGGTACTAGGCAAACCGCAGACACTGGATTGCAGTTGCTAAGGCAGGCTCTGGGAGAAGCAGTCCATGCTCTGTTTGGAAACAATATTGAGGAAAGAAAGGTGTAAAGACCAGTTCGAAGAGTGAGCAGTGGGACAAAGCCTTGTGAAAGCATCATCTGAGAAAGTGATGCTAACTGCTGACTGAGGCCACTCTGGCCATTCTGGCTTGGACAAAACTACCTCCAATTTTGGGTGGTGTTAGAAGCATTGGAATGCAGATGAATCAGAAGTGGCAGGAGACAATCTGCACAAAAACCTGTGAGACAGACAGACAGACAGAGACAGTGACACACAAAGAGAACAAGAAGAGAGAGAGAGAAAAGAAAGAGAGAACAGGAGAGAGAGAGAGAGAGAGAGAGAGAGAGAGAGAGAGAGAGAGAGAGAGAGAGAGAGAGAGAGAGGGAGAACACACCAGAAGCCTCCATTTTTAGGATAGTAGGGTTTCTACTTTCTTTAAAATTAGCTGTAGGAGGGGGCAGCTAGGTAGCACAGTAGATAAAGCACTGGCCCTGGATTCAGGAGGACCTGAGTTCAAATCTAGCCTCAGACACTTAACAAGTACTAGCTGTGTGACCCTGGGCAAGGCACTTAACCCTCATTGCCCTGCCAAAAAACAATTAACTGTAGGAAGGAATGATAATGATAACAATAATAATAGCAACCCAAAAAGGTATCATGTAGTAGAAATAATACTGGTCTCTGGAATCCAAAAACCTAGGCTTAACTCCCAACCATTGACCCATAACTTTTCTGTACGACCTTGGAGAAATCATTTTGCTTCTGGGCGACTCAATTTCTTCATTTGTAAAGAAGGATATTGGGGTACAGCACTGGCCTCAAAATCAGGTAGAAAGGGGGGCTCTAAGCCATGCATAAGGATCTCTGTGGGCTAAATATTGACTTAGTTTTAAATTTAATATCATTTACATTATATTGAATTTTTATCTATTTTGTTAAATATTTCCCAATTACATTTGAAACTGGTTTGGGCTGTGTCATGGGCTATATCTGACAACAATCTCTAGGATCACTTCCAGCTCTGACTCTCAGGATTTTGAAAGTTTCTTCAAGATGACCCTGTGAATTGGGAGTGCAGGTTTTATTACCTCTATTCTCATCAGGCTTAGAAAAATTAAATGCCTTGCCTTGGAACACATACATAGCTAAAAATATTAGAGCTGGGACCTGAACCCATATCTTCTGACTCCAGCTGCCAGGTTCATCCAAGCTCTAACCACTATCAGTCCCAAGGGAAGACCCCTACCTTTAGTTTCTTTCATCTCTCTTCCTTCATCTCTTTAGCAATACTTTCATGCCTTTTTAAAAAACTATGGTTATCCCTGCAATTTGACAAGGGACTAAGCCTGTGATTCATTCATTCAAGGAAGTCCTGGATAAGGAGCTTCTACCAATTTAGTTTGGTGCTTTCTTTGCATGGTTAACAACTTTATTCCAAGCAACTCTTTAGGTGGCTAAATTTCAAAGAAGGACCACACTTATTCTTTAATGCATCCAAACCAGATTAAAATGTAACTGGGAAAAGTTTAACAAAATAAATGAAAATATGATATAATCCAGACAATGTTAATTTGTGGTTTTCTGATTCTGCAAGCAGCAAAAATAGGTTTCTATTTGAGTTTGATACCACTGGCCTAGAATACTGAGAAGTTAAATGTCTTACCTAAAGTCACACTTGAACCTAGGTCTTTTTGGCTCTTTGCCCAGCTCTCTATCTCCACTAACGTCTACTTTATGCCCAACATTGTGGCAGGCACTAGTAGAAATACAAGGTTTGGGTAAGACATAGTTTCTTCTAGTCATCAACATGAATAACCATAATATACAATATTACACATTACATGATTACATTTCAACATTACAGAGAGTGTAAGCAAAATGCTCTGTGAGGGAAAAAGGGAAAGTTGCTCAAGGGTCATGGAGAAGAAAGTTAGTATTTGAAGTGGTGGTATTGAAGCAAGAATTTCCCAAGAAGTAATGTGACCTGTGGCAGACCTAGGCAAATAGAGACTGCTGCCCTTCATCCAGGCTGGCTCCACCATCCCCTACAACAATTCTAGTTATTCCTGCTTTCATACCTTTGCTCATTTCCCCAGTTGGGAATGCCCACTCCATCTGTCTTTACAGATTGAAGCCCTATCCATTCTTCAAGGCTAAAGTCAAGTATGGTTCATAGCACCTTGCACAGGGAAAGGTGCAGAAGAGGACTGTGCTGAATTGAATTTAATTGAACCCTTCTTTACTCCTGCTCCTCATTACTCTGCCTCCTGGGCATTGTCCTTTTGATTCAGGATTAGCTCCTGGGAGATTTCCTGCCATCCTCCTCTTCCCCGCTCCTCAATTGGAATTATTTGAGCATGATTTACTTGAAATCTCTTCAGTGGTTTAAAAATGATGGAACATGTTTCAAGAAATAAGTTGCTCTACTCTAAAAGAAATTGAAGTTTCCATGAAAATATAATGGAAGCCTGACGTCCCTGTTTTTTTTCCCTTAATAAGCCTTCTTTGGGTCTCAGGAATAATTACAAGACAGATGCAGACAGACCAGGGGTGCTATACTAGTCCCTTTGGCTCTTGTTGAGATCCCAACAAAAAGCACATTGTTCAGGTAGAATGATGCTGGTTTGTGGGTAAGCTGCCAGAAAGGAATGAGAAATCTCTCAAAGCTTTTGTTTTCCCACTGTTCCTCTCATTCTCAAGCACATTCCCCTGAGGTGATAACTCTGGAGACTCAAGGGCATGAAAAGATATTGGAGGCTTCCTTTTCTGTGTACCTATCCTGATGTGTGTACATGTGAGTCAAATAAAGGGGATAACATCCAGCACCATATGATTTAGAGTTATGAGGCTTTAGGGAAAATCTAGTCCAACCTCTCTTCATTTATGAGATAAGAAAATTTAGATCCAAAGAGATTAAGTAACTTGGTCCAGATAAAAAGGTACCAAAGAAGCAGAGTCAGAATTGGAACCCAGGTTCTTTGGTTGATGATTCTGTGCTCTTTCCAGAGTGCCCTAACAGAGAAGCAGCATGGTGTAGTGGTTAGATATTCAGTTTATGCTTAGTAAAAATGGGGTTTAAGTCTTCCACACATAATAGATATGTGGTCCTGGAAAAGAACCCCTGGCAACTACTTAAGGTTACAAGGTGCCAAAGAACTGGAGACTAAGGGCATCTTTGTCAATTAAGGAATGGCTGAACAAATAGATACTCCATAACTGAGATTCAACCCCTTTTCAGTTTGGTAGAATCCATCAGAGTTTGGATTCTGCAAGATTAGTCTTTGAGGATCCACTGAGGGAGGGAGAAAGGGAGGGAAGGTGGAGAGAAACAGAGAGAGACAGAGAGAGACAAAGACAGAGTGACAGAGAGACAGAGACAGAGTGAGAGACAGAGTAGGAGAGAGACAGAGAGACAGGTATAGATATGCCCCCTTGGAAAAGAGGCAGTCCAATCCTCACCCATTCTGAGGTTGGGGGTGGGATGTGAAGGGTTCTAAGATGCCATAATGAATGACCAAAACCTAGGTAGGTATCATTGCCCGAAGGAGAGCTATGTTGCCCGGTGCCAGAAGAGGACAGAGAAGCAAGGTTTAGGGACAGCTGCAACAACTAGCATTTATGAAGTACTTACTGTGTGCCAGGCATGGTGCTAAGCACTAGGGATATAAAGGAAGGTAAAAAAAAAAAACTGGTCATTGCCCTCAAAGAGCTCCCATACTAATGGGAGAGAAAATATACAGAAAGCTGCACATGCAAAGTATCTGCAGTGTGAATAGAGGTGAGGGCACCAGAAAAAAAGCCTTATGCAGAAGGTGGTGTTTGAGGGGTCTTAAATAAAGTTAGGGACAACATCAATATTATAAAAAAATTTCAAAATACTTACAAATTCTGATAAACTAAATGATCAACCATGATTCCAGAGACCTGACAAAGATGATGGTGCCCAACTCATGACAAAGACGATGGACTAACTAACACGCAGGACAAAAACATGTTTTTGGACATGACCAACATAAGAATATATTTTCTTTCACTGTGCTTGTGAGATATAGGGTGATTTCCTTCCTTCCTTCCTTCCTTCCTTCCTTCCTTCCTTCCTTCCTTCCTTCCTTCCTTCCTTCCTTCCTTCCTTCCTTCCTCCCTCCCTCCTTCTTTCTTTCTTTCTTTCTTTCTTTCTTTCTTTCTTTCTTTCTTTCTTTCTTTCTTTCTTTCTTTCTTTCTTTCTTTCTTTCTTTCTTTCTTTCTTTCTCTTTTCTCCTTTCCTTCTTTCTTTCCTCCTTCCCTACTTTCTTTTCTCTTTCCTTTTTCTTCTCTCTTCCTTCCTTTTTTCTTTATTTTCCTTCTCTCCCTCCCTCCTTCCCTCCCTTCCTTCCTTCCTTCTTATTCCACCTCTAATGTTGACAAGCTCCCTGGTCTCCAGTGCACTCGTATTTAAAACAAGAGTCTTGTTGAACTAGATGCCTCCTAATCTCCCTACCAGATCTAAAGCAATTATCCTATGCACCTTTCATTTGAGAAGCAGTCTAAGCAGACAGAGATTAACCACCAGATGATGGATTTAGTTAGCCACAATAATTCATGAAGATTATTATACTAAGACATGGAGAGGCTCTTGTATCTGTCAGTGGAGGGACATCCATGCCCATGAAATCATAGTATCTGGAAGTACTGAAATGTCTCTCTTACAGGGTTGCTATAGGAAAAGGATTTTGTAAAACTAAAAGGCAAAAATATGAGCTCTTACTATCTCCATTTTAGAGATGAAGAAATCAAGGCTCAGAGAGGTGAGCTAACTTGACCACGGTCATACAATCAGTAAATGATACTGTTGGAACTTTAAAACCTCAGGTCTTGTGGTTCCAAATGCAGTGACTCTTTGCTCTATGCAGCACTATTTTCAGAGAAGGGACATTTCTAAATGTGTAAGAATCACAAAACAAGAACAAGTTTTCCTAATCCTCCCCAGTAACCATTGACAAGTAAGCATTTTAATTAGCTTTGGGGGGATCATAAATGTTTCCCTCATCTTTGAACTCAAAGCTTCAACAAATATAACTAATCTTTAGGAAGGACTCAGGCTGGAGGCTCAGGTCTTTGTGACTGGCAACAAACCTTTCAGTTCTAAGATCATTCCTGCTGCTGCATTGGCAGAGGGAGGTGGCTTTGCTGGGACTCAAACTGCACACCCGATGAAGTGTCATGAAATGTGCATGCACTGCGGTATGATCTGTCACTAATTCTATACTCCTTCATTCTCTATTCTCCATAGGGCTTCCTAAAGAGTCTCCTTGGAAGGGATGGGCATGCAGGAAGTTGAGCAAAATTAGAAGCTGGCTTGCACTGCCTATGAAAAGTGAAGCTGAAGACACTCATCGGGACAGTCTGCGTTTTTTGGTAACAGATTTAATGAAGTGCTGCACCGGCATTAATTAACCAGCCAGGATAATATTCTTTGCTAGGCAGATCTTGTTACTCTCAGAGCACAGATGAAACAGCCAAGATGCAGAGGTGAAATTATTTGCTCAAGGTGACATTATAAATCACAAGCCTTGGAATGTTAGCAAGAGCCGGGAGGTCCCTAAGAACACAGGGTGACAGAGCTGGATGGGATGCTAGAATGCAGAATGCTACAAATGGAACAGAGCTCAAAGAACATCCATTTGGAGGATCTTAGACTTTGAGCTGGAAGGGAATGTATGGGTCATCAGATCCAGTCCCTTTATTTTACAGATAAGGAAACTGATGCCCATAGAGGTTAAGTGACTAGGGACTAAGTGGCAGAGTTGAGATTCAAACCTAGATACTCTAACTCTAAATTTAATGCCCTTCCTCCCTGGGCTATGCTGTACCTCTCTCATTTCTGAGAGGGAGCCAGAGAGCTCGGGGAGATAAAGTCTCTCTAAGATCACAAAGTAAATTAAGTAGCAGAGCCAGGAATAGTGTCTGAAATCAGAGGACCTGGGTTCAAATCCTGCTTCTGATGCTTACTTCCTGTATGATCATGGGAAAATCATTTCATCTCCCCTGGCCTTGGTTTCACCGTTTGTAAAACAAAGAAAATGGATTGCCTACTTTTGGGTTCCTTTCTTGCTCTTGGTCTGTGAACCCTTGACAATATGATTCTAGAACTTTAGGCTCTACAATTCTGCCCTGATGCTCTTTCTATTCTGCAGAAATAGTCCACTCACAACTTCCTCAGGTCTAAGCATTATTCTCGATCTTCCGGCCCCCCGCCCCCCCCCCCCGGCCCCTCTGAGTACATCTAAAGGAATCAAGGCATTTTGCGATGATGAGATGAACATATGAATTTTTACCTTGGGGAAAGGGCAGGATGAGGAGGTGGCTCTGGAGAAAAGAAGGATGAAGAAGGTACAGGCAGAAGAAAGAACAATGCTAGAGGTGACCTCATACACTGGAGAGAGCAAGGGAGGATTAGGATGCAAAATACCTTAGTTCTGGGCACAGATGTGCCACTTACTGACCATATGAAGCTAATTTATTCATTTAAGTTGTTTTTCAGTCATGTCTGACTCTTTGTGACCCCATTTAGGGTATTCTTGGCAAAGAAACTGGAGTGGTTTGCCATTTCCTTCTCCAGCTCATTTTATAAATGAGAAAACTGAGGTAAATAGGGGCAAGTAACTTGCCCAGGGTCACACAGCTAGTAAGTGTCTGAGGCTGAGTTTGTACTCAGGAGGATGAATCTTCCTGACTCCAGGCCCCCCCCACTCCATCCACTGTGCCACCTAGCTGCTCCCTCCCCCCAGGCCTCTTTTTACTACACTGCCTTGCCTGTGTATGGCTATGCCTGCAGAACCAGGATTGACAGGTTACCCAGAATGGGCTCATATCCCCCTGCAAATTTGCAATCTCAAGAAATTTTTTTGTATTCTTCGCCATGATTTGTGAGACAATTAAAAGGGAGATGATGCTGGGATCTGTAATACTGTCTCTGCACTGGATTTATGCACCAGATCAGTAAGCCATTTAATAGGCCCAAGAAATGTTTTGTCTCCCCACTTTCTCCAGGTCCTGTATCACATCAGCACCAACCCCAGCCCATGAAATCAATGAGTCAAAACTTCTGAAGATAAACAATGAATGACTCAGGGATCCCAAACATGTCAGATACATGATTTATGTTTCCCCAATTCCTTTATTGGAATGAAATGATTGGGAGCAGATGATTCAACTGGAGCATAACCACCTTCTACACTGAGACCTGGAGGAGATTTGGAAATGTGAAGTGGGGGTGGGGGTAAGTTATAGGCATTCGAGACTGACTGGAGATGCCAGGACTCTGCTCTTAAGACAAGCAGCTTCCTGCTGCAGACCCAAGCAAACAAGACTAGACTGGGATTCAGCTTGTTCTCACTTCCACATGGATTTCACAGATGGATTATTTTGCCAAATGTTAGCACCAGAAGGGTCCTTAGCAATCATTTAGTCACACACACACCACCCCTCCCCCTTTTACAGATAAAGGAAGGTGAAGCATAGAGAAGTGAGTTGGCCAAGGTCAAACAGTTAGGAAGGGGCATATCTGGGACCAAAACTCCATGCTCTGCTGGCTGACTCATGTATGGCTGCTTGTTCTGTTGTATGATATCCTCTTCAGAGCTTGGCACAGGGCTTAGACCTTCAGGTGCTCAGTCTGGACTTACTGACATTGATAAAGAGGTGCCCAATTTGTGGGGAGGGGATTAGTCACAGATTATCAGAGTGAGGATGGATGTCAATGGTCATCCATTGCAATCCATAAAAGAATAAAAATGCTCTTTTCTCATGGAGAGGGGGAAACCTACTACCTTCTATGTTAGCTTATTCCAATTTTGGATCATTCTAACTTGTTAGGAAGTTTTTCATTACTGTTATTGTTATTGTGTTTTACCAGACTGGTGATTTCATCTGTATGGGGAGCTCTAATTGAAGAGCTTGAATAATGCAGATGAATATCCCAGAAACTTAAAGTCTTACAGAATGGCCTGCGAGTAAGAAGTTATGTGACTTGCCCAGGGTCACCAAGACCCTGTCAGAAGCAGGGACTTGAATTCAAATTTTCCTGACACTAGGCTTTCCTTTCCTTTATCTTTTCCTTATAACAACTCTGAATCTCTCTCTCTCCCAATGATTGATCCTACTCTAGACAAAAGTGTAAAATAATTCCTCATGTCTATGACACTCATCCAAAAGCTTAAAAACTTCTATCATGCCTCCCTTAAATCTTCTTATCTCCAGGCTAATCAAATCCAGTTCCTTCAGCTAATCTTCCCATGGTATGGCCTCCAGTCCCTTTACTATCTTTGTAATGCTCCTCTGGACCCATTCAAGTATTAATATTCCTCCTAAAATGTGATAGCCAGAACTTTATGCCAGCACTGCCCATCCACTACTAGGGGATACCTATGGGAAAGCATCAAGCAGCACCATAGCCGACCAAGAGTGGCATGAAGAACAGTCCTGCTGTGAGGGCAGTCACCTCAGGATGAAGTAGCCCATCCATCAGAGAGGCTTGTCCCCTACCATTGAGGAGTTGAGGGAAGTTGGACTTGGGGAGAGAAAAACCATAGCAATGGGGCAGACAGGGGCTATCTTATGCACAGCAGCTATGGGACTTTGAGCAAGTATCTTCCTTTCTCTGAGCCTCAGTTTTTCCATCTGCAAAATGAGGAGGTGAGACTAGTACTGCCTGTTTTCAAAGGTTATAGGAATGTTTGCCACGTGCCTAGAAATAGATACTGTGATGGAGACGAGACAAGGGAAAGACACAGATTTTGCCCTCAAGGACATTAGATTTTCATCTGAGAAACAAAACTACACATACACAAACAGCTAACACCGGAAACAACTAGACAATAGTACAAGATGGAGTCACAATATGTAGCAAGGCAGTATTTCTGTGGGCATTCAAGGAAGACAACCATCAGCATGGGCTGAAGAAGTAGCCTGGGAAGACTTCTCAGAGGAAGGTGGGACTTGAGTGGCCCCTGGGAGAATCAGGAGGGTTTAGAGCTGCCAAGAAGGCATTCAGAGGACCATAGTTCCAAAATCATTAGAGTCCTCAGAGAACTTCACATCCAACTCCCTCATTTTACCCAGGTGGAAATAGAGGCCAGACCAGGAAAGTGATTTGCCCCCGGTCATGCAGGCAGTTATGCATCACAAATGGGATCTGAACCTGTGGAGCTAGTGCTTGTGTGGAGGTAGGGAAGGGAAGAGTCAGAAATGATTGAAAAACGGGAGACACTAGATGGACTGTGGGGCATTGCCATTGGAGGGAAGAGCACAACAAGCATTATGAGGAATGATGGGAATAGGCCTCAGAAAGAATTTTCATTTAGGCAGCACATCCTCCAGCCAGGGAGTCCTTTGGGGCAGCGGGCAGCTGCCCTCTCTACTTCTCTTACTTTCCCCCAGTCCCTTCCCATCCGTTTGCCATCCCTGACCATTAAACACATTTAGGCCTGTGTATGATCATGCTCTAGTCCCTGCCTAATATTGTAGAGGCTTAGTGCTCCTTGATACATAACCAGAGTAGAAGACCATGGTTGCCAACCATCCAGAGACAGAGGCAGGCTTTTTTTTTTCCAGATATCTTTATACCCTTTCGATACAAAAAAATCAACCACCTGTTGAAAGGTATTCTTCTCCAAGATAACTGCTTTTCTTAGCTACAAGTTTCAATGTTAAATGGATGGATGGTTACAGTGAATAGACTTTTTTCTTAAAAAAAAAGTTTAGTTTTTAAAAAGTTAATTTGTTTTTTGTGGGGCAATGAGGGTTAAGTGACTTGTCCAAGGTCACACAGCTAGTAAGTATCAAGGGTTTGAGATCAGATTTGAACTCAGGTCCTCCTGAAGCCAGGGCTGGTGCTTTATCCATTGCACCATCTAGCTGCCCCCATCCTTTTGTATCTTAAGAGGGTACATGTTGCTATCTAGAATCCTGCCCTGAGGCTCTTTCTGCTACCCTATGCTTCCTCAGGCCTGTACTTTATTCTGTCATCTCAGATCTTTTTTTCCCCATAAGAACATCTACAAGGTGCAAGTATTGATGTAGCTCCTACTATGTGCTAGCTATTTGCTAAGTGGGGTTTTTTGTTGTTTATAAATATTATCTTATTTCATCCACACAGCAACTCTGTGAGGTAAGTGCTGTTATTATTCCCATTTCACAGTTGAGGAAACTGAGGCAGACAGAGGTAAGTGACTTTCTCAGGGTCACATGGCTAGTAAGCATCTGAGGCATAATTTGAACCCAGATCTTCCTGACTCTAAGTCTAGTGTCCTATGCATTACCCTACTTTGCCTTAGAGCACTGGTCTTGGAGGCATAACGCTTGTGTCCAGATCCTGGCTCTGACACATGCATGCTAGCTGCGTGACCACAGATAAGTTACTTAACTTTTCTAAGTCTCATCTGAAAAGTAGGCACAATAATACTTACATTACAATCTCAATAGGACTTTTTTGTGAAGAAAGCATTTCATAAACCTCAAAGTACCACAAAAATCTGAGTTATTATGAGCAAAAATTCTTTCAAATGTCCCATTTCCATGGCTGAAGTGGAATCTCTGATCACATTAAGTAGAAAAGTCCCATTTTCACCCAGTGTCCATAACACTGTGAATCTGAGTATCAGAGTTCGAGGGTAGTCAAGATTCTTGTCTCAATGATAGGAATACATGTGGTTTGAGACCAAAGCCATAGGAAGTATCCCAGAAAAAGTTGATTATGCATGCAGACAGCAGCATGAATGTCCCTGGTTGCATAGAGAGGATCAAATGAGGGTCTGGCAGAGTGCCTGGTCTGGCCCATCAGGCAAGAAAGGGCATGATGAGCAGTATCAACTGTTTAGGTTGAACTGAATGTATTTTGTATTTTGCTTAAAGCATATCTCCTCACTAGAGATGCATGTAATCCTTCCTCAGCTCTTACCTGAACCTAAAACGAGGAAAATGTTTTGGATGCAAATTTCCTTTATATTATGAAATTATAGCCCAACCCAGGGTCTTTATTCAATATCAAGCACTAGGGAGGTCCTGCAATTGAGCTGCTTTCTGTTCTAGTTGATGAAATGAATGATTCAAGTGAGTTCATTTGTTGCTTTGTTTGAGAATCCTTGGAATGGTGGCAAGAACATTGACTCTGCTGTCCAATGACTCAGAATTTAAAATCTCTGGGATCATGGGCAAGTCAACAAATCTCCCTGGGCCTCATTTTCTTCATCTCTAAAAATGGGGAGGTCAGCTAGGTGGCACCATAATGCATAGAGCACTGGAAAGACTCATCTTCCTGAGTTCAAATCTGGCCTCAGACACTGATTGAGATGTTTCATACAGGGCAAGTCACTTAATTTTGTTTACCTCAGTTTCCTCATCTCTAATAGAAGTTTGAGAAGGAAAAAGCAAACCACTCCAGTATCTTTGCCAAGAAAACTCCAGATCGGGTCATGGAAAGTCAGATATGACTGAAACAACTGAATAATAACAACAATAATGACCCCCCCCCAAAAAAAAAGAATTAGGCAGTTGGACTAAATGACCTCAGAGGACCCTTTCTCCAACTCTAAAGCTATGATCTTAGGACTCTTGATTAGAACAGTAAGATGATTCCTTGTCATTTGAAGCCAATACTTATTTCTATACTTTTAAAGATCAGTGACCTCATCAGTGGGGGTGTTCTCTGCAGCAACACGTTGTAAAACATGCCTCCACAGAACAGAGAAGCATCTTCATGAGTTGTTGTGGGCACAACTCCTCACCAGAGGTTCACCTTCTGGGGATCAGCATCACCAAAATTTTAGCTGGATTGGCCCTCCAAAATTCTCAAGCTCATAGTTTGACTAAATGGATGGATGAAAAAGAATTTATTAAGCATTTACTATATTCCAGATAATACATTCAATGGTGAGGGTACAAATATAAGAAGCTTGATGGTCCTTGTCCTCAAGGAACTCAAATTCTAATAGAAAATGGCAGTCCATATTAGGGAGTGCTGAAGTTGGTGGTATGGTTGAAACCTTCCCAGGCTTCCAATTACAACTGCCAACACTCAAATAGACTTTGAGAACACAGCCCTGGGCCCAATGAGAAGGCTTTTAGGAGAAGGAATGTAGTGGAGCACTCCAGAAATATTAAGGGGAAAATGTGATTTTGAAGTAATTTTCTCTATGTCCTTCATTCAGGGTATTGAAATAATCATCTCCTGGTCCCTGGCAGGCCTGAGTGATATAGACCTGGAAATCTTCTCTAGTTACTACAACTCAACTCAACTCAATTCAATTCAATAGTAACCGAAGACCTACTAGATACCTGTCACTATTCTGGCATCTCAGGATAGAGAAGACACAAAATCCAAGGACCCCACAGTCTGATGGAGGTAAATGTAAGCAAATAACTATCCCACATCAATCAGTCAACAAACATTTATTAAGTCCTTATGTACCAGGCACTTTACTAATCACTGGGGAGTCAAAGAGAGGCAAAACACACTCTATGTCCTCAAGGAAATCACAGTCTAATGGGGAAGCAAAATACAAACAACTTATATGTACATGATATAGATAGATAGATATAGATACACACAGACATACATATATGTCTACATGTATATTGGAGAGAGGAGAGAGAGAGAGAGAGAGAGAGAGAGAGAGAGAGAGAGAGAGAGAGAGTGAGAAAATGGGAAGGACTTTCAGAGGGAAGGCACTAGTATTAGGGGAAGGGTAGAGAGAGTGGGGAAGGCTTTTTGCAGAAGGCGGAATTTAAATTGAATATGGAAGGAAACCAGGAGGCAGAAGGGAAGAGGGAGGCAATTCCAGACATGGGGATTAAGCAGTGAAAAGGCATCAAATTGTGAGGTGGAATGTCTTGTGCAAGGAATAATAGCAAGATGGTCAGTGTTATTGAACTGTGAAATATGTGGAGGGGAGTGAAGTACAAGAGGAGTAGAAAGGTAGGGAGGGGCCATGTTGTGAGGATGTACAGAAGCCCAAGAGAAGACTTCATATGGAGAAAACAGAAAATACTAGAATTTGAGTAGGGGTGGGAGAGGTAGTGATACCATCAGAGGTGCCCTTTAGGACAATCACTTTGGCCCCTGAGTGGACAATGGACTGGAGTAGGGAGACACTTAAGTTTGGGAGCTGAACCAGAAGGCTATTTTGGAATAGTTCAAGCATGAGCTGATGAGAGATTGCACCAAAGTTTTACCTGTGAGAATGGAGAAAAGGGGCTATATATGAAAAAATGTTGCAAATATAGAAATGATGGGACTTGGCAACAGATTAAATATATGGAGTGAGAGGGAGAGAGAGGGATCAATGATAATACATCTTGCTGACTGGGAGAATGGTGGTGCCCTTTACAGTAATAGAGAAGTTAGTAAGAAAAAAGTTTTGGCTATCTGGTTTGAGCATGTTGAGTTTGTAGGATATGATGTGAGGAGGGCATAGGGGAAATTCACACCAAGTTCTCCATAATACCTGAAGGAAGAAGATAGAACTTTGAGCAAAGAAACTGAGGAAAGCTTTATAGAAGAGGTGACATCTAAAGTTCCTTGTTTACATGAGAAGCCTTAGATATACATCTTTAAACACAGAGAAACATTGCCTCAGGCATATATAAGAAAGACATATGTTTACATGGGGCATGGGGAACCTTTGTGAATGCTCTAAGAGGACAGACTGCTAGTTAATATTAGGAAACAGTATTCCAATTGGGCTGCAACTTAGAGTGTGTACAGGGGAGTAACATAAAACAAGTATAGAAAGGTGGGTTTGACCTAGAGTGTAGAGTGTCTTAATGCCAGGCTAAAGGGTTTGCATTTTCTATTATTAGCAATAAGGAACACTGAAGGTTTTTGTATGACAGTAAAAATATCAGACCTGTGCATTAGGGATATTATTTTGCAATGGAGCAATTGGAAATGCAAGATTGGAGGCAAGAAGACCAGTTGGAACTCTGTTGCCTCTCTTTGACTCCCCATGTAAATGAGAGATGAGCAACTGAACCCATACAGATCCTGAACATGTGTGTGTGCACATGAGCATGTGCATGCATGTACAGGTATGCATTGAGAGGGCTACCTTTCTGTTTTATGCCCAAAGAGTTATTAAACTGCCTATACCCTTTGACCCTGCAATACCACCATATAATCTATTTCCAAAGATGATTAGGGAAAAAAAAAAAGAATCTATATGTTTTAAAATGTTACAGCAGCTTTCTTTGTGACAACAAAGAACTGGAAATTGCAGGGATGTCCATCAATTGGAGAACAGCTGAACAAATTGTCATATATAATGGTGATGGAGTTACTATGGTTTTATAAAAAATGATGAGCTCAATTATTTGAAAAAACCCATGGAAATACTTGCACAAAAAAAGCAAAATGAGCAGAACCAAAAGTACATTGTATACAGTAACAGCAATATTCTTTTCAGAACAGCTTTGAGCAAATAAGTCATTTTGACTGTTATAAATATCTGAGTTAACTATAAAGGATATATGAAGAAAGATACTCTCTGCATCCTGAGAAATAACTGATAAATAGAAGTATGTATAAAATAATTTAAAATATATATACACCTATTTGTGTCTAATGGTAGCCATCTCTGGAGGGGAGGGGAGAAAAAAGAAATTTACATAACATATATATATATATATATACTTAAAAGAAATAGCAAGTTGTATATAGTAAGTAGATTTGCAGTTTCATGTGCAATCATCTTTTTTTATTATACTATGTTATGGAAACAATTGCTTTATTCCATGAATTAAAAATAATAATAATAAAAGCATATAGCTTTGGGAATATAAGAGCAGAAAAGCAGAACAGTGAGGAATAAGCTGCTTACTAGAAAATGTAGCCAGGAACATGGGGCCACTTTCATGATTTTCTAACAGACTCTATGCAGGGTGCCCTCACCTGCCTCCTCCCAGTCACCTAGGCTTGCAAACTAGTTGTCATCTTTGACTTCTCACTCTCTCACCCCCATATCCAGTCTATTGACAAGACCCGTCTTTTCATACCATCTCTCGGATATACCTACCCTCTTCTCTCCTCTGACTCTGCCACCATGCTGGTATAGGCCCTCATCACCTCAAGTCTGAACTATTGCAATAGCCTGGAAATACAAGTTTCTTCCCAGTCCATTTTCCATTCGACTGTCAAAGTGATCTTTCTAAAGGGCAATGTCACCCTTCTCCTACTCAATATACTCCAGTGGCTCCCTGTCACCTCCAGGGCCAAATATGAAATTCTCTTTGGGATTCACAGGCCATCATGACTTCCACCAACCCATCCACACCCACCACCCACCCTGGCCAACTTTCCAGTTTTTTTATACCTTACTTTATACCTTACTAAGAGGTATAGAGGATAGCTAGGTGGTAGAGTGTATAAAACACTGGACCTGGAATTATCCTCATGAGTTCAAATCTGGCCTTAGACACTTACTGGCTGTGTGACCCTGGACAAGTCACTTAACCCTGTTCGTCTCAGTCCCTCATCTATAAAATGAGCTGACGAAGGAAATAGCAAACCACTCCAGTATCTTTGCCAAGAAAACCCCAAAGGGGATTACTAAGAGTCAAATATGAGTAAAATGACTCAATAGGAACAAAGAGAGCCTTGGAATGTAGCCTGGGGGCATCAAGACATTAGGTAACTTGTCCAAGATCGCAAAGACAACACAGTCAACAGAGATAGGATTTCAGGTCTTCTGGGTTCTAAGGATAGCTCTCTGTCCACTACACCCACAATCTCCCCGTTATTATTATAATTATTACACTGATTTCCCCAGTGGAGAGAATGATTTTTCCCTCCTCAAATTCCTCACAATCCTTTACCTGATCTTCTCTTTAGCACTTATGTGACCGTCCTTGGTAGTAGCAGAGTTATTCACATACCTGTCCTTACCTCTATTAAACTAAGCTCTTTGAGAACAGTCTGCTCAATACCTTGGAGGACCTCAGGGTCAGTCCCCAGAACTTTGCAGACTGTTTTGCCACATTTAGTAAATGCTGAATTGAGTTGTTTGCTCCAGATAGGTTTTTAGGAACCCAGGTAAGCATGACATAGTTTTCATGGGTGGCCATGTTCAAAAAGATTTTTGTTTAACTATTACAGATAACAAATTGAGCTTAGAACTAGACTGGAGATCAAATTGAATTCACACAATTTTCTGTGATTCTAAATTGCTGACTGCCACCAAGGCTCATTTCTGTGACATCAACATTTTCTTGTTGGTGCTATATGGCAGTGAGCCATCAGATGCCATGATCTGTAAGAGTCAACATGACAAGTAAGCCAAAGGGCAAGGGGAAGACAGACAGTGGACATAGATTGGCATCAGCATCTTCTGGTCTTCTCTATTATGTCCCAGAAACCCCTTCACCCTGGAAGATCACTGAATCTCAGGATCTCACACCTAGGAAGTATCCTATGCCCTTAGGTCCCCTCCTCTGATTGGAAGCTGAAGAGCTCCTCTCACAACCTCATTCCTTCCTTCCTTCTTTAGATAAATGCAATTTACATATTTATTACATACCTACTTTTTGGGGGATGCGGGGCAATGAGGGTAAAATGACTTGCCAAGGGTCACACAGCTAGTAAGTGTCAAGTGTCTGAGACCAGATATGAACTCAGGTCCTCCTGAATCCAGGGCCGGTACTTTATCCACTTCCTTCTTTTGATAAACATTTATTATTTATTCTGTGTTATGACTGGAATACAAAAGAGGCAAAAGACAGGAAAGAGCCTGTTATCATTATTTAGTCAGTTTTCAGTCATGTTGGAATCTTGCATTTTTTCACTAGCTGTCATCCATGCCTGGCATGCTCTACCTCCTTATCTTTTTACCCACTGAAATCCTTGGTTTCTTTCAGCTAAAATCTCAACTTCTAGGGATTTCCTGGTCCCCCTTAATGTTAAAGCCTTCATTCCTGAGATTATCTCCAATTTCTCTTCCATATATCTTGTTTTTACATAGTTACTTGTATCTTGTATTTCTGATCAGACTGTGAGCTCCTTGAGAGGAGGCCTGGTTTTGTTTGTTTGTTTTTTCTTTTCTATTCCCAGTGCTAACACAATGTCTGGCACACAGCAAGTGCTCAATCAATGCCTGTTGACCACTGACTGACTAATCAAGTGATACAAGACCAGAAATAGAGCATAATTATGTAGTGAAAACAAGATTTGTATTGGGAGTTGGAGTTGCAAAGATAGATATGACAAATCCTTATCCAAGGAGCTTGCATTCCACTAACAGGGTTATGATGTGGATATAAATAGGCATGCTACAAGGGTGAATGTTGTCTGATAAGGGCAACTGCTCTGGGAACTGGGGACACAAAATGCCAACAGATTGACAGCTCAAGTGTTATATTAGTAACCTCAAACCATGAAGAGAACCTGAGGGTATATAGATGTAGTGGAAAATTACTGTGCCATAGGGAAAGATAAATAGGAAAAATTCAGAAAAGCACTGGAAGTTGCATGTGAACTAATACAAAAATCAAATAAGCAGAACCAGGAAAATAATATTCACAATGACCTAGAACAATGTAAATAGAAAACAAAACCAAAACTGAACTTTATCATTATAATGAATGTTTCTTCCTTGAAAAGACAAAAACATTCATGTTCCTCCCTTCTTTGCAGAGGTAGTGAATTGTAGGTGTCTAATATTACATCTACTTCTAGACTCAATTTATTTGTTGATCAATTTTTCTGGATTGCTTTTCCCTTCTCTTTCTTTTTAATCCTTTGTATCAAAGGATGGCCTTAGTGGTAGAGAAGGGAAAAGGATTGATTTGGAAATGAAGATAATGTAGCAAAAAGGATATCAATAATTTTAAAAAGAATCAGAGGGATGCATGCAGTACACTGGAGAATTTCTGGGAAGGCATATTACAGAATTATACAGGATCAGGATAGTGGGAAAGAGTTGAGATCCTGTGCTGGTGAAAGGAGTATCTACATTGATGAGATCACAGACCCATGAAAGTATCAAAGAGAAAGGCACCAGGAGGCTCTAAGAAGAATGTTAACTAATTTATGGAAGACATAATATTGGAATCATTACCAGGGAACAGTGGTTATTGTAAATCCTTAATCCCTCAGGAAACAGAACCCATGTTCCTGTTTTCATTTTCGAGTCTGAACTGTGGTTCAAAGGTCAACAATGAAAGACCTTATGCTTCATCCTGATAAAGTCATTAATTCTCCTTTCCCCTCCCTTCTGTGGGAAATTGTCAAGGGGGTTGTTTAGAAATCTCTGTGTGGAGAAGAGAGCTGTTTGCAATCTGTGAAAGTTAAGCAAATTAGCAGAATTATTAGGAGAGAGACAATTTTCTCCAGCCTACAAACAACCATTTGTTAAATTGGTCCACACAAGAGAATTCTATCGATCAGCTAATAGTTCAGGGCCGGAGAAGGGGCAAGGACTTTGGGCTGCTGGAGGGATGAAGGCAGCCCTGGCTTTACACAAAAACAGTCACAAAACCTGGTTTTTAAAAGCACCCCCATGCTTTCTTCATTGCTCAGTGCTGGGGAAAAATCTGGAGGCTCTCCTGTTTATAGCTCTGCCTTCCCTCACTGGATTCAAATCAGGGCTAAAGGATGAGCCTCCCAAAATAGAAGTGGGAAGAAGAGGCTTGCTTGCATGAAGGCCAGGTACATCTCATGCCAGGTGTCCTGTGCACCTGCTTCCTCTTCCCAGTGCCTGAGATAGCTGCTGATCTAGTTGCTTCCCCTTTGGACCTAAGTTTTGGGTCTGAGAAAAGCCAGGAACATGAAAGGTCTAAAGAAAGAAAAAGAGAAAGAAAGCAAAGCCAATAAAAAAAGCAATTTCTGGAAATGGTGATGACAATATTTCTAATAGCTCACATTCACTTTGCGATAGCATTTGGCTATTGATTTGATACTTTTATGCATGAGAGGGGCACTTAGCAGGAAAGTACAGATTAGCAGATGAATATGCTTTATTAACAGATAGCTGTTGGAAATGATGTCAGTTTTGCATTTGAAAGAGACATCTGATTTATTCAGTTATTGAATCAACTTATTCAGGCTTGAAGATATAGTAACACTTCATTTAGAAATTTCCAGTGTAGAATTTCTCATTGCTTTACTTTGAATGCTCATTTCTCCCGTGGAAAAAGTAAAGAAAGATTCTCCAATCTCTGCCATAGTAGAGAAATGAGGCAGATACGGGCAGGGTATGTTTTTGTTTAAAAAAAATTTTTTTACACTGATCATTTGACTGTTTTCACTCCCACCTCAAACAGGAGGAGTTCCTTCCTATTAAATCCATAGCTTTTGAACTGTGGCATCAATGGTGAGAACGGCAAATCTGTATGCTCAATTGGTTGGTAATCAGATGGAGATTCCTCCTCCCCACAGCTCCATTCATAGTCATCAGTAAGCATCCTTTAATTACTATGTAATTACACACCTTATTTCATCTCTGAGAAAGAGCCAAAGGACTCTAGGACCATCCAATTGAAACCAAATGTAGTTTCAGAGCCCAAGAACAACAATACAATTTATTATCAACTGGTTCTCCCCCTTTACAATGTAACTATCTGCATCTATGACGTGAGACTGCAATGTCACATCTCAGAGGGGTCATTTGATTCAGTTCAATTCAACTGAACAAGAGTACTCCTACTGTGCACCAGTGTTAAGTGCTAGAGAGAAAAAGATCTAAAATTCCATAAAGCAATCCCTGTCCTAAAGGAAATCACATTGTGTGTGTGTGTGGGGGGGGGGAGTAGTGGTAGTGAAGTAATAATAAGAAAATGGGCAACTCAATTATATAGAGAAAGTAACATATATATACACACATACCTATATGTACACATACACACATACATGTGTATATGTGTTATATGTGTTTCTATATTACTTTCTATATTATATATGTATATATGTGTGTATATGTATGTGTATATATATTACTCTCCATAGAATTTAATTACCTATGTTCTTATTATTACTTCACCACCACTACCACCCCAAATATGGGTGTGTATATATATGCATATATACATATAAAATATAGAAACTAATATAGAAACACACATATATAATACAACACATACACATATGCATATGTAATATATAAACTAATAAACACATATAATAGAACATACATACACTTTTATATATATACACATACATATACATACTCATACACATATACACACACATGCATATACACACATACACATGTGCATATGCATGCATTTGCATATACATACTCACATGCATACACATATATATGCGCATATACCCCCCACCCCCCAAAAAAAAGTCACTCTCAGATGAGACACATAAAAGCTAATTATCTACCTCCAGGGATGGCTCAAGTGCTGCTGGGTAATTTGGTGCTTCAGCAAATCAATCAGGTTAGATGGGAAATTCACCTTTATCTGAAGCCAAACCATTTTCTGAGAGATCTGTGAGGCAGTCTTCTCTGTGAGAATTAATTTTTTTTTTTAAATCCATTCACCACCTAGTCTACAAGAGCAATTTGCCCACGTATGAGCAAACAACTCCAGCTCTAAACTGGTCTAGAAGGATTCTGGACCACCCTAAGGTAAACTCTCTCCAGCCTTAAGTAACCATGTGCCTGCATTCCTTACCTACATTATTCCACTTAGAGACTGCTATTTTTAGAAAGCTGGCCCACAGCCAGGCCTCCCTAACTCAGATAAATGGGAGGTATGGCAGTCTCAATTAGTGAAAGGTCTAGAAGAAATGTAGGCCCATCCACAACAACAACAATGTTAAAGGTTTAGTGAGCATCTTCTGTGTGCTGAGCACTATGCTGGGGACTGCCAATGGAGAGGGTTAAGATACTGCTTCAATTTTTGAGTATTCATTGAGAAAACAAGATGTAAACATGGCAGGGCATATTTGTATGAATGTATCATAGCACAAATGAATGGCTAATCAAATGTGACAAAACACTTATCTTGCTGCACAGTTTGGAGGAAGACCTGGAAACTACTTGTGGATGTGATGTCGATCATTCATAATGGTCCACTCATGTCCTCTTCTAATGCCTTCCATTATGGTGTGAAGATGACCTCTGGTCTTTAAATTCATTCCAGTAAACCATCAACTACAATACTGGGCACATAGTAGGCATTTAAATATTTGTCAAATTGATGGAATTGAGCACTCCTTACACAGCTGGAAAGGCACTGTCAGGACCCAATGGTCAACTGTGGCAGTTATCCAAAGACCAAATCAGTAAAGAGCAGAGAGGCTTGTCACTAAAAGTTTATCTGCCAGAGGTTGCATTGCTTGGTCACAGTGATTGGTAAAGATAATCTGCTTGGGCATAGAAGAGGTGCCATTGGCACCAGTGAAGGAAGTGCCAATGAAATTACAAAAATATTAGATGTTCACTTCCAGTTATTGCTTGTAATAAACTTGTAAGTCTGGCACATTATACTAATAATGAGCCAACATTTTCTTTCTTTCTTTTTTTTTTACAAGCCAACATTTTTAAGTGAGCTAGACATTTTCTTTCCAATTAGGAAGGTAGTGTGGTATACTGGAAAGAATATGAGATTTGGAGTAAGAGGACCTGGGTTTGAATACTAGTTTGTATATTTATTACTTTTGTGATCTTGGACAAGTCATTTAATTTCTTTGGGCCTCAGTTTCCTTTTTCTGCAAAATGAGAAGGCTCAACAAGTTTATTTCTAAGATCTCTTCCTAAATCATTAAACTCTTAGGTAGTAAACCTCTTTCCAAAGGGTTTTTCAAAGGTAAACCAGCCCAAAAAAAAGTAAACCAGGACAGTCATGACTTAATGATCATAAACATCATCAGGAAGTTTTATACTGGTATACTCCTATTTCACATTAGTTTCAAATGCTGGATTTGATTTTAGAAGTAACTAAGTCCAAACTTACTCCCATTGCATGAATCCCCTCTACAGCATTCTTGAGAAATGTGCAGTCTCTTCTTGAGCACACACTTTGTGACAAGCAATCTACTATTTCTTTATTAGAGAGCTCTGTTTGTTAGGGAGATCCACTCTACATTATGTCAAAATATTTTTCCTTGTAACTTTTGCTGGTTGGTCCCAGTTCTGCCCCTGCACAGAATGTGTTACCACATATAGGAAGGCAGGGCAGTTTAGCTGTGAGGATGGCAAAAAGGCAGCTATAGGTGGGAATGACATGCTGCTATTCAGTCATTTTTCAGTCATGCCCAACTCTTCATGACCCCATTTGGAGTTCTCTTGGCAAAGATCCTGGAGTAATTTATCATTTCCTTCTCCACTCATTTTACAGATGATGAAACTGAGGCAAATGGTTAAATGACTTGCCCAGAGTCACACAGCTAGGAAATGCCTGAGGCCATATTTGAATTTAGGAAAATGAGTCTTCCTGACTCTAAAGTCAGCACTCTATTCACTCTGCCTCCTAGCTGCCCAGGGAATGGCTTATAAAATTTCTCTTCTGGGGGCAGCTAGGATAAATCCCTGGCCCTGGATTCAGGAGAACCTGAGTTCAAATCCATCCTCAGACACATGATACTTACTAGCTGTGTGACCTTGGGCAAGTCACAACCCTCATTGCCCTGAAAAAAAAAAGTGAAATCTCTCTTCTGGAACTATCTATAGGCAGCAGGTAAAAAGGAAAGGAAATTTTCTTTTATAAAGCAAGATATAAGATAAAAGAAAAATTATACAAATAACAGAAAAAGAAATTTCTGGACTGGATTTAGTAAATCTAGCCCATACTATTGCTGGTTAAGGGATGTGGGTCTTGGAAGAAGGCAGAGTCAGTCAGCTCACTGCAGAGCTATATGGTTTGTTGTGCTTGGTTAGTTTTCCCTGCTAGCCTCTGGTTTCATGTGTATTATGCATGGTTTGGGGGATATCCTATATGCTGGACTATGCTTTGAGATGCACAAAGTTTTAGGCACAGAAAACACTTAAGGAATGTGACAGTGATAACTTTTTCACCTTGTCAAGGACAGCTAGATATTCCACAACACTAGCTAAACCTTTCCCTGTTCTTTCAGGTGTGCCCAGGTGTGCCAGGTCAGAGGTTTTAGGAATCTTTCAACCAGAGGTCATGGAACCCTGATAATCCCTCATCCATGTAGCACTTGAATTATTTTATTTGGTTTTGGGGGGGTTGGGTTTTGGGGGGGTGGCAGGGCAATGAAGGTTAAGTGACTTGCCCAGGGTCACACAACTAGTAAGTGTCAAGTGTCTGAGGCCAGATTTAAACTCAGGTCCTCCTGAGTACAGGGCTGGTGCTTTATCCACTGAGCCAACTAGCTGCCCCCCACTTGAATTATTTGAAAACAGGTATTAGAGCTTTAATAAGTCTTCTAGTCTCCAGACAAAACATCCCCAGATCTTTCAATTGATCCACATATGAAATGACTCCAAGTTTCCTTTGCATCCCAGTCATCTTCCTCTAGATGGGCTCCAGCTCATCAATGTCCTTTTTAAAATGTGAGCCTGAGAACTAGACATCATACCCAAGATAGATTATTTTGACCTGCCTGAGCCAAAAATTAGTTTAACTTATCTTTTAACATGGTAAGAAATTTACAAACACTTTCATGATGTGATCTTCTATGAGAAAAGGACCCATGTGACTGAAGGACCATGAAAGTATCTTAACTAAGTATGTGCTTTCTCCAGAAACTCATAGGAACCAATTCATAGAATTATTTGGAGAGATGGAAGGGATCTCAACAGTCATTTAATCCAACCCATACTCAGGAGCAGTCCCCCCACTAACAGACCCAACAAATGGCCATTCTGCCTCTGCTTAAAATCTCCCTGGAGGGGCTTGTTCAATATTAGGAAAACTATCAGCAAAATCAACCATATCAATAAGAAAATAAACATATGATTGTCTCAACAGATATAGAAAAAACTTTTGACAAAATACAGTACCCATTCCTATCAAAAAAAAAAAAACCAGTAGAGCATAGGAATAAATGGAGCTTTCCTTAAAATGATAAGTAGTATCTATCTAAAACCATCAGCAAGCATTTTCTATAATGGGGATACACTACAAGCCTTTCAATAAGATCAGGGATTCCCATTATCACCTCTATTATTCAATATTGTACTAGAAATGTTAGCTTTTGCAATAAGAGAAGAAAAAGAAATTGAAAAAAGTAGGCAATGAGGAAATAAAGCAGATGATATGATGGTGTTATCTTTGATATGGGAATACCATAAGCTATGATAAAAAAAAAGATGGTATACTTAGAGAATCAACTAAAAACTACTTGAAATAATTAACAACTTTAGCAAATTTGCAGGATAAAATAATCTCACATAAATCATTAGCATTTATATATATATGTATATATATATATAACTAGCAAATTTTAGCAATAAGAGATAGAAAGAAAAATTCCATTTAAAATAACTGTAGATAATATAAAATACTTGGGAGTCTACCTGCCAAGACAAACCCAGGAAATATATTAACACAATTATAAAACACTTTTCACACAAGTAAAATTAGATCTAAACAATTGGAAAAATATCAATTGCTCATGGCTAGGCTGAGTCAATATAAAAAAATGATAATTCTACCTAAATTAATTTACCTATTCAGTGCCACACCAATCAAACTACCAAAAATTATTATATATAGCTAGAAAAATAATAGCAACATTCCTTTGGAAGAACAAAAGTTCAGGAATATCAAAGGAATTAATGGTGGAAAATGCAAAGGAAGGTGGCTTAGCCATACGAGATCTCAAACTATATTATAAAGTTGAAATCATCAGAACTATCTGGTAGTGGCTAAGAAATAGAGTGGTAGATCAGTGGAATAAATTAGGTGCAGAAGACACAATAATAAATAACCATAGTAATCTATTATTTGATAAATCTTACTTAAGACCCCAGAGTCTAAGATAAGAACTCACTGTTTGACAAAAACTGCTGGGAAAACTGGAAAACAGTATGGCAGAAAGTAGGTATAGATCAACATCTTATACTGAATACCAAGATAAAGTCAAAATGCACACATGATTTAGACATAACACATGATACCATAAGCAAATTAGGAGAACAAGAAATAGTTTACCTGTCGGATCTATGAAGATAGGAAGAATTTATTACCAAACAAGACAGAGAACATTGTGGTATGTAAAATGGATAATTTTGATTACATTAAATTTAAAAAGGTTTCTCACAAAGAAAACAAATGCAACTGAGATTAGAAGGAAAGCAGAAAGCTGGTAAACAAGTTTTACAGCAAGTGTCTCTGATGAAAGCCTCATTTCTGAAATATATAGAGAATTGAGCCAAAATGATAAGAATGTAAGTAATTTCCCAATTGATAAATCATCAAAGATATGAACAGGCAGTTTTCAGATGAAGAAATCAAAGCTATCAAAAGTCACATGAAAAATATGTTCTCAATCACTATTGATTAAAGAAATGCTAAGTAAAACAACTCTGAGCTACCACCTCACACTTATCAGATTGGTTAATATGACAAAAAAGGAAAATGATAAATGTTGGAGAAGATTGAGAAAATTGAAACACTAATGGACTACTGGCTGAGTTGTAAACTGATCCAATTATTCTGGAGAGCAATTTGGAATTATATCCAAAGGACAATCAAACAGTGAATACTGAGGCAGCTAGGTGGCACAGTGGATAAAGCACCAGCCCTGGATTCAGGAGTACCTGAGTTCAAATATGGCCTCAGACACTTGACACTAGTTCTGTGACCCTGGGAAAGTCACGTGACCCTCATTGCCCGACAAAAAAATAAAATTTTCAATTAAATTAAAATAAACTGTGAATGCCCTTTGATCCAGCAATGCTACTACCAGCTCTATATCCAATAGATCATAAAAAAGGGAAAAAAGACCTATATGTATAAAACTATTCATAACAGCTCTTTATGGTGACTAAGAATTAGAAACTGAGGGGATACCTATCAATTAGGGAATGACTGAACAAGTTGTGGTATATAAATATAATGGAATACTATTGTGCTATGAGAAATGATCAGCAGGCAGATTTCAGAAAAAACTCGAAACAGGAACTAATGCAAAGTGAACAGAATCAAGAGGACATTGTACACAGTAATAGTGTGTAACAATCAACTGTGATTGACTTAGCTCTTATCAATGCAATGATCCAAGATAACCTCAAAGAATTTATGATGAAAAATACTATCCACATCCAGAGAAAGAACTGATGGAGTCTGAATGCAGATCAAAGCGTACTATTTTCACTTTATTTTTGGTGTTTTTTTTTCCTTTTGTTCTGTTTCTTATTTCACAACATGACCAATATGGAAATATATTTTAGATGATTATACATATATAACCTGTATCAAATTTTTTATCATCTTAGGGAGCAGAGGTAGGAAGGGAGAGAGAAAATTTGGAACTCAAAATTCTATTAAAATATTTAAAATTGTCTTTACATATAACTGGAAAAAATAAAATCTATTTAAAAGGGGAGAAAAGACCTCCCTGGTGGAAGAACCTATCACCTTTTGAGGTAGCTCATTCCACTTTTTTGTTGTTGTTCTCTAGTCATTTTAGTTGTGTCTAACTCTTCCTGACTCCATTAGGGGTTTCCTTGGCAAAGATACTAGAGTAGTTTTTCATTTCCTTTTCCAGCTCATTTTACAGATGAGGAAAGTGAGACAAACAGGTTTAAATGACTTGCTAATCATATAGCTAATAAATATCTGAGGCTGAATTTGAACTCAGGTCTTCCTGATTCCAGGCTTGATACTCTATCCACTATGACATCTAGCTGCTCCATTCTACTTTTAGACAGTTCTAATCATGAGGAAGGTTTTTTTTCCTGGCATCATATCTAAATCATGCTATTCATGAATCCCACCCATTGCTATCCATGCTTTCTGGGGCAAATCCTTTTTATATAACTCATTGCCTGCATCTAGTGAGATGAGAGGTATAGAAGGTGATACATCTCTCTTTGGTATTTTGTTCAGTTTCACCTATTTGGAAATTATGCACATTTATGTATGGACTCTTCTCATACTATTAAGACCACAAAATAGAATAAAAATGAAGAGATTCAAACAGACTATTATGAAATAATGTAAAGAAAACAAAAATGGAATCAGAAATACCTGCTAACTGTGACCATATAGGAGGACAAGTGAAAGAAAAGGAAGAGGGTAAGTAAAAAATCCTGATGAAAACAGAAAGAATAACTAAATCATGGAGATATTTTATCCAATAAAATTAATTATTTTATCTTTAAATGGTTATTAAAGAATTGTTTTTTTAAAAGAAACTAATTCACAATTCTCTTCAAATTGGCTTTGGGGATTGGGAACGCTGTACTTCTTATAGCGAGCCCAAATCTCTAGAAGATTTTTCTTTCAAACTAGCCTTTTTCACTTCATTATTGAAGTGCCAGTTAGAGATATTTCATGGTTTAAAGGAAGCTTTGGTGTCATCTCACAGGAGACAAAGTAATTTGAGGGGAAGAGCCTGACTGGAAACAGGGGAAAGTTTCCTTTAACAAATGTGATCTTCTTGCTAAAAACCCCCAGAACCTGTAAGAGCATTTTATTAAAACAAGTCCCAGGAGAGGAAGAAGAAACATTCAGACATAGAAATATTCCAAGTAGAGATATATTCTCTTCTTTAAGAAATTGGGAGAAATTAATTTTTAAAAACTACAAAGTTGTCCTATGTGTTTATGTGGGACTGAATGCACTTAAAAAAAATCATCTTCCAGGATTCTAAGAGCAATGTCTTAAAAGTGTGAATACAAATTTAGACCTTTAATTTACATTCAAGTCCATAAATATACATATATACTACAATATATAAAAAAATCTTAAACTCAGGAGATAATGATTCATATTTCTTTCTCTAGCACTATAAGGTTTACTAAACACTTCCTTCATGACAGATCAGTGAGGTGGGTCATGTAAACCAAGACTGAGAGGGCAAGTGTCTTTCCCATGGCCATATAACTAGGAAACATCAGAGAAGGGATTTAAACCTAGGGCCCCTACCTCCAAGCCCCAGACTCTATTTGCTATGCCATATGATCTCTAAAGATCATAGGGTCCTCCCTAGGGAGTAAAACCTGTACTGAATATTGATAGCAATTCCTTCCAGACAAGACCAGAAACAAATGTTTCAGTCCTTTTTGTCTTTCTCTGAGTCCTAAAAACAATCATTTATATCACTTGATTCTCACAACAATCCTATAAGGTAGGCTGTATCATTATTTGCATTTTACAGATGAGGAAAATGAGGCACAAAAAAGCTGAAGTGATTTACCCAGGGTGATACAGCTAATAAGTATCTGAGGAAAGAGTTAAACTCGGGTCATCTTGACTTTAAGTCTGTAGAGCTACTGTGTGGGCTTTATAATTCAGTGGATCAAGCACTGGGCCTGCAGTCATGACGACCTGAGTTCAAATCTGGCTTCAGACACTTACTAGCTATGTGACCTTGTGCAAGTGACTTAATTTCTCTTTGCCTTAATCCACTGGAGAAGGAAATGGCAAACCAATCCAGTATACTTGCTAAGAAAACCTCATGGACAGCATAGTCCACTGGGTCATGAAGAGTTGGACATGCTTGAACAACAACAAATGGTCAAGTATCAGGTGTTTGGAAGCAGCTAGGTGGCTGCTGGGTCTGGAGTCAGAAAGATTCCTCTTTCTGAGTTCAAAATCAACTCTGACACTGTGTGAACCTGGCCAAGTCACTTAACCCTGTTTGCCTCAGTTTCTTCATCTGTAAAATGAGTTGGAGAAGAAAATGGTGAACCACTCCAGTATCTTTGCTGAGAAAACCCCAAATAAGGTCATGGTGAGTCAAGATACAACTGACGAAAGATTGAACAAAAACATTTTGACTCCAAATCCAATGTTCTTATTTACTGTGTTACCTAAATGTGGAATATGAGCTATTAAAATTGATAACTATAATACTAATTATGTGGGAAATTCTCTATCTGTCTCTGAATATATTAGGGGGGCAAAATTTGTCCCAGATAACTTAGATTATCAACATCCTCATCATCAAACATTCCCTGACACTCACTGGGGTCTTTGCTTGGCGGAAGAGAAAAAGATGAGAATGAGAAAAGACCAGTGGCTGCCCTCCCAGAACTTACAGTCTAATGAGGGGAATGAGAAATATTTACATAAGGACAGGAAAAATGCAACAAAAAGTAGTATGTAGTCAGGGTCAGGGGAGCAGGACAAGATAAAAGGGAAAATGGATCATTTTAGACTAGGAGTAAGGAGAAATCTAGGAAAGTTTCCCAGAGGAGTTAGGATTAGAACTGGGCCTTGAAGGATGGGTGGCATATGGATAGGCAGAGTGGGAGGGAAGGGTTGGGAATCAGGGTGGAAAGGGAGGAACATCTCTTGTAGATGTGGGGAGTCAGGAAAACATAAGACACAAGAAGAGTTATAGGGAGAGGTTAAGACTGGAAAGACAGATTGGAGGGAGACTATTGAATGCTACAGGAAAGAATCCTGTTTTTCTGCAGTGCCAACAGTGTATCTCAAATCATTTAAGGTTTCAGATCAGGAGGCTGACAAGGATGGATCTGAGTTCCTTCCTCTGTAAAATGAGGAAGTTGGAATAGATGACTGTAAAAGTCTCTTCCTGCTCTATGATCTGATAGTTCCTGTGACCTTTTTCCCTGAGAATGCTGTAGACTGGAAGAAGAAAAGTGTTGCCAAACAGGTTACACCATGGACTTAAATAGAATCCCTTGGGAGAAAGAGTTTTGTCATTGAATTGAGGGGGGGACCAAAAGAGCATCGACTTCATATTTGTATAGTGGTTACGTGTGTGTGTGTGTGTGTGTGTGTGTGTGTGTGTGTGTGTGTGGCAATTGGGGTTAAGTGACTTGCCTAGGGTCACACAGCCAGTAAGTGTTAACTGTCTGAGGCTGGATTTGAACTCAGGTACTCCTGACTCCAGGGCCAGTGCTCTATCCACGGTGCCATCTAACTGCCCCTGTATAGTGTTTTAAGACATTTCAAGAGAAGAATGTGTATAGTAATAGCGATATTGTTTTAAGAATGTCTTTGAGGGCCAGCTAGTTGGCCCAGTGGATAAAGCACTGGCCCTGGATTCAGGAGGACCTGAGTTCAAATCCAGTCTCAGACACTTGACACTAACTAGCTGTATGACCCTGGGCAAGTCACTTAACCTTTCTTGCCCTGCCAAAAAAAAAAAAAGAATGACTTTGAGCAGATAAGTCATTTTGATTATTATAAATATCCAAATTAACTATAAAACACATATGAAAAAAGATGCTATCTTCATCCAGAGAAGAAAGTGATAAATAGTAGTATGTATAGAATAATTTTATATACATATACCTATTTATGTCTAATGGTGGCCATTTCTAAGGCAGGGTGGGGGAGAGAAGGAGTAAAAAAAGAAAAAAAAAAGAAATTTACACGATAACTTTATTTTATATTTAAAAGGAATAGCAAGTTGTACATAATAGATTTGCAGTTTTGTGTTCAGTCAGCTATGTTATGGAAATGATTGTTTTATTCCATAAATTAAAAACAAATGTGGAGAAAAAGATTTTTCAAAGTGCTTTCTTTAAAATAACCTTGTGAATCAGGCATTTCAGGTATTAGACTAGTATTTAGATTTGTTTTGTGTTTTTTTTTTTTTGTGGGGGGGACTTGCCTAGGGTCACACAGTTAGTAAATGTTAAGTGTCTAAGGCTGGATTTGAACTCAGGTCTTTCTGAATCCAAGGCCCGTGCTTTATCCACTGCACCACCTAGCTGCCCCTAGACTAGTATTTAGATAAAGAAACTGAAGCTCCAAAGGTGAAGCGTCTTGCTTAGGTCACAAAGCTGGTATCAGTATCTTCACATTGAATCCAAGACCCCTCCTGAATCTAAGTCTAGTCCCCTTTCCATGACCTTCTGGTATCTAAGTAGCCAAAAGCTAAAAAGACTATTTTGTCACCTGCTCTTATAATTTTGCTCATACCTGTGCCTTCCATATATCCTCTTCTCTATAACACAGCTCATGGACACTATATGATTACGGGCCATATCTGATTTCTGTCCCTGCTTCTCCCTCCCCTTAGCTTTTATTTCTCTGCCAGAGATATTAGAGAATGGTTTCCACATCAATATGCTAAAGCATATGACTCAAAAAGTCCCAAATTCAGTGGATACAGCAACAAAATTTACAACTCTCTTCCAAATGGGATAAATGTGTCAGGGCTAGCCTCATACAAACAGCCCTCAGACATGGGCGTGACATTCAATAGGGTTCTGAGAAAGGAAGCCAGACACTGGACAGATCACTTCTATGATCAGCCCAATCATCACAGTCAATGATAAACAAGGCCTTAAGGACCATAATTCACTAGGACAGAAAGATGAGGGCAGTTTGCAAGAGTTATTTGCTTTTTTGGTGTATTTTTATGTCTGTGCATATGTTCACAAATGTGGATTTTCATGCATGTATTTTAAATAAAGGACCTGTTAAAAATCAACAAGAAACTAAAATGATAGCTGACATTTTTATAGTGCTTTAAGTTTTACAAAGAGTACCTACATTATTTCACATGATCCAAACAGAAACTCTTTGGTGTAGGTACTTCAGAAATTAGAATCTCCATTTTACAGATGAGAAAATTTAGGCTCAACAAAGTTTTATGACTTGACCATGGTTACATGGTGATTAATTATTTAAAGACAGTTTTGAACCCATGTCTCCTGACTGTAAGTCAAATGTTCTTTTCGCTATTATATATATATACACACACATACACATACATACATGCATACATATATACACACAGACACATATATATATGGGGGAGAGAGAATATTTATCTACATATTTCCTAGATGTCTAAGCAGCATCCCTTAATCTAAATGTTGGGGAGACTGTGGCCGTGGACAGGAATTCGCAGTGGAAGGAGAGTAATCAGAACATGCATGTATCTACTCCGCAAACGGCTGAATCTTGCCTGAAGTAATTTATAATGTCTCTTAGGCATCTTTATCTTAGGTTCCTTCTGATGGATCCCTGAGGGCCAATGTGTCAAGGTCCGTTGTGACAGAAATTGTTTAGACCTGACTATAGGGCTTGGCCTGTAGTAGTCACTAACATCTGTTGATTGAATTGGATTGAGGGGACTAAAGCACAATAAACTTTCAATCATTCACATGAATGAAAGAACACATTAGTGACATAAATAACCCCCAGAGTGCATAATCCCAAAGGCACATGTATATATGATAAAAACTCACTCTTAAGTAAAACTTGAAGGATTACAAAATGCTTTCCTCACAATAATCCTTTGGGGCAGATTGTATGCGTTATCATTTCTAATTTACAGATAAGGAAATTGAGACTTAGGGAGCCTTGTTCAGAGTCACTTTGTTTACAAGTGTCAGGACCAATATGAACCTTAGGAGACAAGTCTCCATACTGAGTCCAGATCTATTTCTATTACACCAAGGTACCTTTGGGACACACCACTGACTCTGAGTCTATGTGTTTCCAGTAGCAGGTTTGTCTTCCTATTTATATTTGGCTCAGGCAAACAAACTGTTTGACCTCAGGTCTCCCTTCCCAATTCTGAGCTTATTATCTGTAAAATGAGGAGTTTGGGCTAAATGATCTCTAAGAACTCTTCAGGTATTGCCTGATATTGTGTGATCCTTTAAATCCCAAAATAAGTTTTACTAATCTGGCCGATTTCGGGAAACAGGAGCCTGGTAGTAGAACTTGCCCCATAAACCACATGCACATAATGGAGAGTTGCTGGTAATTGTGCAAATGAATTGGAACATAACTGGTTATAACTGCTGATTGTAAACTGCTTCATTTCCCAATGGGATGTTATTATCCGGTAGCTCCCTGAAAGAGGGTAGTATTCATTCCTTCATCCTCCCGTAACCTCAACACCGGAGACCCCCCAGGTGTTAAATGGTGGGGGGGGGGATGAGTTTCGCAGAGAGAAAGAAAAAAGGAACAGTGAACACCATCAAAATCAGGAAGAACAAAATTTTCTAATGGGAAAAAATGTTCCCTGGGATATTCATCCCTAAGCCCCCTGCCCCAAGCACATACTCTCCAGTGAAGTGCCTCTGCTAGATATTATTATCATGAATAATAATAGCTATATGTGTCCACCACTTGTCTTTCCATTGCCCTTTGGGTGACCTGCAATTTTGATTTCTCAGAGATTGTGATATCCTATGATTCACAGATATATTGAAGAATGCTGGTGTTAAAATGATGACTTACATGCAAGAAGTAGCCTAATAGATATCATTCAGAAGATGTATGACTGGAAAAGGGAGGTGGAGTGGTCATCTATCAAGGGCAAGGGATGCCAGGTGGACAGCCTGGCATATGCTTCTCTGGCAACCATGGAACATGAAAAGCACTAATAGAAGGCTCCCAGAACATATGCCCCCTATGGAGGATTTATGAGAGCACAAGTACAAGAGTCAAACAGGCCGAGGACTGTATGAATGGGCTGTAGTCTGCACTGTAGGAGGGAATGTTGTCATTGATGAGATCTCAGAAACACTAAGTATTGAAGAATATAATAACTCACATTTTTATTAGCACCTTACAAAGTTAAAGCAGATGCCTCACAACAACCCTGTGAGGCAGAGAATGAAAGCATTATTATCTCCATTTTTTCAAATGTGGAAACTGAGGCTCAAAGTAGTTGTGTTCTAAACCCTGCATTTCAGGAAGAAAATTGACAAACTGGAGTGTATCCACAAAAAAATGACCAGGATGGAAATTTGAATAGAGATCAGACCCCACAAAGATCAGCTAAGGCACTGGTGATGTTTAACCTGGTGAAGGGAAGGCAAGGAGATGGAAGACCAGGCTTTGAAGCATTTGAAGGACCATCATGTATGGCATAGTCCACTTGGTCTACATGTCTAAGAGGCAGAAGTAGGAGCAATGGATTAATGTTGAAGAAAGGTAGATTTCAGCTGAATATAAGAGAAAAAATTCCTAATAACTAAAACTGTTCAAAAGTGGAATGGTTTGCATTGGAAATTTGCCCATCCTTGAAGGCCTTTCAGGTAAAGGCTGGATGACCATTTGGGGGGGGGCAGGGCAATGAGGGTTAAATGACTTGCCCAGGGTCACACAGCTAGTAAGTGTCAAGTGTCTGAGACTGGATTTGAACTCAGGTCCTTCTGACTCCAGAGCCAGTGCTTTATCCACTGTGCCACCTAGCTGCCCCCGGATGACCATTTTTACAGGAATGTTCTAGAAGTCATCCATGCTCAAGCTTAGATCAGGTCAGATAACCTCTAAAGTTCCTTTAAAGCCAGAGATTCTATGATTCTATATAGAGTAAACATGGTGCCAACACCATTTGACTTCCTGAGCTATTTTAGCAAAGGCACAGGGGCACCATTAGCTCCTTGAGGGCAGAGAATGTTTATGTTTTTATATCTGTATCCCTAGCACTTAGCACAGTGGTTGGCTTACAATAAACACTGAATCAATGCTTTTCCATTCTTTCATCAGTTGCTTGGTCAATTTAAATTCAGTACAATTAAAAAATATATATTAAAGTACCTACTCTGTTCCAGGCACTGGCAGGTTGTCATGGTTACAATGAGATGATGACTTATCTTGGGTGTAAATCTGGCCAAGAAGGAGATAGGGTGAGAGTGAATGAGCCCAAGTATTATGCTGGTCTCTATAGATACAGAATGTGACAGATATCCAAGCAGGAACACAAGGACTTTGTTATTTTTGTTTACACCAATGATGATAATGATAATGATGATGATGCTTTAAGGTATACAATATGGTGCTTTAAGGTTTGTAAAGTACTTTATAAATATTATCTCATTTTATTCTTATAAGAACCCTATCAGGGGTTGTAGATACTATTATTATACCATTTTACAGATAAGGAAATTGAGACCGAGAGATAAAGTGACTTGTCTAGGGTCATATAACTAGTGTTTCAAGTTAGATTTTAACTCAAGTCTTCCTGACTCCAGGCCCAGTGTGACCTCACTGCCTACATAGGAATACTCTGTGAAGTGGTATATTATGATAGGCTGAAAGTCACAAATCTTGGGTCATATTCATGACACTGCTACCAATTCTACCTGTATAACCTTGAGAAAATCACCAACCTTTCGGTGCCTTATTTTTCTCATGTATAATATGGTCTCAATGCATTTTCTTTTGCAAAAGGATCACTTTTTGTGAAAGTTGGAGTTGTAGAATAAACAGAATTCAAACATGATGTGACAAGGTATCCCACTAAAACCTAGCAGAAAGAGCACTGAACATGGGCTTAGAAGACCAAGATTTAAACCATAGAACTGCTCTTTACCAGCAGTGAGAGGGAGCATGGGCAAATTATTTCAAATTCCTGTACTTTGGATCCCTTATCTGTTAAATGAGAATAGTAAATACCTCATTAGGCTGTTGTGAGGAAAGAGGTTAGAAAATTCATGAGCTCTTTTCCATTAAACACAAGTTATTTTCCTTAGTGTTCATCTAGTCCAATGACCTCATTTTACAGATGAGGAAATTGAGGCTCATAGATGGTAAGTAGCTTGCCCAAGATTACACAATAAGCAAAAGCAAGGGCCCAGGTGTAGACCCCAGATCTCCTGGCTAGTCAGATGCCCTTTCTGCAATACCATATTATGCCCTAGTAATACCAGACACAGGACTTTGGTTATCTTCTTGGACATTGCCACCTTCCATGGTGATGATTTGTCCCTTCTCTGCCAGCTACTAGTGTCTTTCTTGCCAAAATTTATTTTGTATTTATTATGTATCATTTGTACGAACTTACTTATGTGTAGGCTATCTACCCTAATAGAATGTAAACTCCTTGAAGGTTTTTATTATTCAGTTGTTTTCAGTCATATCCAACTCTTTGTGACCCCATTTGGGTTTTTTTTTTTTTTTGGCAAAGATATCAGAGTTGTTAGCCATTTCCTTCTCCAGCTCATTTTACAGATAAGGAAACTGAGGTGAAGATGGTTCAGTGACTTGCTCAGGTCGCACAGATTAAATTTGTCTAAAGCTAGATTTGAATTCAGGAAGATGAGTTTTCCTGACTCCATACCTGTCATTCCATCTACTGTGCCACCCAGCTACTCTTTAAGGGTAGGCAGGTTCTATTTCACTTTTTCTCTTGGTATCCACAATGCCTAGCACAGTGCCTGGAATACAGTAGGAATTTACTAAATGCTTGTTAATTGGCTGTTTCTAAATGCACTAGGATTAGTGTGCTACGTAAAATGCTACCCAATCTTGAGGACTTCAGCAAGGCAACAAATGCAGCCAATGGCCATCCAGTTCTGGAGGGGGGCGGGGAAACAAAGCCAAAAAATAACCAGGAATGTAAAAATAAATTAGCTTGTATAGGAAAGACAATAAGAGAGAGTGAGAAGCATCTGTGGACACAGTTCATCTCTGTCTTATTAGAGCCATCTGTGTTTGCACCAGTTACCTGCATGTAGAGGGAATGCGAGAACTTTACAATTGAAAGGGCTCTGACAACCATAGTTAGTCAGATGATTAATGTGGGACTCACCTTGCAGGAGCCCTGAATTTTCAGTCAGAGAACCTGGGTCTTTGTTTCTTTCTCTCTCCAATAAGGGGGCTGGACTATTATTTTTAAAGTCATTTTAAGCTCTAAATCGTATTAAATTCTCATTAAAAGACAACCCAGGACATAAAGAATGGAGTATTTCTGTTTTATTCTTAAGGGTAGGGTGCTGAGAGGTGAGGGGGCAGTGGGATGTCCACCTAGCTGGAGAAGGTAATGAGAATTTACTGAACTCTGGTGTTTCCACTCATGTATGGTGACTGTGAGTTATATTTAATCAATTAAAAAGCTAATTGATTGACTTTTAAGGGTGTTATAAACAAGCACTTTAGGCTCAGGAGTGAAGGGAAGGGGTGGGGATGGAGAGTGTGTCAGATTTTTCCCCCTTCACAAGGTGAATGTTGAATTCAGGATGACTCAGAAATCCCTTTAGCTCATACTGGACTGAAACATTTCACACAGGACTGCAAATAGGAATTTCCACTTTGGCAGGAAAGGCCAACTGTCAGGCAGGGCCAGGGCAGGTGTTGAGAACAGGAAGGGAAAGTGGCCCCAAGGAGATTTTAACTCTCCCAGGGTGCCATGCTTGGGTACCCCAATGTCTCATGGACTCAGAGTTAAGAGGAATCTTGGAAATCTTCCAACTTAATTTTCTCATTTTGCCGATTAGGAAACTGAGGCCCTTGGGGGTGAAGTGACTTACTTGATCAAGGTCACATCATGAATAAATGGCAAGAGTTACTATGTTCTAAAGCAAATAGAGGGGCAGCTAGGTGGTGCAGTAGATAAAGCACTGTCCCTGGATTCAGGAGGACCTGAGTTCAAATCTGGCCTCAGACACTTGACACTTAATAGCTGTGTGACCCTGGGCAAGTCACTTAACCCTCATTGCCCCATAAAAAATTGAACTAAAGGAAATAGAAATAAGAAATATCCTTCTAACCCTTTTCTCTTCTTGGTTTTTGGGTTGGGGCAATGTTTACCTGCTTCTCTACTGTGGTGGTATAAATACCTTCTATGAAAGTAAACCTTTTAAAATGATTGGATATTGCCACAAAATATATAAAAATGTTTTTAAGTGTATATTATAATAATAATAGAAAATGCCATTTGGGCTATTAATCAATCAATAAACATGTATTAAGTGCCTATCATGTGTACCACTGTGCTAAGCAGTGGGGGTACAAAAAGAGACAAAAGACACTCCTTGTCCACAAGGAGCTTACAGTCTAATGGGGGAGATGGGATGAAAGAGGAGAAAGTAGCAAAAGGTATCTGAGTGATAGAAGATAAAGAAGAGGGGAGAAGAGGCAATTCATGGTGTATGGCTTCAATTTTTTTTAATGAGGTAGCTGCTGTGGTTTAGTGGAAACAAAAGTAACAATGACAACAACTAGTATTTATGTAGCATTTTAAGGTTTTCAAAGTGCTTTACTGAATATTCTATTTTAATTTATAGCAGCTCTCTTTGTGTTGGCAAAGAATTGGACATCAAGGGGATGCCAATCAATTTGGGAAATGGCTGAACAAGTTGTGGTATATGAATGTAATGGAATATTATTGTGATATAAGAAATGATTAACAGTCAAATTTCAGAAAAACCTGGAAAGTCTTAAGGGGATTGATGCTGAGTGAAGTGAGAAGAACCAGGAAGGCATTGTACACAGTAACGGCAACATTGTGCGATGGTCAACTGTGATTGACTTAGCTCCTCTCTGCAATACAATGATCAAGAAAATTCCAAAGGACTCATGATGGAAAATGCTTTCCCCACATCCAGAAAGAAGAAATGTGGAATCACAGATTGAACCATACTATTTCTTTTCTTTTTTTTGTTTTTGTTTTTTCTTTTTTGAGGTTTACCCCTTTTGTTCTGATTCTTCTTTCAAAACATGACTAATATGTTTGATGTGGTTGTGTATATAACCTATATCAGATTGCTTTCTGTCTTGGGAAGGGGGGGAGAGAAGGAAGGGAGGGAGAAAAATTTGGAACTCAAAATATTATAAAAAGAAATGTTGAAAGCTATCTTTGCATGTAACTGGGAAAAATAAAATACAATTGAGACTGAAAAAAATTCTATTTTAATTCATACTGGATTTCGAGTTTGAAGTTGTTCAGTCATTTTCAATCATGTCCAATTCTTCATTACCCCATTTGAGATATTCTTTTTTTTTTTTCATTTGAGATATTCTTGATGAAGATACTGGGGTGGTTTGCCATTTCCTTCTCCAGCTCATTTTACAGATGAGAAAACTGAGGCAAACAGGATTAAATGACTTGTTCAGGGTCACATAGCTATAAGTGTCTGAGGCTGGATTTGAACCCACAAAGATGAGTCTTCCTGACTCCAGGCCAGGAACTCTATCCACCACACTGCTTAGCCACCCTTGACTTGGTAAACCTGGTTTCAAACCCTATCTCTGATACTCCCTCAGAATATCTTTGGGCAAGTGCTTGATCTCTCTGAGTCCAAATTTCCTCATCTATAAGATTATCTTTCTTGCCCATGTCACATAGACAGTATGTGGATCAAATGAGAGTATGTATATGAAGCTGCTTGTGAATGATGATGTCCTATGTAAATGCTAAGTATTGTTACAATACTAAATAGACTTAGCAGACTGAAGAAGTACCCTATTTTACTCATGGTATATCTGAATTCAGATAATAATAATCTGCTATCATAGGAACTTGCTGTTATGGGAAAGTATCCTAAACTCTTCATCATCAAATATCCTCTACCATTAATACAAAATTCTCTCCTCCCTCTCCCAAATTAAGCAATATAAACAGTACACAAAAGGACCACAATTTGAATGCCTGCACTGCCTGCTCCCATGTTGTACAAAGGGAAGTGCTGATTTGGAGTCAGAGGGACTGGGTTTGAATTCTGCCTATGACTGACTGTGTGACTTTGGTCAAGTCATTTAATCTCTTTGGCTCTCCGCTGACTCATTTGCAAAATGAGGGGATTAAACAAGATGATTTTGAAGGTCCCTTCTAGCTCTAAATCTCTGATCCTATGTTTCTAATTTCTGAATCCTAAGAATGTTAGACCATTTTAATTTATTGCCATTGAAAGGTCTAAAAATGGTTGCAGTGCTTTGGAATGGTCAGAGCTCTGAATCAGGAATCTGGATAACTAGATATAAGTCCCACCCAGTATTGCCACTTCCTGGCTGTGTGACACTCAGTAAGTATCTATGCCTCAGTTTCTGCCATTTTCAAATGGTGAATTTGGTCTAGGTTGGTTCCGGTTCTAACATCTGCTTTTCCAATTTGTTATCTGAATATCAAACTCCATTCAATGGCCCTTAGCTCCTTTTCATAGCTGTCCTAACTAGATTCCCTTTTAAAATCAACATTCTCCTCTTCAGGCCTCAGCAGTTTCCACCCCTCTGATGACTCCCAGATCTTTTAGCTCTGATTTACCTGTGAATGATATTTCCCTAGGACACAACTGGGAGATAGTGTGAGGTTGAGAGTGTGTTCATTCCCTGGGGAATTAGGTGAACAGGGTGAGACTGAAAAGATAGAGGAAAGAAGAAGAAATATCTGGAGAATGGGGGAAACATAAGAGGCAACAAGCTCCACTGGAAATACTGGCGTGGAGGAGGGAAGGGAAATCATGTCGTTGGCTGTCCCCTGACACATATATAGGAAAGCAGTGAAAATTCTCGGGGAGTGCCTACAGTGTACTGCCCTGATGGAATTCCCCTTAGGAACAACCTCTTCCATGATCTCCCCTCAGTCTTTTCTTCAAAGAAAACTCTGCTAGTTCTGTTAACTGGTCAATGGAGCTTCCTCCTCCAGCTCACTACTCTCTTGTCTCAAAGAACCAGTGGACAGAGTTCCCTGGAGCATTCCTGAGGTGCTCTATGTATTTCTTCCCAAACCCCCATGCTGTGACTGTGTCATTTTTCTAGGCAGTTATAAATCTCACTCCCAACCCCCGCAAAAAATCCCCAAAGCAGTTGTGATAGATATATATGATCCAGGACTGTATTTTACAGAGAAAAAAATTATTTAAATCCATTTACATTCAGTGTTTTGTGCAAATTACAATGCCTGGAGCTTTCTTGCTGGATTCCTTCTCTTTCTTTTTTGAATAACTTAATTATCATCCAGCAAGGAAGAATTTTAATAATGGTGTTGTTTACATTAGAACCTGCTCTTAGGGATTAGAGAGAATTATTGAGATTGAAGAACAGAAAGTGATGGGATTTGGTTTGGTTTGGGTTTTGTCTTTTCTTTCTCTAAACCCAGGTGCTTAGACAGGAATGGTATTGGATCTATGAGATTTTTTTCCCTGGATTCCCTCACCTCCCCACTCTGCAAAATGTCAGAATATCTACAGGTCAGCTTATTAGGGAAAGAATACGCAGCAGTCTACTCTTCAGTGCTTGCTTTATGATGTAAAAGTTCAGTCCTCTTTAAGGGTTAATGATTATCAGTGCCAGCAGGTGACAATGGAAGGATTGGGGCTCTGTAGTGCATCAGGTCACATGCTTGTTTCTCTATCAATCCACTGGGAAAATATTTCTAAAGTTATCTTCATGCATTAGGTTTTTGATGGCCAGAAAAGTGCTCCTTGTATATCCTAATTAGAAAGCAACTTCCCTTTGTTGCTGAACAAACCTAGTCTCTGAGAGTCTGAAAAGTGCCTTCATCCTTGTATGGGAGGGAGGAAGGATTGTAAAGTAATTTGGTGTCTCGTGGTGGATGGAATAATGAGCTTGGCTTCAAGGAAACATGCGTCCAACCCCACCTCATTTAATAACTTTGTTATCCTGGACAAATTATTTAAACTTTATTTACTTCAGACAAATATCTAAAACTTATTTACCAAGTCATACAAGGGTTGCAATCTGTATTAATAGAGGGTAACAATGGTAGTGTGATGTAGGCAGGGATGATTTCTTACAGATGACAAAACTGAAGCTCAGAGAGGTTAAGCACTTTTCCCAAAGTCCCTCAGCTAAGGAGCAGTGAAGGTACAATTCGAACCTGGGGCTTCAGTGATGGTAAAAACAACAGATTCTATTTATATTCATTAGTTGAGCGAGAAGATTAACTTCCCTGAGCCTCAGTTTTCTTATCTGTGAAATGGGGATGTTAGAGTAGATTCCAGTCTCTAAAATCCCTTATAGCTTAGATCTAGAATTACTGTATCATCAGGGAAACAAACAATCGGAAGAAAAGATGGTGGGGTCATGGTGAAAGAGGAGTATGACAGGTGAACAATAAAGAATTACACTGGCATCTTCAAGATTCCAGAAGAAGTGGAAGGAGGTTTCCTTTATGTTGGGTGGACCCCATTATGCTGAATTTATAGAAAGACATGGATAAGAGCTGTGGAAGACGAGTAAGCATGTGTTCATAGTGATCTGAATCTTAGAAGAGAATATTCACATCAATGAGATTCCAGATACATTTGAACGTTATATATACACACATGCACATTTCTTTCTCTACATATGTACATATATACATTTGAGTGTGCATATATACACATCACTATATATACTTAGATATGTCTAGATTGATATAGATAATAAAGATATAGATTTTTTGTTGTTTAGTCATTTTCAGTCATATCAAACTCTTCATGACCCAATTTGGGGGTGTTTTTGGGCAAAGATACTAGAATGGTTTGCCATTTCCTTCTCCAACACATTTTACAGATGAGGAAACTGAGACAAACAGGGTTAAGCAATTTGCCCAGGGTCACACAGCTAAGAAGTATCTGAGGCCATGTTTGACTTCAGGTCTTCTTGACTCCTGGCCTGATACTTTATCCACTGCACCACCTAGCTGCTTCTAAGATGTAGATTAGATATTTATAATGTAGATAGATGTAGATATATAGATTAGACACAAGAGGCAACATGGCAGCGTAGATAGAGACAAACCTCAGTTCCAGTCCTACTGGTCCATAATGTAGCTGTATGACTTCGAATGAGTCACTTAAACTCTCAGCAATCTCCAAAGGACTCATGATGGAAAATGCTCTCCGCATCCAGAAAAAAGAACTGTGGAATCTGAATGCAGATTGAAGCGTACTATTTCTACTTTTGGGGTTTTTTTAAGGTTTTTCTCTTTTGTTCCAATTCTTCTTTCACAATATGACTAATGCAGAAATATGTTTAATGTGATTGTATATATACAACCTATATCAGATTTCTTTCTGTCTTGGGCAAGGAGGAGGGAAAGGAGGGAGGGAGAAAAATTTGAATCTCAAAATGTAATAAAAACAAATGCTGAAAATTATCTTTACATGTAACTGGAAAAAATAAAATACTATTAAGATTAAAAAAAAAACATCTCAACACTATTAGGAAACTCTCCAAGATAATCTGCATTAGCAGGTAGAATTCCTATACTAACGAAATCACAGGCTGTTTTCAAAAGTATATATAGTATACATATGTATTTTATGTGTTCTTGTGCTTTCTTTAAGACTGGACCATAAATATGTCTCATAGAATCCAGGACCAGGAAACAGTATTATGAGAAGATTTACTTATATATCTTGCCTAATACTAATTTTAAAAATAAAAAGGAAGGCCTGCCTTCTCCACACAGTGTGGGACCCTAGAGACACTCAGGCTTGAGTCATTCTTGCTTTATTGAAACTTGTTAACCAAAGTCATCTTTCCTTTAAATTGTTCCCACTGAGTGGTGGCTTCATGTTTAGCTGATACAGTTATTCTTCACCTCTAAAACACTCCTTTCTTCTCTAAACAACATATGCTATTGTTTTCTTTCTCTGATGGAAAGTTCCCTCCTTCCTCCTTCATAAAAAATCCACCATTTATACAGAGCAATTTATTCTCGTTTTTTCCACCTGAAATTCATACTCTTCTGCCTGACCCCTACAAGAAGGAAACAGACAAGATGAGCATAAGATTTGGGGCAAAGCCTTCCTGCCCTTCCTACCTCAGTTGCTTTCCTCCTGGCGCCATACCCCCAATTCAATAGGTAACTGGAGAAACACTTATAAAAATCCAAGTGTCTTAAATGGGGGAAGAAATACATCTACTGGCCTCCATCTTTGAGGACTCAGGCCAGTCCTGGTGGAGGGACCTATGGATTTGCTGTAATGTTAGAAGAAGATGACACTTGGCTTCTTCTCCCACTAATCATTATGACATGAGAAACTCAGTGATTTTCTTTAATTCATTAGCATAACATCAATGCTCATTATAGCTAGATTGGGTGCTTTGCCTGGTGCCAAGTCCTTAAGAGTATAAGGTCATTTAAAGGAAGAGGGAAACAAAAGATCTTGTTGGTGGATGGTGGGGAGTGGGCTGGAGTGGGGAAGGAGGGAGGCGAGTCTGTCTGCATAGGGTTATTCCATGAGCAAAGGCAGTGGCTGAGGTACTGTTATCATTGATTCCTCTTTCCATTGCCCTCTTGAAGACTTGGAACTGCTTGCTTGCAGCAACACCCTGACTCATGTTGTAGACCCCAGAGAAGACAGCACCATGAACAGTTTCAATAAAACCATCTCTTTATAAAAAAAAGTTCATTGTAATAATTTGACAAGAGTACAAATGAGAGATTATTTCCACAGGTTTCTAAGGGATTTTATTCATAGCCTAACCCTCTCCATAGCCCAGGTGAGAATAAAGGATTCCTCACCAAGCCGTAGTAAGAAATGTATGTATGGAACATAAAAAAGTGAGAATCATCCCTTTTTGACTGTAGAGTACAGCTCTATATGTGACACAGTGAAATGAGCATCTTTCTGCTCCCCTGGAGAATGCCCCTTTCTAGGACCGGAATACCTGTTCTGGTCAAACACAGCTGACGTCTTGGACAGAGCCAGAGATGTTCAGGCAATCATTTGCTTGCCAACTCCTTTTCCCAGACTCCTCGTGGACATTTGACCCCAAGTCATAGTTAAACTTAGCTTACATGTACCTGATAGAATTTAGGGAGCATGGACTAGTCTCCTCAAGGCTCCAGTTAGAAACTACCTCTTGGCTGGAGGGTGGGGTGGAAGAGGAGGAACTTTCTATGTAACTCATTCCATCCATTTTATATTCATTCCTGCTAGTTTCCATTTGGCTGGAGTTGGGGGAGGGTAGAAATACACACACACTTTATCTCCTAATCTTGGAGATGTCTCTTGTTTAGAGCCTGTAGCCTCCTATGTGCCTCGAACACACTCCCTTCTCACCTCCACTTACTTCTCAGATGCTAGTTTCCTGCAAAGCTCAGCTTGAATGCCACTACCAACATGAGGCTGTTCCTGAATGCCTAGCTTCTAGTGTCTCCCGCCCCTCAATTACCTTGTATTCTATATATCCTATAGCTATGTACTGTCTCCTCCAGCAGAATGTAAACTCCTTTGAAGGCTGAGAAGCTTTCATTTTTTCTTTGTATCCCCAGAACTTAGCACATTGCCTAGAAAATAGCAGGTGCTTAACAAATGCTTGTTCATGGACTAATTGGCTTAAAAAACCAAGTTCTGGTTCCCAGAAATACAATCTTGAATTGCAGTGGGGATGAATCAGAAAGGATGCAGAATGGTTCATCTTGATGGAGGGTGAGGGGAAGGAAGGCTATCTGGGCAGTGTTGGGGAGTGCAGGATCTGTCTATATGGAATGGACTTGCAGGCGGAGAGGATTCAATTTCACTGGAGCCGCTGTGATGCATCTCCTGGCCGATTATCCTCCAAGTTGGTCCCCACTTCTCTTTATAACTCAGGCTACCCGGAGTACAACATCCTCTTAGTCTCACCGGCGCAATTAATGCACAGCTACAGCTGGTTGAAGGGGACCAAATCCATCGCACAGGTGATTTGGTTCCTTTTTACCAGCTTTAGCAAAGCATTGGGCTTCTGGGTCCATGGAGGAGGATGGGGACAAGGCCATGAGGCACATGCCACTTCCTGGATCTTCCATTGCTGTGGTATCCCAATGGAGTTGCTTCCAAATCGCTTCATTTCCATACTTCTGGGATTTACTTAAGCTACATGGTGATTAGGTCTGTGGGCAGGGAAGCTGTACATAATAAAAGGTTTAAAAGACATAAAATTTCTATGCTGTCAGGGAGACCTCCAGGCCCCTGCCCACCATCTTCCAGAACCAGGGATGTTCTAGCACCCAGCTTCTTAAACTGTGGGGCACTACCCCATATGGGGTCATGTAACTGAATGTAGGCATCACAAAAAAATTGGGCAATACTAAAAGGTTATGTAGACCTATTTTATATATCAATATACCAGGGGTCGCATAAAATTTTCTTGGGCAAAAAGTGGTAGCAAATGGAAAAAATTTAAGAAGCCCTATTCTAGCAGACTGTCAGAAGAATCCCTTGTACTTAGTGTCATCACCTTCAGCGTTCTTCTCTTATTGCCACCCCTTCCTTGACATGACTGTAGGGTAGGTTCACTAAATTTTCACTTATGACATCTTGGTTTGCAAGTGAGATCTTTTTTAAAAAAATTAATTTGTTAGCAGCCCATTTGAAGGAGTACCTTGGTTGACTGGGCTTTCTGAAGATACCAGAGATGACATAAATAGAGACATTAGAGAGGCAAAGACAGAAACAGACAGAGAGAGACAGAGAGAAACAAGACAGAGACAGAGACAGAGAACAACCAGGAGAGAAACTTGGGAAGATGGCTTTAGGTATGACCTTGCCAGATCACTAGGGGACATTTCAAGGGCATATTTTGGAGTGCAAAGGGAGGAGACATTAGTTATCATTCAGGCTCTATCCATGACTACCTTTGTAACACCTTTAATATATGACTGCTTGCTCATGAAGCATTCTGATTCTTCTCAATTTCAAGCTATCTGGATGCTAAGGAGTTAAAGCCATAGCCCTGAGTTTAGGACAAAGTAGCTGAGAGATTGCAAACTTGGCTCTTAGAAGTGTCTGCATAAAATATTTGAAATCAATGTGGACTTGGGAGGGGGTGGGGTAAGGGTCACATTTGTTCAAATGAGCTGCATTGAGTCAGAGTAAGAGATTTCCTTTTTAGAAAATTAGTTTTCCTACCCAATGCACCATTCATCAAAAATAATGATGTTTTGGTGGAGAAAGTCTTCAGCAGCAGGGGGAACATGGTGTCCCATTCACAGAGCTTTCTCTTGAAGCTTCCTTGGAAAACAAGGGCATTTTGGTAAGTAGAGGCAGAGAGTGCATGCATGTACTTCATATTTGAAGTAAAGCAGAGATAAATTACATGAAATTTTCCCCCTTCCCTCTCTCTCCCACACCTCCCAAATGCTGCCATCAATCTACCATCAATGGGGGCATTTGTCTTGAATCTTATTACCAGCAGTGGGTATGGTCTGCATAAAAGTATCAACATTCTCACTCAGTCTTCCTCTGGCCAAGAGAGCATATTTGTGAGATGATTGTGATTCTGTAGCTCAAGAATAAAGGAGAATTGCCAAGAGTTCAAATCCATAACGTTGGCCTCATTAGCTCTAAACAACTGAATTTACAAGCCATAGTTACAAAAGGATACCTAGTTAATATGAGTTGAGTCTCACTCATCCACACATTGGCCTAGAAAGGGATTATTCTGTCACAGGGGACACCTTAGGTATAATATTCCCCTGATCTCCGTAGAAAAGAGGAGAATGTGAGCTAGAGAAATACCAATTGCATTATCCCTCCTTTTACCTTGACAAGTGAGTATTAGAAAGAATGCCTAAATCTGGTCTGGCAGAAAAGACTGAAGGAGGAGTCAACATTATTTCTTTCTATTTCAGACTGCTGATAACCCTTCACATACTCTAGCACTTCCTCCTCTTGCCCCTCTTTTTCTCCACCTGTCCAAATCCTACCTGTCCTTCAGGGTCTAGCTCCAGTCCCTCCTTCCTTGAACATCCCAGCCCACAGTCCCTTCTCTGAATCCCTTGGCCCTTGTGATTGTACTACTCATTCCTATTCTGACTTGTGGCATCTCTTGTACTGTTACCAGAAGCTCTTCCTATAATGATGTCTTATCAATCCAACTTAGATCTCTGAGATCCCAGAGAACAGAACTCTCATCTAACTCGTTTGTATTCCCCATACTGCCAAGCATAGTGGACTATGTTCAGCAAATAACCAGCAAATATCTGCTGAATAAAAATAATAATAACAGACATTTAAATAATCTTTTTTTTTTTTGGGTGAGGCAATTGGGGTTAAGTGACTTGCCCAGGGTCACACAGCTAGTAAGTGTTAAGTGTCTGAGGCCAGATTTGAAAGCAGGTCCTCCTGACTCCAGGGCCGGTGCTCTATCCACTGCGCCACCTAGCTGCCAATAAGTAATCTTTTAAAATCCATAAAGTACTTGAAACACATCATACATCATTCAATTATCTCAACAATTCTGAACTGTCTAGCATAAAGCCTGGAACACAATAAACATTTGTTTGTTGATTGATTTTGCAGGTGAGGAAACCACCATTCAGAGAAGCTAGGTAACTTCTTGTGTTCACACAACTAGTTAAATGGCAAAGGTAAGATTCAAACCTGGGTATTTCTTAACTTTAAGGCCATTGTTCTTTTCACTAAACCAGGCTTCCAGTTACTGATTGGGTTTCAGTTTTTTCTTAGAGGTGGGCAATCCCAAAGCTAAGAAAGGTTTGTCTCTTCCTACCTCCATGCCTTTATTCATGTCATTCCCATTACCTGGAATGCCTTCCTTTCTGCACCATCCTAAGGAAGCTTGTACTGAATACCAGTATCTGGACAGTGACAACTTCATGGTGCACCTTCTTCTCACTCATGTTGAGTCTGGATTTTTCAATGATGGTTTTTTAAGGGCTCGTAAATCCTTTTCCTGCATTTGTTACATCTTTTTTCCCCCAAGCTGCCTCTCCAAGGACATGAATTGAGTCTCCCTGTCAGATTGGGGAGGGACTGTCCATTTCTTCTGTAGCCCACCCCACAAGATATATTACATGGCCAAACACATGACACATTAGTATTGTTAGACAGAATTCACTAGAGCCCATTATAATGCTGTCCTTGGGCAGTGGAGGGAAGGGCATAGTGATCAATATTAAGGACCTACAGTGACTGGTCAGATCATCTTAAAATATGATCCCTTGATACTTCAGTATCTAAACATGCCATAATTGGGTCCAATATGATCCTATGTTAAAACTACAAAATGAAGGGGTTAGACTCAGTGGTCTCTAAATTCTGTTTGATCCCTAGCATCCTGTGATTCTGTAATTTGGGATCCCATTCTATAGAATCTAGCAGTATACCCTGATTCCAGGTTATGGGTTTTTTTACATTCAGAAGGATCTTGAGATGTTTGCCATCAGGGTGAATGAAAATATACCCATCCCTTTAAAAAAACTATTGAGGGACAAGGCCCAGGTGGGAGGATGCAATGCAGACCTATGCTAGCTTGCAAGGGCCTTCTACTCTACCTGGATATGTTAATGAAGATGTGTTATAGACAGCACAGTCAGGCCCAAGAATTTATCACCAATTGTCAATAATCCTAATGAAGCAGAAGATTTGACATGCAATAGAATTAGCTCATATTGAACCATGGCTCAAGTTCTCCCTGCCCAAATCACAGCTCTTGACATCATGTTTCTCCCCTACCCCACATGCAATGATGGCCTCCCACACAGAATAGTCTGCTGGCCTTTATCTGAATAAAAAGAAAAGTCATTTTTAGGGGCGACACATTCACAATTTGTCATTCTCAAATCCAATAAGGAAGCAAAAACCCAGCCATACCCGACATTGATTTTTCTCCAGCTTTATCTTAATGAAGTGCACATTCCCTCAGTAATTAGCTTCAGGACTCCCCCTCCCCCATTACAGTTAATGTGTTATTTGATTTCCATCCAAAACATTGCTAAATCTGAAGGAATTTCCCAAAAATGAAATGACCTCTGGCGATACAGTAAATTCTCTTACGTCGTGCCTGATTTTCTCATCCAAATGCTCTTTCTTCCTGGATCTCTGGATAGACACTACCTGCTACTGGGATGACACTTGAATCAATCTCTGGTCTGCCCTACATCCCCCTACTCTGGGCCATTTAGAAACCAAAAGAGCAGAAATAAATAAATAAATGAAAGCAAACCAATGTGCATTTGGTGCCCAGAGTCATTGATTTGTTTCAATTATGGGGGTTGGGGGCGGAGATTAGGCACTATCTCATTATTGTAGCCATGATAAATTAGGCCTCTCTACCAACAAATTCTTCAGTACTTGGGGCTCCGAGTTGGCTGCAGATGTGCATTTATTGTCTGTGCCCTTCCCATGTCCCCTTTTCCAGATCCACCCTTGCTTTGACAGTTAGTTGTATGGGCTCCCATCTCATGTCTCCACTAACATGTGAGATCCAAAAGAACAGAGGCCAGTCTTATCTACATTTTATGCATTCTTCAGCAAAGAACATGTTTGGTGCTTAATAAATGTTTGCTTGTTCTTTAGTCGAGCTGCTAAATTTTGTTGCTGTGGAAAAAATCCAAAGAACTCCTACAGAAGCAAGGTCGCCTGTGCTGGAAAGGGTTGCCTTTCTTGAACTATCGAAACCTTGTTTATATTTATTTGAAGAAAGAGAAGGAAAATGTGAGAGGCAAAACCAAAAATACAGACTCTTACTCTCAGGGTAGGAAGATACTTCAGTGGTCATCTAAGCCAACCCATATCTGAAAAAGAATCCCCCCTATACAATGCCTGCTAAATGGTCAGAGTCTCATCTTGAAGCCCTCCAGTGAGGGAGATCCACCACCTCTTCAAGTGGTCCATTGCACTTTTCGATAGCTCTCATTATTAAGGTTCCCCCCGCCCCGACAACAAGCTTAACTTTGCCACTTTGCAACTTCTCTTCATTGCTCCTACTTTTCTGGGGAATTCTAGTCCTTGAAAACCAAATCTCCTCGAGATTAGGGTTCTGATTTGTTTTTCTTCTAGATTTGAAAAGGTTAAGATCACTTGGTTTTTACCATCTGATCTTACCAGATCTCCCAAGCTCTATTTTCAAAAATACGCATATACTCCCACAAGCCTAGTCATCTCATTCCTCCATCTATGTCTGTCTATCTATCTATCTACACACATACATGCATGCATATATATACACATATACAAACGTCATGTATATGTGACATATGTTTCAAATAACATGTATGTATAGTTGTGTGTATACATGTATACACATCTATTCACCACATACACACATAGCACAGTTCCACTGTAAGGCCTTTCCTCATGCTGTTTCCCTTTTTCTATCCCTGCCCACCCTACCCATCCTTTAAAGTTCAGTATAAGTCCCACCTGCTCTGTGATGTTTTCTTTGGCCCAAAGTCACTTCTATCATCTCTAAACCTCCTATATACTAACTATTCCCCTGTAAGGTCATTTTTTACATCCTATCTTATTTTGGGGGCAGGGGAGGGAAATGAGGGTTAAGTGACTTGCCCAGGGTCACACAGCTAGTGTCAAGTGTCTGAGACTAGATTTGAACTCAGGTCCTCCTGAATCCAGGGCTGGTACTTTATCCCCTGTTCCACCTAGCTGCCCCCTACATCCTATCTTATAATATAGTTTTGTGTACCTGCATTATTTCCTCTGTCAGGCTATAAATGTATAAGGCTACAAAAAGTGTCTAATTCACCTTTGTCTTCTCCAAAGCTCTAAACATTTCCCTCCTAAGACCAGTATTCAGAAAATGTTTCTTGAATTAATGAATGAATGAGTGCCTGTGTGTCTTTCTGTCTTCAGTTGGAAAACAGGGGAACTTTTCTTACTCATCTAGAGAACATAACCATTATTTAAATTCTGAACCAACCTATCAAACAACTTCCATGATTTGTTTCATGTGTTTGACAAGACACCAGTGGCTGTGTCCTTAGTGTCTTGAGGAGGTGGGATGTTTCTTGTGTTGTTCAGTTAGTTCTTGAAATCATGTGTTTCCACTGAATCCAACAAGTAATGAGCTCAGTGTGACACTGGACTTGTAGACAGTTCATATCAATTTGGGGGCCTCAGATAAGACATTTCTCTTCTCCAGTCCTCTATACTTCTCTGCAGAATTAATCTAGTATTACTACGGCCTCCTAGCTTCTTAAGGATTCCCTGGGCTCTTTTCCTATCATTGCCGCATCCTCTTTGACGAAGGAAGGCTACAAGTCACTTACAGTCTAGTTCCAGACACACAAATGACTGTTAGTCCATAGGATCAAGGGGTCATAGCTTTTAAGCTTTCAGATCATCCAGAGAGGTCATCGAGTCTAGTCCCCTAATTTTACATGCAGTAAAATTGAGGCCTAGAGAGTCCTGAAGACTTGCCCAATGATACACAGAAAGTAAGTAGAACAAGTATTTGAATTCAGCTCCTCTGACTCCAACCCTAACACTTCCCATTGATCAATGCTGCATATCATGCTCATGTCCTCCCAGATCCACTCCCTACAGAGAAGCCCATCTGTGGAATCCACAATTCCATGTACCTTTCTCCTATGTCTTCTGCCCTAGCTGGCCAAGAATATGCATGAGGTTCTATCCCACAGGAGTGCAGGAGAAGCTTCTTCTCTCCTCTCCATCCCCTCTACACATACACACACATGCCCCCTTCCATCAGCTACATTTTCCTAACTGTTCCCAGATTGGACTCTCAAGGTAGAGAACACACTGGCCCCCCCTTACCCTGGCTTGTGCAAGGCAACTCTCAGGCCTGAACTTTTGACATTTCACAAGGCTAAAATTACATCTCCAAAATGCCACCTTTCCCTAATCCCTTATCATTTCTCCTGCTAGAACCTTTGAAAGCCTTGACATTGATGCTATTCAGAGGGGAGGCTACCCGAGGCTGGCAGTTGTACTAGAGACAGTAGATCCCTGGCCTTGGTTTTATGAGGTTATTTAAAGCCTGTATTCTATCTGAAGACACTGTGGAGATTAAGTCAAATGAAGCCCACCACCTATTCATTAGTCAATTTATCTCTCATTAAAGGAGAAAGGGGAGATTAGTAGCTGAATCCTCTCCATTGTCAGCTTCCTCAGGAAATTTCAAACACCAGGATCTTGCCCAATATGACCAGAGCAGACAAGAAGAAAAGACTCTTAAAAACCATTCATCTGAAAGTCAGCTACATTTGTATCTTAGGAAAGTCTTTTTTCCTAGCCCACACTTGCAATACTTCCTCTGTCTTCTCTCTTTGTCTCTCTCTGTCTCTGTCTCTCTCTGTTTCTCTCTGTCTCTCTGTCTCTCTGTCTCTCTCTGACTCTTTGTCTCTCTGTCTCTCTGTCTCTGTCTCTGTCTCTGTCTCTCTCTCTCTCTCTCTCTCTCTCTCTCTCTCTCTCTCAGTCTCTCTCTCTCTTGTTTTAACTAAGGTACTAAAAGAGAATGAAGCTATTCACTAATACAGTTTGTGCATTTTATGAACCAAACAATTAAATAGGTTTTAAAACATCTGCTGACTGAATAATCCCATACAGGGAGGTACACTCAGCATTTTTAAACAGCAACTGATATGAGATCCTGCTTCATGCTGCAAAACACCAGAAGTCCTGTTAAAATCAATAGAAAATTAGATGCTATGAAAATGCAATATGTGTCCAATTAGTTATAATTGGAGCAAATGGTGATGTATATAAACTCTCGGAGTAAGATGTATTTGCTTAGAATTCTCTCTGCCTGTTTTCTGCACAGGGCTGCATTGGCAGGCCTCTCTTCTGATGTATTCATAACATGAATGATGAGCCAGCTAATACACATATGGTAACTGTTATCTGATTATGGTGTTACAGGGGGAGCCTTTCAGATTCCTCCATGTAGGCCATGGGAGCTAAGGGGCTGAAGTCTCTATCTCGCCAGAGAAACCCCTGGCACATTTGTCAAATTATTCCATGGAACTTGATGAAGGACCAATAGTAATGAGTGATCTGGGAAACAGCTGAAAGAAAGTGGTATTTCTGAGTGTAATTTTAACAGAATCATCATTCTCCCCAGCTTCCTAAACTGGACAGTTCCCTGACATATCAGTCAATGAGTATCCCTTTCCCCCCCCTCCCACCCCCAAGCCTTTACCCATTCTTTCCTTTTGTTACAACAAGAACCTCTGGGAATTATCCAGGATAATCTCAACCCTTGGTTACTTTGTCTCCACGTATATTTCTCCAATATATACTAGTCAATCTAGCCACAGGCATCTTCCTAATGCACAGCTTCTATCATATCTCTCTCCTGCTCAAAAACCTTTAATGGATCACCATTGCCTATGGGATAAAGTTCAAACTCTTTAGCCTAACATTTAAGACACTCCACAATCAGCCTCATTCTTTCTGGACAGCCTTAAGTGTTTGCTACTTGCCCCTTTTTATGTACTGAATCTAACTGGATTAACTACTTGAAGTTCTTCCTAGGTATCACAGGTTTTAGAGCCCCCAGCTTTGGCTCATTCTGGTCTCTGTCTGCAATACCCTCTTCTATGTTTCTTTGCCTTTTGAAATCTTACTCATGCTACAAAGCCTAACATGAATACCACCTCTTCCATGAAGCCATCCTTGATTTCTTCCAATGGATGCAATCCCTTCCTCAACCAAATTTTCTTAATACTTTTTTTTCCAAAAAAACAACCGATATTTCAATGTTATTTTAAAGTTTGCAAAGCACATGGCATGAATTACATTAGTTGAGTTGCCAACAACTCTGTAAGGTAGATCATATAGATATATACATTTTAAAGGTGAGGAAATCAAGCATCAAGTGACTTGCCCATAGTCACACAGCTAGGAAATCACAGAGATCAAATTTGAGCACAAGTCCTTCTGATTTCAACACCAATACTTTATCCACTATATCATGCTTATGACATGCCATATTCTGCCTGCTATCCCTGCTTCCCCCCTCCCCCAAGTTTCTTAGGGGAAGATACAAGGTTTCATTTACCTTTATTTATTTATTTATTTGTTTATTTGTTTGTTTATTTATTTATTTGTTTATTTATTTATTTATTTTAATTTACCTTTCTCCACCTCCTTCTTCAGAATTTTTTCCTGAAGCAAACTTAGTTGAAGAGGGCAGTTAACCTTGAATGGGTTCATTCTCATCAATAAGCACCTCACTGTCACACCACCACCTTCCCCCTACCAGAGAAAAGGAGAGAGGTAGCAAGCAGTGGGGAATAACATCCTGAGAGAAGGTCTCTGAGAAATAGTCTCTGGGACTTTCTTGACACAGGAATGGTGAAGAGCTACAAGGTACAGTGTGTGTGTGCATGTGTGTGTGTGTGTGTGTGTGTATATAGACATAGTCATACATAGACACACACACATATATATATATATACATACATATATATGTGTGTTTACATATATATGGGTTATGTAGATGGCAAAACAGATAGAATTCTGGGCCCGAAGTTAGGAGGACTCATCTTTGTGAGTTCAAATATAGCCTGAGATACTTACTAACTTGTCATCCTGGGCAAGTCACTTAACCCTGCTTGCCTCAGTTTCCTCATTTGTAAAATGAGCTGGAGAAGGAAATGGAAAACTACTCCAGTAGCTTTGCCACGAAAACCCCAAATGAGGTCATGAGGAGTCAGACAGGACTGAACAACAACATGATGCATAGTGGTAGCGGACCACAGGTAATCACAAGATCATAAACTTAGAGCTAGAAAGGACCCTAGAAATCATCAAGTCCAACTGCCTCATTTTTCTTTTTTCTTTCTTACTTTTTTTGTTTTGGTTTTGATTTTGCGGGCAACGAGGGTTAAATAAATGACTTGCCTAGGGTCACACAACTAGTAAGTGTCAAGTGTCTGAGGCTGGATTTGAACTCAGGTCCTCCTGAATCCAGGGCCAGTGCTTTATCCACTGCACCACCTCACTGCCTCCTGCTTCATTTTTTAAAACAGGAAATTGAGGCTCAAAAATATTAAGTGACTTGCTTAACCTAATAAGTGTTGAAGATAGGTGTCAAACTATTATGTTCTGACTTCAAGTCTAGTGCTCTAGATACTAACTATGCTTCACTGTTCTACCTTCTCTCTCTCCTCCTCCAGATGCTGGCACACTTATTAGCCTAGTTATACCTCCTATCCCATAGCATAGGACCTAGGTATTGAATAAATGCATGTTGGATGTTAAAAGAAGGAAGGTCAAATCAAAGAGCATTTACTAGACCAATCACAAAGAGCCATTGACAAAAAGCAGAATTCCTTTTGGAAACTACGTCCTTTCACACTCTAATTGGATCACCCTGTACAATATGGAGAGATTCCTCCTCTTAAAATGCCTTCTTTACCCAACACTGCATCTTTATATTGCCCTCAGTGGCTTCTCTGAGCCCATAAGTATGCTGTTAGTAGCAGAATTCAAACCCCAGAGACTTAAAGAAAATCATAGGATAATATACTTAGATACTGAAAGAATATTAAAGATCATCTAATACAACTCTGTCATTTTTGTAGACAATGAAACTGAGGTCCAGAAATATGAACTGACTTGACTAAGTTTGTGTAGAACCATGATTTGAATCCAGGTGCTCCTACTTCAAATGCTGTGTTTTTATCATCAACTCATACTCTCTGAGAGCCATCATAAATGGTCCTGCCTCTTCTTACACATTGCCACAGGGAGTGGAACTCTAATAAGTATTTACATTCAGAGTCCTTTACTTCAGTAGTTGGAGGATCTGAGATTGAATCAGTATAGAGAGGTACTCCTTCCACTAATGCATGTCACAGCCTTCTCACCTCTCAGGAAATATTTTCATAAATTGAAGTGTCCAAAAAAAAAAAAAAATCAACCCCTCAAAACCTACCACCTAGTGGCTAATCTTCTAGGAACAAACATTCTTGTTCTTCACTAGGCTAGTCATTGGTTGACAGAGAGAATAATTAGTTGAATAGGAAATTAGTTATTCTTAATGAAAATAAAGTGTCCAGATCCCAATGAGAACTCCTCCCTAGTCAGGCTTTATTCCCTCCAAATTTTGACCTCTCCAGAAATTAGGCAAAGGCCAATTCTTGAATCTCTATCTCCTTATTAAAGTGTGGTATCCTAGGTTTTCTCCCCACCTGACATTTTCCTTTGTTGTCTTTTTGGTGCCAAGGTTTGCGGTCTCTCCTACTTCACTCACTTCAACTGAATTTGCCTGAAAAGCTGACTCAAGGGCACCTTTTGTACTATTTGTCCAAGGATGCAAGATTCCTTTACAAAGCAAAATTCAGAGTAGGAAGATTCCTTCCAACCCCAAATATATAATCTTATGATTTTATTTAGTTTCCTGAGATGAGATTTCCATCGATTCTATCTCTTTGGGGCTGGGAACAGTGCCTGAGGCTATTTAAAATTGGAGTTGAATTAGGATAATTTGATGCCTGTAATCTTGGAATTCCTAAGAAGGAAGGTTACAGATTATCTAGGCCAAATCCCTCATTTTACAGATGAGAAAAGAGACATGACTTCCCCAACATTTTACAGTGAGTAAATGGTAACCCCATGACTAAAATCCCAATCTCCAGTCTTCTTGTCTAACGTTCTAATACAGAATGTGAAGGCAAGGATAACCTTGAGAATTTACACTTGTTGCCCCCTTGTGATAAAATAGTCTTAATGAGAGAGAGGCCAGGCCTAGTATGGTGGTAACCATAAAGACTGCTAAGTAGTTGCCTAGTGTGCAGTGTTATGTCACACACTCATCATGTAGTGGGAAGCAGGTCTGCTTTCCACACCCAATCTCTTATCCCACTAAGAAAATAGTGTGGGGGAAGCTAGGTGGCACAGTGGATAAAGCACCAGCCCTGGATTCAGGAGGACCTGAGTTCAAATCCAGCCTCAGACACTTGACACTTATTAGCTGTGTGACCTTGGTCAAGTCACTTAACCCTCATTGTTCCATCCAAAAAAAAAAAAAGAAAAGAGTGTGAAAGGATCGTAGAATTTAGAGCTGTTTTAGTTCAATCCATTCATTTTAAAGATGTAGAAGCTGAAGCATAGAGGGGTTTGTGACCTGCTCAAGAATCATACAACTGGCAAATAGCACAGCCTGGATTCAAACCCAGATCATCTGATTCCAAATTCACTTTCTTTCCACCAAAGCAGTCAGGTAACTAGGGGGGCACTGTGGATAGAGCACTGGACCCAAAGCTAGGAATACCGGAGTTCAAATCCAGCCTCAGATACTTACTTAGCTGTGTGACCCTGAGCAAGTCACTTAAACTCTGCCTGTAAAATGAGGGTAATAATAGTGCCTACCTCCTAGGGTTGTTGTGAAAATTAAATGATATTTTTAAAGGTTTTTTTTTAAAACCTTAAAGTATTATATACATTTTAGCCATTGGTTTGATTGTTGTTTTTATACTAACTTATACTAAGAAAAATCATTACAATGACCAACCATGGTCCTGAGGACCGATGATGAAGAATACTACTCTACCTCCTGACAGAGAGGTGATAGACTAAATATGCAGACTGAGCCACATTTTTTTAAATATAGCCAATGTGCGAATTTGTTTCAAGGGATTTTTCCTTTATTTTTTTCAATGTGTATGAAGGGAGAAAAAATACATGTTAATTGAAAAGAAATAATTGAAAAAAGAAAAAAATAGCAACTCTTTTAGAGTTTTCTCTGCTTGGCTCCCAAAATCATTTTCCTCTCAAGGAAGAAAAAGCTTTCAAAGATAACTAATTGGACTCAGTCTCCTGCCTCTGGGTAGGTAAATATCTAAACTCTCCAGAAAAGATGGTTGTCAACTCCTTATTTGAATATTTTCAGGGACAAAAATTCCTCACCTACTTTTTGTTTTGTTTGTTTTTGGCAGGGCAATGAAGGTTAAGTGACTTGCCCGGGATCACACAGCTAGTAAGTGTCAAGTATCTGAGTCAAGATTTGAACTCAGTTCCTCCTGAATCCAGGGCCGGTGCTTTATCCACTGAACCACCCTCAACTGCTCTTGGTTACTCATCTCAGAGTTCTGATACCTTGATGGTCAAAAAATTAATGCATTAATGTCTGACTGCAATATCTCTTGCTCGCAGGCATGTATAGAATGCTGGCCAGGCCATCTAGCCCATACTCTAGGCATGCTCATGTTCCTGATTTATTTTTACCTCTATCTTCATTTTTACTTTATTTCTGATTAATATAAGAAACATCTGATCAGCTTTTCCCCAATAAGACCTCTCATGCTTTTTTTTTTTTTTTTGTGGAGCAATGAGGGTTAAGTGACTTGCCCAGGGTCACACAGCTAGTGTCAAGTGTCTGAGGCCAGATTTGAACTCAGGTCTTCCTGAATCCAGGGCCAGTGCTTTATCCACTGTGCTACCTAGCTGCCCCTGCCTTTTTTTTTTTTTTTGAGACTGAGTCTCCCTATTTTGTCTACATTGGAAGAAGCAGGCCTAGATACACATGGTCCTGATCCCACTCCTGATCAACTCAGGAGCTTTACCTACTCTATGAGCTAGGCCTATTCACCCTTCTTTAAGCAACAGGGTGGCTCCCTGCTTCTGGCCAGTTAACTTTACTGATGCTGGACTTAGTGTGGACATCCAATCAGTTTAGCTCACTGCAGCTCAGAATGCCTGAGGTCAGGAGATCCACCAGCCTCGGCCTCCCTAGTAGCAGGGTTTACATGCCTGGCCTCTTTATATATTTTCAAATGCATACCTGTAATTGTCATTTTCTTTGCTCAAAATCTTAAGTGACATCCCATTTCATATTTTTTAACATAAAAATGAAGACCTTCACCCTAAAATTTAAATCTCCTGATACAATCTGTCTCCAATCTTCCATTTTATCTTATTTTCTCAAACATTCTCTATATTCCAGGTAACTCATACTCATTATTCCACATGTTTGTCTTGCTCTCTCCAGACTCTGTGCATTTTGTATAGACAGCCCCTCATACCTAGAGTGTACTTCCTCTTCATCTCTGTCTAGTGACATAAGCCTGTTATTAACTGTACAATCCTGGGCAAGTTATTTAACCCTTCTGCCCCCCATCCCTCACTTGTAGAATGAGGGAGTTAGACTTGAAAGTCTCTGAGGTTGCCCTAAGTTCTAAATCTATGATCCTATGAGATCTTTCTCCCCTCAAAACCCAGCTCAGGTATCAGATCCTTTATAAAGCCATCTCTGGCTGGTCTCGGTGGCACACACCTATCATCTCAAGTACCATGGAGGCAAAGGCATGGGAATTCCAACTTACAGGGGCTAAGCTGACCACACCAAATTCAACATTAATACAGCTTGCCACTGGAAGTAGGAGTTTCCCAAGAAAAAGTGAATCAGCCCAGGCCAGAAGCAGAGCGGATCAAACTTCTGGGCTAAACAGGGAGGGATTGGGTTGGTAAGTAGTTCCTACACTTCCATCCTGGGAAAGATAGGGGCATCCAGTCTTAAAAAAAAAAAAAATTATGTATGTATGTGTGTATGTGTATGTATATGTATGTATATATATATATGTATATGTATATATAAATTAATTTAAAAAACAAAAACCTCTTTTGACTCTCTCATGCCCAGTTGAATGAGAGCTCTATGTCCTCAGATTTTCCTAGGGCCCTTTCTTGGGATCTCTTCTTTACCCCTACCTCAAGCTATACTTAGGACAGCTAGGTGACGAAGTGGATAGAGGTCCAGGCCTGGAATTAGGGACAGTTCAAATCTGAAATCTGACTTCAGACACTAGCTGTTTGACCTTGAGCAAGTCACTTAACCCTGTTTGCCTCAGTTTCCTCATCTACAAAATGAGCTGGAGAAGGAAATAGAAAACTACTCTAGTATCTTTGCCAAGAAAACCCCAAATGGGGTCACAAAGAGTCAGACACAGCTGAATAACAACAAGAAGCTTTCTCTCTCTCTCTCTCTCTCTCTCTCTCTCTCTCTCTCTCTCTCTATATATATATATATATATATATATATATATATATATATATATATGTGTGTGTGTGTGTGTGTGAGTGTGTGTGTGTGTATGAGTATATATATATATATATATATATTTGTGTGTAAATTCTATTTAGACTGTAAGATACTTGAGGTCAGGAATTGTTTAGTATTTATCATTTTATCTCTGGCACTAGTCAGAGAACTTAGACATAATAGGTGATTGTTTAACTGAATATACTTAAAAGTTTTAAGTTGCCCTTTAGCATTTTTCTCTGATTTAACCCCCTTCCATTCCTAATTCTTTTAATCTTTCTATCTTTATCACATTCTTCTAAAGCACAGGCCACCCAAGGGGAAAACAAACCAAACTTTCTCTATTATAATTCTTGGTGCCTGATATAGTGGACAGAAAGAGTGCTGGAGTTTCAACGAGGAAGACCTGGGTTCAAATCCCACCTGAGACGCTTACCAGCTATGTGACTCTAGGCAAGTTATTTAACCTCTATGTGTCTCAGTTTCCTTCTCCATAAAATGAGGAGAGTAAAAGATCCCTCCCAGCTTTAAATCTATTACCTTATATCTCATTCTATTTTGGATAATTTTCAGTTATCTCTACAAGAGTAACTTAGTTTTCTACCCACCATGGCAGTTCAAAGCTTAGCCCAGGTTTGCCAAGAACTATGTCTTCTGGAACGCTCCTGGGTGATGCCCAGTTCACAGAGTCCTACTCAGACAATGATCTTCAGAGAATTTCCTGAAAAATTTTCTTTACATTGCCCTATTCTAACCCACTTAAACTTTGCTACAAACTTTCTATACAACAAAACATGGATTTTTTTAAAAAATCAGATAAAACCAAGTATATTTCATTTGTTTTTCAATTTTTCTATGATTTTTTAAAAAATTTAAACACAAATGACCCAGTGTTTCATTTTGTGGCAACACTTCACCTATTAGCACTCAGTCATTACAAAATTAATTTTTAATTCCAGATTTCAGTTAATTATTAAAACTAATAGTAAAGAATCATGGCTCTTCACTTCCGAAAATTATAGAAAACTCCTAGAAAATTATGGTTTTTCAAATATCATGCTTTGCCCCATTGTAGCCCCCTAAGACATATGCTCTCTACTGGGGCCCACTGTTACTTCTGTTCCTTAAGAGGTCTTTGGAAAGACCTCAGTTGGAGAGGAAAAGAGAGAAAGCCACCCCCAAATCAGAGTTGCTTCTCTTTTTCCTGCTGATTCAGCCAAACCCTGAACAAGAAAGGCTCAGACTCAATCCATAACTTTTCTGTCTATTCAAAGAATGTATTATTTCTCAACACTGATAAAAGTTTAATACGGAGTTGCCTGGGTTTTTAATAAACTTGTCAACAAAAGAGCAAAGCAAATTGATGGGGCCCTTCCTAGAAATAAATTCGGCTTCAAATAGACCAAATGAGTGTGGAGGACAGGGAGGAGGGAGGTGGTAGAGGCCAGTTTTGCTGTTCTTTGCAAAAATGGCAAGATAGATTTTTGTGTCTTATTACCTCAAAGATAGGGCCAACGGTAAAGCTGCTTTCATTTAAGGAAAGAAAGATGTTCAACTTATAAGTGCATCCGAGAGCCATGTGCCCCTGAAGAAAAAGGGGGGATTGTGGAACCTGGTGGATTAAATTAATGACTAATACATTCTGAGATAGGAAAATGCCATTTCTAACCTGAAGGATGCCCTGGCTGCTGCCTCCCCTACTCTTCACAGATTTGAGAAAGTCCCCTGGTGAATTCGAACCAAGCAGGGTCGATTTTATACTTGTTTATGGAGGTGTTAGTGGCTGGTTTGTTTTTATTTGAGCACTTGATCTCAACCAAAAGATAAAAGGCAGTGGCCTAGTGATCTCTAAAGTCTCTTCAAGTTCTAAATCCCATGATCTTTTCTGCCAGCCATATCCCACAAAGGAAGAGCAGAATTCATGATCCCTGAGGTTTTGTCACTCTGCTACTTCAGAGGTCATAAGGAACAGTCACATATAAAGGGAAAGAGTTCATTGGTTTGGGGTTACAAGAGTCCCCAACTTCAAATGCCACTCTGACATGGATTAGCTAGGTGAGCCTGGGCAAGTCAATTACCTCCTTTAGAAAATGGGGGCAATACTTGTCTCCAGCTACATACCTCTAATGATTGTGTGTGTGTGTGTGTGTAAGCATTTTGTAAATTTTAAAGAACCATAGACATATAAGTTATGATCATAGGAATAGGATAAATTAGCACAAATTATAGCTACTCACAGAGCAGCCTTCACTGGGAGGTGTTACATAAATTAATTCACAACTAAAACCAGCAGAGCTGATCAATAGGTTTATTTATATGTGTGTTTTTAAATAATGCAATAGATTCTTGTTCATTAATCCTAGGACAAACCAGGCCTCCATATTTATCATTGTTTTGTAAGAATCAAAGAACTGATTAGAAAATATATCTTTTACTAGGGCCAGATTAATGCATAGATGAACTAGGTGCCCTACCTATGATTTGAAAGGCACTTAGAATCCCTTCCTGTCTTTGAAATTTCCCTCAGTTTCATTCTCTGATTTTCTACCAATAGGGTTCCATTTCCTGGATTAAGATTTTGTACTGTTAAAATGCAAATATTCCTACAAGGGGTAGCAATAAAACTAACATTTATATAGTGTCTTTACAGACAAGGAAACTGAGGTTAAGTGACCAAGGAATCAAGATCAAAGAGTTCATAAGTATCGGAGACTAGATTTGAATTGAAGGCTTCCTGACTACAGGTCCAGTATTTTATCCACTAAGTTGCTTCTTGGTCATTAGCACTTAAAAGTGTGAATTAATTAACTGAATCTTTCCCAAAGTTCTTGGAAACAGAGTTCTTAGAGGATATAGGAAAAATACATTTTGATGAAAAAGAAAATGAGTGGGAAGTCTGGAGAGATAGAGAGGATGAGCCTATTTGGATCCCTCAGGAGTGACTTGAGATGGTACAAGAGGTTAGTTAGCCCATACATATTAAACCCCTGAATAGAGAAGAATATCATGACAAGATGAGAGTGGAAGACAAGAGAAGGAAGAAGGTGCTAAGTGGACAGCTCAGGGAGAAGTGAAAACACTATTATCATTACCACCTCAAATTTAACATTTTAAAGTTTACAAGGTAGTTTTCTCACAAGAATCTCTCACTCAAGGGAACTAGTATATATGAGTATACATATATGTATGTATGTATGCCATATATGCATATACATGTGTGTATGCACACACATATGTGTTGTTGTTGTTCAGTCATTCAGTTGTATCCAACTCTTCATGACCCCATGGATCATATCATGTCAATGCTGTTTGTGGGGTTTTTTTGGCAAAGGTACTGAAGTGGTTTGTTATTTACTTCTCCAGTGGATTAAGGCAAACAGAGGTTAAGTGACTTGCCCAGGGTCACACAGCTATTAAGTCTGAGGCCCAGCACTCTATTCACTGAACCACCTACCTGCCTCCATGCCTAATATACATGTACATATAAACATCTTCATTGTATATGTGTTCATATATATTATACATAAAACTTCCCATTTCACAGATGAGGCTCAGAGAGATGAGGTGAATTTGTCCAAGGTCATGCAGGAAGTATAAGGGCCAGAGTTTGAACCCAGGCTTTCTAGCTCCTGGTCAGCTATATCATAGTACTGTTACAGCAGCTATGCCTGGCAGATAGATGGATAGATAGATAGATAGATAGATAGATAGATAGATAGATAGATAGATAGATAGATAGATAGATAGATAGATAGCTGGATAGATAGATAGATAGACAGATAGAGCCCTCTCTAAGTCCCTCATTGTCCAATGTGACATGGGCCTTACTATTTTGAGACTCCTTCAAAAGGCAAATAAGGCCTAAGGACAGAGATCCCAGAGGAAACTGGTACCCCAAACCATAATGGCCAACTTCAGCTATATGCTCTGCCCTTGAGAAGGACTTTGCCCGTAGGGTACCAGATTCCTGCTTAGAGCCATCCCCTGTGTTGAAATGCCTTTGTCTCCCATTCCTATGCAAGATATGAGTGAAGAGTTGGGGGGCGGGGAGAGCTTGGGAGAAACAGAAGGTAGAACCAAAAAACTAGAGAGAAGAACAGAGAAAGATCACCCAGGTCCTGCCCATAAAGTTACAGGTTCAAAGATCCAATCCCTTTGCACTTCTGCTTTAGGCACAAGGGGCCTCACACACTTTTCTTGGCCTCTATGTCATCAGAAGCAGGTTTGGCCAGTTGGGACAGCTGAGGAAGAAGACTATTTATATCAGCAGTCCTGTGGTCCTCTTGGCCTTGGAAGCAGCCTCACAGTTTTTATAGAAGGTGATATGCTTTCTAATGCTAGCCATATCTGGGCATGGCGAGACATTCAAACACATGACCCCCTGGAGCAGGGGGTGAGAAGAGGTAAAGAGAAGAGGAAAGTATATCTGCTCTGTATGGCAACTGACCTTGAGGACTCCCCTCATTCAGGGGACAAGCCAACACTCTCTCACTATTGAGTCCTCTACCTAGTAGGTGTACAATTCTGCTGTTCTTTTCCCACTCCAAAATAAAAAAAAAAAATTTAAATGCCCTGGACTACTCTATCTTGCCCAGTTCCCACAGCTATTCCACACTTTTCTCTTGCACACACATAAACATGCTGGCCCAAGCACACTCATAAGACAGCTTGCAAAAGGGTGTGGCTTTCACACTATAAAGCAGAGACCTCCCAGGGCTGGTTTCTGGGAAACTTCAGGGCAACAGTCTCAACTCAGTGACTGATAGAAACATGGACAGAGCAGTTGGTTTACACCTTGGGTACAAGTCTGCAAAGCAGAAAACTTTCTCATCTGGGTTCTTGCCTGCAGAATCTAGAATGCAGCCCATTTTTTCTTTCCCTTTTTTGGATCAATGTATCTGTTTTCCTCTTACTTTTTTGGTAAGTGCACAAAGAGGCTGAGGAATCTCTGGTTGAGTGGGTCTGAGGACTTGGGCCTCAATCTTCCCAATTGCCCATGCCCTGACTTGAAATTCATCCTTTGTTCAGAAAACCCAAGGAACTGTAACCCACTAGAATACTTCTGCAGACCACGTGCACTTCACCAATTGGGTTATTATTGACTCCAGTGAAAATACGCAGGGCAATATTGGAGGATTAAAGCAACCAACTTGTAAGGCCCAAACCAATCACAACCTAGTGCAGTATCAGTGATCCTGAAAAGTTGTGAATTTCTTCTCTAAGCCAAGCTCTATCTTACACGTGCCAAGAAGTCAGAGATATTTAAAGGTATCATGTAGCAAACACTGTCTTAAAGGGGAAAATTGCTTTTCAGGGTGTATAGGCACTGCGGCTTCATCTAGTTAACTTTGGATGGGGGTACTCTAGCTCTTCTCAGAGAGAACACACCTTTACCTTGCTTGCCCTTGAAGTACCGCCACTGCTGCTGTTGCCGCCACCACCGCTGCCGCATTTACCTCACCTCCTGCTGCCCTCCATGGCCCCGCACTGCAGGAGTGGTCAATGCACCAAACTGAAGCTCTCCCCACAGCTCCTGCAGCTCCCCAACTCCACCCAGTTCTGCTTTGGTTTGTCATCTCTCCCACAAGTGGTAGGCTATCCTCACAAGCCTGGGTTGAGGTTGTATGGGAGGCAGAGAAACTCTTTACTTGTCAACAGCAGCTCTGATCTACCATCATCCACACCAGGTCTTCCTGGGCCTCATCCTGAAGGTGGATGTCCATTCAACCAAGCCTGGACATTCCACTGTAAGTTTCACAAAAGAGAAATCCACAGGCTTTGAGCCTCATAATGAACATTGCCAATGAAGGTCTGGAACTCGGGAAGATGGTAGCCTTATGCAAAAGAATGACACATGAGAAATTCTTTTTTTGGCCTAATCTGTCATGACTAGTCCCTAGTCAGCAGTGGCCAATATGTCTGGACATAGCCTTGGGGAGGTCCAGAGTTCAATCAGAGCGAGTCGGGTGAATGGACACCACACTTCATCCTCATGAACCATACCCCTGGAGCTCCTGGGATGGAAAGGCACCAAAAGGGAAACCTGGCAGATCAAAGCACAGCAGAAAAGACTCGGTGAAGGGCATAGTAGAGGCTGAATGCTGTAAGCAACCATGCAATCTTTTCAGCCACTCACCCCTCCTCCTTCTCCTCCTCCTCCTCCTTTTCCTCTTTTCCCATACCCTTCATTTCCATTTCCATCCCTTGGCCTTGGTCAATTCATCCAGAGAGCGGGAGTTTCTCATCGCTGACTGAGCACAAGAGACAAGGCAAGCAAGGATGCCCCTGGAAGCAAGCTGTATTTTCTCCTCCCCCAGCCTCCCTTTTCTGAGGGCTTCTCTCTTTCTAGGCCTCAGGCAGCCCTAGGAAACACAAGGGGAGCAATGCCCTGCCAGGCTGGTGTCAAAGGCAAGCAGAGATGCTGCACTGCAGTGCTGAGTCCCTTTCTGCAATCAGACGTGCACAGTCCAAAGGCTGACTCAGCACAATTCTTTTTTTGATTGGTTGGTCTGAGGAACATAGTTTTCATTTATGCTAAGGTGGCGGCAATTAAGACACCATCCCCCAAGTCCGGATCCCCAAGCCCCACCCTTTTTGTTCTCTGAATCCACTTTATAAGTATCTCCCCCAAAGTCACTCCTGGGTCCCAAACAGTCTTAGATTCCTCCATTTTTTTAATTTAGGGCATTTAAAAAATTTGCAATTCAAGCGATGCTCACTGTGATTGACTCATGCTGCAGCAGCTAAAATATCTGTCCTGCAGGTCAATCTAATCATGCTTAATAGCAGTTTATTCTTCAACGCAACATTTTTCACGTTGGGTCGACAGTTTTAAATGAGATTGCTGATGCCCCCCTTTACTAATGCTTTTACCAGGGGCAGCACACGCTTTGAAATACTTGTGCAATAAAATGCTTTATTGCTCTTGATGAATGCACTATTAAACTGGAATTGCAAACAGCCCCTTCTTTAGAAAGAGGTAGTGAAATTTATTTGGCCACCTGGCTGAGGGAAAATAAAAAATAACTCGTCATCACCATAAACAAACAAACAAAATAATGGGACTGGTGTCCCTTCTCCAAATGGGTCTCTTTCCCCTGTCTCTCTCTCTCTCTCTCTCTCTCTCTCTCTCTCTCTCTCTCTCTCTCTCTCTCTCTCTCTTTCGCATACAATCCCCATTCCTGACACGGTACTGGTTTCCCTCACATGCAGAAAATTCATTTTGAGAACGACTCGATTTTGTGAGCCATAAAATAGAAAAATTTAACTAATTTGGTCCGCTGAATTTACGAGTTCTGCAATTCTCCAAGCTACTCTTTCCACCCCTAGAACTTCAGTGCAATCAGTTGGCTGTTTGGTTGATAGTGGCTAAACCCTCCAGTGGTCTCAACAGCAATACTGACACGTCATGCGCCCTCAGGATTCTCTAGAACCAGCTTGGACATGCTCCAGAGAACTTGGAATAAAGAATACTGCCTGCTTTTCCAGGGCTGCCTTCTATACAAACAACCAGATGAAAGCCAAGGGAAAATCTCACACGAGGCAGCATCACACTCATTACGGATAGGAGGACCTTGCTTGAACATGCTCATATATTAGTCTCTGACAATGGCACAGGTCTTAAAAATACTTCAAGTGTCCTGGTGTACAGTCTTCTCTGTTCATTCTTAAAAGCATTCTGATGAGGCAAAGGAACAGATAGTAACCACTGAGGTGTGTTGTCACTTCCCCCCCCCTTGCCCCTCACCAAGAAATCACCTTGGACATATAAGATTTAGAGTTAGAAGAAGCCACAGAGATCAGTCAATCCAGCCCCCCCCCATTTTGTCGAGGAAGAAAATGAGGCCCAGAAAGGCGGTGATTTGTCCAAAGTCATGCAAGTAGTAGATGTATGCTTTGAACTCAGGTCCTCTGAGTTTAAACCCAATATTCTTTCCACTGTACCAAAATCCCTCAGGTGTATTATCTTGGCTGAACTTTCCTCTCCCAAAATGTAAGCCAATCCTGACACAGGTCCCCATCTGATCAGCCTCTCCCTTCTTCTACATTAAAACATTAAACCAGTAAAATGTCACAAAGATGGTGCCGGGAGGCCCAGTCAGTATTGTAAAAACACTGACATCAGAAAAGATTCAAGCTTAGTTACCTCCTACCATTAGCCATGCCATTTGATTCACATATGTTGGAATGCCAAAGGGAGAGAGAGAGAGAGAGAGAGAGAGAGAGAGAGAGAGAGAGAGAGAGAGAGAAATTGCATTAGGGTTGTAGATACCTATTGTAAATCAGCCCCAATTCCAAAGCTAGAGCAGCGGTGAGCAGTTGAAGGCTTAAGGTGGGAGCAGGAAGTGGGGGGGGATGTTAAGGAAATTTGGGTTTATATTGAGAAGGGTAAGAATTGTTCTCATTTTTAATTCAGCAGATCAAGAGAATGGAGGTGATTTATAACAAAGAGAAGGCAGTGACTATCTCTGTGAACTCTCTGGTTTTACTGCTCAGTCAAACCTAATTTCAAAACACTAATGCTTTTATTTAAACACCACATCCTGCAATAAAACTTTAATGTAAAACAGGGACTTATCGAAGGGAAGAGGCTGCGGCATTTCTGTGGTCGGTTAGCAAATCTCTGTGGCCTCCTATTTCTGTGGCCTTGCTATTTCCACTCATTGTGGCCGGAGTCTTACCCTAATGGGGACAGAAATGCCATTTCCTGGGACAAATACTGGCTAGGTGCAAACTCTCCCATGCCTATGGTGGGACCAAAAAGCAGATGCCTTCTCTCCTTATTTTCTCCTCATTGGCATAAGATTTTTTAAAACCTGCATAGATACATACATACATATACACATATACACATCTATATATGGAACAAGACATACAAAAGACATATATGAAGGGATATATGAAACATGACAAATGGTGCCTGTGATGTGACATGTGATACATAAGGCAGGCTAGAAAAAGTAAGATATGTAAGACACATTATAAGCTATGTGATATATATGCATATATATGTGCTATGATCTATGATGTAATACACAACGCATTCTATGAGTGATATGTGGTGGGTCATGTAGTTGCCATATCAAACATTTTAAGTTTCAGCATGAACTGGCGTCATGGCTCTCCTTTATAATGTATTGCTTGGCCTGTGACTCAGCTGCTGGAACAACATAGCTGAGTCCCAAGATGGATGGGTCTCAGCGGAAAGAAGAGGGGGCTAACCTCCTGATCTTCCTTCTCTCTCTCCACCTATCTCCATGTACAGGAGCCAGAATGTTGGTTGAAAGTTCCTAACTCTAGGTGGGGAAGATACACCTGTTGCAGGTTCCAGAGGCCAGGCACACCAAAGATAGTTCTAAAGAGCAAAGATCACATGATGTGGAAAAAAATCCTATTGGCTGCCAGACAAATATTCCCCAGGCTGAAATAATTGACTGTCTCCTACTTTGCAAATACTCCACTATGCCCAGCATACCTGAGGACACCATTTTCCTACAGGACTGAGAACCTGCAGAAGCTATACCTCTGGGGCCATAAGAAATGACAGATATGACAGAAATTTCCCCACATTCTGTTGAGATACTTCAAAAGTCTCCTGAAGCTCGGCTCAGCTTGAGTATTTCTTCCCAGAGAATACTGTTCTGGTGGAAAGGTCCTTTCTAACTATCTTTTCCAAGAATTCTTCCGCCCAGTTAAGATCCTCTTACTTAAGCAGAGGGAATAACTGACTACCAGGTAGAAAAGGGAGAACTTCAGCAAAATCTAGATACTGAGTTTGGCATTATCTCTTGGGGAATCTAGATCAGCTCAGAAGCAACATTGTGGGACCCATAGTATAACATTCAGATTTGCTTCCATGATAAGCACTAAGCCAGAGAGAAAGTCTCTCTCTCTCTCTCTCTCTCTCTCTCTCTCTCTCTCTCTCTCTCTCTCTCTCTCTCTCTCTCTCTCTCTCTCTCTCTCTCTCTGAATGTGCTGGGACAGTCAGGAACTGCATCTTCATACCAAGTGCTGGGCATTACTTTAGATTTCACATCATTCTAAAACTACTGATTCCAATAACAGCAAATCTCCCCTTTGTTGTCGAGGATAAAACAAAAATCAATCTAAGTTTAATATGGGGAAATGTAGGGAGAAAGTTATTTTGTGGATGAGAGAGTCATTTTGGGGACTTTAGATTTAGAATGATCTCTGCCTGAAAAGCTCTTGGGATACCAGAGTTCAGTCTCCTGTGTATGACATGTTGCCTAAGATTCTTCCGAGCTGCCTTGAATATTCCCTCATCCAGAGACTATTAGTTCTTAGGCTACAGGGTATTTAAAAATAGAAGCAAAAATGAAGCTACTTAAAAGTAGGGGCTAAAGCTATGATTGTGTACAGGTACACTGTGATTGAGTCTTAGAAATTCTGGGGGTTGTGAGTGTTGGATTCCCTAATCACTTCCTTTTAGTGCATGGCAAGTTCGACATTAATCGGCACAACTCATTTGTGTGTGTCTTTGCCAGGGTGAAAAGTGATCATGTCTGAAGACGTCAGAGTGAAAGACCCAAGTACACATTGCTCTAAGTCTTCAAAGTCTTTGACTCCTCTCTCTCTCCCTCTCTCTCTCCCTCTCTCTCTCTCTCTCTCTCTCTCTCTCTCTCTCTCTCTCTCTCTCTCTCTCTCTCTCTCTCTCTCTCCCTTTCTTCCCTTATCTGTTTCATTCCACATTCTACATTTCTCCCACTGCTTATAGAAATCACCCACTCTTGCTGATGTCTAGACTCCTGCAGGCTAAAGGTGGGGGGATGGGGAAGAACAGCCTAGAAACCTGCAAGCCCCCAAGATCTACCACTTGACCTGGGCCCCTGCAAACACCAGAAGCGGACAACGGGCTTTCTTCTGGTGTTGCCTTTCCAAGCGCCTGCCGCAGTCAGCACGTTGAATATTTAATGTCCTGATGAGCATTTCCACCTGCTGACACAGGCAAAGTGACAGAACAATACAGCCACTGGAACACGATCATCAATTGACTCCCCAGTCAGTCTGCCATGTCAGGCATTCCAAAAACAAAATCTGTCTGTCTCTTTCTCCCTTGAACACGGGTCACCCTGCTCCCATGAGAGAGATGCCCTACCGGAAATACATACTTCTTTACATTCCATAGCTTAGCACGTTCATATGGGCATATAAAGTAGTATGTTTCTCAAGCAGGTAGTTTTCAATATGCGCATTTATATGTTTGAAGAGGAAGATAACACTGCTTTGGAATTCAGATCCCATGTGTACTTAGTGGTGGCTTGGTTTAATGTTGCTGAGTTACTGCCCCATTTCCATGACATCTTCCTCAAAGCCTCCTACTACACACACACACACACACACACACACACACACACACACACACACACACACACATACAAACACACCCATTTTCTATAATCTCCTTCGCCAATGTTCCATCCTACGATTCATCTCCAGTAACCCACAGTTGTTCTTTCACTTTTTTTCCTGAAATCCATGTGCCTGTATCCCCATATACACACAGTCTTGGGAATTAAGAAGGTGATGCCTTTGACACAAGTCTGAGAAATCCAGCAGTTTGTTTCTTTTGTGACTAATTCTTATGTAAATAGGATGAGAAGGAAAACATGACAAAACCTCCCATTTCCCCCTGAAAAGTATATAAATATATACATATATATGCATACATATGTACACATACACACATATGTATGTATATACATACATATATACATATATATAATTTCACAGTGAAACTTTTAACCACACAGAATATACATATGAAATACACATACATTAACCATAGGGCATTCACTCCATGCCCACCCCACCCCACCCTCACTCCCACATTAACAGTTAGAAGGACTAAGAAATAAAGGTTTGGAAGAAAAGACCCAGAAACTCCAGAAAATTACAATTCTTTCTATTCCTCAGATGAGGACTTAGGGGGAAAAAAGAGAAGAATAAACAAAGCCTGGTCTCATCCCCTTTCCTGCAAAGCTTAGCGCTTGCCCATCTGGAATTCAAATGTCCAGTTTACAACTTAGCAACACCAAGCTGCCTCCTTCTCATGCTGAGGTTAAAAAACTCTTCTGTTAAAGACAAAGGATTCGTTCAGCAATTGACTGGGACTGAGGAGAGAGAGGGTATTAAAAAGGCAGCTAGATACTGTAAATAGAAACTCTTACCTAGTAAGTCCAGGATTTCCTCCGCTTCTCAAAGAGAAGAGCCCCAGAAAGAGAATGTCTTGACTTTCTTTCTTTCTTTCTTTCAGTGTTAGGAAAAAAGCCATCTAGTTGAACTCTGTAGCATCTGAGGCTGGTTGCGGTTTACCTGATAAATTGTCAAATTGAAGGTTCATAGGAACAACTGGAAACCTGGATCTGTGAGCTTAGGCTAGAGTAGAAGTCAAGGAGTTACTTCTCAAGCACTCGTGTGTGCTTGTGTGCACCCACCCATCTGTGCCTTTCTTCTCTCTGCACCTCCCTTTCCTCTCTCTCTCTCTCTCTCTCTCTCTCTCTCTCTCTCTCTCTCATATCCCCTCCCTCCTCCTCTTATTTTTCCTCCTCCTCCTTGTCCTCCTCCCCTCCCTTCCCTCCCCCTCTCTCCATCTTCTTCCCCATCCCTCCCACTTTGCCCCTTTTCACTCATTGCCTCCTAACCCCTCTGAGCTCTAAAGCTCTTCTAACAATGTGGCCCCAGTGCCCCACTGAAAATGATGATCACACTGAATAGAAGACTATTATGGGCAGGATTTAGGCGCCCAGCAAACCAAGAGGTCATTTGGGGCGCTTCCTGCTCATTCAGCATTGCTGTAATAGTATGCTCGGACTGTCCACTCACCTGCTCCGTTTGCCTACTACCCTAGCCAGAGCCCTCCAGATCAATACCAATTTACAGGCAAATGCAGAATGGCTGCCTTAGTGTTAATGAATTTTACCGTTTCTCACAGTCTTCTAATGAACCCTTTAAAGAGGGTTTAAGTAAACTTAGCAAGTGGTAAACTAAGCACTTTGGAATACTTAATTATATCGATGGGTTTTCCCCTGCATTTTAAAATTTCTCTGTGAGCAGAGAAGGAAATGTTGCCCCCATTCTCCATCATCATATATAAGGACTGACAAAGCCAAATAAAAAATAAAAGGAGAAGGGGGCAAGCTTCCATTCCCATTCCCAAGCTTAGTTCCTGACGAAGCCAGAAAGTAACCAGACCCCAAGTAAATCTGGTACCTCAGAGTTTATTGAGCAGAATAGAGAAACAAACTGTGAAGTGTGTGATAACACTAAACCCCAAGGGGATTCAAATGGTAAGTGGTTATCACCCTCTCTGCTCATTGCATGAAGTCAGATAAGCTCTTTTTGGGGGTGGGGGGAGGGTCAGGAGAGGAAGAGCTGGGTGAAGACCAGAAAGCCCTGACCAAAGAATCACTTAACATCAGAAAGTATTGCTGCAGTTGAGTAAGGGGGGGGGGGGTAAGACTTAATAGGAACAGGGATTGGATCAGGGATTTGGGGGCTATACTCTGAAAACAACTGGACAAAAGCAAGAATCCCATGCAGCTGGGCTTTCTTAGTTTTAATTAGAGGAAAATTCAATAAGGGAATTAGAAATGTTTTGAAGGTCAAGGAAGCTAACCTAATTGTCACTCCAATAGAATTACTCTACCTAGTGTGGATAACCACCCTTCTCCTGCAATGCTCATACATACCTAGGATCCCCACATAGTAAATACACCCTTCTCACCACCACCTCCAGTGAGGAAGCCTATTTTGTAAAATACCACTCCCCTCCTCCCCAGTAAACAAATATCTCAGTTGAACAGGCCACGGGGCAATGGTCTCTATCCATTGGTGTGTGAAATGGACAGGTGGACTTTTTAAGTATCTGGGGATGATGTAGGATGAGTAGGTCAAATTTTCACACAAGAAGAAGATGAGGGAGTGGATTATGGCTCTGAAAGGTGCCCCTACCTCCCATTTAAAAAGGAAAGAGCCATTTGGCAGGATGGAACAGAGAAAAGACCTGCTGCCCCATTTACATTTAGGCACTGTTATTTATCATTTTCATCCAGTCAAGGATAAAAAAGGGCAACTCAAATAGCATGCTCTTGCTACCCAACTTTTCCTCCTGCATCTCCAATGATTTAGGTGAGACCCTTGCATGATAATGTGAGCTGAAGTCTAGGTGAAAAAGAATCCTAAATGTTCTGTGTGGCCTGACAAATGAGAAGTGGGCATAAACTGAGGGGCAAAGGAGTGCAGGGAAGACAACCCGGAGCCAAAAAGGGTGGAGAAGGCAGACTAGGCAAGAGGGAAAGAAAGTGTGAGAAATAGTAGTGAGCAGATGTTTTCCCAGCTCTAGATTTCTCCTGTGCTCTCCACTTCTGACCTCCATATTGACAGGGGTTAGTTACAAACATCCCCTGGGCAGCTGAAACTTTGGAAGGATCAGACTTAGCCAGAGAAAATCCCCCAATCTATAGAAGGAAACCTGAAGTTTCGGCAAGATGTCCACATGAACCTTTTGCTCATTCTCAAACTAAACCTAGTTCTTTTTTGAAACAAAATTTCACCTCCTGAAATAAAAGGTGTACTAAATGGTCTCCCAGCTAGTAATCCGAAGGACCAATAAACCCAAGAATTACAATGTCCTTTAAATTGCACAAGGCTGCTTAGACTATAAATACTCACTGAAAAATATACTACATTCTGTGTATGTGGGAGTCATGCTAAGTCAAAGAGACACCCTGTATAAATCAAACCTATCTAGTTCCTGAGGAGTATGTGAGTATGTGCATGCGCATGTGGTGCACACACATTTCCCTACATGAGTGTGTTTGTACATACACCAGCAGATCGAAAACCTATACCCTACAACACATGAGTTTTGCACACTTGAAACTTGGGGCATCTAGTTTGGTATAGGTAAGGCAGGCTTAGGGGACTGAGGCCCATTTCTGTCTTCAGAAATAGCCATAGCCTGCTTTTTACCATTATTTAAAGTCAAACTATGCCCCCTTCTTCCAGATTTGGTGTGGCTCCTTCCTCCAGGCAGTGTCACATTGGTTACCAATCTCTCTGCCCATTGGCATTACAATGGTTAAGGACCGCAGTACCAGGAATGTTGCAAGTTGGACTATAAGTTCAAACCACGTTCCTGTTCTCCAGAGCTCAGAGCGGGTTAATCAGACTCTCCCCTGACCACAGCCCCCCCCCTTTACCCCCGGTTATGACAACCCCAAACATCCCTCCAGCTGTCACTAGCCTGCACTTCCAAACCAGGGAACACAGACTGCCAGCAGTCGTGCAAAATGATTGTGTCAAAGTTCTTACATTTGAGTTTAAAGCATTCGAGCTATTGCTGGCTCTGCAGTTTTTAAAATGCAGAGGATATCGCACGCCAAAGAGAAAACTCCTAACCCACCCCGTAGGAACACACACACACACACACACACACACACACACACACACTCACACGCTGCCCCAGTGCAATGAGGGACATAAACACACAGACACACATATACTTCCAACCCCCGTCCCCCTCCCCAATCCCGGGCAAGTTTGCTGGAACCCGTAAGTCCTGACTGAGCTGGTAAGTGTTTTGTTTTGTTTTGTTTTTAAAGAAGAAGAAGAAAGAGAAAGAAAGAAAGAAGAAAAAAGAAAGAAAGAAAGAACCGAGCTAAGCTGGTGCCATTAGAGGAAAGAGAGAGAAAGACGTACCAGTGAGGAGATTCTGTTGCAGCAGGGGAGCCTCCAGAGCGCTAGCTGAATCAGCTTTAAAGAGTTAGGGATGCATGGAGGAGGGTCATGGCATCGCAAGGTAATAATGCGCTGGATGCTGCAGCCATCGGCTTCCTCCTATAGGCAACCTCTAATGCAGGGAGGGAAAGAGAGCAGGCCCAGGGATGGCATTAGTCCTCACTTGGAGAGGGGAGGGGGGGGAACACACAGACAGATACGAAAGAAGAACCGGCAAACAAACCCTCAGTCTCTTCCCCTAACACGCACAGTCCCTTCCCCCACATGCACCTCTGTATCCTCTCCTCCTCCCCTCCCACCAGACACCACCACCACTCAGCCCTCCTGCTGCAGCGCAGACTTAGCAAAGGGAGGGAGCTCTTTAAAGCTTGAGAGAGAGAGAGAGAGAGAGAGAGAGAGAGAGAGAGAGAGAGAGAGAGAGAGAGAGAGAGAGAGAGAGAGAGAAAGAGAGAGAGAGAGAGAGGGAGGGAGAGAGAGAACAAGGAACAAGGGGGAGAGAGAGGGAGGGAGGGAGAAAGCAGGAGGGAGGAAAGAACAGACAGGAGGGGAGCGGAAAGCAGGAGTTAAGGAGAAGCATCCTTGCGTGCTGGGATTACCGCACACCTTGATGTATAAGGGCTGTATCTGCAGAAGTCTCCCCTCACCCTCTCCTCCTCCCCCCCCCAACCCTTCCTCCCCCCACCAGGAGAGGGTCACCAAGAGGTAGAGGTCAGATTGAAACAAAAGAGTATCACCTGCCCGCATGCTCACACACAAATGGGGGGGGGGGGTAAGGGGGGAGATGCTTCCTGGTAGGAAGAGGGAGGATTGGGGGGTTTAGGGGGAACCTCTGATCAGAAACCAAGTTCACCTTTCTAGTGCTTATATACCCAGCTAAGCATCTGAAACATGCAGTCCCAGCCAAGTGGCTCCTTCTCATGCCATTCCCTCCCTGACCATATTTAGTCAACCATGGGAAAAAATAGACTGTCAGCTGCGGACAGCCGAACAGGGAGTGCTGGGAGTTCAATCGCTTCTCTCAGCTCATTGACTACTAGTCCTGCAGAGCCCTGAGTCTGCCCCCTCTTTCCCCCCCCCTTGCTCTCCCCTACTCTCCCCATTGCTATTTTTAGACAGGCCAAATAAAGAGGCATCTAGACTTACAGGCCTGGCCTGTCCCAGGCCTTCAGCAGGCCCCTACTATGTATGGTCAGTGAGAGACAGCCGGGAGATATCGACAGAAAAGTGTGTCGATTTTGGGAGACCTGTCCTGTGAAGGGCCCCCATGCGCCCCTCCCCCCATCTGCTGGAAATGCTCTCCGGGAGGAGAGGAAGGATGTTAAAAGACTATTGATTTTTATCATTGGGAGCCAACAGCTGTGAACCAAGTATGTCCCACTATGGGGGTTCCCTATCCACTACTTCTCTGACTCTTGATGCCAACTTTGATCCCACTCCTCCCATCTCACTCTCGTTATGCTAAGCTCATGATGAACATAGACCAGGTGCCAAACAGATCCCTTTCTCTGCGTTGCCTTTGGGGATTCCGGACTTGAGAAAATAAGAGTCGGTGGTTACTTTCTGGGTTTGCTGAGTGATCTGGTAAATGAAAACACCAGGTCACCTTAGCGACCAAAAATAATAAATTTGCTGAGGCCCATGCATAATGAAAAGACAAATTTGCTTGCTTACCAAGCCCCAAATCTGTGCTGCTCATTAGGCTAATGATCTTTCCCCCTAATGTTTTTCACAGGGCTAAGTTGTATAATTGGGATGATACCAGCCGGCACAGATTCCACCATCTATTCATTCTCTTGATGTCAAGATCTGATGACCATGTTTAGTTTGGAGTATAGACAACTCAGTTCATTCTTCATAGTCTACAGGAATGGGAGAGAAACACAGACATGGGGAACTACCAAATCATTTCTACTTTAAGTGTCTTAAAAATAATAAAACTTACAGTCCCAGCTTTTTTTCCTTTAATTTTTCAGTTCTAGGGGCAGGTGGATGGTCTAAGGCAGTGGTGCCAAATACACTTCCTGCAATACTCCCAGTTGAGAACCAGATTAAAACATACTTGGGAAATAGTTAACAAAATAAATAAAAGTATAATAACATGTAATTTAATAAGTCAAAGTGCAGCCTGCAGTTTATGTACAATTTAGTGGCCCCTGTTTCTATCTGAGTTTGAAACTTCTGATCTAAGACATTTTCTGTGTTGCTAAAAAAAAAAAGAAGTGTCTTCTTTGAATTTTAATTCTCCAAGTGATCAGTTAACTGGGGTAGGAGGAAAGATTTCCTGCTATTGAAACCTAGAGTACTGGATCAAGAAATATTTTTAACAAGGAAACAGTAGCATGAACAATTATGGAGTTGGTTTAAGGAGGTTTTTTTAGATTCAACATCCTGATTTTCCTTTGCTCAAGTGAACACCGGAAAGACACTAGGTAGAACTAATAGGAGACCTAGATTCAATTTAACACACATTTTAAGGACCTATCGTGTGCAAGGCATTATGCTAAGCAGTGGGTCTACAAATTTAAAAATGAAGCATTCTCTTTTTTCAAGGAGCATGTTGGGTGACTGACAGAGACAATAAAAAATATTTTTAATTGTGTTTATACAAAACCATGTGCTGACATGGGGAGATTCAAAAAAAAATTAAATAAGACATGGTTTAGGAACAAAGAGCTTTCCATCTGAAAGGGGAAATAAGACACCAACACAGAGAAGTATTATACACAATATTACACAATTAGTGGATGGGATGGGTTATGAGTCTTGAATGATAGAATCAGATCAAAGACTAGGATCAGAAACAACTGAATTCAGTGTTTAATAAACCCAAGAACGTTAACTACTTGGGAGAGAACATGGTATTATATTGGAGTTGCTAGTAAAACTGGAAAGAAGTGTGACAGAAAGTAGAGCAGCATAATACAGCACATATCAAAATAACTTCCAAGTGTGTATGCAACCTAAATATAAAGGGTCACGTCAATAAATAAAGAAGAAGAAAATGTAAAGAGATATTTTTTTTTTTTTTAGTGAGGCAATTGGGGTTAAGCGACTTGCCCAGGGTCACACAGCTAGTAAGTGTTAAGTGTCTGAGGCCGGATTTGAACTCAGGTCCTCCTGAATCCAGGGCCGGTGCTCTATCCACTGCGCCACTTAGCTGCCCCGATATTTTTCATAGTTATAATTAAAGGACTCAGACACTTGACACCTTACTAGCTGTGTGACCCTGGGAAAGTCACTTAACCCTCATTTCCCCAGAAAAAACAAGTGTTTTTAATATGCTTTCTGTAATTTCATCTTCTCTCCCGCCATGCTTCTTCCTTCCTCTTTTATATCCTCACCTCCCTAAACAGGGTTAGGGATGGGGCTAGAGAACTGGTATAAGAAAGCCATTCTATTTCCTCTATTTAGAACCTATGAGACCATGGTTTAATAGAACATCAGCACTGAAAGGAATCAGGGGTCATCTAGTTCAACCTTTCATTTTCCTGTTGAAGCCTAGAGAGGGGAGGGGGTTCTCTAAATTCACATTAACATGTAATACAGGCAGGGGCAGCTAGATGGCGCAGTGGTAAAGCACCAGCCCTGGATTCAGGAGTACCTGAGTTCAAATCCGGCCTCAGACACTTGACACTTACTAGCTGTGTGACCCTGGGCAAGTCACTTAACCCTCATTGCCCTGCAAAAAACAAAACAAAAAACATGTAATACAGGCAGGATTAATATCCAAGATTCTTGACTTTCAGACAGAGGATCTTCCCATTACACCATCCTGCCTTGTTTTGAGTTAGAAAAACTGAATGTACAGGAGCTTGCCTTGAATGTTGGATGGTCTGCTCACAAGCCAAATAGAATACAAGCTCCTAGAGGGCAAGGATGGTGCCATTTTCTCTTTGTAACCCCCTGCTTCCCAAACATTGTATTGCTAGAGATATAGTGGACATTTGAAAAGGTTTTTTTGGAAGAATGAATAATTGAATAGTCTTGGGATTGTACTAGAGTGACTCAAAAATCACAGAGAAAGATTCAGAGAATGAAGTGATTGTGTGGACAGATTTCTCAGGCACTTTAAAAAATAACGATAGCATCACCACAAACATGAAGAATGAGATCGTGCTAAACAGGAATTTTCATCAATCAGGTTGTTTAATGACCCTCTCTTAATGGCAGCAGAGCATTTAGCAGAATCTTGAAATGGCTGAGGTCATTTGGCCATTTTTTAAAAACTAGCGTTTACCATTCTTTCTCATAATAGAAGCCACTCTCATCTCTGTTTCAGGGGGATAGTGATGGTGTTGGTTTGGCCTTTACCTGAGGGTCAGGAATTATAGAGGAGCTCCTGAGAGGGTGAAAACCTATGGAAGTTGGCCCTTTCTGGATTTTGTTTTACATGAAAAGAGGAGATTTATCTCAGAAACTAATCAAGCAAGATAAAGCAAAGAGAGATAAGGAACCAGGATTCTTGGTTGATTCCCACCTAAAGAAGAGCTATTGACTCGTAAGCAAAGGACCTATATGAGGGGCCAGAGGAAAGGGTCTTAGAATCTTATAACTGGTTGGGACCTGGGGATTTTATTAGAGGAGAACCCTGTCTTTCAATGGTTTAGAAAAAAGCCCTCCACCCCCAAGAAAATATGAGGAAAGAAGCAACTGCAACATTAACAAGATCAGGGGGAAAGTGAGAATATCACTTATGCTTCACAATGCTTCTATGCATCCATGATCTCATCACCAAGGTCACTAACACTATCATTGCAAATCACAACAGCTTAGCAGACAGTTTCATAAATTGTTTTGTCTTAAAAAAGTATTGTATGGTAACAATGAGCCATTTCACACTTCTATGGTACTTTAGAGTTCACAAGTTCTTTCTTTATACCAGCCTTGTCATGGAGGTAGGGCAAGTATTATAATCTTCATTTTACAGATGAGGAAACTAAGGCTCTGAGAAGTTAGATGATTTGATCAAGGTAACAAAACTGTTAAGTTCCAGAACTAGAATTCAGATTCAGATAAATACATAGATCAATAAAGCAGTTATTAAGTAATCATTATGTGCCTGTGCCATGGTAAGTGCTGGGAATACAAATATAAACAAAAAAAAATATTCCCTACCTTCAAGGAGCTTACATTCTAATAGGACAAGACAACACAAAAAGGGATCTATCTGAAAAGCATTGGGATGGGATGGAGGGTGGGAAAGAGGTTTGCTTGGAGATGAGTGGGAATGAGTATGACTTGCTTGGGAATTTTCTCGAATGGAAGTTCAGGAGAGGAACTCATCAATTGTATGAGTGGACTACAAGGACAGAGGCATCTTCTAGGGCAGGGCTTAAACTTTTTTCCACCTGTGACCCCCTTTTGCCCAAGAAATGTTTATATGACTGCAGGTATATAGGTACATAAAATAGGTATACGAATAAAATATTTACTACCAAATTTTTTGTGACCCTCATATCTAGTAATGACCCACAGTTTAAGAACCCTTGTTCTAGCATGAGAAGTTTGTATGGGAGAGGCATCTTCCAAGGCAATAAAGCTACTGGGTGGAAGTGAAGAAGAGCAGAAGAAGCTTCATACTTTCCAGGATGCTATACTGCCCTCTCTGGTGTCCAATCCTTTCATGATGAATCTCTCTGAATTTAATTCGACTGCTTAGATGACAGGCCCACACAACCTATTACCAGATGTACTTAAAGGTTTTCCTAGCATGCACAATCTCAGAATTTCTTTTTCTGAGGGTACTTCAAAAGTGAAAAGAGGAACATCAGGAATCCAAACTATATCTAGGGAAGGAACCCTTCTGTGATATCCCAAAATGGTCATCCTGCCTATAGTGACCAGGAAGTCTCTAAATAACAATGATAACTAACATATACCATTTCAAGGTGTGCAAAGTTGTTTTGCAAATATCATCTCATTTTATCTTCACACGAACCCTGGGAGATAGGTACTATTAACATCTCCATTTTACAGATGAAAAAACTAGGACAAAATATGTTAAGTGACTTGTCCAGGGTCATACAGCTATTAAATGTGTGAAGCCAGATTTAAACTCAGGTCTTACTGATTCTAGGTCCAACACTTTAGTAGGTGAGCCACCTGGCTGCTTACGTAACAAAGAAGCCCATGCTCCTTTTGAACAGTTCCAATTGTTAGAGTCTTTCCTTTTGGCAAACTGAAATCTGTGGCTCTGAAACTTCCACTTCTTTCTTATAATTCTGTCTACTCTTAGTTCTTCCTGATTTGCTCTCCATCATCTTTGAGGAAAGGATCATTTCCATGGCATGATGAGACTGAAGTGGACCAGGTTCACAAGGAAATCTATTTTCTTGGATTTGAAGCTCAAATTCACTGCCTGCCACATGTTAGAAGATTAAAATACAATTTCCAACATAAAACAGGAAGAAGTTAGAGATGGCTCAGAGGAAAGAGGCAGACTAGAAAATAGGGAGTATACAAAGGAAAGTGTAGGGATGTATTCAAGCTATTTCCTGATGGATAAGTGGTCAAACAGTGGTCAAATATGAACAAAACGTTCTCAAAGAACCATGAACAATTAGCACCCATAGGAAATAATGCTCTAAATAAGAGCAATACCCATCAAAATATCTTTGAAATTCTACCTCACACCAGCAAATTGGCAAAGTTGAAAAATGTAGATGGTCTTCAATGTTGGAAGGACTGTAGAAAGATGGCACACTAATGCACTGTTGGTGGAGCTGTGAATTTGTTCCATTATTCTGGAAAGCAATTTGGAATTATGCTAAGAAAATACCTAAAAGTTCCATACCATTTAGCTTAAAGATCCTCCTGTTAGTTAGACACCAAGAAGGTCAAAGGTAATAATAAAGGTCCAGCATACACCAACATATTCATCAGCTTTATGGAAGCAAAAGAACCAGAAACAAAATAAATGCTCATCAATTGTAGAATATCTAGACAAATTGCAGTATATAAATGTGATGAAATATTACCAGACCATAAGAAATTATGAGTATGAAGAATATAGGGGACCATAGAAAGACATGAATTAATGCAAAATTAAGTAAACAATGTGTCCAATGTGTGGATTTGTTTTGCTTGACTAGATATTTTCATTACAAAGAAGGGCTTCTATTGTGAGGAGAGAGAGGAGGTTATTTTAATAAGTGTGATACAAAGACAAAAAAAAGCATCAAGGAAGAAAAATACCTATATGTGTAAAACTATTTAGGATAGTGTTTTTTTAAACTGGAAAACCTCAAACTGGAAACTAAGGAAGTATTCACTCACTGAGGAATGGCTCAACATACTGAAACATATTAATATGTATTTTTAATTTAATAGTATTTTTCCCAATTACATTTAAAAATTGTTTTCAGCATTCATTTTTATAAGATTTTTGAGTTCCAAATTTTTCTCTTCCTCCCTTCTCTCCCCCCTTCCCCAAAACAGCAAGAAATCTGATATAGGTTATACATGTTAAACATATTTCCACATTAGTCATGTTGTGAAAGAAAAATCAGAACAGAAAGGAAAAACTGAGAGAAAGAAAAAACAAAAAAGTGAAAATAGTATGCCCCTATCTGCACTCAGACTCCATAACTCTTTCTCTGTATGTGGAAAGAATTTTTCATCATTAGTCTTTTGGAATTATCTTGGATCATTGTATTTCTGAGAAGAGCTAAGTCAATCATAGTTGATTATCACACAATGTTGCTGTTACTGTGTATAATGTTCTCCTGGTTCTGCTCACTTCACTCCACATCAGTCTTTCCAGGTTTTTCTGAAATCCACCTGCTCATAATTTCTTATAGCACAATAGTATTCCATTACATTCATATGCCATGACTTGTTCAGCCATTCCCTAATTGATGGTCATCCCCTCAATTTCCAATTTTTTGTCACCACCAAAAAGAGATGATATAAATATTTTTGTGTATGTGGATCTTTATCCCTTTTTAATCTCTTTGGGATACAAACCTAGTAGTGGTATTACTGCAAAGGGTATGCACAACTTTATAGCCCTTTGGGCATAGTTCCAAATTGCTCTCCACAATGGTTGGATTAGTTCACAGCTTCACTAACAATGCATTAGTGTTGCAATTTTCCCACATCTCAAACATTTATCATTTTCCTTTTTGTCATATTAACCAATCTGATAGGTATAAGGTGGCACCTCAGAGTTGTTTTAATTTGCATTTGTCTAATCAATAGTTGATTGAGAATTTTTTTCATATGACTATAGATAGTTTTAATTTCTTTATTTGAAAAATGCCTTTTTTACATCCTTTGACCATTTCTAATTGGGGAATGACTTGCATTCTTATACATTTGATCCAGTTCTCTATATATTTGAGAAATAAGGCCTTTATAAGAAACTCTGGTTGTAAAAATTGTTTCCTAGCTTTTTGCTTTCCTTCTAATCTTGATTGCGTTGGTTTTGTTTATACAAAAAATTTTCAATTTAATGTGATAAAATTATCCATTTTGCATTTCATAATGTTCTCTATCTCTGTTTCATCATAAATTTGTCCCCTCTCCATAGATAAACTATTCTTTCCTCTGCTAATTTGCCTATGCTCTCACTCTCAGTATCTAAATTATTTACTAATTTTTACTTTGTTTTGGTTTATGGTATGAGATGTTGGTCTATGCCTAGTTTCTGCAATATTATTTTCCAGTTTTCTCAGCAGTGTTTTGTCAAATTGTGAGTTCTTTGGGTTTATCAAATGATAGATTACCATAGTCATTTGTTACTGTGTCTTATGTACCTAACCTATACCACTGATCCACCACTCTATTTCTTAGCCCGTACTAAATGATTTTGATGATTGCCACTTTATAATATAGTTTTAGATCTGGTGCGGCTAGCGTGGCATATGAATATGATGTAATAATAGTATAGTGTCATAAGAAATGGTGAAATGAACAGTTACAGAGGAAATTGGGAAGCCTTTCATGAACTGGTGGAGAATGAAGTGAGCAGAAATGCAGATGACAACAGTATAGAGAAAAACAACCTAATTGAATACCTTCAGTCTAAAGGACTGAAGATAAAACATAGCACCCACCTCCTACTGGAAAGGTAATGGACTTTGATGCAGAATAAGGTCTACATTCTGTACATGGCCAATGTGATCACTCATTTTTCTGAAACAGTTATATTTATTATGAAAGTTTTATTTTTTTTGTGGGGCAATTGGGGTTAAGTGACTTGCCCAGGGTCACACAGCTAGTAAGTGTCAAGTGTCTGAGGCCGGATTTGAACTCAGGTCTTCCTGAATCCAGGGCCGGTGCTTTATCCACTGCGCCACCTAGCCGCCCCTATTTTTTTTATTGTTCCATTGGGGAGGGTAGTGAGAGGGAGAAATAAAAATAGTTGTGAAAATACTTTTCTAAAAAAGCAAAAATGCCATGGAAAATATATTCAAATTATAGTTTTATAAGTATAGTAGAAGGATTGTTGTTCTTCAGTCATGTCTGACTCTTCATGACCCCATTTTGGGGTTTTCTTGGCAGAGATACTGGAGTGGTTTTCCATTTCCTTCTCCAGTTCATTTTATAGATGAGGAAACCGAGGCAAACAGGGTTAAATGACTTGCCTAGGGTCACACAGCTAGTAAGTGTCTGAGGCCAAATATGAACTCAGGAAGATTAGTCTTCCTGATTCCAGGACTGAGTTCTATTCACAGTGCCAACTAGCTGCCCAGGAGGGATTGGGGTTAGATATAAGAAAGATTAGGTAACTGAGCAGATTACTAAGGAAAATATTTTTCAGTGGAAGAGAACCTATCCTGAATGGTTTAGGGTTGCTAAAATAACTGCCCTGAAGGAATATACCATTTCTCATTCATTTCAATATTTTCCTATAGTCTCAGATAATTGTGAACGCAAAACACAAATGTTTCACAGAAATAAATATACAAAGTCCTAACCGGATATCTGAAAGTCGAGGCTGTAGTCTGATAGCTCTGATTTCCTGCAATTGCACTGACTCGTTATAGTGAAATGAGCCATAGCTTCCCCGGGGACTGGTGGCTTCTCAATGAGCAATCATTACTGATGATCCCTAAGTGGGTGAGGGTGAGAAGGGAAGCAAAGCTAAAGTGACTGTAAACTGAGGATGAGGGATCTCAGCTGGAAGGCACTCCTGACTTCAGTTTCCTTACTCAAACCCTAAATCATACTGTAGCACCACTTCTGGGATTCAGAACAACAGAAGGAAGTTGTAGGTGAGAGTCATAGTAAGATCCTTCTGATACAGTTGGTAAGTCCTTGAACTTGGACTTGGAGTCAGGAAGACCTGCGTTTAAATTCAGACTCAGATACTTCCTCGTTATGTGACCCTGGGCAAGTCACTTAATTTCTTTTGCCTCAGTTTCCTCCACTGTCAAATGGAGCAGCCTACCTCATATGGCTTAGCATTGTACCTAGCACATAGTAGGTATATACAAATAACATTCCCTTCCTCCTTCTACCCTGTCCTTAGAAAAACTCCAGAAAACAGTCAAGATTTCTTCCAAAGAATATGGTAACATCAAATGAACCCTAGATTTGCAGTGAAAAGGAAGACCTGGATTCCAAGTTCACAGGACTTCTTAGCTATGTTACAGGGCAATACACTTAACCTCTGAGTCTTAAGTTTCCTCAGCTACAGAATGAAGCAGTTGGATTAGCTGACCTCTAAGCTCTCTTCCAGAATTAAATCTTCATCTGCAAAATGAGCTGGAGAAGGCAATGGCAAAGCATTCCAGTATCTTTGCCAAGCAAACCTCAAATGGGGTCACTAAGAATCGGACATGACTGAAAAGACTGAACAACAACAATGGCTTATGGCAAAGATCTGGGGTTTTTGTTTTGTTGTGGTGGAATTGGGTCCAGAGAGGGCTGTGAATCAATATATTAGCTGACAAGCATTTATTAATCACCAACGTGTACCAAACACCATTCTAGGGGCTGTGGATCCAAAGTGAAAACAGCGATAAACTCTGTCTTTGGGAAGCTACCATTCTATGAAAGGAAACAAAACACATCAATACAAATGAAATTATGGGGTGATAACGACTGGGGAGGGGTCAGGTCTTGTATCAGAGGGGAGGTGGCATGTGAGTTGAGCTTTGAAGGAAGCTGAAAATTCTAAGAGAGAAAAGGAAGGAAGAGTTGCCTTCCAGGCTAGGACACCAGCCTCTGCAAAAGCAAAAGGTGGGAAATGAGAGGGCAATTATGAGGAATGACAGATAGAACAGAATGGATTGCATGTAGAATTGTGAAGGGGAGTAATATGGAATGAGCCTAGGAAAGTAAACTGGGACAGATTATAAAGGGCTTTAAATGGTAGGGTAAGGATTTTATATTTAATCCTACAGGCAATAGGGATCCATGGGAAGTTCCCTATTTGAGCAGGGGAGTGAGTGACATGGCCAGACCTGTGCTTTAGGAACATCATTTTTACAGTTGTACTAAGGATGGATTGGAGAGGAGGGAGACAGGAGGCAGGGAGACCAATTAGACAGCTATCCTTATAGTACAGGGGGAGGAGGGGGTGATGACCTAAATAAGAATGTTTGTAGGAAGAGTAAAGGAAAGGAGGAAGAGATAGAATGAACAAAGCCTGGCAATTGGGACAGTGAGATGGCATAGTGGATAGAGCACCTGCCCTAGAATAAGGAGGAACAGAGTTCAAATTCAGCCTCAGACACTTACTAGCCATGTGACCCTGAAGAAAGTTACCTCTTTTAAAAAAAAAAAAGCTTGGAAATTGATTAGGGGGCCAAGTGGAGCACAATGAAGAACAGAGTTTATAAACCCACGTGAGTGGAGAGATGTTAGTGTCTTTAACAGAAATAGAGAAGGAAACAGGGATGGGTTGGGCACATCAGTCAGAGAAAATAAATGAATACTAACCTCCTCAAAGGGTGAGAGGCAGTGTGATGTGGTGGTGGATAGAGATCCACTCTCAGAATCTGGAAGACCTTAATTCAAGTCCAACCTCTTTTCTTTGTGACTCTTAGCAAGTCATTGAACCCTTTAGTGAGGGCCTCAGGCAATGCCCTAATTGTTTCCCATCTGCTTTGGTAGAGGGAGTTTCCTTCCTTAGGATTTCCCTGTGCCAGTAAAATCAGAGATTTGGGGGAAGGGAGGTGAGAGAAAGGTAACCTCCTCAGAATAGTACTTTTAAATAATTAAAGGCAATGCTAAGTTTCATTTAGAAGTTAGTGAAAATGAAGATGGATTTTTTTCCCAAACCAAATTCATGAACTCCCTGAAATTTATCCATGGACCCTTTGGGTGGAGTGTCTATGGACCCCAGGTTGAACCCCTTCTCTGGGGCCAGTGTTTATTCAACTGCATCATGCTTTCTCCCAGGCAATTTGCTTTAGCTCTCTGATCCTCACTTTCCTTGTCTGCAAAATTCAGATAATGAATACACTACTTCAAAGTTGCTATCGCTATCAAATGAAATTATGCATATAAAGTCCATTAAACCTTAAAGCTACATAAGAGTAGTTTGGGTTTGAAATGGTTAAAAGTAACCAGCCAGTCTGCAGTTTTTCTTTCTTGATTTATAAGTTATTTTTAACTATAAACAAAAAGTCTTAATTTACTATATAACTGATTTTTCATTGATCTTTACCCTTAAGGAACTTATGGTCACAATCAAGTTAAGCCAAGGCATTGATAGAGAAGTAACTTCAAAGACTCAGGATTTCGTTGCTATGAAGACTAACCAATGCAGAACCCTCCTCCCTCCATGCCTTGGCAGAAGTTCTTCATGTGTTACTGTGCTTACATACACATATACATAAATACATATGCACATACATATATATACATATACACATACATGTATGTTTGCATAAAGCTATGCATGTGTGTCTATATATGTATGTGCATATTGTGTATGTGTATATGCATTTATATATTTGTGTGTATATGTATAAGTGTATATGTGTGTATAAGTATGTGTATGCTTGTGTATATTATGTGTACACATATCTCAATGAGGTGGCATAGTGGATAGAGGGCTAGACCTTGCTTTAGGAAGACTCTTCTTCCTGAGTTCAAAGCTAGCCTCAGACATTTACTAGCTGAGTGACTCAGGGCAAGTCACTTAATTCTTTTTGCCTCAGTCTCTTCATCTGTAAAATGAAGTAGAGAAGGAAATGGCAAACCACACCAATATCTTTGCCAAGAAAATACCAGATAGAGTAATGAAGAGTCATACTGGAAAATGATGGATATGTGTGTATATAAGTGTGTGTATGTATATATATACATATATACTTGTATATATCACACGTGTTACCTATATTACATATATAAACACACTAGTGTACTTTATATACACACATATATACATGTATCTGTGTGTATATGTACAGATAGATATGTATTTTGACTCAGGTTTTATTACTTCAATTCCAATATTCCTTCAACCACATATTGCTTTATTCTTGGGGGAAAGGTGGGCAACACTCAAGAGTTTGAGTTTTTGTTTATTTGGAGTGCAAATAGGATTTTACTAGTATAGAGAACTTCGAGTAAGGAAACAGACTCTCTCAGAGTCAATGGACACCGCTAAAGAAACATAAAGAGGTTCAGTGACTTGCCCAAGGTCACAGAGCCATCAGAGAAGAGATATTAAACCAGTCTTCCTAACTCCAAGTCTGAGTTCCTATCCAAGTCTGTCACACTGACTCTTTTTGTTTGTTTGTTTGTTTGTTTGTTTTTTGGTGGTTTTGTAGGGCAATGAGGGTTAAGTGACTTGCCCAGGATCACACAGCTAGTAAGTGTCAAATGTCAGAGGTCGGATTTGAACTCAAGTCCTCCTGAATCCACGACTGGTGCTTTATCCACTGAGCCACCTAGCTGCCCCCCACACTGACTCTTGACCTTTATCTATTCTGACTTCTATACAGTGGTGTGCTGAGTATTTACACCTCAAAACTGACAAATGAGGGTTTCCTTAATTATCTAGAGTTAAGAAAATGTTAATGATGCAATTTAAATTTAAAAGTCTGCCAAGTTTATTCTGCCCCTTTACCTCCATTCCAGCACAACACTGCTACTATAGCTTATCACGTGGTGGCCACATTCTACTCCTCTCCACATTTAGCTACATTGTACCTCAGATGATAGACAAAGTCCATCACCTAGAAGGTACTGGGAGCCTCTCCAGCTTGGTGAGACAGGCTCAAATTTGACCTTTGACAAAGTAGCCTTTAAGAACCGAAGGTCATTTCCAGGTGGTGATGAAGCATTAGAGGAAGATTTTCCTGGAGGCAGGGGGCTCCAGAGTAAATCCACCATAAGGGTGGAGAGGGGATAAGGACAGTGGTTGCTGGGGTTTACCTTATTTGGTCACTGGAAGGGGAACCCATAAATTCTTTGAATAATCTTGGAAGTTTTCATGAAGAAAGTGACATTTCAGGAGCTAGTGGACCCCCACTCTGTCAAAAGCTCCTTGCATGATACCATGTAGCAGTTCACGATAAGTGACCTTTTACTCAATTGAAGTTTGGAACTATCCAGTTCAGCTTAGAGATGCCCCAAAGCTGGCCATCTTCTCTGAAAAGAAAGCAGAGTAACTGACTTGGTCCTCTTTGTAGTAGTGGCCTCAGTGGACTTTAGGGAATTTTGTGCCCTGGACAAGTCACTTAACCTCTTTTTTTCTATTATATATAATTTAACTTATTGAAAAGTGAAGTTTCCTGAGACTCAGTTTCCTGATCTCTACAATTGAGTGATAGTAATAACTTCAGTTTTTACTAGGGCAACTAGATGGCACAGTGGATAGAGTGCTGGGTCTGGAGTCAGGAAAATGAGTTCAAATCCAATTTCAATCATGGGAATCAATAAAAAAATAGAAAAGAAGGTGGTCCAGCAGTACAAGATCTCAAACTGTATTATAAAGCAGTAATTGTCAAAACAATCTGGTACTGGCTAAGAAATAGAGAGGTGGATCAGTGGAATAGAATAGGAACATAATAGACTATAGTAAATGACTATAGTAATCTAGTATATGATAAAACCAAAAATCCAAACTTTTGGAACAAAAACTCATTATTTGGCAAAAACTGCTGGGAAAGCTGGAAAACAGTATGGCAGAAATTAGGTATAGACCAACATCTCACACTGTATACTAAAATAAGGTCAAAATGGGTACATGATATACACATAAAGGATGATACCATAAACAAATTAGAAGAGTATGAAATTGTTTATCTGTCAGATTTATGGGAAGAGGAAGAATTTAGGAACAAATAAGATACGGAGAGTAAAACAACATATAAAACAGATCATTTTGATTATATAAAATTAAAAAGTTTTTGCACAAACCAAACTAATATAATCAAGATTACAAGGGAAGCAGAAAACTGGGAAAGAATTTTTGAAACAAATAACTCTGATAAAGGCTTCACTTCTCAAATATATAGAGAACTGAGTCAAATTTATAAAAATACAAGTCATTCCCCAATTGATCAAAGGATATGAACAGGCAGTTTTCAGGCAGAAATCAAAGCTATAAATAATCATATGAAAAAATGCCTCCAGATCACTATTGACCAAATAAATGCAAATTAAAATAACTCTGAGGTATTACCTCACACCTATCAGAATAGCAAATATAGAAAAATGGAAAATATGGGATGTTGAAAGAGATGTAGGAAAGCTAGGAAACTAATCTACTGTTGGTGGAGTTGTGAAAAGATCCAACCATTCTGGAGAGCAATTTGGAGCTATGCCCAGAAGGCTATAGAACTGTGCATACTTTTTGATCCAGCAATAACATTACTTGGTTTATATCCCAAAGACATCCCCCCAAAGAGAAAAAGACCTATTTGTACACAAATATTTATAGCAGCTCTTTTTGTGGTGGCTAAGAATTGGAAATCAAAGGAATGCCCATCAATTGGGGAATGGCTAAACAAGCTGTGGCATTTGATGGTGATAGAATAGTATTGTGCTATAAGAAATGACAAGCAGGATGATTTCAGAAAGGCCTGGAAAGACTTGTATGAACTGATGTATAATGAAGTGAGCAGAACCAAGAGAACATTGTGCATAGAGACAGCAATGTTGTTTGATGAAGAACTGTGAAAAACTTAAGTATTCTCAAAAATACAATGATCCAAGATAATCCCAAAGGACTCTAGATGAAAAATACTATTCACCTCCAAAGAAAGAACTGATATTGATGGAACACAGACTGAAGCATGCTCTTTTTCACTTTCATTTTTTTCTTCTTTTTCAAGTTTTCATATACAAAATGACTAATATGGTAATGTTTTACATAATCATACATGTATAACCTATATCTGAGTGCTTACCATCTCAGGGAGGGAGGAGGGGAAGGAGGGAAGAGGAATAAAAATTGGAACCCAAAACTATAAATAAAAATGTTTATTACTTTTTTAAAAATCCAATTTCAGATACTTACTAACTGTGTGATCCTGGGCAAGTTACTCAACCCTGTTTACCTCAGTCTTCTCATCTATAAAAATGAGCTAGAAAATTAAATGACAAACCATTCTAGTATCTTTGCTGAGAAAACCCCAAATGGGGTCATGAAGAGTCAGACACAAGGGAAATAACTGAACAACAACAGTAACTGCAGTTAGCATCCATGTAGCTTAAGATTTGCAAAGGGACTTACACTGTGTTGTTTGATACATCCTATCAAGGTAGGTGCTGTTATTATTCTTATCTTTCAGATGAAGAAACTGAGACAGAGGAAGGTTAATCAACTTGCCCAAGGTCACAAGTGACCTTAGTGTCTGAGATAGGATATGAACTTGGGTCTATATAATTCCAAGTCTAAGCTCTATCCACAGTCAGCTAACTGTTCTAAACACTACGTGGTATTTAAAGGTCCACTGCCTTAAACTTCCATTGTACAACAGTCCTTTCCTAGTAGAGTTGTGAGGATCAAAAGAGATCATTTGGGTCAAGTTCACCCCTGACCTTAAAGAACTATATAATTGTGAGCTATCATTATGATAATTATGCCCAATTTTTGCCCATGTGCACTTATTTTATTGAGATGGCTTTGGGGTCAAAGAGGTGTGAGTGCCAAACCTTTTCTTTTCTCAAAACACTCCGCCAACACGAACTTGTTGAGTACAGACTGCTGTCTAGCCTTGCATTTTGATTGTCTGAGTAAGGGAGCTCTGGAGAACATAACATATGAGCCTCTTTCTTTGGATAATTCCAGTTTCCTTTCTGTTTGCTTCCTTTGCTTAACCATAGAATCAAGAAAGCCAACGACCTCTCCATCTCATCCCTACTCCCCATGTCACGTGAGAAGACAAGTCAGGATAGCTCCTCTGGAAGCTTCTGTGGTCCATTAGGCAGATACAGTGTTTAAAGAATTCTTCAATGTTGATTATGTAAACATATATTTATAGGCTTTGCCAACTACAAGCTATCGACCCCTGGACACAGTCCCCTGTTCCACAAGCACATAGGGAGGGATGTATAGCAGGTTAATGACTGCTTTCTTCATTCCCAGGCATTCTGAAGACACATGACATTTCCCTCTCTGGAAAGCCACTGGCATTTAAATTTGTGCTAAGTACCAAGGAATGACGGGAGGAGGGTGTTGTGGGAAGGTAACCCTGTGGATATTATTTCCTAATCCCAGAAGGATAGAAGAGCAAGGATCTTTACTTTGTTCATGTATTGGACTTCCATGCAGCTAAATGGTGTGGTGAATAGAGTGCTGAAGCCCGAAAGACCTAAATCTGACCTCAGACACTTATTAGCTGTGTGATCCTGGGCAAGTCACTTAACCTTTGTTTATCTCAGTATCCTCATCTGTAAAATGGAGATAATAATTACAGCTACCTCCAAGAGTTGTTGTGGGGTTCAAATGAGACAATAATTGTAAAGTGCTTAGCACAATACCTGGCACATAATAAGCACCATATAAATGTTAGCTACTGTTATTATTACTACTCTTGGGGCAGCTAGGTGATGCAGTGGATAGAGCACTGGCCCTGGAGGCAGGAGGACCTGAGTTCAAATCCAGCCTCAGACACTTAACACTTACTAGCTGTGTGACCCTGGGCAAGTCACTTAACCCCAATTGCCTCACCAAAAATAAATTAATTAATTACTTTTTAAAAATATTACTACTCTTGGAAATTATTTCAAAGTATAAATTAGGGTTTCTCAGCTCTCTTTCCCTGGAGGGCCTGAATGTCATATGTTGTTAAACTATGCTTAGAAGTTCTCATGGAATGCAGGGGGTAGTTATTGGGAAAGGTTTGTGGTCGATACCACCACCACCACCACCACCATCATCATTTTCTCCTCTTTCTTCACCACTACCACCATCACAATGTTGTGCCATGTAATGAGCCTTAGACTTAGAGTTAGAATACCTGAATTCTGTTTCTGGCTTTATCACAGGGTAATCATGTGATCTCGAGCATTCTATTTAACCTCTGCTGGACTCAGTTTCCTCATCTATAAAACAGAATAATAATAGATGCCCCACACATCCCATAGAGTTGCTATGAGGATCAAATGAGTTAATATGCATCTGAAATCACTTTATAAATGACATGCATATGTAAGGGATTAATAGAAAATGTAAGTGTCTAAGCAAGTATAAGGGAATATTAGTGTTGTTGTCATTGCAATTATTTTTGTTCCTTTAACTTGGTCCAAGCCTGCAATTTCATTGATGTACAGAGCTCCCAGTAAGAAAGCTCCCTCTTAAATCAGCAACTATTCAGAAACTTAGAGAGGTGTCTAGGGGGAACACTGAGAGGTCAAATGATATGCCCAAGGTCACATATCCAGTATGTGTCAGAGGCAGAACTTGAACTCAGGTCTCTCTGACAATGAGGCTAGTTCTCTATTACTATTGTTGTTTAGTCATTTTCAGTCATGTCTGACTTCTCATGACCCCATTTGGGGTTTTCTTGGCAAAGATACTGGAGTGATTTGCCATTTTCTCCTCTGGTTCATTTTACAAATGAGGAAAGTGAGGCAAAACATGTTAAGTGACTTTCCCAGGGTCACATAGCTTAGTCAGTGTAGCCAGATTGGATCTCAAGAAGAAGAAGCTTCCAGGTCTAGCACTCTATCTACTAAGCCACCTAGCAGCACATCTCTGCTACTATACCATACCTTTTCTCACCATCATGCGATAGCTTAATTTCTAGGCTATGTCTTTTAGTCAGTTCATAGAATCTCTGAAATGATCTAAGCTGGGGTGTTGAAGCCAGTTCAAACTGGCTGGTAAGAGTTGATTATTAAATTATTTACGCATTGAAAATCAACAAATGCTACAAATCAGGGCTTGATTAAGCATTTTATTAATTGTCTAGTTTTTAAAAAGTGATGAAGAAAATTTAATAATGAAGATTAGACTTAAAAGTGTGTTGTATATTCATTTAGGGTGAAAGGGGAAGGAGAGCTGATTGTTAAACACTTAGCATCACACAACTGCAATGAAGAGAGCATAGGATCATAGATCTAGAGTTGGAATGGACCTTAGCATCCATTTAGTTTGACCCCCTTATTTTACAAATAAGGAAATCAAGGCACAAGGAGGTTAATTGATTTGCCAAAGGTCACCCAGGAATTAGGTGTCAGAAATGGGATTTGAACCCTGAATACAGAGACTGATATTTCCACTGTATTATGCTCCTACTAGTGTTCAAGCACAAGCTGTTCCTAAAAAGAAATTTCCTCTACAAAACTCTCAATAAATTATCATCCAACCTATGCCTGAAAACTTCCCATGATAGTAAACCTTTTACTTCCTAGGGGATTACATTCCACATTTGGATATCTCTAATTGTTGGGAATTATTTCTTTATACAGAGAATCAGCATCTCTGTAACTTCCATCAATTTTTCCTAGTTCTGTTCCCTGGAGCCAAACAGAATAAGGCATTGGCTGCCTTCCATAATGCAGTATACTTCAATACTTGGTGACAGATATCAACTCCTGGTCCCTTAAGTCTTCTCTTCTCCAGACTCACCATCCCTAATTACTTCAACCCATCCTTTTAGGAAAAGGTCTTCAGTCCACTCCTCATCTTTGTCATTCTGTTCAGAAATTCTCTAGTTTTCTGATGTTCTTTCTAAAGATGTGGCCTCCAGAATATAATTCAGGAGTGATTTGAAAAGGGCAGAGGTGAATGGGGAAATTACCTCCCCTTTTCTGGATATTTTGCCTCTTTTAATTCAATTTGCATTTCTAAGATGACATTTCTTCTTTTGGCTTCCATATTAGTCAATAAATCAGTCAATAGACATTTAAGCACCCACTACTACATGTCAGATGCTGTCCTATGTCCCAGTGTTGACATAGTCCATTCAACCCCACCCCTTTTTTAAGATGAACTATTGTCTGGCTACACATCTCCATCCTTTACTTGTGTAGTTGGTTTGTCTATGTGTAGGAGTTTGTTTATCCACATTCTATTTCATCCTATTTGATTTAGCCTATCATAGTAGCTTATTTATATAGCATAAATCAACAACTCTTCATTGAGATCTATTGTGTGAACAGCCTTCAATTCACTATGCGGAGGGTACAAGAGAAGAGACAGAGTCAATAACCTCATGGATTTTACCATATTCAAGACCCAGGAGCAGGAAGGAACTAGATAATAGTATGTGATAGTGTGATTGAGAACTAAATGGAACAGAATCATCTTCAATACTAGTGAACAAGTACTCCAATTTGCCTTGAACACAGACTACATGAAGGAGAATGGTACAAAAAAAGGCTGGAAATCACAGAATTATAGAATCACAAGTTGTCCATATTGAGAGAGAACTCAGATGCCATCCAAACACCTGAAAAAAACTCATCATGACAACCCGGTCACCAAGCTGTTGCCCATTTTCTTCTTGAAGACCTCCAATTTGAGAAGCCCATTACTCCTAAGGTGGCCCATTTCACCTTTTCCATGCATTTGCCTCTTTTAAACTTCAGTATATTGTTCCTACTTTTGCCCTTTGGGCCCAAACAGAACAAGTGCAATCCATCTTCCTGTGACAAATGTTCAAATACTTGAAGATAACTATCATGTTCCCTTTGAGTCTTCTCTCTTCCAGGTTCAATACCCTAACTCTTCATTTGGCAAGGTCTCAAAGCTTTTCACCATTCAGAAGGGTGCTCTCCTTTGGAAGTTCTCTGATTATCAATATCCTTTCTAAACAATGGCACCCAGAAATAAACACAATATAAAGCAGAACATAGCAGTGCTATCCTCACTTGATTTCTAAAAGTTATGTCTTTCTTAATGCATCCTAAGATTGCATTAGCTGTGGGATTAGCATGTTACACTTGTATTAACTTGTATTAAGCCTTTAGTACACTAAAACTCCCTCATCTTTTGTATCAAACTACCGTGCCTCCCCTATTTTGTACTTACGTCTTTTAAAAAACTCACGTGTTAAAATTTTACATTTATCCCTACTGAATTTCATCTTTTTTGTGTGTGTGAGGCAATGAGGGTTAAGTGACTTGCCCAGGGTCACATAGCTAGTAAGTGTCAAGTCTCTGAGGCCAGATTTGAACTCAGGTATTCCTGAATCCAGGGCCAGTGCTTTATCCACTGCACCACCTAGCTGCCCCCTGAATTTCATCTTAATCGAGTCAGTCTATCTTTCTAGCCTGTCAAGATCTTTTTGGTTCCTGACTGTGTAATCCAGTGTGTTAGTTCTGTATCCTTTATCTTTGAATTATCTTCATATTTGATAAGGACACATTCTCTACCTTTTTATTAAAATGTTAAATAACTCAAGTGAAAGATGATGAAGACATGAACTTGTGTGGGAGTTCTGTGAGTGGCATGAAGGAAACAAGATATTTTGTAGACGCATAATCAATAGGATTTGGTAACTAATTGCATATGGCAGATGAAAGATTAGGATGAGTCAAAAATGACTGTGAAGGTATGGGTCAGGGTAGCTTGAAGGAGGGCTGTGTCTATAGGGGAAGATGAGACCCTCAGGTTTGGATATGTTGAGTTTGAGGTGCTAAAACTAGTGGAAGATGTAAGTAGAGACGCCCATTAGGTAATTAGAAATATGAGACAGGACTTCAGAAGAGAGATTAAGACTAGTACTATAAATCCAAGAGTTATATGCATAGAGAAGATTAATGAATCCAAGGAAGATAGTACATTTTTTCTGGTATTTATTTATTTTTATTTATTCAATTTTTATTCAATTCATTCAATTTAAAAAATTGGCAATGAGAGTTAAGTGACTTGCTCAGGGTCACACAGCTAGTAAGTGTCAAGTGTCTGAGGCCAGATTTGACCTCAGGTCCTCCTGAATCCAGGGCCGGTGCTTTATCCACTGTGCCACTGACTCCAGTATTTATAAAGCCAGCACTGATCTCTCTCCCCTGCATCATCAGCTGCCTGCTGGGGTCCCTACCTGGATTATTAGCAACTCAAACTCTGACTGTCCAAAATAGAACCCATTATCTTCTCCCCTAAACTTGTTTCTTCTCTATGCACTGCTATTTCTATTGAAAGATACCACCATTCTCCCAGATCTGCAACCTTGGAGTCATCTTTTACCCTTACCTTTCCCTCACCCTACATACCCAGTTGCCAAATCTTATTGATTCTGCCACCCACATTCCTCACATCTATACTATTCTGTCCACTCCCAAAGACAGCAGACTAATTCAGGTTCTCATTACTTCTCTTTTCATAATGTATTGTAATAGATGCCTAATTGGTCATTTAGCTTCCATTCACTGCCCTTTTTATTTCCTCCTTCACACCCATGCTAACATAATTTTCCTGAAATATTTGTCTGACCACATCACTCCCCTGCTGCTTCAAGGAAGATAGTATATTGAGAGAAGTGGACCAAAGACAAAAACTTGGGAGACATCCATGTTTACTGGGTGAGAGGTTCAGCAAAAGTGACTGGGAAAGAGAAGTCAGATAGGTGGAAGGAAGTAGTACTTCAGAAGCTTAGTGAAAAGAAAGTATCCATTTCAGGAAGAGTATCTAGTAACAGACACTGCAGGGATGAGGAGGAAGATGATTGAGAAATATCCATTGGATGTCACAGTTAAGAGATTGTTGTATAATGTCAACTATAGAAAGGTTTTTTTTTTTTAATGTAAAAGCTAAATAGCTATAATTGCAAAATTTCATTCTATGCAGTGAGTGCTCTTCACAATGGATGAGTGTTGAGGTCTATCATATCCCATTACATTGAGATAACCCTATTTTCCCTACCAATGTGATGGCAAAGAAAAACATTTTAACTAAAACTCATAAAACATCTTAGATTAGAGGCTCAGGAAGAAACTGTAGATGAGACCTTAGTATGGTTCAGTAAGGACCCCAGAAGGACCGATCCAGTTGTTTTTATTGGTAGTTAGCATATTAGAGAATTTATAGCTAATGATTTTGCTCTAACCTTTCCATCTAACTAGTCTTTTCCAGATACTTAGCTCTATACTCCAGTGAGAACTTACCCTGCCCCACTCTCCTCCAGATGTGTCTCAGGTCAGTTGGAATCTGGCCATGGCAGCTGGAGGGAGGAGGGAGAAAGTGTATCAGACCTTAACTTCTTGACACTACAGATTGTCTTTAAAAGGAGCCAACCTGTTGTGACCAAAATAATGAGAGGTGAATTGATCTAATTTCCTCCTAGCCAATGGGGAAGTGGAATGAGAGAATTCAGGTTAGAAGTTCACTGCCTAGTTCAGCATCATGAACACTGTGGGCTTCTCAATAAATGTTAATTGCACTGAATTAATTGAATTAGGCCGGGTTTCCCAACAGGGAAGGTTATTAGACACTGAGAATGGGATACAGAGGGAGGTTATGGGATTTCATTCTCTGAAGGTCCTTAAACACAGGGAAGATTTCCATTCATCTGGAATGGTTAGTAAATGTTTCCAAATCCACAAAGTAGGGTTAACAACTCCCACCATGCCTATCTTATAGGGCCCTTCTCTACTGAGTGCAGATAGCATGACCCATTGGTTTGGGGGAAGGGCAAAACTAACCAAGTACAGTAACCTTTACCTTCTGAGTTTCCTGACTCAGCTGAATTAATTCATAAACCTCCTACCCAGGAAATAAACAGTTGCACTGCTGGAGGATAAGTGTAACCAGCTTATATTGCAAAGCTGGTGAAGTTTCTGTCTGATATTTCATTCTTCCCCTTTTCCCCTGCATGTAGCCAGTTGTGGCTTAGATAGACATAGAATTATGACTGGTGAAGCATTTGGATCCAAGAGGACATAGCTGTGTGACCTGCTATTTTTCAGCCAGTTCAATTTTATTGTTTCATATATCTCTGCTTATGAAACTCAATCAATCAACAAATATTTTGCAAGCACCTACTATGTTCCAGGAACTGCATTAAATAATAAGAATACAGAAATAAAAATGAAAGTCCCTGACTTCAATGTACTTCCCTTCCACCACAAGAGAAACATGTTTACATTTAAATATTTATTAAATAATGGGTGAGGGGGAAAGGGAGATACTAACACCTGTGGGAATTGGGAAAGACTCTAAATAGAAGGTGACACTTGAAAAACCAGTAAGCCATCACCCAAAGCCCAGAACTAGATTCTAGGGTTCCTTCAGATTAACCAGAAAGACTCCTATTGCCAAGGTGGTGCAGTGGATAGAATGCCATGCCTAGAGTCAGGAAGACTCATCTTCCAGGGTTCAATTCTAGCCTCAGACACTAGCTGTGTAACCCTAGGCAAGTCATTTACCCCTGTTTTCCCCAGTTTTCTCACCTATAAAATGAGCTGGTTAAATAAATGGAAAACCACTTCAGCATCTCTGTGAAGAAAACCCCAAATGGGGCCATGAAGAATTGGACACAACTGAAAAACAACTGGAGTCTCTCTGAAGCACAATTAGATCTCTTGGAGAAGATCTATAACTCCTAAGCCAGGAGGCCTCTATCTAGAGCAAGAATTCCTAATCTTTTTGTTTCATGAGCCCCTTGTACAGTTTTTAAATGCATAAAAGAAAATACATAGGATTACAAAACAAAATAATTATGTTAAAATATGGTGGGATTTTTTTTAGAATGTATTACAATTTTATTAACATACAAACCAATCTTGGAAATCAAATAAGAATAATGTAACATCACAGGCTTTTCTAACATAAAAATAACCATAACTATAATTTTTAATGTATTGGATAAGCTTGTATTTTGGTGCAAAGTTTCTCAAAATGTAATGTCTTCAATGACAATGTTACTCATAATTCTTTTTCAATTATTGAAACACAGTTATGAAAATATTAAACTATTAAAAGTTCCAAGCTCCTGAACTTCTGGAAATCTATCCATAGGGTTCCTGGGAGTGTATAGATCCCAGATTAATCCCTGATCTAGGCACAATTGGAGGTGGCACAAACTAGGGGAAAAAAGGTGAAATAATGGGAACCTCAGAGACCCAAACCTCTACTCTTCTGTGTTTGATCTCTATTGAGAAATGTTCATATTCCCCCTTAATCGTTTTCTCTAAGTCAATTCTCACCCCACTGTAATTCATCACATATAGAAATACCAAAGTGATTTTTACTAAAGTTCGTGTGTGACCAGGTCACACCCCTGCTCATTAAATTCCATTGTCTCCCTATTGCCTCTAGGGTGAAATAAATTCTGCTGTTTGATTTTTAAATGCTTTTTTACAATCAGGGCCTAACATACCTCTCCAACCTTATTACACATTGCTTCCTTACTTCTTTCCTGTAGTCTATGGTTCATTCATTCAAACTAATATTCTTGCTATTTCTCATGTTCCATCTCCAGGCTAAGTTCCAGACCAGCTTTGGTTATCTTCATGGAGTATTGAATCAGGCAGGACATGAGAAGATGTGTTCATTTTGCCCGTTGAGAGCCATTTAGGCCGTGTGGAGATTTTGAAGAAGAGTTTAAACTCCCAAACTGCCTATCAAGTAAGCAAGCAAACAACAAATTAAAAAACAGTAACTGAAAAGCATCATGCTAGGTGAAAGAAATACAGAACCAAAATCAAAACAGTCCCTTCCCTCAAGGAACTTACATTTAATGGAGACAATGACACATGCATAACTAGGTATATACAAAACCCACACCTAAAAGACAAAGTAGCCTTGGATAAAAGGGCACTAACAGCTATGGGCTGGGAAGAGGGAAGATACCCCCCCCAATTTAAATGTGGGATATACATACTCGATCACCAAATCATATGGCTCCTAAAAGAGAACCCAAAATGAAAAGTTGAAGGAATATTATTATAGGCAAATTGCAAAAATCCCAGGTCAAAGAGGAAATATTTCAAGCAGCCAGAAAAAAAGCATTAAAATACTATGGAGCTGCAGTCATATCACACAAGATTTAACAGTTAGTCCTTAAAGGAGTGGAGGGCATGGAATATGATATTCTGGAAGGCAAAGGAGCTAGGAATACAAATGAGGATAATCTCCCCAGCAAAATTAAGTATAATCCTTCAGGAGAAAAAATAGATATTTAATGAAATAGAGGACTTTCAAGCAGTTCTGATGAAAAGACCAGAGATCACCAGAAAATCTAACTTTCAAATATAAGATTCAAAAGAAGCATAAAAAAGGTAAATGTGAAAGAGAAATCATAAGGAACTCAGTGAGGTTAAACCATTTACATTTCTATATGGGAAGATGATACATATAACTCCTAAGAACTTTGTCATTATTAGGACACTTAGACTCTACATAGAAAAAGGGCATAGGAGGGAGTTGATTATGTTAGGATGATCTTAAAAAATGGATGGGTGAGAAAGTATAATGCACTGGAAGAATGGGCAGTGGAGTGGAAGAATGGCAAATATTATCTCACATAAAAGATCCACACAAGAAAGAGCTTTTACAATGGAGAGAGACATGGGGGGAGGGAGAAATCCTTGAACCTCAGTCTCATCTGAATTGTTTCAAAGAGGGGGGAACACACACACACACACACACATATATATATGTGTGTATGCATACACACTCAATTGGGTATAAAAATCTATCTTACTCAACTCTCATCTGAATTGGTTCAAAGAAAGAAGAACACACATGCATATATGCATACACACACATATATACATATATATATATGTATACACACTCAATTGGGCATAAAAATCTATCTTATTCAACAAAGAAGTAGGAGGGGAAGAGAATAAGAGAAAGGGGGCAGTGATAAAAGGGAAAGAAGATTAAAGGAAGCAGCAGTCAGAAGCATAACAGATTTTTGAGGTGGGTAAGGGTAAAAAAGGGATAAATAAAGGGTGTCAGAAATGCACAGTTAGAAATCATAGTAATTATAATAATCATAACTGAATGTGAAGGAGATGAACTCACCAATAAAATAGTAGCAGACAGTAGAATGAATTAGAAATTAGAATCCAAAAATATGTTGTTTACAAGAAACACACTTGAAACACAGTGGCATACACAGAGTTAATATAAGGGGCTGGAGCAGAATCTATATTATGCTTCAGTTGAAATAAAAAGGGCAGGAGTAGCAATCATGATCTCAGACAAAGCAAAAGCAAAAGGAGACCTAATTAAAAGAGCAGAAAAACTGTAGCTTGCTAAAAAGAAAGATAGACAATGCAATAATATCAATACTAAACATGTGCACCAAACAACATAGCATCAAAATTCTTAAAGGAACAATTAAAGACTTATAGGAAGAAATAGAAAGTTAGTGGGGGACCTCAACGTTCCCCTCTCGAAACTAGAAAATATAATGATAAAATAAACAAGAACAAAATTAAAGAGATGAATAGAATTTTAGGAAAGTTAGATATGATAAACCTTTGTAGAAAACTGAATCAAAATAGAAAAAATATATACCTTTTTCTCATATGTATATGGCACCTTCAAAAAAGTTGGCATAAAAACCTTACAAACAAACGCAGACATGCAGAATATTAAATTCACCCTTTTCAGACTATAATGTGATTTAAAAAATACTTTCAATAAAGGGTCATGGAAACATAGATAATCTAAACCTAAAGAATGAATAGTCAAAGAACAAACCATAAAAACAATCAATAATTTCATTAAAGAGAATGACAACAATGAGATAACATACCAAAATTCGTGGGATGCATCCAAAGCAGTACTTCAGAAAAATTTACATCTCTAAACTCATACATTAATAAAAGAAAGAGAAGATCAATGAATTGGGCATGCTACTTTAAAAAAAAACTAGAAAAAGAACAATTAAATATCAAATTGGAAATTCTGAAAATCAAAGGATAGATGAATAAAACTGAACTAGTAAATAAAACCAGGAACTGGATTTTTTGGGGAAAACAACACCCCACAATAAAATAAATAGGCCATTGGTTAATTTGATTTTAAAAAAGAAAGAAGAAAATCAAATTACTGGTATCAAAAAATGAAAAGGGTGAATGCACCAATAAAGATAACATTAAAACAATTATTAAGAGTGAGTTTGTCCAATTATATGCCAGTGAAATGAATGAATATTTAAATGATCACAGTGTTCTGCTGTTTGATAAACCCAAAGGTCTAAGTCTTAGGAGCAAGAAGTCATTATTTAACACAAATTGTCAGGAAAATTGAAAAGCAGTTTGGTGGAAATGAGGCATAGAACAATATCTCTAACTGTAGACCAAAATAAGATCAAAAAGGGTAAAAAAAATTGAGACATGAAGGGTGATTTGTTAAGTAAATTAGGGGAGTATGGAATAGTTTACCTGTTAAGTCTATAGATAAGGGAATTTATGATCAAACAAGAGATGGATCACAGGGAGTAAATTGGATAATTTTGATTACATGAAATTGAGAAGGTTTTGTACAAATAAACTCAATGCAGCCAAAATTAGAAGTAAAACAGCAAACTGGGGGGGGGGGCATTTATAGCACATTTCTCTGATAAAGGTCTCATTTCTCAGATATATAAGAAATTGAGCCAAATTTATAAAAATAAGAACCATATCCCATTGGTAAATGAAGAAAGAATATGAACAGACAGTTTTCAGAAGCAGCATTTAAAGCTATAAATATTGACATAAAAATACTCTAAATCACTATTAATTAGAGAAATGCCAATTAAAACAACTCTGAGGTACCATTTCCCATATATCAGAGTGGTTAACATGACAGAAAAGAAAAATGATAAATGCTGGAAGGGATGAAGAAAAATAGGTACACTAATGCACTATTGGTAGAGTTGTGAACTGATCCAACCATTTTAGAAAACAATTTGGAACTATGTCCCAAAACTTGTAAAACTGTAAAACCCTTTGATCCAGCAATAGCACTACCATGTCTATATCCCAAAGAGATCAAAGAAAAAGAAAAGGAACACTTCCTTTTTTCCTATGTATAGCAGCTCTTTTTGTGGTAGCAAAGAATCAGAAATCAAGGAGATGCCCATAAATTGGGAAATGGACAAATTGTGGTATATGATTGTGATGGAATACTATTATGCTATAAAAAAAAATAACAAGCAGGATGGTTTCAAAAAAACCTGGGAAGACATATTTGAACTGATTCAAAGTGAAATGAACAGAACCAGGAGCACATTGTACACAGTAACAGAAATAATGTAACAATGATCAAGTATGGAAGACAGCTATGCAGATCATCAATACAATGATCCCAGATAATTCCAAATGATCCATGATGAGAAATTCTATGTACCTCCAAAGAGAGAACTGATGAACTCTGATCTGAGTGCAGATTGAAGCATCTTTTTTTCACTTTCTTTATGTCTCTTGTTTTTATTGTGTGCTGAGTTTTTTGGTTTTTGTTTCTGTTTTTGTTTTGTGGGGGTTTTTTGCAACAAGGCCAATATAGAAATGTTTTGCATGACTTCATATGTACAATTGATATCATATTGTTTGCCTCCTTGATGTGAAGGGGGAAGAATTTGCAATTCATTTTTAATGATTATTAAAAATAAATAAATAATTTAAAAATATAATGGGGGAGGGGGAGAAGCTAGTTGGCACAGTGGATAAAGCACCAGCCTTGGATTCAGAAGGACCTGAGTTCAAATCCAGCCTCAGACACTTGACACTGACTAGCTGTGTGACCCTGGGCAAGTCACTTAACCCTCATTGCCCCACAAAAAAAATTAAAAATAAAGATAATTGAGGAAGATATAAAATTATTTAAGAGATTCAAAGATGACTAAGGAGTAGAACCTGAAAGGGTAGACTCAAGAAGGATAAGAAGTTAGTCAGAAAGACAAGGCAAGTTAACTAAGAAAAGATAAGTAGAACAATTAGAAAGTGAAAACAGACTAATAAAATGAATTGGTAGTTTGGGTAAATTAGTGAAAAAAATAGGTCACTGAAAGGCTGAAGGGGACTTACATATTCAGAACTAAGGAAAGTAAATTCAGTGGTCAAGTTATTAAGAGGTGATAATAGGCTATACAAAGTTTTAGCCAATTCCTTAAGTTTGAAGCACAAATAACTACAAGTATTTCAAATTATCAATTCTACAAATTTCAGCCAGTTTGTAAAGTAGGAGAAATTGTACAGTGACTTGCTGAGTACATGAGAATATTGTGCACAAGTATATATGGAATATATACTCATACACAAGTATATGAATATATATGAGTATGCTGAGTATATTGAGTACATGACATTTGTATTTCTTCCACAGCTGGGGAACCATTATCTAAATAAAATATGAGATAATATTTCTAAAGCTCTTTGCAAACCTTAAAAATGCTATATAAATGCTAGCTATTACTATCATTATTACCAACACCAACACCACCACAAACCATTATTGTTCCAAGTGTAGGCCAATGTCTCTTCTAGAGGAGAAGAAAAGGGGACACAAAGAATGAGCCTCCATATTTCAAGTGGCTAGAGAGAATGAAATATTCCTCTAGCAAACATAATCAAAGCTTCACTGAGAAAAAGAGGAATCTGAGGTTGAGGAGAGATTGTTGAGTCTTACCAGGATATTGGAAAAAGTGTTCTACAGAAGAACAAGGAAAGGAAAAGGACAACTGTATAATTAGAGCTTTAAAATAGATTTGAATCTCTAGAGATGAAGGAGTTGGATGCTCTGAGAAGAGAGAAGCTGCTTGTCCTCCAAATAATGATAGAACCAAGCCAAATAAACTATCAAGTGATGGATCATCTATTAAGGGTCAGAGGAAGAGGGGAAGAGTAGTCATAGCTTGTGATTCCCTGTTCAGTATTTTTTTTCTTTTTCTTTTTCATTTTTTTTGTGTGTGAGGCAATTGGGGTTAAGTGACTTGCCCAGGGTCACACAGCTAGTAAGTGTTAAGTGTCTGAGGCCAGATTTGAATTCAGGTCCTCCTGAATCCATGGCTGGTGCTCTATCCACTGTGCCACCTAGCTGCCCCACTGTATTCAGTATTATTGAGGCAACTATTCCTTGGTCTGATAACAACAGAGGGGCTCTCTTATCTTCCCATGGACTGTATCCAAGACATAATAGAGACTCTTCCAACTCTTATCAAAACATATAACCACTACTTTGGGTGATTCATATGGGCACAAATGACATTGTCAGAGGAATCTAAAAAGTATTGGCAATGATTATGAGTTTGGTTAAGAAACTGAAGTCCATAGGGGCATAGATTATGATTATTCCATGGTTGTCCATTGAAGGCAAGGTATGCAGAAGCAAAAAATTAATTTGGGAATTGAACAGCTGGTTAAGAAGGTGGTATCTTAAAATGGGATTTGGATTTCTGGATCATGGCTTAAAATACAGGGATGATAGATTACTGGCCAGAAATGGAGTACACCAACAAAAGCTACCAAGAATGTATTTGCCAGGTGGTTTAATTTAAAGGAGCAAAAACCAAAATAAGATGGGAGAGGGAGAAGAAGACTGCCTATACATATCCCCCCAATTTAGAGACCATACAGAGAAGGAACAAGAATATTACTTGAAAATCTAGCAGTCCATGGGAGAAAAAAGCCAAGAAAGGAGCAAATAATAAACCCCATAGTTTCAAGTGTTTACAGAATAATACAAAAGTTTAGACAATAAACCAGAAAAACTAGAAATTCTAATGCAGAAGGCAAATTTACCTCATAAGTACCACTGAGACTCAATGGGATTAAACTCATGACTGGATTGTGTCTCTAGGTGGGTATACCTCATTCAAAAGGAACAGGATAGATAAAACGGAGAGTATTGTATATTAAGTACTGTATATTAAGAAGGTATGGAAAGAAAGAAAATACAGGAACTAGAGGTATGAAAATGGTGGAGAACATTTGGAAAACAATCAATGGAGGGAGAAACATGATTTTTGTCATCAAAGTATACTACAGACAACCTGTACAAAAAAAAAGGAAATAGATGAGGACAGATGGAATATATGACAAACCTGACAGGGAGGCATGATATAATAAATATGAGAAACTTCAATTAGAAGCTTAATAAATGCTTGTTGCTTGGTGGTGGGGGGGTACTATCATTGATGATAATTTCATCCTTCAAAAGGCAGAGGAACCAACAATGGCAATTTGATTCTGGATCTGATGACCATAACAACTGCTTGCTGGGGTAGAAATAATGAGAACTTTGGGGAGAACTGACAATTCTCTTCTGGAGTTCACAAATAAGGAGGGCAAAGTCAGGCATAATCTGCCATGAAAATTAGATATTGGGAGAGCAGATTTAAAAGAGTTAGGAAGGGACAGCTAGGTGGTGCAGTGGATAGAGCACTGGCCCTGGAGTCAGTAGGACCTGAGTTCAAATTTGGCCTCAGACACTTCACACTTACTAGCTATGTGACCCTGGGCAAGTCACTTAACCCCAATTGCCTCACCAAAAAAAAGTGTTAGGAAAACAGATAAGTAGAATCCTATAGACCCAGGAGGAATGGAAAGTTTTTAGGAAGGATATTCTGAAGACCCCAAAGGCAATGATTCCCATAAGGAGGGAAAATGAGAAGGTAGAAATAATAGAAATTGGCAAAGGATTAGATATGGGGGTTAGTAAGAGAGAGAGGCGAGTCAAGGATGATACATAGGAGAATGGGTTGAAAGAGCTAGGTATATTTAGCCTGCAGAAGAGAAAAAAGAGAGTCATCGTTTCATGTACAAATGGGCTGTCATGTGGAGGAAATACAAAGCTTGTTCTGCTTGACCCCAGAGGTCAGAACTAGGAACAATAGGTTGAAGTTGCAAAGAAGCAAAATTAGGCTCAATTTCAGGAGCAACTACCTCACAATCAGAACTTTCTCAAAGGGGAATGAGCTGCCTAGAGAGTGGTTGGGTTCCTCCTCCTCCTTACTTGGATGTCGTCTCCAAGTAAAACCTTGGTAGCTGCATGTTAGGTATGTTATGCTGGGGCTTCCTTTCATGTATGATTTGGACTAGACCAACAAGGCCCCTTCCAACTGTCAAACTCTATGAGTCTATGACTATGAGGCTAACTTGCTATTCACTCTACCATGCTCTCTCATCCAAGGTAAGCTTTTGTGATAGACACAGCTGTCCAATTATGGAATAAAATGTCTTAAAAGCTAATGAGCTGGGGGGCAGCTAGGTGGCACAGTGGATAAAGCACCAAGCTTGGATTCAGGAGGACCTGAGTTCAAATCCGGCCCCAGACACTTGACACTAGCTGTGTGACCCTGGGCAAGTCACTTAACCCTCATTGTCCCGCCAAAAAAAAAAAAAAAAGCTAATGAGCTTCATGTCTATAAGTATTCAAGGAGATAGATTAAAAGACCATTTCTAGAGCTGTTAACTAATATCTCCCTGTTACTGGGAATCCCTATAGACAAAGACATTTCTCCAAGACACCTAATGGACATTTTAAAAAAATTTTTCTTTCTTTTTGTGACATCTCCATTCGCAAAGGGAAAGGAAGGGAAGGAGGTGCCTGTGGGACAGTCAGAGGGTGAGAAGTGACCCTGATTGTAATCCTAGTTCTGGCACTGAGAGGCCATACTACTATAGGTGGCTATTCTCCCCACATAATGAATACCATCTGCTTTAGTTCCCCCTAACACTCAAAGGCTACAAAGATAAGCTCGTGAATGAATGGAATTTGAGTGATTTGAGGCTTAGTAGTCACTGATAGCACAGCTCTGAGGCTCCATAACTATCGGCCCCTTGTTTTGGCCACCTGTGTGTCCAGCATACTTTTAGAGCTTAGGGCCAAGGCAAAATTAGGAAGGTCTTCAGACTTAGAGTATCAAAGGCTAAGCCTTATCAAGAATCCATCCTTGTCACAATGGGATGGGAAGCATCCTTCTTAGAGACAGGGGTGGGGGAAGTGTCAGTTCATGCCCTGAATCAATCAAACCAGTTTGGTGTCATGTAAACAAGACAAAGAAATAATTGACTGAACTTAAATCACAAAATCTTAGAGTCAAAATTGACTTTAGAATGTAGAACAAAGGCTATCAGAACTGCAAAGGTCCTTGGAACACATGACATAAATGAATATCCAGTAAGTGCTTATTCTGTTCCAGTCACCATGGTACCTAATGAGAATGCAAAGAAAAAAACAAAAACTGTTCAAAATGCTTAAATTATAATAAGGGAGAATGTTAGAGTTGGGAGGAACCTTAGAACTTAGAGTCAGAGCTAGAAAGTACCTTAGAACATAAAACAGACTTACAGCTTAGAAATAATATAGAACAGGATTTATCTTTTTCCCCTCTTTGAAATGAGGTTTTTCTAACCAGACTGTACAGGCCATACACAGAAAGGCATTCACAGACTTAACCCCATGATTGATTGGACCAGGTACTTTGGCCTGCTCTGCTTCAACCTGGGCCAGTTTACCCCTCCTTAAGCAGCCTAGTTCCCCTACCTGACCTGCTCCACTCATGGGGGCTCACCATATTGAAAACATAATTTGCGTGGACACAATCAGCTTTTGCTCTACTGTAGCTTCAGACTCATAAATTTGAGTGATCTACCACCTCAGCCTCTCCTTGTAGCATCACCACACCCAGCTGGCCTAAGAAGTTCTTAACCTTTTTGTACCACAGAAACCTTTGACACTGTGGGGAAACCTGTGGATGCCTCCTTAGACTAACTTTTTTTTGTTTGTTTTGTTTTGTTTTGTTTTGTTTTGTTTTGTTTGTTTTTTAGTGAGGCAACTGGGGTCAAGTGACCTGCCCAGGGCCACACAGCTAGTAAGTGTTAAGTGTCTGAGGCCAGATCTGAACTCAGGTACTCTTGACTCCAGGGCCGGTGCTCCATCCACTGCGCCACCTAGCTGCCCCGACTAACTTTTTTTTAAAAAGTCATAATTGAGGGGCAGCTAGGTGGTGCAGTGGATAGAGCACTGGCCCTGGATTCAGGAGGACCAGAGTTCAAATCTAGCCCCAGATGCTTGACATTTACGAGCTGTATGACCCTGGGCAAGTCACTTAAACCCCATTGCCCCGCAAAAAAAAAAAAAGTCATAATTGAAAGAAATTTCAGTTAGAGGTTGATGAAAATAAAAATATAATAATCTTCCCATCCAAGTTCTTGCCCCCTTTTCCAACATATGAAGTATAGTGTAGTGGTGAAAGTATTGGACTTGGATCCATGGAGACCTGAGCTCAAGTCCTTCCTCTGACACTTCTTTTCTCTTCAATCTTAACGAATTCATTTAATGTCAGTACTACAGACAACTTTCTAGGACTATCTACTAATTTATCTATGGTTTAGGATATGCCTGGAAGAGGGACCTCCCATATCTATAACATGGAAAACACAGATCCATGATGAATTAACATTGAATAGATGATGTTGATAGATAATTTTGTTAGTGTCTTCCACTCATTTAATAAGAATCATAGAATATCAGAGTTGTAAATACATATGGGCCATGGAAGGAATCATATTTCTCCCTTAAGCATTATCCCTTCAGCAAAGCATATAGGGAATCTGATGGTTGCCCACACTACACAGCCCATAATATACAGTGTCTATCCACATATACTATAAAAACAAATATGCATACATTTATTTAATAGCAGTAGAAAAAAATCTTCCTGACAGCTAATAAAAAAAAAAGTTCTATTTCATAGCCATAATGTCACTAGAGAGCAATTTGTTACAGATGTAACATCACAGTCCAGAATAATGACAGTCTTAAAGCAGGAGAAAAACACTAAACAACTTTTGGAGCATTCTCACCAATAAGTTTGTAATTTGAAGTTACATTTATGTTGATTGGCTCAGCACTTTTTATGTCTGCCCATAATCCCACAAACTTGGGACTGTCTTGAGATGAAAGTTTATGTGATAAACAAAGAAAAAATAACCAGAAAATTCCTGTGAGTGTGGTCTTGGGAGACGACTAAGATTCAGGCATTCCTTCTAGTCAGCTGGGTAACGTTGTCTCTCTTCTTCATTCAAGAATCTCACTCAAGAAAGAAAATGGAAGAACCTTGAGTCATTAGGAGAGAAAGGGGGAGTACCTAAATGAGGGGAGAAAGATGTTAGTCAATGATGTTTAAAAAAGAATAATAATAAATAAATGCTATATCTGGGATGAGAGAAAGGCAGGAAGGGAGGATACACATTTCCATATTGAGGTGTCTATGCTACTACAGGACTGACTGCCCGCTGCCAGGGAGGCAATGGGGAAAGGGCAGGGAAAGTCAGGGGCCAGGAACACGTTGGTACTGTTGTTCTCTCTAAATTTTGTTGCCATTGTACAAAGCCCTGATTATACCAACCAAGTTATAGTTTGGGTGCTAAGTTACAAAATAAGCCAAAACTAACACTTTCTGTGTATTGTTTCTATTTGCATCTGAATTAATTTCTCATGATCTTTTCAGGTCATTAGTTTCTGATAGCAGATACCTTACATTTTCTTCTATTTTTTTCAGTCATATAATATTTCTTATATCAGATAAAGTTATCTATTCTGTTTCTTCTATTTTAATTTTAAGAGTTTGTTATTTGGGGAATGTTTGCCACTTTTTGTTATAAATTATTTTGTTATGAGCTATTTTTGTCTTTTTTCTTCTAGAGTTTCAATCCCTCCCCCAATTTTTTATCTCTTGCTTTTTTTCTTCTAGATATTATAGTCCTTGAGGAAATATATTTTTCTTTGCTTTTCTGCTTGTAGTTGTTAGGGAGTTATTATCTTTTTCTAGGTTGGATTTTGGGCATTTCTGGATAGATTTTAATTCATTATAGTAATCTATTTTTCTTCTGTATGCCCATCTCCCCAACCTTGGTTACTGAACTGAGGCTTTATATCAAGATATAAAGTCCCCTGTGGCACTTTTGGGTAAGGGTTTTTGACCCTGCTTGGTTTTGCCATATGTCATCTGGGTTCCTACATTGACCTCTACCTCCAGGGATTACCCTCATCTGGATCTTTGAGGTTCAGAGTGCTGAATCTTCAGAAGCCTCTATGGTATCTCAAGACAGAGTACTAGGGACATCGGAACACAAGAGTCTGGCATGCCCCAATCTCTACACTGATAGGAGCACAGGCACACCTCACTAATGACTGTCAATCCCAGTAATTTCCAAGTTCCCTTCTATAGGAACCCTCTTTCCTGGCTGCCTCTGGATGTAGAGGTTTGCAGACTTTCCAGTCTCTCAGCAGTCTTTGATGTATGAGGAGGCCACCACTTTGTTTATCTATACTAAAGCTGGGCTTCACTAGTGGGTCCCCTTTCCTATTATCCATGGACTTCTAGCTTATGTTTTGTGCAGTTCTGGGACAGAAAATATCACTTACTGTAGTTTCTTATTGAATTATTTTATCATTGTTGGGTCTGGGGTGATTTTTAGGCTTTGCTGGGATAGGTCTTGTGGGAGCTAGGTTTTCTGCCTCTGTTAATGAGTCTTTCTTCATCTTTCCCAGATTCAGTTCATTTCAATTCATCATATCTACTAAGTACCTGTGCAGAATGCTCTACTAGGTGCTGGGGGAAATTTAAAGTTTAGTTAAGATATGCTTCCCTTCTTCATAGAATCTGCCATATAATAAAGAAATTATGTATGATACATACATAAACAACTTTAGTATGGAGTAATACAGACATAGGAGGTACAAGCAAAGTGTTCTGTGAATTCTAAAGGGGTAAAGATCATTAATGAATGGGGAATCATAGAAGGCTTCTCATATTTGAGTTGGGCTTTAAAGGCTAGGTGGCAATCCAACAGGTAGAGAGAGAATGATGATAGGAAAGGGCAAGGTATACATGAAAATCAACCAGATTGGTTAGATTATAGAACACATGAAGAAGAAATATAACATAAGGCTGGAAAGTGAAGGATGGACTCAAATGAATACTATAGACATTCATGTTAGAGGGACAGCAAGAACGAATGAGAATTTCAGGCATATGTCTTAAAAGCACCCAGTCCCCCATTTTTGTGGTTAGTTTCATAGAAACTTACATTCTAAATAGTATAGGAGAAGAGAGGAAAGGAGAGAAGAGGACAGGAGAGGAGAGAAGAGAAGAGAAGAGAAGAGGAGAGGAGAGGAGAGGAGAGGAGAGGAGAGGAGAGGAGAGGAGAGGAGAGGAGAGGAGAGAGAGAGAGAAGAGAAGAGAAGAGAAGAGAAGAGAAGAGAAGAGAAGAGAAGAGAAGAGAAGAGAAGAGAAGAGAAGAGAAGAGAAGAGAAGAGGACAGGAGAGGAGAGAAGAGAAGAGAAGAGAAGAGAAGAGAAGAGAAGAGAAGAGGAGAGGAGAGGAGAGGAGAGGAGAGGAGAGGAGAGGAGAGGAGAGGAGAGGAGAGGAGAGGAGAGGAGAGGAGAGGAGAGGAGAGGAGAGGAGAGGAGAGGAGAGGAGAGGAGAGAAGAGAAGAGAAGAGAAGAGAAGAGAAGAGAAGAGAAGAGAAGAGAAGAGAAGAGAAGAGAAGAGAAGAGAAGAGAAGAGAAGAGAAGAGAAGAGAAGAGAAGAGAGAGAGGAGAGGAGAGGAGAGGAGAGGAGAGGAGAGGAGAAGAGAAGAGAAGAGAAGAGAAGAGAAGAGAAGAGAAGAGAAGAGAAGAGAAGAGAAGAGAAGAGAAGAGAAGAGAAGAGAAGAGAAGAGAAGAGAAGAGAAGAGAAGAGAAGAGAAGAGAAGAAACAGAGACAGAGATAGAGGGGAGGGAGGGGGGAAGGAGGGAGTGGTCTCCTTGGGTCAGATAGAAGAGGAAGATGCTGATCCTTTTGACTTGTAGGGACCCTAACCTTGGTGCCCTGTGAGTTCCAAGCTGTCTTGCTATAAAACTGTACAGAGGTAGTCCCCAGATCACACATACACATAGCACTGCCTCGCAGTGTTACACATCCTGTCCTTTGTATTGTACTTTGATCTAATTGCCTTTCAATTGCCCAACAAGGGCCTTTCAAATAGGTAGAAGAGTTTGTTGAGTGAATACACACAATTTTGGCCTCTGTGAGACCATCAGGGAAGGACTATATATTTTCTTCTTCCTGCTTCCCTCCCCACCCCCCACCCCCGCCCTAATCTGGGCACAGAGAAGGCTCTCAGGGAAAATTTGTGGCATGGAAGTAGAGTGGAGTAAAATGGAGCCATACTAATTATAAAACCCATCCTCCTGCATTAGTAATTTTCTGGGTTAAGAAATATATCTTTTTTTTTTCTTTTGGAGAAAGAAGAACCTTTCCATAAAAGAATGGAAAGCAGTTTCTGGGGAGTGGGAGGGAGGAAATAAGGGAAGAAGATACATTAGATAACATTTCTGGCTGCAGTTTAGAAATCCTGTTTTAAATGTAAAAATTTATCAGGGTAAAAAGCCTTGCTGGCTCCTGCTGTGAGTTAAAGATCAGTTTGATGCTATAAAATGCAGAACAAATCCTTGTTCTTCAATATAACTTCTCCCAAACCCAGAAGATCTCCCAGAGAACTTGTCTGACAATCACTATTATTAGAAGAATTATTAATTATGATTCCATTACCATAATAATTATCTTCTCATCTCTGAGCTCCAACCAGGAACCAGGCATTGGACAGGGCACAGCCTTGTTTTTCAGGCAGGTCTTCAAGACATGGCCCAGGGATGGAAATTCTATCCCTGATATGATCTGGAAGAGCCACAGTAAAGGGATCCCTGATCTCATATGGGACCCAATGGGATAATACGAACAATGATTTATCTGGATTTTTTCAGCTGAAAAATTACTATTATTTAGTATCACAAGATTGTAGGATGTTATTTTGGAAAAGCACATTAAAGAGCATCTTGGTCAGCCACATCATTTCAATCCAGAGTAACTCAGAGTATGGACTCATTATTCACATCTCTTTCTAGTCCATCTTTTGGACCTCACTTTGGGCTGGTCTGCAATACTACTCAAGAAACAGGTTCTAAGAAAAAAAATTGCAATTGCACTCTGAGGGCAATTGTAGTTGGCTCGTCTCCTAGCTGGTCTTGCTGTTCTAAGCCAGCTTGTACCCTACAGAATCCACTACTCCCCATTAAAGTACATAGCAGATTGGATTGGAGTATACATCATGGAACATGCTTGGGGATTGGACTCTAGGGGCTGACCCATGGAACAAACCCAGAGCTGAGTTGAGGTCACCTGGCCAATTCTAATGACACATGTTCTCAGCATTTAAGAAAAGAGGCAGGGCAGTTGTGAGTATCTCTCCCATGACTCAGTCTCTCAGGCCCCACATTGCCCCCTCATCCCACCGCCACAGCCACCATGACCCCCAAAAATCGAGGAAATAAAAGACTTCTTGCTCATAGCCAGGCAAAGGGATGCTAAATCTGTCAAGATCAAGAAAAACAAGGACAATATGAAGTTTAAGGTTCGCTGCAGCAGGTACCTGTACACTTTGGTCATCACAGACAAAGAGAAGGCAGAGAAACTTAAGCAGTCTTTGCCTCCTGGTTTGGCTGTGAAGGATCTAAAGTGAAGGAATCATTCAATGTTATACCTATATTAAAATGTGTTTAAAAAAAAGAAAGAAAAGAAAAGAAATGAAAAGAGGCTGCATGATACAGGGGAAATAATATTGATTTTAGAGTCAGAAGACCTGAGCTGAAATCCCATCTTTGCCAATTATTACTTGGGTGACTTTGGTCAAATGACCTAATCCTCTCTGGGTCTTGATTTTACCCTCTATAAAGTGGGGGCATTAGACTGTATGACCTCTAAGATTCTTCAAGCTCCAAGGATGTGATCCTGAGAGATTTGGGATCACAAATTAGTCCTCATGATGGTGGCAGGCTGAGGGGACTGTCAGTCATAGTTGGCCACTGGACCAGGAAGAGGGCTCCACTGTGGTCTCTTCTGCTCTTTCTTCTAGTCTGCAGAGTGTATAGGGACTCTTTGAACCTCTTTCTTAGACTTCCTGTAAGGAGTAGGCTCTCTTCTCTCTCCCAGATCCTATGACACATATTCAAACATGGCTGTAAATACGTGTGCTTCCTATGTAAGCCTGAGTCTGGACCTTGGGCCTCTGCCTATCCATTCTGCTTTGTGCTTCTTTCCTTGAGTATAAGTGATTGAACAGTGATTGTGAGATGGACTTTGGAGACAACCTCATAAGTCCAAGAAGTCAGTAATTCCTAAGTCCCATGTCAGAGATGAATGGCAGCCACAGGAGAAGTTTTCTACATCTAGACCCTTCTAGGAAAAGATGACCCCACAAGCCTACCCTGGCTTGCCAGGAGACATGGACCATGAGAGATTTGTTCAGACAAAGCAGAGCCAAGGTAAATACAAGATACCACTCAGCAATCCCACTGTGTCTTCTGTTTTAAATATCAATCTCTTGGGAGAATATGAGTTATAAGTTACTGTTTGATGTGTTAAGTCTTTGTCATTGCGTGTTTATGAGTATTTTATGTCTTACATGTTTATTTTGTGTAGAGGAAATAAAGAACTACCATATTCATGATCTGTTTTGTACATTTATTACCTTTCTAATCCCTTTTGCGAAAATCTCAGACTTGAGCCAAACCTAAGCTTAAAGTGATTTTCCTTGAGACTTCAGGGTAGGAGCACAAAGAGCCAAAGACAATAAGAAAGGAGGCTGACCCTTCTTTTTGGAGGCTAAATTCCTCCAGGACTGAACCTGGTCCACATGAACTCAGAGCTGGTGTCCTTTTGTTGAAGGGATCATCCCTCCTCATTTATAAAATATATAGAAAACTAAATCAAATTTATAAGAATACAAGTTATTCCCCAATTGAGAAATGATCAAAGGATATGAACAGGCATTTTCAGATGAAGAAATCAAAGCTATCTATTGCCATATGAAAAAATGCTTTGAATCACTATTGATTAGAGAAATGCAAATTAAAACAACTCTGAGGTACCACCTCACATCTATCAGATTGGATAATATGACAATAAAGGAAAAAATTAATGTTTGAGAAAATGTGGAAAAAATTGGAACACTAATGCATTGTTGGTGGAGTTGTGAATTGATCCAACCAATCTGGGGAGCAATTTGAAACTATGCATAAAGGGCTATGGGTATGTGTATACCTTTTGATCCATTAATACCACTTCTAGGTCTGTATCCCAAAGAGATCATAAAAAAGGGAAAAGGACCCACATGTACAAAAATATTTATAGCAGCTCTCTTTGCATTGGCAAAGAATTGAAATTTGAGAGGATGCCCATCAATTTGGGAATGGCTGGACAAGTTGTGGTATATGATTGTAATGGAATACTATTGTGATGAAAAGGCAGATTTCAGAAAAACCTGGAAAGACTTAAGTGGACTGATGCTGAGTGAAGTGAGCAGAATTAGGAAAACATTGTACATAGTAATAGCCACATTGTACAATAATCAATTGTGATAGACTTAGCTCTTCTCAGCAATACAATGATCCAAGACAATTCCAGAGAACTGATTATGGAAAATGCTCTCCACATCCAGAAAAAAGAACTGTGGAATCTGAATGCAGATTGAATCATACTATTTCTACTGTTTTTGTTGGGGTTTTTGAGGTTTTTCCTTCTTTTTTCTGATTCTTCTTTCACAACATGACTAATTTGTTTAATGTGATTGTACATATATAACCTATATCAGATTGCTTTCTGTCTTGGGGAGGGGAGAGGGAAAGGAGGGAGGGAGAAAAAATGGAACTCAAAATGTTATAAAAATAAATGTTGAAAACTATCTTTACATGTAACTGGAAAAAATAAATACTATTAATATGGAAAAAAAGATTTTAAAAATGAAGGAAAAAAAAGGGGCAGCTAGGTGGCACAGTGGATATAGCACCGGCCCTGGATTCAGGAGTACCTGAGTTCAAATCCGGCCTCAGACACTTGACACTTACTAGCTGTGTGACCCTGGGCAAGTCACTTAACCCCCATTGCCCCGCAAAAAAAAAAAAAAAAAAAAAAATGAAGGGGCCATTCCTGAAGCTCCTGGAACAGAGGGATATGTTGTTATAAAGATTAGTTCCTTAAGGCACATTGTTGTTGTTGTTGTTGTTGTTCAATCATTCAGTTGTGTCTGATTCTTCGTGACCCTGTGGACCATATGGTCCGTGGGATTTTCTTAGCAAAGATACTTGACTGGTTTGCCATTTCCTTCTCCTGCTCATTTTATGAATGAAGAACTAAGACAAACAGAGTTAAATGACTTGCCCAAGATCACACAGTTAGCAAGTGTCTGAGGACAGATTGGAACTCAGGTCTTCCTGATTCCAGGCCCAACACTCTAATCACTGAGCCATCTAGATCCCCCTATTAAGGCAAATAATAAGTACTTAATAAATGCTTATTGGTAGGTTGATTGTACACTGCCATTCTAATAATATTCCTAAAACGTTATCTTAATCATTCAAAAACTTTTAATAACTCCCTATTGTCTTTTAATAAATCCCTATTGTCTACAGGATTAAGTCCAAACTACTTAGCATGGAATTCAAGGTCCTCTACCATCTGCCCCTCTTATTTATCCAATCTTTTCTTTCAACAATACATAATATAAACATTCTACAGTACAACCAGCTTCCCCATCTTGATCTTTCTTGGTTCCACATATTTGTTTATACCAGTTTTCTCTACCTAAAATACCTTCTAATTTCTTCCTTCTTTCCTTCCTTCCTTCAAAACTTCTTTCCTACCCTCCTTCCTTCCTTCTTTCCTTTCTTTCAAAACAGTTTTCCTTTTTAAAGTAACAACTATTCTTTAATTTGTTCCTCCAACTACCAGTTTTTAAATTTCCCAATACATAGCTCAATTGTCCAGCAAAACAAATTCCCACATTAGTAGTGTTTCTTTCTGAATTTTAAGTTCATAAACTTAAACTTTCTCTTAGAAGGTGAATGGTATTCTTCATTTTCATTCTTTTGGACTCATAGTTTACTGGTGCATTGATCAAAGTTCAAAGTATTTCAAAGTTGTTTTTCTCTTATATTACTGTAAAAATCAGTGATTGTCCTGGTAGTACTCACTTTGTTCTGCATCAGTTCATAAAGATCTTCCCTCATTTCATCTGAAATTGTCAATTTCAGTATTTCACGTGGCATGATATTCCATTATATTTATATACCACAACTTGTTTAGCCATTCCCCAATAGGAAGGTACCACCTTCGTTTTCATGACTACCATGAAAAGAGCTGCTATAAAAATTTTTGTCCCTAGACAACCTTTTCTTTTTTCTTTGATTTCTTTTTTCCTTTCCTTTCTTCATTATCTATACCCTACTTATCCTCTTATTATAAAATCTCAGGATTGGAAGAGTATAACCAAGATATACTTGAGCAGGAGGAAACATCTAAAATATGCCTGGCAAGTATTCATCCAGGTTCCATTTGAAGATCTTTAGGGATAGAGAACTCTACCTCCCATGATATTTATTCATTATTCAAAACTTCATTGGTTCATTCAACAAACACTTATTAAGCCTATTTCTATGCAGAGCTTTGTTCTAGGCACTTGGGGAAAATTAAGATATTGTCCTTGCCTTCATGGAGTTTATAGTACAGAAGAGTGATAAGATATAATACAGAAAACTATAATAAACACTATTACATAATAAGTAAGGGAAGGGTGCAAGCATTTATTAAGTGCCTACTCTGTGTCAGGCACTATGCTAAGTACTTACGAATATTACCTCATTCTATTCTCACAACAATCCTCTGGGGTAGGTGTTGTTATGATCCTCATTTTATAAATGAAGAAACTAAGGCAGATAGAGGTAAAGTTACTTGCCCAGGGTCACATAACTAGTAAGTATCTGAGGTTGGATTTGAATGCAAGTCTTCCTGACTCTGGAACTCTACCTACTATACCACCTAGCTACATCTAGGAAAGGACATCAAAGAGGTACAAAACAAACTTCTGTAAGGTTTGGGGGGTAGAGCAGTAAGATATATACTAAGCACTGATAAGAAATCAACAGGCAGAGAGAGGAAAAGGAGGACATTTTTAGCATAAGGAGTGGTGATAAAGGCATTGATAGAGGTGAGAAGGCACAGAGATTTGGGGTACAGAGATTATTCCCATTTGGCCAAAGTATACTGTACATAAAGGAAAGAAATATGAGCTTTTTGATGTTCACTCATTTTAGTCGTATCCACCTCTTTGTGACCCCATTTGGGGGTTTTCTTGCAAAGATACTAGATTCGTTTGACATTTCCTTCTCCAGTTTATTTTACAGATGAAGAAACTAAGGCCAACAAGGTTAAGTGACTTGCCCAGGGTCACACCGCTAGTAAATGTCTGAGGCTAGATTTGAATACTTTCTGCCTTCAGATTCAGCACCCTATACACTGTACTGCCACCATGAGATAAGACTGAAAAATGGAGTGGTACCAGCTTATGGAAATAATTGAATTCCAGGCAAAGAAGTTTATATTTTCTTCAGTCATCCACATGGAGCTACCACATATTTTTGAGCAGGAGAATGACATAACTTGATATATTCATAAGGAAGAATGGTCTGATGGCAGGATGAAGGATGTATTGGAGCCACCAGGGAGTAGAGGCGGGAATCCCTATTTGGAGCCTATCACAATAGCCCAAGTGGGTGGTAATGAAGGTGGTAGTAGAGGGAGTAGAAAGGAGAAGATGGATGATGGATGTTGGAGATTTTAAAAGGTGGATTGGACAGAAATTGGTGACAGCTTAGATTTAAGAGGTGAGGGAGAGAGACAACTTAAGGTTTATGTCAAGGTTTCAAACATCAGAGCCTGGGTAAATGTGGCTCCAGTGATAGAAACTGCCAAGATAGAAAGAAAAGCACATTTGGAGGCACAACAGAGATTTATTTTGGATAGAATAAGTTTAAGGTAATGGTCATATATGTAGCTGGAATGTCTCTTTTTATTCTGTGGGGCAGTAAGGGTTAAGTGACTTGCCCAGGGTCACACAGTTAGTAAGCGTCAAGTGTCTGAGGTCAGATTTGAACTCAGGTCCTCCTGAATCCAGGACCAGTGCTTTATCCATTGCACCACCTAGCTGCCCCCTACCTACCTGCCCCCTGGAATGTCTTGTTGGCTATTTGGAGCTTCCTGTCTAGAGGTCAGAAGAGAGATCATAGCCAAAGGTATAAATCTGATCATTTATTTTTTGAACAGAGGGAGGAAATAAAACTATAGAAGTGAATGTTGCCAAAGGAGATCGTCTAAAAAGAGATGAAAAGAAGGCCAAAGACAAAACCTTGGGAAATACTCAGTTTAAGGGAGCAGGAAGTAGGGTGAGGATCTAGCAAAAAAGATAGAAAAGTATTTAGGAAACCAAGAGAGTCGTGACATCTCTGAAGTCAAGGGCAAAGCCCATTACACCTTAGAATAGATCTTAGCATTAGGACATCTTTTCTTCAAGTGAGGCAAAATCTGCTTTCATGTAATTTCTACTTGGTGCTTCTAGTTTTGTCCTCTGGGTCCAAGTAAAAGAAATTGGGTGTTTCTTCCACATGAAGGAAGGCCTTTCACATACTTGAAGACCAACTTCTCATCACCCTAATCCTTCTCTTCTTGAGACTAAAAACCCCCAGGTTTTTCAACTGAAACTTCAACTGATTCATTGTTACCAGTTCAATCCCCACCTACTGTGATAAAGCTTCAATGCCTGTATCCCTTGTGTATACTTATGTTTCCAGTATCTAGCATATATCTTGGGGCAAGAGAGTTGATGGCGAGCCCCTGGTCAATTGAATCTCTCGTTCCATTTGATAAAATTGCAGGGTGTAGGAGGCAGGTATCCAAAACAATAACGTGTAAAGCTTTAGCCTCTTTCAGTCTTGCTGTAGTCACACTGGCACATTTAAAAGGGTGGGTCCCTTTCAGATTTTGAGTGTAGAATTTTTCACTTTGTAGAAGATGTGAGACCTCATGTGCTCACATTCTGAGTAGTTTATTTAAAAACTGTGAAGGATGTGAAACAGGATGCCCCATTCACAGCTTGTAAAAGAAATATAAAGAACTGTTTATTTTCATAGCTCCTTTAGGATACATGAAGAAGTTTCCATCAACTTGATGATATTATAGACTGAATGATTCCTGATAGCTTTTAAAAAGCAAGAAATTCAGTTCTTCAATCACTTTTTCTAAGGGAGTTACCTGTCAGTTAATAGCCAAACCTGGCAGTCTGGAAGAGAGACTTCTATGTCAAACAAAGCCAGCTCCTGAGAAATCATTCTTTTCTTCTTCTCTTGTTCCTCAACTTAAGTTGGGGGTAAGAGAATGGTAGTAGATAATGGAGGAGATTTCTTTTCCCCTCTTTCCCATTGGCATCATTGTGTTTCAGTGGAGAAATCCTATAGGCGATGCCTTGTCCATTAAGGAGCAGATCCAGGGAGTCCAGTGGAGCAACATGCCCAGCAGAGACACTGAATCCAGGGAAAATAGTATAAGGTAACCATGAGAGATAAAAAAGCATCAAAGCCTTACAGAGTCAAAGGCATAAGTTGCCTTGACCATGTGGTGCTCACTACAAAAATGTCTCTCTATTTATGTATTGTATGTCTGTACTCCCACCAATGATGAGTGTGGTCTGTACTATGTTAGAGATAACCATTGAAGCCAGATCCAGGCTTTCTGACACAAATTCTTCTCCTGCCTTTCCATTAGTAAGAATTTGAAATGACTCCTAATATCCTTGGAGCAAAGGGGAAATTTGTTTTCTGTTCCATTTTTTTTAAGCTGGGCAATGAGGGTTAGGTGACTTGCCCAGAGTCACACGGCTAGTAAGTGTCAAGTGTCTGAGACCGGATTTAAGCTCAGGTCCTATTGAATCCAGGACTAGTGCTTTATCCACTGAGCCACCTAGCTTCCCTCTCTGTTCCATTTTGAATGGAGCACACAATCTCTTCCCTTTAGAGCTTTATAGATACCAGCTATAGGGATGATGTGACATTACTAAAGCACTCCAGGATTGAAAACTGGAATCATTCAACAGCAAACCAAAAGTCTCATTGTCTTCTGGGCTTCTAAATAAAGATGCCTGTTGCTTTATATAATGAATATATGCCTAGAACTTCATGAGTAAATGTTTAAAAATGAAATCCTATTTTTTTCTCATTGACTTCCATGCTTATTTCTTCAATGATTCATCTTAGGTTGATGCCTAGTACTTGAGCTTTATTCTTTTCTGTCTCCCTGCCTCTCTATCAAGATGGTGGTCTGAGAACAAGATGAAACAGCGGACCTTAAAGCTTAAAGAAAAATCCTTCTCCTTCTCTAAATGAAGGATACTAAGGCAAGGAAAACTATTGCCCCCCAATGGATCTATTTGAGAGATGTGATATCCTTAGAGGACAGATTACATACAAACAGAGATGGCTTAGCAACTGCTTTCAAAGTTTCCAAGAACATTAGGCAAGTCCTTGGGAAGGGTGACCATCCACTAATAGAGCTGGGAGATAGCAAGAGCTATCGTGTTATACTATATTTTAACTGTTTATTAACTGACAGAAAAGAAAAGAAAGAAAAAAGGAAAAAAATCCCAAAGGGCTTTACTTGGAGGATTATAGCTGATAACTGATTAGCTTTCTCCTTTGATTATCTATCTATCTATGTTCTATCTCATCTATCATTTATCTTTATCATCTCACTATCTATATGTCTGTCTATTTTTCTCTTCATTTGTCTATATATCTATCTGTTTGTCTGTCTGTCTCATGCTTTCTCTCCCCCACTGGCTAACAGGGAGACAAGTTGTTCTCTCCATGGACTGCAACATGCACATGGGGTGAAAACAGAACATTGAGGAAGCATGGAATCCACACCGAGGATTTCAGGCTTCTTCTTTTTTTCTTAGTTCTAACACATCTTTCCTACACTCCTTGTATAAGGTAACAAGAGAGATGATTTATTTAGCACACAGCAGGCAGCTGCTTAGAAGAAATGAAAGTTTTTGCAGGATCGTGTTCATTTTTCAAGGCCTCCTAAAGACCTATATTTATAAACAAACCATCCTGAGCTCCAAGGGACATTTTTCATACTCTACCATGATTTTTAATCACCATAAGCTTTCCCTCAATTCCTCTCTCTCTGCATCCACCTGAAAGCTCAGTGTCTTGGCAAGCCCCTTATCTTTCAGAATTCACAGAACATTACCAGCCTATGGGATCCACTAGAAAAAAAGAAATTGAGAAGGAAACTGAGGCCCAAAGGCAACAGCTCAGTCAGATGTTGTTACACTGAAGGTCAAAATCAGGCCAGGAATTGGAGATGCATAGAGGGGACGAATGCATGCTAAAGTAGATTTTTTTTTAATTTCCCTTGGTTACCAGTATTAAGGAAGTCCTTCTCCATGTCTAACTGTTTTATTGCTACAATTTAAGGTCAATTTCCTTGTATTCTGACCCATCATTCTGAGACCTCTTATAATAATTTATGCAATTAATTCCAGAAACTTAAAATTTATATAACTATTGGGGGAAATGGAGCTTATTACAATTACCTCTTATTACAATTTTTAAGGTGGGGGGTTTGAGGGGAGGTTGCTGCAAGGTGGGAGGGGGAGGAGGAGAGTGGTCCTATATAGGAGACCTTCACTTTATACAATAGGGTCATAGGTCATAGGTTTTTGAGTTGGAAGGAAGCTTAGGAAACATCCATTCAACACCTTCATTTTACAGATGAGGAAACTGAGATCAGGAGAAAGGAAGTGACTTGGCCAAGTTAATACCAATAGAAAGTAGCAGAATTGGGGCTTCAAAGCGTGGTTCTCTGGTTCTAGCTCCAGTGTTCTTTTGATGTGTCCTCAATAAATGTGTTCCAGTGATATTTAGGGTAAACAAAGATGTTACAGATAGAATCCTATTTTAAAGGCATTAGGAGAACACAATATTTATGGAAAACTGGTTTATTGTTAATGTTTGCTTTCATATCACTTTCACTTACCTTATACTCCACACAGAGAACAACCCCTTATAATACAGAATTTTTTTAAAGGGTGAAAAATGTTTGGAAAAACTAGTGAATATGTTAATCAAATCTGGCTTCATATTTAATGTCCACAATCCTAGTATCCCACCCCTCCAAAGAAAAGAAAGGATTACATCTTTGGGGTCATATTTATTCAGCTTTCAGTTTTTACTTGTTGTTCCTTACATTTGTGTTGTTGTTATGGTCATGATGGGTAGTGTCTTCCTGGTTCTGCTTCCTTCATTTTACACCAATTCACATAAACCTTCTGATGTTTCTCTATAGTTTTCACATTCATCATGTAACACAATAATATTTCATTGCATTCTTTTACCACAATTTGTTTAGTCATTCCTCAACTAGTGGACATCCACTCTCCTCTCCCCGCCCCCCCCCCCCGCCCCCACCCCGCCCAGGTCTTTATTACTACAAAAAGTGCTGCTATCAATAGTTCCATGAATATATATCATTATTTCTATCTTTGAATTCCTTGTGGTTGTATGCCTCACAGTGAGAACAAATTAGTCATTTTTAGCTGTTTTCTAGAATGATTGGAAACGTTCTCAACAACAGTGCATTCATGTGCCTGTCTTTCTACAATCCTTTCTAAATTAACTGTACTTGTTCCTGTGTGAAGACTTTTTTTTGATGGGTGTGAGGTGAAGGGAAATCCATTTTAAATAAATATTTTTGCAAAATGAATCAGTGCTTCCAAATTTTTCTTTTGTGTAAATTTATATTTATATGCAGTGTGAGTGAAGCACCTCCTACCTGCAATTCTACCAACTCTTGCCACCTTCTCGTTGGGTGTATTCCAGCAAAATCATTCTATTCACAGAGAGAATAGAAGAGACAGAACTGGATCTGTTTCAACATTTCTTTTCCAAGCCCAGAATTACTGAAGGAAATAGGGTCATGTAAAAGTCCGACTAGCATTAATTGTAAGCCTACTTTGTGCCCAATAGGGCAAACTTCCTTTCCCAGTCATATCAACTTCTATAATATAAAGCTATGAAGTCATTATTTCAGCTCCAAGAGCAGGTGCAGTCCAGTACAGTCCTGGGTTTGAGTCCTAGCTCAGACACATCAACTATGGAGCTCTGGGTAAATCAACTAATAGCTCTGATTCTCAGTTTATACATCTACAGAATGGGGATATGATAATATTTGCCTACCTACCTCACAGAGTTTTCATGAAGAAAGTCTTTTGAAAATGTCCCTGTTTCAATAATTGAGCAATCATTATTTAACATTACAAGAAGCATAGCACCCTGTCCCAGGAAGGTAGGATCCCTGCTATATTCTGCAGGAAGGACATTGATATGCTGGATAGTTCCAGAGGAGGGACCATGATAATGAAGGGCCTCGAGTTCATGCTATATATGAGGATCACTTGGAGGCTGAGCTAGGAATGTTTAGACTAGAGGAGGCTATTTCGATTGAGGACACCACCATCCATCCAGTCATCTATATTCACAAACTTGAAGTCATCTTTGACCCTTTCTTTTGCATCACCCTCTACATCTAATTAATTTTTATGTCCGATTATACCTCTATACCATCTCTTGGATATGTTCCCTTCTGTTCACTTACAATTACCTTCATTCAGGGATTCATCCTCCCTTGCCTTGCAATAGCTACCTTATCTATGTCCTTTCTTCTCTAATCTATCCTCCATTAAGCTCCCTGATTCAGCTTTCTAAGTCTTCAGTGCCTTCCTAATGCCCCTAGGATAAAATACATCATCCTCAATCTGACATAGAAAGTCCTTTGTTATCCAGTTCCAAACTATCATTCCAGTTTTATTTCATATAACCATCTTTCCAAGGGCCACTTTCCACCTGAACCCTTTCCTGACTCTTTCCCCCCACCCCCAGCTGTTTGTTTTTGTTTCTGTGATTTATGTTTACGTGTATCTGTGTATACAATATTTCCTTACCCCTACCTTCACCTCTAGCAATAAAATTTAAACTACTTGAGGACAGGGAAGGGAGTTCCTTCCTTCCTTCCTTCCTTCCTTCCTTCCTTCCTCCCTCCCTCCCTCCCGCCCTTCTTTCCTTCCTTCCTCCCTTCCTTCCTGTCTGTCTTTCTTTTTTGTCTTTGCAATCCCAGTGCTTTGCACATAATATGTGCTGAGCAAATTGAATTAAGGAGGAACATGTTCACTGTCTTAAAGTATTTGGGAGCTGTCAGTTCAAAGAGAGGTTAGACTTTTTCTGTGTGGTCCATGGGACAGGAATAGGAGTAATGGGTAAAAATGGCAAAAAGGCAAATTTAGACTTAGTATAAGGACAGACTCCTAGTAATTAGAGCTACCTCAATGAAGAATAGACCCCCCCAAGGGGATAAAATAATAACAATGAGGTTATAGAGATAATTATCATGTATTACTATATATTATGTCATGTGTACATTTTTACTAAATTTGAATTATTATTATAATTGATGTCATACTTTAAAGTATATGAAGAAATTGTACATACTTTGTTTCATTTAAAGTGATGGCTTCCCCTTCTCTGGTGGTCTTCAAGCAAAGGCTAGAAAATCACTTATTGGTTATGCCATAGTGATCAAACGAGACAGTCTGTGAAGCTCTCACCTCTACATTCCTATGATTCTTTGAACTAAGTTGCTGACTTTCTAGATATATTTCTTAAACTCTCACTGGCCTTCCAAAAGGATTTGCTTCTAGGGATTTCCAAGAATGCTGAATTGTCTTTAGCCATTAGGACTCAATTGAGGGCTGCCTGGCTTAGAGAATTCTCTCCTTGAGTTTCCCCATCCCTCCCCTTCTCTCTGTCTCTGGGGATTTCAGTGAGATCCAAGAGTGTGCCAGCAGGTTTTCATCCCCAGATGCCTTTTTTTTTTACTGAGCTAAGACTGTTGATACAACAGAATCTCAGGAACAATTAGCTATTCCCATGTCTTTGCTCTACAAATATTCATTTGGGGATTGTTATAAAAGGTAGTTTTTAAAATACAGGCTTCATCTGAAGGAACAAACTTAAGCAGCTACCCAAATTAAAGTAGCCAAATTGAATCCCATTGTGGATAGGATGAAAAAGTTGTGGCAAAATTGATTTTTACTCATTAAGCCAGTCTGTAGATGGGGAAGGGAGAGCAAAGAGGAAATTAAAGACTTATGGACAAATAGAAATCAAGGGACAGCTATAATGAGACAGAGATAGAGAAGCTGAAAGGCAGAGGGAGAGAGACAGAGACAGAGACACAGAGAGAGACAGACACAGAGAGACAGAGACAGACAGACAAACAGACAGAGACAGAGACAGAGAGAGACAGAAAGAGAAAGTGAGAGAAGCGAGAAGCTCCTGGATTTTCTTTAGAGTCATTTTTTTTTCTTGTTTCACCTGTTTAACTAAAAGCCAGCATGATACACAGGGGTTCTTAACCTTTCCTTTTTTCTTTTTCTTTTCTTTTTTTTCTTTTCTGTGATGGACACAGGCTGGTGAAGCCTATGCCCCTTTATTTAGAAAAAAATTTGTTTTTAAATACATAAAACAAAATACATAAGGTTACAAAGGAAACCAGTTATATTGAAATAGTTACCAAAATGTTATATATTTTCCTATCCCCCTTATTACTAGAACTGTCCCAATTTATCCCGTACAAATTTTGTTTGTATATAGTGTTTTACATGGTTTCTACCCATTAGACTACAAAGTTCTTAAGAATGGGACTGGTTTTTGCCTTTCTTATTCCCATTGCTTAGAACAGTACCTGGCCCATAGTAGGCACTTAATAAATGCTTATTGACTGACTGACTGACTGACTATTCCCTTTCAAATCACAGAAAAGATAAGTAACCTGAACCTTGAAAGTTATAGGGCCCGGTTATGGAGCCTCAGTATATTGTGGTTTTAATTTACTTTTAAATCTTTTAAAGTTTTTTTTTGTTATTACATTACATTCATTTCCATATATATTTCCCTCTTCCTTTCCTGTGCAGTGAGCCATCCTTAACAAAGAGGAGCAAAGGAAAAGAAAAAAACATTTCAGAAAATTCAACAAACATCATCAACTAACAGCATATGCAATAATTAAACACCTATAGCACATCACCATTCAAAATAGAGGAGTGACATATTTATTCTCAACTCTTTTCCCAGGTTAGGTTTGGTCATTATGATTATAGAGTATTCAGGTGTTGTTTCCATTTGCTTCATTGTCTGACTGCTTCTGCTCATTTTGCTCTGCTTCATTTCATACAAATCTTTCCACATTATCCCAAATTCTTCCCATTGTCATTTCTTACATTGTGATAATATCCCCCTTCACTCATGTACTATACCTTGTTTAGACATTCCCTAAATGACAGGCTCTTCCTTTGTTTCCAGTTCTTTGCAATGACAAAAACTGCTATTATGAGTACTTTGACCTTTTGGGGTCCTTTCTCTCTGTCTTTGACTTTCTGAGGGTGGGTAGTGGGGGGGGTGCAAACTCTAGGTCAAAGAGTATGGGAGAATATTCTTAGTGTAAGTCCAAATTACATTTCATAATGGCTGGATCAATTTACCCTCCATGGAGCCCTTCCAGTCACCCAGCTTCTCAACCTCAGTGTTATCCTTAACTCCTCATTCTTATTCATTCCATATGTACAACCAGTTTCTCTGGTTTAGAATATAAACTCCATGAAGACAGGGACTACTTCACCTTTGGCTCAAACGCCAAGGCCTTGGCATAATGCTTGGCCCATAGTAAACAATTAAATACTTGTCAATTGATTTCCTATTCTCCTAAAGACTCTCCAACATTAACTCTGACATGCTTTTGTCATCTTTGCCAATTTGGTGGCTATGATCTTAAACCCAGAGGTGTTTTGATTTGCATTTCTCTTATCATTAGTCATTTGGAACAACATTCCAGACAATCCTTAATATTTTGTGATTAGTCTTATTTTTGGAGACTTGCTTGTTCATATCCTGTGAGTTCTTATCCATCAGGAAAATGGTTCTTGCTTTCTGTTAGAAAGGACACTCATAGGGGCAGCTAGGTGGTGCAGTGGATAGAGCACTGGCCCTGGATTCAGGAGGACCTGAGTTCAAATCCAGCATCAGACACTTGACACTAACTAGCTGTGTGACCCTGGGCAAGTCACTTAACCACACCAAAAAAAAAATAAGAAAGGACACTCATAAACTCAAGAGTTTCCAGAAGAGCTGGAGTAGTTTGGTAAAAAGTTCATGTTATAAGAGAGATGGAGCAGAAACTGAGGATGTTTAGCCTAGAGAAGACTCAAGTGAGACATAGATGGCATCTTCAAGTATGTGAAGAACTGTCATGTGGAAGAAGGGTAAAGCTTGTTTTGCTTGGCAGAGTTCGGAATCACAATCATAATTTCTTTTTTTATTTTTCTTTATTTTATTTTTAATTTATGGAAAAAACAAGCATTTCCATAACATAGGCTAATTAAAAAAAAAGATCATTGCACCTGAAACTGCAAATCTATTATGTGCAATTTGCTATTGCTTTTAAATATATAATAAAATTATGTCAATTTCTTTTTTCCCTTTTTTCTTCTTCCTTCCTCTTCCCCCCTCACTTCACCATCATCATTTTTACAAAGGAAGTGTTCATCACACCTTTGTATACTCAATAAAGCACAGCTTATACATGTCTACCACAGACAGAAGCTAAATGGGTTATCTTATCTCCCAATAAACACATTTCTGTGACCTTTCTGGTCCATCTCTTGGGTTTAACTAAAACATTTCTCCTGAGGCTTTCTCATAATCCTGATCTAGAATTGTGTGTACATCCTTTTACATCTCTTGATGAAAAGTGGAAAATGTTATCAATTGTTTGGGCTGCTGTAGAGACAACAAATTAATTTGTATCCGGCTGAAAGATTGACTGAATTTTCCTATTTACTTCCAGATACTTAACATCACATAGACACAGTCCATATAATTCCTAAATGACTTGGAATTAACTTTCCTCTCCATAGAAACTTGCCAGTAAATACAATTTGTCGTTTAAAGGGAAGTTATTATGCTAAGCCCTCAACCTAAGAAGTATTCTTGATGTGTGGAGTAAGGAAAGCTGAATTTGATGTCCTAGAACCTGAATCCCCCCTTCACACATCTATGGACCTGTTGCCCTGAAGAGGGTAATTTTCTCATCTCTAAAAGAGGACATTGGACCACCCATGAGGCCTCTTTTAGCTCTAAATCTAGGAAGCTGGGGTGGGGGGCAGAGATAAGGTGGGTTTAGTAGCTAAGGTTTGGGAAGGGCCTTTGGTGAGTGGGGGGTGGGGTGGGAATCGATCTCCATTATCTTACTCTCCTCCTGACTATATGCTCTCAAAAGCCTGAGACAAAAGAAAAGCATTCTTTAGATTATGCTTGATTTAGTACCTTGGTCTACTAAGAGACTTTGTCAGGTTGGTCTGGTGTTGTTTGTCAATTAGTAGTGTTCGGCTCTTTGTGACCCCTTTTACGGTTTTCTTGGCAAAGATACTGGAGTGATTTGTTATTTTCTTCTCCATCTTATTTTACAATTGAGGAAATTGAGGCAAACAGGCTTAAGTGTCTTGCCCAGGGTCACACAGCTAGTAAGTGTCTGAGGCTGGATTTGAACTCAGGTGCTCCTGACTCCAGGCCTGGTACTCTATCCACTGTGCTACCTAGCTGCCTCCAGTTGGTCTGGTAGATGACCTCTAACCCATCCCCTATGAGTTTCTGTGTGCCACAAAAATGTTCACCCCTATAAAATCTTCCCCTATTGATGGAGGATTGAACTTATCACTGAAGGATCAGATACAAAGCAATTTGGCCATATCTGAAGGAAATATAATGACTATCTGATCATTTCTGGGATATATTCAACTCAGTGTTTTGACTACCAAGCAGCACAGGTGTGAACTACACAAAAATGCTAGGGAAATACAGAGCAGTTAGATAAATCTCTAGTCAATTGTCTTTCCAGAGGTAGAACAGCCAAGGATACATAACATCGAGGAAGACAAAAGGGGAAAAATACCAGACCACCACAACCAAGCCTCTGAAGGGATTCTTGGAACCTTTCCTGCCATCCAATTCCTCACTCTCTGATCCAGCACAATGTAAGTTTCATCAGGGTTAAGCCAGTTTAACAAGCACACAACAGCAATCTAGTACAAAACTGACTGATAAGCCACCTGAAACTCAATGTCATCTCCAATGCTCATCTCTGGTGCACAAACTCAATTAAACTCCTTCATATCCTACTCCTACCTGTCTGACCTCTCCTCCTTAGTGTCCTCTTCTGGTTCTCCATCTATATCCCAACCCTTGTCTTTGGGTATAGCCTAAGACTCTGTCCTAAACCCTTGCCTTACCTATCCTACTCTCCTCCTTCCTTTTCCCTCCCTTCCTCTCCCTTCCCTTTCCCTTCTGTTCACTTCCCTTACCATAGACCCCTCAAACTTGACATGTAGGAAACAGGATTCATTACTTCCCTCTGCTTCCTCCAATATTTCCACCCCATCTCCATATTTTCTAGTTCTATCAAGGATACCACTATCCTTCCATTTTATCAGGCTGAAAATCTCGATTTATATTTTATTCCTTACTTTCTTCACCTGTCAAATCCAATAAATTATTAAATCCTATCTTACTGTTTCTACTTCCACAACCTTGCTTACATCTAGACCCTTTACTTTAACTCACACAGCTACCACAGTAATCATCACCTCTCAGTCAGTCAGTCAACAAGCACCTAATAATAGCCTTCTATTTGACTTTCTTGCCAAAAGCCTATCCCCCTGAAATTCATTCTCCACCTAACTTCCAAAATGATATTCCTAAAGTATAGGTCTAACAATGTTACTCCCCTACTCATTAAACTCCAATGACTCCTTATTGCCTGCAGATTTTTTTTTGCTGGGCAATGGGGGTTAAGTGACTTGCCCAGCGTCACACAGCTAGTAAATGTCAAGTGTCTGAGGCTGGATTTGAACTCCAGTCCTCTTGAATCCAGGTCCAGTGCTTTATCCACTGCACCACCTAGCTGCCCCCTCTTGCCTGCAGATTAAAATATAAACTCTTCTATTTACCACATAAAGTCCTTCATGATCCAGCCCCAACTTCCTTTTCCAGCATTATTTTACATTATTCCACTCCCAGCACTCTATGGTCTAGCCAAACTGTTATTTCTCACATACAACAGCCTATCTCTTGGCTCTAGGTCTTTGCATTGGCAATACCTCCACACTCCTAGGCTCTGAATCTTCTAAACCCCTTTCTCCAAGACTGAGTTCAAACTTGACCTTCTCCATGAATTCTTTCCTGACCTTCTCCCTTATTTCTGAAAAACCTCCATCCCAGAATTCCAATGTGTTAACTTAGTTTATGTCCCAGACGCACTTATATATGTACACATTGAACCTTCAGAGAGTGTAAATACTTTGAGAACAGATACTGTTTCATTTTTGTCTCCTTATCTCCAGCGCCTAGCACAGTACTTAGCACATAGTAGTCACTTTAAAATGTTTTTATTCATTGAAAAGTTCTTTCTGCCTCTAACATACTATGATTTTAAGATTCTAGGATCAAAAGGATGGTGAAGAACTGTGGAAGGTAGAGAGGATGAAAGAGAATGGAGGAGAGAGAAAGGAAGCTCCATGGCTATAAAGAGGAAGAAGGGTAAAGGAACAAAATGAAAAGGATGGTGGGAGATGGAGGAAGGTGAAGAGGAGTGAGAGGCTGGAAGGGAAAGGAGAAGTAGGAGTGAGATTAAAAAGTCCTGAATTTAAGTTCCAACTCTAAAACTGTGTGACCTTATTCACGTGGTTGTACTAGATTATCTGAAATGTTCCTTTCAACTTTTTCTATGATTTCAGGATTTTTTTAATTAAGAAAAGGAGGAGAATGGAGGAAGATGATGGAAGATGGAGACATTGAAGGCAGTAAGGGGGATAATGAGAATGAAAGGAAGTGATGTATGAAAATATAGGAATGCATGAAGGATAAAGAGGATGAGGAAGGATGAACGAAGAGGAAGAGGGTAAAATGAGGATAAAGAAAATGAGGTTATCAGCGATTTCAAGTGTTGTAGAAGATTGCACACTTTAAAAAAGAACTAGGACATTATCTTCTCACTGCTATCACTTCTCATCTGCCACCACTGACTGAATTTTTAATTTCCATTCATTTTTCTTGAGTCTTTGACCTCTGAAAAAATATCCCCTCTTCGTGGAGGTACCACACTTCAAACTGTTCTCAGTCACGGCAGTGATACCTCAGGGTGCATGCAGGATCAAAGCCCAGGTTTTGATAGGAAAGAAGGAAGGGAGAGCATGGAGGCCCATGACAGAAAATCGAGAATGGTTTAGAGGGGACAGAAGGCAAACCAAAGAAGCTGGGGAGACTAGAGACACATTTTTGCTGAAGTTTTGATAATGCTGGCAGTCAACCCTGTCTTTTTGGCTCCACTGGGCAGAGAATGAGGGCTCTGTGACAAGCAGGTGATTTATGCCATCAGACTGAGATCCAACTCCAGATTCCTCTCCTACCTATTACCACAGGAAGAGGCTTTTGTTGGCTTGTCATCTTCAGACTTCCTGGTGCACCTTCAGTCTGGGACTGAGTAGGGCCAAGCCAGGCACAGAGCTCTCTGTGACTTTAGGTCAGGATCTCCAGCCTGTTTAAAGAATAGCTCATGTTGCTGATCTGAGGAACCTGGCATTTCCTTGACAGTTGCCTTGGTGGACTTCCCCTAAACGGCTGTCAAGAAGGATTTGTTCAAGTCAGACTGCCAAGAAAAAACAAATGACATGGCATATGCAAGGAAATTGCCATCCTTCCCTACTACACTGTGGGCTGTGTTACTGATGCTCAGACCAAAGCCCTCAATCCAGATAACCTTTAGGTTTTTTACAAGAAAGCTACTTTGTGAACTTACCACCAAATCATCTTCCCTCTGTGATTGTGGGTGGTCTTAGAGTTTAGGAAAAGAGCAGAATCTAGTCTAGCCATGTCTTTGCCACTGATATGTCATGTACCTTCAGGCTTCACTTCTCTTATCTTGTCTATATCTCAGTTTCTCCATCTGGTCTCAGAATCATAGATTAAGAAGGGACATTCAATCAATAATTGAACACCTGGCCTAACTAGCTCATTTCATGGACAAGGAAACTTACACCCAGAGAAGTGAAAGTGACTCGCCCAAGGCCACAGAAGTAGAAAAGCATAGAGGCAGAATTTGAAACTAAGTCACTTGACTGCAAAGCCAGCAATTTTTCCATTTCTTCTCAAAAGGAGATGTATGGGGAATTCTTCAGTGCTTTGAACAACCCCCAAGCTTTTCCCTGAGACAAGGCACAGCTTGTTAACACCAAGGATGCTATATGACTGGGAATCTGGAGATATGACAGGGATAATAGGATTAAAGTTCTAAGTCACCCAAAGATCAATGGAGAAATACATGGTAGGACAGAAGAGACCACATCATTTTACCAAGGAAGTACTGCCCAAGAAGAGTGGCATAAATTAATCCTTTGATTAATATAAATACATTATATTATATTTATATTATATAATATAAATATTAATAAATATAATATAAAGCGGCAGTCATCAAAACTATCTGGCACTGGCTAAGAAATAGAGTGGTGGATCAATGGAATAGGTTAGCACAGGAGACACAATACTAAATGACTTTAGTAATGTACTGATTGATAAACTCAAAGAATCCATCTTCTGGGATAGGAACTCAATATTTGACAAAAACTGCTGGGAAAACTGGAAGATAGTATGGCAGAAATTAGGCATAGACCAACATCTTACACCTTATCCTAAAATAAGGTCAAAATGGGTACATGATTTAAACAAAAAAAGTGATACCACAGGTAAATTAAGATAGGAAGGAATAATTTACCCCTCAGATCTATGGAAAGGAGAACAGTGTATGACCAAACAAGAGATAGAGAATATTATGAAATGCAAAATGGATGATTCTGATTACATTAAATTAAAAAGGTTTTGTACAAACAGAAGCAATGCATCTAAAATTACAAGGAATGCAGAAAGCTGAGAAACAATTTTTATAGCCAGTATTTCTGATAAAGGCCTCATTTCTAAAATATATCAGGAACTAAAGCAAATTTATAAGAATCCAAGTCATTCCCCAATTGAGAAATGGTCAAAAGATATGAACAGGCAGTTTTCTGATGAAGAAATCAAAACTATCTGTTGCCATATGACAAAAGAGTTCTAAATCACTACTAATTATAGAAATGCAAATTAAAACATCTGTGATGTACCACCTGACACCTATCAGATTGCCTAATATGACAAAAAAAGAAGAAAATAATAAATGTTGGAGAATCTGTGGAAAAATTGGAACACTAATGCATTGTTGTTGGAACTGTGAACTGATCCAACCATTCTGGAGAGCAATTTGGAACTATGCCCAAAGGGCTATAAAGCTGTGCATACTGTTTTACCCAGCAATACTGTTATTCGGTCTTTTTCCCAAAAAGATCACAAAAAGGGAACAAGACCCACATGTAAAAAAATATTTATAGCTGCTCTTTTTCAGTGGCAAGGAATTGGAAATTGAGGGAATGCCCATCAGTTGAAGAATGGCTGAACAAGTTCTGGCATATGAATGTAATGGAATTCTATTGTGCTGTAAGAAATGATGAGCAGGCAGATTTCAGAGAAACCTGGAAGGACTTAAATGAACTGATGCTGAGTGAGATGAGCAGAACCAGGAGAACATTGTACACAGTATCAACAACATTGTGTGTTCATCAACTGTGATAGACTTGACTCTTCTCAGCAATACAATAGTCCAAGATAGTTCCAAAGGACTCATTATTGAAAATGCTTTCCAAATCAAGAAAAAAAGAACTATGGGCTCTAGATGCAGATTGAACCATATTATTTCTTTTTTTGTTTGTTTGTTTTTCTTTTTTAAGGTTTTTCCTTTTTGCTCTGATTCTTCTTTCACAACATGACTAATGCATCAATACGTTTAATGTGATTGTACATATATAACCTATATCAGATTACTTGCTGTCTTGGGGAGGGGGGAGGGAGGGAGAAAAATCTGAAACTAGAAATCTTATAAAAACAAATGTTGAAAACTATCTCTACATGTAACTGGAAAATAATAAAATACTTTTATGAAAAAAATAATTAATCAAAGAAATAAATGTTTGACCAAAAAAGGAGGTGGGCCAATCATATGGGAAGAAGGAAGCATGACTGATAGACAGCCACTGGTACCTAAGCCTTGTTAGCAAAGTAATGTCAAGAGATGTAGAGAAAAATGTTCAGAATGTTGAATGAAACCATTGTAAAGAACCTATAGGAAAAAATGAGTAAGTCACATGGGAAAAGAAAAAGAAAAGAAAAGAAAAGAAAGGTACCATGGATCATATGATAAGATCTTAATTCCATTGAAGCAGCATAAAAAACTGAGTATAGCCATACCTTTTCTGAGTTCATAACCAAGCTGTGATGGAGATCTGTGATGAAGATGACAGCATCTTAGAATGCCCAAGTTATAAGGGGGTTTGGATGTCACAAAGACCAATAAACTCATTTTATAAAAGAATAAATTGAAGCCTACAAAGCTAGAGAGACTAACTTAAAATCACACAGTGGCTTAGTAGGAAGGCCCTCGAAGTCCTTCCAATTCCCAGCAAAATGTTCCAAATGAAATAATAGATTAAGTGTGATGTTGATATATAAATATGTGAGATATATATATATATACATATATATATATACATATACATATATATATATGAATTCCACTTGCCATTTGGAAGATCTGGGCTCTTATCTTTCTCAACCTTGTCTATAAACCCCCCCCCCCAAAAGTCTCTTTGTGGCATGTAAAACAGCCTGAGTCCTTTCAATCACTGTAGCTGATAAGCAGGTCAACTTCCATAGCTTCTTACCCCCACCCCCATTCCCCACCATGAGATTTTGCTGAGTTGTTGCCTGGTTAATCCCTGGGGGTATCAGATCTCAAAGGTCTTTTCCAGCTCTAAAAATGTTCTGAGATTCTATGCCAAATGAAGCCTTCAGGACCTCTGGGTCCTCCTGATGTCCCAATATATCTCAAAGGAGGCAGCATGACAAAGTAGAAAGAATTCTGGATCTGGAGTGAGAGGACATAAGTCCTCTGTCTATTGGTTCTGTTCTACCTGTGTGACTTTGGGCAAGTTCCTTAATTTTTCTGGGCCTCAGTTTTTTCATCTGTAAAATGGACTAGATGGTCTCTAAGATTCTTTCTACCTTTTAATGTAAGGTCTGGTTGAACAGGAAGGTTTGCAAACTTCAAGTGGAGAAGTCTTTAAGTCAGTTTCCTAACTTAAAGGAGAAGTGGCCCTCATACATGCATCTTCACATGGGTTTGATATTAATAATTGTGACTGATGATTCTTGAATACAGATAAGGATGTACTGGAGCTAGCTCAATCTGGCTGGAAAGAGCTAGTTGTTAACTATTCAATGTAAGCATTTAAACTTCAGAAATCTGTAAATGCTACAAATCAAAGTTTGATTTATTATTCTGTTGATTCGTTAGACTTTTTAAAAATGATGAACAATTTAACAATTCATATTAAACTTAAAAGTGCGTCCTGCACACATTTCCCCCCCGCCCAAAAAGCTGGTTACTAAACCAATATACCCTTGCATATAGGGTATATAACATTAAAGGTGACTTTGATATAAAGAACTAATACCTGAGTTTGAAGTTCAATGCAATCTGTGCTGTCGGGAGAAGATAACAGTTTACACTAGGCATCTTACTTAGCATGAGGTAATAATGAAAGTCTTGGATATGGGGGGTCAGAGAAGCTGGTTCAAGTCCCACCTCTGCCACTTACTGCTTATTAAATCTTAGACAAACAGCAAAACCTTAATGTGACTCAGGTTTTTTCCTCTGAGGGTGCATTTGAAACCATCTAATCACTCTGAAGAGCCAATTGTTAAATTGTCACTTCGAGCATTTACACCTCAGAAATCAGCAAATGCTACAAAGTAGACTTTGATTTATCATTGTGTTGATCATCTAGTCTTTAAAAAGTGATGGGGAAAATGTTGACAATACAGATTAAATTTTAAAATGTCATGAGTACTTTATTTTTTCAGATAGCTGATTGTTAAACATTCACCAGCACATCCTGCCTCTAAAGTACCTTGCAGCTATAAACTGCTACTCTTATGATTCTTGCAATCATCCTATAAAGTAAATAGTGCAGATATTATTTCCATTTGGGGTTGAAGTGACTGAGAGTCATAAAGATAAAATACTTTGTCCAGGAATTGGTGAATTGAGCATGTAAACCCAGGAATTCTGGTTCTAAAGCATGAATGCACTCTATTACACCACAGCAACATCTCATTCTTTTTATATTAATATATTACTAATAATAACCATATTTATATAGCACTTTAAGGTTTGCAAAGCACTTTACATACATTATCTTCCTTGATCCTTGCTATGACATACATGCTATAATGATCTTCATTTTACAGTTGAGAGAATGGAGGCAGACAGAGGTTAAATGAATTACCCAGGGTCACATAATTATTGTCTGAGGTCAGATTTGAACTCAGATCTTTCTGATTAGGCAGGAAAACAAAGTCTTGTTCTTAGGATTGCCATTTCTTTACTTTGATAGAGCATAGGGAGGAAAAGAGTATTAAGTAAGATTATTTACACCACCTTCCCCCAAGTCTTATTCTCCCAACCAACCCACATGCCCATCGACAAGCCACCTCTTTGGATATTTTTTTCTTGTTATTACTACCTAGGGAACCAGTGCATGTTCACAGCACAAATTGAAATGGATCAAGTGAATCTTTGAGGCCTTTTTATTTACTTATTTCTCACTTTCCAGAGTTTCTGGTTCCATCATAAGTACTCAAGAGAGTTATTTTCCCATAATGATTTTCTCTTTACCATTTAGAAGAAAACCATTCCTCTTCCCCATATTTTTAGTATTGTGATTTTTTAAAGACAAGGGTTTCCCAGGCAGGAAAACATCGACAATAACATTTGTAACAAGACTCTGATCATGTTCTCCCAGTCTACACAAATGCAAGCAGGTTGGGTTTCCAGAGCTAGGCTAGCTACATCTCCCACTCAAGGTTCTAGTGTCCCACTAAAAGGGCTGGTGACTCTTTCTAATGCTTTCAGCTCAAGCCCTGAGTCTGGTTTGTTTTCCCTTTCCTCCTTTAACCATCAGTGATTAGTGGCCCAGTTCCATTTTACCCATTACCATCATTTAGCATTTGCAAAGGGATATTTACTGCAAATACATAGCAAGAGCAGAAGTATAAACACTTTCCCCCAGGCACTGGGGGAATATTATTACCTATTTCACCTCAGTTCAAGGGGAGAGTGTACTTGAACTTAAAGCAGTTTTCTCTCTCTTTTTTTTTTAGGGTAATGGGGTTTAAATGACTTGCCCAGGGTCACACAGCTAGTAAGTGTCTGAGGCTGATTTTGAACTCAGGTCCTCCTGAATCCAAGGCTAGTGCCTTATCCACTGCACCACCTAGCTGCCCCTAAAGCAGTTTTCTATATAACATTGGTTTTACCAAATTCACTTCCAAATTCAGCACAGAGTCTGGATGAGTCTTCAACTCAGCTTCTGATGGGCCTGATGAGTTGATGGTTTGGTCCTGAAGGTGGTTCCTTGGGTCTTCAAAGATAAGGTGGCTGGCTGCATAACCTGCATAGACTCTGGGACCAAACCTCTGGTGGTTTACCATGTTCACCTTTTGAGGCTCACAAGGTTATGGCTTTTTCTATTACTCCTTTACTTAAAAGCAAGAAGAATAGATCATACAAGAGAGACAAATGCAACAGCAGCAAGACCAGACACTCATTAGCTATATCCTGGAAGTGTTGGTGGGAGAAAGAAGGGCCTGGGGCCTCTCTCCCAACTCACAGATTTATAGCATTCTCTACTTCCATACTCTACCACAGCCAGACAGGAAAGAGTCAGACCAAGAGATTCACTTTAGATGCACCCCATTTTAGCTCCATGGCCTAACAAAAAAGATCCTCCTCACTATATAGTTAGTGGACCAGAACCAGTTACAGAATGTCCACACATGCTCCATCAGGAATCAAAACTCTTCCATTATAGTCATCACATATTTCCATAAGCAGGCTCTGCAGCCTCTTCCACACAGAGATTGGCATCAGCTAAGCATGCTCACCAGACAAGTGTTAAGCATTTAAGTCAGTGAATATAATTAGGAAAAGACCAGAGGGGAAACAGATGCCCTTCTAAAGACCCCTCCCTTCTTTGGCACCCCCAAAAATGAGATTTCAAATTTTAGAAAATTTCTTCATGTTATAAAATCTTATTAACATAGGTGACACTTATTATGAATTAGTGAAGATGTAAGTCAAAGTTGGATTCCTTTCTTAACATTTTTTCATAATAAACATTTTTATTTAAAGTTTTGAATTCCAAATTTTATCCCTCCTTCCTCCCACCCCATCCCCCTTCCTGAGGCAGTAAGCCATGATGTATAGGCTATACACATGCAATTTTAACATATATATGTTAAATTATTATTTATATATATGATATTCAAATAATTATTTAATTATTAAATTAAAATATTTAAATATATAAATATTTAAATAATTATTTAATTAAATTATTAGCTTCATTTGCTAAATAAATTAAAAGGGCAGACTTAAGTGTAGGGAGAATCTTTGCCTATTAGGAGTACAAAGATTATTAGTAACCTCAGAAGCCTCTATTTACATATAAGTAATTTGATTCACCTCTTTTATTCAGTGATACCACTGCTGAGCTTATACCCCAAGGAGGTCATATACACAAAACTATTCATAGCAATACTTTTTGTGGTAGCAAAGAATTAGAAGCAAAGTGGGCTTGGCACCAATTGATTGGGGATCAGTTGAAGAAATTGTGGTATATGAATATTTAACACTTACAACCCTGGCTATCATTCTCTGCAGAGCAAATGGGTTATATCTCATGCCTTCTCCAGGATTCTCTGCTAGGGCTGGGACCAGGGATGGGGGGGAGGGGGCTGGGGAGCTGTCTAGGCTCACTGCCAATAGATAGATCCAGCCTCCAGCAATGGTGTTTCCTCAACTATAGTGAAAAGTCCCCTGCATCCCAGTTCCATTTAGCCATTAACAGTCAGATAACTTTTACAATGACATATTACTTCAAAGGTGTGCTAACAGACATACAAACAGCTTAATCCAAAATTTGTGGGGTTTAATTCTTCATCCCTGCATCCCCTCAATTTCTTACCTGGCTGCGTTACTTTGGGACTTCTCTGACTTTTCCACCATGGCCCAGGAAGCTGATTATTGGGAAAACCATACTATGCTGAAAGATCCTATGAGCCTTGGTCCTCCACTTCATCATTACCCTTTGGACCATGAGCTCCAAATCTCCTTGTAAGGAGAGAACTCGGCTCAGAACATCTCATTTCTCACCTGGCTGCCATATTCTGAGACTTCTCTGGATTTTCTATTATTCACCCATGTTGGGTACCTTTCTGCCCTGTCCCATGACTTTATAACTTCCTTTGGTGTATTATCTTTCCCCATTAGATTGTAAGCTCCTTGAAAGCAGAGGCTCTTTCTTTTTCTGGATTTGTAACCCCAGCACTTAGCACAATGCCTAGCAAATAGTAGTTACTTAATAAATGTTTATTGACTTACTGGGGAGGCAATTGGGCTTGTAACTTAGCTCAGTTCCTATAGGGCACAGTCCAAGGTTCCAAATTCCAAATCTCCCTTGGGCTTAAATCACAGGACTATGGATTCTCTGGGCTGTCCTGTCAGACTGGCTGACTAGCTGCAACATCCCACTTGGAACCCTGGCTCCAAGGTTGTCATGGCTTGAACTCCCAGGTCCATCAGGGATCACAGCCTGAACCTGAAACTGAGGACAAACAGCACCAAATGAGACAAATACTCCAAGCACAGGGTAAAAAGGTGAGAATGGGAAAGAAGGAAGTCCTTCCCACTTGGTCAGTTCATGGTGCCCATGCTTTGGGTAAACTGTGAACTTTATCTTCTGGTTGCAGTAAGAGAGCATACACTTCCTTAAAGACTCAGTCTGTTCTAGCTGGGTAGGCAAAGGCAGCCACTCAGACCTATGTGGTTAGGGAAACACAGAGAAGCTGGGTGCCTCAATGTTGAATGACTTGGTCATTCTCCAAGGCCCAAAGGCTTCACTAGAAATGTCATGGAACAAAAAGAAATAACAAATGTGAAAGATTCAGAGAAACTAATATTTCTGTGAACCTGTCCAAAATAAAGTAAGTCAAACAAAGAGGACAATTCAAATCATATAGAGGAAAACACCATGGAAGGAGATCCAGACTCTCATAAATGTAGGCACCAACCTTAATCTCAGAGGATAATCAAGAAACTTCTCTTCCTTCCAAGAGAGATGGTAGTAGACCACGTGGTTCAAGCTGTAGTCCAGGGAACTCTGAGTGTCCCTGAGATTCTTTCTGGGGGTTCTCAGGGTAAAATGATTTTTATGATGCTATTAAGATATTTTCATTTCTAATATGGTAACTATTGATAGATACAACCTACCCAAACTAAAGTTTCTGTGGGGTTCTTGATAATATTTAAGAGGTTATAATGGAGTTCTGGGAACCACTGCAGTAGTCTAGAGTGGAATGCAGTGCATGTTATCAGACATGACTAATGTATTGATTTGTTTTGTTTAGCTATGTTTCTTTGTTACAAGAGAGGGCTCCATTGGGGGGGTTGGGGTGGAGGGGAAGTGACAGCAATGTAAAAATAATCAATAAAACATTTTTTTAAAAAAGAAATACACAATATGATTCCATTGTAAACAGAAGTCAGCGCTGTTTAGGATAGTGCCTTAATATGTTAATTATAAATCATTCATATGTACTCACTGGTGATGAATGTCTATTAATAATAAGTCCCCTTTCCATTAATAGCCATTATTCATTACCTAATATAAAATAATGTACTGTTCAGTGCTTGTCACAGTGCTACAACTGGGTCTCTATTGTTGTGATGGGCATGGTCTGTTTTGCCTGCTGCTGCCACAGTACTCAGGGGAGGTTCAGTCCTGTGGTTTCACCAGTATAGGGAGCTTCAGCTAAGGAATGTCTTGGTACACCAAGAGAGGTAACAAGACTTACCCAAGATCACCCAGCCGGTATGTGTCAAAAGTGGGACGTGAACCTGGATCTTCTCACTCTGAGGCCAGCTCTCCAGCCAAGAATCAATCCATCCACAAACTGAACCAGTGGTGGGGGTGAGAAGGAAGAGTCCCTTCTTTCCCTTACTCTCTCTTTTTCACCTTGTGCTCAGAATATTTGTCTTATTTTGTGTTGGTTATATCTGATGGACCTGGGAGTATAAGCTACCATTATCATCATATTCCAAGACTTCAAAAAATCTGTGGTCTCATCTATATGGATAATCTTTCCACCAATACAACCCTTCCCCCTGTTAATTGAAGTTTTCATGAACTGGCTTGGCCATAAAATTCACCAAATAGTTGTCAGTCTTTTGGAGACGAACCTCTTAAAGTTACTTTTTAAGATAAAATACATGCATCTTTTGCATGGACGGAAGTAAAAGCCACTCCAAATTTTCCACATTTCAACATCATGCCTCAGCCCTCCTCTCCCTGGAACAATCCTTTGCTATATTAGCTCCTTTCCCCCATTGGTGAGTTCCTCTTAGAACCTCAATTATCGAAAGGATGCCTGACCTGCTAAGCTAAATTATCCATTCCCACCATGCTTCTGAGCCTCTGGACTTCAACACCATGTTCGAACAACAATAGCCTCACTCATTCCTCAACCCTTTCACTTTTGAGTTCATTTTTGTGTGTTGTCTTCTCTCATTAGAATGTAAGTTCCCCAAGAGCAGGAACTGTATTTCTTTCCTTTTTTTTTTTTTGCGGGGCAATGGGGGTTAAGTGACTTGCCCGGGGTCACACAGCTAGTAAGTGTCAAGTTTCTGAGGCCAGATTTGAACTCAAGTACTCCTGAATCCAGGGCCGGTGCTTTATCCACTACACCACCTAGCTGCCCCTGTATTTCTTTTTTACTTGTTTCTGTATCCCCAGACCTTTCCACAGTGGCTGGCATGTAGTTAGTCCTTAATTAATGCTTTTTGCATTGCCTAAAAGGTCCCAAATGACATAAAATCTATTTTAAATCTCTCACTTGACTACAGACAAATTCACAAAGTATGGGCAACAAGCAAAGTGAACCAGATATCTTAACACAAGGGGGAAAAAATTGACCTCTTAGAAATCATTGAAATTTGGTAGGAATTGTAAATAGAATATGGCACTTCAAGGAGTGGGATATGTTAAAGCAGGGAGGAAGGAACATTGAATAGTAAGAAGATAAACTCTTATGATTTAGACATAAGGGGATATACCATAGGTAAATTAGGAGACAAACAAATAGTTCACCTCTCAGATCTATGGAGAGAACAATTTATGACCATACAAGAGATAGAGAATATTGTGAAATGCAAAATGGATGATTTTATTACATTAAATGAAAAAGTTTTTGTACAAACAGAAGCAATACAGCCAAAATTAGAAAGGAAGCAGAAATCTGGGAAACAATTTTTACAGTCAGTGTTTCTGATAAAGGCCTCATTTCTACAATATATAGGAAATTAAACCAAATTTATAAGAATGCAAGTCTTTCCTCAATTGAGAAATGGTCAAAGGATAAGAACAGGCAGTTTTCAGATGAAGAAATGAAAGTTATATCTTGCCATATAAAAAAAATGCTCTCAATCACTATTGATTAGAGAAATGCAAATTAAAACAAACTTAGGTAACACTTCACACCTATCAGACTGCCTAATGTGACAAAAAAGGAAAATAATAAATGTTGGAGAAGCTGTGTAAAAATTGGAACACTGATGTATTGTTGATGGAGTTGTGAACTGAACCAACCATTCTGGAGAGTGATTTGGAACTATGCTCAGAGTGCTATGGAACTGTTTATACCCTTTGAACCAGTAATACCACTACAAGTTCTGTATCCCAACGAGATCATAAAAAAGGGAAAAGGACCCACATGTACAAAAATATTTATAGCAGCTCTCTTTGTGCTGGCAAGGAATTGGAAATCAAGTGAATGCCCATCAACTGGGGAATGGCTGAACAAGTTGTGGTATGATAATGTTATGGAATACTATTGTGCTATAAGAAAAGATGAGCAGGCAGACTTCAGAAAAACTTGGAAAGACTTAAATGGATGGATGCTGAGTGAAGTGAGCAGAACCAGGAGAACACTGTACACAGTAACAGCAACATTCAGTGATATCAACTGTGACTTAGCTCTTCTCAGCAATACAATGATCCAAGACAATTCCAAAGAATTCATGATGGAAAATGTTCTCCACATCCAGAAAAAAAAACACCTGTGGATTCTGAATGCAGATTGAACTATACTGTTTCTGTTTTTGTTTTGTTTTTTGTTTCTGTTTTTTAAGGTTTTTCTCTTTTGTTCTGATTCTTCTTTCACAACACAACTAGTGCAGAAATGTGTTTAATGTGATTGTACATATATAACCTATATCATATTGCTTTCTGTCTTGGGGAGGGGAGAGGGAAATGAGGGAGGGAGAAAATTTTGGAACTAAAAATCTTATGAAAACAAATGCTGAAAACTATCTTTACAGGGAATTTTAAATCCAGAGGAAAGAATTGTAACAGAGAACATATCAAAGAACATTAAAGTTATCTAGAAACAGAAGTGATGTGGTCATCAGAGTATACTACAGACACCTTGGACAAACAGAAGAAATAGATGAAGACCTGAAGGAAACAGATGACAAGTCTAGTACAGTTAAAATATAATAAGGATGAGAACTTGATTGGTCCAAACTGAAGCTCAAACTCTCTGTTTTGCCCAAAGCAGAATAGCTAATTATTTCTTGACTTTCCTTAATGGTAATTTAGTCCTTCAGAAGATAGGGGAAATGAAGGGGAAGTTTTGAAGTTGTATCTGTTTCTTACCATGAAAGAAGAATTTATCATTGGGGAAGGCATTATAAATGCTTCTAGGAAAGTTCATCTTGCTTTCTTGGAGACAAGTGGCCATTCCATTGTGGAGTTTGCAATAAAGAAGTATAAGAAAAGCAGACCCAGTCAGATTTGTACCCTAGATTTTGATAGAACTGATTTCAAAGGGTCAAAGAAAGAATTGGCAGGATCTTATGAATTAAAATTTTAGTAGTAAAGTCAGCCCGGGAAGATCAAGAAGGTTTCAGTAATGAAATTCTGAACACACACCAATTTCAATGAAGAGAAAAAGGGAGTTATCTAAAGAAAACAATGTGGCTACAAATGTAACATATTGAGAATTCAAATTTTAACAAAGTGTGGAGGCCATTCATCACCATCATCATCACTAACTTTCATATAGCATTTTAAGGGTTACAAAGCACTTTAAAATTTATCTCATTTGATCCTCACAACAACCCTGGGAAAGGTGCTCTTATTATCCCTATTTTACAGATGAGAAAACTGAGACAGTCAAAGGTTAAATGGCTTGTAACTGGAGCTTTTTCAAGAAGGAACAAGTTACCTAGATGGGTGAGGTGGTAGTGGGGTAGGATAGAAGGTTTCCCATTATTAGAAATCTTCAAGAAAAAAAGCTGTCACCTATTGTATAGAAGGGATTCTTGTTCAGGGGCAGGTTGGACTAGATGGTCTCTGAAGTTTCTTCTAATTCCAAGATTCTACAGAGTGTGGCAGAGATTATGTTCCATTGGGCTGCTTCCATACCATGATGAGGCACCAGAGGAACAAGTTAGTGGAAGGTCAAGTTGAAAGGCAAGTCAATAAGTCAACAAGCATTAATTAAGTGCTTACTGTGTACCAGGCACTGTCCTAAGTCCTAGGGAGACAAATACAAGCAAAAAGGTAAAGGATTGCCATCCTGGGCCCTTCCTCAAAATGGATGCCTTGCAAAGCACTAACCAATAGGAATATAAGGCTAAGGGACCAGAAGAAGGCAGCTAAGTTATGGTGGCAAAGTCCAGAGAATGAAAGAATCTGTTTGTCATGGGCCCTATGGGGATCAATTTTTTTAATTGGGGAGTGTTAGCTAAGTGGCTCGCCGCAATATTGGGGCAAGGAAGGAGACTGGCAGCCTCCCTCAAAACAGAACAGGATTTATTTTAACAAGAACAAACTTTAAAAAAACAAAAACAAAAACACAAACAGGATCAGCAGGATCAAGGGAAAGGAAATAAAATGGGAATAGGGAAATTATACAACCTGAAAAAATAACACCACCCAGGAATCAGCAGAGAATAGGCAGCAGAACTCTTGTTGCCTTCCAGCATCCAGCTAGAATGCCTAATTCTCCTCCCCCAATCCCAGAAAAACCCCACACAGCCTCAGCCAATGGGATGGCCACTCTGACAGTCACATGACTGCCCTCACTAGGCTTCCAATCATTATAATTTTGCCAGGCCCATGTAGGCGGCGAGTGGTGATGATGTGAGGTGCCAGCGCCATGGCAACGGCTACAACCAGTGGGTGGAGCACTGTGCGGTTTGCGGAGCCCCAGGCCAGTGAGCACCAAGGCATATAAACCTCAAATAACAATTCTTTACAGCCCTTCCTCAAGATGGAGGCTCCAGGAAGAACCCACCAATCGAGGAAGGGTCCAAAGGGCAGAGGAAGAAGTTTGCTTACTTCTTTGATCTATTCCTAACTCTGGCACTGAGGAATAGGACTTCCAGTTTAACAAATGGAGTTCTAGTCAATCCTGATTAATGTACCTATATCTGATAATAAAACTTTTAAGGTCGGTCAAATTCGGGTTCTAAAAGCTTTCCCAACATTCCTTTAGTATAATATATAACCTAATAAATTATTTACTACAAGCTGACATATATCTTTTAAGAGGAAAAAAAATGATTGTGACAGCTGATCATTTTGTTTCAGGAAAGGACTTTGTTCTATCTCCTGCCATCACATCTGAAGTTGAGATCCCTGAAGCAAATATTCTCAGAAGAGGCAAGATCGGGAAAATGTAGGCTTTTAGAAGGACAGAGAGGTCATCAAATCAGCCATTGCCCTTCCCCATCAGAACTCCACCCTATGGTAACTCTCATTTCCTCATTGAGACTGATTTCTATTCAACTGGTGTACTGTGGGACTGGGGTTGTCATACATCACAACAGAAAGAAGTCACTGCCATTGTTTCCTTCTTCTCTGAGATCAGTTTACACTGGAATTGTTCATCACAATGGCATTTTTGCCAGGGTATTTAGGAATCCCAAGATGTAGAGCTGGTGGAAACTAAAACTAGGCCTCAGCAGATGATATCTGTGTTAATGGAGTACTTGAGGGTGAGGTAAGAGGGTAGCTAGAAATGAGTAAAGACTGGGAGGAGTGGTGCTGGTCTTGGGTGATAGGCACCTAAGGGAAAGGGCCAATGGTAACTCTTGCTTCAGGGTATGGACACCCAGCCCCAAGCGCTATGCTCTAGAATAATAGAATCCAGAGAAGGAACAGAACTACCTTTGAGATAATGGGATCATAGATATAGAGCTGGAAGGGATCTTTGAGACAATGACGTCCAACCTCCTCATTTTATAAATGAAGAAACTAAGGCACCGAGCTTAAGTGACTTGCTCAGTCACACAGCTAGGAAATATCTGAGGTAGGATTTGAACCCAGACCTCCCAGACTCCAAGTCTAGTTTTCCTATACATTATACCAGAGGAAGAAACTGAGGTCAAAGAAGCTGAGAGATACCTACCTACTGAGATCATAGGGCTGACAAATCAAGTCTTCTTCACTACTCAAACCCTCATTCCCATACACTTATGCTGTTCTATGTGGACGGGTAAAGTTTGCAGCTTCTACTGTTCCAATACTTTAACCCAGAATGTATCAGTTTGGAGAAGCAAACAATGATGAAGTTACGGAGTCAGATCCAGTCCAGCTAGCCCTGGGCGCCTAAATGGTAGCAACTGTAGTAGCAGAGAATGTTTCAGGTTTCCGGTCTCTAGAAAAAGTGCTTGGGGGCAGGGGATAAGAAGGGATACTAGAAAATGTAACAGGTGTTAGCATGCATTATGAATTATGCTAATAAGAAGCTTTCCTCCTAAGGTGTGAATGACTGATAGCCTAACTCTCCCAAGGGTATTTGCATTTCAAGAGAGTAATTTGTTAAGCAAAGTGGATAAGAAATTGGTGTATATTTCAGGCTACTGAGATAAGGTAGAGAATTTCAGGCTGTTGGAGTATGGGGCTGGGGGCGATATTTATGCAGAAGGAGGGTCTTCCCTGTGCCATGAAATGATACCACCAGGCTACCCTGCATTCTGCTATGAACATTTACCCCATCTGTATAAGGTGACTGCCCTGGAAATTCTACCTTGTCCTTGAATAGTCCTGACAAGACCTTTGTCTCTTATGGAATTACAGAAAATCAGAATTGGAAGGGGCCTCAGAGATCATCTAGGATGATCATAGGAGCACAGGACTATTTATTAGAGGCATTAGATGCCTTCTCATTTTACAGATCAGAAACCTGAGGCACAAAGAGTTTAAATGACTCAGCCAGGATCACATAATAAGTGTATGAGGTGGAATTTGAACCCAGGTCTTCCTGACTTTAAGTCCGGCACCCTAGCCACTATTCCATACTCTCTATTCTAGGACACGCCTCCTCCCCCTACCATCAGGGCAATTATCCATTTCCCTCTTAAAGATCTCCAAGTTTCCTCCTTTGTAAAATGACCAGTTGCTCTGGATGATTCCAAAGGCCCCATCAACCCATTCCACTTTATGGCAGTTCTAACCCTTAATACACTTTTTTCCTGTATAAAATATGAACAAGTCTCTACAACTTCCATTGCTCCTAGTTCTCTCCAGGTCCAAGCTGAAATCTAATCCAACTTTCCCATCAGTCTTTAAGATGCATGAAATGGGCAATCATCTCCCTCCCCCCACTCCTTGGTCTCCTCTTCCCTCAGTCAATATAATTTAATATCTCATAGTCATATAATTGCAAGTGTGTTCACTGCCTTGATTTCTCTCTTCTAGACACTTATTATGTCCTAAGTAAAACATGGTGCCCAGCACTGGGCATAATACTCTAGGCAAGGTCTGACCAGGGAGGAGAAAACATATAGGGAAAAAAAAATCACTGTACCGGGAGTTAAAAGAGCTGGGTTTGATCCTAGCATCTGCTGCATTCTAGATGTGTGACCTTGGGTAAGTCTTTTCCTCTCTGAACTCCAATTCCCTTCCTTATAAAATCACGAGTTTTGAGACAATTATCCCTAAGGTGTCTTCCAGATCAAACCACTTATGATTTTCTTATTGCCAGCGCAGCAGAATCGTCATCTCCCTTTATAATGCAGCTTAAAATTGTTTAACTTCTTTGGTTTCTACATCTTACTGCTGACTCATACTTGGATTTGCAACTTACTAACCCTCCCTCCCTTCTTTTAAGATCTTTAAGGTATCTCTTATGGTAACTTTCATAGCAATCTGGGAAGGGCTGCCTTTAAGTATTTTGCATTTATAGTAATATTTCATTTTATTGCACTGTCAGAAAAAAAAAGAATCCTGTGATTGTGTCATTGCTGAAGCAACCATCTACATATTTTATCTATATGTACATATATATTTCAACCGAGTAATAATCATTTTCTGCCCAAACAGTGGATGCTTTTATTGTCTCTTACCTTATGTTTTCATTAATTAGAAGCAAGTAGAGAGGTAACAAATGACTCCCCTGACACCAAAGTATTCATTTTTCACTGTCAGGTTATAAGAAGCAGTGGGCAAAGACAATAGATCTGCGAGCCAGAGAGTACTCCCTGTTAACTCACCATGCAAACCCAGAGGGAGAGAACTCTCCTGGATGGAAAGGACTTTTTCTGTGGAAACTGTTGGCTTAGATGGACTCTGACCAAAAGTTCAGGCAAACAAGGGCTATGAGAGGTTTGGGGATATGGGACCAGACCAGTAGAGGAGGGTAACTTGGTCCAATCCATTTCTAGAATCAAGTTATTGAAGGCAGAAATTGTCATTTTAAAAAATCTTTGGATGTTTTTTGACTAGCATGGAGCCTTACACATAAAAGGAGCTTAATAAATGTTTGTTGAAGAAGCAAAGGAATGACTTAGAGCAGGAAGATCTTGAAAATGCCTTAGAGATCATCTCGTCCAATCACTCCTGTCAGCCTTGTCAAACGATTGACTTTTGACTGACTGAGAAGGAAAGTGAATCTTAGAAAGGACAGACACTCCTCTCTTGGAGAGTAGCTAAGTAATTTGCTCAAGGTCACACAGATAGTGAGAGGTTGGCATTCCTGCTCTGCCATTCACCACCTGCGTGACCTTGGGCTAAACAGGTAACTTCTCTGGGCCTCAATTTCCACACTATAAAGTAGGGGGCTTGGACTTCAGGGTCTCTCTATCAGGTCCTTTCCAACTATAAATCTATAAGCCAATGAAACAGCCTGCCTGAGGTCACACAGCCATTTAGAAGACCTTGATCAGGGGTTATTAATGTAGGAGTCATGAATCCGAAGGGATCCACAGATATATTTCAGGGCAGGAAAAAATCACATTTTTATTTCAACACAATTGGCTTCCGTTGTGGCCCTATATGTTTTATTTCATGCATTATTCTGAGAAGTTGTCCGTAAACTTCACCAGACTACCAAAGGAGTTAATGACACAAAAATGGTGAAGAACCCCAGAACCAAACCCTAGCCCTAACTCTTCTATTCCTGGTCCAATGTCCTTTCCACCCAACCACGATATAATGAGCTAACACTTACATGGGACCCACTAGCTCTTAATGTGACTAAGTAGCTACCGGTAACAATGCTAACGCTTCTTGAAGTAACTTCTCTACCTCTGGTTTGCAAAAATACCTCCACCCAGAGCTAAAGCAATCTATAATGTCCCTGGAATGGTTCCCTTTCTATTCTGAGAAGAGATTTCCTTGCTTTGATCTCCTAGAGCCACATTACCAACCATCAGACATTTATTTCGGCTGTCTCCTTCAATCAACCAGTAATGAATCTTTCTTTAGAGAGTGCCTACTGTGTGCCTTTATAGGACAGAGTTTGGGACAGGAACTGGATTCCACTCAGAGGAGTCTGTCCCTATTGCCCCACTGCTTAGTTCTCAGACTGATTCTCAATGGGGGCATTAAACCTCAGACCCGTTCCAGAGGCAGTGAGCAATCCAATATTGGGTGGATCCCTAGAAGTAGTCTTGGCAGACAAGACATTCTCTGGGGACCTAATTAACCTGACATGGGTTCCCAAGTGCAGCAGCATGTGGCAACAGGAGGCCATGAAATTCAGCAGAACTCCCTTTTGGGCAGGTGACATTTTGTATATTTCACCCCAGCCTTGGACTATTATATTTAAAACTGAGATTGGGTCCACAGAAGTGACTTGGTTTGTCTGAATCTTGTTGTATGGAGGAAGAGGCTCAGTGTGATCCCAAATAACTGGCTTGAATTAAATTTCCTCTTTTAGCAACATTGGCTAACTCAATGAACATTGGTCAAGGAGGAGGGAGCCCTCACTCTTGTCCTGGCTCTGCTGCTAGTTTGCTACGTGACCTTAAGCAAGTCACCACCCCTATCTTATCCCTGAGCCTCAGTTTTCACATCTATAAAATGCAGGTCATAGTAATATATGCCTTATCTGCATCACAGGGCCAATGTGAAGGGATAAATGAGACCATCTATGTTAATATGCTTTGGGGGAAAGTTGAGGTTTTTTGTTGTTTTTTTAAGTACAAATGGATTTTTTATTATAAGAATTTAAACCAATGATTTAACCTTTTCTCAGGCTCCTCAGGCAATGTTTCTTTGCTCTTGAGATAATCCCTGGTCCTGCTATTCTCCTATTGGGCTTGAATTATAAAGTCAACTTTATAACTAGAAAGAAGCTACTCACATTCACTGTTCCCTTCTAGCTTAACTTGTCACCTCTTTTCTTCTCAGGATATTTTAGGTTCAATCCCTCAGAATCCTCAAGGTCTCTTGCCTCATAGATTCCAGTGTTAGGCAAGAGGTGAAAGATGAGGAAGGAATAATTTACCCCAGGGGATAGAACCCTATGCTGGAGCAAATGTAACTTTAAAACAGACATTTATTCTCCTTGTTGGAAATACAGTCTGGCAGGGGGGATGAAATTAGACCAGGGGCTCCAAACTAGGAGGCAGCTCATCTCCTCACTGGCAAGAGCAGTATGGCCAGAGTAATCATTTATTGCCAGCTGGATATTTGATCTGAGTGTCATGCCCATCTCTCACCCAGACAGATGCCACCCCATCCCCTCTTCCCCATCTCAAAAAAACAATGATGATGTCCCACCACTGGCAAAGCCCCACCTTGCTGCACTTTCATGAAACTATTCCCAGGGCAATGCTGGCTATACTTCTCTGTCTTGCTGTCATTATTTCTTAATATTATACTTAGAACATGGCACATGGTCTGACCCCTTAATTTTGTAAATAGGGAAACCGAGGACCAGGGAAGTAAAGTGTTTCTGCCCCCTCTCCATCCACTCCATCCAACTTTCTCTCTCTCTCTCTCTCCTTCCCCACCCCATCCCACTCCACCCCCATTCCCTGCTCTTTCTTTCTAGCCCTTCCTCTTTATCTTTCTGTTTGTGTGATCATGAGAGGGGAAAGTCAGAAAAGTTCTCTCATTCCCTCTGGGCACAGTGGAAGCCCCAAGGCAGTATGTGGAAGGGGCAAGCAGCAGCCCTAATTCTTATTAAGGTTAATCCCTCCACCTGGCTGCTCCCTCCAGCCTCCTGTATGATGGTCCTCCAACACTCATCCCCTCTCATTCATCTTCAATCTCTCCCTCTCCACTGGTTAGTCCCTATATTTTAACTATTCTCCTTCAAATAATGACAGTGACTGTGGGTCCAAGGAGTCAGATTAATTTAGACTACCTAGTTTAAGTCCTATTTTGCAAGACGATAAACATATTTCAGGAATTTTTTTTAAGTCTCCCATTTGTATCCCAGGCACTATATATATATATACATGTGTGTGTATATATGCATGTATGCATGCATAAATCTGTTTGTATATACATATGCATACATATATGCTATTTTTCACAGCTGAATATTTGGCAGTTGTGATCTATATGGGACATTCTACTATAAAACCATAAATACACTGAACACTCTTAAATAAAAGTTCCCTCTTTAGCCGTGGAGTTCCTCCTTTAAAATCTAACTTACATGTTGTCTCCTCTTTTCAGCCTATCAGTAATTAGTGTCTTCATGGGACCTCACATAATTGAGTCAGCAAGCATTTATTAAACCCCTCTTCTGTGTGCAGCTCTGTGCTTAGCACTGGGGATACAAAGAAAGGTAAAAGACAATCCCTACTCTCAAGAAGTCCACAAGTCTAATGGGGAGATAACATGTAAACAGTGGTGTACTCACAGACAAACATAGGGTAAGATGGAGATAATCAGTAGAGAGAAGGCATTAACATTAAAGGGTTCAAGAAAGGCTTCTTATAGAAGGTAGGATTTTAGCCAGAACTTGAAGGAAGCCAGGAGGTGGAGATGAAGAAGGAAGGAGAGAATTCTAGGCATGGTGGAAAGTGAAAATGCCCTATGTCAGGAAATGGAGTGTCCTATGAGAGGAACAGCAAGGAATGCAGTGTTATTGGATGACAGAGTCCATTGGGTATAAAGAGACTAGAAAGGGAGGAAGGGGGAAGGTTACAAAGGGCTTTAAACACCAATCAGATCATTTTGCTTTGTAGCTCTCTAGAGTATTTGTCATGTCAAATGTTAAAGCAGGACCTAGAACTACCTGTCACATATCCTAAAGATGGAATTCTTGCACTGAGAAGAAAATTAGAAAAGATGACCTTAAGGGACTTTGGGGAGCTAGGTGGTGCAAGAGATATAGCCAGGAAGATCTGAGTTTAAAGCTGGGGTCAGACACTTCCTGGTTGTGTGACTCTGGGTAAGTCAGTTCCTCATCTGTAAAATGAGCTGGAGAAGGAAATAGCAAACCAATCCAGTATCCTAGCCAAGAAAACCCCATATGGGATTACAAAGAATCAAACACGACTGACACATTTGAACAATAACAACAAGGTACTTTCAGATTCTGAACTCTTATTATTCTGTTCATTATATGATACTATTATAATTTTCTGTATTTCTGTCTTATACTTTTCTTATTAGAATGTAAGCTCCTTGAGGTCAGTGACTATATCTCATCTAAATTTTGTATAGACTTAAGTGCCCAACACTGAACTCTGCACACAGTGTGAGATTAATGGAGATTTTTTGAATTTGTTGAAGAGATACTCTTTGATTTGTGCCTGCTCATGAGAAAGGGAGCAGAACTAAATCCAGTATATTCATACTCCTATTCATCCTCTCTGCACCACTATCCTCCCCTCTCACCTCCTACAAAACTAGCGCTGCCTAAAAGATCGTGCCATTGGTTCTGTTTGGGCTTCCCCCTACTTACTTTGGGAGGCTGGATCACATGGTGCCACTCTGTGTTACCTGACTCACACAATCAGCCAGGTGTGACCTTACTAGTCACCCTACTTCTCTGGGTCTTGGTTCCTACACCTGTAAAATGAAAGGATCGGACTCTGTGTTATGCTGCAGCTCCAAAATTCCAGACATGATTTATCTCTAGTGGGCTTTTCCCAATAACTAAGTTTATGTAACATTAGACTCTCTCATAGCTGCAGTGCCCCAAGGCAGTATGTGGATGGGGCAAAACTCTAGATTAGGGGATGAGAGACCTTCATGCTCCTTCTAGCGCTGATATGAACTCATTACTGTGACCTTGAATCTCAGTTTCCTCATCACAGTGTTGGGAGTATAACAAATAATGCATGTGAAACTACATTGGAAAAAATATTTAAAAGTGTTCCTCAGGTCAGTGTGAGATAGTAAAAAGAAGATGTGAGTTTGAATCCTTGCTGTGATATCTATTAGTTATATATCCTTCTTACTTAGCAAGTCATCTGATCTCTCTGCTTCCAGGTATAAAATGAAGAGGCTTGATTAGTTGATGTCTAAAGGCTCTTCCAGTGGTGTGATTCAATGAGATGTGCCTATTGACATCATGGCTGTCTTTCTCCACGTGTTAGAAACTGAGCTGCTACTTTGGAGCACTCATCTGTAGGGATATCTGCTCCACTGGCCTGAGTATATGAGCTCTTACCTGCTCATCCTCTCAAAGACCTCATGGATTATCAGTGCTCACAGAGGCAAGGTGGGTCCTTTTGGGTTCTTGCTTTGACCAGAGGATTAAAAAGCATTGAGGTTAAGGCTAAGGATCTAGTCCCTTTTACTCAGTTTTTCTCTGAAGCTAGAATGCTCAAATTGGATCCAAGTAATTAAATATGATTATGGCATTACCAACCCTGAAACCTCCATAATTAGGTCAGGATTTTTAATTAGCTCCAATAATAAATACATCAGAAGCATCCCTTTAAAATAGATATTTATCTCTGCAGCACCAAACTGGATGACAAAAATAAGCAGATGCCTTAAAGAACCAGGAGGTTTTTAACTGAAAACTTCAATACAAAATTGCATTAACTAATAACATAAAAATGCCAATCATCTGGCTCATTGGAGTAGCCACTCTAATTCCATTAAGAGTTTAATAAATGGCACATCACTGTAAAACACTTAACACTTGGGCAGAAATGAGTGGCGCTTATAAGATTAGCCTATTCAGCAAAACAGCTCTCCATCCTGACCTGTAATAATTTGGTATTTTGGAGGGAGACATTCAAATGCTAAGAAAGGTTTTGGTATACTTCACTCACCAATTTTCTCATGACAGCAGGTGATCCTCAAGCAGACCCACCAAAAGGACATTTTTGGAAAGGTCAGTTTTCTACATTTCACTATAAAGAGCTCTTTAAGTCAGCAAACCCAGGCTCTTATGCTGGTTCTGGCTCTGTTATTTTGGGGAGAGTCACTGAGATCTCCTGGACATGAATAAACATCCCCCTCTCCCATCACTCCTGTCTTTATCCCTGGTCCACAAGTTAATATAGTTGAGATTGGGCCCCTTTGCTTGAAGTTAGCTATCAGCAAGCTTTCCCCTGACTCCTTTGACTCTTCTAAATCTTCCAAGCTGATAGCCTAGTAGTAACAAATATATGGGGAGGAATTAGGAGACCAGGGAAATCTACTTATAAGATTTGCCTTTTATTTTCTCCTAGAAATGTCCATGTTGTTTTTGTTTTTGTTTTTTTGTGAGGCAATTGGGGCCAAGTGACTTGCCCAGAGTCACACAGCTAGTAAGTATTAAGTGTCTGAGGCCATATTTGAACTCAGGTACTCCTGACTCCAGGGCTGGTGCTCTATCCACTGTGCCACCTAGCTGCCCCTGTCCATGTTGTTTTGAAGAATGCAGAAGAAAACTAGACCCTCTGGTCACCATAGAGCATAGATGAATTTGAACATCGTGCACCTGAGGGCCAATTGGAGATACCATAGCTTGGACTGCCAATCCATTAATTTTCAACTCATGCTGAAGGTCTCTTACTCATTGACTAATTGTTTTAATTTGACCCAGTTTGTCAATTGCTGTCTTTGAAATACAAAGATACCTCTGCTCCCTGTCCAAGATCAATGTCTTTCCTCGTTGACATTCAGAAAGGATTAGCCTTTGTATGAAGCACTGTCAAAAAATATTAAAAAATTAAAAAGCAGGGGGCAGCTAGGTGGCGCAGTGGATAAAGCACTGGCTCTGGATTCAGGAAGACTTGAGTTCAAATCCAGCCTCAGACACTTGGCACTTACTAGCTGTGTGACCCTGGACAAGTCACTTAACCCCTATTGTCCCGCAAACAAAAAAAAATTTTAAATAATATTTGTCTCCCACTGCAGGGGTTTAATAATTCTGACCTCCAACCTTTTCTACTGAGTTATGTCTTTGAAGATGTGGAGCTGATGGGCATCACCTTAAGACCTTTAGCCTATCCCCTGTCATTAGCAGAACTGAGTGAAGGAGTTTCTATCAGGAGCTGAAGAAATGAGGAGGAAGGTAGTAGTGGAGGAAGTCAGGACGTTATTCTACCAGCATCTCAAATTCAACATGTACAAAACTGAAATCATTTTCTCCCCTAAAGACTAAAATCTTCCTTCCTAAATGCTTAAATCACTCTTCTAGACTTTCCTGTTTCAGTTAATGACATACCCTCCTCCAAATTATTCAGGCACAATAGTCCTAGACTCATCTTCAACTCTTCCTACTCTCCATAGCCAATCAAGTGCCAAGTTAACCTCAACAAGTTTTTGTATTCTTAGCTTTCTCCATTCACCCTGCTTCCCTAATGATTCATGCCCTATTTACCTCTCCCCTGGAACATGATAATAGCCTGCTAACTGGTTTCCATGTTCCCTAGTTTTTCCCCACTCTAATCTAGCCTTCAGATAAATGCCAAAATAATCTTCCTTAGCCACAGGTATGATCATGTTATATTTCTGATACAAAACTTTCAGTGGCTCCCTATTGCCTCTAGACAGAGATATACTGGTAAATATTTATCAACTGTGGGAGAAGAGGGGAATGTAATCTCAACACACTTTTATATTTAATCATCATTATCAACACTTTCTTGAGTCTATACTAGACTTGTCAAACACTCCAACTGCAATACTCCAGAGTGGGGCAAACCAGATTAAAAAGCAATTAAAAATAAATAAAATATAATAGAACATAGATAATGTTAACAAGTGGCTTTCTAAGTCAATATGTGCCCTGCAGGGATTCTCATGTAAGGTTTAATAGCCTGTTTCTTGGACTTGACACCACTGGTCTAGACAATTAACAAAATAATAAACCAAGCCTTGAATTATTGTTGTTGTTTAGTGGTTTCAGTCATGTCAGACTCTTGGTGATCCCATTTGGGGTTTTTTTGACAAAGATGCTAGAGTGGTTTGCCATTTCCTTCTCTAGCTCATTTTACAGAAGAGGAAACTGAGGCAAATTTACAGTTAAGTGACTTGCTCAAAGTCACACAGATAGTAAGCGTCAGTGGCCAGATTTGAACTCAGGAAGATGAGTCTTCCTGACTTCAGGCCTGGCACTTTATTGACTGCACCACCTTGCTGCCCCCCCTCATTTATAGCATTTATTTATTTCAGAGGTATAAAATGCCCCTCCCCCCCAAATTTAACAACCAGCTCTTTCAAGCCTATAACAGCTGGCTCCAGCACATCTCTGTCTGTAGAACAAAATTCAAACTCCTTAGCCTAGTATTTAAGGTGTAACAGAATCTGACTCCAACCTACCCTTCCTGCCTTTTTTTCATATTGGCACCTCTCATGTACTACACTTCAGACAAACCAGACTACTTACTAGCTGATTCCTGAGCATAACATGGCATCTCCCACATCTTCACATTCACACAAGGATGATTATGCCTTGCATGCACTCACTCCCTTCTCATCTGTGCAAGTCGAAATCCCTTTCTCCTTTTAAGACTCAAGTCAGTTACCTCTGCCTTAAGGAATCCTTTCTGGATCTCAACAAGTGGAAAGGTTTGCTCCCCAAATTGTCCTAGATCAATTTGTCTGGATCTCTCCCTCATCTTCATCCATTCTATTTGGAATTATATCTCCAGCCCCACCCCTAACCCCTGCACATTGCTTTGAGTACAGTTGTTCTTTAATAAATATTTGCCTAATTGAATTAAATCAAATGACATATTATTGCTTCTCTCTATGAAACCTTTACAAAGGTTCATAGTCATTACAGTGAGGAAGTCATTGTAAACATTTGCCATCAGCCCTGCTGATGTGATTATTATTTATAATAATTATTATTTATAATATGACTATTCCTAGTCTTCCATTCTCAGCTGTGGCACAGAATGTCAATCCTATTTTAATAATATGATTCCTGCCATTGTTCTATTACCTCATCTCCCACAATTTTCCAAATTGTACCTTTTAGTACTGCTCATCTGACACATGTTTTGTGTAGGCATGTGCATGCATGTGCCCACATATACACATACCACATTGTCATCCTAAACTCCATGTCTCTGATCATGTGGCTTTGATCACATAGAATATAATTCTTTTCTACTGACTCTTACCTAAATGCTACTCACCCTTCCAGGCCTATCCCAAGATAGCCAACCTGCATCAGAGGTAAGACTTAAACCCAGGTCTTCCTAGTTTCAAGGCTAGCTCTTTGTAAGAATAATAACAATAGAACTACTTACCTTGCTGAGTTGTCATGAGAAAAGTAAGCTTACTGTGCTTAAAGAAATGAGAGCCATTATGATTATCATTATCCTTTTTTAAAAAACTGAGTCCTTCTGGGCTTTTTTACATATCTTTCTCAATGTGGACACAGCCTACTCTGTCAGAGTAGAATTCCAGAGCACCTTGTGACCCAGCAAGAAATCGAAGATTAGCCTTTTCCCAGAGTATGCCAAGCAATGTGGTTTCTGCTCTAAGTGCAGAATCAGGAGAAATGGCCCTGTGAGTTGTGAGCCAGTTGGCATCCATTTTGTGTAGACAGTTTAACATATTTAGATTGCTTGTTCTTTCAATAGCACCCAGTACTGGCCAGGGCCTATAACTCAGCACAGTTAGCCATCCCTGGGCAGCCTGAGAAGAGAGGAGCTTAGCAGCTATATTCCAAGCATTGTTTGTAATAAACTGTCAGAGTTCATCTGGACAAAGGATTTATGGAGTTCACAATTTACTGTAAGTAACAATAGCCTAGGTATTTGACCTTGGTCAGGTAGAAAGACTATTTTCCACCTGTCCTTATCTCTTTCTGTGCATTTCAATGAAGTGTAAGAAGGAGGCTTTAAAAGGAGGTAGGTGGAGGATTCAAGAGAAGAAATTAAACAAAAAGCAAGAAAAGCCCAAATTACTTTACGAAACTGGCATGAATGAGGAAGGTCATAGCAGTTGCTGAGCCTACAGGGAAGCCATCACTAAGGGTGTGGCAAGTATCCTTTCCTAACCCATTTCAGATGCTAAGATGTACATCTCTCAAACACCTCCCCTCCAAAGGGGCCAGGTTGGATTGCTGGTGTCTATGAGCTTGCTGGTTGACTTTGGGGGGCAGGGGGAGGTGAAAGATTGTTTAGCTCTGAGCTACAAGGCTTGTTCATCCTAGGTCTTCTTCTTTAGAGCCACAGAATACAAATTATCTCTGTCCCTCCCCAACTCAACAGAAGTGGTTTTAAGTCACATTGCTACTCTATGGATCAATCATTTATTCATTCATTCAACCTCATCATTCCCACAAAATTACTGACTCTTTTGCTAAGTATTTGATGGTGTTAACAAGATCAAGGGTGCAATTTCCATATGGTCCAGGTAGTTTTTTCAAAGAGAAATATTATGTTCCATGTCAACAAATTCACCCCTAGTGACTCTCAAACTCAGGCCACAAGCTGAGTACTTTTAACCCTAACCAGATGTTTATCAAATGTGTATCACTGGGATAACTGGGAAAGAAATAGTTTAGGGCATGATGGTCCATCTCCCAGTTCCAAGATTGGAACCAACTCACAGGCAATGTAGCATAATGGATAGAGGACTGGACTTGAAGCCAAGAGATCTTGGTTCATCATTCTTCCTTAAACTATCATGAGCTATGTGACAATGGGAAAATCAATTAATCAATAAACATTTATTAAATGCCTATGTGGGAGACAACATGCAAACAAATATATACAAAGCACACACACACACACACATATATATATATATATATATATATATATATACATAAAGAAATTATTAAAGGGGGCACTAGAATTAGGAGGGGTTGAAAAGAAGGTTTTTAGTCAAAACTTAAAGAAAGCTAGAGAAGTAGGTAGGTGAAGTGGAGGAAGGAATGTTCCAGGCATGGGGGACATCCAGAGAAAATGCCTGGAGCCAAGAGATGGAGAATCTTGTTCTTGGAACAGTCAAGAGGACAAGTGTCACTGGATTAAAGAATACATGTCAGGGAGCAATGTGTAGGAAGACTGGAAAGGTAGGAGGCAGCCAAATTCTGAAGGACTTTAAGTGCCAAAAAGAGCATTTTGTATGTGATCCTGGAGGTGATAGGGAGCCACTGAAGTTTATCATTTGTATATGCAGGGGGTATGAATGACAAAGTTGGACCTGTATTTTAGGAACAATACTTTAGTGGCTGAATGAATGGAGGATGGATTGAAGCAGGAGAGACTTGAGGCAGGCCGACAGCACCAGGCTATTAAGATAGTCCACACACTAGGACACCCGAAACTAACCAGCTTGTGGCAAAACAATACATACATACCCTATTCCATTTCTGCTTTTTGCCTTCTACTCAGGGAGTAAAATCAAATCAATATTTTGTCATTCTTACTGGAAAGGCTATGGCACAATACTCCCCTATGGTTCAAAACAAATAACTGGATAATCCCAAGCTTCCTTCCCTGGTCTTCACTCCCTGATATGTGAAGTAGTCCTCTAGTCAGAAGCAACCTAATTAAAGAAAAAGATTTTCTCACTGTTGTATTTGCATCCCCAGGACCTAACAAAGTGCCTTGAACATAGAAGGTGTTTAATAAATGCTTATTGGTTGATGTTGATTGCTTGATGGAAAACCTCTCTAAGCCTTACTTTTCTCAACTGTAAAATGGGCATTGTAATACTTGTAACATCTACCTAACTGGATTGTTGTGAAACAAGTACTTTGCAGACCAAATAAATGTGAGTCGTTATCATTTCAAGTATTAGTTCATAGTAAGAGTTTGATAGACATTGGAAAGACCACTGGACTTGAAATCAGAAAGCTGTTGGATAATCACTTGCTGGGCTTGTGGAAGAGATGATTCTTGCTTAGGTACATGAGTAGAATAGAGATCTCTGAGACCTCTTCCAATTCTCAGATTCTTTAATTCTCCAATAGGCTGCTTGCTAGCTACATGGCCTTGAACAAGACATTTTATTTCTTTGAGACTCAGGACCTTCATTTGCAAAATGGAAATGATGATGCTCATGTCATTTTTTGGGAGGATTGTCAGGGAAAACCTTTGGAAACCATTGAGCCTCTAGAAGTGGGAGCTGTTACTATTAGTGTCACTTGGCATGGTAGCCTATGGAAATGATGAGGTTGGGGGTTTTTATTTCTTTGTTTTTGTTTTGAGACTGGGAATTCCTATCTTACCAAGGCTTGAAAGGGAAGTGGGAGCTAATGGAACCAATTCCACTGCTGCATAGCATGGAAGATTTGACCTGCTCTGTTTCTGACCTATGCTGACTCTCCCCTTTCCAGGAAGCCTGGTGGCCCCCAACCTGGGGGCAGTTCAGCACATTGATGTCAGACTTATTGTGGACACAGATCAGCTTTAGCCCTAATGCAACTCAGAATTCCTGAGCTCAAGTGATCTACCAGCCTCAGACTCACTGGTAGCAGGGATTAGAAGCTTGTTCCGCCCCAGTCAAGTGGCATCATGATGAGGTAGGAGGTGTTTGAAGCACTTTCCTTCCAACATGGTTGCTGCCTGAACTCTTTTATGTACATTTCCAGCTCCTCGTTTCACAGCCTTGGAAACAGTCCTGCTCTTGTTTTTGTTTCGTTTTTTGTTTTTGTTTTTCTTTTCTGAGGCATTAGAGCAAGCAACTTTCCTATTGACTGCTGGGCTCCCTGTGAACTGATCATTGATTGGATGAAAGGTGAAACCTGAAACATTCCCAGTTGCCAGTAAACAGGATTTTTAATTGTTTAAGCAACTAATCACTGGTATCATTAGCTTCACAGGAAACAGGAGGGGAGAGAGGAGGCAAAGAGTACACTTTGATTCTGTAATAACAAGGTCAGACACTGCTTTTGAGAGGATAGTGGGGCCTGTAACATGTAACAGGGCACGATGCAAGTGCATCATAGGCTTCAGACTCTCCTGGGCCCTCCTGAATCCATTAAGGGGGAGGGGGAAAGTCAATAAAGTGTAATAAATATCAGCATTGCTTTTCTGCTCAGGGAAAGGGAAAGAGAAGACCACCTCTGATCAGCCCATGTTGATGTTTCCATGGGCTTCTTTTGTTTAAAGGGGGTCAATGTTTCCAAAAACACATTGAAAGGTACAGATTCTTATTGGGAGTAGGTTAAGAAATTGGATTGCTCTGAATTATCATAAAAGCAGCTAGGAATTGACTGAGCAACTTTTCCTGATATGTTGAGATCGTAGACATCCCTCCCTTCAGCAAAGTTGACTGTAAAATGAATTTCAGTAAAATACAAACTAATTTCTCCACTAACACCAATGACAAAATCAGAGGTCTGCTCTCATAGAAAAACCAAATATCTCCAATACCCTGAGTTGAAATTTTGTGCCAATATAGGGTCAAGTTTGGGGCCATAGTATGCTGGTTGTAGTAAAAAGTTTCTGTAGCATTTTAGAACATCTTAGTCTTTCTATAGCTCTGGGAGAAATAGAAAAATGGTAATTGTTCCATAGCACCAGCAGAATCTATGTTCTGTCTGGTCTAGTTATACCCTTGACAGCACATGTTTATAAATGTTAAGAAGGCATTACCTCTTCTGGAGGGAAGGGAGGGAGGGAGGAAAGGAGGGAGAGAAGGAGGAAGGGAAAAAGAAAATGAAGGGATGGAGGGAGAAGGGAGGGAGCAGAGAAGCAAGGAAGGGAATAAGAAAGGAGGGAAGGGAGGAGGAAAGGGAGAAAGGAAGGAAGAGAGGAAGGAGAAAGAAAAGAATGAAGGAAGGAAGGAAGGAAGGAAGGAAGGAAGGAAGGAAGGAAGGAAGGAAGGAAGGAAGGAAGGAAGGAAGGAAGAAGGAAAGAAGGAAGGGAAAAGAGAGGGAGGAACAAAGTCAAAATTAATATCTTCAGTCCTTCAGCTCTAACCAAGGAAGTTCAGCCTTTTGACATCCTAAGGATATATGAGATTCCAAACTAAATACCAGAGAAGGAGGAGGAAAAAAGACTCTTCATTATCATATTTCATTAGGGGCTATCTGACATTTCTCTTAGAAAAGGAATATCAACCCAAAAAAGGTTTTCCAATAGTCAAGGTCATCTTGGGCTTTGTCAGGGTTTCTCTGTCAGAGTCAGTCTACTATTCAAACATGTCTTGGTGATAAATGGGCTGTCTGGTCTTTCTACAGAAGGGAAAAAGTAAAGAGAAAATTGGAGGCTGCTTTTCTATTAAAAATTATTGGAGGCCAAAGTTTTAAAGCCAACAGCTCTGAGCCAGACCAAAATTAAGGCACTGATACTGACAAATGAGTAGGTTTTCTTCTCCTTCCATTAAAAGTGGGGGGGGGAGGGGATTTATGCAATAGAAGACTCCTCCTCCTACCAGAAACTCCAATAAGTACAATTCCAAACGCAAAACAGATTAATTAACATACAAAATGGCCCATTGCTGGGGCCCTTTGAATAGCCAGTTATCCAGTGCATTTATAACAGAACAAAGTTACAGAAATGTAACTTGTATTGGTTAACTGTCTCCACAATCAATCAATCAATCAACACTTATTAAGCATTTACTAGTGCCAGGCACTGTGCTAAGTGTTGGGGATACAAAAAGAAGCAAAAGACAGTCCTTGCCTTCAAGGAGCTTATAATCTAATGGGGAAGACAACATGTAAACAAATATATATATAAAGCAAGCTCTATACAGGATAAACAAGAATTAACAGAGGGAAGGTACTAGAATTAAGAGAGGTTGAGAAAAGCTTCCAGTAAAAGGTGTGATTTTAGTCAAGACTTAAAGGAAGCTATGGAAGTTAGTAGGTGGAGTTGAGGATGGAGAGCATTTCAGACATGAGGGACAGCCAGAGAAAATGTCCAGAGCCAAGAGATGGGATGTCTTATTTGTAGAACAGCCAGGACGCCAGTGTCACTAGATGGAAGTGTCTAGAAGTAAGGTGTAAGAAGACTGAAAAGGTAGGAGGGGTCTGGGTTATGAAGGGCTTTGAATGTCAAATAAAGCTTTTTATTTAGAAAATTGAACCTGGTGGTCATAGAGAGCCACTGGAGTTTATTGTGTAGGGGAGTAACATGATCAAACTCTGTTTTAGGAAAATCACTTTGGTGGCTGAATGGAGAATGGATTGACATGGGGAGAAACTTGAGGAAGGTAGATGCACCAGCATGTTATTACAGTAATTGATGCTTGAGGTTTTGAGGTACTCTACTAGAGTGGTGCAATGTCAGAGGAGGGAAGGGGCATATTGGAGAAATACTACAAAAGTAAAATGGACCAGCCTTGGCAACAGATTGAATATGGAGGGGTGAGAGATAGTGAGGAATCCAAGATGACTCCTAGGTTACGAGGCTGAGAGACTGGAATGATGGTGTTGTCATCCACAATAATAGGGAAAGTAGGAAAGGTGGGAAGGTTCAGGGGGAATGATAATGAATTCCTTTTGGGACATATGGAATTTAAGATATTGATGCAATTCAAAATGTCTGAAAGGAAGTTGTGACATGAGACTGGAGGTCAGCAGAGAGTTTGGGGCAGGATATATTTGGGAATTATTAGCATAGAGATGGTAATTAAATCCATAAGAGCTGATGAAATCACCAAGCAGAGTAGTAAAGAGGGAAAAGAGAAGAGTGCAAACAGCAGAACCTTGAGGAATGCCTACTGTTAGAGCATGTGATCTGGATGAGAATCCAGAAAAGGAGACTGAGAAGGAGCTGGCAGATAGGTAGAAGGAGAATGAGAAGAGGCTGGTGTCAGAAAATCTAGAGAGAAGAGAGTATTGAGGAGAGAGTAATCAACAGTGTCAAAGACTGCAGAGAGGTCAAGAAAAAGGAGGATTGAGAAAAGGCTGTTGGATTTGACAACTAAGAGATCAAAGGTAACTTTGGAGAGATCAGTTTCAGGGAAATGATATGGTTGGAAAGCTGACTGAAAGTTATTAAGAAGAGAGTGAGAGGAGAGAAAGTGGAGGCACTTATTCTAGACAGCCTTTTTGAGGGATTTAGCTACAAAGGGCAGAAGAGATATAGACAATATTTATTGGGGATGGAAGGATCAAGTGAGGGATTTTTTCAGGCTTCTCTTGAAGCCAGACTCTCTAATAGAGACATCCCCAGCATCCTCCAGTTCTCCGTGGGAGGTAAAGAGCCATCAAGAAAGACAGGAATGTAGGCAGAAGGGGAGGAGATAGTGGAGTCTGTAGTAGGAAGAGAGTAAGGAATGAAGAATGCAGAAATAAGCCCTATATGGCTCCTACATATTATCACTACTATGTAATGGGTTGATATCTCTGCCCCCCAAGAAAGCCAATGAAGGAGAATTGGATATGAGAAGGGAGCTGTTTGGGGCAAGCTGAAGATTGGGAACATTAAGAAATACTTTAAAAAACAGGAGCTACATGCTAAAGTCTCTAACACACATTGATATAGATGATATAACTATCTAGGTCTCTAGGTCTTATCTATGTGTCTTCTCCCTTTATCTATGCAGAGCTCCCTGAGGCGAGGGAGCAAGGTTCATGCTATGCTCTCCACAGCACTTGGAAGAACCCTCTAACTTTAATTTACCAACCACCAACTTTATGCCCAACCCTGAGCTAAGACATAGCTGGGTATAGTATAAAAGTGACTTTGGGCATGTCAGTAGGCTTTCCTGAGGATCATTTTGTCATCTGTAAAGTGAAGCAGTTGGATTAGGTGCTATCTGAAGGTCATTTCTAGCTCTAGATTCTAGAATATGCAATGACTAGACAGCATCAGAGACCTGAAAGTTAGCCCAAGTATGCCTCTCTTGGCCTCAGTTCGCCTTATCTGTCAAACAGAGGAGATTGGATCAAATAATCTCTAAGGCCTCTTCTACTTCTGATACTCTTGAGAATATCTACTGGTTAATTGAAAACTCTAACCTTGAGATCTAAGGTTCATATGCTGTGCAACACACAAACATACATGTATTTATAAATTTCATCGTACATGTCAGTAATATTCAATATATGTTTGGTTCATATTTCTTAGTATGTCCCTCACATTCAGGAACCAGAAGTAGAGGAAAAAACCTTGACTTTTTCACATCACAAGGAAAGGAGAAAAGTCTAGGAGATCCCTAAAGGAAAGAGACCAATGGACCTGGGAAAAGAGTTGCATGGCTCCCTCTGAGCACAGCAAGAAAACTCCAGCTCCAGGAAGCCATTTAATTAAGATAAAATGAAATATTATGCTGTATTCGACTTTTCCCTGTCAGCCCTGGGCTCTGAGCTCTGAATACTAACTCATGACCACTCGGGACCAAGGAATCCGTTTAAGTAGTTGAAGGAAGAAAAACCAATTGAAGGAAGAAAAGATAGAATCTCATCCTTTTGAACACTGCTGACTGGGAGGAAGCTATAATAAAGCCATTCAGAAAATGACAGGTTACAGGGCTGTGTGATTTGGGAACTGATTTCTATTAAGTTGACTTATTTTCCTTTGCTGGTGGCAGTGATGCTGAAATGCATCTTCTGTTGTACTTTCGATCAGTCCACAATTGAGCTTTCCTCACCCAGCACTCATGCATGAAACTGAAGACTGACTAATGCCAGACCTTCCCCCAGCCTGGGGCCTCTGGATACTAATGCCAATTTGCTTCAGAATTTTGCTCTGTAAACATCCTTTGGAAGACCTTCCTTCCCAAAACAGGGAGACAAAGAAAGAGAAGTCATCCTTAGTCTCACATGTACAGCTCTAGTGAGATGAATGCTTTGTAAGGATAGGTGGAATAAACTATACGTATATAATGTTTTATGTAAATATTTCTATATATGTATACACATATACACATACATGTATGGATGTGTATGTATAAATATGCATATACATACACACATACATATATTCTAAATCTCTACTAGAAGCTGCCCAAAATATTGGGCACCTGGACACTAAGGCAGCAGAGAGAGTGGAATTATTCAATATAATTTAATAGATAGTAATGAAAAACACACATCTGAATGTTCCTACACACTGCCCTGGTCCTTGCTATTGCCCTCATACTTCTACATAATGGGATTCTGATAGAAATTCAAACCAACAGAAAGATTGCATCTTTGTAGCTAAGGTCAGGCAGTCCATCTGAACCACTGCCCTGAAGTATGCTCTCCCAACTTAATCCACCCTATCATTGCCTTCAGTGACAAAATTCCTAGCTCTTATGTGTTCCTTATGGGTTCCCTCGCAGCCAGTATTTCCTAAGGGTTTTTTAATATAGAGAATTAATGATGTTTAACCAGAACAAAGTGGCCTATGTTAGAAGATTTTCAAAAGAGACAAGACTGTTTTAGAGTCTGAGAAAAAATTTTTTGCTGGAATGTGCTAAAATTTCACCCAAAGGTCAAATGTGTCATGCCAAGGCTTATTTGGAATAGCCCTTTGGAAGGTAAGATTCTCACTAATTATGGAGCCATAGAATTGAGATTTGCAAGGACCTCATCATGCCTGTATTTGACAAGGAATCTCCACTATAATATAGCCAACAAACCTATTCCAACCTCTGATTGAAGATATCCAGTGATGAGGGAGCATGCTATCTCCCAAAGCAAACTGTTCTACCTCTGGAGAGCTCTGACTTTCAGAAAAGAGTTTCTGGATTTCAAGCCTAAATTTGACTCTTTGTAACTTCCACCCGTTACTCCTAGTTCTGCCCTTTGGGGACAAAAAAAAGTGCAATATCTCCTCCATATGACAGTCCTTCAAATTCTTGGTGGCAACTATCATGTGGCCTCTGAGTCCTCTTCTGCAGGCTAAATGCCCTAATCCCCTTCAGTCAACCTTCAAATGACATGCACTCAAGGCCTCTCACCAGCCTGGTTGCCTCTCTCTTAAGGTATCACATTAGCTTTGTTAGCTGTCACATCACTACTATATTGACTGTCCACTATAGGTCCCCATCACCTCAAAAATGAACTATGGCAATAGCCTATTGGTTGATCTCCCTGTTTCAAGTCTCTCCCCACTTCAGTCCACCCTTCACTCACTCAGCTGTCAAATCAATCTTCTTAAAATCTGACTCTCTCTCTCTCTCTCTCTCTCTCTCTCTCTCTCTCTCTCTCTCTCTCTCTCTCTCTCGTCTCTCTCTTGTCTCTCTGTCTCTCTCTCACACACACACACACACACACACACATACACACACATTCAATAAACTTGAGTGGCTTCCTATTATCTTTAAGATAAAATACAAATTCTCCCTTTGGCTTTTAAAGCGCAACCTTTTCAGTTTTCTTACACCTTACTCCCTACCACATACTCTATGATCCAATGACACTTGTCTCCTTGCTGTTCTTTTCACAGGACATTCCACCTCCTGATTCAAAGCATTTTCACTGGCTGTTTCTCATGCCTGGAATGTGCTCCTCCTCATCTCTACTCCCTACCTTCCTTTAAGTCTCAGCTAAAGTCCCTTCATCTGCAAGAAGCCTTTCCCAGTCCTTCTTAACCTCAGAACCTTCCTTCCGTGACTACTCCCCATTTATTCTGTATGTATCTGAGACATAGCTGTTTGCATGTGGTCTCTCCTTCCCCTCTCCCCGCCCCCCCCCTCCCCCCGCCTTTGACTCTGAGCTCCTTGAGTGTAAGGACTGTTTTATATACCTTTCTTTGTATTCCCAGCACTTAGTACAGTTCCTGGCCCACAAGAGCCACCTAATAAATGCTAGCTGACTGACTGAAATCTTTTTCAGATAAACTGCTGTCTAACAGTGCCTTGCCTATCTTATATTTATGAAGTTGATTTTTGGTACCCAAGTGTAAGATTTCATATTTATCTTTACTGAATTTCATCTTATTAGATTCAAGACAATGCTCCAGCCTGTCACTATCTTTCTGGATTTTCATTCTGTCATTTAATATGTTATCAGTATCTCTTAGCTTTGGAAATCAGCTGATTATTTAGTTCTATACCAAAACACGAACATGGTTTTATTTTTTCCCATTGAATTGACTGGATCCATCAGTTATTATGTTGTCATATAAGATAAAAAAAAATATCCTGATCAAGGACAGTGATAATCACTCAAGGTAGGAATTAGTGAATGAAGAAAAAAAGTATTTATTAAACACTTAATATATACCAAGCACTTCGGTGAGCACTACAGACATAATATACCAGTCACCCATAAAAGGCAACAATCACATTTAGAGATGATAACACAGAAAGGTTTTCTCCTTTGAATAATGAAGACACCCCTTCTGTCTCTGTTGTGATATCATTTCATGTTTTTAATAAGGAATCATATTACTTTTAATCATGGTATCGACAGGTAAAAATGACAACTGCCATTTCTTCACTCTTTCTGAGTAAATATGTGTATATGGATCTGCTTACACATATGCAAGCAATGTCATAGAAATGTAGTTCTTGGCTCATAAAGACCACATTCAATCTTGGGGTGCTCTCTTTTAAATCTCTTTGGCTCATACTCCCAAAGATTTCCCTATGAACAAAAGAATTTGGCTCCTGTTTCAACAGGCCCTGAGAGAGATGCCATGCAAATACTCAGGCTAACAAAATATCATTTATGGAACATGTTTTATTTTCATAGAAAAAGGCAGTGAATGGGGCTTTTAAGCAAGCCTGTAGAGTATTAAGACCACTCAACTCTTTGGTCATCTCCACTTCCCCAGTGACAAATACAATCTTCTGTAGTACTACCAATGGTGAGCCATCCCATTTCCCTTCAAATGTGAGAGAACAGAGATTGCTTAGGAGTCAAGGAACCCTACACTACAGTGAGTTATACCTTCCCTCAGCACCCACATAGCCCACAATCAGCTAAGGGAATGGATTAGTTCAAGTTATTACTCCACATAGTAATTTCATTTTCCCCTTTTCATCTTCCTTCTACATTTCCAACTCAGGTGCTGGCCCCTTCCTCTGAAAATTGGTCCCTCTGTGTCTCCATTTGTGTTGGTTTCTCTCTTCTTTCAGGGAGGAGGGAGGAGAAGATTGGAGAGCAGCCTTTGTTTCTATTTCTCTTTCCAAGGAAGAGAGTTTGTGTTTGTGTGTAACCCCTACCCAAACCCCAAGTCCATAGCTATAGCATAGGTGTCAACTGCTACTTAACTTGAATAGTACCAGGACAAAGGCCTCATCAGTGGATCAAATGGTACTCAGGACAAAGGAAGTTCACACTTTGTCTAGAGAATTCATACCTTTCCAAGGAGGCCCAGGTGAGAGAAGGATCTCTTGTAAAGCCTTCCTGAGACATACCTGTGCACACCTGCTACACACACACACACACACACACACACACACACACACACACACACACACACACACATACCATTCTTACCATGAGTACTCTAAGGTGAAGTATGTACATTGACATGGACAATTCATACCTCTTGCCCCCTTATGTAAGATATTTACCCCCTTGTATATTCTCCTGAAGGCTGGTCAGAACTTCAGTTTTTGTCTTAGTTAAATGAAATCTAGTCTAGCCCTTTCATATTCTGGATTGGGCCAACTACTTAGGTTCATTTGAAACTGCCACAGGTTAGGAATTTTCTGTTTGTAGGTTTCCTTTTTCCACATAAAACTGGGTGAGTAGGGTTAGTAAGAGACCACATCTCCTACCTCAGAAGCAGGTTTTCCACTCCAGACAGGTTTAGGCCAAATTAAGAATGTAGGTAACTAGAGAGGAATATCTGGCTTCAAATACCATCTCAGACAAGCTATGTGACCCTGAACAGTTCAATTAATCCTTTTGAGCCTCAATTTCATTTTCTCTAAAATAGGAGTAATCATAACATTCCATGCCTAGAACATGGTAAGCACTTAATAAATGCTTATTGACTGACTCATGGGGTTATTGTGAGGATCAAATAAAAGAATGTATATAAAGAGATTTGTAAATCTTAGCACACTGCATAAATACTTATTATATATCAAATATATATTGTAAGGGCCAAATTTAGTATGGCGAGAGTTAATTGGATGGCTCGCTGTAATATTGGGGTTCAGGAAATAATGGGAGACCTCTAGGTCCAAAGTTTCCTCTCTTCCAAACTGCCTTTTCTTTAGTTATTTCTCCCAGACTTATAAGAAAGGAATTTATCAGCCTCTTTTCCACAAACAAATCAGTTTTTATTAATGGGAACAAATTTACAACACAAACTCACCACTACCTGGAATCTGTAGTTTCGAGGAGAATCAGCTGTTCAGGGTCCCCTGGCTCAGTCCAAAGGTCCACTGCCCAGCATCCCTCTCTCTCTCCCCCGAGTGAAAAAAGGCGAGGGCTCTCCTCCTGGGCTTCCTCCCAAAGCCTCCCACGAAACCACAAACAGGGCTATCCACACACACAGCCTCAAGTTAATTGGCTGGCAACTTTGATTGACAAGTCCCATGAGCAAACAACACTTCCTGACACTGAAGCCGCATGGCTTTCAAGATTACATCTTTTCAGTCTGACCATAATGAAGCAAAGATGTGGTCATGGAAACCCCAGATCACAATTAATTCCTTACAATATAAATATATTCTAAGGGCAGCTAGATGGCAGAGTGGACAGAATGCTGGCCTTAGAGTCAGAAAATCTTTTATTCCTGAGTTCAAATCTGGCCTCAGACACTTACCAGCTGACAGGAAAAGTCACAACCCTTTTGGCCTCAGTTTCCTCATCTGTAAAATGAGCTGGAGAAGGAAATGACTAACTATTCTGGTATCTTTGCCAAGAAAATCCAAATGGAGTCACGAAGAGTTGAATACAACTAAAATAACTGAACAACAAAAATATATTCTGCATTCTTTGGACTAGAAATGTGATTATTTCTCAATTTAGGAACCTCTCAGAGAGAAAACTTTCTCTACTAATGCAAATTGGCAACTATTACATAATTTCCCGTCTTAAAGAATTGTCTGGGAGCACTGAAAGGTATCATCATCATCACCACCACCACCACCACTAACATTAACACAGGAATCTAAGGTTTGCAAAGCCCTTTGCAAATACTATTTTACTTTCTCCTTGCAACAACCCTGGGAAGTGGATGCTGTTATTATTTCCATTTTACAAATAAGGAAACTGAAGCAGGCAGAAGCTAAGTGACTTTTCCAGGGCTACACAGCCAGTATATGTGAGAGGCAAGACTTGCCTCCTGGCTCCAAAGCCAGTCCTGGAGCCACAATACCATACTATCCTTTGGGTATATAGACCATATATAAATCAGCATGGTATTATGCCAAGAGGTCAGAACTTGGAATTAGAGGACCTGGCTTTGAAGCCCTGGTCTATCTATCATATATGAGCTGTGTGACTGAGGACATCACTTCCTTGCTCTGGGCCTCAGTTTCCTCATCTGGAAAATGAAGGTAACAATACAATACCTTCCTCACAGTGAGGAGCCAATAAAAGCCTGAATGTGAGGAGCTTTGTAATGAAAAAAAAAACACTACTGAAACATGACTCATTATCCACACACTCTACACGTATACATACATAGGGATAGAGTGTATGTGAAGAAAGTGCCACAATGATATTCAGCAAAGAGCTGCTTCTTATTGCTAAAGGAGCTTTCCCTCTCGTATCCCAGTGCAATTTTGGCTGGAAGTTACCAGACGGAAACTTCATTTTTACTCAACATTTCCTGCCCAGTTCAGTGTGTAATTGGCTCATACTTCCCCTTGGCAATTTAGCAGGGAGCATTGCAGCTTATAAAAAAAATAAATCTAAATAAAACCTGGGGAGAAAAAAGACTCCAACTCAGTCAGCACTTTTGTTCCTTCAAGAAAAATGGCCTTCCCTCCTGGTGAGGCCCAGAGAGGCTCAGCTCCCTTCAGTCACAATCCCTTTCTATCAGGAGAAGGAATAATTAAATGTCAGTTTCTTTGAGGCTCCCATGTAAACTCAAAGGAGTGTAAAGGTAAGAGCCCAGATCTGGGGGTGGATGTAGGGGTGGTCAAGAGGTATGTGACCTGGGGAGCAAGAGTCCTGGCTTTGCTGAGGGAGAAATCACTCCCCATTTTTGGGGAGACTTAGTTTACTCAATTGTTAATCAGTATCATAAAACCAGAGGACAACAAATAAACAAATAAATGGATAAATAAAAGAATGAGTGAGCAGATAGATAGATATAAATGAGCCAAAGAACACATAAATAAATGACCAAAAAATCCCAACCAAATAAATAAATGGATAAATAAATAAATAATTGGGTGGGCAAATAAATAAGCAAATGAATGAATAGATGGATGGATGGATAGATAAATGAATTAATTAATTAATAGATAAATAAATGGATGGATAAATGAATGAATGAATGAATGAATGAATGAATGAATGAATGAATGAATGAATGCTGGGTGCTATATACTGTGGTGCCCCTATTTTACAGATGAGTAAACTGAACCCTAGAATGTTCGATAACTTGCTAAAGTCATACAGGTAGAATCTGACAAAAGAACTTGATTGTGGGTTCTCAGATTCTAAATTCAATGTCCTTTCCACTATGTAACACTGTCTCCTGTGTAATCTGGGATGGAAGTTATCAGATGCTATACTCCAGAGTGAAAAATCAACCTTCCCCTTCCACCCACATCCTTTACAGATGAGGAAACTGAGTCCCTGAGAACTACAAGGACTTCTTGTTCAAGGTCACAAGTCTTTTGATTCCAAAACCAATGTTCTTTTTACTACACCATATCCTAGATGGACAGAGAACAGTTAGTTATGATAATTCATCTGGGTATACCAAGCATTAAGATTGGAAGGGACCTTGGAGGTGATCTAGTTCATGGTCATTTTACTAATGAATAAACTGAGTCCTAGGAAGAAGTGACTTTTCCAAGCTATTTAAGCATCAAATATGATGAAACCAAGGAATCCATGAAGAAGAAAAGGAGAAGGAGAAAGAAATGGAATAAGAAAAAGAAGTTGCTGAAGAAAGAGAAGAAAGAAAGAACAAGAAATGAAGGAAGAACAAGAAAAGAATAAAGAACAAGAACAAGAAAGTCATACCCAGGGAAGATTGACAGAGCTTTGATTCGACTGGTTTCCCAGCAGTAAATTACTTCTCTAAGAGTCCTTGTCCAAACTTTCATCGACTTTCTTGACTAATGGACTATTTTGTTTAAAATCATCCATTAGTCAAGAATTACAACTGGTGTTAACAGAAATACAGTAATATCATTAATTGGAATCAATGGATGGGTAGTTTTTATAGGAGATTTGAATGAAGGCAATATTCCTCTCCAAAATGATTTTTATTAGAAATTTGCCTGACAGCTGAGAAAAGGATGTCCCAACAAGCTATTCCCAGGTTCTGTATTTACAGGATGATTTGTTCATAATTTTTTAATGCTTTGGTGGATGTTTGATCTCACAGGTGTAACTTCAATATCTACCAAAGCAGACCATAGTCCCAACATACCTTAACATTGTATGAATTTCTTGTCCACATATTTCTATAAATCCTGCATTGAAGAATAACCCAAAAGAACAAAAGGTTTCATTTAACTCTTCAAACATTCTGTGGGTACTATTTCAGCATTTAGGCTGCCCATCTATTTTCCCCTTCATTCTCCTTTTTAAGATTGGCCCCTCTCCTTTACCAGTGGAGGAAAAAAATCACACAGGAGACCAACATTTTAGAGGCTGCACTTAGGCTGGTTCTTGGATAGCAGATATACATGTCACTCCTGGACCTGTACCCACAGCCCCTCCCAGCCTGGGAGAAGTTGCCAATTTTACACTTTGCTGACAAAGCCCTCAAGGACTCAGGATCACCTCAATGCCGCAGTGAAGCATCAGAGAAAGGCTTTGTAAATAAGAGGTGGACGTTTTGTAAATAAGAGAAACAAAACTTTTTTTTAACATTGAAGGGCTTCATGCTCCCATGAATGAAAGCTTTTTATTTGGGGGCCTTTCAGTAGACTCCCATTTCTGCTTGTGATTCACAATAGGAGCTCAGCAGCTTCTCTACATTAGACTTTTCTTTCAGTGCTTTTCTCTGGATGCACTGGACAGAAATATTAGTTTGGAGGGCTCTATGATACTTGGGCATTAAGCTTAGGAAACCAGATATTTATCTATTTGCTCAATCTATGCAGAATCAAAAACTCTCAGAATGTTACTGCTAGAAGGAGTTTGAGAAAGCATCCCGTCTAATATATCTCATTTCACAGAGGAGAAGACTGGGTCCCAGAAAAGGGAAGTGATTTGCCCAAGGTCACAGTTAATAAGCAGCAGGTCCAGGACTCAAACCCTGGTCCGATTCCAAGTCCAACATGCTTTCCAAATCAATGGCCATATCACTGTCTATTTACCTCAACCTCAACTTCCCCCTGTAACCTTGCTAAAAATGAGGTTGAAAACATGATCACTCTCAGCCCCAATTTTTTGATGGTTCAAGGGTAGAGAAGGTGGGAAATATTTGTGAGGGACTAATGAACAGGAAATTTTAAATATCTCTGCTAGGGGAAGCATTACATTTGACCTTTCTAGAATTTTGTGGAAATCAGCAATCTAATTACAAAACTTCCATAAGAGATAGAATGAAAAAGTAATGAAATATATAGATTTCCATAGCTGAATAATCTCTAAAGTGTCTTACCTTGGCTCTAATTGAAATGAGCCAAATCATCTCTTACCATTTGGGCACTGGTGAAGTCTGAATCAATCATCGTAATGGTGTCCTGTCCCTAGGCCTGACCTGATCAGAGACTTAGATGATTGGTTTGTATTAGCTATGAAAACAAAATTCAGCACCCTCTGTTAACTCCAAGCCTCACTGTCCTACACCGGTAGCAGTCTTAATGCTAGAAGCCACAGTTCTGAGTTAGCAAGTTGTTTCTTCAGACGTGTGAGGGCCATATGTGGTTCACAAAGAGGTCACATATGGTTTTCATTGCTTGATGCCCTAAGGACTAAGGATGCAAGCAAAGTACATGTGTGTACTGGAAACCTTAGGCACAGGGAACTCAATCATGATTTTTATTTGGCCTTTGAGATACTGAACTAGTTCCAAGGTAATTTCCATTGTATTGTGACAAATAATTTATACTAGGGATTCTCCCTCTCATACAAGATTTCCACGGTATTTTGAGGGCAATGTTGATGAGTGTTTATTCACTGTTGATCCTAGGAGATATCATAAGTGATAATGTGGCATAAAGGTGCAGTGAGAAGGAGGGCTGATTTTACAGGCTGAAGACCCAAGTTCAAATCCTGACTTTGCCATTTACTACTTGCATGATCTTGGGCAAAACATTTATAACCTCTGTGATTCTCAGATTCTTCATCTATAAAAGGAGGGGACTGGACAAGATGACCTTGGAACTTCCTTCCAGGTCATAATCTATGATCATATTCATTCATGTGGGATTTGGAGCACAAAGAGTATTATTTATGACTTTCATTCAACAAGTATTTATTGAGCACCTACTGTATGTGGCAGCTAAGTGACACAGTGGATAGGATGCCCAACCTGGAGTCAGAAAGACTCATCTTCCTGAGTTCAAATCTGGCCTCAGATACTTAATATCTAAGTGACCCTGGGCAAGTCACTTAGCCCTATTTGCCTCACTTTCCTCATCTGTAAAATGAGAAGGAAATAGCAAACCACTCCAGTATCTTTGTCAAGAAAACCCAAAAATGGGGTCACGAAGAGTTAGACCCAACTGAAAAATGACTGAACAACAACAACACAACAACTGCATGTGTAGCATTGCATTAAACTACATCATAGAATCAGTCTCATAGAAGGATATCTGGAACATAATCCATAATTAAATAGGAGGAAGGAGACAGGGAGAAGAGTTTATATGCTATCATAATAGTCTACAGATGTGTATTTAGATCATTAGATTATAGATTTTATTTTTTATTACTATTTTTTGCAGGGCAATGAAGGTTAAGTGACTTGCCCAAGGTCACACAGCTACTACGTGACAAGTGGCTGAAGCTAGATTTGAACTCAGGTCCTCCTGAATCCAGGGCTGGTGCTTTATCCACTGCACCACCTAGCCAACCCCTAGATTATAGATTTTAGAACTAGAAGCACTAGTGATCATCTTGTCTAACCTCTTCAGGTAAGATTGCATCTCAGAGAGGTTAAGTGAGCTTCCTAGTGTCACACAAGTAGTAAGTAGTAGATGAATTGGAATTTGAACCCAGGTCTTCTCCCTTCAAATTCTTTCCAATATTGCAAACTCCATAACAGTAGAAGTGGGGTCTTACTTATCCTTGTATCTCCCTCAGCATCTGGAGCATTATATCACTCTCTGTGGAATGGAAGAGAAAGGAAGGGAATGGAATTGTCCAGGTCAGTGGTGCTGAAGTGCTAAACTAGGGTGGGGGGATAGAGGGGGTGGAAAGCAAAGGACGGATTTGAGAGACATTTCAAAGAAAGAATTGAAGATCTTGAAGACTGATTGGACAGGTGGATAAGGGAGAGAGAAGAATCAGAGATGAAGAGGCAGCATGGTATAGTAGAAAGAATATCGGATTTGGAGAGGACCTGGGCTGATTAATGTGATCATGATTAGTGTGCATGATCTGCACAAGTTATTTAATCTTGCTGGGACTTACCTTTTTCATCTACAAAATGAAGGGATCGGACCCTATAATATGATGATCACTATCACATACTAGCTGTGAGATCACAGGTATGTTATTTACCCTCTTTGAGCCTCAGCTCATCAGTGAAAAGGAGAAGAGATTGGACTAGATGGTTTCTAAGATCCCTTCCAGCTCTAAATCTTATAGTGCTGTCTGACAAAGGGGAAGTCACTTAGGTTCCATAGAACTTGGTACCTTATTCTGTAGAATGAGGGTTTAAACTAAAAGATTTCTAAGATTATTTGCATCTCTAAAATCTACAACCTTATAATCTAATGACTCTAAGTTTTCTCTCTTGGGCAACTCAGTAGAACCACTAGGGACTGGACACTTTAACAAGTATAGAAATATCTCACCTAACAATTGGTTAATTGGTTTCATGGAAACACATTAAACAAAAACATTAAAGGGGCCATTAGTTCTAAGAGAACTGTGTTATAAATGTTTCAAATGGGTGATAAGCCAAACCAAGTGACAGCAGGGTTTTGTGACATGGCAGTGGGGTTTGCTTATAACTGTACTGGGGGCCTAATGCTTGTCTGCAGAGCTACAGAAGATTAGCAGAGGCTCAGGGTAGGCAGGAATAGTAGCTTCAGAGAACAGCCCGTGAATTAAAGAACGCTAAGCATGAAAATTCAGCCCAGTAGTCCTGGTAGCTCTCAAATTCTATTCCTGTGTGTTGATCATTTGCCCGTATTTACTACTGAGATGTTCTTCAGTATTACTTCCTGGATCTCAATCATAGGAGAGGATTGCACTAATTCCATATTTTCCTTGGGAGGGATCTTCTTGGTGTGGCTAGATCTAGAGTCACTCACCTCTCTTCCTCCCTCAAATACCTAGATGGTGACAGAGATACTTTCTTGGCAGAATTGTGAAATTGTTTCAATGAGGGCAATTTAATATGGGGTGTGCTGATAATTCTAACATCTGTGAAGATGAAAGGTATACCCAACAGTGATTGCCAAAGATGGCTTCTAGGAGAATGTGGGCATTGCCTTCCTTGACAAAGGACCATAGATTTAGAGCCAATAGGGATGTTAGAGGTCACTTAGTCCAAACCCCTGAGGAAACTGAGACCCAGGGACAATAAGACCAGAAGGAACAAAAATGGGATTTGCTTTTCATGAATCTGAAAACCCTTGATACTTATATGAAACATCCCTAGCTTCCCATTGATAATAATAGCTAATAATAGTCAGTATTTCTATAGCGCTTTATTTGCAAAGTGCCTTACAAATATTACCTCATTTTATCCTTACAACAACCTTGGGAAGTAGGTGTTTGTATTGTCCTTATTTTACATATGAAGAAACTGAGGCTGAGAGAATTTAAGTGACTCTTGTTCATGGAGGGGACTATTTTGGACTTTTGTATCCCTACTGCTTAGCAAATAGTAGACATTTTAAAAATGCTGATATATTGATGGATTGGTGGAAAGCCCTTTCAGTGAGGTCACAGATCCATGATTAGGTCCCTCCTCCCAACACAGTTAGTTGATGGCAGAGGCTGTTTCCTTTTTATCTTTGTGTTCCCTTGGCCTAGAACAATGTCTTTCACATAGTAGGAACAATACCTTTTTGATGGATTGAATTTGTTGAAGTTAATCAAGGAAGACTTCTAGAAGGAGGTGAGTCTCCAAAGATTGCTAAGTAATAAGTAGCAGGTTAGTTCAGACAGAGAGAGCAGCATAAGGGAAGGGGTGGAGGTGAGAATGAGAAGAGGATAAAGACTTCATCCTGGCAGGAGCAGAGAGCCAAGGTGGGGAATATAGAATGATGGGGTAGGCTGGTTAAGGGAAAGGTAAGGACCTAGTTGATGTCCGGCCTCGGGTATTTGCCTGAAAATTGCAGGCATGCTGTACCTGACATTATGAATTTTGTCTGCTAGAAATGGTGTCAGATGAAATGACATTATAGAGTGGCACTTAAATCTTTAGGATCAAGGCTATAGTATAAATAGACCATCAGATGAACATCATTACTGGAATATCCCATGATGCAGTGGGGTTTGCTTAGAATGAATTAATGACATTAATATGATATGCCACTGGTCAGAGTAACCTTTTATGAAGTAGGTCTATAATTTGCTAGACAGTAAGATGCCTTTGTAGATTCTTAACCAGCAGAGTAGGGTGATCAAAATAAATACCCAGCCTGCCCCCCTCATCTTCTGGCTTCCCTGGCTTCCTTCAAGACTCAGCTCAAATTCCACCTTCTTCAGGATGCTTCCCCAGGTGCTAAATCTTTCCCCCTCAGATTACCTTCCATCTACTCTGTATACACTTTGTATATTAGTTATTAGCACATTGTCATCCCCCCCCCAACTAGAATTGTAAGGTCCTCAAGGACAGGGACTGCTTTTGCCTTTCTTTTTATCACCAGTGCTTAGCATCATGAAGAATGAATAACAATAATAACAACTAGCATATATATGGTACATACAAGTTGGCAAAGCACTTTACAAATATTATCTCATCTTCACAAAATGCCTGAGAGGAAGTTCTATTGTTTATCCCTATTTGACATATGAGGAAACTGAGACAGAGAGAGGTTAAGTAACTTGCCTAGGACCACACAACTAATTAATGAGTGAGGCTGTATTTGTCCTCATAATGACACATCTACTAGATATCCCATATCTATGACTTAATCTAAGCCACTCCTGAAAAATGTGCATTTCCCACTTTTTTACTTCTCTGTCATCCCACACAGACTTCTCTCTGCACTGAATCTGTATCACCAAAATGCCCTTGAATGATACCCATAACTTAAAACATTCATAAAGTGAACAGACCTAATCCCTGCCCTTTAAAAACATACAATCTAAAATATAGGAAAAACTTTTTTTTCAATTTTCCATTAAACAAACTATTACTAGGACATGAAGAGAGACATCTCAAGGAAAAACCATGAATGTAGTTGAGGGGATCCCTAGAGACCTATCAAAATTATAAAAATCCATTCTCAGCCTTCTCCTTACTTCTACTAATGAGTTCCTCCATGGTTAATGTCCTTTAAACACAATTCAGGTGCCACCTCCTCATGAGCCTTTCCTGTACTCCTTACCCACACCTGAGGGAAAGTGATCGCTCCCTCAGCTATCTCCTAACACTTGGCCTACTGTTTTTTTGTGTATTAACTTCACTCTCCCTCCTAATGTTTTTTATCCTACCCCCCTTCTAACTAAATTATAAACTCCTTGGGAAGGGCACTTATGTCATATCTATCTGGTGTGTCCAATATCCAGAAGAGGGCCTTATGCATAACAAGGTTTCTATGATTGGGTTTAATTTAATTTCATTGGAATAACAATGAGGAAATCCTGAGGGCAAAGAAAACCTCTGAAAGATGTGGCTATATTCTCACCTCTCCTCATCTACCATTACTTCCTGGTATCTATTTTCTGTTCCAACTAGGCTTCCTTTACCACATCATGCTCCTTCCCATTCTACACCTTTGCTCATACCATTCCCTCCTCCTAGAACCCTTCTTTTCTCCAAATCCTACCCCTCTTTCCTGCCTCTGTTTCCTCAGCTGTAAAATGGGGATAATAATAGCATCTACTGGGAGCAGTTAGGTGGCACAGCAGATAAAGCACCAGCCCTGGATTCAGGAGGACCTGAGTTCAAATCCGGCTTCAGACACTTGACACTTACTAGCTGTGTGACCCTGGGCAAGTCACTTAAGCCTCATTGCCCCACCAAAAAAATAATAATAATAGCATCTACTGCACAGAATTGTTGTGAAGATCAAATGAGATCACATTTATAAAATGCTTAGTAGAATGCTGGGAACATGATGGTTGTTTGATAAGTGCTTCTTTCCAATCTTTCATAAGCCAGATCAGCTTTTATCTCCTCCATGAAGTCTTTCCTAACTACTCTATCCCACAGCGATCTCCCTACTGTAAAAATGCATTATCTCTTCTACCCAATTTCAATTTTAATCATTTATTATTTTAAACATAGCAACAATTACTGACATGTGTACAATTAAAGGTTTGCAAAGTATTTCACATGCATCATCTCATTTGATTTTCACAATACCCATTGAAGCTCAGAAAGGTTGTGATGCAGGCAGTATTGCATTATCTAGTAAGTATCTGAAGTAGGGTTGTAAAAACTAGAAGGGACCTTAGAAATTATCTAGTTCAAACACCATACTACTGCCTCCTGCCTTTAAAAAAAGGAAGCTAAGAAAGCTAGAGTGACTTCTTACCCAAAGTCATATTCAAACCCAGGTCTTCCTGACTGAGTCCAGCACTCTGTCTACTACCCTTATGTTACTTGTGACTCAATCAGTAAGCATTTATTAAGTGCCTGCTATGTTCTAGGCACTGTGCTAAGTATGGAATCCATATTGTTGTTGTTGCTCATCCTTCTTTTTCAAAGAGGACTAATGACATCATGGGTGATATCATGACTTGAAGGTGAATTGGGTTTAAGTGAGGCAGAGTTGCCCAAAGTCATCAGCTTCACTATCTCCTTCAGAGTCATCAAGGTCCAGCAGCAGGACAAAAGTCAAGACGACTGATGTTGGCCCAGGATGCAGTGAATGACCTTGGTGTCTTTGATGCCTGACCAAGCTCTAACCACTCCACAGCACCTGCTTCAGCTGCCTCCATGGCCACCAGAACAAATTGTTCTCGTCTGCCCATTCCACAGGGAACATCTTCACATGATTGGGGTAGACACCCCCCCCCCAACTCACTGAGGGATTTGAGGCCTAAGATAGAATAAAAGCAATCTTTGCCCTCCAGGAGTTAGCATTCTATCAGGGGAGATAACATGTACATATATAGATACAGGTAGGTCCTACATAGCGCAAATAATGAAGCCCCTGAAGTGGTTGCAGTATTCAAATTCACACTGCGCATTTCCATTGGTTTGAACCAATTACCACATTTTAAGTAATCATAACTTTGAATTCAAATACATGAGACCATTTCAGGGGATTGAGAGGTTTCATTATTTACACTAATTAGAAACCAGATTTATATGCAAAATAGATAAAAGGTGACTAAGGAGAGGAAACAAGCAGTGGAAGGGGGGAAACAATAAGGGTTTCTTTTCAAAGATGGTACTTGAGATGAATCTTGAAAGAAACTAGGAATTTTAAGACTGAGTTGAGAAGAAAATTAATTCCAGGAGTAGGGGCAAAGGTGTGGAGATGGTAACTTAAATGTTTTCTCTATGAATTGTCCTATCTCTCTATGGAGACTGCAAACACCTTTCTTAAGGACTAGAATCCTATCCCTTTCTCCTCTCTCCCTCCTCACCCAAATCCAGGTACATGGGAATTGTTCAGAATCTTGTTGACTTACACTGACTGGAATCAAATCCACTCTGGTAATGGTGAAGTATCATGAAATTGTGTGGATCAGCAATAGAGAAATCTCATTTGTTGAGTAATTAAAAGCTGCTCTCTCAGTGAGCTGTAACCGCCAAGAAACTGCCAGATTTACATCCCATTGTGTGACATTCCGTGGAATTGGTAAAGTTGTGGGGGAGGGGGTCAGCAGAGCCCCTCACTCAAGTCCAGACCCAGAGGATGGGGAGGGAGGATGGAAAGGATGGAGTGTATAACCTGTAAATAAAAGGAACATGTTATTAGGAAATGCCAACCAGAGACAAGAGTAGCAGTGGGGGAATGGGCTTCATTTAGATCATATGTTCCAGGAAAAATAGGTGATTTCCTAATAACCAGATAATAAGCAGCCGAATTCTACTGACATGATAGAACCTCTTCTCTGCTCTTCCTCAACTAGTGAGCGTAAGGGGTGGGGGAAGTTCAGGAAGGGGGTGAAGGTTTAACAGCTCATATATTACAGCCTGCAGCCCAGACAGCCCTATACCAGGGAGCAGTCACTGGAGACCCTAGTGGGAGGGGCGGGGGAAGGGGGGGCAGGCAAAGAGAAGGAAGTGAGGGGATCAATGTTTCCTTTGGCAATCAAGCGTCAAGTCATCAGTCATGGAATCAATCTCGCCTTCCAGAAAGCAAATGTTAGGGGCTCCTTCACCCCAAAACTCAGCTAAGAAAATCAGTGCACTCACTGTTTCTCCTTCAGTCAATCGACAAGCATTTTTAAAGTACCTGCTCTGTGCTACGCACTTGTCCTTTGGAGATAAACAATGAATTAAATAATCCCTGCTTTTAAACAGTTTACATTCTGAGTTTACTCCTTCTCCCTCTTCCCCCTCCCCTACTCTTTTTCTGTCTCTTTCTCTCCTCCATCTGTATTTCTTTTTCTGTCTCTGTCTCTGTCTTTCTTTTGTCTGTCTCTCTCCTCTTTTATCTCCTCGAGTAATCATTTACTAAGTACTACTATATTCAAAGCATTTTGCCAGCTGCCATGGGTACAAATACAAAAATGAGATAGTCCCTGCCCTCAAGAAGCTTTTATTCTCTTTACAATCATACTCCTTATCTCTATATGAGACACATATTCACAGAAAAATCAATACAAGATATATGCAATATAGTCACAAAGTAATGGCCAGAAACACTAAAAACTGAGGAGACTGGGAAAAGCCTTGTGTGAAAGTGATGTTATAGCTGAGTGGTGAAGAGAGCTTGGTGTTCCCAAAGTCAGTGATTAGAAGGAAAAACATTGTAGGCATAAGATGGGGGAGGGGTGGGGATTTGAGAAGACAATGATGACAGCCTGTGCAAAGGTGTGGGGAGTTGAGGTGGGGGGATCATGTACAGGAGACAGAAAGCAGAACAATTTTTTGTGTGTGTTTGGTTGGAGGTTTTTTTTGGTTTTGTTTTGTTTTGGTTTTTGTTTTGTTTTGGTTTTTTTGCACAGGACAATGAGGGTTAAGTGACTTGCCCAGGGTCACACAGCTAGTAAGTGTCAAGTGTCTGAGGCTGGATTTGAACTCAGGTCTTCCTGAATCCAGGGCCAGTGCCTTATCCACTGCGCCACCTTGCTGCCCAAAAAAATCCACAAGTATTTTTTTTTTCAGGGCAATGAGGGTTAAGTGACTTGCCCAGGGTAACACAGCTAGTAAGTGTCAAGTGTCTGAGGCTGGATTTGAACTCAGCTACTCCTGAATCCAGAATCAGCACTTTATCCACTGCATCACCTAGCTGCCTCAAAAGCAGAACAACTTGGCAGGATTAGTATGTATTGTGTTTGTATGGGGAGACAGGATGGGGCAAAAAATGAATAATCGACCTGAAAAATAATCCAAGGGCAGACTGATAGGCTTTAAGTGTGCATAGAGAAATTGGTATTTTATCCTAGAGACATTCCCAAGTTTTCCCTCTTTCTGTTTCCTCTGTCTCTTCCCCTGGCCCTTCTTCTGCCACCCACACATCCCACCCAGGACTAAGCTTCAAAGACTTTTAATTTTTTTTTCCAGGGCAATGGGGGTTAAGTGACTTGCTCAGGGTAACACAGCTAGCAAGTGTCAAGTGTCTGAGACTGGATTTGAACTCAGGTCCCTTCTGAATCCAGGGACCAATGCTTTATCCCACTGTGCCACCTAGCTGCCCCAGCTTCAAAGCTTTAATAGCAGACTCCATCTAATTCTTGGAAATCAGGTTTTAAGAAGGAATTAGGGGCAGCTAGGTGGCGCAGTAGATAAAAGCACCAGCCCTGGATTCAGGAGTACCTGAGTTCAAATCCGGCCTCAGACACTTGACACTTACTAGCTGTGTGACCCTGGGCAAGTCAACTTAATGCCCTATTGTCCCCGCAAAAAAAAAAGAAGGAATTAGATGGGGTAGCTAAGTGACACAGTGGATAGAGCACCAGCCCTTGATTCAGGAGGACCTGAGTTCAAATCTAGCCTCAGACACTTGAAACTTACTAGCTGTTTAACCCTGGGCAAGTCACTTAACCTTCATTGCCCTGAAAAAAGAAGAAGAAGAAGAAGAAGAAAGAAGAAGAAGAAAGAAGAAGAAGAGGAGGAGAGGAGGAATTAGAGCAGAGAATAGAGTAAGGGATGGTGTGGTCCCACAATCATAGAATCACAGAATGTTAGAGCTGGAAGGAAAACTGGAAATTATTTAGACCACCTCACTTTATTTTACAAATAGATAAACAGAGCCAGAGAAGTTAGAAAGTCATTAGAACAATATATAATTTCAGGGTTGGAAATTACCTCAGAGGCCATTTAGTCCAGCTCATATAGGAAAAGAAATCCCCTCTACAATGTATGACAAGTGGTCACTCAGTCTTTTCTTGAAGACTTCAGTGAGGAGGGAACCCACTGGCCCACTAAGACAACCCCTTCCACTTTGGGATACCCCTAGTTATTATAACATTTGTCTTTACATCAAGTCTAAATTTATCTGTTTTGCAGCTCACATCCACATCTTCCACTTCAAGAACATTCTGGTAAATGTTTAACAACCAGGCATCCCACCCACCACAAAAAAATGAAAGAAAGAAAGAAGGAAGGAAATTTACCCATACACATATTTAAGTTTAATCTGTATTATTAACATATCCTCCTTCACTTTCTTAAACCTAGACAAAAAAAAAAAAAACACCCAATAAATCGAGTCCTGATTTGTAGTAATTACCAGTTTCTGAGGTTTCTAAGGTGTAATCTTTCATACTGAAAATCTGACAATCAGCTTTTATGACTATTAGCTGGCTCCTGCACAGCCCTGAATCCTACTTGTAATTCTTCCCTGTGGAGTCAAAAACAAGTCTGGTCCTTTTCTGTGACAGCCTTTTAAATATGTGAAGGCAGCTGCGATGTCTCCTCCATCCAGGGTCTTTATTTTCCAGGCTACAGATATGTTTTCAGTTATGAGCTTCATATTGCAAGAAATTGAAGCCCCTTCCCTTCATCACTGGCTTTCTCTAAACATCTCCAACTAAGTGGGGCTGTGGATTTGGAATCAGGAAGACCTAAATTCAAATCCTGACTCAGACACTTACTGGCTGTGAAGCCCTGGGCAAGTCACAACTTCTGTTTGCCTCAGTTTTCTCTCCCATAAAGTGAAGATTATAATAACAGCTATTTCATAGGGCTGTTGTGAGAAGCAAATAAGATATATGTACGAAGTGCTTTTAATCTTAAAATGTTATATAAAAGCTATCATTATCATCATCAATATTCTTCCTAAAAAGTTGTGCCCAGAAGGTGACTTAACCAAAGTCACACAGCTGGTTAAATGGAAAAGCTGAAACTCCAAGCCAGGTCTCTTAACTCAAGGGCATCGCTCTTTCTACGAGCTGCAATCAATGCTGGGCCCCCATGTTTTAAATACAAATTAGGATGTTGGCAAATGTCAATGTCCAGTCAAACTTACATGATTCTCATTTCTACACTGGATATATTCCCTGCCCTATCTCACTCTTCCCTTAAGTACCTCTCAAATGCACATATGCTTGTCAATATTTTAAACCCCTATTTCCAAGACCTTTCATCCCATCTGTGGAATAGTGATAGTTATACAATAACTCTGCTCCAAGCAAGCCCCTGGGAGGCAAGCTCAGATGATACTTTTTCCAATAACCAGGCTCAGAGAATTAGAATGGCAGGGTCCCCTTTATAGGAAGACAATTTAATAGCGCCCTTTCTGACATTCTGGCTAACTGTGAAATCCTGAACAAGTTATTTGACCTCTCTGAGACTCAGTTTACTCACCTATAAAGACCAATCAATCAACAAGCATTTAAGCTCCTACTATGTGCCAGGCACTGAATTCATCAGTGGTGATGGTAATACTTGGCATTGCCTACCTCATAGGGTTACTGAACCCATAAAAGCATTACATAAACTTTTGATTCTTCTGACCCATTGGTCCTCCCCAGAGCAAATGAAATGATTACTTCTTCCCTGACTACCACTTGGGGTTTGGATGAAGATGGCAGATGCTAGGGTGGCAAGAGTTTTGAAATAATAACTGGCATTTACACATCGTTTCAAATTTGCAAAGCCTTTTGCAGACATTAATCACCCTTGAGCCTCACAAAATGAGGAAGGCACTACAATTTTCATGTTCCAGATGAGGAAAGTGAGGTTCAGAGCAGGTTAAGTGATTTGTCCAAGGTCCCAGCATTAAAAAATGATCAGAGGCAGGAGTTAAGCCCAGCTCTTCTTGACTTCATTCCAGTACTACACATGTACTATACCACACCAATTCTTTAGATTAGTAGGTAATTTATGAAGGCCAGTTCTTGTTCTTGTCCTGTGTCCTAATTAGGACAAGGGGTCAGAATAGGGAATCACAAAGGCTCTGAGGGAAAACAGGTCCAGGAGTCATTCTGGGAGCCTGAGACATCCCCATAAGCTGGACACTCCCTAAATGGAGGCAAATGCCACCCTGCTGAGGGGCCTGGGGAGGGGGAACTCATTCTTGCCCAATGATTCACCCCTTGGAAAGTCCTAAGATGGGATACCATTAACACTTGTATTGGATTCACTTGAGTCAGGGCACAGGGAGTCTCTCAGTCGCCTCCCAGCCCCTATCACTGTTAATTCGGGTGGAATTCTTGGCTTGGCATGGCTCAGAGACCCTGCTATCTTAAGCTCCATGAGCCCTCAGTGGTTTGAGCTGACCTGGACAGAGGAGACGTGGATATGTCATTTTGTGCCTCACCCCTACCCTCCCCATACACCAACCCTTCCCTTCTCTCCTAAGCAGTCTATGAGATTCCCACTGTGAGCTCACCCCCTTCTAGTCAGTTAGCAAAAGGCACAAAATCACTCAGATCACATACCTATTTCTTTACTATCCAGGTTAGCATTAAAAAGATAAAAGAATTTACATTTAATATATTAAAAGGACAAGTAGAGAGAGGTGTGTATTTGGTCTAGTCATTCTCATTCTCATCAATATGAAAATGGGACAGTAAGAACAAAAGAAAGACAACAGTGAGGAGGGGGGCACCCTGGGAGAAGGGGAAAGTCTTCTTAATACAAATTCTGAGTTTTGCTTCTCCAAGACTGGTGCCCAGGTGACCTTGCTTTGGGGATCAACATAGTTTAGTGGAAAGAGCAACAAATTGGGAGTCAGGGACAGATCTGTCCTGGATGGTTACTAGCTGTGGAACCATAGTAAGTCATTGAATTCCTCTTAATATTAGGTACTTCATTTGTAAAATGGGGATTATAATACCTATTGCAATTGCTTCAAAGAGTTGTGAGGATGAGAAAAAATCTATATAAAATGCTTTGCAAAATGATATATAAATGATTGTTGTTACTACGATTCTGCTGTTTCTCAAAGGGCAGTTCTCAGTGTCTCTGTGCTCACAAAGAGGGAGAACTGTCCACTGTGTCTTCAGAAAAAGACTGTGGGGCTGCACGCTGTCTTTTTCTCATCATCGTTTCCTGATTATCTATTCATCAACTGAATCTCTCCGCATGGAGGTTAGTTTGTGCTAGTATCTTTGGCTCTTTGAATAGAATCAGGATTCCTAAAATAGAATCTTAGAATCCTCCAATAGCATCAGAATTCTATACTAGAATCTTAGAATACTCCAATAGAATCCAAATCCTGAAAGAGTCTTAGAACCTAACAGGCTCAGAATCCTACAATAATAATAAATCCCATTGAAGCCTCTAGCAGAATCAAAATCCTAAAAGAAAATCTTATAATCCCCCAATAGAATCAGAATCCTCAAACCTATTCCAATAAAACCAGGCTCCTAACACAAAATCTTAGAATATGAGACAAGATCCTGAATGGATTTCTCCCTTTCCAAAAGTATATAATAGAATATCATATAAATGGAAACAAAAATTACTTATGGGACACAGAGCAATGTAGGGGAGAGAATCCTCCTGTTTCCACCAATGTTATTGACTTGATGAGCTATGACCAATACTCAGGCCAGAGAGCAGCAATTTTGCTTCTTATACTGCTGATGGACAGCTCAGCCAGCCAGTGTCAGGGTATGTCTTTCTTCATTTCTCTCCCCTGTTTTTACACAAGAAGGTCCCAAGACATAAATGTCCACTGCTGCTCAGCCACCTAGAGTTACATACACTATGCATTGCAGAATCCTCAGGCTGCTGCCGATGTCTCTCTGGGCCATCTTGTATGTCACTGGAGGCACCCAGGACCCTGGCACCCTGGGCACCCCACAAATGCCCCAGCATTGCTATAGACTTTCTCCTACCTGCACTGCTGCTGCAGAGAAAACCTGATACCTTTGAGAAAACAAAAGACCTTCAGGGGATTCTGTGATTTATGAGCTCAGAGCGAGCTACCTCTCTTGCAATGAATCAGCTGGCTCCTTGGAAACTCCATGCCAGGAGTATGCCAACATCACAAGGGCTTCAAAGGAGTATTTGACCTGCCATTGTTCTTCAGGGAATGTGAATATTCTCTAAAGGATTTCTTCTTTGCTCCAAAAGGGTAATATAATACATTATGAAAATATGCTTTCTCTCAGCCCTTTTTAGGAAATTTCCTCCTGAAATTCACTCGAGTCAACAAACATTTATTAGATGCTGGCTTTTAGGTACTAGACATCTTCAACTCATTACTGAGAATGCAAGATTGAAAAAAAATGACTTAGCCTCTACCCTCAAGAAGCTTACAATCAAATACAGGAGTTATGTCACATATACAAAAGTAGAATGTGATAAAGATGAAAGGGAGACCACATGCCCTAGGCACAATGAGGAGGGAAAGAGTACTTCCATCTGGGAGAATCAGGGAAGCTTCATAGAGGAGGAACCATCTGAATTGGGATAACCTTACACATAAATGGAAGGACAGAGACCTTTTAGGGTTACTGGAGAGGTAGAAAAATCCCTCCTGCCCTTACATTTCTCCCCAACAGCCTCCAACCAGTGTTTGAGTTACTATTTGGCTGATTTAAGGAGAAGGGGTAACATATTCATCCCTAAGCAGCCTTTTGGAGGTCCCCAGCTGCCTTCCCATATCTCCATGGCAAGGGACATCTCAGGAAAAGAGTCTGGTGAGCTCATTATAAGTAATTGGCTAGAGGGATTGTCCTTCCCTGAAGCCTTGTCTATCATATAGCTGTTCCCACAGGACTAGAAATTTGACTCCTTTGAAATCATCTCTTTGGTTTTAGCACTCCCTAACCAGTGCTCTCCCCGCCCCCCACCTCATGAAATATACTTACTGAGACTCATACCTGGAGACAGTCATTTGCAAGTACACAGAGAAGCCATGTAACCTCCTGTCTGGCTAGACTTGTTCTCTAACATGGTACATGGTATATGTACCCTTGCTGTGTCTCACCCTGTTTCCTTCTCCCCATCTCCACCAACTGAAATTATGGCCCAAATGAAATTCCACCCTCTCTGTGAAGTCTCCCCTGAGCCTCCTAACCTGATGAAATATTTCCTTTTTTCTGAACTTAATAACCATTCAATAAATGTTTGTGAATTAAACTAAAAAGAAGAGAACACTGGGGTCAGAAAGGTCCACTATCTATGACAAGCATAAGCAAGGAACTGTATACAATGGATGGGATTCACTTATCTTAGGATATCTGCCTAAAAGTGACCCAACCAACCCTGTGGTCTCTGGACAGGTAATCAAGAAGTAACCACTGACAGATGCAACCAGTGTGTAAATGTGTTAATTTGAAAAAAATGTCACCTGGTATAGAGGGTGGCAAAGGCCTGGAATCAGGAAACCCTGATTCCAAATCCAACCTCAGACACTTATTATCTGTGTGACCTTGGGTAAGTCACTTAACCCTGTTTGCCTCAGTTTCCTCATCTGCAAAATGAGCTGTTTACCAAGAAAACTCCAAATGAGGTCATAAAGAGTAGAACCTGACTGAAACGACTAAAAAATATAGAGGGTCAGTGATATGAGGAAAGGAGATGATAGGAAGCCTTCAAGGAAAAGAAAGGACCTAAAGAAAAGTGAATAAAGATTGAGAATGGGTGGGCAGTGTCCTGAGTTGGGGAATGTGGGGGGAGGGAAAAGGAAGGAAAGGTCCCTGCCCTCAGCTGTGGAAAAAGAGAAAATATAAGCAATGGTGAGAAACTATCTGCAGCTGAAGCTGCTGCAGGAAATGAAAAGGGGTTGAATCTGCTCTAAATGCTAGGGCTCAGAAGCCTGGTATTTGTAATAATCAAGCCAAACTGGGAATTGTACCATTTGGGAAAGTTCAGAGCCCTTTGCATACTCAGGTCCTAGGACACTTGCCTGACCTTAGACCACACTCGTTTCTTTTGTCCTTTGGTTCCCACTGTCCCTGCATTGCAGACCCATATTTCCAGACCTCGGACACACCTCCTGTGGATGGACCCTCCTGCTTGCTGCCTGATGAGTACTGACCCTTTTGCTTTTGTCACATCTCCCAGTTGCTTCTGACCCCTCACAACCAGAACTGTACTAGGTGCAGAGAGTCCCCACCCAGACCAGACCAGAACACCCTGCCCAGATTGCAGTCATGCCTTTATCAATAAAATGAAGGCATTGGATTGATTAGGTGGCCTCCAAAGTCTTTTCTGGCTCTAGAGCTATGAGCCTATGATCCACAAAATAGCCATTAATTAGCTACTAACGGCCACTAAAACAGCCATCTATTAATATAGTGCCTTAAGGCTTATAGCATGCTTTCTCCACATTCACGTGAAAGCATTTTCATCCTCATTTTACATATGAGGAAATGGAGGCTCAGAAAGGTTAAGTGATTGGCCTGTGGTCACACAGCTAGGAAGTATCCAAGCTGGAACTCAATGCAACTGTCCTGGCTTCAGGTTCAGTGCTCCCTACTGCCTTTCCTTGTCAGGGACAAAGGCCAAGGTGATTCCATGTGTCCACAGGTTTAGTCTTTGGAGAAGGGGGTACAAACAACAGTCCTGAGGGATAGGGGAGAGACACCCCAAGGGTGAGTTCTTGAATATGTTGGATTTGGCAGAGGGGGTTAGGGATAGTTAAATCCTAAGCCTGAGAAATTATTGGCTGCAAGAGACCTGACAAATCATGACAGGTTCTCATCCACTCCTTTCCTGTATGTGACAACTGGGGGTCTCTGTTTTACATGGCCCAAATTAACTTTCCAATGAGGCTGTAATTAATTACAGGCCAAAGAACAGGGAACTGACAGGTGGGATATTTACTGTTTCCTGCCAATCATCTGCAAGCAAAACTACACACACAGGGGCCACCAGCTACCTAAGAAAAAAGAAATAACCATGTATTACCTTGTCATTTTGTGGAATTTGGCCGTCATGCAATTACATGGCCACTAGTTACACTGCTCTGCTCTGTGGTTGATGGTGCCTTGTAAACAAATAAAAAAAGCTCAGATTCCCAGACATGTAAGCACTTCTTTGGGCTGAGACATGCTAGCAACACTTTCAGAAGAATAAGGGAAGAAAGGGAATTTGGGGATTTTTTTTTCTTTCTTATAGTAGGCCCAACTTTAGAGAGAGCTGTGTCTGCTATTGTTTCCCTTCAAAACACTGTTCCTACCCCCATCTTGGTCCTCTTCCTCTCAGAAGAAGACTCTGCATAACACATAACTGATATTTACTTTTAATTAAGGTGAATTAGAATCCATTTAATTCACTTGGGCTACAAACACTTCCATAAGCCTTTTGTTGGCTCAGAACACATGGGATAAGAGGTTATGCAGAGTATCATAGCCTGAAATCTGAAAAGGAACTTACAGGACATCTAATCTAACCACCTCATTTTACAAATAAAGAAACTGAGACCTGGAGATAGTACATACTTTCCCAAGGTTTTGCATTAGTGAGCTATTCCCCAAACCAGGGATTGTTCTCCCTCTTCATCTCCAACTCTTGGAATCTCTGGTTTCCTTTAGATCTCAGCTCAAGCACCACTATTTACATGAAAACTTTCCTCATCCCCACCCCACCCTCCCACCACCAGTGGCCAGTAGTGTTCTCCATTCCAAACCACCTTGTATTAATTTTGTATATTTTTGGTATACTTATACATGGCCATATTGTCTCTATCTTAAAACAGTTAAGTTCCTTGAAGGTAAGGATTTTTGCCTTTGTATTCCTAGCACTTTGCATAGTTCCTGGGATATAGTAAGTACTCAATAAATGTTTACTGATTTTAGATTGACTTATTGATATTACTAATATGTTTTACTTGCCTGAATTCTGTTATCTCAGCTGGAATCAGTTAAGCTTCTCCACCCTCTACTCTAAAAATTGCTTGCTTCTTTAGATTGTGTGGTATAAGGAAAAGAGAAGTGATCCAAGAACCAAGACACTTGGGTTCAAATCCCAGCTCTATCACTTATTCAAACAATCCAGATTACATTCAGGGATGAGGAGAACCAACATCAAGAGTATTCTCTTCCCTTCCCTCTCCTCCTGTACCTTTCCCCTGACTCCTGACTCACTTATCTTAGAATATCTACCCAGCAGTGACCCAACCAACCCCACGATCTCTGGACAAGATAATTAGGTAGCAGCCACTAACAGATGCAACTAGTGTGTAAATGTGTTAATTTGGAAAAATATCACCCAGTATAGAGAAGATCAGTATAGGAGCAGCTAAGTGGCGCATGCCTGGACTCAGGAAGCCCTGAGTTCAAATCCACCCAGTTCCTGGGATATAGTAAGTACTTAATAAATGTCTACTGATTTTAGATTGATTTATTGAAATAGCTAATATGTCCACTGACCCAAATTCTGTAGTCTCACCTGGAATCGTTTAAGCTTCCCCCCTTCACTCTAAAAATGTTTTGCCACCCAGACACCAGTGAAAACATGGCTGCTCACACTGTTACTACAACTCTTCAGGTAAGACAGAAAACCACAGGCCTTACCATCTTCCTTGTCATCTTCCCTGCCATCTTCCCTTTGGACCTTACCATCCACTGACCTATTATGACTCCCAGACCCTGGGCATTGTCATCTGACCTGCTGATGTAACCCCAAGAACCTCTGAACCCTAACATACACCTCCCTGCTGAACACTGAGGATTTCCAGGCTTTTCTATCTGTCCTACAAATGACCTCTCATATGTGTTCTCTCTCCCAATTTGAATATGAAATCCTTGAGAGCAGAAACGGTCTTGATTTTTCTACCTATATCTCCAGCACCATGCCAAGCACACAGTAATTAAGCATTTAAAAGATGCTTTTTTATTCATCCATCCATTCATAAACAAGTTACCCACCTTCTCTGAGATGAGGTTTCCTCATCTGCGACATAGACTTAAAAATACCACCTCCCTCAAAGAATTGGGTGTAGATCAAATGAGATGATGTCTGCAAATCCCTTGGTGAAGTATCATTTCACAGGATCATGAACTTAGATACTGAAGGAACCTCTGAATCTATCTAGTCCAGCCCCCTAATTTTATAGAGGAAATGGGGGCTAAGGAAGGTTATGTGATTTGCCTACAGGTCATACAAGTAGTAAGGATGAGCAATAGGCTTTGAATCTATATCCTCTAACTCCAGAACCACAGCTCTGTCCACTGTACCTTGAGATTGTAATATGAACTTGTTATTGCTATTACCTCGCAGGTTTGTTCTGAGGTAAGTGCTTTGGAAGTAATTCTGTAGAGTAGAAAGAGTTTGGAATGGGAATCAGAAAACTGAGATTTTAAATGTATGGCCTTAGAAAGTCACTTCTTCACTCTGGGCTTCAGAGGAGGTTGAAATAGATTATCTCTAAGAGATTGTTGGGTGCCCTTATGAACTGATACCCAGGGTTGGCAGGATCCTATGCCAAGCCTATGGTACCTCCCAGAGTGCTCCTGCCTACCTAGATTCTTAGTCCTGGCTCCTCCCAGCCAAACCTGTGTGGCTGCTATCCATGCCACCTAACCTGACAATGTGTCTTGTGATGATCCCAGCTAGTCACCAGCGGTCCAGGGGTGCCCCCCTTCCTCTCCATTCTCCAAAGGGACGTGTTTAAATTTGCATATGATCTCTGCCCTTATTCCCATTTTCCAGCCTGGGGAATATAATTGAATACACTCTTGCCCTTCTTATAACGAGCTCTCAGCTACCAAAGGCTAAATGTTTTATTCCCCAGAACAGCCTAAGAGATAAGATTCACTGACTGTGGCAGCAGCGTGCAGATCTTGGGGAGAGAGATAAATGTCCTTCCCTTTTATAACTGTCTTGCCTGTCCTTTATTTGTGGGAGACAGAGACTGAGCCCTGCACTCTCTGTGCTACTGGAAAAAATTGAAAACAACAGTTTCCCCCAAGTACATGTTCCTATGAAAAGGAGTAACATTTCATATTATTTTAATTTATGTTCATGATATGGCTTCTCCCTAATTTTCAGCCTCCTTTCTTTCACACATGACTACTTTATTTTTGCCTGTAAAGTTGATAATATTTGTCATTTTGGACTCCAGTTTCTACTTCCTCTGGTTTTTTTCCTTCTTATGGTCAATGTCCCTAACTTTTTTAGGGTCTCATTTCCCCTTTCCCCTGTCACATAAGACATGAAATCATAGAATTTAGAGAGTCTTACTCAATTACTTGACACAAAGAGAAAATGAAGCCCAAAGACATGAGGTGACTAGCAAGTTACACAAGAAGTAAGTAAAAGGGCCAAAGTCCTTGGATGCCAACTCCAAAATTTCTTTTCATTTGACACATATACTGGCATTGAGAATGTGGAAGGACCTGTGTAAACACTATGGGAGGCAGAGATAAATATGACCAAGTCTCTACCTTCCCAGATCATGGAGGCAGGTGGGGGGGTTTATGATAAGACAAGTACATAGATAACCATGGTACAGACAGAATGCTGGAAAGAAAAAAGCAAAGGATTAAGGAGATGTTAGCTGAGAACAGAGTTTGAATTTCCTGTCAATGTCAAGTTACAGGAAAGAGAAGCTTTTGCCCAGGGATGGAGTATGTCTAACAAGGCCTAAAATCTTTGAAATTTAATCAAAATTATTTTAAATTAAAAAGGAAGTGGGAGTGGGATGGAAAGAGAAAAAAACCACCTACTTATGTTAATCATGATAAATATCATAGAGTAGCTATCATGTCAGAAGAAGATTAGAAGTTTATTTATACAGCCTTCATCTCCCAATTTCTAGTCTCCTATCTCCAACCACCTATTGGACATTTCAAAGTGTATGCCTCATAAACATCTTTTACTCAATACATCTCAAAACTGACGTCATTATCTTCCCCCCCAAAAAAACTCTCTCCTCTCTGAACTTTGCTAATATAATAGGATCTTCCAAGTCACCCCAGTTGTCAACTTAGGTGTCATCTTTGATTCCTCACTCTTTTTCTCCATATATAATCAGTTTTCAAGTCTTGTCATTTCTACCTTCACAACATCTCTCATATATGTTCCCTTTCTCTCCTTTGATATTGCCATCAGGCTGGGGCAGGCCTTCATCACCTCATACTGGACTATTTCAATGTTTGCTGGTGGTCTTTCTGCATCCAAGCCTTTACCCTGCTTACAATTCCCCTCCAGTCGGCTTGTCAAATTGACTTTCCTAAAGTCAAGTTTGTTCACTTTCCCCTCCCCTATTCAATCAACTCTAGTGGCTCCCTCTTGCTTCCAGGATCAAATATAAAATCCTTGGCATTTAACGTATTCCGTGAACTGACCAAGCTATCTTACTCCTTACACCCTATCCCCACATACATAATCTCTCTGTCTGCCTGTCTCTGTCTCTCTGTTTCTGTCTCTCAACAACTAATAATTTCTTGACTTTCCTAAATGAAAAATGGAAGCCTTCAAAAGGTAGAGGACCCAGTAAGGAAAATTTCTACCTGGAATATGATTCTTACCATCCAAGAGGAATTGGTTACTTGGGGAGAAATTATAGGAACCTTAGAGGGAAAGTAAACACTCTGTCTTAGAAGTTGTGATAGAGACAAAAAAAAAAGCCAAGCATAGAGTTACATACCCTCTAGATTCGAGAGATATAAATTTCAAAAAGTTCAGAGGAAGAATTGGTAGGCAGAGTTACACAAAGTCATTAGTATCACTCTCTCTTCCTGAGTCATTAAAGTCCAGTGGCAAGACAAAAGTCAAGATGACTGAGGATGGCCTGGGATGCAGTGGATGATCTTGGGGTCTCCAATGACTGACCAAGCTCTAAGAACTCCACAGCACCTGCTTCAACCAACCTTCATGGCTTTTGGAACAAATTGTTCTCATCTACCCATTCCACTGAGCAAAGTCTTCACATGCTTGGGATAGACATCCCCCTAACTCACTGATGGGTTTAAGGCCTCAACCTCATTTATCCATCTGATGAGATAGTTTAGCAGAGTGTGGCCATTGTGCATGCTCCAGCTCCTTGGAGCCACAGATGAAAGTTGGATGAGGGTGCCCACCAGAGATGGATGAGCAACCCTAAAAAAGGCTAAGTAGGTAAATATCTTGTTTTTAAGTTAGTAGAGAGGAGGCAGCTAGGTAGCCCAGTGGATAAAGCACTGGCTCTGGATTCAGGAGGACCTGAGTTCAAATCTGGCCTCAGACACTTGACACTTACTAGCTGTGTGACCCTGGGCAAGTCACTTAACCCTCATTGCCCCACAAGGAAATAAAATTAAAATTAACCAAATGGAGAAATAGTTAAAAAAAAAAAAAAAGCACCTAGCTGCCCTTGGGGTTGTCACCAAACCCAGATTGGCTATATCCCAGAGTACTGAAAGAATTGGCCAATGCGATTATTGAACCACTGCTCATAAATTTTAAATATCATGGCAAATGAACAAGGACCATAAGACTGGAGAAGAGCAAATGTTTTCCCAATTCAGGCAGCAAGGTAGTATAGTGAAGAGAGTGCTGACCTGAAGTCAAGAAGACCTGAGTTCAAATTTGACCTCAAATCCTGGGCAAGTCACTTAACTTCTGTTTGCTTATTTACTTGACTGCAAAAAGGGGATAATAATAGTGCCTACCTCCCACAGTTGTTATGAAGACCAAAGGAGATAATATTTGTAAAGAGATTAGTACAGTGTCTGACATCAAGTAAAAAATAAATGCTTGTTTTCTTCCTTTCCTTCCACTATTCACAAAGGAAGAAAATATAACCTTCAAACCAAAGACCAGTGAATTTGACTTTGATTCTTGGTAAAATTCTAGAACCTAAGGAGGGTGAGTAAATACTTGCAGGAAGAACTGGTCATCTCAAAGAGCCAGCCTTTTTTCCTCAAGAAGAGACCGTGCTAGGATAACTTCGTTCCTTTTTTATTTTTTGACAGTTAATCAAGTCTGATGTTCTAGATGTGATTTACCTAGATATTTATAAAGCTGCTTCACATTTCTATAAATGGCTTGGAGAAAGGTCTAAATATAATGCTTATCAAATTTATAAATGACACAAAGTTAGTAGGCCTAGCTAACACATTAAATGACAAAGTCCAGATCCAAAAAGACTTCACCAGAGGAGAAGGATGGGCCAAATGCAATAAAACAAAATGTAATTGGGATAAATGTAAAATCTTACTCTTTGGTTTAAATAAATCAACTTATCAATTACAAGAAGTAAGAAATGTGGCTAGGCACAAGTTCATCTGAATAAGATAGGAAAGTTTTAGCAGACAACAATCTCAATGTGAGTCAACAGTGTAGCTTAACCAGACAACAAACTCTGCCCTGGTCAGACCACATCTAGAGTACTGTGTTCATACCTGTGCAGTTGCTATATTTTTTGAAGAGTACTGATTAACTGGAAAGTGTCTAGATGAAAGTGTATGATGAAAAGCCTCCAGTTCATTATAGAGAGGTAAAGGGAGTCAACTAGTGGAGTTTCCTGATCAACTTCATCAGTTGCAAAGTGTTATGAATTCCAAGAATTTCAATTGCATCTCCCAAGACAGGGTATAGATACACATCTTGGTTCCACATGAAGGACGAGTTTCATTGATGGTGCTTTTCCCCATAATATATTGGTTGATTTTCATATTTTCAGGCTGGAAATGGAGTCTGGAAAACCTGAGTTTCGATCCTGCTTTATTTAGTCCACTTACTAACTGTATGATCCTAGGTGAGTCATCTTATCTCTCTGTGACTTGGTTTCTTCAACTGTGAAATGGAAATGATAATAGTACTTCCTTAACAATATTTTGCAAGGAGGATCAAATGAGATGACATATGCAAAGTGTTGTGCTAAAAGTGCTATAAATATCTTAGTAATTATTATTATAGGAGGTACTGTTGTATAAAGATCAATCCCTCTCTGAAATGGGCTCTAATATGAAGACTGCCAACTCTTTTGATTCTCCTTTTCTCCTTTTTCTTCCTTCTGAAAAGATCCTGAGAGCACAGGGGGTGTGGGGAGGTTCTCTTCCCCCAAATTCTTTAATGTCAATTATACATCAAGCTGAATGTATTAATCCCACATGATATCAGAAGGTGGTTTCTAGACCCAAGAGACTGCCCAATTGCTTCCTATTAATCACAGATACAGTGGCCTCTCAGCCAAAGAGATAGCAATAGCCAGGCCAGTCTTGAGGTATATTAGAATGGCACATGTAAAAAAAAGATATGTGCTTATCCATGTGGCTTGGGAGGAGAGTTTCTGAGCAATGTCAAGTTCCTGGCTCCAGCTTTGGTGAGACAGTAGTATAGTCTCTTTTCAGTTGGGTTGTTCATTGTTTGTCCTTTGTTCTTGAGGAGGACCATGACATCAGGGTGCTGTCATGACTTGCTGTGAATTGGATTTAAGTAAGTGAGGGATGTGCAAGGTCACCAGCCTCACTCTCTCCTCCAGAGCCCTCTGGGTTCAGTGGCAATATATACATCAGGATGACTGGAGATGGCCCTAGATGTTTTAAAGTAATTGGGGTTAAGTGACTTGCCCAGGGTCACACAGCTAGTAGGTGTGTAAGGTCAGGTTTGAACTCAGGTCCTCCCAACTTCAGGGCCAGTGTTATATCCACTGTGCATCAGTTGGGTAGCCATGAAGCAGAAGATGGAGAGTGAGAATGTAATCAAGTGGTGACAGTTCATCAGCAGCCTCAAGTTCAAGAGTCCTGGAATTTGGGAAGGGAGCTTTCCTAGGCAATACTAAAATCTAACCATTTAGAAGCAGAAAATGTATTTCTTAGGCTACTTCAGCCTTGGGGATGGCCTTCTTGAGTAACCCCAAGTTTAGAGGTCTGACCTTCAGACAAGTGAGTAGGAAATTCCTGAGCATCGTGCCTCTTGGAGAAAGAAGGCAATTATACCCGTGTGTCCTCATTCTAGGAAGACTAGAATCAATGAATTAAAGCTAAAACATGGGGGAACAAGGGGACTGGACTCTGGCTTTTGCTGTTATTGCTGCTTATTTGAAGATATTATCTGATGGAAAGTACATAAAACCCACAAGTGTTTCTCTTCTAATGGGAATCCAAACAAAAGGAAGGATCTACGTCTGTAGGACTTTAGGAACCTGGTGAGAAAGGAGATTAGTATCAATTATCATGGAATATTAGGGGACCATTTCTATGGTTTTCCATTTTAAGTGTGGAGTAAAGCCTGTCTTCTATCCAAAAAAACAATGTTACCTTGAGTGCTCATCCAGAATCTGGGGAGCCCTAATATTCTAGCTCTAGATTCTGAGGTTTCCCAGAGCAACTCTGGATAGAGGTATAAGAAATCAAAGAGAGAAGTGATATTTGGGTACTAGCCTCAAAATTAGTTCTGGTCTGTATAAATCCAGAGCTTTGGGGGTCGTTCACCATAGTTTATCTGCCAAAGAATCAGAAATTCTCCTTTTTTAAGTAGCTCACAGTCTGGCTAGGAAAGCAAGGAAATCTAAAAGGACATTATAAAGATAATATATAACAAAGTGCTAAATTGCTCATAATTTTTCATCAAAATGTATCATCAGGGGGGCAGCTAGGTGGTGCAGTAGTTAGAGCACTGGCCCTGTATTCAGGAGAACCTGAGTTCAAATCTGGCCTCAGGCACTTAACACTTACTAGCTTTGTGACCCTGGGCAAGTCACTTAACCCTCATTACCCCAACCAAAAAAAAAGTATAGTCAGAATGTGCTGCTGGAACTCAGAAGAGTAAGAGCTCAGTAATGGTTGGAATAGTCTGAGATGGCTTCCCAGAAGCAGCAGGAATTAAGGTAGGATTTGAAGACTCCTATTTGAATAGATTTGAATAGACTGAGGGAAGAAGTGAGAAGAGTTGAAGCCAACCTACATCCTTTCCTTTTTATCTAGAAACAAAAATATCAAGTCTCCTTCACTCACTCATTTTCTCCTCCTTTTGCCTTTCCCTTCATATTTTCTTCCTTCCAAGGCCACAATGAAAGGGTCAGAAGTCCAGCCTAGTCCTTAGGGAAACACACCCACCTTTGTTGGCCATCCAATTGGTTCTGGTCCCTTGAGCAAAAAGATTATGTCCTGAATTTCCAGGAGGCAATTCAGTCAGTCCAGCTGCTGCTGGACACCAGTATTCAAGGCTAATAAGCAAGTGATAGAAAGGTGGTCATTATGTAAACACTAAAATTACCAAGCAATCAGTGTCTATGATTGATTTTAGCCTTAATGAGGTATTAATTAAATTTTATTAACATGTTAGTAAAGCTGCTTCCACCAAAGTTAGGAAGTAGGTTCTATTGGCTGTTAAAAAAAAAAAAGCTCATGGTTTGCTAGGATTTATGTTGGCCAGGAGGGCAGGTCTTTGAGACATTGAACACACTCTGTTACTGATGAATTCTTGTGGCTTTTTACTCCCCTTTGCAGCAAGAAGATAAATATGTACAGATTTACTCTTAACTTCGTTGTCTAGAGGAGTTCTCAATTGATGGTGGCAATTATACTATTGGCTCAATTAATGCCCACTAAAATTTTTATGCTATGGTATCACATTAATGTAGTACCTTTGAAGTAAATGGCTTCTCTTGCAGCCTAAGAAATCCTTATTTTTATGGTGTTTACTAATTAATATATAGATGCAAGTTCCTAAAGTGTGATTTTTATTCTCCATTGACTCTGTTTATTGAAGTGTAACTGGGGGGTGGCTGGGGAGTGATAAGTTTGGCAGGGGGAAGCAGGGTGGCACACTTTGCCTTAAAGCTCTTCAGCCTTTTTTTTGCATTCACCCTTTTACAGTATTGGGCACCATTGGATGGGAAAACATGTTTTCCTTTTTGTCTTTAGGCTCCCTGAACAAGCTTAGGCAAAGGGCTGGCTTTGAAACAGAGCAGGCAGGATCCCTGTTCTCCAGCCATCTGACTATCTTGGAGACTTGGAGAAAGAAATTCGTTTTTTTGTTTTGTGTTGTTTTGTTTGTCCTCCTAATTTTGTTCATTTCCATCTGGCTAACATGATTGTTTTCCTCTCATTCTCCCCTGACAGTTTATTTTGAAAGGGTCTAAAATGACACACAGCTGTTTAATTGAACAACTCCAGCTTGTATCACACCTTATCTTGCTTCAGGATCTCTGTCCAGGAGCCAGATCCGGTCGCAAGACTGTCAACACAGCTAGGATAGAAACCTACTTTAAGTCTTGAGGTTGGGAGGGAGGGAGAAACACCCCTACATCATATATATACAAGGAGCCTAATTTTTTTTATCAAATCCTGTTCTAAGTGGGATACTCTAAGTCAGAGGCTATTAACATAAAGTCCATGATACTTGTTTTTGGTAAGTATTTTGACATAATTAGTTTCCTTAATAATCCTATGTATTTGGGGCATTTAAAACCATTATTTTGAAAAGGGGTCTGTTAGCTTCAGAATAATATTAAAGTGGTCCATGATATATTTTTAAAAAAGGTTAAAAACCCTAGCTTTAAACAAACCTCACATTTACTATCTGTGTGAAGTCTCATTAGTACAGCTTAATTGAAAATAGTTCTACACTCAGGTTAAGTTTTAGGGGCCTCCAGTCACAAATTGACTCTGAACGGAAGTTCTACAACTCGCTTAATCCCTTAAGGGGATTGGACTAGATGACCCTGGAGGTCCCTTTAAATTCCAGATAGATGGTCCCCTGATTCTATGATCCATTCAATATTTCAAAAGTTCCATGATTTCATATAAAAGTTTGTTTGCAAGACCTCCATGCCTTAGACAGATGACTGTGGCTGAAAAAAGTTGCCACCTGTTGGCTGACCTTCTGATGACGAGTTTCTCCAAACTTAGCTCAGCGTGTTGGTCTCTCAATGACAGATGCATGGTATCATTGCCAGGCCTTTACTTAATGCCTTACCAGCTTGGAGAAGGAAGGGGGAATTGGGGAGGGGGTAGCTGCCAAACCTCAGTCTTCACTAACATGCCTTTGAGAACCCAGGACACTTCTACACACCCTAATAAGAAATCAGAAAAAGATTCAACACTGGAAAATCAAGAGCTGAACAAAAGACAAATTAGCAGGTGGTTATTTAGTTTATGAGGCTTCCTTCTATAAATAGGAACTTGTCCTCATGCATTTAAAATTGGATTTATTTTGTTGACGGACACAACATCTGAAACTCATCACTGCAAGAAAAACTGGTGAAGTAGGACCATGGGGTCATAGGACCTGCATCCAGGCTCCGTAGCTTGCTACGTTCGTGACCTTGGGTACTTAACATTTCTGGGTCTCATTTTCCTTATCTGAGAAAGGAAGGGGGTGGATTAAATGACCTTTAAGGTCCCTTCTGGTTCTAAATCTGTGATCCAGCGCTATGTTTTTTGGAGTTTTCATTAGCACAGCTATATTGAAAATGTTTCTGCCCTTCTTTTTCAGTTTTGGGCACCTCTGGTCCCAAATTGGGTTTGAACACAATTTGCAAAGTCGATATGTTTAAAGTGAGGCTAGGAGCCACATGTGACCCTGTCTAATTCTCAGTATTTCCTAGAACTGCCCTGTTTGAGGGAGAGTGTTTTGTCAAGAAATAGATCTCAGTATAAAGTGATTTGTTAATAAGTCCATGTAACCATAACCCGTGGCCAACAAACATTACTGAACAAAACCTTTAAAAATATGCCCAGAATAATATCTTCGGTTCATATTCAGTTCTGTACAAAATGACTATGTATGGTCATTAGCAAATTCCTCCTCTGACAATAATGTTTCTGGTAAACACGTTTTCTTTGACACAGGATGTCATTTTGTATCACATCTTTGCCAATGGGTGGAAGGATGCTGAGTCCAGAAAAACACAATTCCCCACACCTCTTTTAGCCTAGATAAAAAAAGAAACCTCCTCTAGTCTCATTGTGGCATGGAAGTGACCCTGGGATGTTTCTCAAAGGCAATGCCCAAAGCTCTGACAAGTCTGCCCAAGCTGGAAAAAGGTCCAGTAGAGGCAAAGCCTCAGACAGTGTGTCTATCTTTGGGGACCACTTGAGCTAAGTCTGGTGATAGTTGAATCCCCAGAAAGTTGGCTACCAGAGGATGATTATTTTTGGTTACAGCAACTCATAGAAAAGGTCTGTCTACTTTGTTAGAGGGAGAACCCAAATTGATGGACCACAGAGATTTTGAAGTAGCAACATATATGATAACTATGATTATAGTCTCATACATTTAGTGCTGGAAAGGCTCTTAGAGTCCACCTCATTTCATAGTTGAAAAACTGAAACCCAGTGAGTGCCCAAGGTCACCCTAAGTCAGATGTGGGACTGAAACTCAAGTCTTCCTAGTCCCCAGCTATACTGGAATAATTATAATGATTATGATAGTTAACATTTACATACTCTTTTAAGGTTGCAAAGTACTTTACATCTATTACTTCAATTGATGTCAGCAACAAATCTATGAGGTAGGTAGTATTATTGTCCCTATTTCATAGATGAAAAAACTAAAGCTGAGAGGAAGTTAAATGACTTGCCCAAGGTCAAACAAATGTTTCTGAGTCAGAATTCAAATGATTCCAGGACCAGCTTTCTGCCTCTCTGAGTTATAAGCTATTCAAGGACAAGGACCCTGTCTCATACTTCTTTGTCTCCCTCACAACAGTTGAACAAATAACTGATAACTGATAAAAGTTGAGCAAGTAGCTCCCTCACAAGAGTTGAATTGATATTACTAGTGTATTTAAAGGTTTATAAAGTCCTTTCCTTTACAAAACCCTCTAGAGTAAGTAGTACAAATGTCATTATTCCCATTTTATAGATGAAGAATCAGGCTTTGAAAAAATCATGCAGTCACATCCTGGAATCTCATTCAGGGCCCTGAGGGTCTTCTCACACAGAAAAATCCATTATCCCCTGCAGCCTTCTTACATTGGAATATCCCTCTGGTATGCTGGCCTATTTTCCCCTTCTTGCATTGGTGATTTCCTCCTGGGGATTCCATTTTGAGGAGGAGCTCAGGCTTGTCAACCTTTATTCCCCTCCTACCTGTGCTTCTGGCTTTCCAGATTTCAACACCACGCCTGGAAGGGATTCTCCCTTCCCTGACCCAAGTACCTTGACATGACTGAACAATACAACCCTTGATCATATTGTCATTGAAGGGGCAGCTAGGTGGTGCAGTGAATAAAGCACCAGCCTTGGATTCAGGAGGACCTGAGTTCAAATCAGGCCTCAGACACTTGACACTTAACTAGCTGTGTGACCTTGGGCAAGTTACTTAACCCTCATTGCCCCATCAAAAAAAATATTGTCATTGAAGCAGGATTGAAACCCAAGTCTCTGGGCTTGCAATTCCACGACATTTTCTACTGCATCACTTAAGTACCTATGTGCTGCTGGGTGCAGAGTACATGCTTAATAAATTTTTGTTGAGTGAATGAACTATGAGTGAAAAATGGATCGACAAATTAACCATTGGCATTCTAATAGTTGTCAACCATTGTCCTAATGAATCCATGACAAAAGTCAAGTTTCTCCTAGGCCAATGTCTTAAAGATGACATATACTTCTTCTTCTGTGGTTTCTATCTCCATGAGCTGCTCAGGAAGTCTGATGTGGCCCATAGCTACTGAAGTGGTTCAGTATCTATTAAAAAAAAAGGAATACAGTAAAATGGAATACATCTTTCCATTGCAGATGATAGGAATGTTATCTCCTTCCCTGTGAATTAATTTAGCTCTGCACGTGTCCCCTCAATGGACAATAAAGACACCAAATGAAACCGCCACACAAAGTTTTGACAAAATTCACAATCGTATGCAAAAGAGGCCATGGGTAATTTACCACCGAAACTGACTCAGCCTCTTCCTCCACTGAGGTTCCAGGTAGAATGATGCATGGAAAAGGCTTCAGCTGAGCCCAAGTCTCAATGGATGGGGAGATTAAGTAATAGGGTACACTCAGGGTTAGCAGCTGGGGTTAGAGGCAGAAGAACACTGTGGGATTGGATACGCTGGTAATGTGGGCAAGATCAGAGGTTGGTCCCAGTACAAGTTTGGTGCAGAAAAAAACCTTTCCCACAGGCACAAACCAGACCCAAAATCCCACAATTGTAGTGTGGACACGTTATTGCACTGGTCAGGAGAATGTGGATAGTGCAGTGTAGACACATCCCCCTTGCCAGACAAAGTGAAAGTGCTCCTATTAGGGTATTCAGAGACATTACTACTGAAGCTAAAGGACAGGTCATTTTCTTGTTCAGGGAATGACAGTTTTACCACATGCTCAGCTCTGTCATAGGCATTAAGCCTCTGTCTTTGTCCCTTTCTATGTTTCTCTCTGTGTCTCTCTCTTCTCTATCTCTTTCCATCTATCTTTCTGTCTGTCTCTCCTCTTCTCTGTCTTTTCTATCTTTGTGTTTGCTTCAGGCACAATGGTAGGTCAATTAATGGGATATTTGGGGGGCAGCAGAGCTTCTAGCATCCTTCAAATCATAGGTACAGAGAACAACCCCAGCTCCCATTAACCACTTGCTACTTTCATCTCCATTCACCCATTTTTCATGTGGGAATAATGTAAATGGAGTAGTATACAATCAATTAAATCAGTCAATGAGTAAGCAAGCATTATTAAGCACCTACTGCATGCCAAGGTATTGTACTAGATGCTAGAGATACAAAGACAAAAAAGGGGGGGATTCCTGTTGATGGATGCTTATGTCTTTTTCAAATTAACCAAAGGGTCTGATTCCCTTTACAAGATCTCTGAGAGAGGAGTCATGCCTCCACAAAAGCATCAGGGAGAGTGACCCGTAATTTGTCAAAGCTCATTATTTGTATTTATAGCTTATTTGTGTCCAGGGCACTGAAACTGCAGAGGAGAAAGCTAATAATCTATACCCACTTTCTGATGTACAAATTTCCTGCCAACCCTACAAATAAAATCAAAACATAATTTTTCAGGATTGGCACCTACCTAACTGAAATGTACCAGGCCTAAGACACTGTGTAACCCTGGGCAAGTCACTTAACCCTGTTTGGCTCAGTTTCCTCATCTGTAAAATGATCTAGAGAAGGAAATGGCAACCTAATATCTTTGCCAAGGAAAGCCACAAATGGGGTCACAAAGAGCTGGACATAACTGAAACACTGAACAACAACAACCAGTTTCATCTCAGGTCAAAGGTCTGAGCTTGACTACCAAGCATGGAAATTTATGTCCTCAAACTCTCCTCTGGAGCTAGGAGCAGTAGCCCTTTTATAGCCCAGCCCTAAGTGGGATTCAATAGTGTAGTTGGGACCTGAATACAGATCTTAATTCATTGTGTGACCTTCTTCAAATCTGAACTTCAGTTTCCTATTTTTTTAAAATGAGGGGGGGTTGGACTTGGTAATACTGTAGTGGTCCCTCCAAGATCTAATATTTTATGGCTCTGCCCCGATTCCAAGAGAGATGGCAGGTCCAGCACTTGGCAGTAGTTTTTCCTCAGGTCCTTGGCCTGTATCTGAGAGCATTCCAAGAGTGAAAACCAAGCTGGGAAACCAAGTTTCTTGAATTCAGTAAGGAAAAGCAGAATTAAAAGATCGTCAAAATCGAATGAGACTTTAGAGATAGTCAAGTCTAATCCTCTCATTTTCAAGTAAAGAAACCGATGCCAAAAAGTGAAAGTGACTCTCCCAAGGTCATCCAGATAGATAGTGACAGAGCTGGAATTGTTATGCTTTTCATTTCTTACTGAATATTTAACTTCTCATAATTCCCTTACACCATCTGACTACTGCAAACATGCCTCTCAGTTTGGCAGGGCAAGGATTGTTGGGTGACCACCGAAGAACAGAAAAAGTGAAGAGATATCTGCACAGTTGCATTGCAAGTTAGTGTCAGAGCTGCACTAATAATCCCATAATTCTACTACCAGCCTTATGTTCTTTACACTTTTTAAAAAAAAGAGGGGGACAATCCTCAATGGTGCCACATTCCCACTGGAATGAAGTGAGCTCTGAGTTTTCAAAGCACAGCAGTCCAATGCATTCAACCAGGAATTTATCACCCCTCTCCATACCTTTGCATTAGCTGTCCTCCATGTCTGGAATGTGCTGCCATCTTACCTTAGTTTCCTTGGCTTCTTTCAAACTCAGTTCAAATCCCACCTTACAGAGGAGCCCTTTCCTAAGCCAGCCAAGCTGCTAATGCCTTCCTCTCTCAGATTAACTTCCCTCTACTCTGTATTAATCATGTTTAAACCAGATTATTTACATGTTGTCATGCTCTAGCATGAGCTCCTTAGGGTCAGAGATTGGTTTTGTTTAGCACAGCACCTAGTACATAGTCAGCACTTAATAAATGCTAGTTGACTGCATGATTGTCTGAGTTCCAACTTTGTTCTCTGTCAAATTGTAGAAGATAGTGAAAAGGGGTCTCCATCCCAGGCATCCCAGAATCCAGTCAGATCAGCTCTATTGTCCAACCAATGGAACTATTTACAATTTAGAGGAAACATGCCCTTTGCCAACTCAATTTGACTGAAGAGCAGAATGATCTGCCCTCCCCTGCCCACACACACCCAATTCCTAAGTGGATGAGAACAGCATTCAAGACTGTGACACCAATGTCCAACATGTGACTGGTAAGCAATCATAACAGAGACAGGTTGGCAGCAACAAAGAGGGCTGATGAAGAGATTTTCTAGGGAGGTGAAATACTATGTTGGGAGAGGAGAGTGAACCAGAGAGTTGTTATTATGACTAATATGCTAATACCCAGTGATATTAGTATTTGCTTATAACCCATCTTTAGTGTCTGCTTGCAGCCATTTTCATATTCCCTGGGGGACCTCTTTGTAGTTCTGTTTCTAGCTCTCTCTTCCCCCTAAGCTCTTTATCCCCCTATCTCTTTTTCTCTTTCCCTTTTTTCTTTCCCTTTTCTCTTAGTCCAACCCTGTCATTTTACTGATGAGGAAACTGAGCCCCAGAGAGGTTCGATGACTCCCCAGGCAGTAGGAACAGATTCAAACTCTGGCTTCCTTGATCTCAAATTTGGGTCTCTTTCCATTGCACCACTCCTAATCCTCATGAGAAGTACTTAATATAATCATTCTTATCTCCCTTTTACAGAGAAAATCTAAGGCTCAAAGAAAGGAGGTGCCTTGTCCAAAGTCATTCAATAATAACTGTCATAACCCGGACTCAAACCTAGACCGCTTTCCTCAAAGACCAAGGCTTGCATCATCTTAAAGATACCTTTCCCTGCTTCAAGTCCTTTAATGGGGCAGAACTAAGCTTTTTAGATGAACAAAATTTCCCTAACCTATTTCTCTCCCTCACTAGTAATAGTTACCTGTCTGACCAAGGTCTAGCCACCTCCTTGACCTTCCCTATCCTTTCTGCTAGAACCTAGTACTCATTTCCTTCCTTCTTTCTCCTCTTTTTTCTTCCTCTTCCTCCTTCTTTCTTTCTCCTCCTCCTCCTCCTTCTTATTCTCTTTTTCCTTTCCCTCCCTCCCTTATCTCAATCTTTTCTCTTACTCCTATCTAAACTTGATTATCCTCCTGTGTGATGCCTATTCATTCTTCCCCAGAGTTTTCCAGTTCATTCAGTTTGTGTAGGCAACTAAATTACCAGTCTCCAAATTCTTCTCTTACCCTCTCCCCGCCCCCAACCTTGGTCACTTCCTCATGCATAGAGCTTCTTGGTCCCAGAGAAAGCTGCACCATAGTATCCCATCACAGAGTTGTGAGGATGCATTTGTAATATAAGAGCTTTGATTTGGGAAGTGACTTCAGTTTTATACTTGTTTCCTTTCTGTTCTTGCTATGCCATTGCTCAGGGTGTTGGGGGAGGGAAAGGGGAATTAGATTATCAAACTTGTTTCAAGTAATTCATAGATGAGTCAGTCAATAAACATTTATTAAGTACCTACTATGTGTCAGGCGTTGTGCTAAGTGCTGGAAATGCAGATACAAGAGATCCTGGAATGTTCAACCTAAAAGGGACCTTAAAGATCATTTCATCCAAGCACCTTCTTTTACTCCTGAAGCAGTTGAAGTCTAGTTAGGAGATCTGACCTAGGATAGGTCACTCACAGAGCTAGTCAATGGCAAAGACATGACTGGGACCCAGGTTTTCTGCCTCTCAGTCCAATGCTTAACTCCTCATTCCCTTCTTTCCATGATGTTCTCCCAGGGCTATGCTGGAGTCAGCTTGTATTGTCGAGGGAAAGTTAATTGTTAAATTAGGGGGTGCAGTGGATAAAGCGTCAGCCCTAGATTCAGGAGGACCTGAGTTCAAATACGACCTCAAACACTTGACATTTACTAGCTGTGTGACCCTGATCAAGTCACGTAACCCTCATTACCCTGCAAAAACAAAGAAAGAAAGAAAGAAAGAAAGAAAGAAAGAAAGAGAGAGAGAGAGAGAGAGAGAGAGAGAGAGAGAGAGAGAGGGAGGGAGGGAGGGAGGGAGGGAGGGAGGGAGGGAGGGAGGGAGGGAGGAAGGAAGGAAGGAAGGAAGGAAGGAAGGAAGGAAGGAAGGAAGGAAGGAAGGAAGGAAGGAAGGAAGGAAGGAAGGAAGGAAGGAAGGAAGGGAAAAAGAAATTTTCAGTGTGAGCAGTTATATCTAGAAAATTGATGACCATGACAAACCAAGGCTTGATTTGTTGTTGTGTTGATAGTCTAGACTTAAGAAAGTAATGGGAAAATGTTCACAATACAAATTAAACAAAAAGTATATCCTATATACATTTTCCCCATAGAGAGCTGGTCATTAAACACATACCTAACAAGTTCTGAAGAAAAGGAAGAAGTTCTAGCTGAAGATTTCTATGAGGTTGTGATTTAAAGCCCTCTCTGGGCACAACTTGGACCCTCTGAAGACCAGAATACAAAGAGCTTTCTCCACACAGCCCCTCCCCCACCCCACAAACTGCCCTTTCAACCCCCAGAGACAGGCAAGAATCTCTCTTGTGACTCCAGAGTTATATTAAGGAACAGGGGAGGACAGATCAGGGTGGGCTTCACATGCTTGTAACCAGAGAAGTTCAGTAAGTCACAGTTGTCAGAAGGGCCAGATTTATCCCAGCACAGATGAAGGCTGAAGCCAGGGGCCTGGGTCAGTTTACCATAACTCTGTATCCTCCACTTAGGGCCTGCAGTAGAAACAGGCTCTGCTGCCATCCAGCCAATGACATGCAGTGGAGCACAATCTGTCTGTATTGACCAGCTGGGGGAGGCTTTCAAATTGATCTAGGGGAGAGTAGTTTCCATATAGAAATGCATTTACCGTACTTGGGTTAAAAATAGCACTGTGGGACCAGAGTGCTGTGGTCTGCCTAACCACCTTCTGCAAAACTTACAAGGTATTATTCATTTCAATTTTGTTTTTCCTTCAAGTTACCAAGAATTATTCCTCCCGAACAGGAATTAGCCAACGATGAGAATTTAACCAATTGATCATTCCCTTAGCATACACAGATGTTGGAAGGGGAAAAATGGAAGATGAAATACATTTGCTAATGGTGTATAGTTTCCCCTTCAGGCTCAGAGATCCTGGTGCCTGAATATTTCATTAGTCTTTATTCATCGTGTTGCACTTGCGGAAGCATTGTTTAAAGTGCGATTAGTGGCTGAAAAATGACTAGCTAAGGAGGGAGACAGACCTGGAGCAATGGGAGTCAGGAGATCTGGATTCTAGTCACGGCTATGCTACTGATTTGCCTGTCCTGTTTGAGACGATCTGCCTCTTTTGAACTCATTTTCCCCACTTGCAAAATGAGGGTACAGAGTGGACTTCGGGTCCCTTTTAGGTCCAGCATTCATTCTATAGTCTTCTGGGTATCAGAGCTTCATGGGACCTTACAGATCACCCATGCCTACCCCCTTATTTTATTGACATGGAAGCTGAAGCCCATGGAGGGGAAGGGTTTCTCCTGAAGTCATATGGTAAAGCCAAGTCTCCTGGCTCCAAGTCTAGCCTTCTTTCTAAAAGACAAAACTCTGAGGCCAGGCAGTTTATCAGCCAAAACTCCTGTCTCCCATGGGTTCGGTTTACAAATCACCCCGATTTTGTAGCTACTGTACATATGAACTCTGGATAGAAACAAGCTCTTCCTCTACTATGCTCATACCTGAACACAAGACTTAGAATTGGGAGGCCTGGTTTGAATTCCAGTAGCACCCATTAGTTTACTGTAAAATGGACACATCTCCTTTTCATGTCTTTTACATGTCTTGTCATATGCAAGTTAGGGTAAGTAGCAGGTAACAACCTGCTCATCACTACCATTTGTTTTTCCATTAACCTTTGAGTCACCTGCTATTGGGACTCTCCTGAGATTATGGTATTCCATGATTCATAGCTAGGTAGCATTACTAGGAGAAGGTTAATATTTTTAAATTGACTTTTTTTTAATCTTTTTTTTTTTTTTGCGGGGCAGTGGGGGTTAAGTGACTTGCCCAAGGTCACACAGCTAGTAAGTGTCAAGTGTCTGAGGCCAGATTTGAACTCAGGTACTCTTGACTCCAGAGCCAGTGCTCTATCCACTGCGCCACCTAGCTGCCCCGGGAAAAGCTTCTTAAACTGTGGGTCGTGACCTGCTATGAGGTTTTGTAACTGAATTTGGGAGGGGGGGGGTCACTAAAAATACAAAAGGTCATGTATACCTATTTTATATACCTATATACCCTGGGTTGAGTAAAATTTCTCGGGAGAAAAGGGGTCTTGAGTGGAAAAAGTTTAAAAAGTCCTCCTCTAGGGCAGCACTTCTTGAAGGTCCAAGGACTTTGGGAGATCCCTGAGCCCCCTTCAGGGGATCCACAAGGTCAAAACAATTTTCATGATAACACAAGGATATTTTTAAGTGGGCCAAATCAGGAACCTGATAATATGCAGCCAGGCCACCAGAGCCCTTTACTTTTGGGAGAACTATTCTTTAATTAGAATAAAGATCACATGGTGTAGTGGAAGGACTCCTAAGTTGAATATGTAATAACCAGGTTGAGGGGAATGTATATAAAATGATCTTTAAATTGAATCTGCATTAATAACATTTTCTCCATTTTTTAGGTCTAGACAATCAATAAAATAATAAACAAGACCTAATTTATAATATTAATATCAATAATATAAGGATGTTATTTGTCTGTTAAAATGTTTCTCCCTTTTCCAATTACATTTCTGTGTGAGACCAAATTTCCTTTATATCTTCAACCCAAACAACATATCACAACAAATTGAATGCAGAAAGAGATATAAGAATCCAGCTGTCTCCAAATGAGATATTTGCAAAAGCACTCGCTAAGGGCTAAAATTCTAGCTAGTCTGTCTAAAATATCTAATGAGTGGTCGCCAATAAATTATAAGCTTCAGCAAGAGTTAGACTTTTAGGCATTTATTAAGGAGAATAAGAATTTGGTAAAGAGAGAGAGAAAGGCCTAGATTCCTCTATCTATTAAAGGGAGAGCACCTTTCTAGCTCCCTTCTCCACCAGCATCCCCAGGAAAGAGCCCGAGACAGAGTGCCAGTCTCTTCCTTCTTCCTCTCACTAGCCCGCGTCACTTCCTGACGCCAAAGAAAAGACTCCTGGTCTTGCCCTCAGAGACCTTCGCTTCATGGGCGGAACTCTTCTACAGTAAATCTCCAGCAGGTGGCGTCATTCCAATAGTTACACACTTAACATGGTGCTTGGAATATAGGAGGTGCTTAATAAATGCGTGTTCCCTTCCTCCTTGTCTACTAAACTAGACATTAGAGATTTGCCCCCCAAAATGTAAAATAATACCACTCTTCTCACCATTATTTTTTGGTTTGGAAAATAGTTATTTTTATAAAATATATTTTAGGGCCAGCTAGGTGGCGCAGTAGATAGAGCACCGACCCTGGAGTCAGGAGTACCTGAGTTCAAATTCGGCCTCAGACACTTAACACTTACTAGCTGTGTGATCCTGGGCAAGTCACTTAACCTCAATTGCCTCACTTATTTATATATATACATATATATATATATATATATATATATACACACACATATATATACATATATATATACACACACACATACACATATATATACACACACATACATATATACATACATATATATGTATGTATATATATGTATATGTATGTATATATATGTATATGTATGTATATATATAATTAACATAGAATGGCTTATTGTATTTTTAAAATAATAAATACCTATTTGAACTTTTTATGCTTGAATTTCTAATACGGTAAATATCAACATATTTAACCTATATGAACAAAAGCTCTTTGGAGTTTTCAATATTTTTTAAGAGTGTAAAGCAGTTCTAAGACCTAAAAGTTTGAGAACTACTGATCTATGGCTTTACTCATCAGCCTTTTGAATTTATAAACCAAAGTATTTCTTCCTAGTCCCCAATCCCATGTATGCATTATCTCCCCCTATTAGAATGTAAAGTCCAGGTCAGTGTAGGGCAGGGACAATCTTTACTTTTTTATTTGTATCCCCAGTAGTTAGCACAGTGCTTGGCATATAGTAAGAGCTTAATAAAAGTTTTTTCATTCATTCATTTATTCATGCATGCATGCATGCATGCATACATACATCTGCATGTAATACTCTTTCTAGTGTGTATACTTCATCTATTTGGTTTTTCCTATGTTGATAGTCAGGCTGAACTTTGTTGAGTGACTATGGATCTCATTAAGAAGGCCTTGTGGTGTTCTGGGTCTTGGTTCAGACCTTAAATACCATCCACAAATATCCATAAACAGGAACATGTCCTTTTCTGTGTGAACTTTGACCAGGGTATCTGATATGGTGCTGGCAAACAACTTTGGAGAGAAAATGCAATCTTGGGCTACAGTAATAGAAGTAGAATATTCAGAATGATGAAAGACGATGGTCCTTTTGTACTCTTCCCTAGTCAGACCATATGTGGTTATTATATTCAGTTCTTGGCAACATATTTTAGAGAAGATATTGATAAGAAGTGTGTGCAGATAAAGCCTTAATATGGCAGGGGCACTGAAGATCATGTATTATATGTATACCTGATTCTGACCCTACTTGAATCTAATGATGTTCAGGTTTAAGGTTGGGGGAAATGAGGCTTTCATAGGTCATTGGACACTTAACAAAGGGAAGTTTTCTTAACCTTAATAAATCAAGGATACGGGGCAGCTAGGTGGCGCAGTGGATAGAGCACTGGCCCTGGAGTCAGGAGTACCTGAGTTCAAATCCGGCCTCAGACACTTAACACTTACTAGCTGTGTGACCCCGGGCAAGTCACTTAACCCCAATTGCCTCACTAAAAAATCAATCAATCAATCAATCAAGGATATGTAACAAGAATATGGTGGTATTTAGTTTCTAAGAGACACAGTTCCCTTCATCTCTGTTTAGAACCTTGTCTGGTCAGTGGGGCAGAGGGGGATACCTTCTGTGGTTTTCTGGCTCACATCCACTGAACCAGAGAAGAATCCAAGCCTATGTGCATAGAGATCTTTCATACTTCTAGGTGACCACCAGGAAGCCACTTCCATGCAGCAAGAGCTCAGCAGGAAGCCATACTAAGAAAGGTATAGCTTGATCCTTGACCCATCCTCAGATTCAGGGTTTGTGGCTTTTTCAGGGCTAAATAATGTTGTGGAAGAAGAGAACTCTTGCCAACATTACTCTTATTAGTCTATGTTGTAGGGATTGATTGAAGGAACAGGCTCTATTTAATGGAATGAAAACTTAGGAAAACATCATAGTTTTAAGTATCTGTAAAGCTTTCATGTGGGAGAAAGATTTGGAGAGCCTATTTTTCTTGGCTCCAGATAGAAGAATGAGGAAAAATATTCTCATAGGAAAGCCAATCTGTGGACGGCTTTTGAAATAGGTGACTTCAAGAGGTCAAGTGTTCTCCCTGCCATTGGAGGTATGCAAGCAAAGGCAGTGGCTATGATGAGGATACTACAGATGGGGTTCTTGTTTAAGTTCAGATTAAACTAAAATGGATCCTGAGCTTTCTTTTAAGCCTGAGATTCTGTGAAATCCTACCTTCTCAGTAGAATTCTCTCATTTCTTTGGGTCTTTTCATCAATCATTCAACAAGTACTTATTAACCACCTATTATATGCCAGGCACCATGCTGGGTGCTTTCCCTCTTTAGCCAATATCACACTATTTTGCCCTTAATTGTTCATTATTTTTGCATGGACAACTAGATGGCATCATGGATAGAGTGCCAAGCCTGGAGTCAGGAGGATATCTTCCCGAGTTCAAATCTGGCCTCAAACACTAACTATGTGGCCCTGGGCAAGTCACTTAACCCTGTTTGCTTCCGTTTCCTCATCTATAAAATGAGCTGGAGAAGGAAATGGCAAACCACTTCAGTATCTTTGCCAAGGAAATCCCAAAGAGGATCACAAAAAGTCAGATACGACTCAACAATAACAGCTTTTGCATGAGAGTCTTGTCTTTCCAACTAGACTATTAGTTCTTTGAGAGCAGGAGCCATGTCTTCCATGTATATTAGCTATGGGATGATATCCCCAATGGAGGGCTAGACCCATGATTCGGACTAAGGTTGGGATATAAAGTGGATTGGTGGTTTCATTACTATGAGGGAATTAAGGAGATTGGAGTTACAAGTAGTGGTGGGAATTGAGTGAACCACACTAACTCCATCTTGTGACTCAATTTTGGAGCTAGCTCAATTCCCTTTATACTCAATTATGGTTCTAGTCCAACCTCTGTCTTATGAAAACTTTATTCAGTTGTGGGAATTGGAAGAAAACTTTATTTCATTGTTTGAATCTATCTTTGTGTGACTGGAAAACTGGACCACCCCCACCCACTGTTTAGAGACCCTTAACTAAGGACCTAATTTATGCTGACCAGAAACCCAGTTGGATCCAAAGATTGATCCAAGGGGTGATCTCAGAGTTGTGCGTCTCAGACAACCCATATGTCTTACCTGAAAACTGACCCTATACTGATAAATCAGTTATTGTCTCCATGTTCATTTGATTGTTCACAGATACTTGAGGGGAGTGAGATGCCTCTTCTCCTGATTTCAGAGAACTGTACCTGTTTACTCTTCCCACTCTCATTTTGAAAAGTTCCTGATCCAATTAGAAATAAGATTATTTAATGTTGTACTGTTTCATTTTAATTAATTGGCCTTATTTGATTAAATATTTTAATGTATTAAAATATGTCTCCCCCTGTATTTGGGGTCCAGTTTCAAAGCTGAAGAAGGGGCCCAGTCCTGATTTGTTAGGCAATTGGCATGCTTTGCTTAATAAATTGATGTGATTGGAAGTTCAAACCTTTGTTTCCTCAGTCATTCCATCTTGTACCTGCTACAACTAGAGGAAACTAACTTTACCTGTGTAGACTAGCACCTTCTTTGTGTAGTCTTAGCTGTCTATAGATTAAGTAATTTGTCCAGAGTAACATTGCCTAGATGTGTCAGAGATGGATATTGAACCCAGGTCATTCTAGCTTAGAGGCTAGCTTTCTCTTCACTTCACCACATTGTCTCACCAAAGTAAGCCCTATGCATTCAGTAAATAATTGATTACTTGGTTGACTCTAGGAAGAATGACTTTTCCATCCCCAGCGAATTCACCTGGTGGCCCTCACATTTGGCAAGACTTCAGAGAGTGTGTTGCTGAGACTAAGCTATCAAAGACAGGATAACACAAAGTTCAGCCACACTTTTGCAGATCTGTGGCTTCCATCCTCTTTGGAAAGAGGGAAGCTGCCCTTTGAAATACAAATAAATGGGATTCCCCACTATGGCTTCATCTCTGTGGTATTCAATGAGCCTCCCGGGTTAGGCAAGGGAGAAGAGCTTTAGACTTGAGGCCAGAGGGACTTGAGTTTGAATCCTGACTCAACATCTTCCTAGCTGTGGAACCATTGGAATCAGAAAACCTCTCCTAGCTTCAGTATCTTCATCTGCAAAATGGGGATAATGATAGCTCTCACCTCAGAGAACTGTTATATGATGTAACTAAAGTGCTTGGCACATCCCTAAGGCACTATATAAATCTGAACAATTATTAAATGCTTTGTTCCTAGTAGTGTTCTTGGGGCCATGAAAAAAGGTTCAGATATTAAAGGTGTCTAATTCTCAGGTGATTTGGGAAGAAAAGCAATATTTCCCAGTGAAATGTGATTTTTGAATTGATTTGTCATCCTCCCTTCATAAGAACTAGTTATCACTAATTCTTTCTCAGTTATTTCTATATGTATCTTATACCCTGCTTTTTATCCCCTGGGCTTGGCACAGTATTATGTAAATAGTTAACAAATATTAGTTGGCTGACTATCTGTGGATCTGTCTGTCTACCCATCTATCCATCAGTTTTTTTTCTCTGTGCCTAAAATCCTTCCCAGGACTCCCCAGTTCAAACCTACCACTCTGACAGATTAGTTGTCTCATTTTATCCGAGTTATAATAAACTTAATTCTTCTTCTATAGTTTTAGTCATACAGTTTCCATCTGCCTGTCCAATGTTTTAACAGATTTCTGGGCAGCCATAGATAATACTGGTTGTAGAATGCATCCTCCTGGAATAACTGTGAAGAGGAAGGGCTGGGCAGTAGCAAGAGAGCTGGATTTGGAGCCACAGAACCTTACTACCAGGGTAGTTGGACAAGGCTCTGTGAGCTTTATTTTCCCCCTACATAAAATAAGGTTTGTACTATATGACCTTTACAATTCCTTCTCACTCTGGAGTTCTATGTTCTAAGATTCCTTGCATTTCTAAGTCTTCTAGAGTCACGTGGAATATTCTGAAATGATAGACAGATAGATGATAGATAGATAGATAGATAGATAGATAGATAGATAGATAGATAGATAGATAGATAGATAGGTAGATAGATGATAGATATTTAACCCAATTTGCCTCAATTTCTTCATCTGTAAAATCAACTAGAGAAGGAAATGGCAAACTTCTATAGTATTTTTGCCAAGAAAACGCAAAGGGGTAATGAGGCGTCAGACATGACTGAAGAAAAAAAAACTGAACAACAACAAAACTATCTTGTTTTTTACTCGATCCATGAATGTGTGGCTTGTTCCCCCTGACTAGACTGTGAGCTACTTGAGGGCATGCCTCCCTTGAGTCTTGAACACTATATCAGAGATAGTACTCATCAAAGACTTACGGAGTAAAGAGAGTAAAATTGTGCCTTGTAAAATCACTCCACTGTCTCTCATTGGCATAGGGTATCTTCTCAATTCAATTCAATTCCATAATTTTTTATTAAGTACCCAATATATGCCAGGCACTGTCCTACCTACAAATAAGAAAAAAAAGAGTCCCTGCTCTCAAGAAGCTTACAATTGAATAGAAGACAACAAATAAAAGGAAACTGCAAAGAGTGGGGTTGGGGGAGTTCTAAGCCATCGGAGCTGCAGATGGAAAAGGAGAATTAGCTGGAAAGTCCAAATCCCAGCCCTCTACAAAGGAAAGCTTTTAGGGGCATTTAGTATTCTATATCTAATAGGATGGGAGAGGAAGCTGAGGGAGTTGAGTTTCCCAAAGCTGAGCTAATCAGCATGATGGGGTATGGGGGGTATTCAGAAGGACTAGCACCTCTGGATGAAGGGCTTGCTGAGCCCTTTTCAGTGCTGCTTATCCACTTTCTGTGTCCACCTTCACCCACCTTCACCCACCTCTATGGTATATGTAGAGGCCATACCTGGATAAACCTTCTCAGCAGATGGACTGAACCAGGTTGAGGATACGCAGGGCTTCAAACCCATCAGTGGGTTAGGGGGGTGTCTATACCAATCATGTGAAGATGTTCCCTGTGGAATGGGCAGATGAGAACAATTTGTTCTGGTGGCCATGAAGGCAGCTGAAGCAGGTGCTGTGGAGTGGTTAGAGCTTGGTCAGACATCAAAGACACCAAAGTCCTCCACTGCATCCTGGGCCATTGCCAGTCATCCTGACTTTTATTCTGCCACTGGACTTTGATGACTATGGAAGAAAAAGTGAGGTTGATGGAGGTACAACCCTGCCTCACTTAAATCCAATTCACCATCAAGACATGACATCACCCAATTGAAATGTCATGGACCACAGGGCAGTGCAGTAGATAGGGCACCAGCCCTGGATTAAGGAGAATCTGAGTTCAAATCCAGCCTCAGACACTTGACACTTCCTAGCTGTGTGACCTTGGGCAAGTCACTTAACCCTCATTGCCCGCCCCCCCCCAAAAAAAGGACCACAATCAGCATGATGATGAGATTTCAGGTGATCATTAGCCCCTGGCTGAGGCATCATTCTTTCTTTTCAAGTAGTTTAAAGCTTGGTATTAAATGAGCTGGGGTTTAATGGATGGGGCAATTGACTAAGAATAAGAATAAGCAAGTCCTAAGTTTAAATCCTGCAACAGAAATTTAATAGCTGTTTGACCCTGGGAAAGTTTTCAACATATTTAGGATTCAATTTCCTCATCTGTAAAGTGAGAGAGTTGAGTCCTTTGGCTTCTAGGATCCCTTTAAGCTATAACTCTATGATGTAGCTGAAAGACCATTGCACTGGTCATCAGGAGATGCAAATTTTAGTTCTTACTCTGCCAATTTGCCATGTGAGCTTGATCAAGTCATTTCCTCTCTATGGGCCTTGGTTTCCTCCTTTGTAAAATGAAGGGATTTGAAATTGGCCATATCTAAGAACCCCTTTCTGCTCTGACATTCTATGACTCCTATCAACTAATTAATTATTAAACATTAATTAACCAGTTAAATATTAACTAAATCAGCAATAGAAACAGGTTTTTTGATTGGCCCATGAGAGTTGTCACCTCAAGTATCATAGTATCATAAATGTAGAGCTGGAAAGGATTTCAGAGGCCATTGAGTTTAATCCTCTCATTTTATAGATGAAGAAACTGAGACATAAAGAGCTTAAGTGATTTACCCAAGGTTAAATGGTAAGGAAGCATCTGAAATGGAATCAGAACTCAGGTCAGTAATGACAAGTCTAGGACTCTATGTAATGTCTAAATCTAGCCATGCTGGCTCTGATCTTGTCTTGTGGGAAATGCTTTTGAGGTATCTAGGTAGTATAGTGGGTAGAACACCAGACCTGGAGATGGGGAAGACCTGAGATCAAATTTCTTTTCAGATACTTACTAGCTGCGTGACCCTATGCAAGTCACTTCACCTCCATTTGCCTTAGTTTCTTCATCTGTAAAATAGAAGTAATAATAATAGCACCTTTCTTCCAGGGTTGTTGTGAGGATAGGATGAGACAATATTTGTAGAGTGCTTGGCACATAGTAGTCACTTATTAAATGATCATTTTCTTCCTTTTGGAAAAAACTGACTATACTCATAAAGAATTTTAAATGCCCCTCTGTAGTCACAGCCCTCACTCCCTCAAAAAAAAAAAATACTACCTGCAGCACTTCATTTGGCAAAGAAACTGTGCATTGACTTGGGTTTAAGCTCCACCCCCAACAAAAATAAATATTGATTCCTAAATCCATCAATATGTCTGGATTTCTTCCATGCTGCTTCTGAAATTATAAAGACAGCTGACATGAAGCTGAACAGTGCACAGCTGCCCATCTAAAAGCAGGCTGGAGTCTGGGAGCAATTGGGGTTTTTTTTTGTTTGTTTGGGGGGGTTTTTTTGGAGCAATTGTTTTTTGGAAGTAATGAAACTTTGATCAAATATCGAGTACCCTCTTCTCTAAATAATTGTTTGGCATTCATAGGTCATGGTCTTGCTCTTCTCTGACTTGGTCAGAACAAATCTAGACTGTTATGTTCAGTAAGTGTCAAGTGTCTGAGGCCAGATTTGAACTCAGGTCCTCCTGAATCTAGGGCTGGTGTTTTATCCACTGTGCCTCTTAGCTGCCCCTCCATAGCATCATCTCTTTTAAAAAAAATTAAGTGTAAGGGGCCTTTGGAGCCTATACAGCTTGCCTAATGTGGAGGCTCTCTGCATCCCCTGCCATGTGAGTGGATGTAGCAATCCTCCAGTGGGCTGTGTAGCAGAAATAGGCTGTCTTTTTTTTTAATGCCAGCCTGTGATAGTTTCTCTTTTCCTGCTCACCTTTCTTGCTTGAGCTCTCTTTCTAGTACACTCTTTTCTGCTGTGTGCAGAGGATAAAGATCAGAGTTCACTAACAGGGTGGGTACCATGCTCTCTATCTCTTTTACCCTGGCTCCAGTAAATGGGCCTGGGAGTATTCATTTCTGTTTTTGTATTATTTGCCCTCAGTTTCATGATCCCCACTAAACTTTAAAGGGTAATAGCACCCTTGGAACCAGGATTCTGGGTAAAGTAGTGCAGCCAGTCAGTCTGACACAAAAGCCTGGAGAAAGTAGGGTACCTGAGATTTGAGTTTGAGGTAGAGTTTGGGCTTGGACCTGGCACTGTGCTCTATAGAAATTGAGCTATGCTATGAATAAATCCCCTTCCCCTCCCCAAAGGTGACTCCTCAAAGATTCCTCAGAATCTTCTCTTCAAAGAAACTGAGGTGGGTAGGACAATTAAGCCCCCACGTGTTAGGGAACAAATTTGTATGTTTTTGATCCTCCTTTTTGAATAAAGTCCATCTTTGCAAAAGGCTAATCCAAAGCTTAAAGAGGCTAAATGGCATTAGGGTATGGGTGACTCCCTCTTTCACCCAGGGAAACACCATCAGTGGGGGCTGGAACTAGTTGCAGAGAACCTTGACAACCCCCAATACCCCTTAAGGGTGCTGGAGAACTCCGAGGGAAAGATGAGAAATGTAACACACCTGGCTTTCCAGGCAGGTAGGGACCAGGGTGGCCAGTGGTATATGTGAGGGCTTGAGTGCCAGGTACCTTGGCTTCTTAGGGCTTCCAAGCAGGCTGGCTGACAACAACATCCTTCCTTTAATCCTGGCGCTGAGGTTGCCATGGCTCAAACTTCCAAATCTGTGTCTGGTGGAGATCCTGCCCACACCCATGAAAACAAAACAACTACAAACACTCCCAAGCCCATTTCTTGGAGCCAGGGTAAAAGAGAGGGAGCAGGAGGAGGAAGTCCTTCCCCCATCACCAGTTCAGTTCTCAGGGTCCAATGCTGTAGGTAAACTGTGATCATCACCCACTCGGTGCATCAGGAAAGTCTACACAAGAAAAAGAGTGTAAAAGCACAGTCCAGAAGAAACAGAGTTTTCAAAAACTCATCCCATTCCTGCTATGTAGCCAATCAGAAGTGGCTACACCCATTCACATGGTGGGGGACCCAGGAAGCCTCCATTAGTCCATTTGATTATGTTCCAAAGGTCCTTACAAAAGAACGTAATTTAAACTCCTAAGCCTATCTTCCCACAGTCCTGCCAATAATTGTCATTTTTCTTTTCTGTGATTTTGCCAATTTGATATGTGAGATGAGAAACCTCAGAATTATTTTAATTTTAATCTCTCTAATTTTCAGTGATTTAGGAGCATTTTTTCACATTTATTGATAGCTTGCATTTCTACCTTTGAGCATTTCCTCTTCATAAATTTTGGCCATTTGTTGATTGAGGAATGGCTGTCATTCTTATATATTTGAATCAGTTCCTGATAATCCAATCTTGGATTTCAGACATTTATCAGAAAAACTTGGGGCAAAGATGTTTTTCCCAGTTGCCTATTTCTGGCTGCAATCAGTAAGGGTAGGAATAAATTTGAGCACAACTAGAGGAAACAAATAATGAAAGTACTGAAGACCAGTGCAACCTCTTGGCCACAATAGCTCTTCAGGTAGGAGAAGACAGTTCTCATATTGCTTTGAATTTTTTCTTTTTCAGGAAAGTTCCTTCAATGAATCTCCTAGGGCCTAGTCTCCAGTTTTCTCATCATCTTGGTTTCTTCTGGATGTTAGAGGTTGCTAATGCTCTTATTAAAACAAGTGTGAGAATATTACTACCAGGGGCCCCTCTGCTGAGAGTGCCTGGCTGACCTTTGATTTAAGATCAACCCAGCATCAGGAAATTACCTCACAAAACCTTGTTCCCTCCAGAGGGTCTGAACTCTGACCTCAGCACGTTCTGTTCAAGAACCGACTTCAAGTCACATCAATCAACGGACTTGAATGCTACCAGCCAATTAGCTTGCAGCAGTGTGTGGGGACCACCTCTCTTCCAGACTGCAGGGAGCCTCAGCTCTGACAGGCACAGGATCTTCCTCTTGGTGGCTTGGGACTCCTGGGTGAAAGCAGCTTTTTCTCCTCTTTCTCCCATAGATCCTAGCTAGGCTTTCCTATCTTTCCGAACTCCATGTGTTTTCTCTTTACTTTTTAATAAATGTTTAATGCCCAAAACCTGGTGCTAAAGCTTCTAATTTATAAGTAAACCCTAGTTAGCTTTCCCTACACTTGGGACAGAAATAGGCCATCACACATTTAATTTTAAACATCACACAAGGCACCCTAACCATCATCACTGTTATGCCTGCAAATAGTCTCACCCCAACAATAGACGTTCTGTAGGCCAAACTATGTATTTGTGGATGTGTGTTTTCCCATATCTCAAAGAAAATAACCCCTGCTTCATCTCTGCTCCAACATCCTGTCAAGTCTTTCTCTGAACAGGGGTTTGGTGTCTACTTTCAGGTTTGGAAAAAGAAAGGGTACCTAGTTCATAGACATATCTCCTCAAAGTCCCTCGATTCTACTTTACCCAATTCAATCTGTTAACCCAAATAATCCATAACTCTATGTTCATTCCCCTTAACAATCTTCATGTTTTCATTTAGTTTTAGGACCTCTTTATATTTGGTATCATAGATGGTAGTGCCAGAGTCCATCCAACTCAAACTCCTTCTTTTACAAACAAGGAAATGAATGCCTAGAGTAGGTAAGAGACTTGGCCATGGTCATACAGCTTGAAAGCTGTCAAAGCAGTATTTAAAGCCAAGTCCTCTGACTATGAAATAAAGCTCATTTACTATTCCATCCTTCTGCACTGTGAGAGGTAAAACTTATCTGCCACCAGGCTAGTGTTATACAGGAGGAGAAGTGGATTGAGTCATCCAGTTTTTTAAGCTAAATGTATATGGATGAACAATCACATCAGGAGCATCCAATGATTATCTGGATTGCATACAAATAAAGTACTGGGGTTTTTCCTATGCAAATGTCATAGATTTAGGAAATAAAAGCACCTTCAAGGTCACATAGTCAAATTCCACATTTAACACATAAGGGGAGGGAGGAGAGGGGTTGGTTGGTGACCAATCCAAGGTCAAACAGACAGTAAAAGGAAGAGTCTGGACTCAAACACCAGCTCCTCTGGCTTTAAATCTGAAATTCTTCCCACTATACCACACTGCCTCTATGGCCCATCCCCTGTTGAACACACATGCTTGGAGTCATTTTTTTCAGTGTTAGGGATGGATTCTTCCACTAAAGTTCTATTCTGATTATTCCTCATCAAAGTAGAAGGTATCTCAAGGCTGATACTTCCAGTGAAGCCAAAGCTGGGACAGGCCCCTCACACACACACATTTGGAAGGCTTTGGGTATGGGTCTGGAAATAGAATACAAAGGGTGCAGCTTGTTAAAGATTTATCTGAGAATTGGACTGTCTCCATTGGGGGATTGGAGAGTGGAACGGGTCTTACCACCAGATTGGCCACAGGGTAATAAACTCTTTTGGCCACAGAAAAGACTGTCAACCAAGCCATAAAGGGGTTGGGTTCTTTGTTGGTAGAAGGAGTGCTTACCTTTACAAAATTTCACAGATCTTGAAAAATGGTAATATAAGCAACAAGTGTTAGCTACTAGGCAGTTAGGCAGGCTGAGCTGTCAATCATCCCCACAAACAGAAAACTCAGTTAAGCATTTCTGGATGACTCATTCCCCCTCTATTCTCATGGGCCTCCCCTTCAGGGGAATAGCTTTCCCTTTCCAAACAACTCAATCCTCCTCCTTTCTTGGGACTATGACTTTCTTTTTAAACCCAAAATGCAAAATGATGGGCACAATGACTTTACACTCTTTACTGCCTGCAGTATTTAGAATCTCATGATTTTATGTGTAGATGTACCTGGGTCCTGGATTCTTTGCCAGGCTTGTAACAGTCCAATACCAGTCCCTCATTTGGCCTTGATGATTCTCAAGTATAACTTCCAAGGTTTGAACCTAATTCAGTTATGCAAGATGTCTCTCATCTCCTGAAAGACTCTCCTGTAAGACTTTCCATCTTCTTGGGTCACAGAGAAAGCTGGTAGCATAGTGACTAGAGCATGAGGCTCTGAATCAGGAAGATCAGAGTTTAAATCTGGCTTCAGCCACTTGTCAGCTCTGTGACTCTGGGCAAGTCACATAACTTCTGTTTGCCTCTGTTTCCTTAGATGTAAAATAGAGATGATGATAATAATAAAGATGAGGTTGTTATAAGGATCAAATAATATTTGTAAAGTGCCTCGCATATAAGTGCTACATGAATGCTTATTCCTCCCTGAAAGGAGAATCCACCCACATATACACCTTTCTTCCTCCCTCTCAATATGGAGAAACATTAATTAAGATTCAACTTAAAACTTTGGATTTGTTGCGCAACAATTTCATCACATTTGTTGGATTAAGAAACAAAGTGAACATTTAGAACAAAAGTGAATGCTTTCCAAGCTCACAGGGTAACAGGTTATTTAAAGTAAGTGAATTATCCATAATCCAGTTGACATTCTCTGAGGAAGAGGGGAAGACAAGTGGAAAAGAGAGTGTCACCAGTATTTCTCCCCAGGCCAAGCTGGACAAGCAGAGCAGGTTCCTGCCAAGAAATAGATGGCACTTGATTGCCTGTATCACTTCGAACTTGGCTCCCATTTCTTCAAAACTTTCCACCTCGACCCTTGGAGCCCTGTCCTTTAGTTAATTAGTTCCTGTCCAATTTGAAGAAGAGCCTTGGCCAGCCATGGTGCTCACTCCAAGTTGGCTCCTTCTTCATTCTCTAGACTTTTCCACCTTGTTCCTGAATAGATACTTCCTCCCCCAACACCTACACACTTTTGGGGGGTTTTTGTGGGTTTGTTGTTGTTGTTTTTCAGGGCAATGGGGTTTAAGTGACTTGCCCAGGGTCACACAGCTAATAAGTGTTAAGTGTCTGAGGCTGGATTTGAACTCGGGTATTCCTGAATCCAGGGCTGGTGCTTTATCCACTGCACCACCTAGCTGCCCCAACCTATACACTCTTAATCTTTTTAACATGTTATCTTTGCCCATTAGAATGTAATACCTTCTTTAAGGGTAGGGACTGTCTTTTTTGTTTTTATATTTATTCTCAGACCTTGAATAATGCTTGGCATGTAGTAATGGCTTAATAAATGCGCTCTCTCTCTCTCTCTCTCTCCCCGTATGTCTGTCTCTCTCTGTGTCTCTCTGTGTCTCTGTCTCTGTATGTCTCTGTCTCTGTCTCTCTCATCTCTCTATCACCACCCTCTCTCAGGGCTGCTCACAACTTCCCATCTGCTCTCTATGACCTTGTATTTATATATCCTGCTCAAGATGGTATCTGTTTCCTCCTTTTCTCCTTGTTTTTGTATTTAATGATAATAATTAATAACAATGACAAACATTTAAAGAATGCTTACTATGTGTCAAACACCATGCTAAGTGCTTTACATGTACGATCTCTCTTTCTACCAGATTTTTCTTTTTCCACCACAAGCCCCTTTGCCAAATGTGGAGATGGGGAGGAAGTTGCAGGAGAAAGTTGGCAGTTTAGGATGGCCCAGCCAAGTCAACTTCTTCCCACATCTCTTGAATTACTGTCCCTTGGGCATGGCCAAAAGGCCAGTGACACTGTCTCATTCATATCCCTTAGAGACCAAGAATAGCACATTTGAGAGACAGTCAGAATCAGACCTTGGTCTCCATCAATAATTCCACAATCAAAGATCTAGAGCTAGAAGTCAGCTCAGAAAACATTTAGTCTAGTTTCCATCACTTTACAGGTAAGGAAATTAAGGATCTTAGAGGTTAAGTGATTTACCCAAGGTCATACAGCTATAACAATGGAATTCAAAGTTAAATCCTCTAATTACAATCCCAGAATTCTTTCCACTAGGCAACAATGACTTTGGTATTTTATCTGGCACAGGTGGATTTCAGAGACAACCACTGAATGATTAACTCATATTTGAATAAGTTTCTGTTTGTTTTTATTTCAAACATTTCAAGCATCCATAATTTAGCTCATGTAGATACACCTTCTATTCAACCAGTCATTTAGAAAATATTTATTAAGCACTTACTATGTGCCAGACACTGAGCTGTGCTCAGTGCTGAGTGTGTTTACTATGTGCTGAGGGTACAAAGACAAATTATATTCTCTCCCCATAAGGAACACTCGCTCAAAGATATTCTATTAAAGGAAATAAGAAATACATGTAGCTCAGAGGTGCAGCAGCTAGAGATCTGGGCCTAGAATCAGTAAGACCTCAGTTCAAATCCTGCCTCAGACTGTGTGACTCTGAACAAGTTTCTTAACCTCTACTCAGTTTCCTCAACTGCAAAGTGAGAATTATAATAGCACCTACCTCCCAACGGACAAATGAGATAAGGTTTGTAAAGTGCTTACGACAGTGTCTAGAATATAGTAAGTGCTTAATAAATGTATCCCCTTTTGTAAAGAATAGATGAAGATGCCCATCTCTAACAAATATAGACATCCCACATTTAAAGATTAGATGGGAAGTTGCCCATTTCTCCATGGATCACTTAGTGGGCTGGCTCCCATAGTAGCACAGATTTCCCTTTTTTCCAGGCTTAGCCTCAAGGGTTTATCTCTAATAAATCTGAGGGTAAATAGATATATATTTTCTCAATCCCTCTCTGTTTAAATAGGATCCTTTTCATGGAAACGTCCTTGCTATTCAATTTTTTTCCTTTTTTCTTTTTTTTTCCTTTTTTTTTTTGCAGGGAAATGAGGGGTAAGTGACTTGTCCAGGGTCTCACAGCTAGTAGGTGTCAAGTGTCTGAGACCAGATTTGAACTCAGGTCCATCTGAATCCAGGACCGATGCTTTATCCACTGTGCCACCTAGCTGCACCCTTGCTATTCAATTTCAATGTACCTTCATTGCATTTGACACTTCCAAATGGAGTCAATCTCTGTTCCTCCTCCCATACATCCCAGCCTCATTGAAGCCATGGACGTTTCTCTTGTACCTCTTCAAAGATCCAGATCTTTCCCCAAATTTCTACCCATTCTAGGACTAATAACACAAATAAGAATTTAATGGCTACCAGGTTTTTAAAAATATATAAAGTGGAGAATAAAAGGACAGCGATGAAAGGGCAGAAAGCCCTTAATGGGATCGGTTCATGTGGACAGAAGAAGCCAGTACTCACAAGGCTGGTTGGAGAGGATGAATCAACTTCTTCAACCCCCACTCCTCAAACATCCTCCCTTTTAGAAAGTATAAACCAAAGCTCAAAGGAGTTTGTCAATTAATAGGAGCTGTTCCCTCACCAAGTATGAAGTGGGAGGAAAGGGAGATGGCTGGGAGACGGGCTTGCAATGTTCACCAATTATTGTTCTCAGCTCCTACCAAGTCTCTTTGGCACCTCACCAGTCTAATCAGCAGTGATAGCAACTTGTCAAAGTTTCATAAGGGGAAAGAAACGAGAGACCCAGAAACTAGACAAGCTGCCCACACATGTGCCTCCAAGATGGATTTTGAACTCTCCTCTTCTGGTTCCTCTCTCCCAGAATTCTCCAAAACATGATGCCATAAATCCAAGATCAAACGTCATCAACTGGTGAACTCTAGGATAGTGTCTGTCAGAGTCTCTTATCTCCAGAGTTCTGGGTACTATATTTTAAGGACATTGAAATTCTGAGCATGTTCAGAGGAGGTTATTCGGTGTATGAGATGACTAGAAACTACTTGACAAGAGGATTAGTTAAAGAAAACCTGAACATTTACTCTGGATAAGAGACTACTTAGAAAGAAGTAATTGCTGTCATCAATATTTGAAGGTGTTGAATAAAAGACTCTTAAAATAATAGATTTAGAATGGTAAGGGACCTTAGAGGTCAAAGAGGTCAACCATTTTGCTTTGAAGATGAAGAACTAAAAAACAGACAGGTTGAATGACTTTCCCAAGGTCACACAGATAATAAGTAGATGGATTGGAAGTTGAATCCAGGTCCTATGATTCCAAGTCAATTACTCTTTCCACAGCATTATTCTGTCTACCTTATTTTACTTATGAGGAACCCCCTTTGACATCACACAGCCCCCAACTTGCACTATTAGTTTGGATCCACAGAGTGACATCTGCTACCTGGTGCTAGGGGTAACTCTGAGGGTGATTACTCCTAATATTCTAGCTTATGAGCCCCGCCATATGTATGCTTCCTATTAACAATCAACTATTAGACTACATTAATTCATTTGAAAAGAATCAACTAATATAGCAAGAACATTGATTGTATAGCATTCCTCTTCAAACTTCAAATAGTTATAGTCTATCAAATGGAAGAAGAATAACATAATCTTAAATGTAGAATTGTAGTGGAGAACATGTGTCATGAACACATGTGGCCAAGACAAGCCACAATTCAGAACCAGTGTCCTTTTCTTTATCTAGAAAGACCTTAAGAGGTTCACTGTGGGAAGAGGATTTGTGTCAGTGATGGATGAATAATTTCAATGCCTAACTGGCATTGCTCCTTATGCTGCACAGTGTCTCTGCTGGAAGTATTGGAGTTAAGCAGGTGTCTCAGAATATTGGGCTGAGGACTTCCTTATAGAATACAACATCTCTGCTGGAAAAGGAGATCCACTGGACTCCCTGTGTTCACTCTTCAAAGGGCAGATGTAGTCTCCAACACTTCCAGTTCCAGGCCTGGCTGGATGCTACAGTTATCCTTTTCAATTGGAGTATTATAGCATTCTTTCAGAAATAGCAGAGACCCCTAGTCTGAGACTGGAAGAATTCCTTCCCATTACATTCACTTAGGACCTAGGGTCTGAGGTTTGTTATCTCCCAAGCATAGCATAGGAGAGGTATGCCCTCTCTTCTTTGACAATTTTTCCTGGTTCAGAGCTGTGTTTTACCAGTGAGACACCTCTCCTTGGCTTGTGGTAACTACTCCAATTACATCACATCTCACTCCCTGACAGGTACTATTTGATCTAACGACATTGGCTTCCTGGCTGTTCTACAAACAAAACACTCTATGTCTTGGCTCTGGGCTTCTCTCTGGCTGTCTCTCATACCTGGAATACTCTTCCTCTTTGCTATGAGACTACTGACCCCCCTGGCTTCCCCTAAATCTCAACTAAAATCTCACTTTCTACAAGAAGGTTTCCCCAATGCTTCTTAATTCCAGCAGTTTCCCTCTGTTAATTATTTCCTATTTATCCTAGCATATATTTGTTTGCATATCACCTCCCCCATTAAATTGTAAGCTCCTTAAGGGCAAGGTCTTTCTTTTGCCTCTTTTTGTAGCCCCTAAACTTAGAACAATGCCTGGCACATGTTAGGTGCTAAATAAATGTTGATTTATTTGATTGATTTCCCAGTTTTCTATTGGATCTCATGCAAAAGAGTGATTTAGGGACAACAGGGAAGCTAGGTGGTGTAGTGGATAGAGTGCTGGGCCTGGAATCAGGAGACTCATTTTCCTGAGTTCAAATCCAGCCTAAGACACTTCCTAGCTGTGTGGCCCTGACCCTGTTTCCCTCAGTTTCCTCAGCTGTAAAATGAGCTGGAGAAGGAAATGGAAAACCACTCCAGTCTCTCTGCCAAGAAAACCCCAAATAGGGTCAAGGAAAATTGGACAGGACTTAAAACACCTGGATAATAAAAGCAAGACAGTCTGTGGTCTGGGGGCAAATTCCTGCTTCTGTTGCCTTTTCATATGCAACTGAACTATTCTAAGACCCAACAAGGTCTCAGCTACTCCAAAAATGCTTCATGTATACCTGAAAAGGGGCTTCTCTCCAACATTCCATTTTCTCAGTCTTTGCTCCTTGTGACCTTCGGCTTCAATGAAGTCAAGACAGGGCATACATACCTTTACCCCAGAGACAAAGACCTTCTCAAGGTAAGGAAAACCTTCCTCCCACAGAAAGTAGTGAGTTCTTCATCCCCAGAGGTCTCCTGGATAACCACTTGTCAGGAGAGTTGTGATGGGGATTTAGGGTTTGGGTTTTTGGTAGGGGTCTGACCAGATGAACTGTGGGGTCCCTTCCAATTTTAAGATTCCCTGATTCTACATTCCAGTGGCTCAGATTACATCCCCCAAAGGTCACACCTGTTTGGTGTCTAGTGACTGATATTGTTACTCAGTTTTGTGGGTTCTCCAGATTCCAATGGGCTCCAGCCCAGGAGATATCTACTTTCTGAGCTGATCCTGATCCAGCTCCCTAATCACAAGCATTCCCCAACAACTATCACTCTCCTGCACCAAAATTTAGCAGACACTGTAATGACATCTGCATCATTAATCACAAAGGACAATGGAGCTGGAGACTTCACAGAGAGCACTTTTACCAACTAGATGTCCCCAGCTGGAAGACCCAATTTGGTCTTTGAATCTGCTTTTGTTACAAGCCCCTGACCTCTCTTCTGGCATTTTCCTTCAACCCTGTGGACTGTGTTCCTGTGACGGTTTTCCTAAGTGAAACAATTGCTTGTTTTAATGAATACTGTCAGGCTTTTACGTTCCACTATGTCCTTCCAAATCTGTCTCTGTTTGCCAGGAGAACAGGACAGCGGGGGCATGCCAGGGCTTCCTTTCTCTGTAGAGTAACTGTCTTGTAGAGTTTGGTGCCCTACAGAAGCTCAATCAGGACCAAACTGGACATTGAGCCCTGGCTACAAGCCCCGATCCCGAAGCCCTCTCAGCAAACACCCACCACAGATGAATTGGTAATGTCTGGGTGTTCAAATCACTGCTTTTATATCCTTATGGTTTCTCCTAGGGAAAAGAAACCAAGGCAGCATTTGAATCTTGGGCTCTGCCACTTAATTACTAAGTAACCTTGAGAAAGTCACAGGATCATAAAATCATAGGATTTAGTACCGAGCCTCAATCTCCCCCTTGTAAAAAGAGGAGCTTAAAGGCAAAGCTCTCTTTTTGCTCAAACATTTTATGATTCTGTAATCTCTTTAATTCTATGATCCAACAAACTAGAAAGACTGAAAATAACAGAACACCCCAGCATGGGCATCGGCAGGGTACAGAGGAGGTGTGATAACTGGGGACTAGAGCTCTTACTTGTTTCAGCAGCTTCCTTCCACCTGTCTGTCCTTCATTGTGGTGTTCTGAAAGTTTTTACAACAAAGACCTGCATTGCAGCATGCGGTGGCTTCCCTGTCCTCTCCCTCCTCCTCCCCGCCCCATCCAGCCCCCTCTCCCCACCAATCCTTTATTCTTAAAGCTCTCTTTTCTAGTATGAAAGTTTGGGGATTCTACCAACCAGGAGAGCTATAAAAAGAAAGGGGTGGCTTGTAGGGAAGAGCAGGAAAACCCTGGAGGGGACTAGGCGGGAGCCCTAGGGGAATGTTTGAAGAGCTAAGATGTGTATCCATCTTTCTAAAATGATTCCTCTTTAGTCATCTCAGACCTTTGTGAAGCAGCTGTTCAGCAATGACCAGCCAGGCCTTCTGATCCGGAGAGGTCATGTTCCAAATGAGCTCAGGCGGTAGCCCTGACCAAACCCTGCCTCCCTGCCTGCTGTCCTTCGCTTTGGCCCCAGGGATGGGGAACCTGAGCCAGACCAGGACAGTCCAAAGGGTATCTCTCACATGGAAGCCTCCCACTGAGGCTGGTTCACAGGCAGAAAACTGGTTAAAAGGGTGGGCCAGGTGTAGTTTTCTTTTTTCTCCCAAGTCCTTCCAAAGAGGAAAAAGCAGAAGATGGGAGAAAAGGCAGGAGAAAAGAAAGGGGGAGACAATAAAATGCTTGGCAGCCTCCCTCTGATGTGACTGAAGTCCGGGTTGGGTGCCAACTTTCCCTACTGCAGTGTAAATTAAAATGCTTGAACTACAGTGACAGACACAGAGAAGGGAGCCCCATATGGTTCCCTACAGCTCAAAGCAGCGGAACATCATGGAGGGAGGGGAAGGAAGGGAGGGAAAGGAGGAGGGGACAGACGACACCAGAGAGAAAAGAAGAAAAAACAATCACAAAAATTGCCAAACGTTGGGAGAGCCCATGCAGTAAAATGTTTCTGGGAAGCTGGTGCAGACCAGAAAGTGATGGGCTTCTGCTTGCATAGTCCCAAAAAGCATCACTGCTCATAGCCACTGACCTGAGAGCAACACACCAAAACTCTGAGGGGGCCCTCACCAAACTCTGAAGCTCTTTTCTGCTCCCTGACCCTTGTCCATCTCTTCTCTGACTCGGGAAGATGGAAAGTTTGTGAAAGTTTTAGGACGGGGGCAAACTCCACCCATTGCCATAGAATTTTTTTTATTTGGAAGGAACCTCAGGTCATCTAATCCAGGGGTGTCTTAACCTGGTGATTTTGGTGTCATGGACTCTGTTGGCAGTCTGGCAAAGCCTATCTATTCATCCTTCGGATCAGCATAAAATAAAATACATAAGATTACAAGGAAAATATATTGAAATAGTTATCAAATTTACTAAAAAAAAAAAAAAATAGACCTTTGGTTAGGAACCTAATTCCAATTCAACCTTTACTCAGAAGGAATCCTATTGACAACATTCCCAACAAATAGGCACACTGGCTCTGCATAAAGATGGCCAGCAATATGAAATTCATTACTTCTTTTAAAAATTGACATTTTTTGTTTTTACATTAATAATAAGAGCTAGCATTTCTGTTTTAAAGTTTACATGTATTATCTCCTTTGATTCCCACAGAAACTTGTTGAGAAAGGTGCCGTTATTAGCCCCATTTTACAAATGAGGAAACTGAGGCTGAGAGAGGTTAAAATGACTTGCTCAGGATCACATAGCTAAGTGTCTGAGGCAGGATTTGAACTTAGATATTCCTGATTTTAGGCCAGGTGCTTTATCCACTAGCCACTAGTGGTGTTTTAGCCAACACATTGACTTCATAATATATTATGCTCCTTTCAACTATTCAGAAAGCCATCTCTTGAAAAAAGAATAAATCAAAAAAGAGATGGAGGAGGAGCAGTTCAGCAAAACTAACCAACACTTAATCAAGTCTGAAAATATATACACTATTCCATACACACAATCCTTCACCTCTGCAAAGAAGAGATGGAGGTGTATCTTCCCTTCTCTTCACCAGGGCAAAGACTGATCATCCCAAGTACACAGAATTAGATTGACAGGGCAGGGAAGGGAGGAAGGTTATCCTTTCTATGTATGTTGTGTATTTTCCTACTTATACTAACTTAATTTTGTATTAGTTCAAATAAGTCTTCCCATGCTTCTCTGGTTCCTCCATAGTCATCATTTTTATGGTGCAATAAAATCCCATTAAATTTAGGAACCACAAGTTGTTTAGCCATGCCCCAATTGAAGATCCTCTATTGCATTCCAGTTCTTTGCTACTGTGAAAAGTCTTTCTTTGGCTCTTTTGGTATATAAAGAACCATCCATACTTTGGGATTCACCTTTATATACTTTTTTCCCCTTTATATACTTTTGAACAGCATTAGCTGAAAAGAAGTTTCCCCTTACACAGAAGGGAGCTATGCCACATTCCTGCAATCTCTACCGTAGCTCCTACCTTCCACATTAGAAATTTTCAAATACTTAAAAGATAGTGACTGCATTCCCGCAATACAAGTCTTCTTTCATATTAACTACTAACCCCAGTTCTTCAAATAATCCTTATATGGCATGGTTCCGTGGTTCTTGTTATTCGGTTCACCCTCCCCTTGGGAAAATTTTGCTCTGGTCAGAACAGAGTCCCATATAATTTTGTCCCAGAACTCAAGCTTGTGTTATTTTATGTCATCTTTTTTGTTTATTTGAAAATCGACCTCGGTTTGATAGACATGGAACAAACCTGGAGAATAGCAAGAGGGTCACAATTACTTACTCGCAGCCGGGTTGAGCTATGAGCACAGAAATAAAGGAAACATGGAAGTTGGTATTCAGGTGTGAAGCCTCTAAAGATAGGACAGCTGCACTGGTCATTCAAAGATGCAATTCCATTCACAAATCCATATTTAATCAATCCAGACCTTTGAGGGTATGTAAATGCCAAAGGCCCAGCTAGATTCAGAATTATAAGTAGAATAGGGTTATGTCCCGGGGCGTCATCACTTGTAGGCTTTAAGCAGGTAGAAATAATTGAACTTAGAACTAAGTTAGCAAGAATAATTAGTTAATAGTACAGAGCAAACAGATGGGGGCATTTCCTTTCTGTGTTTCACTGCCCACTGATGTAGAGCCTTCCCAGGGGAATTCCTCCCCAATCTAGTCCTTCCATATTCTTTCCTTTGGCGTTAGTCTCCTGAGCAACCCCAGGTTCTCTGTCCCCCCAATAAGAGGCTCCTTCATGAAGTCTTTCATCTGGACATCTGAGTTCTCTTCTCCACAATTTAATTTGTCTTAAATAGTCAATTTGAGGACACCTTTCATGTTTCTTGTTCCATTCCATTTTTGTGCTACTTATCCCATACACCAGAACTGCTAATTACCAGCTCTGGCTAGAGCATCACAGATCAAATGTCTATATAATATGTGGGGGCTGAGATAACAACAACAGCTAAGACTCATATAGCACTTTAAGGTTTGCAAAGTGCTTTACATATTGTCTCATTGGATCCTTACAACAACCCTGTAAATTAAATGTTAATAGCCATTTTATAGTTGAGAACAACACTGAAAGTGACCGGCTTAAGGTGACATAACTAGTGTCTGAGGTGGGATTTGAACCCAGGTTCTGACTCCAATTCCTATACTCCATCGACTGGACCACATAGACTGAACATATTCACTCACCTTTATTTTTAATCATAATGTCTGCTTATGTGCTCAAAGCACTTTATGATTAACAAAGTATATTCACATGATCTCATTTATTCTTTTTTGTCTGTGTGGAAATAATAAGGGTTAAATTACTTGCCCAGAGTCACACAGCTAGTAAGTATCTGAGGCTGGATTTGAATTCATGTCCTCCTGACTCTAGAGCTGGAACTCTATCTACTGCACCACCTAGCTTCCCCAATCTCATTGATTCTTTACAATGGTTTTGTGAGGTTGGCAGCCCAAGCACTATTATCCCCATTTCACAAATAAGGAGACTGAGGGGCAGAGAGGTGAAATGATTTGCCCATGGTCACATTGAAGCAGGAACTGAAGTCTTCTGACTCATCTTGACTTTTAATTAGGGCAAAAACTATCATCTGGAACTAGATAAAAGAATTTGATGATGTACTTAACTAAACCTGGCCCTAAGGGGCTGAAGCTATCTCATAGATGATATATGTGTCCATATGCATGTATGTTTTGACCCATATCAGAAAAGGAAGGCATCTCAAAGAACCCCAAGGTTCTCTGATTCCAAATATTTTTACCATTATACCATGTACTTCCCATTGCACCATAAAGTCCCTTTTGGCAGTGGTATTTAATTACTTTGGGTCTAAAACTTTGTTTGCGGGGCAGCTAGGTGGCACAGTGGATAGAGCACTGGCCCTGGAGTCAGGAGTACCTGAGTTCAAATCTGGACTCAGATACTTAACACACACTAGCTGTGTGACTCTGAGCAAGTCACTTGACCCCAATTGCCTCACTAAAAAAAAAAAAATTAAAACTTTGTTTGGACAGATACAAATCCTGTGTTTTCCTTTGTTTTTTAATAACATCTGGGATTCCGTTACTAATATATTATAAACAAGTGAATTCAGTCAGTTGCTTTCAAAATAATGATTTTATGGGGAAATGGATCAATGCATAGAACCCCTAAGCATTCCAGATATAATAAAGATATGCATTTGATAAATGTATAGACAGTAAGAATGGGAGACATGTTATTTAGTAGGGGGAAGGGAAAGGAATAAGCCTTTACATAATGCCAACTAGGAGGCAGGCACTGTGCTAAACATCATCGTCATCACAATCAGCAGCAGCAGCACCGTCATAACACAGCTCACATTTCTATTACACTCATTATGTGCCTGGCACTGTGGTAATTATCCCATTTGATCTTCACAAGAACCCTGGGACATAGGTACTATTATTATCCCCATTTTACAGATGAGGAAACTGAGGCATATAGAAGTTAAGTGACTTTCCCAGGGTCACACAGATAGGTAGTAAGTAACTGAAGCCATATTTGAACTTGGGTCTTCCTGACTCCAAGCCCAACACTCTATTCTTTGTACCATTAGCTGCCTAAAATAACCAGAGTTAAGAAAATTTGTTTATAGTTTGTCTAAAATATGGACTTAGATCTAACCTAATCCCAGAAAATGTGTTCAATTCCATTGCATTATAGACCAACATTTCTAAAGCTCTGAAATTATAGGGGAAAAAAGAAAACAAGTGCTATATCTATGGGACAAGTAGGTGGTACAGTAGATAGAGTGCTGGGCCTAGAGTCAAAAATACTTCCTGAATTCAAATCTGGCCTCAGACACTTACTAGCTGTGTGATTTCTGGGCTAGTCACTTAACTCTGTTTTCCTCAGTTTCCCCATCTGTAAAATGAGCTGGAGAAAGAAATAGCAAACCACTCCAGTATCTTTGCCAAGAAAATCCCAAATGTGGTCATCTAGAGTCAAACACAACTGAAAACACGTAAACAACATGATCTACATGTAGAGGAAAGATACATTTTGATCTATTAGACAAATAGAAGAAATTATTGGGGATAAGATAAATGTTAAGAGGCAGTATGTTATAGCAGATAGAGGCTGACTTTGGGTTCAAGAAGACATGGATTCAAGGCTTGCCTGGGTAGACAAGTCACTTACCTTTCAATGGCCTCTTTCAACTTTATAAAGTGTCAGTGTAAGTGCCAATCTGCATTGGTAGAAGGAATTCCACATCCATTATTCCCTTTGCCAATAAAATCTCCAACAAGGTATCTTTTAAAAAGCAGATACTTTTGATTACATGGAAATTAATATTGTTTATACAACAAGAAACAATATAATCAAGATAAATAGATATATAAGAGCCTGGACAAAATATAGCAAACATAACAGATAAAAAGTGCTTTTGAAATTTATAAACAATTCATAAAAATATTAAGGACAAAACCTAATCTCCAGAGAACAAATGGTAAATATATGTGAAGAGGCAACTTACAAAAGAGGACACACAAACTGTAAATAATCCTTTGAAAAAGATGTTCAACCTCACAAACAAATGCAAATTTAAAAAAACTTTAGGGCCGGCTAGGTGGTGCAGTGGATAAAGCACCGGCCCTGGATTCAGGAGTTCCTGAGTTCAAATCTGGCCTCAGACACTTGACACTTACTAGCTGTGTGACCCTGGGCAAGTCACTTAACCCCATTGCCCTGTAAAAAAAAAAAAATCTTTAGATACTACTCCACAACCATTAAAATGGCCAAAAAATAATTTGAAAATTTGAAAAACTCAATGTTGATAAAGCAAAGAAGAAACCTGTACACCCCTACTTTGCTGTTGGCATTATGAACTGTTAATATTCTTTTAGAGAGCAGCCGAGCCATATACTGCAAAAGTTATACAAGTAATCATACCCTTTGACTAACAATCTCATCATTTTGAATAAGCACAATATTATTGAAAACAGAAACAAAATATATGTGCTCAAAGAAATTTCATGCATCATGATTAATTATTGCAAAAAGAAAACAAAACACTCCAGAACTGGGAAAAACAGAAATGTATAATTAACTGAATAAATTGTGGTCTGCCAATAAAATGGGATAATGTAACATAATAATGGCTAGCATTTGTGTAGTGCTTTAAGATTGGCGAAGCATTTTACAAACATCTCATTTAATATGACAAAGATTGGTAAATATAAGTAATATAAATAAATATGGAAAGAACTACATGGAATAATTAAAAGAAAAGAAAAAAACAAGAGAGTATACATCGACTAAGACTATATAAAAGAAAAAATACCCAGAGATAAATTGACAAGAGTAAAATTTTAAAGGATATGAAGGAAATAACTGAATAGTTGTTATATACATTTGGTGATAATAGACTGAAGGACTACACTCATTGACATAGCTATACAGCTCAACATCTTCTCTCCGCAACTTATGGGTTTAGAACATTGAAAAACACTTACCCTGGGGCAGCTAGGTGGCACAGTGGATAGAGCACTGGCCCTGGATTCAGGAGGACCTGAGTTCAAATCCAGCCTCAGACATTTACCACTTAACTAGCTGTGTGACCTTGGGAAGTCACTTAACCCCAATTGTCTCACCCCCAAGAAAGAAAGAAACAAACAAACAAACAAACTTACCCAGAGTCACACAGATGGTTTTTGGAGGAGGCTGGGCTTGTCTTACTGATTCTGAGGCTAGCTCTTGATAATATTGTTGTTATTGTTGATTTGTTTCAGTTATGTCCAACTTCATGATCTCATTTGGGGTTTTTTTGGCAAAGATAATGGAGTGGTTTGCCATTTCCTTCTCTGGCTCATTTTACATATGAGGAAACTGAGTTAAACTGGGTGAAGTGACTTGACCAGGGTCATACAGCTAGTATATGTCTTAAGACCAGATTAAAACTCAGGTCTTCTTGACTCCAGTTTCAATACTTTAAACAGCAGTCATCATCTTATTGAAGGTAAATAGTTGTAAAGTTGGCTGAATTGGCATTTTTATTCTTAATTTCATTTAAAAATTTCACAGGATGACAAATTTTTTAAAAGCTAGTCTTCCTGAATTCTAAAAGCAAAAAAAGTTCTTCAGCACTTCAGCACTTCATGACCACTTTTCAGTTATATTGTGAATGGGGTTCTTGTTACAGTATGGGATAGACTAGAGGACTCTTTGATGCCTTCCAAAACTGGAATTCTAGGAAACAGGATGTTTGTGCTCATGTGTATATGTGTGAATGTGCATTGGTAAAAAAAACTGCTCTATGTGTAGACAATGAGTAACCTACACACTCAAAATATATGGGTTGAATGAATGTGTTACACAGGCTCTGGGGCTCACTATCCTAACCCCAGTTGCACTGACAATTTGGGTTTCCAGAAGGCATCTGAGTACTGCTTCCTTTTCAGTTCTAGGTATAACCTTGAGGGGCTAGAGTTTCTAATATTATCACTCAAGAGCCCACGTCTGATTGTGTTCTTCCACCAACCAACATCAATTAGCTTTTACATAGGGATATTTACTGAGAAGGTATATATGTTATATAAATCCATGTGTGTGTGCGTGTGTGTGTGTGTGTGTGTGTGTGTATAATAAATATACAGGCACACACAGACACACATATATACATATATACACAAGCATATATGTATATACGCATGTGTGTATGAATTATGTGTATACATACATACCTTAAGTACAAAGAAATCCCCCCAAACCTCTATACACACTCATTCAGTCCCCAGGGAGAATGGACTCTAATTCTAATCACCAAAAGTGATTGCTATAACCGAAGGGGTGGGGAGGGCTTGGAGTATGTCCTTGCCTAGTGTGATAAAATAATGGGACTTGGCAGACGCTCAGGAGCTCCCACCTGAAGTTTGATTTGGAATTGATTGAATTGGGTGAGACTGAGAGACTGAGAACCTACTTAATGATGATTAAATCAGGACCACACCTGGCCAGCCCTGAGTAGGGTATTGTTCTCAGAAGTTGAACCTAGTTAAGGTTGATTAAATTGAGACTACACATGGCCAACCCTGAGTGGGGTGTGTTCTCAGAGGCTGTGAACTGACACATCAACAGGAGACCACTCTCAGCCAATCAACTTGAAGAACCTCCCATTTCTGGGAGGAGGACAGGAAATAGGAAGCTGAGACATTGGCTTGGTGGCAGAAACTTCACATGGGCTACTAGGAAAGCTAGGATTTCCATGCTATAAGGAATCTGTTCTCAATCTTTCTCTTTCTTTACTATCTTCTAATATATCATTAAGCAAATCCTTAAAAGCCTAAACTCTTCCTGAATTTATCAGTGATTTTAGCCAGTCTCCCCCCAAAACTAGGGGGGACAGATTAGAACCCACATTTAGATTTTAAACAACACACTAGAGTAGATAAAGTACCAGACCTAGAGTCAGGAAGATCTGAGTTCAAATTTATCTTCAGACACTTACTAGCTATGTAAACCTGGGTAAGTCACTTGCCCTCTATTTATGCCTCATGTTCCTTGTTGGTAAAATGGGGATAATAATAGCACCTACTTCCCAGGGTTGTTGTGAAGTGCAACCAAAATTATATTTCTAAAGTGCTTAGCACGGTGCTTGGCACATAGTAAGCACTATACAAATGTTAGCTACTATTTTTTTTTTTACATTCGCCACCAACTTCACTTATGGCATAGCCATTGGACAAGCCCCTTGCTCCAGCTGTCTGGTTGATTCCCTGCTGGAACAGGTCAAGCAGATCACTCTTCAAGGCCAACTCTTTACCAGACTTGGCTATTTCTGCTACTGACTCTGGTTTCTGAGGACACCATTGATGGTTCTTCTGATTTTTTTAATCACTAGTCTGTTCCATCTTCAAGATTCATTCACCTAAGATGAGGAAAGAACAGAGGAGTCATGGTATCATGGACATATTGCAACCAAGTGGGGAGATAAGGCAGTCATAGTAGCTCACAGTAAGTCATTTTCTCTCCTTCTACCCAGAGACCTACAGCACTTCTTCTTCTTCTCCCAAAAGCTACTAGCGATGGCTTAGAAGAGAGAGTTCTTCATCTGAACATTTTGTGTACACATTTAGTTCCAGGTCAAAACCTATAACTTTTTATTTCTATGTAGTAAGCCAATAGGAAACAGAGGATCCTTATGATTTGAAATGGAGGGGAAAGTGACCCTTCCAGTATGCATTTCTGGAAGCAGGGTCACCTTGTCTCCATCTGGATTGGCAACAGCCAGAGGAGATTGGGCATGATCTAAATACTGGGTTTCAACTGGCCAGTCCCTCACCCATTACTAATGAAAATTGAATTAGCCTAAAATTCCCTTCCCTATCCCCTGTCCCCATAAAGAGATCCCTAGCCTTGCCAATGTAAAAACCTTATCCCTCAACTATTCTTACTTTGCTATACATATTCTCCTCATTGATAAGGTGTCTCTTTCTGTGCTGCCTATTGACTTATACCTATAATTTTCTTGTTCAGGCCATTGCACCTACACAAAATTGAAAAGATATGAATCTAATAACTTATTATAAAAACCAATAATCATGAGCATTTCCCTTCCCCTGAAAGATAATTTATGTTGCCTACCTAGCCTTTGGGAAGAAGAAAATAATTTCCTTCACATGAATCAGGTTTTTGCATTGGTTAGATGTGAGTAGAGAAGGCCTGATGGTTCTACGGGTTCTAAAGAAGTCCATAAAAGAGCATAGGACCACAACTAGCCCTCATGGACAGATGACACATTCATGAACAGAGTAACCAGAGGCCTTACAAAACTAGGAATGTCTATGGGAAACCACAAACCAACACAAGTCTTTACATTCAATTTGGATCAGATTTCCAGACTGAAATAGGATCCCATCTGGTTCATTAAAATTCTTCCCAGTTTAAAAAAATAAATAAATAAGGTCCAGAAAGCTTCTCCATTGAAAATAAATATAAGGCCTGGTAGGTTGAGACCCTACTATTCAAATGGTTTTGGCTTCCTCACGCTGAAGCCCAGGATCCCTTGATGACATAAAGAGTAAACTTGGGGAATCTAGGTGGCGCAGTGGATAATGCACCAGCCCTGGATTCAGGAGGACGTGAGTTCAATGCTTGCACCCTGTAGATGTTCTTAGGGGGAAAAAAAAAGATCTGAGATGACAGAATAAAGTACAGGCCTGAGGAAGCATAGGGTAGCAGAAAGAGCCTCAGGGCAGGATTCTAGATAGCAACGTGTACCCTCTTCAGATACAAAAGGATGGGGGCAGCTAGATGGTGCAATGGATAAAGCACCAGCCCTGGATTCAGGAGAACCTGAGTTCAAATCCAGCCTCAGACACTTGACACTTACTAGCTGTGTGACCCTGGGCAAGTCACTTAACTGTCATTGCCCTGCCCCCCCCCCAAAAGAGTACTCTATGATTAAAGGTTTCTTATTTGAATAAAAAGAATGAATGGATATACTAGATCACCTTATCCATTAGAGTGGTCAGATTTGTCAAATACAGCCTAGATCATATGAAAGAATTTGTTTTCTAATTTCTGGATGAGGAAATAAAAATAATAGGCCATATTTAGTGAAGGAGATTATTGGTATCAGAGTTCCAAAATACCTTAATTTATGTATAAGTTTGCATATCTCTTTCAATCTTGCTCCAAATGATATTGTCTCTTAAATTTAATATGCAAGTGTAGGCAATTTGTGTTCAATTAGATATCTATACTATTATTTCAATGTAGGATTTATTTATATAGAAAAGGTATATTGGCATCTGGAAACATTGTCACGTCTCAGTTTTATGTACCAGGAGAAGAAACTAATTGGCCTATGTTTTATAAACTGAGAAAACTTCCCAAGTTTTTGGCATAAGGCCTAGGAGAAACTCACTAATCTCCAGGGGACATACTTTACAAATTCAACCTTATCTCAGTGAGGGCAAATCTTCATGTGAATGGACATTTTACTGCTAGCAGGTGTTTTACCGACCCCAGTTCAGCATGTGGTCACATTCATTGCCACATTGATCCCCAGAAATAGACAAGACCCTTCTCAGCCCATATATATGCTTTTGGAGACATTTCTCTAGTTATGGAGATGCAGAATTAATGCAGAAAGAAGACAAGCAGGGAGAGACTTGTGATCAGAGCTTCTGGCTTATCCCAGTGAGAACATATTGGACTAATGAGGAAACCAGGACACCTGGTTGATATCCTGATGATGAGACATCTGTTGTTGAAGAGAAACTCAGAACAAAATGAGAAGAGAATGGCTCAATGGCATAAGATTCATTAGTGCATGGTCCTGAACTCTGCACTGTTTCCCTCACTTAAGAGGAGATTAGCCATAAAGAAAGCCAATTGCTCCAATCTGACTTACAGATGTCCCATTTCATCGAGTGGCTTCTGCTAGGGACTGCTATGTAGGAGTCATCTCTTCCTCTAATTTCATCTATAGTTATTGGAAAAACTATTCCTCACACACTGTACCTATAAAATCGAAAGATCAGAGAGTTCCCCAGACTTCAATTGAAACTTATATTTTGAAGGCAAAACAATTTTATGAAAGTAAAAATTTTATTGGTGCTTATTTTTTAAATGAATATCTGTCACTCTTCCAATGACTGTGTATTTGAGTATGCATGCCTCTATGCATGCATGCACATACACACATACACAGACACATACCCATACACACAAACCCTTCCTTGTAATAAAAAAGTACACTTAAACAAAGTAAAGGAAACATATCAGCCATTCCTGGCAATATATGACTCATTTCATACCTAAACACAGTCACTTCTTGACTTCATGGTCAATCCCCTGATGTGGTGATAGCTCCCATCATTTATCAGAGTTCTGTTATCTTTTAATATTGGTTTCCTTTACATTAGTGTGGTTACCATGTAAATTGTTCTCTTGCTTCTACTTACTTTATTCTGCATCATTTCTTTGAAGTTCAATATCATTTTTGGTACTATATTCTTCCTCAATACATTTCTTTGTTAGTTCCTACCAGATTGCCAAAGAAACAACCATTGATTGGTTAAGTGCTAGTTTATTAATTTAATATTTTCTCTATTGATATTGTCTTCCCTTTTTCTTTTCACTGTTGAATGTTAGAGATTTTCAATACAACCATCACAGTTATAGGGATTCAGTGCTCATCCTTTCATCATTGGAACAAACATAATGGTAAATGCAACTTCATAGATACTTTCTCTTGGAATGTGCCTCCTATTGTAAGATGCACCTTGTCAGCCATCAATTAACTAAAAATCATCTATTAAGAGCCTATTATGTGCCAGGCAGTGCTTAAGCACTAGGACTACCAAAAAAAGGTCAAAAAAACCCAGTTCCTGCCCTCAAGGAATTTACACAATCTAATAGGGGGACAATATACAAACAAATATATACACAGCAAGCTATGTGCAGAATAAATAGGAAATAATTAACAGAGGGAAGCATTGGGGGAGGCTTCCTGTAAAAGGTGGGATTTTAGTTGGGGTACAAAGGAAGCCAGGATTGTCAGGAGTCAGAGGTGAGGAGGGAGAACATTTTGGGTATGGGGGAGAGTCAGGGAGAATGCCTAGAGCAGAGAGATGGAGTATCTTGCTTGTGGAACTGCCAGGAGGCCAGTGGCACTGCATCAAAGAGCATGTGTTGGGGAGTAAGGTGTAAAATGACTGAAAAGGTGGGAGGGAGCTGGATTATGAAAGGTTTGGAATGTCAAACAGAACATATTTTATTTGATCCTGGAGGCAATGGGAAGTCACTGAGGTTTATTGAGGAGAGAAGGTGACAAGATCAGAGCTGAGTTTTAGGAAAATCACTTTAGAGGCTGAATGTAGGATAGATTGGAGTGAAGAGAAACTCAAGGTAGGTAGACCCATCACCAGCACATAATCAAAGTGTGAGGTGATGAGGGCCTCACCAGAGTAGTGGTAGGGTCAGAGCAGAGAAGGGGATTTATTCAGGAGATGTTACAAAGGTGAATTTTAAAAATAATTTTAACATTTGTATTTGAAGTTTTGAGTTCCAAATTCTATCCTTCTTCCTTCCCTCCTTGAGATGGTAAGCAATCAAATAGAAGGTATACATGTGCGATGATGTAAAACATCTCCATATTAGTCATTTTTTACAAGAACACTTGAATAAAAGAAAAAGAAAGAAGGTGAAAAATAGCATGCTTCAGTTTATATTCAATCAAGATCAGTTCTTTCCCTGAAGGCAGATAGTATGTTCATCATCAGCCCTTTGGGATTGTTGTCTATCATTGTATTGCTGAGAATAGCCAAGTCATTTACAACTCTTCATAATACAATATTACTGTTACTATGTACAATGTTCTCCTGGTTCTGCTCACTTCATTATGCATCAATTCATATAAGTCTTTTTAGGTTTTTCTGAAATCATCCTGCTTGTTATTTCTTATAGCACAATAATAATATTCCATCACACTCATATACCACAGCTTGTTTAGCCATTCCCCAATTGATGCACATTCTTTTTATTTCCAGTTATTAGCCACCACAAAAAAGAGCTGCTATATTTTTGTACAAATAGGTCCTTTCCTCTTTTTTTGGATGTATTTGAGATATAAACTTAGCAGTGGTATTGCTGGATCAAAGGGTATGTACCTTATAGCCCTTTGGGCATAGTTCCAAATTACACTCCAGAATGATTAAATCAGTTCACAACCGCACCAACAGTGCATTAGTGTCCCAGTTTTCCTACATCCCCTCAAATACCCAATAATTTCCACAAAGATGAAATTGACAGGCCTTGGCAGCAGATTGGATAGGGGTGTGGTGATAGTGAGGAATCCAGGATGACATCTAGGTCGTGAGCCTAAGGGACTACAAGAATGGTGTTGCTTTCCACAGCAATAGAGAAAAGGATGTGGGAAAGGGAAAGATTTAAGGGGAAATAATGAGTTCTGTTTTGGACATGTTGAGTTTAAGATGTCTAATGGACATCCAGTTCAAGATGTCTGAAAGGCAGTTGGAGGTGAGAGATTGGGTCAGGAAAAGTAGAATTGTGTATTGTAAGAAATATTTTTACTAATTTTCCTAATTTGGGTGGACTAATCTGACTGCAGGGCCTAATCTAACTGGAGGACTAATCTGGGGACTTTTTGACTGGCTGGCTATCTGACTGCTATTAATATAATATGGGCCGTTTAAAAATTTCTCCACACTGCTCCCAAACTGATAAGCAAAAGATCAAGAAGCCTCTTAACTAAATAATCAAAGCAGAATTTATTTATAAAAATCAATGTAAATGATAAGGGTTAAGAAATGCAAATTATACAACCTGTATGCTTTTAATATAATAAGAGCCATTGCCACCTCTTGCCTTAGGGTATGCTCCAGCTTTCTCCAACTTTCGCTCTTTTTCTCCTTCATTCTGACCCCCCTGCTTCACTTTCACTTCTAACTCCAAGCCTCTTTCACTTTGTCGACCCCCCTGAAAAGCCCCTTAGCGTCCTCACCTCTGTTGCCAACCCCCTGGCATCTCTAGCATCTCTGTATCGTAGTGCTTTCTCCAACCACCATACTGTCTCCTGTTCTTTTAATCTTCTGGCCTCTCCCAACCTCCGTACATCTGCCTCTTGCTCTAGTCCTCTGGCATGCCCCCTCCACTGTCTCACTAGATTTCTATATATGTTCCTTCTCTCCCCTTAAACCTCGGGCTCTCTGGCCCCCCACCCACACCAAGCTAATCCGCCAGCAGCACTAGGGCTGTGCCGAGCGGGGCTCAAGGGGCCCATTCCCCCTGCTGCGTGCCTGGGACCTCTGCACGAGTTATGCTAGGGCCTGGAAGGACAGGCCTGGGATCTCTGGGGCAGCTCCCCTCAGGGTGTAGGGAGCTGGGGCTTCCCACCCCCCTCCCCCAGCTGTCTGACCTGGCGTCCGGAAAAGCCCAGGGGCTTTCTTGGCTTAACTGAAGTGGAGGGGGAGGGGCACCAGCCCCTCAGACAGAAAAAACCCTGAGGGCCTAAGGCTTTTTAATCTCAGCCCAAAGTCAGGGTCCCCAAATCAAAATAAATTCCCACAGTATCAGCATAAAGTTGGTAACTAAATATATGGGAGCTAATTAGATACCAATTGAAATAGTATAGAAGAAGAGAAGAAGGCCTAGGGCAGAGCCCTATTACAGCATGATCTGGAGAAGGATCCAGAAGACATCAGGAAGACATGCACTGAGAACTGCTTCTCCAGCCATGGGAAGGGATTTGCATCCATGAGAAATGCCAGACTTGAGCCCCAAGATGTATTCAGTCCTGGGTTCTAGACCAGATAAGAAATGGTCTGGGAAGGCAGGAACGTCCTCAGCATCAAAGTCTGAACTAAGCAGTCTGGTGCTCAAGGTCTGCCATAATTCTAACATCAACCACCCTTACCTCCCAATATTCCTCTGTCCAGCTGGTCTCATCACTGCAGCTAGGTGGCGCAGTGGATAAAACACTAGCCCTGAATTCAGGAGGACCTGAGTTCAAATCTGGCCTCAGACACTTGGCACTTACTAGCTGTGTGACGCTGGGCAAGTCACTTAACCCTCATTGCCCTGCCCCCCCAAAAAAGGACTATATGCAGCCAACTTGAGATCAAATGCAATAAAGCAAGCACACATTTATTAAGTGATTACAGTATCCCAGGCACTATCCTAGGTCATTAGGCCCTCAAGTAGCTTCCATTCCATCAGGAGATATAACATGTACATATGTTAATATATTAAAACAAATGATAATTTTTTTGGGGGGGTGAAGGAGATGAGCATCTGGAGGAGGGGGGAAGCAATTAGAAAAGACCTAATGTAGGAGTTTGTGTATGAAGTGAGTCTTGAGGGAAACTCGGTATTCTAAAAGCTAGAAGTCATGAGATAATACAATCTAGACCTAGGTGACAGCTTATACAAAAGCAGAGATGAGAAACTGAATGCTGTGCACAAGGGACAGCAAGAAGGCAAGTCTGACTGCACTATAAGTGTATAAAAAGAAAGTAATGTATAATAAGTCAGGAAAGGTAGTGTGGACACAGATTGTAAAGGACTTTAAATGGCAATGAGAGCAATTTGTATTTGATCTTAGGCATAAAATTGAAACATAGTTTACTGAGGGGAGTGTTATGGTCAGAACTTTTCTTTAGCAAAATCCTTTTGGCAACTCTGTGGAAAATGGATTTAGAAAGGGAAGGAGACTTGAGGGAGATAAATTAGAAGAATAATTAGAGGTGAATGGAGAGAAGAGGATGGATGTAAGAGATGTAGTGGAGATAGAAATGAGACTTGGCAACCACTTGGACATGTGGAGTGAGGAAGAATGAGAAGTCAGGGATGGCTTCAAGGATAGCGCTTTGGATGGAATCAGAGCAAAAGAAGTTAAGAAGAAGGGTGGGCTGGGATCTGTTATAGGGAGAGGAGAGAAAATGAGTTTCATTTTGGACATTTTGAGCTTAAGATGCTGATAAGCAGTTGTATTCTGGTTGTGGAAATTTATTTTGATTTGGGGACCCTATCTTTAGGCTGAGATTAGAAAGCCATAGGCCCTCAGGGTCTCTTCCCCTCCTCCTCAGCTTCAGCTGAGCGAAAAAGCCCAGTGGGCTATACAAGATGCCAGGTCAGACAGCTAGGGGGAAAAAAAAGCCCCAGCTCTCTCCGACCTGAGCGGAGCTATCCGAAAGATCCTGGATAGCCTGTGCTGAGACACGAGCTGCTCGAGCACCCCACCCCCCCAACCAGCTGCAGCCCTGGCGGGCAGATTAGCTTGGTCTGTGGGGGCGAAGGAAGCCCCGAGATTTGAGTGGAGAGAAGAAAAGGTATATATAGACCTAGGAGTTAGACTCAGGGGGGGACTGACTAGAAAGAGGGACTAGATAGACAGGACTAGAGAGGAGCGTGGACAAGGATGGGGGAGAGTTCGTTTTGGACAAGGAGACAGGGGGCTGACAAGATTAGAAAGGAGAGACGGGGACGAGACGAACAGCAACGCAGGACTAGGAGCAAAGGCGGCAGAAGACAGACTGACCAGGAGGCAGCAGAGAGCACAGAAGCAGGTCAGCACAGGGTACAGGTTGGAGAAAGTGAAGATTAAGAGGAGTTAGAATAAAGGACCTGAGTGCCCTAAGGCCTCAGGCGGCTAAGGCCCTTATTGTATTCAAGAAGTTAGAATCGCAGCAGGTGGGAAAGAGACGCAGTGGAAAGAGACCGCAGGAAAGCAGACAGGTTGTACATTTTATTTCCCTGTATTCTTAATTTTAAATAGTATCTCATAAATAAACTCTGCTTTGATTATTTGGTTAAGAGGCTTCTTAATCTTTAGTCTATCAATTTGGGAGCAGTGTGATGGAACTTTATAAATGGCTCACATTAAATTAACGAAGTCAGATAGCCAAATAGTCAAAAGTCCCCAGATTAGTCCTCTAGTCATCCATAGATCAGTCCCCCCAAATTAGGCCTAGTCAATTCAAAAATATTTCACATGGTAACGGTTTACTGGAGGCAGCTCAGTGGTTTAGTGGATAGAGAGCTGGGCCTGGAGTCAAGAAGAACTAAGTTCAAATCTGGCATCAAACACTTACTACCTGGGTGACCCTGGGCAAATCACTTAACCTCTGTTTGGCTTAATCCACTAGAGAAGAAAATGGCAAATCACTCCAGTCAAATTGCCTAACAAAACAAAACAAAAACCCATGGAGAGCATTAGCATGCTATGGTCCATGGAGTCATGAAGTCAGACACAAACAACAGATGTCTAACAATCATCTCTTGGGGAGAGAAGGAGTATGTACGCATGACACATTTTAAAGTTTAATCTGTATTATTAACATTTCCCCATTGGTTTCTTAAGTCTAGAAAATCAACAAAACAATAAATCAAGCCATAATTTGTAGTGTTTGTTGATTTCTGAGGTGTAAATGCTCATGCTAAAAATTTAACAATCAGTTCTTGAGAAGCAGTTTGAGCTAGCTTCAGCATACCCCTATGGATGCCCATGAGACATACAGTTCAAAATGTTCAAAATGCTATTGGTGATATGAGACCAGAGCTTAGCAGGTACAATGAAGCTGGCTATCTAGATCTACTAGTCATCTAAGTAATGATGATGATTTAATCCATGGAAGTTTATGAAGTTACCAAGAGGGAGAATCTTCCAGGAACACCTGCAGTCAGAGAGTGGGATATGAATGGTGATCTCAGAGAGTTCTGAGATGAGCTCAGACAAGCAGGAGAAGGGCTAAAAAAAAGAAGTGCTATGAACACCCAGAGAGGAGGGAATGTCCAGAAGATGGTGGTCAGCCATGCCAAATGCTCCAAACAAGGCAAGAAGGATGGAGAGTGAAATAAAATCATTGGCTACAGCAATTAAGATATCATCAGTAACTCGAAAGAGAGTGATGAAGTCAGAAATCAGATTTTAAGGATTTAAGGAGTGAGACAGAGGAAGTGGAGGCAATGGTAGACAGTTTGTTTTTGTTTTTCCCTAGAGTATGACTTTGAAAGGGAAGAAAGATGTAGGATGATAGCCTGAGGGGAGATAGATAGTAGGCTCAAATGAGTGGGGAGGTTTTAGGGGTTTTTTAGAGCAGCAGGGAATGAGCCAGTAGATGTAAAGAGGTTTAAGATTTGGGAAAGAAAAAGGATGATTATGGGAATAATATTCAGGGGGGAAATAGAAGGGATTGAAGGTTCAAATAGAGGGTTTGGCCTTGACAAGGATAAAAACCATTTCTTCTTACTAGAGAAAGACTAGGGAATGGTGACATCAAGGAGTTTTGATATGCAGAGGAGAAAAGAATAGGGAGCACACTGGAATGGTCTTTATTCTCTTTGTAAAGTATGAAGCAAGGTCCTCTGCCGAAAGGGTTGGGAAGGGAGCGGTATGGCCAGCTTGAAGAGAGAAGAGAAAGCTTTTTAAAGTGAAACTAAAGCCTGGGAGAATCCTTAAGTGGTGAAGGGACTGAAAGTCACAGTGAGAACAAAGAGTAGGTTAGGAGAAGTGAGCCTTAGAGAGAGATGAAATGATAAGAGGTTGGTATAAGATAAAGGCTTCTCAGAATTCTTGATCGTGGAAGTGGAACATGTGGCTGATGGCAAGTTCAGGAGTGTAATCACCCTCACATGTATGGCTGAGCCGAAATGAAGACACTAAAGATCAATGACCATTCTTGATCTCAGAGAACAGATGAGTATCAGTAGAGGTGTAGTATTGCCCATGTGGATGTTTCAGATGCTGTCAGACAAGGCAGCTGGGTGGGCAAATTTGTCTTAAATTGTTCTTCTTTGTTACAAGGAAAGGGTATCTGGTAAAGGAGGAATATTATGTCAGAAAAGGACTGTAGTGTAGAAATCGTACTGATGAACCCTTTAAAGAGTTTGAGGATTTATAGCTAAAAGAGACCTGAGAGATCATTGGATCTAATCTCCTCATTTTACAGACAAAGAAACTGAGAACCAGAGTACATGCAGACGACCCCAAATTCACACAGAGAGGACAGTTAAGTAGAAAAGCTAGGGTTTGAACCCAGTTCTGCTTCCAGATCCAGAGCTCTTCTCACCTCATTGCCTCCAAACTCCTGTGTCATTTATTTACTGCCTCTGCTGTTCATTTTGGTCCTTTTCCTCTATTCTTATGTTCTAGGTGGTAGAGTAGATAAATCCCTGGGCTTGGAGTCAGGAAGACCCAAGTTTAAATCTGGCCTAAGGCACTTACTAGTTGTACAACCCTGGGCAAATTACTTGACCTCTCTTTGCCTCAGTTTCCTCATGTGTAAAGTGGGGATCATAATAGTACCTACCTCCAGGGTTGTTGTGAAGATCAAATGAAATAACAATAATAAGGCATTTAGCACAGTGACCGGCACATAGAACGGTTATTATTATTATTATCTAAATTTCATGCCTCTTCAACTAGATTGCTAGCTCCTTTAGGGCAAACTCCTCAGTTGAAAGGGCTGGGGGTGGGCAATTTGAAGAGAGAAGAAAAGGTTTAGAACAGCTACTAGATATATATATATATATATATATATATATATATATATATATATATATATATATATATATATGTGTGTGTGTGTGTGTGTGTGTGTGTGTGTGTATGTATATGTATGTATTATATATATGTATATCACAGGTACATCTCCAATGTACCTCTTCAGCACCCAGAACAGGACTAGGTAAATGGTAAGTACTAAAGAAATATGCCACCCACACTAATGATATTTGCATAAAACTCTCCTCCTTGGGGGATATTGATTATTTAATGCTCTTTGCCTATGTGAGGAACAGAGTTGGTAAGAGCTGGAGAAAATAGACTTCTGGTTTTGAGAGAGAAGACATGCAGTTCTAACCTCCCTTCAACTTGAGAGAGAAAACTCTGGGAAGGAGCCAATAAATGGAAGCAAGGAAGGAAGGAAGAAGAGAATTAAAGAGGAAAGAGAAGGGAAGAAAGCAAAGGAAGAAAAGAAGGATGGAAAGAAAAAAGGAAGAAGAGGGAAAGAAGGAAAGAAGAAAGGAAATGGTAGGGAAGAGAGGGAGGGGAAGCGAATGAAGGGAAGGGAGCGAGTGAAGGGAATTGGGATAAGGGAAAAAAGGAAGGAAAAGGGGAGGAAGGTAAAAGTTAAAAGGAATTTTCGCTGAATATCTGAAGGCAAAAAAATTAGATTTATGGACACATTGGTACTAGAGACCCCTTGAAGAGAGTAAGTCTAATTCCTCTGCCTACTTTTAAAAAACCATAACCCATAAAATTTCAAGTCAAATGACATTAAAGAAATAGATCTTTTTATATATATAAAAAACATAATATGTAATTTCCTCTGATTTATCCTCTTCCATTTAGTTTTCACTGGTGTTTCTGCCACTGGGTGTCAAATGAAATATTTGCCTTCTGAGGCTTTTCTGATCCTTCCTGAAAGAGAATGTATTCAAACGTTTCTGCCAATGAATGGAGCCCTCGGCAAGAAAGGATGTGAAGCCTTGGATATCACAGACTTTGTACAGTGTTAAGAGAGAGTAAGAACCTGGAATCCCTCCCCTCCCCCACTCCTCAGTTGTTGCTACAGCTCAGCTCAGCTCTACTGAGCCTAAAGACACAGTCCTGGGCTGTCCACATTTTAATACTTCAAGTCCTCTGAAAAAAAGATATAAATGTGTTGTCTATGGGGAGAGACTTCATGGGAATGTGGGTGTAGGTGGGAATTTAACAAAAAGAAGTTCCTTTACAATCAAAATTATTTCAGAACCCACTGATTTCTACTCCATTCATCACTATCTCTTCCTTAAAATAGCAGAGCCAGGATCCAAACCTAGGTCTTCTTTTTCAGATGGGGAAACGGAGGCCCCCAGAAGTTAAATGCCTTGTCTAAGGTCACACAGGCGGTAAATGATAGAGCCAGCATTTACTCTGTGGCCTTCCAAGGATACAGAAATGAGTAGTAATAGTACCCTGGTCTTAAAGAGCTTATAGACTAATAGAGGAGATAAAACATGAAATAAGTAACTATGAGGCAAAGTTGAATATAAAAGTGAAATGAGATTTCTCTGGGATCTGGGAGGTCACTTATAGATAGAATAGGGGATTAGGGAACACTTCATAGAATAATAATAACAGAATATTAATAATAGTACCTTATATTTAGAGTCTTACAAAACACTTTTCATACATTACTATATTTCTTCCTTCCATCAACCCTGAGAGGATTTGGAGTCAGAGTCCTGAGTTTAAATCCTAAACTGCTTATTCTCTAACAGACAAGTCAGTTAATCTGGTTTAATTACTTAAATTAATCAATTTTCTCATCTGTAAAAGAAGAGAGGTGGACTAGATCCCTCTAAGATCTCAATCCTATTTATCTCTGTGACAGGTGAGGAAACTGAGGCTCAAAAATTAAGTTGACTTGCCAAAAGCCATGCAACAGCTAATAAGTAGAAAAGTAGCAATCAAACCTTCTGAATCCAAATTTCTTTTTTTTTTTAGCTAAGCAAGGTTTCAGCAAATAAAGATGCAGATAAAAGGGTACTTTAGGTGTGTGATTCAGTACAAACAAAGCCACAGAGCTCAGAAATCAAAGACCTCCTTTGGGGGAAAGCAGGTTGTTCAATTTAATTGTAGAATAAAGTTGGACAGCTAGGCTGGAGTCAGATTTTGTGAATGGGTTGGGTTTTTTTAATTCGAAGATGAGAAGTTTGGACTAGATTCTATAGGCAATGGGAGACCTTGAAAATGTTCAAGCATGGGAGTGGCACTATCAGACCTGTATATTAGGAAGATTATTTTTGGCATATATGAGAAGGATGGATTGGAAACGAGTTATTAGAGGCAGGGAGTTTGACCAAGGGCAATCATAATGGTCCAGGCAAGAGGTGGTGAAGAACCAAACTATGGTTATGATTGGAGAAATGAAGAGAAGCAAGATATATTGTAGAGAAAGAATTAGCAGGACTTGGAGACTAATGGCATATGAAGGCGGTAGGGGAGGGAAGGAGGCAAGAAAGGGGAAGAAATTAAGGTTCTCCAAACCAAAATACCAGCATACTATACTTGTGAAATTGTACCACCAATGTCTTTTAGGTAATTAACTAATTCTTAAAAAAAGGGGGGGTGGGTGGGAGAGATCAAGACATTTCTACTTCATTATCTTTCTCTGTCCTCTGAATTTTCTTGGCCTCTATCTACTTCTCTCTTAAATAAGAATGATAAAATTGGTGGAAAAACAAATTAAAGCCCTCCACATGTGAAATGATATACACTAGGTATTTTGGAATCTATAACTTACATGTCTAGAATCTAGTAGAGTTCTACTGTCAAGAAGAAAGTACATAATATATGCTGCTTATCAGACGCAGCTGTTTTCAATGTAGGAAAATTCAGTGATTGCTGGGAGCTATCCACAGCTGAAGCTCATTTGTAGGGACAAGGAAAGTGGGATTATTGTCACAAATTGGATTTAAAAGAACATAGGTATACTCACCATGTTGAACATGACCAAGGTAGATGGATTCTTGTCTTAAGATAAGACCTTGTTGGATATCTGGTTTCTTTGAACCCACAGCTGACCTTGGACAGCATCTCCTGCCTACCCTTTGAATCACTGATGTCTTATTGACAGATATCAGTCTGCTCATTTACTTGATATGTCATTTTTAGTGCCCTGATAACTGACCCTCTTGCTCCATAAACCTTTTGCTTTGGATTAATTGAAAGACAAACTTTATTACCCTGGAAAAGCCCACTCTACCAAGATCTTCCTTAGATAAAAACATGGAGGACTCTGGTAGTCTCCCCTGCCCTTCCAGTTGTCAGTACTCTCTAACTTTAAAATTATCTTGTATTTATATTTATTTGTGTATGTCCTGTTTCCCTCCTGTCCACTCTGCGACAGCATGTAGGCATCATAGAGCATGAGCTCCTTGAGAGCAGGTACTACCTTTTATGTTTCTTTGTTGCACTAGCACTTAGCACAGCCTCCAGCTGTGCTAATAAACATTAATAAATATGTATTTACTGACCACTTGAGTAAAAGAATCATTTTCCTTTTGTCCCTGCATTGGCTTTTTTGTAGTAAGTCCTTTAAAGGTCTTTGTTGAATGAGTGCAATTAAGTAAATGAATGATTAACAAACCTCAGGGCAATGGGGGATTTGAAATCACACCAGAAGAGGTTTAGTTGAAGGAAATGGGGATGGTTAGCCTAGAAAAGAAAAGATTTAGGGGGGAACATTATCCCTCTCAAGCATCTGAAGAGCTTTTGTGAAGGAGGGGTTGGATTTGTCTTGCTTCACCCCAGACTGTAAGAATGAGCAACAATTGACAGAAGCTACAGAAAAGCAAATTTGAAATGGATGTAAGGAAAAATAATTTGACAAAGTATCTTTCTATTCTTCTGAGGGGCAGGGGGATGGAAATATGTGAGCTTGACAATGGTATGATTAGGTGGACTCATAACTCAGTAGGTGGTCAGATCCAAGGAGAAGTAATGAAAGATTGATAGCTATTTGGAAGGAGGAGTCCAGTGGATTACACCAGGGACCTATACTTATTCTTGTGTTGATAAATATTTTTTAAAATAACTTGATGGTATACTAATCAAATTTGAAAAAGATACAAGATTGGGGGTGATAATTAGCATACTAGATGACAGATGAGTCAGGATTTTAAATTATCTGAGAGGGTACGACATTGACTTGAATCTAATAAGATGAAAATTATTAGGGATAAATAGAAATATACTTAGGTTCTGTGAGATTCAAAATTGGATATATGAGTATTAAACTCCCCCTTTTAACTTTTCCCATGTGTGTGTGTGTGTGTGTATGTGTGTATCTCCCAGACTACTAAGAAAAAGAAGCCTCTGAGCTTTAATCAGTGAGGGATTAGTTTTTATTGCTTGGAAATTAATTAGGGATTAGTTTTTATTGCTTGGAAATTAATTAAACAACAAAAGGTGATACCAATTAGGGAAATAGGAAAGTAGAAATACAAATGAATAATCTTAGATCTAAGCTTAGTCTATTTTCCTTTATAAAACTCATCGAATCCCAAACTGCCCTCCAGGCCGAGAACCAGCACACCCAAAGCCGAACACAAACCACATGCACCACCACAGCTAAGTTAAAAAGCCAGAGAGAGAGCGAACTTCCATTCCTCCCTCAGTTTTAAGCTGGTGTGTCAGAAGTTTGTCGTGGTCTCCTCCCCAAAAGGGAGATCCTTCAAAAGCCACTTCAGTAGCATGCGCTCAACTCTCAAATGACTCAGCTAAAACTTCTGGTTTTTACCACATTCCCACCTTTGTTTCATTTGAAAAATGGCTCACCAACTGTAATGATTGGAATGACGCCACCTGCTGGAAACTTACTGTAGATAAGCTCTGCCATGAGGTGAAGGTCTCTGAGGGCAAGATCATGTGTCTTTTCTTTGGTGTCAGGAAGTGACGTTTGCTTGTGGGAAGAAGAAGGGGGAGGCTGGCGCACTGGCTCACTCTCTTTCCTGTGGACTCTGGTGGAGAAGGGAGCTAGAAATGCTCTTTCCCTTTAATAGATAGATGAATCTAGGCCTTTCTCTTTCTCTTCACCAGATTCTTATTCTCCTTAATAAATGCTTAAAAGTCTAACTCTTGCTAAAGCTTATAATTTATTAGTGACTACTCATTAGATATTTTAGACAGACTAGCTAGAATTTTAGCCCCTTACAGTTCAAATAATCAACTTCACAAGTAAAAGATAGGGGATATATAGCCAGAAATCCATTCTGTGATGAAAAAAATCTAAAAGGGAAGAAGGTTTAGTGGACTTGGAACTCAATATGAATCAATGGTATGACAAAGCAACTGAAAGCTAACATCAGTCAACAAGCTCTCATTAGGGGCTTTCTCTGTATCAGGAACTAAGTGATGGGGACACAAAGAAAGAGGACAACATGATCCCTGCCCTCAAGAAGCTCATATGCTAATGGATGAGACAATATGCAAAAAAAATATGTGTATAAGATATAAAGAATCTAAGTGGAGTTTATTGAGTAGTGGAAAGAGGTACGATGGTCAGACCTGCACTTGAAGAAAATCCCTTTGACTTCTGAGTGGAGGAGGATTGACTAGAGGGAGGCATGAAGCCTAACCAGAAGGTTACTCTATTAGTCCAGGTGTGAGAAACAAGGGGATGTATATGGGAGATGTTGTAAAAGTAGAAATAACAAGACTTGGCCATGGGTAAGATATGTAAGGTGAATTCAAGTGAGTAGTTGAGGATAAATTGCAAACCTAAGTGACTGGGAGAAAGGTGGTACTCCAAGCAGTGATAGGAAAGTTTGGAAGAGAGGGGCTTAGGGGGAAAGATAATAAGTTCTGTTTTTAGATATTTTGATTTTGAGATGTCCAAAAGGTAGCTAGTGAGGTGAGACTGGAGAATAAGAAAGAGGTTTGGGGGGGCAGCTAGGTGGCACAGTGGATAAAGCACCAGACCTGGATTTGGAAGGACCTGAGTTCAAATTCAGCCTCAGACACTTGACACTTACTAGCTGTGTGACCCTGGGCAAATCACTTAACCCTCATTGCCCTGCAAAAAAAATAAAATAAAGAAAAAGGTTAGGGCTGGATATATTGGCTAGATATACAGATCTGAGAATAATTTGTACAAAGATGAAAAGTGAACCCATGGGGTTTGATGAGATCACCAAACAAGAAAGCATAGAAGGAGGAAAGAAGAGAAGACCCAGGATATGAGGGGGCACCTCACAGTTAAAACTTTGAAATAGTCTTCAGACAGATAGTAGTATAAGCAGGTCAAGGTAGTGCCATGAAAACCAAGAGAGAAGAGATCACACAGGAGAAGAGAGAGATCAACAGTGTCAAAGGCTGAAGATAGGTCAAGAAGAATAAAAATGGAGAGGTCATTAGATTTGGCAATTAAGAGCTTATTGGTGACTTGGAAAAGAGACATTTTGGTTGAATTGTGAGGTCAGAAGCCAGACTGCAGAGGGTTTGAGGTAAGTAAGAGGAGAATAAGTGGAAGTGTTAAATATAGACAGCTTTCTCAAGGAGTTTAGCCACAAAGGAAAGGAGAGATATAGAATACTAGTTAGCAGGAATGGTTGGATCAACTGAGGGGCAAGAGTTAAGGATAGGGGAGACATGCTTATGTTTTAATGCATCAGGGAAGCAGCCAATAGAGAGGGGAAAAATTGAAGATTAATGAGAAAGTGGATATGCTAAAAAAAAAGAATGGCATTGAAGGTTTACATAGAAAAGTTTGCCTTGGCATGGAGAAAGGATACCTTTTCAAGCAGTACAGGGGTAATGGAAGGTTAGATGCACTCTTAAGCTACATTAAGAGAGATAGTAACAATCATCATATTTGTGCCCTATGAGGAATGGTTGAAGGAACTGGATTTTTAGCTAAACACTTAGAATGGAATGCATGGCACCTGGACTGATTCAGGCCACAGGCAGATATGAAAAAAGGGAAGCCCTCCTTGGCATCTGCTCCAACAGGTGGTTCTGCACCATTATAGGAGGAATGTACTCCGACTCCTCCCAAGGAAATAGGGCCCATAAGGCAGCAATTAGTATCCCTGGAATGCTGAGAGAGGTGGATTTAATCATTCATAAACTAAACAAATATGTCCTGATCCCATTAGCAGGCAGAAGAGATCGTGTGCTCAGTTCTGTTTGAGGTAAAACTGTTAACCCCTTTGAATCCACCTTTATTCTTGGCAGTCTTCCCAGGGATCAGTGGTACCTGTAGGCTTGGATCTGACACTAAATCAAATTCAGGTTATAAAAAAAAATCCACATCAAAGAGCCAGGACCTGGAGTTGAGGAAATTAATGGAAAAGTATTTATTGAACAATTACTAAATGTCAAGCACTGTCATAAGCACCAGGGATAAAAACAGAACAGACAGGACAAGCCTCACCCTGGCGGAGCTTTCATTATAATGGGAAGACAACACACATAAAGGAGCAGAGACCAGGAAAGGGCGTTTTGGTCTGAGATATGACAGAGATGGTGAGCAAAGTTCTAGGGCACCTGACTCACAGTCTCGTTCCAGAAATAACAATGGGGATTTGTCTGGGGTGAGCAACTGTCCTGTGTGGGGGGTCATGACAAATTGTTGTTGCTGTTTCTCCTTCTAAGAGGACCATGACAGATGTCACAACTTGCAGTGAATTGGTTAAGTGAGGGAGGGCTGTGCAAAGTCACCAGCCTCACTCTCTCCTCCAGAGCCATCTTGCCAGTGGCAAGATATATATCAGGACGACTGGAGATGGCCCCGGGAATTGGGGCTAAGTGATTTGCCCAGAGTCACACAGCTAGTAAATGTCAACTGTCTGAGGCCAGATTTGAACTCAGGTCCTCCTGACTCCAGGGCCAGTGCCCCATCTACTATGACATCTAGCTGCCCAAGCTGGGGTAGAGGTGGGGCTGTTTATGACAGGAGGAAGGCCAGAGAGCAGAATTCAGGATCTAGGGCACTCTGATTAGAATGAACTCCCATCCAGTGCTTAGCACAACACCTGGCACATAGTAGGTGCATAATAAGTTTTTATTGATTCACTAATCAATCAAGAGTGCAAAGTTTCATGACAAGAGCTGTACTACAGAAGCAGACACAGGGGGTAGAGTGAATTGGCAGAGGCAGAGGATAATAGGAGAGCAATGTGGTAGATTGAGAGTGGGCAGGATATCATGAATTCTCACCAATCAAAAGCATAGACCCTCAGGGTAGGTGCTAAACTATAAAGTCAGAACAACAACAAAAACAAATAGGTAAAAACCTAATTACAAAAAGGGAACTCTCTGGAGAGAATTTAGAAGTATACATTGGATTGCTTTACCTTCACTGAATTTAGTCCAAATAAACTTAGAAGAATTCAACACTAGTCCTGCCTGTCCTAGTGTGCTCACCTTTGGAAATGGGAAGTACCTCCCTTGTACCCAAGCTCAAGCCCCAAATCTAATATCCTAGAATGTCCAGGGGGCACATAAAGTTAGCCTTTGCAGGTGGATTTTCTACTTAAAGTCAATTATCTCCAGGGGCCCAGAGCTCCCTTCTATTAGTAAAGGTGACAGGATGCTTGCAAACTCACCTTCTTTCTACAGGGAGAGCCTAGAGGGAAATCTAATATTCCCATCACCTATTGGAAAAGAATTGTGAACAGCAAATCAGCGGTCATCTTCAGCTGGGCCTGCTCCATCCATGCCACAAGCAGAGTTCTGACAGGAACAGATCTATGGTTGATCTTTATGGAGCCTGGGACACTGCGGAGTCTGGGCTTCAGAACTGCAGCGTCAATCAATTTTGCAGGGCCTGCAATGTGACGTCCCATGGATATACCTGCAAGGGAAGACCTCTATAAGCCAAAGTCACCCCTAGAGCCCAGGAAGGGGAACAATAATAATTATGCCTCACATTCCCGTTGAGTTTTATGATCTTCAAAAAGTTTTTCCATATATGTACTCAGTCGATCTTCCCAATCCTAAATGACCTTTCCATAGCACTTCAAAGTTTGCAAAGTACTTTATATACATTATCTCACCTGAGCCTCACAATGACCCTGGGAAGTAGATACCATAGTACTTCTCTAGATCTGCACTCTCAAGAATTTGGGGATTGCCTCAGATGATGCACCTCACAACACATCCCTGACTGCCTGTCCTGGGAGACTCTGGGCTATGTTGTCCCATAAGTTCACCACAGGAGTATATTCAGTGTGCTAAGGAATACATTTGAAAATATTTGTATTTAACATATTTTATATATTGTACTCATTTTGGTCTTATAAATTTGCTTTTGTCATATCGTTGTATATTTGAATTTATTATATTTATATTTATATTGGTGTTTTCTATTTGTATTTATTCTACCTTTGGATATTCATATTTCTTATATTATTATATACAACCTTTTACTTAGGCTGTATAGTTTTATATGTCCTCAGATTAGAAAGTGAGTTTTTACGAGTAGGGATTGTTTCATTCTTTGTTTTATATTTCCAGTGCCTAGCACAGTGTATGGCACATATGACTTTTTTTTTTAATTTTTGCAGGGCAATGGGGGTTAAGTGACTTGCCCAGGGTCACACAGCTAGTTAAGTGTCAAGTGTCTGAGACTGGCTTTGAACTCAGGTCCTCCTGAATCCATGGCCAGTGCTTTATCCACTGTGCCACCTAGCTGCCCCACATATGACTTTTAATAAATATTTATTGAGTGATTGATTACCCATACCCTCATGACATCCTAGAGATGCCAATAACCTGTGCTTTGATTGTCCATTTCTGTCCCTATATGGCCAGCCCATCTTTTTTTTTTTCCTAGTCATACTTTTTTTTTCCTCTGATTTCCCTCTACTCTATTGCTGGCTTCCAGACATCCCATTGTGCTGTCTCCTCTTAGGACTTCCATCAGCGTGTGGGGTCTCTTTTCCCTGATATATCCAACCAGCTCTGTGGCCTTCTCAGCCTGGAGCATTCCTCTGTAAGGCCCACTTCTTTCTCCCATTGGTGAGTTCTTCCTGAAGGCTCCATTTTGTGGAGGGGCCCAGGCTAGCCTGCATTCCCTTCTTCACCTCCTAACCTGTTTCCTGGCCAATGAACTTCAAAACAACATCCAGGGACAGCTAGGTGGTGCAGTGGATAGAGCACCAGTCCTGGATTCAGGAGAACCTGAGTTCAAATCTGGCCTCAGACAGTTAACACTTACTAGCTGTGTGACCCTGGGCAAGTCACTTAACCCCAATTGCCCCACCAAAAAAAACAAAAAATAATAATAAAAAAATCTTAAAAAAAAAAATACATACACACACACACACACACACACAGTATCTTTCCTCCTCTCCCCCCACTCCTGATTTTCAGCTCCCTTTTTTGAGTTGTTGGAATGTAAGCTCCTTGAGGGCAGAGACTGTTTTGTCTTGGTTTTGTTTTTGTTTATATGTGTTTCCTTAGTATTTAACATAGTGCCTGGCATATAGTAAATCCTTAATAAATGTTTGTTTCCTCCCTCCCTGCTTTCTTCCTTTCCTTCCTTCCTTCCTCCTTTCCTACCTACCTTCTCCAAATCCAGAAGAAAAGAACTGTGGAATCTAGATGTAGAATGAATCATACTATTTCTATTTTTTTTCCTTTTTTGAGGTTTTTTCTTTTTGAGTTTGGAGTTAGGAAATCTGGGTTTGAATCCTGACTCAGCTATTTACTCCTTATATGACCTTGAACAATCACCTGACCTCTTTTAAAAAAAAAAACTATTTATTTTTCCCCAATTACATGTAAAAAACAATTTAAAAAATATTTAAATTTTGAGTTCCAAATTCTTTCTCTCCTTTCCCTCCTTCTTCCCTGATATAGGTTATACATGTGCAATCATGTAAAACATTTCCATATTTGTCATTTTGTGGAAGAAAACTTTGGAAGGAAAGAAGGAAGGAAGCAAGGAAGGGAGGAAGGAAGGAAGGAAGGAAGGAAGGAAGGAAGGAAGGAAGGAAGGAAGGAAGGAAGGAAGGGAGGAAGGAAGCAAGGAAGGGAGGAAGGAAGGGAGGAAGGAAGGAAGGAAGGAAGGAAGGAAGGAAGGAAGGAAGGAAGGAAGGAAGGAAGGAAGGAAGGAAGGAAGGAAGGAAGGAAGGAAGGAAAAAAATCACATAGTTCAATCTTATTCAGATACCATCAAGTCTTTCTCTGGAGATGGATAGCATTTTTCTTCATGAATCCTTTGGAATTGTCTTGGATCATTATATTGCCAAGAATCGCTAAAGTCATTCACAGTTCTTCATCATATAGTATTACTGTTACTGTGTACAATGTTCTCCCGATTCTACTCACTTCATTCTGCATCAGTTATGTCATTTTTTCCATATTTTTTGAAACCTTCCTGCTCATCATTTCTTATACAACAACAATAATCTATTACATTCATATTCAACTTTTCCAGCCACTTCCCAAACTGATGGGAATCCCTTCAGTTTCAATTCTTAGTCAACACACAAAAAAAGCTACTATAAATATTATTTTCACAAATAAGTGCTTTTTCCTTTATTTGGATCTCTTTGGGATATAAACCTATCAGTGGCATTGCTGGATCAAAAGGTATGCACAGTTTTACATCCCTTTTGGCATAGTTCCAAATTGCTCTCCAGAATGGTTGGATCAGTTCAGAACTTGACCAACAGTACATTAGTCACTCAACCTCTTTGGACTTCAGTCCTTCATCTAAAAAATGAGGAAGCTTCCAGTTCCTGTAGAATCTTTAAGTTCTGCATCTATGATTATATGACCGTTATTGAGCATATATCTCCCTGTTTTGTGCTTTGTTTCATATTCCTAATCTGGGGACCAAACAAAATTATCTCAGTTGCTATTGAAGGCATTATCATCATAATCATTTTACAGATGAGTAAACTTAAGCTAAAAGAAATTAAATGGCATGTCCATGGTCATGCAACTAAGGTGTGTGGGGGGGGGTGGGATTTGAACCCTGGTCTCTCCTATCTCCAAATGTAGTGCTCCTTCCACTATCCCATACCTCTTCTCCACAGCAGGGATTATTATCCCTATTTTATTTCCTTAATAGTACAGAGGATCTGATTTCATCTGTGTGGTTACAACTACCACCCAAACAGGTCTCAGCCCCACTATGTCTCAGTGGGTGATTTCAAGCATTCCTGTAGCAAAACAAAACAAATCAGTGCACAACCTCCAGGTGAGGAACTTTTCCACATTTAGGGTAAGTCCTTGGGCAATAGACAACAAGACACATATTTGAAACATTTCCACTTGATGTCATAGTGGATAGAGCACTGGTCCTGGAGTCGGGAGGATATGAGTTCAAATCCTGCCTCAGACACTTGATGCTTCCTCGCTGTGTGACCCTGGGCAAGTCACTTAACCCTGATTGTTTCAAACATCAGGGGCCATCTCCAGTTTTCCTGATGTGTATTTTGCCATAGGACCCAGATGGCTCTGGAGGAGAGTGAGGTTGTTGACTTTGCACAGCCCTCCCTCACATCCAATTCACTGCAAGTCATAACATCACCCTGATTTCACGGTCCTCTTCAAGACTGAAGGACAAACAACAACACTCAAGTAGGACCTGCCATGGACTGAGGCATCAAAGGAGAACTTGAGGAATTCAAGGACTCCCATTTTACAAATGAGTAAATAATGACATCAAGGAATGGCTTGATGAAGGTCACAGAACACTGTTATAAGGGAGAAAAGAAAAAAATGTAACAAACTGATTCCTAGACCCTCTTTGGTTGGATGGGGAGAGGGAAGCATCCCTTTGTGGGGAAATGGAATCTAATCTTGACTTGGTTTGGGGTAGGGAGGCTCTAAAAATGCCACTTTACCCAGTCCTGAACCCTGGAGAGAGTGGGGTCTGCCCCCAGCAGAAAGGTTAGTATGAAGTCCCTTCTGGGTACAGAAATTACACCCATGATTTTACCCACCCCCCAATGATCCTCAGACATCATGTTGTCCCAGGAAGTAACTGAAGAGGCTGTCCTCCTGAAAGCACAAGCGATTTTAGACAAGCCCTTCCTTGCCATGGCAGCACAGCTGGTACAGTTCAATGGCTTCATCATGGGGAAAGGGGAAAAAAAGATTGCCTCTCTTTTCTCTCCCTCCAGCAAGCATCCCTCTGGGAAGCCAAGTTAATGCAGTTTGGAATCTGTGCAGGAGGATTCCAGAGCCCACACGGCCCCATAAAAATGAAAACCCTTCGCAAAAAGGCCAATTAAATAAAGCCCTTTAGTACAGCTACCATGTCTCATGCTGCTTTCCAAAGGGCCAGATATTGTAGCCATATTTTGTGTCTCCCCAGAGCCTGACTGGGGGAGGGAGGTTCCTCATCCTTACCATCTTCTTTCCCAGGCAGCTTTGGCAGCTAGGAGCACAATATCCCATTCTGGCCCTATCTACACTCAGGATGGAATGAATGCCCCAAGAATCTGAAGAAGGTACCACAGCTCAAACTAGGGGGAAGTGTCTGGGGCCAAGACTTGTTCTTTTCATTGTCCTGTGCATCTTAGCTGTGTGACTCTGGGAAAGTCTCTGAACCTCAAATTCCTCAAATTCCTGCCACTTGCACAATTGGTTTAAAGAAATCAGGTCTTAAAATGTCTGAGTTCTAAGACACATTCTGTGAGGCTTTAGCCAATTCTTACTCACTGAACCCCTCATGCCTGAATTTCTGTACCTCTAAAATGCAGTGAGGTGATGCACTGGATAGAACACCTGGACTGGAGGCAGGAAAACCTGAGTTTAAATATGGCCTCAAGCATGGCTATGTGACCTCTCACTGTTTCACTTTCCTCGACAGTAAAGTGGGAATAATTATAGATCTACCTCATAGGGTTTTTGTGAGGATCAAATAGTATTTGTAAATCACTTACTACAGTATCTGGTACATAGCAAGTGCTTAATAAATGTCTGTTCCCTCCTTCTCTCTTCCCATCCTACCTCACAGAACTAAGGAGATAAAGCAGCATAGTATAATTAAACAAGCATCAATCTTAGAGTCAGAAAGATGTAGATTCAAGTACTTAACCCCCTCACTTTACATATAGGGGGGATGACTGGGGGAGTTTTCTAGTTCAGTTTATGAGCTGGGTGGGAGGAAAGGTTTTATATAAGGGCATCTAAAAGGCATCTCTCCATAGAGATCATGAGCATTGAACATTAAGCATTTATTAAGTACCTACTATGTGCTAGACACCATGAAAAGTGATGGAGATACAAAGACTAGAGTGAAACAAGGCCTGGACTAAAGGAACTTGAAGTCCAAGTGTATGAAATGAATTCAAAGTTGTTGGGGGAGGGGTTCACTCACTGGTGCCTTGTTGAAAGGACAGGGGATGGTTCCCAATTGAGTTCCATGTTTCCAGACAAAGGAAAGCTAGAATGCTCAAAAGGATGGGATCTTCTGGCTAGAATCACACCTTTGCCACGGCTTATAAAGGGGAGCCTATAAACTGGCTCACGTTGTGGGTTTGTTGTTTTGTTTTGTTTTTTAACTTTTATCTATAGAGAAGAGACAAAAGTACAGCACAGTAAACCTACATTCAGAGGGTGAGGGAAATCAGGGCATGGACCCTGTCTTCTCCCTACCCCATGGAAAGCATTTATAACCCAGGTCTAAACCTGATTCATTTGCATAAAATTCTTCTCATTGGTGGAGAGAATGATAACTCAATATAACCTGCCTAAGTGAGTGGCAGAGTTGGCACAAGAGCTTGGGACATTATTATGTCTTCTCCTTCTCCTCCTCTTCCTCCTTCTCTTTTTTCTCCTTCCATCTTGCTTCAAAGAAGGCACATATGGTTCTAGACTCTCTTCAGGGGGAGAATCAGATACACAGACAGTGGCATAGACAGACAGATAGACTTTGGAAGGTAGACATGTGGGAGAAAGTTGACTCTTCAAAATGATTTTCTTACTGCCTCCCTAGAAACTTCAGAGGATTGACCTGAGAAATCTCATTGCAGGTAGAAGAACTATTTTCTGGCATGTTCTTTTTTTTTTTTTGGTGAGGCAATTGGGGTTACATGACTTGCCCAGGGTCACACAGCTAGTAAGTGTCAAGTGTCTGAGGCTGGATTTGAACTCAGGTCCTCCTGAATCCAGGGCCAGTGCTCTATCCACTGTACCACCTAGCTGCCCCTCTGGCATGTTCTAATCTGTATAACTACTCTATTTGTTCAGATAAATGGGTATTCACTATTCACTAAAAAGTACTCACTATTTATTAAATGGATAAACTACTTGGATAAATGAGTACTCACTATTCACTCTTTGTGATAGTCTTTTGTGTAACCGGCATATTTGGTGAGAAGGATTCAAGCCTTCCAATATAAGTTTAAGGTACTCCTTCCTCTTTAACCAGTAACCAAGAAAGTAGCTTAAACCTAAGGAAAAAATCATTCCTCTAGATTAGTAAAATGGGGGGGGGCAAATAGATCTGTTCTAGCCCCATGCCCTTTTTCTAAGGACAGAGGCTTATGGCCCATTCTCTTGCTCTTCTCCAAGCTAGAATAAAAATCTCTTTTGGAGAGGGGCAAGTAAGATTCCTGAGATACTTAACCAAGCCTCCTCACGTGATACATATTTAGCCAAATCCACAGGTACATACACATTCCTGGGCAGGGAGTTTATGGACTATGTTTCTGAAGGTAGATCTCAATTTCCTAGGCAGCATGATCCCAGAATATAGTCTTCTAGTAGGGAGAAGGGATTTCTTGGGCAGCACCAGCCTTAGGAAATGATTCAAATCAAAGTTCAAAAATCTTATAATTTGGAGAAGGAAGGGCAGTTTCTGAGCAGTGCCTCATGAATGATGATGGTGGTGGTGGTAATGATGATGATGATAAGAATAATATGAATATATCTAATCCCTACATTGTTCTTTAAGATTTGCAAAGTGCTTTATGTTACCTCCTCTGATCCTCACATCAACTTTGTGAGGCTTGTGCTATTACTAATCCCCACTATTATAGATATGGCTAAGGGATTTGCTCAAGATCACATAGCTGGAAATTGTGTGTGGTATGATTTGAACTGAGGTCTTCCTGACTCCAAGTGCAGCACCCTATCCGCTATGCCTCTTGGAAAAAGAAAGGCTTATTAGCTCACAGCTGGAGAAAGGGAGTTACTGAGCAGCAAGTTAAATCTATAACACGAGGGAACAAGTGGTTAGGAGATAGCTACTCTCTGATACTATTTTCAATTATTTAGACAATGTAGGTCTAACAAAACAGAAGCAGGCTGTCCAGCAGCATCAACACAACCTTGGCTTCTTATAGGAGTATAAAACACAGGGTAGAGCTACAAAAGGAGTGGCCCCTTTGGAAAACCCAGGTTAAGCTCCCCTCTGAAAGAAGTATTTATATTTGTTTATGGTTTACCATGTGTCCTTTGAATCTTTTGGGTTTTTTTTTCTATGGGGTAAAATAAAGGAAGCCCTATGTCCCATTGAAAGATTATAAAGGAACTGGGTATCCCTGTTGCCCATATTTTGGGGAATCTGCATGTGAAGTATTTTTGAAGATTTCCCAGAATAAACTTTGGGTGGGGGTAAACAGGACAAAAATAACCTTTATGGGTTAATTGCCTGAGATTAGGCCCAGTTTATGTGAGCCTAGAGTTTGGCAGGAAGGAAAAGGAATAATAATAATAACGATCAATCAATAAATATTGATCAGTACCTACTATGAACCAGGCACTATGCTGAGCACTAGGAATGCAAAAAGAGGCAAAAGACAGTTCATGTCCTCAAGAAACTTACAGTCTAATGATAATGATGATGATAAAGAATAGTAATAGTATTAATAATGCTATTAAATGGTGCTTTAAGGTTTTCAATGTATTTTATATATGTTAATTCATTTGATCCTCACAATAACCCTGTGAGGCAGGTCACTATTATTGTCCCCATTTTACAGATGAGGAAACAGAAACAGAGAAGTTAGATGTTTTGTCCCAAGTCACACAACTAGTAAATGTCTGAAACAGGATTTAAATTCAGATATTCTTAAGTCCAAGTCCTATGCTGAAACATTGGCTCCATAGGTGAAGAAACTGACATCCAAAGAAGTTAGGCCTGGGCCCAGAGTTGAGTAAAAACATAATTACAAAAATAAGTCTTCTTGGAAAGATCTTCCAAGTATACACAGAAGGAGATTTGCCTTTACTCATTTCATTCGGGATAAACTCAAAGGGACACACAAGTATTCCATGATCAGAGAGGTGGTAGGTGGCAGAATTGGGCCTCCAGCCCAGGTGTTCTCATTCCAAATCAAGTGAGTTTTCTACTACACCATATTTCCTAGCTGTGTAACTCCCAGAAGGTCACCTCACCTTTCTAAGCCTCTGTTTTCTCATCAATAAAATGGGCATAAAAATACTTGCAAGGCTATTTTGAGGGAATGCTTAATAAGGCTTAAAGCACTATAGAAATGAGGTGGATTTTTAAAAATATATATTAAAATTTATATAGACCAAAGGGACAAAATCTACTATTTTTGTGATTGACTTGTAGAGTCTTTTCTGGCAGCTGATCTCAAATTCAGTAAATTTAATTCAGCAAACATTTATCAAGCATGTTACTAGGTACAATATTCTGCATCAAACATGGACCCTACCCTCAAGAAGCTCCCTGATTACATTCAAGAATGAATGGTAAGGGACATGGGATGCCTTGCCAAAGGTAGAATACAAGACGCCTAGCTATATCCCCAGAATAAAATCCTCAGCCTTTCTCTTGCTCAAGAGTAAGACCATTTCTTCCCAGGTCATACCTTATAGACATATATACTAAAAGTCATAGATTCTATAAGTATAATAAATCAGATCTTAGAGATTTTCCTCAAGTCCAGCCCCGCATTGTACACATGAAGGAATTGGGGTCCTAGAGGAGGGAAAAGATTTGCCCAAGGCAATGGTGGAGTAGAGACTAAAAACCATGTTTCTCAACTCCCAATCTAGATCTAGCATGCTGGACACACACACACACACACACACACACACACACAGGTGGGAGTTGGGAATTCATGGAGGTCAAGCATTGCCAGAGGACAGTAAATGCTGCTTATGCAGCCCAAAGTTGGCTAGGATCTTAATGTTGGCACTAACTGCACACGGTCAATCTGAAACCAAATTTTGCATGATGTGGAGCAATGGAAATATAGATGAGAAGACCAAATACTGCTGAATGCAGGGTTTTATCTGCCTACCCTCCTCCCCCCAAGCTTGCTTGGCAATCTTCCCCCAAGTCTATTCTAATCTAATGGGTGATTTGCTGGGCCTTGCCTGTGACAGCTGCAGACTTCTGCACTGATCCCTTAGTCAATGCAGGATAGATCAATCAGGGCTTTCCCAGGCTGGGGCCAGGTCCCATCTCCTTAGCTTAAACTCTCACTCTTTCTTTTCTCCTAAGCTTATTTTACTTTGACTTTCTCAAGCCCTTCACCCCAACAAAGCTGAAGATCCAACTTTGGGCTGAAACCCAAAGTTCAGAAGGTTTAGAAAGAAGTCTTCACCTCTTGGGCTCCCACCAAAACTATGAAGAGCCATGTACTGGGGGAATACAGAAGAGAGTCTTGTCCTCAGGGAACCCCATATCTGAGAGGAAAAACACAGCTCTGCCCCCCAGTCATCCTCAACTTTGAAGAAGGGAACATGGTCCTCAAGGACCCAAAGATCAGGTGTGGGACAACCAGCACCTGCTTTAATGGTATCTTCACCTAGAAATGTGACCCTACCCAATCCTTTAGAGATGGGGGCTTGGGATTGGAATTGGAATATATTGAAATTGATGGCTACTTTTCCAGCTTTTGACTGTAGATTATAAACATATATGGTCTTTAGGATCAACTCCTAGGGCAAGGAACCCAAGCAGGGTCATTGACACAGGGTACCAGATAGAAAACTGATTGATTATCTCAAAGTAAAGAAAGGTATTTAATATACACTCATCCTAGCTTGTGTCAATCAGCTCATATTGGAATGAGTGGGCAGCTAGAGTGAGGTTTTAAGGAGATTCAAATTCAGAACTAGAAAACAAATTCACTTGAGAAAGATAAGCCATGTACAAAGTATAAGGGATTAAGTCTAGGGTTTGAAGCCTGGATAACATAGGTGAAAGGTTATTTCAACAAGGGGGTGTTGGAATAATGCAGTTTCCAAGTGGTCCAGAGAATGGAAACCTCAGATAAAGGATCACAGATATGCCAACACCTGAAACATGGGAACTAACCTTGGGACTCACAGAAAGAAGTAAGCCTTTCGGGGGCGGCTAGGTGGCGCAGTGGATAAAGCACCGGCCCTGGATTCAGGAGTACCTGAGTTCAAATCCAGCCTCAGACACTTGACACTTACTAGCTGTGTGACCCTGGGCAAGTCACTTAACCTCCATTGCCCTGCAAAAAAAAAAAAAAAAAAAGAAGTAAGCCTTTCTCAGTGGAAATTAAGAGGTCATAAGTCACTTTCCCAGGCTACAGTAAGTAGATAGAGATGAGGTATCTATCACCCCTGAAAGAATATATAATCTGAGATCTAAGACCATTTTGCTTTTGTCTTTACATTCCCAAGCATTTAATCAATGTTTATTGTTTACTTGAATGAACGAATGAATGAATGAATGAATGAATGAATGAATGAATGAATGAATGACCTAGTAAGAGGATAAGACCTGCCCAAGCCCTAGGTTCCTGTACCACAAACTGAGGACTAGAGAAATGGGTCACAGACAGCCAAACCCAGAGCATGAGCCAGAAATGAGATGCAATATTGAAGCTAAGAATAAGCAGAGAAGAACTTAGGCAGGAGGGCAAGGGAACCTAAGAGTTAGGCTAAGGTTCTGCTGTCCATGCTGAGAACCAGGTTCAAATCCTAAGAACCTTTACAATTTGAGACACCATTACTCTTTTCATGTATTACTTTTAGGTTTTCCCTGCAATGCTTTGTAGTAAACCCCTCTTTACAACACCTGTCAATTACTGGGCTGTTTGGGGGGAAGGGGCATAGAATGGGTAAAGACAGGAGGAATCCCTGTAGCTTCTCCTTGGGGTGGGTAATGAGGGTGGGATATGGTTATAAGGAACCCAGGAAAATTGAGAAGTGGGGACTTACAAACAAGCCTCATTCCTGAACACTCGAACTTGTCTTCTCTAATATTCTCCCTAAGCACTGAGCAAGGGATGCTTCTGCACTGTGCAAACAGGGCCATTTTCTGGACACAGACTCCAAAGCTACCAGTAGCCAGAAGGGGATAGAGAACTTGAACTAAAACCTTGAGAGTGGACATAGTCGCAGGCAAATAGTTTGGGGGAGGTGGGGAAGGAAGCAACCCCCACCATATTGAATGTCTTCTCTAGCTCTCAGAAAGCCCTCAAGCATCATTAGCAGAGGCAGTGAAACTAACAAAAGAAGGAAATAAATATTTTCCCTTTCTCAGCTCAGCATTACAATTTGGCAGTCGAGACTCACCATAGGATCCAAAGACCCCACTGGGTCTTGTAGGGCGTAAATACTCTGACTTCAGGGGGCCCAGGGCTTATTTAGAAGTGACTTGAACTTTGTTTAAAGGCTGTGCTCTATCACAACCCCTCTGAGTCCTCACAAAAATTTGTCATAACTGAGCTATATGGTTCATTAGAGCCACACACTCTGCTAATTATTTCCTGGCAACTCGCTATAATTTTGAGACTCTACATGAGGTATTAACTAATCACAGCACTTCCCAGAGATAGGGACTGTTTTAGGGTGAGGGCTTTTAACACCCAGAGAACATTTTTCTCCCACCTAACATTCCAGGGGAGACTTTCCCACAGTGGGGGCAGTGCAGCTGTCCTCAGGGTATCTCCAAACCACCCCCTCGCTTAGACCCTTTTAGCAAATGCTAGGGCTTATCATGTCTGCTTACAGGCAAAGCACTAGATGCCTCCCTGGAAGAGAAAGAGAGAGAGAGAGAGAGAGAGAGAGAGAGAGAGAGAGAGAGAGAGAGAGAGAGAGAGAGAGAGAGAAGGGGGAGTAAAAAACCCCTCCTGGTTTCCCCATTTAGAATCACTCCTGTGCCCCTATCAGATCTGTCTGTTTTCCTTCTCATGCCTAATTATCGATGGGCCCAGCTGTGTTAAAAACAGGCTCCAGGTTCCTGCAGAATCCTCAGGCTCCGTCTGTCTGTTTTCCCTGCCTGATATCCTAACACCCCCCAGATAGGAGCGTCAGCCCCCAGAGGTGCTGTCAAGGAAGATTAGGACTTTCAGGCCAGGACTAAGAATGGGGAGCAGATAAGCTAATGCTCCCCACCCTGTCCCCCTCCCCACCGTGTGGAAAATTCCCAATCGGGCAGCCCAGGGCCCTGCAAGTTCAGGGGGACCTGGAGATCAAAATAATGTTGGACAAAGTGAATATTTTCCCAAGCTTTGCCTGGAAGATTTCCCAAGTCCACTTGTAATTAAGCCTCACCTGCTACGTTGGAGACATCCCAGGGAGGTCTGGAAATCATTCCACCTAGTTGTGAAATGCAGCCCCTCCTGGCAACCAAGCCAGCAGCTACTTACCCAGCATATTTCTATGCAAGGTGTCAAAGATATTGATTCTAAAGCTTGTAGGAGAAGAAGGTACTGCCAGCTGGCCAGTGCAAAGAGCTCATTTAATATTCGCACAGAAGGTAATGAGGCAGTGAACATGGGAGGGGGAGCCCAGGAGCACAAATGCCTCTATTTTCAGCAGGCTGACCCATTTAAGCCACCCTTCAAGATCTACCTTAAGTCCTACCAGCTCTGCAAAGCCTCCTGAGATCTCTGCCTTCTCTAGCCTTTGCTGTCTATTTCAGTGACCTCCAAAGTGGATCCATCCATCCCCACCACCCACCCACGGACATAGTATCACCCCACAGGGGGACCACGACTTCACCCCAAGGATCAGTCAATCTGCATGCCATCCTCAATGCTTCAATAGCCAGTCTCGGGGCACGTCTCCAATACAATCATACCTTCCCTTAACCCTCAACATTTTTTCACTCCTTTTCCCTGTGCAAACTCCCAGTTTCCATGTTCTGACCTAGGTGTTCCCCCACACACACACCCCCAGGGCAGTCATAATCAAACTAAAAGCTATCCACAGCAACTCTATAGATGCTACTGGGAAAATTCTGCCTTTTCCTTGCCCCCGGATCATTTGGAGGGCAAAGCCTGTTCTTGAGGGCAATGACCAATGCATAGGAACTGTGCCTTCCCCCTTTGGGTGAGAAAGAGTGAGTCACATAGGATAAGAAGGCATGGAGGGATTGTGATCCAGATCACAGATATCATTTAATTAGGACTGGCAATTGTTGTGTTGTTGTTTGTCCTTCGTTCTCCAAGAGGACCATGACATCAGGGTGATGTCATGACTTATAGTGAATTGGATTTAAGTGAGGGATGTCTGTGCAAAGTTAACAACCTTATTCTCTCCTCCAGGGCCTTCTGGGATCCAATGGTAAGATATACCTCAGGAGGACTAGAGATGGCCCCAGATGTTTAAGGCAATTGGGGTTAAGTGACTTGCCCAGGGTCACACAGCTAGTAAGTATCTGTGGTGAGATTGGAGCTCAGGTCCTCCCAACTTCAAGGCCACGGGTCTCTCCACTGTGCCACCTAGCTGCCCTCAAGGAGTGCCAGTATGGCATAGTACAAAGAGTACTAGCTATGATCTTGGACAAGTCACTTGCCTCCCTGGGCCTCAGTTTCCTCATCTGTAAAATGAGGGAGGTCGACAAGATGGCTTCTGAGATCACTTTAGGCTCTAGATCTAGTATTTCATTATCTCTGTCCCTCCCCCAGAATCCTACCTTTCTTCCACACTTACCTTCTACTGTCAAAGGCACCATCATCCTTCCAATCACTCAGTTTTTTCACAACCTCATGGCTGACTCTACTTTCCCTCATCCCACATACACACATCAAACCAGCTACCAAGTCCTCTAAATTCTACTTCCATACTCTTCATACCTGTCTCCCACTACTCACATGGCCATCGCACTAATTCAGAGCTCCGTCTTCTTTTGCTTGAACTCTTACAATAAGTAAATCAGCTAAATGGGCTCCAAGCCTCAAGTGTCTTCTCCTTCCCATCCAACCTCCACACAGGAGCCAGAGCAACTTTTCCATAGCACAGTTGGATCATGGCACTCCCAGTGGCTCTCTATTGACTCTGGGATAGAATATTTATTTTTATCTCATTTTGAAAAAATTCTATTTCATTCAGGTTTTATAATGTACATAATTATTTGTATAATAGTATGTTTATAGAATTTGTAAATATGCTCTCTATACATATATATATATAGTATATATGTGTGTGTATACATAGACAAATTGAGTTTGTTTATGCTAAATTTTTTTACTGTTAGGGGGACATGACCAAAAAAGTTTAGAGACTACCAGCCTATATCACTTTTCAGCCTCAGATCTACTATTTTGGAATGATTTTTTTTATTATTAGAAATCCCTGCTTTGCCACTTAACTTCCTGTCTGACAAAAGGAAGGGAAAGGGAAAGGGGAAGGAGGAAGGGAAGGGAAGGGAAGGAAAAAAAGAAGTGAAGAAAAGAAAAGGGAGGGAAGGGGAGGGCAAGGGAAGGGAAGAGAAGAGAAGGGAAGGATAAATCCCTTGCTCTCTGGATTTCACTTTCTTCACATACAAGATAAGATGTTGGATCCAGAGGTGTACTTGAGACAGCTTGAACCGACTCAAAAATATATTGTTAGATTTTCAGCGTTAGCCTTTACAACCCCAAAATCAGCAACTGCTATAAACCAGGGCTTGATTTATTGTTTGTTGATTGTCTAGATGTAATAAAATGATGGAGAAAATGTTAATAATAAAAATTAAATACATGTGTGTAATACATACACTTTTTTCCCCCAGAGAGATGGTTGTTGAACATTTCCCAGCACACTCCTAGATTATATGGTCTCCAAATCCAGCATTATTTATGTGGTTTAGGCTAGAGTATCTTGTCTCCCCAAGAAAACTATAAGTTCCTTGAGGTCAAGGGAGAAAAATGTTTTCTATCCATTACAGAGTTAGACAGATTGAAGATGAGTAATAAATAATTCCATTGAAATGAAACTAACTGAAGTCCTGGCTAACCCACTTCAGAAGATGCTCAGCCTCTTCCTGTGCTGACCCTAAAACAGGGATATTTTACGGAATTTAGTAGCACTGGAAGGGAGGAGGGGTGGTGAATCTGCAAATCATTACTAATGTGGCTCCAGGGAGCTCAATAGTTTTATATATTTTTAGTTTAAGAAAATTCATATCGATAGTCATTTTAAAGGATGCAAATCTGTGACAGCAGCCTTCATTCTGCTGTGACAGATATTCATTTCAATATCTTTCAATATGCTCTAAAAGACATAAAAATCAATAGGATGGAGGGAATCACAGATTCTCTGTGCACCAGTGATGCAGGCTCTGAAAGCAGGTGGTGTGAACAGAGCCAGCCCCAGAGGAATGGTCTCTTCCTTTCTCCCTGTCAGTGTCTGGGGAGATGACCATCAATAACTCCAACTGGAACCGATTACCTCATGCAGCTAAGGGTTTGTGTGAGGGATAATAAAAATAACTCACATAGCTATAGTGTATCCAGGTTTACAAAATCACTTTTCTCACAACACTTCAAGGTAAATACTGCAAGTATTTTTATAGATGAATAAAATAAGTCTCAAAGACGTAAAATGACTTCTCCAAGGTCACAAAGCTAGTATGTGTTAGAAGCAGAGGACCTGCAACTGAGTCTTGGCTTCATGGCTAGTCCTATTTTTGATATGCCACAGATGATCTCCAGGAGTTCCTTTAGACCCTTTGGGCCTTCAGTGTCTTGACTCAAAACCCTTGCTTAGTGGCATTTCAAAATGGAGGGGGTCTTTTCAGTAGACTGTAACTCCTCTTGTTCACTGGCCACTAGCCCATTCCCAAACTGAGGGTTACTGAAGGAAGAAGTTAGCTGCCCCCAGAGAATCCAACATGACAATTGGAGTTGGGGTTGGAAGAGCAAGTCCAAAGTCGGTGTCATATTTGCCTTCTCTGGTGCTTTGGTATGCAGGCTGAAGCACCAGAGAGGCCAGTGGGCAGAGACATGGCACGGGAAGCAGCAGTGGAAATGACTGAAGTTAACCTTGTTGGTTCAAGTTCCTGAACTCTAAGAGATATCCTCCTCAGTTGTGGCAAAGAAAGAGACCTGATCTGAAGAGGAATTAGTCCAAAGAGTGGCTGAGAAACCAGAGGCAGGAAAGAGCTAATTAAAGTAGGCAGAAGCGACTGAATAATTCCCTGGGGCTGTTGGAATAAGTTCACTCGGTGAGGAGAGACACAGTAAGGGAACATTACTTTAAAAATCAAGATAAATGGAGACTAAAGTGGAGAAGGGTAGAGATAGAGTTTCATCTCTGAAATGAAAAAGGGGAGAGACATATAACTTAATGAACAAAGGAGAACCAGCTCAAAGGTAACATGATCCGGGCGTGATTCATGACTATATACATATAGAAATATTCACATGGGTTTATACGTTACATGTTATAATCTATAAGTATATATTTAACTCATTGATACATGCATGTTATATATGTTATTACATGTGTATATTATGTGTACATTTTTTAGCTAGCATTTATATAGCACTTTATGGTTAGCAAAGCACTTTACATATATTATTTCCCTTGGTGCTCACAATAATCCTGTGAGATGGTTGCTATTGTAATCCTGATTTTACAGATGAGGAAACTGAGATTGAGAAAGTTTAAATGACTTGCCCAGAGTCACACAACCAGTAAGTGTCTGAGGCAGGATTTGAACTCAGGTCTATCACTCTCTTCATTTCACCACCTAATATGCTTTAAGATGGCCCAAACAGCCACATCCCTATCTCCACCAAAAGAAAGTACTGCCCTTCACCTGTCTCCTATTGCTTTCAATTCCACCAGTAAGAATTCCTTCTTTTGGAGGAGTAACAATTAAGCTTTTCTCAGCCATTGGTGTCTTGGGATGAGTAAGCAAGGAAGATGATTTGGAGTTAGACTATGAAAGACACAACTTCTAGAAATAAGTAGACGACTGTCCCATCATATTCAGCCCTGGTCAAACTTTGTCTTCTTTTGGGGGACCACAATTAGGAAAGAAATTGTACCTCTCTACTCTTTCTCAGTCCCCCTTCGCTGGATCCTCATCTGGAGCACTCCCTCAAAAAAATAGCTGTCCCTCAGGGATTTGCTCTGAACCCTCTTCTCTTCTTTCCCTATACAACTTCACTTGGTGATTTCATCAATTCCCTTGGATTTAATTACCAGTTCTATGCTGATGATTCTCAAATTTATCTTTCCTGCCCCAACCTCTCTGCTTACCTCCAGTCTCATGTCTCTAACTGCCTTTCAGACATCTTAAACTCATTATGTCCAAAACTGAATTCCTGATCTTTCCCCTTAAACCCTGCCCTCTTGCCCCCCAACTTTGCTGTTACTGTAGAGGCCAACACCATCCTCCTGGTTCTTCAGGCTCATAACTTAGTAGCTATCTTGGACTCCTCACTGTCTCTCATCCCCCATATCCAAAGTATTTCCAAAATCTTTTGATTTCACTTTTGCAACATCTCCCAATATGTTCCCTCCTCTCCTCTGACACTGCCACCACCCTGGTGCAGACCCTCATCACCTCATGCTTGGACTATTGCAATAGTCTGCTGATGGATCTGCCTGCCTCAAGTCTCCCTCTGCTCCAATCTATCCTCCTTTCAACCACCAAAGCAATTTTCCTAAAATGCAGGTACAACTATGTCACTCTTTTACTCAATAAACTCCAGTTTCTCCCTATCACCATAAGGATGAAATACAAAATGATCTGTTTGTCATTCAAAGCCCTTCATAAACTAGACCTTTCCTAACTTTCCTGTCTTCTTACATCTTACTCTTAGATCCGGTGAACCTGGTCTCCATGCTGTTCTACAAACAAGACACCCAATCTATCAGCTCTGCTGATTTTTTCTGGTTATCCCCATGCCTAAAATGCACTCTCTCCTCTGCTCTTCCTGCTGACCACAGTGGCTTCCTTTAAGTCCAAACTAAAATCCCTTATTTTACTGGAAACCTTTCCCTAACCCCTCTTAATTTTAGTGTCCTCTCTGTTAATGGTATCCTATTAATCATATATATATATATATATATATATATATATATATATATATATATATATATATATATATATACATATATAATGTATGTGTGCATGTATGTATGTATGTATGTATATCTTACTCCATATATATTTGTCTGCATGTTGTTTCCTCCATTAGATTGTAAGCTCTTTGATGGCAGGGACTGTCCTTTGCCTATTTTTGTATCCCCAGTGCTTGGCACGGTAAATGACACATAGTAGGTGGCTAATAAATGTTAATCAATTAAGAGTGTCAAGAGAACAACCAAGATAACAAAGGGGTGGAAGTTCTTGCCCAATAAGGATCTCTTAAAAGAACTAGAAACATTTACTCCAAAGATGAGAAGACTTAGGGGAGATGCGTGAAGAGGCAATTTGCATCTTCAAGTAATTAAGGTCTATGGAAGAGGGATCAGATTTGTTCATGGTGATCAGTTTGGCCACAGAGGATAGTATGGTTCAATCTGCATCTAGAGTCCATAGTTCTTTTTTTCTGGATTTTGGAAAGCATTTTCCATCATGAGTACTTTGGAAATATTTTGGACCATTGTATTGCTGAGAAGAGTTAAGTTTATCATCACACAATGTTGCTGATACTGTGTAGAATGTTCTCCTGGTTCTGCTGATCTCACTCAGTATCAGTTCATGTAAGTCCTTCCAGGTTTCTCTGAAATCTGCCTGCTCATCGTTTCTTATAGCAAAACAGTATTCCATTACATTCATATACCAGAATTTGTTCAACCATCCCCTAATTAATGGGCATCCCCTCAATTTCCAATTCCTTGGCACCACAAAAAGAGTAGCTATAAATATTTTTGTACATGTGGGTCCTTTTCCCTTTTTTATGATCTCTTTGGGAAAAAGACTTAATAGTGGTATTGCTAGGTCAAAGGGTACGCACAGCTTTATAGCCCTTTGGACATAGTTCCAAATTGTTCTCCAGAATGGTTGGATCAGTTCACAGCTCCACCAACAATGCATTAGTGTTCCAATTTTTCCACAGCTTTTTCCTTTTTGCTCTGATTCTTCTTTCACGGCATGACTAATGCAGAAATATGTTTAATGTCATTGTACATATATAACCTATATCAGATTACTTTCTGTCTTGGGGAGGGAGGGAGAAAAATTTGAAACTAGAAATCTTATAAAAACAAATGTTAAAAAAAACCCAAAGTGTTGAAAACTATCTCTACATGTTACTGGAAAATAATAAAATACTTTTATGGGGAAAAAAAAGAAATACTATAGAGAGAATTCTTGTCCAGGCTTGGATTGGATTAGATGGCCATGGATGTTCCTTTCAACTCTGAATTTCTATGATTCGATATATTAAAGGCATTGCTTTTTAAAGGCCATCAACGAAAGCATTCACACTGTATTCAAGCAGAGGGCTACATTAGCATATACTCTAATTGAGATTTTAATTCGATCCACAGGGGTATGGTGCACCCCTGGCCTTATCCACTGAACCCTGACATTTCATAGCCTTGCCAAGCTCCTCCTCCATTCAAGTCAATACAATAAGCATTTATTGAATACTTGTGCTCAGCACTGGGTAGGGGGGGGGGTACAAAAAAGGATCAAATGTTCTCTCTGCCTTGGGGAAACTCATAGGATCATGAGGTGAATCAGACACATATGCAAATAACTCACATACCTCAGGCACCTTGGCAAAAGCCAGGATTGATACATTACATTTTTTTTTCACTTGAACTCCATCAGTCTATGAGGTCTGTACTATAAATATTTTCAGCTCCATTTTTCAAACAAAGAGACTGAGGCTTAGAGAAACTAGTTGCTTGTTCATAATCACACAGCTAATATCAAAGGAAAGATTTGAACCCAGCTCACTCCTTACTCCAAATCCAGTGCTTTCAACCTCACTCCACTGTCTTTTGTTGTAAACTGATACAAGGCAGAACAGGTCTGGTGCCATAGGTGGGATAGATACTAAGAGCTGAAAGGGGGAAAGTTTTTTTTGGGGGGGGGCAGTGAAAAAGGAGGAAAAGACCAATCATTTCCACCTGGGGAAAGGACCAAGAAAGACTTCTTAGGATAGCTGGTCCTTGAAGAATGAGTAGGACTTTAAAAAGCAGAGATACAAGAAAGGGTACTCAAGGTAGAAGGTGAATGAGAGGAGAAGTAGGAAACAGGGCAAATGTGAGGCACCACAAGCAATCCAGTTTGTCTGGACCCTAGACAACAGAAAGGGTAGACATGGGAGATGTGGCCAAAAGGGAAAGATGGGGGCAGCTAAGTGGCACAATGGATAGAACACCAGTCCTGGAGTCAGGAGGACCTGAGTTCAAATCCGACCTCAGACACTTGACCCCAATTTCCTCACCAAAAAAGAGGGAAGGACAGTGTTTATATGGAAGGAGAAGGGTCTCACCATAGGTTATGACTATCCAAGTTTTTTCAGTCCTCCATTCATTTGGTAGGACTTGGTTGAATATTTTCCATATACTCAGTCCTGTGCTTGGCTACAAGGACAGTGCAGAAGCAGAATAAAGTTGTAGGGTGTTTCTACTGGAAAGAAACTGGGGGTCAGGTTAGATCCCTTCATTTTACATATGAGGAAAGGAAATCCCAAATACCTTTAAAAAAAAAAAGTCACACAGAGAGGAGCAAAGCCAGTATTTCCACATAGCTCCTCCAGACCTAATAAGATGTGTTCCCTGCCTTCAGAGTTCACAATACCCAGCAAGAGGTCAGCAGAGTGGCTAATGAGCAATCATTTTTCAAAGCAAAGACTCGAATTCTTCCCTATTGACCAAGTCACTGTCTGTTAGAAACAAAGATTAGACCACTACTCCTATTCATAGCTGAATGATATGAACGGCCCCAGGGAATATGGAGCAAAAGAGAAGAGAGTCTTTAGGGTCACTTTGTGCCCTTTTCTAGCCAACTCATTCTGGGCATAGGAGGCTAGTAGACATTCATTTGTCTCTACTATTCCTTCACCAGTTTTGACGTCCTTCTGGACAAGTCTCTTCTTTTTGATGTGCGTTGGTTTCCCTGTCTGTAAAATGAAGGGGTTGAACTAGACCGGGGATTCTTAAGTTGTAGTTCACACTCCCTCGAAGGGTCAGTGGATTCAATTTCAGAGGGTCTGTGAACTTGAATGGGGAAAAATACATCTTTATCTTCAGTAATCTCCAAATGAAATTGAGCATTTCTTTTAAGTATGAACATAAGCAGAAAAGCATTATTCTGTGAAATCTCTGGGCTTCCCCAGATTGCCAAAGGGGTCCATGACACAAACAAGGTTAAATACCCCTGAACCAGACCATCTCTAAGGTCCCTTGCCAGCTTCAGTTCATATGATCCTGTAAGCTATATTTACACTGATCCCAAGGGCTACACAAGGACCTCACCCTGAAATAAAATGTCTGCAAAGTCAAAGGAAGTCCCCAAAGAACTGATTCTACCCTCAGCAAGGACTAGATGTGAGAAGCATCGACAGGTGCTGAGCAGGAAAAAAAAAAAAAAAGGTGTCCTGTTTCTCTAGCCAGAGGACAAATGCTGCATTGCACACACTCCCAATGTGTAGTCCCAGGAACAAGTGGCAAAGTTTCCAACAGTAGGACAAGTGTCAAAGCATTTAAGCCAGGTGCCTGAATCCAGAAGAATGCAGAGAGACAGGACATTCCAGAGAGAGGAAAGAGGGAGAGCAAGGGAGCAGGAGGGTAGGAGAGACAGTCTAAAAGAAATACAGAGATATAGACAGAGAGAAACAGGGTCAAAGGGGAGGGAAGAGAGACAGAGAAGACAGAGATTGAGAAAAGGAGAAAGAAACCAAGACAAAGACCATAGGATCATAGGTTTGGGAGCTAGAAAGGACCTTTGTCATGTTTCCAATCCCCTCATTTCATGGATAAGGAAAATGGAATTGAAGGGGAGGAAGATAAAAGAGAAGAGGGAGGGGAAAGAAGAGGGAGAGAGGGGAGAAGGAAAGGAGAGAAGAAAGGAGAGAAGAGAGAAGAAAGGGAAGAGAGAAAAGAGAGTCAAACATGGATAGGTAGAGTCAGAAGGAAAATTTAGGAAGTGAAGGAAAAGGTGGAAGAGAGACAGAGACAGAGAATGAAAGAGAATGAGAGAGAAAATGCGTGTGGAGAGAGAGAGAGAGAGAGAGAGAGAAAAGAATCAGAGATACAAGGGAAAGTCAATTTGAACTGGGGGAGAGAGAAGGACAGAAGTGTTTGCCAAGTCTAGGGTATGGATCTGGCCATCTAAGGAGGCTAGGAATCACAAGTTCTGGGCTTCAGAGTGATACAACATCCTGAAATCATCAAAGTATGAAAGGGAAGGGAACTGTTAAGAACCCGGAAAAGGAATATCCCTGTACCCCACAGAGAAAGGGAAGCTGATCTTATTTGTTTGAATTGGTGTCCTGTGGTTTTAACACATTAACCAAGGCACTTAGGTGGTTGATGCCTGGTGTTCATTGACCTGTCAATCACAGTTTAAGGCTCCTTTTCAGTCTTTTACTGTGCCTGACTGGGGTTTGCATGCTCTAGAACAAGAGTTCTTAACCTGGGAAACATAACCTTGCTTTTAAGATAGATGATAGATAGATAGATAGATAGATAGATAGATAGATAGATAGATAGATAGATAGATAGATAGATAGATAGATAGATAGATAGATAGATGACAGACAGAATTCCAGTAATAATTGGTTTCCTTTGTAATTTTATGCATTTTATTTTATAGATTTAAAAACATTATTCTGAGAAGAGGTCCATAGACCTTGCCAGACTGTCCCACTCTGAAGCCCAGAGCTCATGGTTCCTAGCCTCCTTACCTAGCCAGAGTTATGCCCTAGACCTGGCATACACTTCTGTTGTGCCCTCCTCCATCCCCACCCTCAGTGCCAATTCCCCTTTTTTTTTGTCCAGGACACACAAAAAGGTTAAGAACCCTTTGTGTGGAAGGATTTGAGCTGCTGTCAAGTAGCTGAAGGAGCTGAGAAGATGGCCCTGCAGGGTACAAGGCAGACCCCATTGGAAGAGGAAGGAATTGAAGAAAGGAACAGGATGGAGGGCATTCCTGGCTTAGCCCAGCCGGCCTTCTGACAGACCCACTGATTCCCGTTGCAATGCAGCAGTAGAATAGGCTGCAAAGTGAAATGTCATTGCAGGATTCTCTCCCCACTGCAGCTTCCCTCCACAGCACAACCCCCTCCCCGCCCCCAGCAGGGTTCCTGCTGCATCACAAAATAACCAGTCACAGAATCACAGAATGTTAAAGCTGGAGAAGACCTCAGAGACCATCTATTTTGACCCCCATGTGCTACAGGTAAGAAAACTGAGGCCCACAAAGGGTAAGTGACTCACTCAAGGTCACACAGCTTTTGTGCTACAGATGAGGAAAGGTCACTGTGGTGGAGTGGGAAAAGCCCTAGATCTGATCAGTTGACCTGGGTTCAAATTACAGCCATGCCACTTAGTACCTCTCACTATCCTTGTCTAGGGGATTGTTTAACATCTGTAGGCCTCGGTTTTTTCATAACTGACAGTGACTTGACCAAGGTCACAAAGGCTGAACCCAGGATAAAATCCAAGTCTTTCCCCACCACCTCTTACAAAGCAACTGATAGGTATTCTCTGCCTTTGACTTCTCAGGAATGGGCACTTGGACTCTAGGGAGACCTCCACCCCAAGGAGCCCTGGGAGATATGAAAAGAGGAAGCCCTGAAGTGAGGCTCTCCCTAACCCCTAGGTCAGACCATCCTGGGATAACACATCATTTACAAATAGCATTATGAGACCCTGATCAGTGAGCATATAGCCAGAGACTATGAGAGGATGAAGCTCCCAGACAGTTCAACCAATGCAGCATTGTTTGAGATGTCCTGGGGAGACATAAAGAAAAATAAGACATTCTCTGATTGAGGTATCCCAAGGGCTAATCAGGGACCTGAATCATGGATGTATTCTAGAATAAGGAGTCAGTGAGGGACAGTGGAAAGATCACTGACTCGGGGGTCAAAAAGACCTAGGTTCAAATCCACCTTTGCCTCTTTCTACCTGTGTGAACCTGGGCAAATCGTTTGAACTCCCCAAGCTTTTTTCCCCTTCTTTAAAATGAGGGGGTTAGACAGAATGGCTTCTGAAGTTCCTTTCAGCTCCAGATTTGTGATCCTATGTGAAACAGACTGTACTAAATATGTAAGAGAGGTTTGGATCCTACACTGAGAGCACTAAAGCAGGAAGAATCCCTTTACCTTTCAAAGGTTTCAAAGGAAGATTTCACGGATGAGATTGAGGCATTTGAGCTGAGTTGGGAAAGAACAATAGAATTTCAGCAAGAAGGGGTAGGGGAAGTGAGTATTTCAGGGGGAAAGACTAGAGTGCATCACATCATTTAGTACTTTCTTATCCTTTGCCTTGTATTGTTTCCCCATATGTGAGTCTTAGCCTCCTAACTAGACTGTTGTGCAACGCTGAATTAAGAAAGAGCCAGAAGAAATGGGATTGAGGCCTGACTCCACCACCAGCTGGGTCAACATATAAAAGTCACCTTATCTAAGTCCCAGTTTTCTTTGTGCAAATTGGGGGTAACCAGGTAAGCAGAGACCTTGGGAAGAATTTCAGGGAACAATGGAAAGACTAATGGATTTGAAGTCAGAGGTCCTGGCTTCATATCCAAACTATGCCATTCAACTTACCTGTATTGGCTTAAGTTCTAGATGGCACAGTGGATAGAGGACTGGACCTGCTATCAGGAAGACCTGAGTTCAGATCTAACCTTAGACACTAGCTTTGTAACCTCAGACAAGTTACTTATTATCTTCTGTCTGCCCCTACTTCCTCATCAGTAAAATGGGGATAGCATATACCTCTCAGGGTTGTTGGGAGGATAAGATGAGAGAAGATTTGTAAAGCGCTTTGTAAATCTTAATTAAAGTGCTATGTAAATATTAGCTATTATTATCGTTATTAAAATGAGAAGGTTGGACTAGAGGCCCTACAAGGTTCTTTACAACTCTATGATCTTATGATATCTCTGGGATGCAGTTTCCTTAATTAGTAAGTGAGCCTATGAAATGACTAATAATAAATAGTGAGGATGATGCTCTTATGCCTAACTCACAGGGTTGTCAAAGGGATAACATTAAGTATGTATGTGAAGCACTTTGTGAATCACTGACCAACTAACTATAAGGGTGTTGGAAATCTCGTTTCCCTCACACGTTTGAACCCAGCTCCACTGTGTGTGACCTCAGTCAAACCTCAAACCTCTGTGGGCCTCAGTTTCCTCATCCTCTGCACCCAATGATCTTATGAACCTCTTCCTTTGCTCATCAGGGAGCCCTTGTCTGGTATGGCGGGGTTTAACATCAATGGAGAACTCCGGCACCATAGATTGGGTCCATCTCTTCCCTTGGCCCCTCTCCCAGCACCCCTGAGGTTTATTGCTTGCAGAGGAATGTCGGTAACCAGCTTTCCTTTGATCTCTTTTTAGGCAGGCTCAGTCCCGCAGAGTTTCCCTGGGCTTCCCCACGTGGCCTCCCCTCCGCAGGTCCCCGTCCCCTCCCCTGCCTTCCGACATACGTGCCTGGGATACTAAACCACCCCCATCTGGAGAGCCCCTCAAGGGAAGCCCGGCTCAGGATCTTTTCATTTAGCCTGAGATTCCTCCCACCTCTCAGACTTTCACCCCGCTGCAGAGGTCGGGATCACCATTAAGGAAGGCAGAGGTGAGATGCTCTGGCCACCAGAGTTCCAAGGGGAGGGTGGGCTGCGGAGCTCGGGCGTGAGCGGGTGGAGAGGTTTGCCAAGACTGGACCACGCTGCAGCCGGGAGCGGTGCTCTTGTCACTGAGGAAACATGAACAATTCATGAGATGCTTTCCATATAGAACAACTGCAGCCATCCCACCAGAGGCGGGCCAGGAGGCTTCCCTTCCTAATGAATTCTTCAGGCATTGAACACATTCTGGGAGGTTCCGAATTGCTGACACTGCCTTCCCAGTCCCAGCGGAGCACAGCGCCCCTACAAAGGGCTTTGTTCGACTCCTCCCTCTGTAGGAGATGCACCGGGCTGCTGTTTCTCAACGCTGCCCTCTACTGGCCTCCTGCCGCTTCTCCCTCTTTCCGTCTCCTCCCTCTGCTCTTTCAGCCCTGTATCCAGGGATGGATGCAGACACTTAGTTGTTCCAAAGTCTGCATCTGCTCTGGGATACCCAGGACCACTGGGCCTGTAGAGATGATCTGGGCGACAGGTTAGGCAGAATAGGGTCCAGGAGACAAAAAAAAAAAAAAAAAAACAAAAACAAAAGTTCTAAAAGGAGCCAAAGGGGCAAAATGTGGAATAAGGAGACAACTCTGTGAGGTGAAAAGAATATAGGAGTGATATTAGTAAAGCTGATGCCAAAAAAATAGAGAGAGAGAGAATTATAGATACATGCATACACACACACACACACACACACACACACACACACACATATATGAGAAAAAAGAAAAGGAGGCAGTGTGACATAGTAGATAGGGTTTTGGGGTCAGGAAAACCTGGGTTTAAGTCTTTTGCCTGAGACATACAAACTGTGTAACCCAGAGCATGCTTAATCAATCCCTAAGTGCCCCCCCAAAAACAGCTCTCTAAGAATATTAGTTACAGAGAAGGCTTTGATATGAAAATAATAACACACTTCAATCATAGAATCATATCTCAGAGTACAAGAAGGGAAAGGGAGGTAGGCATTAAAGCATACATAAGAATGCCTGTAGACTGCATATTGACTTAGAAAACCACATATTAAAATTATCTATGTTCTATTGTGTTTCAATTTATTTTGTTAAGTATTTCCCAGTTACATTTTCATTGGGTTCAGGGTGTATTCCAGAGTCTTGCAAGCCTCATGAAGCCTTCGGGCTACATGTTTAATATCTCTGATCTAAACCAACCAGGAATTTCCTTTAAAATGTCCCGCATAAGTGTCCATCGGTTTCCACTTGAAACCTCCAATGGTGGGTAATTTATTTGTCCTATTCTCATTCTTTACACTGATCCCAAATTTGCATCTCTACAATTTCTAAACTTCACTCCAGATATCACTTTAAGGGTTGCAAAACACTTTCTTTGTCTCTTAAATTGGGTTAAGACCTCTCACTTAATCAGGAACTTCACAAGGTCCTAGGATCATATTTTTTCATTGAAAGGGATCTTAGAAGTCCAAAACCTTCATTTTACAGATGAGGAAATTGAAGATCAGAAAGGTTAAGTGATTTGCTCATAGTTCCACAATTATGTGTGTAAACCAGGTTTTGAACCCAAGGTTTTTCTTTTTTTTTTCTTTTTTTCTTTTCTTTTTCTTTCTTTTTTCCCCCTCAGGGCAATGAGGGTTAAGTGACTTGCCCAGGATCACACAGCTAGTAAGTGTCAAGTGTCTGAGGCCAGATTTGAACTCCTTCCTGACTCCAGGGCCGGTGCTCTATCCACTGTGCCACCTAGCTGCCCCTCAGACTTTGCTTTTTGAGAATATTACAAAACTTCCTGTGCCACCCACCAGACACCTCCAGTCCACTGACCCAATTTAGAACTTAGTAATTATCTGATCCCTGCAAAAATTGGGATACAAGGTGATTTACTAGAAAGTAATTGGTATCCTTATAAGCAATTTAAAATAGCCAATGAATCAATGCCCCCCCCCAGTGTTTCTAGCAAAGGTCAGGGACTCTCAAAGTGTCCCTCCAGACCCCCAAAGGCAGCAGGTGGTCAAGAGAAGGTTGCTCCAATGTGTTCCTGGACAGATAGTGATTGCAGGCTGCAGAAAGCAAGCTGGCATTTTCTGAGGATGAGAATCTCCCTTTGTGACCTTTGCCTTCCCATTCTGGGGCTGTGGCCAAAATCTTAAGTAGCTGGTTTCTCAAGGGTCCTCTGGAGCCCTGGGCTTGATGCTTTCTCTTTGTCCTAAGAGCCTGAACAACTTCCTTGCTGATGATACACATAGGGCCCAGTGACAATTTTGAGGAAAGTTAAGCCGCAAAATGGCAAATTTAAATGGATTTTCTCCTCCACCACCACCCCATTGGCTCTAAGAATGATTCCATTTCCAAAATGTATATATGGCACAGGACTCTTAATGTGGAGTAATCAAAATTCAATGCAGCATAGATCATTCCATAATCCTCTTTGTCCCTAATCTTCAAGGCCAAACATCTCAGATCTTTGGTAATTGATCAAGAAGTCACACTCCATTAAACCAAGGAGAAATCAGCCACTGGGGTTGTGGGTTTTCCCCTTCTTTCCATGACTGGGTTTTGTTTTGCTGCGTGTGTGTTTTGGGGTTTTTTTGTTTTTGTTTTTGTTTTTTTTTTTATGCAGAAGGAGTTTGCCTGTCAGGGAGAACATTGATTTGAGCTATTAAACCTCCAACAAAGTCCAAGCTTTCAAAGAGTCTCAAAACTGTTCCTATACATGAAGCTAATCCACCCTTGAACGGGGAAATATCCACAGTCAGACTGGGCTAATAACATACCTTGTTATTGTCAGTCAATCATCAAGCGTTTATTACGTAGTTTCCTTGTGTGAGGCCCTGAGCTGGGCCCTCCCCATGATGAGTGCAAGGTAATACTCAGGACTGACCTCAAGGGCCTCACATGTAAAAAAAAAAAAAAAAAGGAAGATGTGGTAGGTCCCTTACCTTTAAGAATAGCAAGTAAGCATGGCAATCAGAAGAAAAAAGAATACAGTGGGCTGGGGACAGTCAGGGAAGGCTTCCTGGAGAGGATGGGACTTGAGATAAACCTTGAATATACTTTGATGGATCCATAATCTTACTAATGCAGGCTTTTTCTTCCACCAGTATAGATTCTAATCCCTCTAGATTTTTGAATCCTATCAGATTTGGGGGGCAGCTAGGAGGCATCTTGTATAGAATGCTGGGCCTGAAGTGAGGAAGACTCATCTTTTTTAGTTCAAATCTGGCTTTATACACTTACTAACTATGTGACCCTGAACAAGTCACTTAACCCTGTTTGCCTTAGTTTCCTCACTTGTAAAATGAACTAGAGAAGAAAATGGCAAACCACTACAGTATCTTTGCCAAGAAAACCCAAAATGGGGTCATGAAGAGCTGGACATGACTGAAAAATGACTGAACAGAACTGAAGGTGATCTCTAAAGGCATTTGGTGACTTGGGACTAGAATTCTAAATTATTGTTGTTCAGACATGCAATTTTTATTCTTCTGAGAGGATTGTATTCTATGACTCTCAACCATATAGCACTATTGGGAGAATATTCTTGTTGAAAAAAAAAGAGATGGATTTTCAAAGCATTTAGCTATTTGAAATAATTGAAAGCTTGGTGTCATTCCTTGAATGCAATCGTGAAAAGCATCATAGTTTGATGCATAAAGAACCAGCTTTAGAGTCATGAGAACTTGTGTTCAAGTACAACCTAAGACAAATATTCACTGCATGAAATGAGCAAGTGATTTAATCTCTCACTTGCCTCTCCACCCCAGGAAACTTGATTATACAAAACTGTTAGTAATATAGCAACTTCCTCATTGCATAAGGAGAAGGAGATTCAACACTAGGATGGTCCTATGCTCATTAGGTCTGTCGCCTGTCCTTCTGTAGTAGGAGCAATATTGAACCACCACCACTTCCATCCCCACCCCTTTGCACATTTGACTCATTTCCCCATTAAAAGGCTTTGAAACTATCTTTGAAATGTAACTGGCTAGGGGATAGATAGGTGGTGCAGTGGATTAAGCACCAGCCCTGGATTCAGGAGGACCTGAGTTCAAATCCGACCTCAGACACTTGACACTTACTAGCTGTGTGACCCTAGGCAAGTCACTTAACTCCAATTGCCTCCCTAAAAAAAAAAATCGTTTCTTTCAAGTAACTATGTAGTTCATTAAAGAGGATTTGTAGTTTCCTAGGGCTCATAGGTGGCAAAATGGGTAGAGTGCCAGGCCCAGAGTCAGGAAGACTCATCTGTCTTTCTGAGTTTAAATCTGGCCTCAGACACTTACCACTTGAGACTTGGGTAAGTCATTTAACCCTGTTTGCCTCAGTTTCCTCATCTGTCAAATGAGCTGGAGAAGGAAATGGCAAATCACTCCAATATCTTTGCCAAGAAAATCCCAAATAGGGTCATGAAGAGTTGGATACAACTGAAACGACTAAACAAAGGCTCCGTGAAATTTGCACATAGTAGGTGCTTAATAAATGTTGATTGATGAACTATCATATCCTGTCCTCTTTCTGCTTATCCTTCCTTTAGTCCCACTTCCTCACTGTCTTCTCAATTCACCTTTTTTTGCCTCTGATCCCCATCTCTCTTTCCTAGCCTTTGCTCTATGTAAATACTATGTGAATAGCAGCATTTGCAGACTCTCACCATTCATAGGGAATTCCTCTTCTTTTTGGACCCTTCTCAGAGCATCTTCTATGACCCTGAAAAAACACTTCAGGAAAGCATACATCTTTCTGTTTTATGTTAATACCCAGAAGATCCTTTTACATGGGTAACAATAATAATAACTCATATTTTCATAGCACTTCAAGTTTTGCACAGCTTCATCATTACAACAAACCTGTAAGGTAAGGAATATAAATATTATTTATCCCCATTTTAGAGATGAGGAAATTGAGCAGAGAGGTTAATTGACTTGCCCAAGGTCAATAAACTACTAAGTAGCAAAACCATGACTGCAACCCAAATATATGTTTCTAGGTCCTGAGTTGTTTCTAATTTTTTTTAAATAAGTTTTTATTGACATCTTTTGTTTCTCACATCATCGAATTTGGTGGGAGGGAGGTCCCGATATTCTTCTTCCTTTCCTTCTGGAGAACCTTCCCTGTTAACAAAAAATATTTTTAAAGGAGAAAAAGAAGAAAAATCAGTGTGACAAATCAATATGTTGAAAAAATCCAAAAGGATTGTACTAATTCATAGCTCTACCAACAATGCATGTGTGCCTATCTTTCCACAACCCCTCCAACATAAACTAGCCACTTTTTGTCATCTTTGCCAATTTGTAGGGTGTGAGATGAAACCTCAGGGGTTTTTTTGATTTGCATTTCTCTGATAATTTGTGATTAGTCTTGTGTTGTTTCTACCACTACCATTGTCCTCCAGGATATGCTTCTGACTACTTCTTTCCTCCTCCTCCTCCTCCTCCTTCTCCTCAGCTTCCGTCTCTGGAATATCCTTCCACCATGCCAGCACTAATTTCCCATTGGTAAATTCATTCTGGGGCTTCCATTTTGGAGATGGGCCCAAGCCAGCCATGCTTCATTCTCATCCTGGATGTGCTTCTAACTCTATGGACTTTACCACCATGCCCCTGAACTTGGGTCCTCAACCCCCTTTTCAGCTCCCTTTTATTTGTTGTCTTCTCCCATTAGATTGTAAGCACCTTGAGGGTAGGAATTATCTTTCTTTTTTCCTGTATTTGTATTCCCATCTCTTAGTCCAGTGCCTTGTATATAACAAATGCTTGTTCCCTATCTTTCTATGACACAATACTGTGGCCTCTTAAAGGTTGGGTAGAATTCAGTTAGGTGGCATTTCATGAAGCAGGAATGAAATGGTGAGAGTAAAGGATAGGAAAGAGAAAGGAATCAGAGGCAAAAAGGTGAATTGAGAAGACAGTGAGGAAATGGTACTAAAGAGAAAAATAATCAGAAAGAAGACTGGATATGAAAATTCATCAGTAAACATTTATTAAGCACCTACTATTTTCTAGGCACAGTGCTAAATGCTAAAAAAAAAAAAAAGAAAATACATAGAAAGGTTAAAGACAGTCCCTGCTCTCAGGGAACTCAGAGTCTAATGGGGGAGACAGCAAATATGGCAAATAAATATATCTAAATAAACATATACAAAATAAATTGGAAATAATCAACAAAGTGATGGCACTGGAATGAGAAAGGATCAAGAAAGCCTCTTGTAGAAGGTAAGATTTTTTTTTTTCTGGAGCTTGACGAAAGCCAGGATTATGATCTCATTATGTTGAAATTTATTATTATTATTCAGGTTGGGATAAACCACAGGCCAAATGACGTCCTCTGCAACATTGCTATTTTCTGCAAATATCTTAGTCATAGGCAAGTATTAGTCCTGTCCCTTAATGCCACTGCATGATGGAAAACTTGGCCAGGGCTAGTGCTGTTATGGCCAAAACTTTGTCAACTGGAAAAGCACTTAGAATCATAAAGTCTTCAAATTGGAAAGGACCACAAAACTTACTTAATCTAATTCACATCAGAAGGCCTTTCTACAACACCCCCAACCAAGTGGTACTCTAGCCTCTTGTTTGAGACTGAACATGTTGGGGAATTCACTGCCTCATGATGTAGCCCCCTCTATTTTGGTAATTCCCTCTCCCCTCCTAACAATTTGAATACTGCTACTTTACAACTGCTACACATTATTCCTTAAACAAAATACCACCTCACATCTCTTCAGATATTTAAAGGCAGTTATCATATTCTACTTCAGAATCTTTTTTTTAACATATCCCTGGTTCTTTCTTTCTTTTTTTTTTTTTTAGTGAGGCAATTGGGCTTAAGTGACTTGCCCAGGGTCACACAGCTAGTAAGTGTGAAGTGTCTGAGGCCAGATTTGAACTCAGGTACTCCTGACTCCAGGGCCGGTGCTCTATCCACTGCGGCACCTAGCTGCTCCATCCCTGGTTCTTTCTACATATAGTTAAAACCCGAGTGACCTAAGTCAAGGTTCAATGGGAACTCAGTTTCACCATTTGTAAATTGAGATCCATTGGATTAGATGACCTTTGAGGTGCCTTCTGGCTCTAAATCTATGACCTTTTGGTCTTCATATTGTTTGTCCCTTAGTTCTTTCACTATTTTGCCTCTCTCTCACCTGGACATGCTTTTGGTAGCTAGGTGACACAGTATCCAGATTGCTGGACCTAGAGTCAGAAAGACATGAGTTCAAATTTTTTGTTTGTTTGGTTTTTGCAGGGCAATGAGGGTTAAGTGACTTGCCCAGGATCACACAGCTAGCAAGTGTCAAGTGTCTGATGACAGATTTGAACTCAGGTCCTCCTGAATCCAGGGCCGGTGCTTTATCCACTGCACCATCTAGCTGCCCCATGAGTTCAAATTTGATCTCACATACTTACTAGCTATGTGATCCTGGGTATGTCACTTAACTTTTTTCTGCTTGTTTCCTCAACTGTGCAAAGCAAATAATAGTATCTACCTTTCAAGATTGCAAGGATCAAATGAAGTACTATTTTTAGAGTATTTAGCAAAGTGCTTTGCAAACACTAGGTGCTTAATAAAGGCTTGTATCTGTCCTTTTCTTCCTGCCTTTCTTCTTAAAATGCAGTGTCCAGAACTGGATAAAATATTTCAAACATGATCTGACAAGGACAGAATATCATGGAACAATCACCTCCCTCATTTTGAACATCATCCCTTTATTAATGTATCTTTTAGTTTTAGTGTTTGTCTCTTTTTTCTATTCTAATTAGATTTGGCTCATAATCATGGCAATGTTAGTCTATGTTTGCATCTTTCCTGAGCCCAAACTGATATGGGGAAAGAACTCAGTAATCAAAATTTTGTGCTGGAAGGAACCTTAGAGATCTGGTGCCACCTTCTTCTTCTTCTTCTTCTTCTTCTTCTTCTTCTTCTTCTTCTTCTTCTTCTTCTTCTTCTTCTTCTTCTTCTTCTTCTTCTTCTTCTTCTTGGCAGGGCAATGAGGGTTAAGTGACTTGCCCAGGGTCACACAGCTAGTAAGTGTCAAGTGTCTGAGGCCAGATTTGAACTCAGGTCCTCCTGAATCCAGGGATGGTGTTTTATCCACTGTGCCACCTGGCTGCCCCACCCCACCCCACCTTCTCCTTTAATAGATGAAGAAACAGAAAGAAATTAGTGTCAGAGTCAAGGCATGACCTTGGGTCTAGACCAGAATTAGAATTAGGACTCCTGACCAAAGACAACTTCTAACTCCATCAAAATTATATTCCATTCTACAAACCCCTTCTAAGCCTCTACTAAGTGTGGAGTTTTATGTTGGGAAATAGGGGTAAGCCAGGCCATCAGTCAAATCATGGACAATTGGTTACACAATGGGTACTAAATAAAGCAACTACTATATACTCAGCTCTCTGTTTGGTACACTAGTTGATGTGAGATGAGAGGAAGAAATAATTCCACAGATCTACCATAGAGAGTACACAAACTGGATCATTAAAAGCTGGTCCTAGTTATAAATGTATCTTTATTGATAGAGTAACAGTTTCACACCCTGTGTCTGATAGAGAGTAACAGTTTCACGCCCTGTGTCTGATGGAGAGTAACAGTTTCACACCCTGTGTCTGATGGAGAGTAACAGATTCACACCCTGGGTTTTAGGGACACTATTTTAAAAATAGAAAGCTGGACTCTAAAATCATAAAACAACTGTACAAGTCAAATCAAAGGATGATTTTATTTGATAGAGGGTGGAAAGGAGAGAAAGAATAAAAATGTAAAAGCTTAAGAGAGAAGAGGTACTTTGTGGTTTACAATTGTTCATCTCAGAAATGAGACTCTTGCAGATGCCTAGTGCTTCTAATCAGGTCTTCCTCCTCACTCCATTGTACCCAACCCCCTGTCCATCTCTGTGAACATCAGGGTAGTCACAGGCAATGATGACGCTGCCTACAGATCACTGCTGCCAGGACTGGCTCTGTCAGGACATTGGGACACTGCAGAACTGGGAAGCAGAGAGGCTGGCAGAGGGAGACTCTCACAGCACAAAAGGGGAAAACCCTCTCCCAGATCTAACAGCTGGAGGAGCAGTGGATGAAAAGAGGGGTTCATAGGGTGAGCAAAGGGGGTCCTGAGGGACGATGAAAAGGGGTTGGTACCTATTGAGAAGCTCATTGGGTCTACCTCCTCATTTTAAAGATGAGGAAACTGAATCCCCAGAGGGGTGAAGTGGTAACACTGTTAATACATAGCAGAGAGTGATTTCAAACCTGAGTCTTCTAGCTTTAAATATAGTGTTCCTTTTCCATCACACACTGATTAAACTGACATTTCCTCTGAGTTCTTTTGGGGCAGAAGGGGGAAGAGTCCATTGAATGAGAAGGTAGCATCCATCCTACCACCTCCTCCTCAACACATCATGCAATGCCCTCTGAGGCTGAACTTTCTGACTTTCCCAGGTACACATGTGTGCACGTGCACACACACACACACACACACACACACACACACACACACCCCTGCAGCTTCCCTTGACCCATGCCAGGTTCCCACCGCAGTTTCTTCTCCCAGGAGGCTACCAGACTATGGAAGCCCACTCTGCCTCTTCCCAGCACCAGCAGCAGACTTCTTTCCAAAGTCAGCTCCCTTTCTCCAAAAAAGAGTCATTCCTTTCTCCCCCTAAGACAGACACACAGATTGCATTCCTACTACCCCAATCTTACTGTAAGCCACCTGGTTCATAGACCTGGGCTTTTCCAGATTTGGGGAGATGTAGGTAGGGAAAAGGGAACATAAGCAGCTGGATCAGCTGAGTCCCAAGTTCACCTCAACTTTACACCCACTCGGGTCAATAAACTTGATTCTAACCCTCCTTCAGCAAGTGTCCTCTAGAACCTTCTAGAGGTGGAGCAGTGGACAACTCATTGGAGAGAAAGAGAGAGAGAATCTAAATTCTGTGTGTGTTAGACATTTTACTTTCTGGCCTCAGATTCTGTCCTCTATCAAATGAGAGGGGTGAACTAGATAACTTCTAAAGCTATGCTTATGAGCCCAGAATTCTTTTCATATTCTTCCTCCTTCTGGAGCAATCTGAATCATAGCCTTGACCTGAAGGTGTCATGGGTGTATCTCCCTCTGCAAAGTCGCCTCCTCCTCCTCCCACCCTCAGGGCAGGGCCAGGCAGGAAAAGTTGGCATACTCCTCAGTCCACACTGCTCCCTTCAGATAGACCCTCCCTCTGCTACCACCACTCAACAACTGCCTCTATTTCTTGAAAATCTTACTCTATCCTGCCAAGATCCTTATTGTTAGCAAATGCTTCCAGACCACTCTCCAATCATTGTAATACCTGACTTGAAGGTTTCTCTATCCCATCTCTAACCCATTTAACACCTTGGCTCTTTATTCAGCACCCCACCCCCACCCCCGACCATAACCTCCGTCTCCAAATTACCTCAACAATATACAATAATGGTCATACCTGCTCAAATGAATTTCAGAGCAGTTAGGTAGGACAGTGGATAAAGAGCCAGACCTGAAGTTAAGAATACCTGAATTAAAATCTGACCTCAGACACTTACTAGTTGTGTGAACCTGGGTAAGTCACCTAACCTGTTTGCTTCAGTTTCTTCCTCTGTAAAATTAGCTGGAGAAGGAAATGGCAAACCACTTCAGTATCTTTGCCAAGAAAACCTCAACTGGGGTCAAGAAGAGTCAGACAAGACCGAAAACAACTGAACAACACACAGCAATGGTCATACCTTAACCCCCAGCTCAATTGAATTTTGCTTTGGATGTTAAAATTTCTACTCATGCCTCTGTGTTTGGTAGTGCCAGAGGTCAGCCTTTAGGGGAGGAGAGAGGTATACGGTGTGAACAGAATATGTTAGTTGGTACAAGTAGATTGGGGCATTAGTAGGGTAAGTGTGGGGAGAAATGGGTAGGGGCTAGAAGTTATGGCAGAACAAAACTTCCAGTGCCAATCTTGAGTGATCTGTCCTTATGCATTCCCTACTTCTACCCCAATTCACAGGGTAATTCCTCCTTCTAGCAAAAGGTACCAAACTCTAGGTTCAAGGTCCTCTGTGGGGTACATTTCAACTAAACCCCATCATTCACAAATCCCTAGAAGATGTCTTTACCTTTAATAATCAGCCAGGTTGGGGGGGGGGGGGAATGTGCAGCTAGGTGACACAGTGGATAAAGCACCAGCCCTGGATTCAGGAGGACCTGAGTTCAAATCCAGCCTCAGACACTTGACATTTACTATCTGTGTGACCTTGGGCAAGTCAATCCTCATTGCCCTTCACACAAAAAAAATAATAAAATAATCAGTCAGATGACATAATTAGTTAAAAATCAAAGGTATCTAGTGACATGGTATAGTAAGAAAAATAGCAGCAAAATATTTTCTTCCAGAAGAGTGAAATATACATATACATATATATGTGTGTGCATGCGTGTGTGTGTGTGTGTGTGTGTGAAACATATGTGGCTAGGGTATGTGGAGGGAAGAGAAAAGAAAGGAATAAATATTTCTATAGCTTCTACTTTGTTCCAGGAAGGCTAGCCACTCTGGGATGAGGTCTTGCAGAGCCCTTTTCAGGGCTGCTCATCCACCTTTGGGTCTACCTGGCACCCAACTCTCACCTCAGGCTCTGCAAAGCTGTCGCAGGCACATCAGCCCCACCCTGATAAAAACCTTCTTGGCAGATGGGCTAAACCAGGTTGAGGATAACAGACAGGCCTCAAACTGTTGGTGAGTTAGAGGGTGTCTACCCCCAAGCATATGAAGACTTCTCAAGGAGGAAAGGTCGGATGAGAACAATTTGTTCCAACAGCCATGCAGGCAGCTGAAACACTTTAGAACTTGGTCTGACATCAAAGACACCAAGGTCACCCACTGCATCCCAGGCCATCACCAGTCATTCTGCCTTTTGTCCTGCCATTGGACTTTGATGACTTTGGAAGAGAGAGTGTAGCTCATAGTTTTGTGCAATTCTACCTCACTTAAATCCAATTTACTCATGAATCAGTTATCACCCCATGCTGTCACTGATCCTCTTCAAAAACAAAGGACAACAACAATTATGTGCTGAGCCCTTTTTATAAATATTATCTTTTAATCCTCACAATTAGACTGAGAAGTAAGTGCTATTATTATTCCTATTTTCCATTTGAGGAAACTGAGGGAAACGGAGATTAAATGACTTGTCCAGAGTCACATAACTAATAAATGTCTGAGGCTGGATTTGAACTCAAGTCTCCTTGAATCCAGGGACAGTGCCACTATACCACCTAACATACATGGAAGATTGACTCCCATTTCTGACCTGGCTGTCTTCTGATGATGTCATTGTTCTGTATCAGACATTGTTCCACATGGTCTCTACCAAATGCCACCAGGCATGCATATGGGCTCTCTGGTGTGTGGCTATGCAATATCTCCTTGCTTGCAGCTTCAGATGAAATCCTTGGCTTTGGTTCAAGCTCTTTTTCATGATAAGAGTGGAATATGCCATGATCTTTCAGTTCAAAAACCAGAACCATTTTATACCTCTTTTAGCAACACATCCACCCTTGCCTCAGGCATAGCACCAGGAGGAAAAGACCACCTTCTAGTTTGTTCTTTCCCCCCTTTCAGGGAAAGTCTGTTCTTTCTAGAGTCTTGGCTAATGGGTCTTTTATCTGCAGCAAAAGAGTCTTTTCCCCAAGCTCATTAGGACATAGAGGCAAGGCCGCCCGGCTAGCTAATATTCACAGGCTTTATCTTTCATATGAACCAAATTCTGAGCGGATGAATTTGTGTCTGCAAGGATCACCTTACTCTTGCTTATGGTGAGTACTCCATATGCTTCCTGATTTTAATCTCCATAGATAAGACTATACCTGGTCATTGCTCATCTAAGGCCTACTTGTCTAATAAATGCCAAGGAATTCAAGGGGTTCCCTAGTTTTTTACAACTTTGAAACTCCTTCTGCTCTTTCATGTAGGTGAGTGAGGGAGAAAAGTACAAAGTTAAAGCTAAACTCAAAGGAAACTTCATTGTCCCTCCTTTCTGCTTAGCCACGGCCTCAAACATATTCATTGTGTAATCCTGGTCAAATTACTTCTATTTGCCTCAGTTTCCTCAACTTTAAAATGGGGCACCTAGGGGGAGAAATAGATAGTTCTGAGCCTAGAGTCAGGAAGATTCATCTCCCTGACTTCAAATCTGGCCTCACATACTTACTATTTGTATGACCTTGGACAAGTTACTTAACCCTTTTTGCCTCAGTTTTCTCTTTTATAAAATGAGCTGGAGAAGAAAATGGCAAACTATTCCAGTATTTTTGCTGTGAGATTAAAATTGGATATTAGATCATAAATCTCCCCTACTTAACCTTTCCCTTAATTTATCTCCCAGACTAGTAAATGGAAGAAGCTTCTGGTTTTCTAGTTAGAGCTTTTATTGTATGGTAGTCACAAGGTGATGTTGATTAGAAGGATAGGAAAGTAGAAATACAATACAAATCGTCTTAAGTCTAGGCTTAGTCTATATTCGTATAAAACTCACCAAAACCCAAGGTCACCTTTGGGGAGAGAGACCGAGTCAAGCGCATGCTGTTAACCGAGAGCCAGGCCGAGTCAAACTCCAGTCAGCGTCTGTCTGTGCAGCGCAGCCAGGAGACCAGGGGAGCAGGAAAAAGGCCCCACTTCCATTCTCTCCTTGCCTTTTAAGCTCGCACCCCAGAAGTCGAGTGCTCAGCAGGCAATCTGGCGTGTGTTGCAGGCGGACTGGTGTGCGTAGCTCATGCTGTTGGTCTCCTCCCCAAAAGGGTGGTCCTAAAAAAAACTGGCGTCTCTCCATTATCTAACCTACTGTTAAAACTTTTTACCACATTGCCAAGAAAACCCCAAATGGGGTTAGGAAGAGCCAGACACAACTGAAACAACTGAACAACAAAAACAACAATAATAATACCTACCTCCCAGGGTTGTTGTGAGGATCAAATGAGATCACATTTTAAACACTTGGCATAGTAGCTGGCATATAATAGATAATTAATAAGTGCTTGCTTGCTTGCTTCCTGCCTGCCTGCCTGCCTTTCGTATATGCATAAGACTAGCTAAAGTCGAAAGGGGCTGTGAGCTCACCCTTATTCTTGTCTCTTCCTTGTGGCTACAGGGATTAGGCCTGACCTCTGAGTTCATGGTTCATGCTGGATCAGTATCTCCTATACAACTGGGATCAGTATAGAGAGGAAGCAATAATGAAACAAGTCAGATCCAGTTAGCACTGTCCTTCAGAACCATACCAGCTGAGCAGGCTTCTGGTTTCCCATTTCTAGCTGAAGTGTTCAGGGGCACTGGACAATTTAACAGCCTTGCTTCAACTCTATCAGCCCCAGTCAATGGGTGAAATGGATGCGCCCATGATGAGCTGAAAGACTGTATTTCCTGGCAGCCCCACCAGTGCTGAGGAAGTACTTCTGACTCAGGGCTCCATGGTATATTTGCATACTGTTTACTGAGCCTGTAATTTTATTAGGGAATTGGCAAGAGTGTCATTTTGCCATTTTTATCCAATGCTCGTTCTTCCCTATTTGATTCATTTAACCGCCCAAGCACGTTTAGTCCAGGAAGAAGCCAGACCAAGTCTGCCCAAGGGAGGGATGGGTGACCACTGAAGTCTCTTCAGGAATGTGTCTCATGCCACTCAACATTATCTCCCTTTCCCCTCCCTCCCTCCCCCCTCTAAGTACCTCTACACAGATCCATTTCTGCTTATCTCTGTGCACAAGACTTTTATATACAATAAAACTCTGCTCTTCCCCCTAAGTTTAGGCTGAGAATCAACTTAATAGTCTGTTGTCTTAAATAGGATGGAATCTTGGGATCAATTCATAGCTTTCCCTACACCTGGATGCTCTCCTATCCTCTATATACCCATTCTTATCTTTTAGACTTTTTGATTTAATGGCATTTTATTTTTTTCAATTACATGGAAAGAGGATTTTCAGCATTCATTTTCTGAAAGATTTTGAGTTCCAAATTTCCTCCCTCCCCCAAGACAGCAAGCAATCTGGTATAGGTTCTACAAGTGCAATCATGATGCCCATCCTTTGCAGCCCAATTCAAATGCCACCAATGTTAAGTACCTCTGCTTGATCCCACCAGGCAGGAGTGACCTTTTCCCTTCTAAGACCTGTCCTAGCATTTGGCTGGCACTTCTCCACTGCACTTATCATGTATTATTTTCTATTAGTTACTTGAGTACTCATGTATTTATGAGGAAGTTTTCTCATCTGGGAATTCTCCATACCAATAAGAACACAAGTCTATTCCTCATCCTAACCCTACTTATGCAATAAATAATGGTGGCAGTGTAGTACCATATTACCGGTGTCAGACAACCTGGGTTCAAATCTTGCCTCAGATGGTTATTATTTGTACTGTTCTGCAAGTCATTCAACTTCTCTGTGCCTCTCATTCCTTATGTGTAAAATGAAGATATTCAACCCAATGGTCCCTGACATCCTTTCTAGAGAACTGATGCTATGAACTGAGTATATATCCTATTCCCCTACTAAACAATAAGCCTCATCATGTGTTTCAGTGGAACTCTCTGCATCACCAAGCACAGTAATCTATAAGAAGAGCTAACATAAACATAGGTTTAAAGTTTCTGTATGGAGATTGTATAGTTCCTATAGAGAGGGTTATAGTTCCAACAAACAATTTGTTAAATTAAAAAGACAAATATTATCTGAGAGTTGGAGAAGATTTTGGAACCAAAATATATGTTCACAGGTCTCAAATCCTAATATAGATCTGACTCATACGTGCCAATACTCCAATGGTCTCATCATTGTGGTTCCTACCTCCAAAGCTGCAGAACAAAACCTGTTCATGCCTTATCTTGTGTGATTCTTATTTATTCATAATTTCCAATAAATTCTCCATAGAGAGTTCACTCACTGTGCTTGGGGACCACCTTTTCATGTGTCTTAACATTACATGCTACCAAATACAAATCATCCATACTTACTCTGTGGTCCCTCTCTAAGCCACTGGCCTTTAAGACATACTTTCCAACTTGTTAAAAACCATCCTTCTCTGATTTCTATTGAAATCATTGGTATTAAAGAATGTTGATTTAATTTGAAGCAATTCATTGAGGTAGTTTGGGGAGCTTCGGGAGTTTTGTTTTGTTTTGTTTTTAGAATTCCATTCATTTCTTATCCTCTTCAGTAGGTGTTGACACCCAAGCCTCAGTCCTTTCACAAATTCTCATCATAAATGCTGCAATGTGAGAAGACCATATATCCAATGAAATGATGTTTCTTGTTACCTTTAGACACAAAACAAAGACAACTTCATCAACTCTACAATTTATCAATCCAAACAGAACCCGTGAGCCAGCCATCTATTATGTAGGACCTTCCTTTTGTCTTCTAATTTCACTTACAGTAGGGATGTTAAAATAAAAATTATTCCCTTTCTGGTCTCACTTCTGATTCTCTGGACTCTGTCGCCATTATTCAGATGCCTTCTTAACCTTTGATTTCTCTTAGCCCCTAGAGTTTTTTCACCCTAGAATAGGCCCCTGCCATCCTGTCTCCCTTCTCTCTTTGGTAGATTCCCTCCATTTTGGGGATGGACCCAGGATGGGCATGCTTTTTCATTCCCCTTTGGGCTATGATTCTCACTCTACATATTTTGCCACCATGACCCTACCCAGGTACCTTATCCTACTAATTAGAAATGTCTTCCTCCAATTAGAAAGTAAGTTCTGGAGGCAGCTAGGTGTTGAAGTGGATAAAGCACCAGCCCTGAATTCAGGAGGACCTGAGTTCAAATCCGGTCTCAGACACTTGACACTTACTACCTGTGTGACCTTGGGCAAGTCACTTAACCCTCATTGCCTCACAACAAAACCAAAAACAAAACAAAGTAAGCTCCTTGAGGGCAGGGACTGTCTTGCTTTTTTTCTTGTACTTGTTTCTAGCACTTAGCATAGTACCTGATACTTACATTCTAATAAATACTTAATGCTGCAGATTCAGTTCCTCTACTAGTATGTCCATTTTTTTTTTGCTCTCTAGCAAGAATATCATACAGTACCAAAAAATAGCATAAGATAAGAACAACAAGCATCCCCATTTTACTAACTAAGAAACCAAGACTCAGAAAGGTTAAATTATTTGTCTAGGATCACACAATGTGTCAGAGATACATTTTGAAACCAGGTCACCTGATCTCAGTTCCTCCCATAAAATATTGATTTGCAGGTCATTATACTAGGATCTGATAGAGTATCAACACTTAAATTAACATTTAAAAAAATGTTTGTTTGGTTTTGGTGGGGCAATGAGGGTTAAGTGACTTGCCCAGGGTCACACAGCTAGTAAGTGTCAAGTGTCTGAGGCTGGATTTGAACTCAGGTCCTCCTGAATCCAGGGCTGGTACTTTATCTACTTCATCACCTAGCTTCCCCCTTAAATTAAGGTCTAAAAATTGATTGTTATCACCCTCTGCTCTCCTTTTGGCCACTCTGCCACTGCTGAAAAGCAATCAAGCTACCCGGAACTAAGGGCTATTTTGTATTTTTCTTTATTTCAATGGCTGCCAAGGACAAAGAATTTGTCATCAGGTGGCAAGTCTACTGTCAATGATCCTCTCCGGAATCAGCTAAGCTGGTCCTAGAACCAAACATCAAGTGAAGTCAATAAGCATTTATTGTGACAGCAAGAATAACCTACAACCAAGATCATGCTTCAGGCCTTTCCAGCATTAGAGAACCTGCCAGAGATCACCCTTTGCTGGGACAGCTTTTGACAATCCAGGCTAACTTCCACATCACATTGAGGCATCAAAGCAGGGCTTTATTCACACACCCATGTGTCTCTAAAATTTCTACCTGTTCCCACACAATTCTACACCAAAAACGAACTTTTAAAAAATTTCTGATGCATAGTTATAGAATAATGAAGATCAGCAAAGTCAAAGGGGAAGAAGAAATAGAAGATGAAAAGATGAATTAACATGGAGTGATGACAAATGTGCTGGATTTAGAATCAAAACACTTGGCATCAATCCTGAATCTGCTACATACTACTGGTGTGATCTCATTCTTCTGTTTTCTGGGCTTCAGTTTTTTCCATCTTTATGTACTACCCCCTCTGGATTACTTCCCCGATTCATACTTGAGATTTAGGGATACAGGAGGACAACTACCACTCTCAGGCTTCTAGGGGTAACTCTGAGGAGTTGTGTTTCTAAGACTATAATTCACAAGCCCCACCAGTGTGCTTCCCACTAACAGATAGTTGACTTAATTAGCTTCTAGACAGGGCATTTACTAAGAATGTATATTAAGAACAGCTGTGGGGGCAGCTAGGTGGCACAGTGAATAAAGCACCAGCCCTGGATTCAGGAGTACCTGAGTTCAAATCCGGCCTCAGACACTTGACACTTACTAGTTGTGTGACCCTGGGCAAGTCACTTAACCCTCATTGCCCTGCAAATAATTTTTTTAAGTTTAAAACAAAAAGTAAATCTGTCAAAAAATAAAAAATAAAAGAACAGCTGTTACAAAACATTTCCTGAGGTACCACCTCACACCTATCAGATTGGCTAATATGAAAAAAAAAAGTAAAATAATAAATGTTGGAGAAGCTGTGGAAAAATTGGAACACTAATGCATTGTTGGTGGAGCTGTGAACTGATCCAACCATTCTGGAGAGCAATTTGGAACTATGCCCAAAGGGCAATGGGACTGTTCATACCCTTTGACCCAGTGGTACCCCTGCTAGGTCTGTATCCCAAAGAGAACATAGAAAAGGGAAAAGGATTGACATGTAACAAAAATATTTATAGCAGCTCTCTTTGTGGTAGCAAAGAACTGGAAATCAAGGGAATGCCTGTCAACTGGGGAATGGCTAAACAAGTTGTGGTATATGAATACAATATAATACTATTGTGCTGTAAGAAATGATGAGTGGGAGGATTTCAGAGAAACCTGGAAGGACTTGCATGAACTGATGCTGACTGAGAGGAGCAGAACCAGAAGAACATTGTACACAGTAACAGCAATATTGTGTGATGAACAACTGTGATAGACTTGGCTCTTCTCAACAGTGCAATGATCCAAAACAATTTCAAAGAACTCAGGATAGAAAATGTTCTCAACATCCAGAAAAAAGAACTGTGGATTATGAATGTAGATTGAACCATACTGTTTCTACTTTGGGGCTGTTTTTTTCCTTCTTTTTTGAGGTGTTCTCCTTGTGCTCTGATCCTTCTTTCACAGTTTGACTAATTCAGAAATATATTTAATGTAATTGTACATATATGACCTATATCGGATTGTTTTCCATCTTGAGAAGGAGGGAAGAGAGGGTGGGAGAAAAATTTGGAACTAAGAATACTATGAAAAGAAATGTTGAAAACTATCTTTTTATATAACTGGAAAATAATAACATACTTTTATTTTTTAAAAAATAAAGTATACTGAGAGCCTCAAAAAAAACCAACCCACAACATTATTTCCAAAAGCCTGGAGTGAGTTCTCTTGCAAATACACAAGGTATCAAACTTAGAATACAATGGTAGTGAGTCACATTGTAGAAAACATATATGGTAAAGGGATAACTCCTATCTACTGTTACTGAAGATCTTTTCTCCCTTCATGAAGACCTCATGAAGTTCCCCTTAGGTATAGCCCTCTGCTATATTGCAAGGTTCTGTGCCTTTCTGGAGTCCATAGCCAGCAGTTCTCAGCCATTAGGGGTTGTAAACCATGCTTCTTCACAATTCCTGTTACCTGAAATCTTTTCTCCTCTCTTTGTTGGGTCCTCATGTACTTTCCCTTTTGTGAATATCTCTCCATATTCCTTTGTACTTAGAATGTCTTTTTGATCCTAGTTGGATACATTTTCTGATACTGGCCCAGTCTCTCCAATAACATAATCATTGGGAAGACGAAGAAGTGAAGGGGAGAGAAGAGGAAAATGGAAAGGGGGGAAAAGAACAAAGAAAGAAACTCTCCAAGCAGGGGTTTAACTCCAAGTCTTACACAGTAATCCTCAATTCCTATCCTTGCATATTCCACCACTGCACTAGCTCACCCCTGCTCTGGTGAACTGGTAAAATTCCGCCAGCTTTTTAAAGCCCCCAGAAGTGTAGTTAGCTTTTTGGTTAACCAATCACTATTTTTTTTCTTGATCCAATCAAAGAAGCTCTTATCTTATAAAGGGATCACAGGTATCAATTAATTGTTTGCGCATTTAAAACTTTATCACTTAGGGGCAGCTAGGTGGCACAGTGGATAGAGCACCGGCCCTGGAGTCAGGAGTACCTGAGTTCAAATCCGGCCTTAGACACTTAACACTTACTAGCTGTGTGACCCTGGGCAAGTCACTTAACCCCAATTGCCTCACTAAAAAAAAAAAAAACAAAAAAACTTTATCACTTATAACTACATAATATAATTATATTAACCTAGCTGAGGGATGAGGGTGGGAAACAGAATCACATCTTCCCTCCTTATATTTAAAATTTAGAAGTTGAACTAGATATATAATGTCCCTTCTAGGACTAACAGTCTTCAAACCTGTTCACTTATATTGCATCAATAAGAGAATATGGGTAATAGAAATAACACAATAATTAATCAATCATCCTCAGACACTTGATACTCACTGTGTGAGCCTGAGCAAGTCACTTAACCCTCACTGCCCCACAAAAATAAAATAAAATAAAATAATAATTAATCAATCATTATGATGTAAGAAACTGCTACTATGTGGTAGACACTTTGAATACAAAACCAAAAATTAAACAGTCCTTCCCTTGTGGAACATACATTCTTTTAAAGGAAACAACAAGGTACATGTATAAGCATATACATGCAAAGTATTTTTGGGGGGTGATGAAGTTCTAGAAGCTGGGATAAATATCAAGAGAAGACTCACAAGAATGTGGTATTTAAGTTGAGCTTTTAAAGAAGGTAAGAAAACAATAAAAAAATAAAGAAGGTAAGGATTAGGGTGTTTTAAGAGCAATGATGGTCCATGAGTATAGAGGCATGAAGATGAAACAAGCTACTCATCTCCTACCCAAGAGGTGATGAACTTAATATGTGGAATGAGAAATATATTTCAGACATGGCCAGTGTGGGAATTTGTTTTGTTGGAGCATCCATATTTATTATGAGTGTTTTCCCTCTTTTATTTTTCATTTGTTATTGTTCAATATGGAAGGCAGTGAGGAAGAAAGATAAATAAATACTTGTAAAAATGTTTTAAATGACTTGAGGTTTCCTCATAACAAACCTATAAGGTATAAAGTGTGAGTATTTTTGTCCCCATTTTAAAGATGAGAAAATTGATGCTCTGATGTTCACAGTATTAGCACAGTAATTGGAGAAACCAGGAGACCCATGGGGAACAAGTGAACTGCATCACAAGGAATTGTGTCACCTTTATTACAGCATATGAATTTGATGTTTAGGCAAGGAAGGAAGGAAAGAAGCATTTCTTAAATGTGTACTATGTGCCAGGCACTGTGCTAAGCAATTTACAAGTATTATCTCATTTGATCATCAAAATAATCCTGGGCAGTAGTTACTATCATTATCCCCATTTTGCAGATGAGGACACAGATTCAGACAGAGATTAAATGATTTGCCTAGAGTCATATATCAAGTATCTGAGGCTGGATTTGAACTCAGGTCTTCCTAACTCCAGGCCCAGCCCTCTATTGTGCCACCTATCTGCTTCTTAAGGAGAGGGGAGGCCAGTTACTATTGCCAGTGGTAGTAAGAATGGCTATAAGCCCTGATGACTTTGGTCAATGTCTCAAAGGACAGAACTGATCCAAGGAAGCCTTTGGTAAGGGAAAGTAGAAGAGTGCAGTTGCCCTGGGTCAGACTCCTAAAGAGCATTTCTTTGCATGCTATCTGTGGGCTAACCAGATGGGAGAGCAGTAAAGAGAAGAGGGATGATTTAGCTGTGTCAGCCATCTACTCTTCTCCTGTCCCAAACTCTGAATGTTCAAAGCTGTGCTTTGTACCTGTCCCCAGAGAAGGTATTTTGAGTGAAGGGGAAATTTGTGAAAATATAATTTAAATGTGCTCAGGCTACATTTTTAAAAGAACTATTTGGTCTGAGATTCCACCCCTTTCTACCTAGGGTGTATTTGATATCCCCAACCCTAGAACAGAGAGGTAAGAAAGACTTGCCCTCCAGCACTCAGCACAGTGCTTGGCACATAGTAGGCACTTAATAAATGTTTATTGACTGACTGATGTAAAAGGCATCAGAACAAGAATTCCAAAGCTTGGCTCAAGGATTCTGGACTTTACCTGTGACTCCCAGTTAGGCACTCTTGGCACTCATACTGCCTCAACACAAAAAAATGATTTAAAAGGATTCTAAGTCCCATCAGACATTGAACAACTGGACCACTCCTGATCACTCCAGTTGAAACTTGGGTTTTCAAGAATTCAAGAAATGAGATTGTATGGGAAGGACAAGAAAGGTCAGTTGCAAACTCGGGGTCAGAGGGCAATTCTTGAATCCAATCTTAACTCTGACCTTCCAAGATTCAAACACCAGCGATTTAAAAAAAAAAACCAAACACCTCATCTGTTAAATTAAATTCCCATTTATTGAGCTCCTGGAAGAGTTCAGTGTGTTTTGCTGAGGGGGCAAGGACACTAGGGAAATGCTATCTTTGCTGTTGGAGCTGGAGGCTAGTGATCTCCCTAAGCTTTGCTTGTTCACAGTTGATAAAGGCAAACCCAGGAAGATTCTGACCTCACGTCTCAATGTGTACACAGTTAAACCTCATTAACTCAAACACCACTAATTTGTGATTGTTGGACACCCAGCTGGGCTAAAGTTTCCCTAAGTACTGTCTATGGGGAAAGGGTTCACTAATTAAATGAATAGTGGTAGCACTATTACCAGGGAGGTTAACCATACTTAAGAAAAGCTCTTTTCAAGCACTCCACAAATAATCCTTTAAATAGCTCTGATTAAACTTCTTTTTGAAATCTTTTAGCTGCTATTTGATATTAGTAATGACATTTCTTGACATTCATTAATTCAATATTCACCAAACTTTAACTGCCTATGAATGCAGGGCCTTGTGCTAAGAGTTGAGAAAGAAACAAAGTCTAAGAAAGTGGATGTTGTTGTTTGTCCTTCATTCTCGAAGAGAACCATAAAATCAGAGTGATGTCATGGCTTGCAGTGAATTGGATTTAAGTGAGGAAGAGCTGTGCAGGACCCATATATACAAAAATATTTATAGCAGCTCTTTTTGTGGTGGCAAAGAATTGGAATTGAGGGGATGCCCATCAATTGGGGAATGGCTGAATAAGTTGTGGTATGTGAATGTGATGGAATACTATTGTGCTATAAGAGATGATGAACAGGTGAATTTCAGAAAAGCCTGGAAAGACTTACATGAACTGATGCTCAGTGATGTGAGCAGAAACAGAAGAACACTGTACACAGAAACAGCAACATTGTGTGATGGTCAACTGTGAAAGGCTTAGCTCTTCTCAGCAATACAGTGATCAAAGATAATTCCAAAACATGTATGATGGAAAATATTCTCCACATTCAGAAAAAGAACTGTGGAATCTGAATGCAAATCAAAGTATACTATTTTCACTTTATTTGCAGTTATTTTTTTCTTTCTTATGTTTTTTTTCCTTTTTGTTCTGATTCTTCTTCTTCTTTTTTGCAGGTCAAGGGGGGTTAAGTGACTTGCCCAGGGTCACACAGCTGGTAAGTGTCAAGTGTCTGAGGCCGGATTTGAACTCAGGTACTCCTGAATCCAGGGCTGGTGCTTTATCTACTGTGCCACCTAGCTGCCCCTGATTCTTCTTTTATAACATGACTAATATGGAAACATGTATAACATGATTGTATATGTATAATCTATATCTGCTTGCCATTTTGGGGAGGGGGAAGGAGGGAGAAAAAGTTGGAACTCAAAATCTTACCAAAAAAAACATTGAAAGCAATGTTTACATGTAATTGGAAAATAAAATACTATGGGGGGGGGGGGAAGAGGGGGAGAAGGAAGGGCTATGCAAAGTCACCAGCCTCACTTTCTCCTTCAGAGCCATCTCAGGAAAGACTGGAGATGGCCCTGGATATTTAAAGAAATTGAGGTTAAGTGACTTGCCCAGGGTCACACAGCTAACAAGTGTCTAAGTTGAAATTTTAACAAGGTCCTCCCAAATTCAGGACCAGTGCTCTATCCACTATACCACCTGGCTGCCCATACAGTCTAAGAAGATGATTGACACAAATATCAATAATCATGATGTGGTCAAATAAATGTACTAGGGAAGCATACAAAAAGAGCTAAGAGGGGAGCATGTTATAGGGTTTGAGGAAGTCTAAGAGGAGATGAATTTAAATTATGTTTTAAAGGAAGGGTGAGAATTCAATAGGCAGAAAAGATATTAACAGGCATATAGAATACCATGAGCAAGGGCAGAGAGGCCTTGGTTTATAATCTTCTCCATAATGAATTAGGTATAACATATATCCTGCATAACATAAAATAACATATTGTACTCTATGGGGCAGCTAAATGGTATAGTAGATAGCTGGAATCAGGAAGACTTATTTTCCTGAGTTTAAATCTGGCCTTAGATACTTACTAGCTATATGAGCCTGGGCAAGTCACTTAACCCTATTTGCCTCAGTTTCTTCATCTGTTAAATGAGCTGGAGAAGGAAATGACAAACCACTTCAGTATCTTTGCCCCCAAAAAAAATCCCAAAATGGGGTCATGAAGAGTAGGACATGACTGATAATGATTCAACAACAACAATTATACTCTATAATTCAGGTTTCTCATTCATTCAGCCTGATCTCTACCTAATTTGTCTGTTTTAATGAAGTTTGGCTGTAATTACCTAGGATTTACATGTTGAACCTGTATGCCTAACTCAAGGGTCCCTTTATGGTCTAATGGGATCTGAGAGAATATTTCTATAAATAGGTCATTTTTCTACCATTCTCAGCCTCTCAGGAAGAGACCCATAGTAGTCAAAACTTAGGTTCTCTCCTTCTTTACTAAGCCTCTTCTACCAGTCTTCACTAGTGCCTGAAAAAATGTGAAACATTCTGTGGAGTGTTTTGGCTTTATAAAGTATTTTCTTCACAAAAACTTTCTGAGTTAGGAAGGTGCAAGTTTTATTACCTCCATTTTACAGATGAGGAAACTAAGGCTTGTAGAAATTAAAGACACTTGCCTCAAGAGATAATGTGGCATAGTGTAAAAAGTGTTGGACTTGTGTCATGTTTAAAATCTAATGATGTGGGGGCGGGCATAGAACTAGCTAAATTTACTGATAAATTCAGCAACAATTTAGACTTTTAAGCATTTATTAAAGTATATTAGGGGTTAGCCAAGAGAGAGAGAAAGCCACCTTCACCTGGCAATCCACGCTTCTAAAGAGAACACATGAAGTTCTGAAAGTTAGGAGATCTGTCTCCCCTGCCTGCTTCTCCCAACCACAAGCCATCCCCAAACGAAAAAGGGCAGTCCTCCGTGCATTTCAGTGGAAGTTTCCTGCGGGACCAGAAGAGGGGCAGTCCCTACACACAGCTCCAAGTTAATTGGCTGGTCCATTGATTGACATGACTTACAGGCAGTCTATGAATAGATGTAACTTCCCGACGCCAGGCAGCTTCTGGATGCTAGTCACATGCTTTCTTTTCAGTGGGGCATTGCCCTCTTTCTCACAATGTCTTTCTCAGCAGGGGGTGGCACCCTGATTCTCACACTTGCAATTGTGGGCTTGAATCCTGTCTCTGATACTCTCTAACTGTGATTATCATATCAATTTCTTATTGGTAAAATGGGTACATCAAGCACCTGTTTTACAGTGTCAGTCATTAAGAAGACCAGATGAGATGATACATGTAAAGCACTTTCAAAGTTCTCTATAAAAATTAGATCCCAATAGAATGTAAACTTCTTGAGGGCAAGCATTATTTCATTTTTGTCTTTGTATCCCTGAGACCTAACACTTTGCTTGGCATACATATGTACCTATTAAATAGAAGGAAGGAAGGAAGGAAGGAAGGAAGGAAGGAAGGAAGGAAGGAAGGAAGGAAGGAAGGAAGGCAGGCTGGCTGGCTCAACATCATGTAAATAGTAGCACCAGGATATAACCAAGGCCTCCTGACTGAGTAAAGTGTTCACCTCCACCAAATCAAGTTTCAGAGAATATCAGAAAGGTCTATTTAAACAAAATTCACTTTTGACTCATTTTCCTTTTTTGGTCATTTGGAGCTGCATCTTAGTTGTTGGATTGTATCCTGAGAAAAAAACATTTACTCCTTGTTATGTTTTCATGTTCCATAAGCTGCAGAAGACTTATGGATATAAGATATGGTCCATTAGGGAATGTACCTCAGACCTAAGTAATTACAATGAAACTCCATACAATCATCTGAAAATGGTGGAGGCATAAAAGGAAAAAGATAGTAAACATTATCCCCTCTACATGCAAGTGGGGATTTTATCGCACCCCATTTACCAAAAAAAGAATTGTGATTTCATGTAGTATTTATGTATTTCCCTGTACACCAGCTAAGGGCTTTCCCCCCTGAAAGGGTGTCACACTCTATCAAGGCAAAGCAAAGAAGGTGCCTGGAGCATTAGATGACTTTTCTCCCGGGTAGCGGTTAGGGTGATAGTATTTGTTCCCCTGAAACATACATATGCGAATGGGGAAATAGTGTTCTAACTATATCATCAGTAACATACACCACAATCAGGAAATCAAGGCATTGGATCTGTGGGGAAAGATGGCAGCAATTATTGCTAATAAGTTTAACAAGAGTCCGAGCCTCTCCCCAGAACTCCCAGACTCCATGCATGGAGTGAATCAAAACCCAAGCTTCTGCATCTGTTTAAGGGGATGGTAAAGCTGTGTGTTTTGGGTGGAAGAAGAGAAAAAGCCTTATTTGTCAAAGCAGGAATGCCCTGGAGAGTCTGGCTACCTTGGTGGCTTTTTTTTTAATTATGTCTGTGTTTGTGTTTCCCTATGTTGATCCTCCCTTCGTAAAAACTCATGCATTGGACTGAGCTGTAGACTGCTTGAGGTCTTAGGCTTAGAATACAGAATGTTGCCAGGCAGAGATGACTGTATGTAACAAGGTCATTGACAGCTTGACACATGCTGGACCCCACTCTATTCTCTTAGGTATTCCTCTATCAGAGATCCCCAAATCCCTACAATCAGAAATCATAAAACCCTGAAACACACTTATGAAACTGACTACTGTGTGTAGCTGATGGCAATGGGTTGTGGGCAACAAACTGCCCTTGCCTGTCCAAGAATATCTGTCTCTCTGAGGAGTAAAATGTAGCTCCTTGACTAGATATGATTCCAATGAATGTGAGGGCAGACACCCCCTCCTCCACATACACTCTCAGGTCAACCAGTGAGAAGGGGGAAAGGTTTCAATAATATCATGATAGTCGGTAAGATAAAAGGGTTGTTCAGCAATCTGCCCAGAGATACAGTACCTTCCAAGGAACCTTATTTAAAATGTGTTTGTTCAGGGTCTTGTCAGATCTCTGGTCTTCAAGGGCCCTGTTGTACACGAAGAAGAATTTTTCTTTACCCTTGGAGTGCCCTAATTATACAGAGCATTGATTTTACAATGCATTCGTGGATTGATTGCATGGCCCGCTCCTCCCACAGGAAACAGCTTGCACACCAGCATTTTTTGATCTCTCCAAAGTATTCCCGGAGGTGAATCAGTGGCGCTTGCATCTTCTTGTCTCATGCTTTAGTCCCAGGAAGCTGAAAATGTGTCTTAGGATGACAATGAGCTCCTCAGAAAGAGCTGAGTGCGGAAGAATCAAGGGAAGCGATTTCTTCCCTTCCTCGGGCAGCTGCTTCTCTTCAGTAAGATGCAGGCTGTGGGAATGGACGTTAGGCTGCTAGTAGTTCAGCCAAGGGCCCATATTCTTATGGGGCAACAGCATGATTTTCACTACAAATTACCTTTAATAGAAGAAAAACCCCTCCTGGAGACAATGGTAATGGAGCTGAGAAAATGTGTATAATTGTAATGAGCATTTAAAAATCAATTAAATACTTTGCTTTGAGGGTGAGATGTGGGGGTGTGAATTAGAGTTTTTATGGGATTGGCACAAGTGAAAAAGAAACTTTTGCCTAAGCTGATTGCTATCAGCCTCTGGGCTTTTGGGAGAAGCTCCTTTCACCACTTGAGTAAGAGCACAAATGTTTAGGGAGGCTTGTTACAGCAGGTAGGAAAGAACTGGATTTCATCAAAGGTTTCCAAATTGTACTTCACCTTCATCAGCTCAACAAGCAGCATGCTCTGAGCACGAGACTACAAGACTGTGTTAGACGCTAGGGATAATAATAGCAACCCTTTATTTAGCACTTTGAGGTTAAAAGTTGGAGAGCCCCCTTCATGCAGTCTGACCTAGGTATGAATTGTGTAAAGTTTGTCCTGGGAGTCAAAAAAGACTTGGGGCTAAAAATAATTCCAAAACAACAGCTGAGTTTTGAAGCCCATCTCACCCACTGACTTGTTATGTGACCTTCAGTGAATTATACTCAAGCCTCAGCTTCTTGTTCTATAAAGTAGAGGCTAATAATACTGGCTCTGGATACCTCACAGGATAATCTATTGTCAGAATCAGGTAAAGCAATGTGGGCAAAGGGTTTTTTTCAAACCTTAAAGTACTATTTAAGCACTATTTCTACTAAATTATTATTTCCAAACCAGTATGACAGACAGCAATCTGGTAGAAGCCTTAGAAATTGCTTCCTCCTTGGGGACAGCTAGGTGGTGCAGTGGATAGAGCACAGCCCTAGAGTCAGGAGTACCTGAGTTCAAATCCAGCCTCAGCCACTTAACACTTACTAGCTGTGTGACCCTGGGCAAGTCACTTAACCCCAATTGCCTCACTAAAAAAAAAATAAAGAAAAAGAAAAAGAAATTGCTTCCTCCAAAAAGAAAGAAAGAAAGAGAGAGATGAGAGAGAGGGAGGGAGGGGAAGGGGGGGAATGGAAGGAAGGAAGGAAGGAAGGAAGGAAGGAAGGAAGGAAGGAAGGAAGGAAGGAAGGAAGGAAGGAAGCACTTCCTCCAAATCCCCTCATTTCACAGATGAGGAAACTGAGATTTCAAGAGATAAAGTACTTGTCCATACAGTTGGTAAGTAATAGAGTCAGAATGCTGAGCTAGGTTTTCAGACTCTACATCTTCCACTCTTCCAGGCCACCTGGCTAAGTTTTCTCTGACTCTCTTCTCCCCTCTCCCAAGCTCATCCCTGCACTGCACCAAAAGGAAACTTCAACCCAGGAGTTTTCTGTCCTGTTTCCAAAGCAGTTAAAATATGTGTTCATTACCCAAGTTTGTGAACAGAGAAAGCCATGCAGCTGATCGGTGAACTGAACAACAGAGGCAGTATCTATACAGGCAAACTCACATTCAGAAAAGAAAGAGAAAGGTAAAAACACGACAGATCTAGGAAGACACAGGAGGACATGCTATAAATGTCTTTCATTATCCAGGTAGCAATTTTGCAATTACACCTAGATTTTCCAGGCAAGGTAATTTACTACTTACTGCCGGACAGGACAAAGGCAGAGATAATTAAATCTGCCCTTAACTCAGTTAAATATTCATGATCCACCCCCAACTCTTGCCACCCCCAATCTAAATCACTTTCAAACCAGCTTTAACTAAGATTTCAAAGGGAAAAGCAAAATCATTTGCCAGAATAGATCCTTTATACTGAGAACTAAAGGCAATGAGGGAGGATAATTTATTCAAATATTGAGCTCTGGGTCATTAGGCACTTGCTATTGTCACCAGACCCAGGCTGAACTCCTACAGAATGTGAATGTTGAACTACAGTGACAACCCTTCAGGGCAGGAAGCCACCGACAGACTCCAAGGCTAAGAGGCGAAGTGAATAGAGTGCTAGGCTGGGAGTCAGAAACATGAGTTCAAATCCAGCCCCAGACACTTACTCTGTGACCTTGTACAAGTCCCTTAACCTCTGTTTGCATGAGTTTCTTCATCTGTAAAATAATAGCACCCACATTGCAGGGTTGTTATGAGGATAAAATGAAATATTAATTAAGTACTTATCATGGTACCTGGTACATAGTTAGCACTATATAAATAGTTGGTGGTGCTGGTGTTATTCTGCTTCCTCTAAGCTGACTAGCCCATTGAGCCTCCATCAGGAAGGGGAAGTTGTTTCTTCTTGCAATAGCACTTTGCGGGCAGCTAGGTGGCACAGTGGGTAGAGCATCGGCCCTGGAGTCAGGAGTACCTGAGTTCAAATCCAGCCTCAGACACTTGACACTTACTAGCTGTGTGACCCTGGGCAAGTCACTTAACCCCAATTGCCTCACACACACACACACACACACACACACACACACACACACACAGAGCACTTTGCCATTGCCAATCATATGAGGAAGAAATTGTGTTCTGTTAGTGAGAGCCCAGACATAATACTGAGATACATGTTGTATGCTGCAGCTCTCTGCTGGAATACAACCAGAAATTCCCCATCCCCAAACTCTCTAGAGTCACTTCTTATCCCAGTATTTCCCTTCTTCTTCTGGCTTTTGCATTGTAGGAAAAGCTGTGAAATGTTTCCAATTACCTCAGTAGAGCATATAACAAAACCCAAGCTTACCAAATAGATGAATTAGGGGTGGGAGGTGAGGTCACTCTCTTTACAATTTATCTAAGTGTCCCTTGTTAGCTTGTATGAGGTCACAGGGGACTTTTCTGCAAAATATTTCCAAGTTTCATTGTACTTTGGTGATGACCTTGAGTTCACAAAGGCTCTGCCTATGGAACACAAGTTTTGTTAAGTCCTACCAGTCTGGAAAGGCTTTGAGTGTGGTTCCCACATGTGGAAGCTTTGTCTGTCATGGGGGGAGAGCCAGCCAAACTAAGTGCAGAAAGGCTCATGACCATAGGGTAGGTCCCCAGAGATGGGTATTTTGGGGCACTCATGGTACCTCATGAAACCATCTCTGAAGGTGTGGAGGGATTGCCATTCATGGAGGGAGGTAGTACCAAACACCCATGAAACCACTAAACTTTTGAAGGAAAAATAGTAGAGATGATTAATTATGTGTGAAGAGAAACTTAGATCTCAATAATCAGGAACAATAATCAATTGAATATCCATCAGCAAATAGGATGAAAATTTCTCTGAGAGAATAGTATGCTATTAGGGAAAATAGGACTTTGATGTACAAAAATTGAGCTTACATATATATTCAGGACCACAACAGTTGTGTAAACTTTGCACAGTAAAAGGAGGCCCCCATGCATTCCTTGGGGAATTTTCTTCTTAATTAACCAAGTTCTATGTAAGTAGCACAGGAGACTATTGTGAATGAACCTAGGTTTGTAATGGTTAGAAGAGCTGTCCATGAAGACGGAGATAATTTTAAGCACTGAAATGTGAATGGGACTTTAAATAAGCTAACACTATATACGGTTTCCCAAAAGTTTTAGCACAGTCTAGTAAATATTATATATACACCTACACCGCCCCCACACACCCATACACACACCCACATACATCCACACCCACACCCATATACACATACACATACACATACACATGCACATTGTCTTCCCCCATTAGATTATGAACTCCTGGAGGGCAGGGACGATGCTTTCCCCCCCACAAACACACTTTCTTTGTGTCCCCAGAGCCTAGCCCAGCACAGTATAAGGATTTAATTACTTGACTGTTATATAGGTTATCGCTTTTACACCTCACAATTCTGTGAGGGAGGCACTACAGGTATTAATAGTTTCATTGGACAGTTGAATAAAGTGGGACTCAGTGGGGCTAAGTGACTTGCCTATGGTCACAGAGCTAATAAGTGTCGGAAGCATGATCTGAATGGCAGCCTCTGCTGTCTCCCAAGGCAGCGAACTTTCCACAGACGCTCCCCATGCTAGCTGCCGCTGAAGCTATTCAGGAGCTCCAAATATGGTTCTGCTGCTCACTAATTTGCAGCAAGCACTTTATTCCAAAGCCTTCTCAAACAGACTGATTAAATAATAACAGCTTGCTCATTACTACGAATATAAATAGTGGGGGTATCCCCTGAGAGAGGATCCAGCTGGTGAAGCTTCCAATCTTGCACCACATTAATATTTATGGCTGTGCTGTGTAAGTACGCAAGCTCTTGGCATTGCTCCATGCAAAAGTTTACACATCTGTCATGTATGATTCTACCTTCATTTCACAGGCAGATTATGGGGGGGAAACAGGTGGGGAACACCTGATCAGTCCTGACTGGGAAAAGAGAAGAGTGAAGGGCATTGTGATATACTGGGTTTCCTTTCCTTTTTACCTACAGATTCCACACATCCTTGCCCAGAAATAATTAACTAATGATAATAATAATAATTACCTTTATTATTATTATCATAGATAACATTTATATAGCATTTGTTCAGGCACTGTGCTAAGTGCTTTACAGTTATTATCTCATTTGATTTTCACAAAAGACTCCAAGATAGGTGCTGTTACTATCCCAATTTCACAGATGAGGAAACTGAAGCAAGCAGTGACTTGTCCAGGATCACACAGCTAATGTCTGAGGTGGGATTTGAACTCAGGTCTCCCTAACTCCAGGGTCAGTGCTGTATCTAATGTGCCAACTAGCTGGACTATAAGTAATTTGACAGGTTGTAGAATCACAAAATCTCCAAGTTGGAATGAACCCCCGATCTCATCTAGCCTTCCTATAAAGAGCTCTATTGATTAGAAAGTCGCCTCCTAAGGCACCGTATTTCACTTTTGGTCAGTTCTCACTGTTAGGAAGTTTTTCCTCCTTTTAAACGTAAATCTGCTTCCCTGAAGCTTCCTCCCAGTTCTCCTGGTTCTGCTCTCCAGGGCCAGACAGAACCAGTCTAATCCCTTTCCACACAACAATCCTGGAAACATAAGACATCAGTCACATCCCCCTCAACCTTCTCTTCTCTGGGCTCTTCATTCCCACTTCTATCAATAGCTTTCCAAAACAAAGTCATTAGTTCCCTAACCACCCTCTTCTGTGACTGTTCCAGTTTATCAATGTTCTTTTTCAAATGTGAGGTCCAGACCTGAACATAATATACTGACAATGATATGAGTGAGAAGAGAAGCTGAGTCACTTGCCTATGGTTCTATAACTGGCAAGGGCCATTTCTAGCTAAGGGAAAGGTACTTGGGGAAGACTTCATGGAATAGGGGCCCCACACTCAAGTGTGTCCTTAACAGAAAGGAGGCTTTTCAATACCTGGAGATGGAGACAGAGAGAGTCCACTTCAGGCTTGGGGGAACAGTATGAACAAAGACCTGAGGGAGGAATAAGAACACGGGATGTGTAATATCCCAGTTTGGCTAGAGTGCAGAATACATCAAGAGGCATATTATACAGAGAAGCTCAGAAAGATAGGTTGGAACTAGATCACAAAAGACTTTGAATGCTAATATCAGAGGTTACTATTTTGATTAAAAAGAAGGTGAATAGGGAACATTAGAAACATGTGGAAGCCATGGAAATAGAAAATCAGAAGCTCTGAGCCTGAATGCCCACCTATCTTGGCCTTATCTAGTTCTTCATCTTCAAGATGTTGGATTAGAATAACTGGCCTCATCTTAGTCCCTCTAAACTCCTATGAAGATGATAATGTCTGTGTTAATTCAATTCTAGGCTCTTCCCTGTGCAGGTTATCAGAGACATTGAAGAAGTGGTCACTACCAACTGGAAAGCTCACAGTCCAGTTAGAAGAAAGTTTCAAGGGACAGTTAGATGGTGAAGTGGATAGAGCACGGGCCCTGGATTCAGGAGTACCTGAGTTCAAATCCGGCCTCAGACACTTAACACTTACTAGCTGTGTGACCCTGGGCAAGTCACTTAACCCCAATTGCCCTGCAAAAAAACAAACAAACAAACAAAAAAAAAAGAAGCAAGTTTCACTTGAGTGCCAACTCCAAATGCTGCAGGAGTTCAGAGGTGGGAGAGATAGATCAGTGTGATCTGGAGTGATCGAGGTAAACTACCTGAAAAAGTGATCCTGGAGCTAAATCTTTTTTTTTTTCCAATCTTAATAGTATTTTTTTTTCTGGTTACATGTAGATAGTTTTCAACATTTGTTTTTATAAGATACTGAGTTCCAAATTTTTCTCCCTCCCCTTGCCTCTACCTAAGACAGAAAGCAATTTGATATAGGTACAATCGTGTTAAACATCTTTCCTGGGGCTAAATCTTGAAGGAAGTTGAACTTTAGCAAAAGTGAAGAGAGCACTCCAGGGCAAGGAGAAGCTACCTGAGCAAAGGCTGTCCTGGGTAGTGGACAATAAAGGGAGCAGCCTAGCTGCAGTTGAGGGCCCCTGTTGGGGAATAACTGGACCTGAGCCTGGAAGGGTAAAAAGGAGGGGCAGTTTCTGGACATTATCATTTGTATTTATAGATGGTAAATGAAATATTATAGCGCCTGGTGAATTGCATCCTAATTGTTTGCCTAACCTTTAAAATGTCTCAGAAAGATTACTTCACCTCAGGTTAGAGAGAAAATAATAGCTCCATAAAACTCTATTTAAGTATCACTTTAAAGTTTAAAGAGGGTTTAATTGAAGAGTGACTGGCAAATTGCACTGATCATTTTTCCCTTGCCAGCATCTTCTAGGTCAGGGCTAACTGAAAACAGTTTCCAATTCTTATGCTTCCTAACAGACCATAGATTTATTGCCAAAAGAGACCGTAGACATCATCTAGTCTGACCCCTATCCATTTACAGATGAGGAAACTGAGGCTGAGAAGGTAAGTCACTTGCCCAAAGTCACACAGGTAGCAATAGTAATAGTAGCTGACATTAATGGCTATTTATGGTTATTTAAGGTTCGCTAAGGAGAAATTCCAGGCCAGTGCTGATGAAAAACAAAGATGGGGGAGATCACAGAATCACAGAGTCTTAGAATTGGAAGGGAGGGGCAGCTAGATGGTGCAGAGCACCGGCCCTGGAGTCAGGAGTACCTGAGTTCAAATCTGGCGTCAGACACTTAACACTTACTAGCTGTGTGATCCTGGGCAAGTCACTTAACCCCAATTGCCTCACTAAAAAAACAAAACAAAAAACAACAACAACAACAACAAAAGAATTGGAAGAGTCCACAGAGGTCATCTTGTCCAACCCATAACTGAACAGCAATCCCCTTGACAGCATTTCCTCCTCCCCTTTACATACATTATCTCATTTGATCTTCATAACAACCCTGTGGTTACTACAAGTATTATTATCAACCCCAAAGTCACATAGAAAGTATGTGGCAGCATGGGCACTTGGACCCTTGTGTCTTGACTGGATCTAGTCCATCCATTGCTTTTTCTCTGACACCCCACTGTCTCACCAACACCATGCTTTCTTGCCATCTGTCAAATTAAAAATCCGTCTTTTCTCTTGCAAATTAAATGCAAAGGGAAAATATTTCAATATTTACTAAGGAAAAAGTCAGACTTGCTGTTCTAATAACTTAGACTGGAGTGGTGAAAAGAGCATTGGATTTGAGTTTGGAAGACCTACCCTAGGTCTGAATCTCTCCTCTGATATTAACTTTGTGACCACAGGTCTTTACTTAGCCTATCCAGGTCTCACTCAGACTATATTGAGTATATTATTTTCGGTTCTGAATATCACAGTTAAGCGTGAACAGTCACAAAAGAGGGTTAGGGAATTAATGACTTTGTTTTGGGTAAGTCCCTGTGGCTCAGTTTCCTCATCTGTAAAATGAAAGAATTGGAGTAGCTTTTCAGCTCTGCAGTGTGACTTAGTGAACATAAGGTAAATCTTGAGGATCCTAAAAGACATCTCCCACTCCCTAGATAATGGGAGGTAAGAGAAATGCCCTTGTTCCAAATTCCAAAGGACAGGTATCTATCTACTTTATGAGCAAAATTCTTAAAAAGTCAACTCTCAGAGAGCCAAGTCAGGACTTCCCCATGGGCTCCAGAAAACAGATTTTCAGAGGTTGGGAAGGAAATCAGAGGCCATTTCATCCTACCTATCCCTGTGAAAGGACCCCCCCTCTACAACATGAAGAACAACCTACTGCATCCATGAGCCAGCCATGCACCTATGGGCTGGCTCTAATTGTCATCCTCACCTCTGCTCCTTCTATTCACTGATTTTAGCTCTGCCCCAGAGGCCAGGTAGAACAATTCTAACACCTCTTCCACATGGCAGTCTTTCAAATACTTGAAGACAACGATCATGTCCCACCAATCAGAATCACTTTGGCTATCACTTCCTTTACTGCTATAGAAGCACTGACTCATGTCCTCAATTAATAATCCATTAGAAGAAGGAAAATTCCCAACTAGATAATCAGCGGCGTATTATTAATAGTAATAACAATAATCATTATTATAGCTCACTTTTATATAGTACTTTTATCACAACAGCCCTGTGAGGGCAAGAGTGCAAGTGTTATTTCCCTCATTTTGCAGGCAAAGAAACTGGAGTTCAGAGAGGTTTAATAACTAGCTCATGGTAATACCGATAACAAGTTCAAGATCCTAGATTCAACGCTAATCTTGGACCTCCAAGACCCAACTCTCTCTTGGCTACACCACTCTGCTGAACCCAAAGAAATGAGATAAGGAAGGAAACAGGTTTAGTCACAATCCATTTGAAGATCACCTGGTCTACTCCTCTCCCCATTTTCTAGATGAACAAACTGAGACCCAGAGCAGTGAAATGACTTACCCAAAGTCATGCAAAGAGTTAGTGTCAAAGCATGAACTAGAGCTGACTGTTGACTCCAAGGCCAGAGCACCAGTGTTTGTAAAAATAAAAACTCAGCCTGTTTTCACAAGGGTCAAAAACCAAATGGCTATACTAAAGCAGGCAAGGAGCACCTGCAGAGGATGCTGGCTTTTTTCTTGCTGCCATAGGCTAAAATTGCCTGTTAGCCCTGAGTTTGTCCTTGTTGGGGGAGGGGAGCTGGCAGAGCAGAGGGCTGACAGTATTGTCGCGTCCAAGTCTCAACATTTGCTTGAATACAACAAAGCAGCAAGGCGGGGAAGAAAACAATCATCAATTTGGGAACAGGTTCCAGAAAAGTTAGGGGGAGATGTGGAACATTTTTGACTTTTTAGTAAATCTGTCCTCCTGTGTGAATATTTCAAGAAAGTTCTGACCAAAGAGAAAAAGAGAGCCTTTCTCTCCCTCACCTCCTTCTCTGCCCCTAGTTTGTTTCTAGCAGTACTCCCTGGAGGGCCTTATAACTTATTATGGGGTCCAGTGCCCCCCCCAGAGAAGCACACAGAGCAAACACCCAAGCTACACTCCTCAGCCAATCAGAAGTTAGAGATATTTTAAGAACAGTCTCCTTGGGACTTTGGGTCACTTTTTTCTAAGCCTTATCCAAGCCCCCAAACTGGCTGAGTTTGCACTAAATCCATTTTCTTTCATCTTTCCTTTCCTGTGGACTCTCCTCAAACCTTTTTCCCCTCCCCATACCCTAGCCTGCTGTAGCCAAAATTAATTGATAAGGCATAATTGCTGTATCATTGCCTTTTTAAAAAAAAAAAGATAAAATAGACTTTAAAGCTAATTTAGGCTCCCAGACAAATGGTTTAAAAAAGAGTTACTCTCCTGAAAAATGCCCATGTCGTTTCCCCCCAAATCCTAGTTTCAATGCTCACAGCCTCCACCTGACATTCTGAATTATGGCTTTTATTAAACATTACTAATAGAGTGCACTTAAATCATGGTTTCCCTGTAAAAGAGAGATGTGTTCAACTCAGATCTGCACATTTTAATGCCATATTTCTTCCTTTTACTCTCCCTGTAAGATAAATTTACTTACTCCACAAAAATGTTTTGCCGAAAAGAATAATTCATCCTTCAGTGTCCACCTAATGTACCTTATGAGTAATGAGAAGCGATGCAAAAATTACCGTACGCTGGACATGTTTGGAATGTTTAGACAGGGGCAAGTTAAAAGTTATTCATACATGTCGCTAAAAATCCAAAGGAGCCATTAGGATGTTTCTGATGCTTCAGGGAGGAGGGAGGGAGATTTTGGAAAAGAGGCTCAGAGCTTGGCATGTCACTAGACATGCAGCACCAAAACTACCATCCCTGCAAGTGCTTCTGATGACTAAGCTCCCTTACATGGTTAGGTGACCAGGAGGGGTATTTCTTTCCAGGACTTTGCTCCTCCTATCTTGATCTTCAGGATCCTGCATGCCACTCACATAGCCCCAGTCATCACTGCTCCTCATATCCATGATGGAGGGAATGATGGGCAAATGGGTCAGGTGCTCCCTGAGCTTAAAAGACTTAAGGGTCCAGATTCCTTGGGTACACCATAAGAAAAAAAGCACACACACACACACACACACACACACACACACACACACACACACACACACACACACACACAAAACCCCAACCCATTAACTAGTAATCTAATTACATAATGAAGGGATTCATGCCTTTCAAAAACTAAGAAAAAGCCTTGGTTTACATATATGCCTTTTGGTTTGACCCTTTCTCCATTATTTAGGTCTTTTTTTGTCATTATGATTGGTGGGGTTTTTCATTTTTAAATTTATTTATTTTTATCCCAAACTTAAAAACATGAAATAAAATAAGCATTTCTACATGCATGGTAGAACAGAAAAAAGAGGATTGATTGTAAATAAAATACAGCTCTCTATCATTCACGTTAAGTTCTTTTATTCATTTGAATGGGTTTGTTTCCCAGCTTTTCCCCTCTTATCCAAGCCCAACTCAAAGTCAAACTCTCCTTAAGTGTTCTTGTGGCAGTTACCTGTCAGGAGACAATTGAGGTTATTATCAAAGCTACAGGAGGACCTGGACAAAACTAAGGGAATCCGTAGACAAAAGGATCACTTTACCTTCTAAAGCTGCCCCCAAAGGGGTTAAAAAAATTTTAAAAGTCAGAAAGTGGAAGGTGCCTTAGAACTTAGAACATAGAATACCAAAAGGCTCTTAGAAATCAACGAGTCCAATCCCTTCATTTTACAGCTGAAGACAATGAGGTACAGAAAGGAAAGTGATTCATTTAAGGTCACAAAATCAGTGGAAAGTAGGGATGAGAAATCAGGTCTTCTAACCCTCAGTCAATTCTTTTCCCATTAGAACATTCAGGTAGAGACAGACAAAGAATGGAACCCTATCATGGTGTTCCTCTCAGATACCAGAAAGTATCTAACCCAGGTTTTCCTGGCTCCTAGTCTAGGGGCATGCTGGTAAATGTTTAACAACCAGCTCTCCACAAGAAAAAAAAAAGCATGCAGGATACACTTTTAAGGTTAATCCATATTTTTAACCTTTTTCTTCATCACTTTAAGTCTAGACAATCAACAAAACAATAAATCAAGTCCTGATTTGTAGTCTTTGCTGATTTCTAAGGTATAACTGCAGAAACTTTAACAATGGCCTCTAGAAAGCTGATTCAAGCTGGTTGGAGCTAGCTCCAGCACACTTCTGCTCCTAGTCCAGCACTGTGTCCATTATACTGTGCCAACATTCTCAAATAGGATCCTATGGTGTAAATTTCCACAGAGAAGTCAGTCCAACAGGAACAGGAAGATCTTAAGAAAGAAATTCTGAAAATACAATGCAGGACGATACAAAGTTGAAAAAAAGCTATGTAGTTCCTGGAACAGTTTAGCATCTAAGAGGAGAATGAGATACCCAGATAACACTAATAACAAATTAGAAATGGTATAGAGAAAGCAAGCAAAGAGGTGCGAGCAATTCCAGAAGGAAGGGATTGTGGATATCCATAAAGATTTCATGGGAGGGGCAGCTAGGTGGCACAGTGGATAAAGCACCAGCCCTGGATTCAAATCTGGCCTCGGACACTTGACACTAGCTGTGTGACCCTGAGCAACTCACTTAACCCTCAATGCCCCACAAAAAAAAAAAATACTTCATGGGAGAAGTAGGACTTGAAATGTGTCCATAAGAAAGAAGGGAGAGATTTCAGTAAGCAGAGATATAGAAGGAGCTTGTTCCAGGCATGAAGAATGATGTGCACAAATACATGGTGGCAAGAAAGGGTCAAATAAGAAACAATTCCAGTGAGGAAGAAAAGAGGGAGTTGTGTAAAGAGACAGATGTATATATGTAGGGAACTCACTAAGGAACTTATATATTTTAAAAGTCCTTTACAGAGGGCAGGTAGATGGTGCAGTGAATAGAGAACTGGTCCTGGAGTCAGGAGGACAAGAGTTCAAATCTGATCTCAGACACTTATTAGCTACAAGACGCTGGGCAAGTCACTTAACCCTGATTGCCTCCAAAAAAATTAAGTCCTTTAACAGAGCATGGAACAAGGATAGATAATAGAGCCTGAAGACAAAAGCATAGCATGGTCCTGTAAAAACACCCTTTTGCTACCCTTACCATTACTTTCCTGCCTCAGTTCATTCTAAACTTGAGTCTTCATGACACTATTCTTTTAAGAGGCAGTGTGGTACAGTGGATAGAAACCCAGCTTTGGAGCTAGGGAGACCTAGGTTCAATTCTTAGCTGTAACATAACCCATTTGGTTGACCATGGCCACATCACTTACCCCCTGGGTGCCCCCACCAACTCTCCGAAATTGTAAATTGTAGACCAGTTGGCAATCTGCATCATCACAAGGAGTTTCTTTACTGATGATCTCTTCACCAATGAAATCACAAGACTGGACCAATTCTATCCTTCTCCCCACCCTACCCCCAATCAAGAAAACTTGTGTTTACATAGTACTTTAACATTTGTAAAGCACCGTCTGTATACACAATATCCCAATAGTCTTAAGTACAGCTTTAGGCTTAATAGCATAAGACAATAGTTTAAAGGCTTAAAGCTTTAAAAGTTTTAATAAGCTACTAAAGCTTTAAATTGCACTAAAACTGATGTCATTTGAACCTCATTCATTAAAAGATATAATACATGTTTTTTATACAAAATGACTAATATGGTAATGTTTTACATAATTAGACATGTATAACATCTGATTCTTACTGTCTCAGGATGGGGTAGGGGAGGGAGGGAAAGAGGAATAGAATTTGGCACTCAAAACTTTAAATAAAAATGTTTATTTTAAAAAAGGCATAATGTTTGTAAAGCACAGCATGGGGCCTGATACATAGTAAGTGCTTTATAAATTCATATTCTTTTCACCTCCATACCCCTCACTACTCACAACAGTCCTGTGAAGAAGATATCACAGGTATTATTACTCTCCTTTTACAAATAAGGAAACACAGTCTCAGGGGCTAAATAATTCAAGTATGGCCATGAAGGTAGATCTTTGGAAGTAGAATTTAGACCTGGGTCTTTCTGATTCTGAAGCCAACAATCCATGTACTCAGCCACACTGCCTCTTGTTAGAATTGTGTTAGGGGCAGCTAGGTGGCACAGTGGATAGAGCACCAGCCCTGGATTCAGGAGGACCTGAGTTCAAATCCGACCTCAGACACTTAACAATTACTAGCTGTGTGACCCTGGGCAAGTCACTTAATCCCAATTGCCTCACCAAAAATTTTTAAATAATTAAAAAAAAAAAAGAATCGTGTTAGTAGCTCTCAGATTCATTATGGGTTGAAAGTGATGTTTAAAATGAGCCTGAGAAGTGATGTGAAGGATAACCAAAGGGAAAAGGGGTGGCTAAACTGATTTTAAAAATCAAAAATAAGAGGCTCAAAGAAATGAGAAGACTGCTGTTCTTGGTGGATGAGGTGAACATAATAACTGATGGAGAGAAAGGAGAACAGCTCAGCAATTATTTTGCTTATGTTTTCTCTTTGGATTGGAAAGGACAAAACAAAAAAGGGCTAAAAGAGAATTGCTACCTGATATAAGACACTGAGGGTACCTAAAGGTCCTTCTTGAGTTCAAGTCACCAAAACTAGATTAAATATACCCCCAAGATGTAGTTTTTGTGGTTGTTCTTGTTCAATCTTTTTCCAGTTGTATTCAACTCCATTGGGGGGTTTCTTGGCAATGAAATGGTTTGCCATTTCCTTCTCCCACTCATTTTACAGATGAGGAAACTGAGGCAAACAGTGTTAAATGACTTGTTCAAGATCACACAGCTAGTAAGTGTCTGGGGTCAGGAAGATGAGTCTTCCTAACTCTAAGCCCAGTGTTCTATCCAGTGCACCACCTAGCTGCCCCCAAGATATAGTTAAGAGCTGGCAAATATGATGATTGAGCTACAGTCTGTGGTCTTTGCAAGATTAGGGAGAACAGTAGAGATGCCACTGGACAGAAGAGCAAAAAGTACCCATTTTTTAGAAAAAAAAAAGGGAAAAGTGTAGAGTCTGCAAACCACAAGCCAGAGAATTTGACCATGATTCTTGGCAAAATTCTAGGAGATATTATTAACAGGACAGTCAGCAATCGTCCAGAAAAGGAAGCAGTAATCACAAGCAGTTGGCATGGACCTCTTTTTACATGGTTATTGGCCTGATAGATTAGGGGGATGTTGTAGATAGAGTTTGCCTAGGATTTAACTAAGCATTTGACAATATCTCTCTCGCTACCTTTTCTGGACAAGATGGAAATATAAGCTAGATGTGGACAACAATTGGGTATAATTGAACGTGGTTGAATGGCCAGACCCAAATAGTAGCCAAATAGTGGTTTAATGTCTATTTAGGATGAAATCTATAGTACAGAGTTCCAGTGATTTGTGACTGACCTTGGACTAGCCAACATTTTATCTGTTACATGGATAAATACATAAATGGCATCCTTGCTTGTCACATTTGCAGAAGATGCAGGCCAGGAAGCAATAATTAGCATGCTGGATGACAGATGACAGATTCAAAATTCAAAATTATCTGAAAGGCTAGAATATTGTGCTGAATGAATCTAATAAGATTAGATTTAATTGGAATAAATATAAAGTTTTACATTTGGGTTAAAAAATCAACTTTTCAAAAACAAGATAATAATAACAGTATTTATATAGTACTTTCAGATTTAACAGAGAAGCTTACAAATATTATCGCATCCTCACAACAACCCTGGGAGGGCTGGTGATAGGTGCTGTTATTATTGTTATTTTACAAAGCTGGCCAAGTGACTTTCCCAGGGTCACACAGCTGTCCAAGACAGGATTTGAACTCAACTCTTCTTGACCCCAAGTCAAGCACTTTATCCACTGCACTATTTATCTGCCTTATATGGGGGATTGCTAGACAGCAGTTTATGTGAAAAAGAACCAGAGATTTTTAGTGGACCTCAAGCTCAATATGAATCAACAGCATGATATGTCAGCCAAAGAAGCTAAAATAATCACAGAAATCATAATGTTCAGGCCTAGGGAGATCCAAGTCCCACTGCACTCTGTCCTGGTCAGATCACATCCAGAGTATTATGCTCAGTTCTAGAAATGACATTTTAGAGAAAACTTACAAAGGATAATGCTCAGGATGGTTCTAGGTGAGATCCTTCCATATGAGCTTCAGCTGGAGGAAATTGGGTTGGTTAGCCTAGAGAAGAGAAGATTTTAAGAGAGCAGTCAGGGGCTGAAGTGAACACAGCCCTTAGCCTGCCAAGCGTCAGGAAGACTCAAGATCAAATCCAGTCTCAAATACTTATGAGCTGTGTGACCCTGGGCAAGTCATATAATCTCTGTCTACTTCAGTTTGCTCAACTATAAAATGGGGTTAATATTAGCATCTACCTTTCAGGATTATTGTGAGTGCCTGGCACATAGTAGGTGCTATATAAATGTTATCTATTATTATTATTATTATTAACAAGATAGCTGAGTTCATATATTTGAAGGACTGTCAGATGGAATAGAAATTTAAAAATAGAGTTGGAAGGGAGAGGGAGAGAGGGGAAAAGAGAGAGAGCAAGAGAGTACAGAACTAGGACCTGGGGTCAAGCATTTCAAAGAATTAGATTTTGACGATGTCAGGGGAACTTCCTAACAATTAGAGCAATTTGGAAGTGGAATGGTAGGCCTTAGAAGGTAGTAGGTTCCCTTTCACTAGAGGTTTTTAAGGAAAAGATGGATGACCTTCAAAGACAGCAAGGTGGCACAGTAGACAGAATGCCAGACCTGGTATCAGGATGACCCAAGTTCAAATCCAATCTCAGACACATAGTCACTGCATGACCCTGGGCAAGTCACACAGACATTTTCTGCCTCAGTTTCCTCATCTGTAAAATGTAGATCACAATAGCACCTATGTCCCAGGGTTGTTATAAAGAAAAACAAAATAAGATTTTTAAAGTTCTTTGCTAACCTTAAAGCATTATATGAATGATAGCTATTATTGTTCATCCTTCATTTTTGAAGAGGACCAATGATGTCACAGGATGATGTCTTGACTCAAATGTGAATTGGATTAATGTAAGGCAGAGTTGAATAAAGTCCATCATCAAAGAGTCCAGTGGCAGGACAAAAGTCAAGACAACTATCGATGGATTGCCCAGAATGCACTGGATGACCTCAGCATCTTTGATGTCTGGCCAAGCTCTAAGCACTCCACAGCTCCTGCTTCAGCCTCCTTCATGGCTATCAGAACAAGTTGTTCTCATCTACCCATTCCACCAGGGAAGTCTTCGTGTGCTTGAGGTTGACATCCCCCTGATTCACTGAGAGGTTTGAGGCCCATCGGTTATCCTTACTCTGAGTAAGGCTGTATGTGGAAATGGTTTACTAGGGTGTGGCAGCTGTGCATGCTACAGCTTCTTGGAACCACAAGTGAGATAATTGACATTGCAGAGGGAGTCTAGATTTTACTAGATGGCCTCTGAAATCCCTTCTGATCTTGAGTCTTTGAGACATATATTAAGTACCCACTATACACTAAACCTAACTAAGAATCCCCCAAAGCTCAAAATTCAATCCCAGTGAGACTGAGGAGGGAAAGATTTTATTAGAATATATTTATTAACCAATACCCAGGAGCAGCAAGATTTTTGGACTTGTTGTGTGCAATAGAATCATGGAATCTCAGCTCAGAAAGGCCCACAGAGGTCATCTAGTCACAGTTCACCACCTCTACAGGAACACCATCTACAAATTCCCAACAAATGGTCATCTAGCATCCCCTTGACCATCTTTGGAGAAAGGGAACACCTGAGGTTGAACATTCCAGTTTGGGACAGGTTCAGTATCTAGGTAGTCTTTGCTTTTTAAAATTTTGATCAGTGTCCTCAGAGACATGGATATTCTCTCCAAAAGTGCAAATGGTAACTCATCAAGCTGATTAAACTACATTCAGGGCATTAGCTGGGCAGAGACAACTGTCCAAGCCCAACCACTGGCATACTCTCAATAGATGACCTTTCTTGGGAGACTTTAGCCTTCCTTTGTATTATTTATAAAAGCAAAGACATCAATTGAAAGATTAACCTTGAAAACTTAATTTAGTTCACTAAGAAAACCCTAAATCTTACACGGTATGTGTTTGTTGGGGGGAGAGGATTTAAGGGGGAGACATTATAATTTTTTGTTGTTTTTATAATACCAGTAGGAAGAAATAGTTTCCAAGTAGCCAATGGCCAAGAGAGTATTTTAAGAAAGCCCTAATCCCTTTCCCTGCTACATAATGGTTCTGGGATTTTGATGGCTGCATTTTTTGGACTAGCTGAGAAGGCAAAAGTCTGTGACTACTATTATTAGATTGTTATAAAATAGCAAAAGGTTTAAGTAATTTCATGCCATCCAGGTATCTCCATAGAGGCATTTTATCCTCTCTAATAAAAGAGGAGAACTCTGATCATTTTTTTAAAATAACCATTCTTTCTAATATTTATGGTCCAAATTGGACTGAGATCATAAGAGTCTAGTTATGTGCAGTTTAATCTGTTGCACCAGGCCCTTTTGTGTGCCCCTCTAGGCCTGCAAGGGCAGTAGACCATTTGCTTTGGGGTGAAGGAATTTCCCTTTCCTATACAACCTAGTAACTGTGATGAGTTCACAGACAGTTTTATCAAATGAGCTTTCAGAAGCAAAGGTGACATTGCACCTATGTGGGGTGTCCCACTGCTAAATTGGATATTGGCCAGTCAAGGGGCCACTAGAGTTTTTATAAGAGGATATAAAAATTAATTCTAGATGACACATATCACCTGGATGTAATTAGGTTTAAAAACCTTAATTGCTAAAAGACACACATGTTGACAGTTTATGATCATATCCTAACACCATCAGCACATATTTCTTTCATAAATCTGAATAACAGAGCTGCCATTGCTAGGAGAGTTAATCAAAAGGCATAAACCATATTATGATGAAGAGAATTGGAGAGGTGGGATTGTTAGAGTCCTGCAGCCTTTAATACAGGTATTCACAAGAGACTTGGGAAAGGCTTTGAAGGTAAGTCTATCTATTGCTCACTTTATAGCATAGTCATTACTCTTCAAATGTGTCTTGTCATCCCTAAGACCTCAGGCACCTTAAAGCACAGCCTGGCATATAAGATTTTATGGGAGACATAAAGGGAACACACACAGAAGACACAGACATTCAGGGAAAGCAATTCAGTTAACTGCCATGCTCTCTAGAGCCAAAATGCTCTGCCACAAAGATGAGGTGTCTAGCTCTCTTGTACTTTTTCCTGTTCAAACATTTACCTCAATAGCCACAGTGTAATAGGTCATTTGGGGCTCTCTGCTCAAAGACCCTGACTCTCCCTGTTTTAATCTGCTGCCCACTGGCAACCTCAGGCTTGGAGAGAAGCTGGGGCTTTCCTTAAACCTAATTGGCAACAGCTTTTGCCTTTCTACTACTCCATATTGTATGTCCCCACTCCCCTGATTGTGGTCACCCAAGTGAAGCACTGCCTACCCACCAGAATTCAGACGGCTAAGGCACATACTACTCAATGATCTACCATCCTTGGACTCACAATTATTTCATATATACAGGACCTCATAGATGGTAAATCCAGGTGGAAAAATAAGCTCTACCTTTACCTTTTTTAATTGGCTTTTTTCCCTTCACTATGGGGCATTTAGGTGGTACAGTTAATAGAGTGAATTCCAGGAGTCAGGAAGATTCATTTTCCTGAGTTCAAGTCTGGCCTCAGACACTTACTAATTATGTGATTCTAATAATAGGACAGCAGAGGAAAATGACAAATGTTGTAGGGGATATGAGGGAAAGGATACATTAATACACTCTTGGAAAAGTTGTAAACTAATGCAAACATTCTGTAGAGCAATTTTGAACTATGGCCAAAGGGCTATAAAACCATGCATACTCTTTGACCTAGCAATACCACTACTAGGTTGGTATCCAAAAAGAGATAAAAAACAAAAAATAAATTAACAAAAAAAGTTGAATTCAAAATTGAGGAGATGCCCATCAGTTGGGGAGTAGCTGAACAAATTGTGGAATGAGATTATGATGGAACACTATTGTGCTATAAGAAATGATGAGCAGGATGCTCTCAGAAAAACCTGAAAAGACATACATGAGCTGATGCAAAGTAAAAAGTAACAGCAATATTGTAAGATGGAAAAAATGAGGATAATAAATAATAACACCTCCATCATAGGGTTTCTATGAGGATCAGATAAATTGAAATGTACAAAATGTTTTGCAAGCATTAAAGAGCTATGTAAATACTTGCTAGATATTATTAATCCCCATTAAGATATAAATTCTTTGAGAAAAATCACTGTGTTTATGTCTGTTTATGTTCCCAGTGCCTGGCACAGAACATCACATATAGTTAGTATTTAATAAATATTTGCTAGATTTGATATAATGAAAAAAAATGTGATCTTGGGCAAGTCACTTAACTCTGTTTGACTCAGTTTCCTCATCTGCAAAATGAACTGGAGAAGTAAATGTCAAACCACTCCAACATCTTTGCCAAGAAAACCCCAAATCAAGTCAGAGTTGGACACAACTGAAAAAAAAATACTCACTTTGCTGTCCCAATTTCTTCAACTAGTAGACTACCACAGCCCATGCCTGAAAGCTTCAGACAAAAGCAGTGCTGACCACCTGTTTATCCAGAAAATTGATTCAAAGTACTGGAGTCTACAGTTGCTCCCAACAGGAGAACTGGGGACCAATTAGTCACATTCCATACAGAAAGGTAGAGACCCACACAAAATCACAGCAACCCATTACAAAGTTCAAGTGTTTGGAGTCATTGAGCAGAGAAACCAACTGACTCATAGACTGATTTTGTTTCTCTTGCTTTTCCTCTGGTTATTGTTGCTTTGTGTAACACTAGGCAACATAGTCTGGGGGAGAAGAGCCCTGGATTTGGGGATTCTAATTCTAGCCTTGCTGCTAACTGCTTGTGTGACATTTGGCCAATGACAACATCCCCAAGGCTTAGTTTCTACATCTGTAAGATGGGGGGTGGGGAGGGAAGGCTGGATGTTTCCTCATTTATTTTTAATTCTTTTTTTTTTTTTTTAGTGAGGCAATTGGGGTTAAGTGACTTGCCTAGGATCACACAGCTAGTAAGTGTTAAGTGTCTGAGGCCGGATTTGAACTCAGGTACTCCTGACTCCAGGGCAGGTGCTCTATCCACTGCACCACCTAGCTGCCCCCGTTTCCTCATTTATAAAATGGGGGGGGGGGCTACAGAGGGAGTTAGACTCAATGGTTTAAAGTTCCTTTCCAGCTCTAGTCTCAGAACCTATGATTCTATAACAGGTTACATTTATGTAGCTCTTTAAGGTATAGAAACATACTTTGTGTGGTATCTAAGGTCCTTTCATGTCTATTTCTCATGATCCTAACACTACTTAAGCCTTGGCCCAATTTTAGCCCAACAGGAACAGGGCTAAGAACTCATTCAGTCCCTTCTGATCTCTCCCATTCTCCCCCCACCCTTTCTTTGGTTTTGCCACATTAACAAGAAAGTTGCTTTGTGTGTATAAAACAACCTCACAAAGAGGCATCCGGCACTATTTTTAGCCCTGTCTCATCCTTCCCCAGAGGCAAATGTCCCATTCCTCTAAGTCAGGGGTTAGTTATTAATCTATGGCTTGTGAACTTTTATTTTTTAATTTATTATTTATTCATAACTCTTTTGAGTTCCAAATTCTTTCCCTCCCTCCAAATCCTCCCCCAACCCATTGAGAAGGCAATATATGAATTATACTTGTGAAATCATACAAAACATATTTCCCTATTAACCATTTTGCAGAAAAGGCATGAAAAAAGGTGAAAAAAATATACTTCAATTGATTTGTGAACCTCAAAAAATGTATAATTATATTCCAATACAATTGGTTTCTTTTATAATACTATTTTATTTTGTGCCTTTAAAAAAACTACTCCAAGAAAGGTTCCATAGACTTCAGCCACACTGCAAGAGGGATCCAGAACACAGAAAAGGTTAAGAACCCCTGCTCTAGGTGAATTTCACCTCCAAACTGGGGGGGGGAGGTGCTACAACACAAAAAGCAAGGGGGTCCCTAGTCCCAGAAAGATTTTTGTGTTTGATTGACTCTGGCCAAAAACAAAGGGCTCTGCTGAATGCACTAAGCATGAGAATTTGTTCATTCTTCCCTGGAGGAATTTTCCATACAGTAAACCCAGTCTCTGTCCCTTCCTCTGTACTGTAGACTGAGCTAAGCTAATATCCCTATGCAAGATGTCATACTAAAATTCAAATTTTCAGGGCTAGAAGGGAACCTAGAGCTCATCAAGTCCAACTCCCTTGTTTTACAGAGTAGGAAATTAAGGCCCAGAGAGGGGTAATGGGATGGAGAAGTAACTGGGGCACTACCCTCCCAAGTATCTCTCAGAACAGATTGGCTCTCCTGCTATATCTCCAAATGGTGTGTTCTCCCAATTCTATTTCATGAAGAGATTGCCTTGGGAGGGCACAGAGGGTTCTGGGGCTCTCTGCTCCAGTGAGTGTAGCATGACAGGGAACAATAAGTTTGTGACGCACTTGATTTTACACTTTTGGCAAACTACATGGCTGCCCGTATTTGCCAAATGAGGGCCTCTCTTTCTGAAGAACTCCATGGCCCTTTATTTAATGATAATCATTCAACCTTTCTATCATCTATAAAATTTGCAAAACTTCCTTCCCCAAAACCATGTGGAGTAGGTAAGGTAGATTTTATTATTTTCATTTTACACATGAGGAAACTAAAGGCAGTTGTGTAGAGAGCTAGACCCGGAGTCGGTCAGACCTGAATTCAAATCTATCCTCAGACACTTACTAGTTGTGTGACCCTGAGCAAGTCCTTTCATCTCTGGTCTGCCTCAGTTTCCTCATTTGTAAAGTAGAGATAATAAGAGTGCCTACCTCCCAAGGTTCTTGTGAGCATAAAAGGAGATAATAAGGGGCAGCTAGGTGGTGCAGTAGATAGAGCACCGGCCCTGGAGTCAGGAGTACCTGAGTTCAAATCTGACCTCAGACACTTAATACCTACTAGCTATGTGACCCTGGGCAAGTCACTTAACCCCAATTGCCTCACTAAAAAATAAAATAAAATAAATTTTAAAAAGGAGATAATAAGATTTGCAAAGTACTTTTACTCAAATTAAAGCTTAAATACTTTGGCCACATAATGAGAAGATAGAACTCACTGGAAAAGACACTGATGTTGGGAAAGACTGAAGGCAAAAGACAAAAGAGACAGCAGAGGATGAGATGGATTGACAATGTCATGGAAGCAATGAACATGAGCTGGAAAGACTTTGGGAGATAGTAGAAGGTAGATGGACCTGGTATGCTATGGTCCGCGAGGTCACAGAGTTGGAGATGACTAAACAACAAAAACAACAATAGCAACAACAACAAAGCACTTTGCAAACCTAAATGCACTATATAAATACTGACTATTATTTGCCTGAAGTCACACAGCTAAGAAATCTTAGAGTCAAGACTGGAACTCATCTCTTCTGCTTCTTTGTTTTTTTGTTGATTGGGGTTTTTTTTGTTTTTGTTTTTGTTTTGGGGGCAATGACGGTTAAGTGACTTGCCCAGGGTCACACAGCTAGTAAGTGTCAAGTGTCTGAGGCCGGATTTGAAGTCAGGTCCTCCTGAATCCAGGGCCAGTGCTCTATCCACTGCGCCACCTAGCTGCCCCATCTTCTGCTTCTTTGAAAAGAACTACTTATCATTATATCATGCTGCACTCCCCTCCTAAAAAAAAAAAATGCACTTCTAGCATTTTGGTTACCAGTATGTATGTCCTAGTTTTGATAAAGCTAGTGATCTTGGTTTTTACCTCAGTAGTTAGCACAGCACTAGAAGTGTCACCACTTGGGACTAGATCATCTCAACCCTTCTGGGTGCTGGTAGGAGCTGCCTCCACCCAGGCTGCCCACAACACAACCAAGGGTGTCTGTCTGGCAAAGCAGATTCCATAGGATGCCCTTATCATTCAATCCTCTAGGTAGTGCCCTTTCCCCATCCCCTCCTAGATAACCTGTCATGCCTACCCCTTCCAGAGGGAACCCAGAATGCTTATTCCACTAGTACCCTAAGACCACCACTTCCTAATGGTGATGGGCCAAGCCCCTCCAGGTCTACCATCCTTTGGTGAGCCATGGCTGTTCACACCACTTGGATAAGCAGGAAATCACCAACTTCAATCTATCTGGTAAAACTGAAGATCACCTATCCTTATGTGACCTGCCACTACACCCTTTAGACCTCTGGCATTGCTATATGACCTTCCAGTGCCCAAGACCCCTGGGCCTCACCATCTACTTGACATTTGAACTCCCCTAAGATCAGAGACTGTCATTTCTCTGTTTGTATCAGTGGTGCTTAGAATAGCACTCGGCCTTTAGCAAACACTTAATAAATGTGGGTTTGGTTTAGGATGTTTTATCCTTTCATTCATTGATTCTGAGATCCTTTCCAATTCTGAAAATCTATGAAATGTTTGTTGAATTGAACTGAACAGGAGTATTTTGAACAGGAATGATAATACTTTGTGTGATGGCCGGGGGGCCAGATTAGAGGATCTCTTGTGCTCTCTTCCAGCTCTGTGAACTATCATTTAGTTAATTCTATGATTCTGTAGCTTTATCATTTTGCTACAGCCCATTTTGTTAGGAAGAACCCCATAGATATAGCCCAAAGAGCAGACTACTGAGGAGCTATCTGTATTCCGGTTATGGCTAGAGGACACTATGCCTTTCATGTTTTCAATGGACTCCTACACCAAAGGAAGTGGGCAAAGAAAGAAAAAAAAAATTCCATTTGCTCCAAGCTCATGTTCCATACTGAGGCTCAAAACTGTTGACTCTCAAAATTCAATTAAGGAAGTGGTAGCCAGAGAACAAGCTCCCAATTACTCCTGCCCTGAGTAATCAGACACTCACCTACCTTCCCCCTCTCCCTCTGCACACTACACTGATGCTTGGATTAATATTTTCTACTCTTAATTTTATATGAAAATAAATTGATGATTATATTCAATGAATCAATTTAATTTGGCACCAAGAAATGAAAATTATCTAGCTAAATTCATCCTTCAAAAGCACTTTATTTGAAAGAGAGAGCAAGAGAAAAGGAAAGAAAAGAAAAGAAAAGAAAAGAAAAGGAGAGGAGAGGAGAGGAGAGGAGAGGAGAGGAGAGGAGAGGAGAGGAGAGGAGAGGAGAGGAGAGGAGAGGAGAGGAGAGGAGAGGAGAGGAGAGGAGAGGAGAGGAGAGGAGAGGAGAGGAGAGGAGAGGAGAGGAGAGGAGAGGAGAGGAGAGGAGAGGAGAGGAGAGGAGAGGAGAGGAGAGGAAGAGGAGAGGAAGGAAGGAAAGGAAAGGAAAGGAAAGGAAAGGAAAGGAAAGGAAAGGAAAGGAAAGGAAAGGAAAGGAAAGGAAAGGAAAGGAAAGGAAAGGAAAGGAAAGGAAAAGAGAAGAGAAGAGAAGAGAAGAGAAAAGAAAGCATTCAATAGCTTGTAGCCCAGACATGGAAACACTTCCTAACCCTTTCCATCCTCCATTAGTAGGTTCTGGGCTCTTAGTCCTGAGCCCCTGTATATTCAGTCAGTCAATTAGCATTTATTAAGCACCTACCATTTGTCAATCACCATGCTAAGCACCAGGGATACCAAGAAAGGCAGGGTACCCCACCCATGGCTCCATGTCTGCTACGATGGAGCCCATAAAATCTGGGGAGTCAGATGAATTCCTTTAGTAAATCATAGGCAGGCAAGACTTGCCACTGAACCCAGGTGACTTTGGAGGAGAGAATGAAGCCAATGACTTTGCACAGCTCTGCCTCACTTAAATCTAGTTCATTTGCAAGTCAAGATGGCACCCTCCTGATGTCTTTGGTCCTTTTCTAATATGAAGGACAGACAACAACAACAAACAAGTCAGACAAGTGGTGTATTGGGCAAAGCTCTAGGCCTAGAGTCAAGAAAATCTGAGTTCAAATCCTGCCTTAGACACTGACTAGCTATATGACCTTGGGCAAGTCACTTAAACTCTTTCCAGCTTCAGTTTCCCATCTACAAAATTAGCACAATAATATCACCAACTTCAGAGGATTGTTGTGAGGATCAAATGAGATAACCCACTATAGCACTTTGCAAATCTTTGAGTGCTATATAAGTGCTACCATTCATTATTATTAAACATAGCCAACAATGCCCATGATGAAACAATCCACAACACAGTAAAAAAAAATTAAATTAAATTTTTAAAAAACAGTCCAGGACAGTAAAAGTCACCTGCAAAGAAATTAAAAACACAATGCGGGGGGGGGGGGGGGAAGCTAGGTGGCACAGTGGATAAAGCACTGGCCCTGGATTCAGGAGGACCTGAGTTCAAATCTGGCCTCTGACACTTAACACTTACTAGTTGTGTGGCCCTGGGCAAGTCACTTAACCCCCATTGCCCTGAAAAAACAAACAAACAAACAAACAAACAAAAACCCACAATCAGGGCAGCTAGGTCGTGCAGTGGATAAAGCACTGGCCCTGAATTCAGGAGGACCTGAGTTCAAATCCAGCCTCAGACACTTGACACTTACTAGCTGTGTGACCCTGGGCAAGTCACTTAACCCTCATTGCCCCACAAAAACACAAACACACACACACACACACACACACACACACACACAATCAAGGCTATTAAATGACCCTGGGCAAGTGTCTTAATCTCTGCTTGCCTCAATTTCATGAACTGTAGAATGGGGATATTAATAGCACCCACCTCACAGGGTTGTTGTGGGGGTCAAATGAGATCAAACATTAAAAAAAAAAAAAGCCAGGGGGCAGCTAGGTGGCACAGTGGATAAAGCACCGGCCTTGGATTCAGGAGTACCTGAGTTTAAATCCAGCCTCAGACACTTGACACTTACTAACTGTGTGACCCTTGGCAAGTCACTTAACCCCCATTGCCCCACAAAAAAAAAAAGCCACAGCACAGTTCCTGGCGCATAGTAGGTACCATATAAAGGCCATCTGTAATAATTATTATTTCCTGGGGTTTTAAGAGCTCTTCTAAGACTTTTTCTATCCTTCTCATCCAAAGGGTCCACAGCTGAATCCCAGATCATTCCACCTAGAGGCAAACTGCCCTAGGTTTACCCTGATACTTTCTGGCTCATAACAGCCCCAGGGGTGTGGGGTGGTGAAATGTGGCAGTGAAGTCCTCATTCCACTCATGGTCCTAGCCCACAACAGGGAGCATTCCAGGAATAGGGAACAGTAAGAATAGAATCACAGAGACAGGGAACAATCTGTTGTCCAATTTGGCCGGCCCATGAAGTCCAAGGAAAGAAGAGCATGAGGTAAAAATTCTAGACAACTCTATTCACCCCAGATTTTAATGCCAGACTAAAGAGCCTTTACAGAATGCATTAAATCTGCCGCTCTCTGTATGGGACCATATCAGAATGAAAATGAAATTTTGGGGGTGTTGGGTTTTTTTTTCAACAACTTTGTTTCTCCCCTGGAAATGGACCTGGTGCTCAGGCCTATAGATTTAATTGTACGGTTGATGCTGCAGACATGAGACCAAAGCATATGACTTGTCAACATGCAGTATGCTAGGATTAAGGATTAATGCTAAAATACACAAACACACACACACACACACACACACACACACACACACACCTGCCCTCCAAAAAAAAAAACCTTCAGTAGTCAAATAGTAAGCTGTAACTTAATAAAAATTTAATAAGTGCCTACTATGTGTCAGGCACTGTGCTAAACTCTGGGGTTACAAAAAGAGGCAAAAGACAGTCCCTGCCCTCAAGGAGCTCACAGTTTAATGGGGGAGAAAACAAACAAACAAATATGTACAAATGAGCAATACACAGGAAAAACAGGAAATAATTAACAGAAGGAAGGCACTACAATTAAGAGGGGCTGAAGAAGATTCCCTGTAGAAAATGAGATTTTAGTTGGTGCTTGAAGGAAGCCAGGAAACTCAGGAGGCAAAAATGAAGAAGGAGAGTATTCCAAACATGAAAGACAACCAGAGAAAATGCCAGGAGCCAACAAATGGAGGGTATTGTTTGTGGAACAGCCAGGAGGCCAGTGTCACTGAATTAGAAAATACACAGTGGGGACTAAGGTGTAAGAAAACTGTCAAGGTAGGAGGGGGCTAGGTTAGGAAGGGCTTTGAATACCTGATCCTAGATGGGATATTAGAGAATTTTTGTGCAGAGAAGTAATGTGATCAGATATCTGCAAGATTAAATGGGCACGGGGAGGGGGGGGGGCAGCTAGGTGGTGCAGTAGATAAGGCACTGGCCCTGGATTTAGGAGTACCTGAGTTCAAATCCGACCTCAGACACTTGACACTTACTAGCTGTGTGACCCTGGGCAAGTCACTTAACTCTCATTGCCCCGCAAAAAAAAAAAAAAAAAAAAGATTAAATGGGAACCAATGTGAAAGATTGGAGAAAATAAAAAACAGAAAGACATAATTGGAGGTTATTGCAATCGTAGGGAGAGAAGAAGGCAATAGTAAAGGCTCATCCTAGAGATGTAAAAATAGAGAAGGGACAAAGACCCCTGGAAATCTCTCCCCCTTTCACCTTCTTGAGCCCTCTTTTCTGTCTTCTGTGGCTCATACTTTCACCTCCCATCCCTTCCTCCACCTCTTTCCATTCTAAACATGTCCTATTCTTGACACATACACTAGAGGGCAACAGACCCACTAGCCATCCAGCTTTGGGGACCCATGGCACTCCAATTGGACTGCAAAATTACAGTGGACAGACCCAGGAGAGCCTAACAAGGAGAGAGTGGGAGAGTCAGTGCTGGGGAAAGTGTTGTCTGGCCTCAGGCAAAAGGATAAGATGATTTTTAGAGGGATCAGAGCTGCCCTGTAAGACTGACTCATTCCTGGCCCAGATGTACAAGGTTTGGTGGGGGGAAGGGTAAGAAGGGGAGAATAGCAATGTGCCTGGCAGTGGCCCCTGCCAAAAGTTAAGAGACAACTACTCCTCTCCTGCAGCTTGATGTGTGTATGTGTGTGTGTGTGTCTCCATCCTTCCCTCTCCCTGGTTGCACATTTGAAGTTTCCTATTTTGGGTAAGAAATTCCTTAAGTGCATTTTAGGAAGATAGAGCTGAATGGGGCCTTAGACATCAGCTTTTCCAGTCCCCTCATTTAATAGGTGAGGAAACTGAGGCCTATAAAGGGGCAGTGATTTGCCCAAAGTCAGACAAATAAGCAACAGAACAGGGATTCAGTCCCAAGTATTCTGTCTGATTCCAAACCCAAAGCTCTTTCTAAAGTTCCAGGTGCCTTTGTCTTGACTTTCCATCACCAAATACAACCTTTGAAATTCCGTGTGCTTTTCAAACGGTCAGTTCTTGAATTCAGAAGCACATCCTCTGGTGGGATTTTTTTATGAGGCTCTTTGGTCTTTATTTTAATCACCCTGTCCATCCCCCTCCTCTCCACTCCCCAATCTGCAGGGCCCTGCAGAACATGTGAACCCTGGCAATGGGTTTTTGCTCCAGGATTCCCAGAGAGTGCGTGGATCTGCCTCTCATTCTCCATCACCTAAAACTATTCATTGACTACTTAAATCCTAAGGAGTCAGTTCCAGGACTGCTAGTAAAATCTTCTGTACTTAACACCCTTCCCCATTAGGGCAAGGATGAACAGTGAAATGGATAGGAACCAGTCCTCATCCTAGTAAGGTCTAGGCTCCCAATACAGGCAAGAACTGGTCTCCCCAGGGACTTGACTGATGAAACCCCACCAGATGGATGGAGCTGTGTGGTGGGGTCCCAAACTACTGCAGGAAGGGGGGAAGGGAATGTCAGTTATCTTTTACTTTCTCCATAAATTGAAGTAGGAGCCCAAGGAATAAAATGACAAAAACAGATCCTGAGCTTGTTCCACACAGATTCTCCCAGATTTTTCTTTTGTCCACATTTGCACTTTCATTGTTGTACAGAATTCAAAGAGAAAACTCCTCCCAAAGCATATGGACCACTCCTCTGCAACTTATGGTTATAGAGCCTTAGAGCAGCCTGGGGCCACTGAGAGGTTAAGTGGAAAGAATGGGAGAGGGGGAAAAAAGTTTTATCTAGTGCCTACTATGAGCCAGGCACTTTAAAATTATTATCTCATTTGATCTTCACAAAAACCCTGGGAAGTAGGTGCTATTATTATCCCCAGTTTAGATATGGGGAAACTGAGGCAGACAGAGGTTAAACGACTTGCTCAGAGTCATACAGCTTTAAGTGTCAGAGGTTATATTTGAATTCAGATTTCCCTGACTCCAGACTCAACATTCCATTCCCTGAGCCAATTTGCTGCCTCAGGTTAAGTGACTTTGTCACTCCATGTCAAAGGCAGGTCTTGAGGCCAGATTTTCCTGATTCAGAGTCCGACTTTCTATCTATTATACTATCTTGACTCTATAGAAATAAGATTTTTGCTGAGTTTTCAGCCTGCCAGGCTTGATTTGCCCCCCCCTGGAAGGTAGTGTGGTGTGGTGGAAAGAGCAGTGGACCCTCTCTAGCTGTGTGACCTTGGACAAGTCACTTTCCCTCCATGAACCTGAGAGTTTACCCCACTGTAAAATAAAGGGCTCAGATTAGATGGTCTCTAATGGTCCGTTCCAGCATCCTAATAACTGCACTATTACTCTGAGGTAGAGACAAGGAAATGGATAAACTTTCTATTAGATTTGGAAATCCTGTCTGTATCACATCTAAGTGGCTTCATCCACTTCCTCCCTTAGTCCCCACCACCAGAAAAGCTCATGTTATGAACTTATCCACCCAGATCTCTCTGGCAGTTCTGAGAAATTAATGCATTTTTAGATCAACATTTTGAGATCTGCTCCCTTCCTAACCTCCTCCCCTAGGGAAAGGATCACATTTAGCAACAGTGACAAAAAGAGAAAATGACAATTGTTGGAACAGTTGTAGGAAAACAGGCATATTAATGCACTCCTAGTTCAGCTGAAAATTGGTCTAGCTTTTCTGGAAGGCAATTTAGGACTATGTCCTGAAAGTGAATAAACTGTGCATACCTTTTGACTCATTAATAACATTACTAGGCCTATTCCCTGTACCCATATGTACGAAAAAAGATCTTTAGTGGCTATTTTAATGTCAGAGACCTAAGAACCAAGGAGATGCCCATCAATTGGGGATTAGCTGAACAAACTATGATTATGGTATGTGGGGTATAGTATATGGCATAATATTCCTCATAATGGAATTGTGCCAAAAGAAATGATGAGAGGGACAATTTCAGAGGAACTTGGGAAGACTTATTTGAACTGATACACACTAAAGTGAGCAGCATCAGAACAATTTGTATTGTGTTGTAATAACAACATTATAAAGAAAAATACCTTTGAAAAACTTAAGAGGGGTAAGCTAGGTGGCACAGTGGATAAAGCACTGGCCCTGGATTCAGGAGGACCTGAGTTCAAATCTAGCTTCAGACACTTGACACTTACTAGCTGTGTGACCCTGGGCAAGTCACTTAACCCTCATTGCCCCACAAAACCAAAACAAAACAAAGAAAAACAAAAGAAAAAAAGAAAAACTCTGATGAATGAAATGTAGCTGCCACAACTACAGAGGACTGATAAAGAAATGTTCTACTCACTTTCTCATAGAAGGTCACAGGTTCCAGATGCAGAATGAGCCGTGTTTATGGATATGACCAATGGGCAGGTTCGTTTTGCTTCATTATGTGTATGTTACAAGGTGGTTTTTTTTTTCTCTTCTCAATTTGGGTATGGGGAAGTGGTTAGGAGAAGGGAGTTGGGGGTAGGATCCCCCTCCCAATAAAAAGAGAACAGAAAGAAGAGGGGCCAGAAGTAATTACAGACAATGTGGGGATCCTTAAAAGTTATATGTTGAGGGGACAGCTAGGTGGCACAGTGGATAAAGCACCAGCCCTGGATTCAGGAGGACTTGAGTTCAAATCCAGCCTCAGACACTTGACACTTACTAGCTGTGTGACCCTGGGCAAGTCACTTAAGCCTCATTGCCCTGCCCCCCCCAAAAAAGTTATGAGTTGAATTTATTATATGCCTAAAAAGAACAGCAAACTCTATATAATGGCAATTTACAGTTTCATGTACAATGCTCTCCTATGCTATAGTGTATATGGAAATGTTTGGGGTTTTGTGGTGTTTGTTAAGTCCAGGAAAAAAATGAAATGAAAAAGAGAGATTGGTAGAGCAGCTTTCCACATCTGAGAGACAATAATAGAATATGAGGATTATACATTTTAAGGAGTAGGAGGATGGCTTGTTGTTTTGTCCTTCCTGAAGAGGACTATGACATTGGTGTAATATCGTGACTTTCAGTGAATTGGATTTAAGTGAGGAAAGGCTGTGCAAAGTCACCAGCCTCACTCTCTTCTCCAGAGCCATCTGGATCCAGTGGCAAGATATACATCAGGACAACTGGAGATGGTCGCAGATGTTTGAGGCAATTGGGGTTAAGTAACTTGCCCAGAGACACACAGCTAATAAGTGTCAAGTGTCTGAGGCCAGATCAGATTTGAACTCAAGTCCTCCTGACTACAAGACTGGTGCCACTGCAGCCCAGGAGGATGTCAGTGGTGGTGATGAGATGTAATATGGGGTGATTGGTAAAGAACTATCTTTGGCATCAGGAAGACATGAGTTCAAGTCCTGACTTTGACATTTTATTGTTGTTGTTGTTCAGTCCTGCCTGTCTCGTCATGATCCCATTTGGGGTTTTCTTGGCAAAGGTACTGGAGTGGTTTGCCATTTCTTTCTCCAGCTCATTTTACAGATGAGGAAACTGAGGCAAACAGGGTCAAGTGACTTGCCTAGGGTCACACAGCTATTAAATGTTTAAAGTTGGATTTGAAGTCAAGAAGATGAGTATTTCTGACTGCAGACCCAGCATTCTATCCATTCTACCACCTACCTGCCCCCTTTGACATATATTCCCTATGTAACTTCAGCTAAATCTTCTCACTGCTTCCAGGCAACTTTCTAGGACTCTAAATTACAGAGCATTTACTGATCTGAAGTGGTTTGTAAAGCACTTTGCAAACCTTAAAGTTCTATATAATACTACAGATTCCTCTCTGGGAGTTCTTTCTAACAATGAATTCACCGGTCCAGGTGCTGATGATGATAATAAAGATAGCAACTTTTCCTAGAAACATTTCTATCTGGACGATTCCATCTAATATAATATGAGAATGAGAATGTTAATAATAGTCTCACATTTCTATAGAGTTTTATGGTTTATTAGCTTCCTCCCTTCCACCCCACCCCCTCAGGTCTGTAAGGTTTATAAGTGCAAGTATTATTCTGCCAATTTTACAGTTTAGGAAACCAAAGCTCAATAAACCAACAAACATTTATTAGGCACTGACTGTGTGCCAGGCAGTGTGGTAAGAGACCGGTGATACAAAGAAAGACAAAAACATAGTCCGTGACTTTAAGGAATTTATATTCTAGCAAGAGTAACATCTAATAAATAGCTATTAACATAGGAGATGTATACAGTGTAAATGGAAGGCAATCTCAGAGGGATCACTAGCAATGTGAGGAGGGGAAGGGTATATAGAGACTCATCCACTTGTCCATGGCCTCACTGGTACTCATCAAGGTGTCCTAATGTTAACTCTTTCTACCAAACAACATTTGTGTCAAAGAAATCATCCTCTGTTCCTGACCATGAGACCAGAATCTGAATCTTTGTCAATGGGCAGTGAAACAATTATTCTTTTGCCATTTGGAATACTATGGAGAAACAGACCCCAGGAAAACCAACTCCCAAGGATCAAACCTAGTGGTATTAAGCTGGCTAGCTAGCTATCATCTGTTTGTCTATCCATCTGTCTATCTATCTGTTTTAATCTGCTAATTAGTCCTTAAGAACCTCAGCCTTGGCGCCCAGTTGATGGAAGGACCTGGGCTGGATGACACTGTTCGGCCTTTCCAGGCCACCAACATGGAAAAAGAACAGAGTTACTAGGAGATAAGGACCATTTCCCTTAACCCTGAGAGCTGTATCAGTCACTCCTATAACAGCGGGATAGAGTCTTATCTGAGCATACCACTTACCTCCCATTAAGGGTCAGAGGAGATAGGTGGTTCACCGAAGGTGGAGGGGGATTACAGGACCTCAGCAGAAAGCTTTCACACATAATAAACCCAACCAGCCGTCCCAGGGGCTTCCTGCTCCTGCAGCTGCTGCAGAGATGGGAAGGTTCTATTCTTCAGTCCAAAATAAGCCTGAGACCTATCCCTGGTGTTGAGAGACAGAAAGATAGGATGCTTGGAGATAAGTTCATCAGCTTTACAGAAAAGTGAGATATGTGAAAGCAGTGCCATGTAATGGGGGAAAGGGACTAGATTTGGAGTCAGAGCCAGAATTCAAATCCTGGCTCTGTCCCCTACTATTTTGTGACATTATACAGGCCTTCCTTAAGGCTTCATTATCTCATTGAAAAAATGGGGAGAATAAATGCAATCAAGGATTCTCAACCATTATTATTATTATTATCATTATTACCATTGCTATATTATTATTATTATTACATGGATTCCTTTAGAAGTCTGGTGAAGCCTAAGGACCCCTTCTCAGAATGACATTTTAAAATGCCTTTAAAAATACATGGAAATGGGCGGCTAGGTGGCGCAGTGGATGGAGCACCAGCCCTGGAGTCAGGAGTACCTGAGTTCAAATCCGGCCTCAGACACCTAACACTTACTAGCTGTGTGACCCTGGGCAAGTCACTTAACCCCAATTGCCTCACTAAAAAAAGAAATATATGGAATTACAAGGGGCAGCTAGGTGATAAAGCACCGGCCCTGGATTCAGGATGACCTGAGTCTGAATCCAGCTTCAGACACTTGACACTTACTAGCTCTCATTTAGGCTTGTCATTTAACCCTTCATTGCTCCACAAAAAAATAAAGAGATAGATAGATAGATAGATGAATGGATGAATAAAATAAAAATGCATAGGACTACAAAAGAAATCAATTGTATTAAAATAGTTATCAAAATATATTTTTTTAAGTTCATGGACCCCAGGTAAAGAATTCCTTCACTAGATTAACCCTAAAGTCCCTCACAACTCAAGATCCCACAACCCTGTGATCCTAAATGCATTCACTATTACCTTATACTTCTTTACTTCTCACTTTGCATTCTCAACTCTCTCCCATGGACTACAGCTCTATGAGGAAAGAGCACAGGATGATCAGTTAAGGGACCTAATTTTGAATTCAAATTCTGCCACTGGCTGTATCCCCTTAGACTAGTCACTTTCCCTTCCTGGGACTCCTCATCATAAAATTTAAGAGTCCCATTCAGGCCCCTTCCAATGTGAACATTCTACAAATCTGTGAATCTAAGTTTCCAAGGCAAGTTCTGCTTTCCAGTCAAGAATCCAGAGTTAGGAAAGGGAATACCCAAAAGGACCAACTCTCAAAATGGAATGTCGGCTCCTGTCCACCACCCCTGAAAAGAGCCAACAGGACGAGGATATCCCAGGTTAGCCCCCAAACAAAGTCTGCTTTTTACTCTACCCTCTGCACTGTTTTCCTTCCTAGTAAAAGGTTCTCCTGTGATCACTGGACTTGGTGCAAAACCAAGAAATATTACATGACCAGAGGGGTTTGAAGAAATACCAAATTGTACAAAATTACAGTCAAATGGGAGTATCCAACTATGAAAGATCCATTTTGTGCATTTAGCACTGAAAATGTTTAACCCCAGCTGGGTACCTTTAATTCAACAATAAATTCAAACAAGACATTTATTAAGAGCCTATTATGCATAGAGCCCTGACATGGAAAACAGTAAGTAAGACATAATCCCTGCCATCATAGAACTTACTATTTAGTAGAGGATTTCCAGGGTCCTTTCTCTCACCAGGGGATGATGAAGATGATGATGACCATTACATAGTGCCTTATGTTTTACAAAATACTTTACAGGTGTGATGATATTTAATCCTCAAACTAACACTGTGAAGTAGGTGGTATTTTGAACCCCATTTCACAGGAGGAAGGGAAGAGTTATGTTAATTTCAGCAGTAATATATTCATCTCCAGGCTTGTCCTACTCCAATCTATCTTTGTTTTGTTTTGTTTTTGTTTTTGTTTTAGTGAGGCAATTGGGGTTAAGTGACTTGCCCAGGGTCACACAGCTAGTAAGTGTTAAGTGTCTGAAGCCGGATTTGAACTCAGGTACTCCTGACTCCAGGGCTGGTGCTCTATCCACTGCTCCACCTAGCTGCCCCCCAATCTATCTTAATAATCTGCCAGACTAATCTTCCTTATATACAAACCTGATCACGTCCTTCTTTGCCACATTCCTTCAGTGGCTCTCTATTGTCTGCTAAATAAAGCTCAAATTCCTTAGGTTGGCAGTCAAGGGCCTCCACAGACTGGTACTTCCTGGCATTTCTAGCCCTATTTATTATTATTACTTATTACTATTCTTTTGCACGTGAGTTATGCTCTGACTCAGTTAAACTTCACTCTTACTCATATATGTCTATTGCTCATCTCCATGCCTTTGCTCACTACATTTCCCATGTAAAAAATACACTGGTCCCAACCTCCACCATTTCTGTCTTTCAGGGCCCAACATAAATTCCACCTCCTCCACGAAGTCTTCCCTGATCTCTCCAACCATAAATGGTCTTCCCTTTTTCTGACTTTGCATAGTACCTTGTACCACTTTTATTCTCTTATTTTATTTCCATTCTGTACTAAACTTCATGCATATTTGTATTATATCCACTGACTGCAATAACTATTTTTATTGTTACCTTTGTGTGTCCACTGACCATGGTGCTTTGCACATAAGTTATAATCTTAATACTTTGTTTATATCATGCTTTAAGGCTGATAAAATGCTTCCCTTATAAAAGCCCCCTTGAAGTAGGCAGTGAAAATATTATTATCCCTATGTTAAGAGGAGAAAACTTAGGCTCAGATTAAGTGATTTAACCATGTTCATATAGCTGTTAAGCATCAAAATCAGGATTCAAACCCAGGCCTCCTAGCTCCAAGTTCAGAACTTTTTCCATCACACCTTACAATTATTGAATGGATGAATGGATGGATGGATGGATGGGTGGGTGGGTGGGTGGGTGGATGAGTGGGTGGCTAGATGGATGGATGAATGGATGGATAGGAGTCTTCTGAGAAAACAAAATGCATATCTTACATTTCAATGCCATATCACCATGAGTTTTCTGTTGTCCACTTTGGGGGTGGGGTAAGAGTTACACTGAAAAGATAAGTCCTCTTCAGTTTGTGAAAGGGTTTGATCTCCCTCAAAGTAGATTGAAAAGGGAAACCCAGACTTGCATATTTTTTTAGCTTAGAACTTGTTCTAGATGACAAAGAGACATTACACTTGTACAGTTCTATTAATGATTGCAGCTCTTTACTGAGTACAGCTGAATGGGGGGAATCAGAGGAGCAGCATGGGCAAAAGTGGGTGTAGTGAGAAGGGGGCCTTACCTATCAGGTGCACAGAGGAGGTAGAAGAGAGGGGAGAATTTTCTGGGAGACCTGAACAAATGGCTCTCAAAGGAATTACCCCAAGCCTTCTTGAGCTATCACTTGAGGGGCGGCTAGGTGGCGCAGTGGATAAAGAACCGGTCCTGGATTCAGGAGTTCCTGAGTTCAAATCCGGCCTCAGACACTTGACACTTACTAGCTGTGTGACCCTGGGCAAGTCACTTAACCCCATTGCCCCGAAAAAAAAAAAAAGAGCTATCACTTGGCCAATAGTTCCTACCACCAATCCTTATCTTCATCTCCCCAAACCTTACCCACATGCCTACTGTAAAGAGAGGTCTATGCTATTATTATCTCTTTTTTATGGTTGAGGAAACTGAGTCAAACAGAGATTAGATGACACACAGCTAGCAAGCCCGGATTTGAATTCACATCTTTCTAACTCCAAGTCCAGTGCTTTATCCATTGTACCACCTAGCTGCTACGTTAGAGTTCTCCTGATGCACAACTGCCAACTATCAACATAGAAAATTGATTTCATGTGTGTGTAGGGTGGTTTGTCCAATCTTTCAGTAACATTCCTTATAGATAACAGGGACAGTATTTTCTGGAAGATGGAGCTGCCTTCTAGTGAATTAGTATGTCACCTTTCCCTGCCTCATCACCCCACCCCTAGTGCAGTATCAGCGTGGGAGAAATCCAATTTTGGCAGCAAAGCTAAGCAAAATCCCAAACAATCCCTTGTAATCAATGTCTGTTAATAGTCCAGACAAGCATTAATGGGATTGTTCCCTGAGAGGAGATATGAGAGGTTCCAGGGAGGCCTGACACAGAAGAACCGAAATGAAGTGTGGACCCCAGCAAAGGAGCATTCATTCTTCCCCTGCTATAGAAATCAGACAATGCTGGGCCTGTGCTTCCCTTATCATGCAATCAATGAACATCAATTAAAGGCATGCTGTTTGCTGAGCACTATACCAGCCACTAAGAAAACAAAGGCAAAAATAAAACAATTCCTGACTTTAAGGAATTTACATTATATCCAAGAAAAACTTATGTGAATGTATATAAGTATATGCAAAAAGCATACACAAAATTGGTACAAGATGGTTTCAAGGGGGGAGGGTTTGGAAAGGCTTTGGAAGGTTTTGGAAAGTTGGCATTTACAGGGTTAATAATAAGAGTTAATATTAGCTGGCATTTATAGAGGACGTATGGGTTTACAAAGTGCTTTACAAATATTATCTCATTTAATCCTCACAACAACCCTGGAAGGTAGGCACTATCGCTATCCATGGTTTTGTTATTGTTGTTCAGTAATTTCAGTCATGTCTGACTCTTCATGACCCCATTTTAGGGTTTTCTTGGAAAAGATACCAGAGCAGTTCACCATTTCCTTCTCCAGCTCATTTTACAGATGAGGAAACTGAGGCAAACAGGGTTAAATGACTTGTCCAAGGTCACACAGCTAGTAAGTGTCTGAGACCAAATTTGAATGCAGGAAAATGTCCTGACTCCAGGGGCACACTCTATCCACTGTGCCACCTAGCTGCCCTGTTTTACAGATGAGGAAACCAAGACAGAGACGGTAGGTGCCCTCCCAAAGGTCACACAATTAGTGTGGATCTAAGGCAGGAACTGAACTCAGGTCCTCCTGACTACAAGCTCAGCAGTCTAAATAACTACCATATTTAGCTCATAAAAACAAAGGATAGGACAGCTAGGTGGCACAGTGGATAGAGCACCGGCCCTGGAGTCAGGAGTACCTAAGTTCAAATCTGGACTCAGAAACTTAACACTTACTAGCTGTGTGACCCTGGGCAAGTCACTTAACCCCAATTGCCTCACTTAAAAAAAAAAACCCTAAAAAAAACAAAGGATAGTCAAAGGTAGCCTGGATTCTGTCCCTGGCCTTCTTGTTGAGCCAATGTGATCATACCCCACCAAATTCTAACCCTGAGTTATTCGTACCATCCATTTCCTTTGCCCCCATTCGAATGTCTGTTGAATAGAGCTGGAAGACCTCAAGGAAGCATGCAGGCTCCATCCAATTCAAATTAATATTACCCATTCTCAACTGGACCCTCACCAGAGCAATGTGATACTACTGCTCCCCAATCAGTTCCCAAATCTTACCTCTGCCCTTCAAGCCTCGAGGAGAGTGCCTCCTCTCTCATCACCCAAGGAACCATATTTGAGATAGGAAAAAACTGAGGGCATTCAGTAAGAGCTCCTTCTTCTCCCCTCCTCATCTAACATCCCTCAGACATCCTCCCTCACTATCTCTTCCTTCAATCCAGGCGACCCTTCTACCTAGCAAGGAAAAAGACTCCATGTAGGATGTAGTATTAACTGGCACTTATAGAGTTAATAATGATCGTTAATAATAGCTGGCATGTATGGAGTGCTTTAAGGCTTGCAAAGCCCTTTACAAATCTCATTTCATTCTATTCTCACAACAATCCTGGGAGGTAGGTGCTATTATTTTAAGATGAGAAAACTGGGGCAGCTAGGTGGCGCAGTGGATAGAGCACTGGTCCTGGAGTCAGGAGTACCTGAGTTCAAATCCAGCCTCAGACACTTAACACTTACTAGCTGTGTGACCCTGGGCAAGTCACTTAACCCCCATTGCCTCACTTTAAAAAAATTTTTAAATAATTTTTTAAAAATTAAAAAAAATTAAAAGATGAGAAAACTAAGGCAGCTAGAAGATAAATGACTTGCCCAGGGTAACACAACTAGCAAGTATCTGAGGCTGGACTTAACAAGTCTTCCTGACTCCAGGTCCAGTGTTCTATCTACTACACAACCTCAATGCCTATCACCTCTCTACAAACACCCTTAATGCCATCCCTTGCCACTTTTTCCATCAAATTTCCCCCCACTATCATCCCTCTCTTGCTCTCTCTCCAAAGTTTCCAATAATCTTTTTTTTTTTTTTGGTGAGGCAGTTAGGGTTAAGTGACTTGCCCAAGGTCATACAACTAGTAAGTGTTAAGTGTCTGAGGCCAGATTTGAACTCAGGTCCTCTTGACTCCAAGGCCGGGACTCTATCCACTCTGCCACCTAGCTGCCCCTTCCAATAATCTTTTCATTGCCCAGTCTTCCTCCTCTTTGACAGCACTTGGCCTCATTGATCACCTTTCTTCTTCTAAATCCTCTTCCTTCACTATTTTTTTTGTTTTGTTTTGTTTTGTTTTGTTTTGTTTTGTTTTGTTTTATGACACTGATCTTTCTTAGTTCTCTTCCTACTTGAATTCAACTCTTTCTCATTCTCCTTAGCTGAATCTGGATCATTATCTGTGTCACACCCACTAATTATGGGGGTACCCTTATGTCCTGCCCTAGGACATCTTTTCTTTTCTCCCCATACTCTCATTAGTTTTCATGGATTCAGTCATCATTCCACATAAGTGATTCCCAAATCTATATATCCAGTCCAACCCTAGTCTCTCTCTGGGGTGTTAGAGCATTGGACCTGGAGTCAGAAAGACTCATCTTCCTGAATTAAAATCTGACCTCAGACACTTACTAGCTGTGTGATCTTGGGCAGGTCACTTAAGCCTGTTTGCCTCAGTTTCCTCATCTGTAAAATGGCAAACCCCTCCAGTATCCTTGCCAATAAAACCCCAAATGGGGTCACAAAGAGTTGGACATGACTGAACAACAACAACAATTTAGAATTCTATTCCTAAATCACCAACTGCCTCTTGGAAATCTCTAACTGAATTCCTTGTGGCTATGTCAAACTCAATATGTCTGAAATAGAATGCATTATCTTCCTCCCAAAGTTGTCCCCTCTTCTGAACTTCCCTATCACTGTCCAGGGAACCACCATACTCTCAAACACCCAAGCTAGCAACCTCAGAGCCATCCTGGACTCCTTAGTCTCACTAATCCCACATAGGTGATCCATTACCATGTCTTGTTCTTTCACAACAGTCCTTTCCCTTCTCCACTCATACTTCACCATCCTAGCTCAGGTCCTCATCACTCCGGAATTATTACAATAGCATTCCACTTGATCTCCCTTCCTCTAGTCTCTTCCTGCTCAAACCCATCTGTCATTACAGATCACTGCCAAAGTGATTTTCCCAAACCATAGGTCAGAAAGATGAGTCTTCGACTTTATTATGGAAAAGCTGGGACTTGATGGATAGGTCAGATTTGGTTGGGTGGGGGGAAGGGACTCATCTTTCTGAGTTCAAATCTGGCCTCAAACACTTACTAGCTGTATGACCCTGGACAAGTCACTGAACCCTGTTTGCCTCAGTTTCCTTATCTGTAAAATGATCTGGTGAAGGAAATGATAAACCACTCTAGTATCTTTGCTAAGAAAACCCCAAATGGGGTCATCAAAAGTCAGACACAACTGAAATGACTGAACAACAGCAGCAACAACATAGATGATGAAACTGAGGCTTAGATAAATTAAGTAACATGCCCATTGTTGCCCAGTCTCCTGAGTCTGAGCCTGCTTCTCTTTCTACCACACTATAAACTTTCTCTGTATGAAACCTTCCCTGCTTGCCCCAGCCCTGGTTCATAGGATAGTAGATTTGATGCTGGAAGGAAGCTTAGAGGTGATCTAATCTAAGTCATTCCTTTACAGACAAAGGAACCAAAATTGAGGAAGATTGTAAGTGACTTTCCTAAGGTCACACAAGCTGAAACCAGCAGAGGAAGGACTTGAGCCCAGACTGTTTGATTTCAGGAACAATGCCCCTTACACTGTACTGTGCTGCTGACAGCAGATCTCCCTCGATTCTGAATTCCCACAGCACTTAGAGTCTTGACAATACAACTGAGGCCTTAATCATCTCTTCTCTTGATTGATAGATTCTTCTGCGATGTATTCACTACTATTTCATGTTTGTTACACTTAGCTTCCATCTAGACTGTAAACTTTTTATTTATTTATTTTTTTATTTATTTTTTTTTTAGTGAGGCAATTGGGGTTAAGTGACTTGCCCAGGGTCACACAGCTAGTAGATGTTAAGTGTCTGAGGCCGGATTTGAACTCAGGTACTCCTGAATCCAGGGCCGGTGCTTTATCCACTGCGCCACCTAGCCGCCCTGACTGTAAACTTTTTAAAGGCAAGGAGCATCTCATATTTCTCTATCCCCCTTGAACATGGCTATTTATAGCACTCAGATCCATAACTATAATGGAGTAATAAAGAAATCAATAAATAAACATTTATTAAGTCCTACTATGAGCCAGGCACTCTGCTAAGGCTACAAAAGTGCCAAGGACACAAAAAGAGGCAAAAGACAGTCCCTGCCCTCAAGGAGCTTACACTTGAATAGGAGGAGACAACACAAAAATAAATATATATAAAGCAAGCTATATACAGGATTAATTTGTATTCTTGTTGGGCAGCTAGGTGGTGCAGTGGATAGAATGCTGGGCCTGTAGTCAGGAAGACTCATCTTCTGGAATTCAAATCTGGACTCTGACACTTGCTAGCTGTGTGGCCCTAAGCAAGTCACTTAATTCTGTTTGCCTCAGTTTCCTCAGCTATAAAATAAACTGGAAAAGGAAATGGTACACCATCCAGTATTTTTGCCAATAAAAACACAAATGGGGTCACAAAGAGTTGGACATGACCAAAACAACTGAAGAAAAGGGGAGGTTTGCTGTACAAAGTGGGATTTTAGTTGGGGCTTAGAGAAAACCAAGGCTTTGCTATTCAGTGGATATCCTTTCTTCATGGTGCTTCTCCACATTTCGCAATCCTCCTCCAGAGCCATGCTGCCTAGAGGAGCATCCCCTGATACCACAGCCAGCCCAGGCTCACCATCCCTTGAGTATCTATGCCTCCATGATATACTCTCCTACAGCATGCCTCCTCCCCAATCCTGTGCCTATGCAATTTACATTCTCCAAAATATGTCACAGGATGCCTGGGGTCATTAGCAACAGCTCTCTGTCCAGCAGTGGTTTCAGGGTCATCATTTCATTCCCCTCCAGCATCTACTCTTTTTAACTGACTTTGTCCCAGTGATAGAAGCCCTAGTCATAGCTCCGATTACATAGACATATATTAAATAATTCTTAAGCAAGACTTGCATTGACCCTTCAAAAGGATTAATAGTTCATATTCATGGTGCAAAGCTAGCCAGGTTCCCAGATGAAGCAGTTATTGCTGTGTCTTCTTTTAAGAAGGTATGGCAAGATTCTGGCCTGGATCAGAATAAGAAACAATGAAGAAAAGGCTTTTAAAAATTTATTTTGGTCATTCAGCAAGAGAAAAAAAAATAACCAAGTAAGGCAAACTAAAGTTGAAGTCAACAGAATGATAAAAAATGAAGAAGACACAATTCAAAATAACTAGCATTTCCCTAGTCCCTGATAGATGCCTGGGCACCCAGCCATCAGGCAATTAGCGAGGGGTATACAAGAAAAAGAGAAAAGGCCCTAGCTTTTTTTTTCTTTTTTCATTCATTTAGAATTTTATTTTTCCCCACTTATGTGTAAAAACAATGTTTCATACCCATTTAAAAAACTTTGTGATGCAAATTCTTTTCCTCCCTCCCTCCCCACCCCCCCTTAATAATTCAAGCAATTCAAATTGATGTTAAAATTTGTTTTTACATATATTTTGGAAAATAAAATTCTATTAATAATTCAAGCAATTCAATATAAGTTATACATGTGTAGTCATACAAAACATTTCCATATTAGTCAGGTTGTGAAAGAAAACAGACAAAAAAAATTAAGAAAAAGGAACTAGAAAAAAATCATGCTTCAATCTGTATTCAGACACCATCAGTTCTTTTTCTGGAGATGAATCACATTTTTCATAAGTCCATCAGAGTTGTCTTGGATCATTGTGTTGCTGAGAATATCTAAGTCATTCATATCTGCTCATCTTATAATATTGCTGTTGCTTTGTATACAGTACATTTCACTTTGCATCAGCTCATGAAAGTCTTTCCAGGTTTTTCTGAGAGCATCCTGCTCATCATTTCTTATAGCACAATAGTGTTTCATCATAATCTCACCCCACAATTTGTTCAGCCATTCCTTAATTGATGGGCATCTCCTCAATTTCAAATTCTTTGCACCAGAAAGGAGCTAACATAAATATTTTTGTACATATAGGTTCTTTAACTTTGGGGGGTTTTATCTCTTTTTGGTCAGCAACCTAGTAATGGTATTACTAGGTCAAAGAGTATTCATGGTTTTATAGCCCTTTAGACATAGTTCCAAATTGCTCTGCAGAATGTTTGAATTAGTTTACAACTCCACCAAGAGTGCTTTAATGTCTCATTTTCCCCATATCCCCTACAACATTTGTCATTTTCTTCTGCTGTCATATTATCCAATTCAAAAAGCATGAGGTGGTGGGGGCGGCTAGGTGGCGCAGTGGATAAAGCACCGGCCCTGGATTCAGGAGTACCTGAGTTCAAATCCGGCCTCAGACACTTGACACTTAACTAGCTGTGTGACCCTGGGCAAGTCACTTAACCCCCATTGCCCCGCAAAAAACAAACAAACAAACAAACAAACAAAAAAAAGCATGAGGTGGGAGCCCAGAATTGTTTTGACTTGCATCTTTCTAATCAATAGTGAGTTTGAACATTTTTTTTTAAATATGGCTACTGATAGCTTTGATTATTTCATCTGAAAACTCTTTATATCTTTTTATCATTTATCAATTGGGGAATGGCTCTTGTTTTAATAAATTTGACTCAGTTCTCTGTGTGTTTGAGTAATGAAGCTTTTGTCAGACAAACTTGCTTCAAAATGTTTTCACAGTAACTATTGATAACTGTATTTCCCTCCATCCTATTTCCTCCCCATGAAATTTATTCTATTCTCTACCACCCTGTCCCTCCTCAAAAGTGTTTTGTTTCTGACTGCCCTTCCCCCAATCTACCTTCCTTTCCATCAACGCCCCCCCCCCCCTTATCCCTTTCCCCTCCTACTTTCCTGCAAGGTAAGATAAATTACTATACCCAATTGATTATGTATGTTATTCCCTCTTGGAGCCACTTCTAATGAGAGTGAAGTTCACTCATTCGCCAGCACCTTCCCCATCTTCCCCTCCACTGTATAAGCTTTTTTTTTTTGCTTTTTTTAATGTGAGATACTTTACCCCATTCCACTTCTCCCTTTACCTTTCTCTCAATACATTCCTCTCTTAGCCCTTAATTTTATTGTGTTAAAGATATCATACCTCCATATTCAACTCACATCTGTGCCCTCTGTCTAAATATACTCCATCCAGTTGCCCTAATAATGAGAAAGTTCTTATGAATTACAAGCAGCATCTTCCCATGTAGGAATGTAAACAGTTTAACCTTTTAATATCCCTTGATTTCTCTTTCCTGTTTGCCTTTTTATGCTTCTCTAGACTCTTATATTTGAAAGTCAAATTTTCTATTCAGCTCACATATTTTTATCAAGAATGCCTGAAACGGATTTCAGAGAAACCTGGAAGGACTTGCATGAACTGATGATGAATGAGATGAGCAGAACCAGGAGAACATTGTACATAGTATCAACAACATTGTGTGATGATCAACTGTGATAGACTTGATTCTTCTTACCAATACAATGGTCCAAGATAGTTCCAAAGGACTCATGATACAAAATGCTCTCCAAGTCCAGAAAAAAAAAAACTGGTGAATTTGGATACAGATCAAACCATACTATTTCTATTGTTTTTGTCGTTGTTGTTTTTCTTTTTTGAGTTTTTTTGAGGATTTTCCTTTTTGCGCTGATTCTTCTCTCATTACATGTGCAGAAATATGTTTAATGTGATTGTATATAAAACCTATATCAGATTACTTGCTGTCTTGGGGAGGTGGGGAGGGAGGGGAGAGAGGGAGAAAAATTTGAAACAAGAAATCTTGTAAAAACAAATGTTGAGGGGCAGCTAGGTGGCACAGTGGATAGAGCACCGGACTTGGAGTCAGAAGGGCCTGAGTTAAAATCTGGCCTCAGACATTTAACACTTACTAGCTGTGTGACCCTGGGCAAGTCACTTAACCCCAATTGCCTCACTAAAAAAAAAATGTTGAAAACTATCTCTACATGTAACTAGAAAATAATAAAATATTCATATGGGAAAAAAAGAATGCCTAAAAGTCCTCTCTTTCATTGAATTCCCATTTTTCCCCTGAAGAATTATACTCAGTTTTGCTGGGTATGTGATTTTTGGTTGTATTCCCAGTTTTGTTGCCCTACTGAATATCATATTCCAAGCCCTATGGTCCTTTTATGTAGAAGCTACCAAATCTTGTGTTATCCTGACTGCAGCTCCACAATATTTGAATTGTTTCTTTCTGGCTGCTTGCAATATTTTCTCCTTGACCTGGAAGCTCTGGAATTTGGTTATAATATTCCTGAGAGTTTTTATTTTAGGATCTCTTTCAGGAGGTGATCAGTGGATTCTTTCAATTTCAATTATACCTTCTGGTTGTAGAATATCAAGGCAAATTTCCCTTATAATTTCTTTGAAGATAAGGTCTAAGCTTTTTTTTTTATCATAGCTTTCAAGTGGTCCAATAATTTTCATATCATCTTTCCTGGATCTATTTTCAAAGTCAGTTGTTTTTCCAATGAGATATTTCACATTACTTTCTCTTTTTTCATTCTTTTGGTTTTGCTTTATTGTTTCTTGATTTCTCATAAAGTCATTAGTTTCCATTTGCTCAATCCTAATTTTTAAGGAGTTATTTTCTTCAGAGAACTTTTTTACCTCCTTTTCCATTTGGCCAATTCAGCCTTTTCAAGGCATTTTTTTCCTCATTGGCTTTTTGTACCTCTTTTACCATTTGGCCTAGTCTGTTTTTTAAGATGTTATTTTCTTCAGTATTTTTGTGTGTCTCCTTTACCAAGCTGTTGAATTTTTCATGATTTTCTTGCATCACTTTCATTTATCTTTCCATTTTTTTCTCTACCTCTCTTGCTTTATTTTCAAAGTCTTTTTTGAGTGCTTCTGCAGCCTGAGACCAATTCATATTTTTCTTGGAAGCTTTGGATATAGGAGCTTTGACTTTGTTATATTCTTCTGAGGGTGTATTTTGATCTTCCTTGTCACCATAGAAACTTACTATAGTCAGCATTTTTTTTGTTTGCTCATTTTCCCAGTCTATTTCTTGACTTTTAACTCTGTTAAAGTAGGGCACTTATAACAAATGATAAGCAGATGGATTTCAGAAAAACCTGGAAAGACTTATATGAATTGATGCTGAGTGAAATGAGTAGGACCAAGAGAACATTGTATATAGTATCAACAACATTTTGTGATGATCAATTGTGACAGATTTAACTCTTCTCAGCAATACAATGATCCAAGACAATGCAAAAAGACTTATGGTGGAAAATTCTCTCTACATTCAGTAAAAGAGCTATGTAGTCTGAATGCAGAATGAAGCATACTATTCACTTTTGTTGTTGCTTTTTTGTTATTGTTCTTGTTTATTCTTTCTTGTGGTTTTTTGTCCTTTTGTTCTGATTAATGTAGAAATACGTAAACATGATAGTAATGTATAACCTATATCAAATTGCTTACTGGCCTCAGGAGGGGGTAGGAAAGGGAGGGTGAGAGAAAAATTTGGAACTCAAAAAAAAAATCTTTACATGCAATTGAGAAAAATTAAAAATTAATATTATAAAAAAATAATAAAAAATAAAGTGGGGCACTGTTTCCAGGGTGGAGGGTGCACTGTCCCAAGCTTCAGGGGATTTGTGCAGAGATACTTCTAGGAATTTGTAAGTGTTTAGTTCTTCCAAAGTAGTATGACTTAAGGAGAAGTATGTTTACTACTCTCCTGGACTGTGCTCTGGTCTGCAAGCAACTGCAGGCCTGCTTTTCTGCCCTGGAACTATGAACAGAGTCCCACTCCACTGTGGCCACAAGCTCCAGGTTGCTTGTGCTCCTCCCCCACCTGGGACTGCCACCCAAGACTGTGACCTGGATCTGAGTATGGACAAAACAACAGGGTCCGGTCTCAGTGCTGGCAAAGAGATCCCTGTAATCTCCTTCTGGCTGATTGTTTGACCCCCTTACCATCTGTGGGCTGAGTTCCAGAAGCAATTGCTGATGATGATGATTCAGAGGCTCCCAAGGCCTGCTCCTGGTTTGCTGTTGCTGGGGCTGGGGCTGGGTCTGTGCTGGGCTCACTGCCGTAAAACAGACCTTTCCTGCTGACCTTCTAAGTTGTCTTTGGCTGGAAAATTATTTCACCCCATCTTTTTGTGGGCATTACTGCTCCAGGAATTATCTTATGGATTTATTTGAAGGTATTTGGAGGGATCTTGGGGAGAGCTCAGGCAAGTCATTGCCTTTCCCACACCCTCTCAGCTTCACCCTCACATGCTAACTTTTGAAACATTAACAATATGTAGGAGCCATAATCTCTCTAAAGACTATATAAAGGTCTAGCTCCCAAAGGCCAACCCACCCTCCAAAGAGACAGAAATTACTTTCTGGAAGCCTGACCATATGGAGTTGCCCTTTAATCCTTCTCTACATGTTGGCTTCCTATTGGTCTCTGCCCACTTCCCACAAGTTTGCAAAAGAGTACTTCCTTTATATTTTTAGTTGGTGGATCCCAGGATCCTTTACAGCTAACAGTATAATATAATGGATAGAGTGATAAACTTGGATCCAGGAGGATGTAGGTTCAAAATCTGCCTTTTGCATTAACTACCTGGCTGAATTTCTGTCGTTTTTTTAATAAAAGTATTTTATTACTTTCCAGTTACAAGCAGAGATAGTTTTCAACATTTGTTTTTATAAGATTTCTAGTTTCAAATTTTTCTCCCTCTCTCCCTTTCCTCCCCCCTCCCCATGACAGCAAGCAATCTTATATAGGTTATGTGGTAAAATATGAAAGTTTTTAACAGTCGGTTAGGATAACTGAAAGACGCCAGTTTTTCAAGGACCACCCTTTTGGGGAGGAGATGAACAGTCTGCCTGCTGCGCATGTCAGACTGCCTGCCGGGTACAGTCCGCCTGCTGCGCATGTCAGACTGCCTGCCGGGTTTTTTTTACTTCCGGGGTGGAGAGAAGCAGGGTAGGCCTTTTTGCCTGCTTGGCGGGACTCCTGGCTGGCTCGCCAGAGGAAAGAAAAAAAAAAAAATCGCCCCTCTGGACAAAACTTTCCTCTCTTCTTTTTCTGTATTGTTGTTCGCATATTATTAGTCAGCAAAAGTTATTATATTCTTTTTACTGTTCCATCAAGGAAACATTCCATTTCTTGAGGAAGCAAAGGGGGGAAATGTGGTAAAATATGAAAGTTTTTAACAGTCGGTTAGGATAACTGAAAGACGCCAGTTTTTCAAGGACCACCCTTTTGGGGAGGAGATGAACAGTCTGCCTGCTGCGCATGTCAGACTGCCTGCCGGGTACAGTCCGCCTGCTGCGCATGTCAGACTGCCTGCCGGGTTTTTTTTACTTCCGGGGTGGAGAGAAGCAGGGTAGGCCTTTTTGCCTGCTTGGCGGGACTCCTGGCGGTGCAGCACAGACGGTCTCCCTCACTCCAAAGGTGGCCTTTTTTGGTTTGGTGAGTTTTTATAAGAAATATAGACTAAGCCTAGATTTAAGACGATTTCTACTGTATTTCTACTTCCCTATCCTTCTAATCAACAACACCTTATATACAATAAAGGCTCTATCTAGAAAACCAGAAGCTTCTTCCATTTACTAGTCTGGGAGATAAATTAAGGGAAAAGTTAAGTAGGGGAGATTTATGATCTAATATCCAATTTTAAATTTCACAGTTATATATGTACAATCACATTAAACATATTTCTGCATTAGTCATGCTGTGAAAGAAGAATCGGAGCAAAAAGGAAAAACCTCAAAAAAGAAAAAAAATAGAAATAATATGGTTCAATCTGCATCTAGATTCCATGGTTCTTTTTTTTTCCTGGATTTGGACAGCATTTTCCATCATGAGTCCTTTGGAACTATCTTGGACCATTGTATTGCTGAGAAGAGTCAAGTCTATCACAGTTGATCAACACACAATGTTGTTGACACTGTATACAATATTCTCCTGGTTCTGCTCATCTCATTCAGCATCAGTTCATGTAAGCCCTTCCAGGTTTCTCTGAAATCTGCCTGCTCTTCATTTCTTACAGCACAACAGTATTCCATTATGTTCATATACCACAACTTGTTCAGCCATTCCCCAGTTGATGGGCATCCCCTCAATTTCCAGTTCCTTGCCACCACAAAAAGAGCAGCTATAAATATTTTTGTACATGTGAGTCCTGTTCCCTTTTTTGTGATCTCTTTGGGGAAAAGACCTAATAGTGGTATTGTTGGGTCAAAGGGTATGCACAGCTTTATAGCCCTTTGGGCATAGTTCCAAATTGCTCTTCAGAATGGCTGGATCAATTCACAGCTCTACAAACAATGCATTAGTGTTCCAATTTTTCCACAGCTCCTCCAACATTTATTATTTTCCTTTTTTTGTCATATTAGCCAATCTGATAGGTGTCAGGTGGTAACTCAGAGTTGTTGTAATTTGCATTTCTCTAATCAATAATTATTTAGAGCATTTTTTCATATGGCAATAGATAGCTTTGATTTCTTCATCAGAAAACTGCCTGTTCATATCCTTTGACCATTTCTCAATTGGGGAATGACTTGGATTCTTATAAATTTGATTTAGTCCCTGATATATTTTAGAAATGAGGCCTTTATCAGAAATACTGGCTATAAAAATTGTTTCCCAGCTTTCTGCCTCCCTTCTAATTTTGGGTGCATTGCTTCTGTTTGTACAAAATTTTTTAAATTTAATATAATCAAAATCATCCATTTTGCATTTCATAATATTCTGTATCTCTTGTTTGGTCATAAACTGGTCTCCTTTCCATAAATGTGAGAGGTAAACTATTCCTTCCTCTCATAATTTACCTATGGTATCACCTTTTATGCCTAAGTCATGTACCCATTTTGACCTTATTTTAGTATAAGGAGTAAGACATTGTCATACAATCTCCTGGATGGATCGCTTAATCCTAATTAGCCTCAGTTCTTTTTGTCTGTAAAATTAGGATAATAATGTCTATTTTATGGAGGCAGCTAGGTGGCACAGTGGATAAAGTACTGGCCCTGGATTTAGGAGGACCTGAGTTCAAATCCAGCCTTAGAGACTTGACACTAGCTGTGTGATCCTGGACAAGTCACTTAACCCTCATTGCCCCGCAAAAAAAAAATAAATTAAATAATAATGCCTATTTTACCCATCTCTGAAGGTTAGTGTCAGAATCAGATGAGTTAATGTTAGCAAACCCTAAAACTATTTTCAAAATGCCATTGATTATTGTCACTGTTCATACTATGTAGAGAAAGATGACCTGACTGGAAATATTCTACTGTATTTCCTATTGCAGCCATTTCAGAATCCTCCTCGGCTTTACTGACAGTCTGGAAGAAGGAAAGAAAATACAAAATTCGAAAATAGGAAGCATCTTTTTAAAAATATTTCTTAAGAATATATGTAATTATAATTCACCTATTTAAACTATCTATTAACATTTTAAATGGAAACCAGATAAAAGTCAAGACATTGTCTATGACTGTCACTATTTTTAAAGACATTTAACAATCTTTGCAGTCAGTTAAAACAATTATTAAAATGAGATCTAAGGAGCACAGAACCCAGTTTTTATCTCCTTTCCAAGAAGTGAGACAGGGCATCCAAGGGTGACAACTGCTAATAGTACAAACTAATTTGCAAAACATCAGAGACAAGGATAACAATAACAATTGCAAACAGTATTTCTTTTCTTTTCTTTCTTTCTTTTTTTTTTGGGGGGGGGGGAGTGGTAAGGCAATTGGGGTTAAGTGACTTTCCCAGGGTCACACAGCTAGTAAGTATCAAGTGTCTGAGGCCGTATACAAACAGTATTTCTTTACATAACAGCTCAACAAAATGAATAAGAAAAAAAGCCTGCAAAAAATTTGAGATGAGACTCAACTAAGCTTGGTCATACAGGGAAAATTTATACATGGAGGTAGAAGGAAGATAAGAAATCTATAAGAAAGATAACAGTTCTATCTACATAAAAATAATTAGCTAGGTGACACCACAGTGCACAGAGCACTGAATTTGGAGTCAGGAAGACTCAAGTTCAAATTCAGTCTCAGCTACTTACTGTTTGCCTCAATTTTTTCAACTGTAAAATGGGGAATAACAGCATTTACCATGCAAGGTTGTTATAGGGATCAAATGAGATAACATTTGTAAATAGCACTTAGCACAGGGCCTAACACATAGTAGGTACCATATAAATGCTTATTTCCTTCTCTTCCTCTTCCCTTCTCCCATTATTGTTGTTATTGTTTATCCTTCATTTCCAAAGAGGGCCTATAATGTCTTGACTCACTTCCCTTGTCGTAGAACCAACTATACAACACATGATAAATGAGGCAATAATAACAATAGCTAGCCTTTATATAGTGCTTTAAAGTTTGCAAAGCCCTTTATAAATATTGTCTCATTTTTTTCTTCACTATAACCCTGGAAGATAGGTGCCATTATTATTTCTATCTTACAGATGAGGAAAATTCAGGTAAAGCTTAAATGATTTGCCAAGGGTCCCATATTTGATAACTGTCTGAAATGAAATTGAATTCCTGTCTTCTAGACACCAAGTCCAGCACCATCCATTGAATAATGAAGAAGAAGGGAAGAGTGGCTGAACCTGGCCAAATAATTGCAAAGGAAATCCATGCCAGAGGTGACACAATTTTTAAATTACTTACCTGGATGTTTTTTATATAGTTCACCAAAAGAAGAATACTTATGCTAATTTACCACTGTTGCCGCTGTGAGTTGGTTTGATCTTTGAAAGTAGCAGTCTTTCACTTTTTTGTGTCTTGGATCTCCTTAGCAGACTGTCATAGACTATGGATACCTTCTTGAAATAATTTATTTAAGTGCATATAAAATTACACAATCAAAGTTACAAAAATGCTTGTACCCTTTGATCCAGCTATCCCACTGGTAGGGTTATACACTAAAGAGGTTATTGACAGGAATAAAAGATCTGTCTATGCAAAAATATTCATAGCAACCCCAGATATAGTAGCAGAAAAGCTTAAAGCAAGTTATGTGTCTAACAGCTGGAGAATGCCTAAATAAAATCATGGTTTATTAATATAATAGAATATTATTCCATCACAAGGAATGATGAATATGAAGAATTCAAAGAAATATGGGAAAACATGGAAGGAGGCCAAGTGAAGAAAACAGATCCAAAAGAACTGACTACACCGAAGACAACATTAAGCAGCAACAAAAACTCACCAAATCTAATGGGAGATGTTGGTTCTACATTATTAATTTTAAAATGAACTGCCTTCCTGTTTGTTTTCTCTTCAAATGATAAATGATAGAAGCATGTAGTTAAAAGTACAATTATTCCAATTATTCAAGCATTATGTTCTCTTGAAGTTTTCAAGGATTATATTTTAGAGTTTTTAAAGCTATTGTTTGTTTATATATTTCATTAAAACAAAATGTTCTCAGTGTACCATCAGATGTGAGAAGGAAGGAACATGGGTAGAGAATTAGTGCTGAAGCTTGTGGGATTGAATTGATGTAAAGAGCAGTGCTGTCAGTTAGAAGGTGGAAAACAGTATAAGTAGGGGCATGTGTATTCATGGATCCTTGGGAGTTTAAAGGTGTGTTTGGGCATAGATCCTCAGAAATTCTTAATCTATATCCAGATGTAGATCCCTGGGTTGAACCTCGACTTGGGATCATGGGAAGAATGAAAAATGAAAGCATCCCTCAGAAGCAAATAATCCCAGCACATGTGTCCATTAAGTGAGATTAAGTACTCACTGGCTCTTGGCACCTTCCCCACAAACCAATTACAGTTTGGGAAATCATAGAGAAACATTCTTATTACATGCTCTATCTAAATGTCATGGTTCTAAGCCTTCCAGGAGAGAACAGAGAGGCAAACAGATTTTTTTTTTTTTTTTGCAAAAAAGACCCCCCATTTTAAGGAGGGGAGGCTCAATCCAAGCCTTCATTCCTCTTCAGGCTGCACTCCTGATGCATCTCTACAGGTCTTTTCTACCATGACCCCTAGAAAGGCATCTCCACATACCCTCTCCCCTTCTCTTTCAGCTTCCTTTTTTATGTTGTCTTTCCACATTAACATGTAAACTTCTTGAGGTCAGGGGTTGTCTCTCTTTCTAATTATATTTGTATTCCAGATTATGACAGTATCTGGCACATAGTAAGTGCTTTAAAATGCTGTTGACTTGACAATTATCAACAGAAGACCACCTTTTCAAAGCCACACAACTAACAGAGAGGTGTAGAGAACAAAGGATACTGCTCTATTTGCTGAATTTTTTTAAGGCACTTGACTCAATGGAACAAAACTCCATCATAATGGCTCACCTCCAGCAAAGGATCTCTCCATGCATATGTTAAGATCACATGATATTCTTGATAGATTTAACCACAGTGATAATTCTATTTAATGAGCCTCTCATTCGCAATAGAAAGAGACACATAAAAGATGGAGATATGTTTGCCCCAGTCATGGGAGACATCCTGTGCAAAGCCTAACTAGCAGAGGGATTCCCAATTGATTGTAAAACTGTCCAGATGCTTTTGTTTGCACATGCTCTTCTATTGATTACATCAGGGGCTGGATTCTATAAGACCTCCTAAATGAGAGCTACAGCTACTTTATGAAGATTGACCTTCTCATCCACCCATGAATAGCAAAATGGACAAAGACACCATATGGTCTAGATCATGGTATGTTGTTGGATGGACAGCACACTCAATTAGATCACTGGTCCACATATACTCAAGGCAATGGAAAGGGATGATGGACTGGGTCCAGAATTAAGGAGGAAAAGAGCAGGCTAGACCATATTCAAGAAATTGTGCCCTGCTTTAATAATTTCAAACTATTTCATGCTTTTAAAAAGCCCATTTAAATGTCGGTAATTATTTTATTATCTTTTTAACACCAGTATTCTCCTGGTGCCCTTTGCTGGCACTGGGTGCAGGACTCTGTTGCATTACCCATACTCAGATCCAGGTCACAGTGTTGAGTTGCAATCACAGAGTGAAGAGGAGCACTACCACACCAGCGCTTGTGGCTTCATGGGAGGAGGGACCCTGGTCACAGTTCCAGGGTATAAAAAAGTACTTATAGCCACTTACAGACCAGAGCACAGGCCAGGAGAGTATTAAACACACCTCTCCTTAGATGCTACACCTTAAAAGAACTGAAACCTTGCACACCTCGAAAACTAGCCCAGTAGCACAAAAAAAAAAAACCAAAAACCCTGAAGTTGAAACAGTGTCTCCTCCACTCTAGGAGCAGACCCCAACTCGAATATAAAGCTAAAAGTCAAGAAATAGGCTGTAAAAATGAACAAACATGTATATATATATATATATATATATATATATATACACATATATATATACACACACACACATACATACATATATATGTATATATATGTATGTATGTATGTATATTTATATATCCTGACCATTGAAAATTACTATGGTGACCAGGAAGATCAAAACATAAACTCAGAAGAAGACAACAAAATCAAAAGTGCCACATCTAAAGCCTCAAATAAAAAGTGAATTGGTCTCAGATCCTGGAAGAGCTCATAAAAAGATTTTTAAAATCAAATAAGAGAGATAAAAGAAAAATTGGGAAAAGTAATGACAGTGATGCAAGAAAATCATGAAAAAAAGTTGGCAGCTTGATAAAGGAGGCACAAAAAATACTAAAGAAAATAACACCTTAAAAATAGAATAGGCCAAATGTTAAAAGAGGCACAAAAATCCAATGAATAGAAGAATGCCTTAAAAAGAATAATTGGCCAAATGGTAAAAGAGATACAAAAGCTCAATGAAGAAAATAATTATTTAAAAATTAGAATTGGGTGGGGGCAGCTAGGTGACACAGTGGATAGAGCACTGGCTCTGAAATCAGGAGGACCTGAGTTCAAATCTGGCCACAGACACTTGACACTTCCTAACTGTGTGACCCTGGGCAAGTCATTTAACCCTCATCGCTCTGAAAAAAAAAATTAGAATTGGGCAAATGGAAGTTAAATGATTTCATAAGATGTCAAGAAACAATAAAACAAAATCAAAAGAAGAAAAAAATAGAAAAAAAATGTGAAATATCTCATTAGAAAAACAATTGACCTAAAAAATAGAACAAGGAAAGATAATTTAAGAATTATTGTACTACCTAAAAGCCATGATCAAAAAAAGAGACCAGACATCATCTTTAAAGAAATTATCAAGGAAACTGCCCTGATATTCCAGAACCAGAGGGTAAAATAGAAATTGAAAAAATCCAGGAATAGGGGCAGCTAGGTAGCACAGTGGATAGACCACTGGCACTGGATTTAGGAGGACCTGAGTTCAAATCCAGCCTCAGAAATTTGACACTTACTAGCTGTGTGACCCTGGGCAAGTCATTTAACCCCAATTTCCTCACCAAAAACAAACAAAAAAACAAAAAAAAACATCCAGGCAGGGCAGCTAGGTGGCAGAGTGGATAGAGCACTGGCCCTGGAGTCAGGAGTACCTGGGTTCAGATCCGGCCTCAGACACTTAACACTTACTAGCTGTGTGACCCTGGGCAAGTCACTTAACCCCAATTGCCTCACACAAAAAAAAAAATCCAGGAATATCTTCCTAAAAGAGATCCCAAAAATGTAAATACTCAGGAATATTATAGTCAAATCCCAGAGCTCTCATGTCAAGAAGAAAATACTGCCAGCAGCCAGAAACAATTCAAATATCATGGAACTACAGGATAACATAAGATTTATCAACTTCCATATTAAATGATCAAAGGACTTGGAATATAATATTCCAGAGGGCAAAGGAGTTAGGATTACTTCTTTTTGGGGGTGGGGGGGGAGGGTACAGGGCAATGAGGATTAATTGACTTGCCCAGGATTATACACATAGTAAGTGTCAAGTGTCTGAGGCCAGATTTGAACTCAGGTCCTCCTGAATCCAGGGCCTGTGCTTTATCCACTCTGCCACCTAGCTCCTCCCTGCCCCCCCATTTACTTCCTTTTATTTTTTTAATTTGGCACTTCAAGATTTACAGAGTGCTTTTTTGGGAGGAGGAGCAATAAGGGTTAGGTGACTTGCCCAGGGTCACACAGCTAGTAAGTGTCAAGTATCTGAAGCGAGATTTGAACTCAGGTGCTCCTGAATTCAGGGCCAAGGAGTTAGGATTACAAAAAAGAATCATCTGCCCAGAAAAACCTAGTATAATCTTTCAGGAAAAAAGTAGATATTCAGTGGAAGAAGACTTCCAAGCATTCCTTATAAAAAGATCAAAGTTGAACAGAAATTTTGACTTTCAAATACAAGACTCAAGAGAAGCATCAAAGAAAAGCATAAATAAGAAAGAGAAATCATAAGGAATTCAATAATGTTAAACTATTTACATTTCTACATGGGAAGAAGATACAAATATTAAGAACTTTCTCATTATTTGTGCATTTAGAAGGAGTAAGCATAGACAGAGGGTATAGGTGTGAGTTGAATTTAATGGGGATGATCATCTAAAAAAATAAAATTAAGTGGTGAGAAAGAGGAATGCACTGGGAGAAGGGGGAAGAGAGAGATAGAATTATGTAAATTATCTCACATAAAAGAGGCAAAAAAGAACTTTACAATTAAGGGGAATATGGGGGGTATAGGTGGGGACACTTGACCCTTTCATCAGAATTGGCTCAAAAAGGGAATAACATACACATTCACTTGGGTATAGAAATCTATCTTACCCTACAGGAAAGTAAGGAGACAGCAGATAAGGGAAGGGAGGGCAGATTGGGGAAGATGGTAGTCAGAAGCAAAACACTTTTGAGGATGGACAGGGCGAAAGGAGAGAAAGAGTATGATAAATAGAAGGAAAAATAGGATAGAAGGAAATACACAGGAATCACAACTGTGAAAAAAATATATAGCAACTATCTTTGATAAAGACCATATTTCTCAAATATGTAGAGAACTGATTCAAATTTATAAAAATAAGGGCCATCCCACACAAAGGATTTGAACAGGCAGTTTTCAGACAAAGTAATCAAACCAATCTATACACATATGAAAAAAAAATGTTCTAAATCACCATTGATTAAAGAAATGTAAATTAAAACAACTCTGAGGTACTACTCTACACCTATCAGATTAGCTAAAAGGACAGAAAAAGAAAATGACAAATTTTGGAGGGGATGTGGGGAAACTGAGCCACTAATACGCTGTTGTAGAGTTATGAACTGATTCAACCATTCTATAGAGCAATTTAGAACTATGCCTAAAGGACTATAAAACCATCTATAACCTTTGACCCAACAATACCCCTATTACTAGGTGTATATCCCAAAGAAAGAAAAAAACAAAAAGGAAAAAGATCTATGTGTACATAATCATACATGTATAACCCATATCTGATTGTTTGCTGCCTCAGGGAGGGGGGGAGGGGAGGGAGGGAAAGAGGGATGAAAATTGGAACCCAATGCTATAAATAAAAATGTTTACTATTTAAAAATAAATAAATGAGCGCATGAATGAATGGATGGATGAATGAATAAATCAGGGGTTCTTAACCTAGGATCTTATAAAATTGTATTTCAATATAATTGGTTTCCTTTGAAAAAAAAAGTCACAACTACTAAGTATCCCACTCTATGTCCAGCACTCAAGCCTCTGTGTCACCTAGCTGCCTGGGAAGTATGAGGAAATGTTGGTGGCAGCAGTGGTCTTTCATTTTCGAAAAAGTAATGTCTTCACTTGAGAGTGAATTGGATTTAAATGAGACAGAGCTGTGAAAAGTCATCAGCCTCACTCTCTCCTACAAAATCATCAGAATCCAGTGGCAAGACATGGGTCAAGATGACTGGTGATGGCCCCTTATGAGGAAACGTATTAATAGAAGAAAAGGTGGGCAAGCACCAAGGATGACAGATCCAATCCCATTTGGAGGGTAAATAAGAGGTCATGGATAAGAAGCACATAGGATGAGAAGGCATGCATGGGTAGCAAACCCATGGAGAGGGCACCCAGACTGATGAGATGGATGCATGGAAGGATCTAAGTATCTTAAGAACTTTAAGTGATAGGGTGACCAATATTATGCAGCAGAACTTGGACTCTGGTCTGAAACCCTACCAAGCTGGAAAAGCTGCTAGTATAGGCCTGGTGATGGTGATGGACTAGATGACCCTCTTCCAAAAATAAGCCTTTCTAAATTTAGAAAGACACATTAGGGGCAGCTAGGTGGTGCAGAGGATAGAGCACCAGCCCTGGATTCAGGAGGACCTGAGTTCAAATCCAGCCTCAGATGCTTAACACTTACTAGCTGTGTGACCCTAGGTAAGTCACTTAAACCCAATTGCCTCACACACACACACACACAAAAAGACACATTATCAGAAGTATGACTACCAAGCAATAGACTGTTTTCACATCCATAGGAACTCATTAAAAAAAAAAAAAACCTGTCTGCTGAAGCTGGAAGAGCTGGAATCCACCTATGAGGGGGGAGTACTCATCCTGATGAAATATGAATCATTGGAAATGTTGAAGTAAGCATATTAAGAACAAAATGTAGAGGGCAGCTAGGTGATGCAGTGGATAAAGCACCAGCCCTGGATTCAGGAGGACCTGAGTTCAAATCCAGCCTCAGGCACTTGACTAGCTGTGTGACCCTGGGCAAGTCACTTAACCCTCATTGCCCCTCCAAAAAAAAAAATAAATAAAATAACTAAGTGTTGCTGTTGACTACTTCTAAATGCAGATTCAGAGTGAAGTTTTTAGGAGAACCAGAAGGACAACATAGATATTCATTGCAACAACAATGGAAAGAGCAACAACAGCAAAAGCAACAAAACTGGTTTGGCAACTTCATACAGTGGAGTATAATAGAAACCTGCCTAGGAGTCAGAGGGACTGTATTCAAATCTCATCATTGATGCTGACTGTTTAATCTTGGGGAAGTCACATAATCTCTCTCTCTCTCTCTTTTTCTCCCCTTTGGTTTCCTCATGAATACAATTCAAGGGTGGGACTAGATGACCTCTGAGGTCCCTTCAGCTGTAAATCTATAAATGCAGAAAAATTATAATAACCAAACCTGCCTCCAAAGAAGAAATAGAATACCCCTCCTCTTAACACACACACACACACACACACACCTTTGCAAAGGTAGAGGAATATAGGTGTTAAGCAATTCATCTAATGCCAGACTTTTCCCAAAATATTGGATAGTTTAGCTGAATTAGCATTTCCCCGCCCCCCTTTCTTTTTTTGCAGGGCAATTGGGGTTAAGTGACTTGCCCAGGGTCACACAGCTAGTAAGTGTCAAGTGTCTGAGGCCACATTTGAAGTCAGGTCCTCCTGAATCCAGGGCCAGTGCTCTATCCACTGTGCCACCTAGCTGCCCCTTTCCCCTCCTTTTTTATTCTTTTTTATAAGGGGTAGTTCTTTGGAAATGAGAGTGGGAAGGGAAACATTGATTGATATAAAAGGGAAATGTATAGCTGATATAAAACTAAACGATATCAATAAAAATGATAATAGCATCCTAAGTGAATCTGTGGATGAGTAGGTTATTTCTTCCCATAGGAGAACTGCCTTCCTTCTACTGAATCAGTCAATCCCATATGAGAGTCAGCTGAGAGTTCTGTCTGACATTGTGCAGTTTCCTATGTACTTCAACCTTTCATCCCTCCATTCAGAAGTAAGACACTCATGAAAAGAAAACTAAACATGGAATCAGTTCTGGATCTGCCACTTTGAATTTCTATGACCTTGAGCAAGTAAATGACTTCCTCTCTCTTCACCTCAGTTCCCTCATCTGTAAAATGGAATATATGATCCCTAAGGTCCCCACCAGCTCTAAGAATGCTTTAAGGTTGCTTTAAGGTTTGCTGATAAAAGCTTTGAAAGCCTGGATGTTGGTACCGAATGACAAAGCAGTTCCCTCGGAAGCGTACCCGGCTTTGCAGTCATTTGCGGCCAGTGATTTACCTCCTCAGAGTGATTCTGGAACATGTTTATTACCTTCCAGAGATCACTTTGCACTTTGTAGGAATTTTTAAGGGGGCCTAGACATCATGATATGAATTGCATCTTCTAAATCAATACTGCACTTGTCTGCCTGAAATAGTTCACAGAGTCTTCCCTCCCAGTGTGTACCAATACCAATTGTTCTGGCTTTGCCAGTGAGTCACCAATAAACTCCAAGTGCCAATAAAATATTATATTGAGAACAAGTATTGGAAATGCTGAGCTCCCCTGATAAGTGTACCTTTCTTCAATAGTCACACCTCACCCCACATTCCTAGGCTTCTAGGGCCTATTGGAGGACAAAGGTCAGAATGATGAGGATACAGGAGCATTTTAGCTACATCAACCATGCCTTGCCCACCTCCTGGTTCTGGAAAAATAATAGCTAGTATTTATATGATACTTTAATATTTGCAAAGCAATTTACATACATTTGATCTTAACAACCCCATGAGATATGTCCTATTTTTATCCCCATTTAACAGATGGGGTAACTGAGGCTGAGGGAGATTTGAGGGACTGTGTCCAGGTCTACATAGGCTAATAAATGTCTGAGATGAGATTAAAACTCAGTTTTGAAGTTTTGGCAAAGACAAAGTATGTTCAACTCCAGGGGCACAAATGAGAAGACCTATATGGTTTCAGTACGACAGGTCCCCTAAGCTAACATATAAATTTGAAGGCATCATGGTATCCCCAGCAGTAACATTTGCTAGCTCTGTGTCCTCAAAGAAGTCACTTTGCCACATTAAGCCTCAGTTCCCTCCTCTGTAAAATTGGGATGATAATTTGAAGACTATATAAATATTAGCTATTAGTACTAATAAATTTCCTGAGGCAAGGAATGAGCCTCCTCTATACACTTTGCTTAATACCTGGCAGGCCTGAGCATATAAATGGATTAAATAGAATTGATTAAATTAAATTAAATATGATATAGCAATAAAGGGTAGGCTAGTGTGAAGCACAGAAGGTCATGTAGTGATACTCAAAAACCAGGTCTCTCCAGCATTAACAATTTTTTAAAAGACCATCATCTTCTTCCATCCCAATATTAGCTGACTCGTCATTTCTCAAGTAACCTATTTTTGTTGCCAAGTACTGAAATGGAGTCTGTTAGTTACATTTATAGGGAGGCAGCAAGACCTTCCCTATCTAAGATACAATGCCAAAATTTCTGGATTTTGTACTGATGGACATATATAAAAAAGGCAGGAAAACCAGCCAGATCGGTGAAAAACATGATTTTGCCCCCTTTACTGACTTCTTGTTCTGACTGAAATTCCATTTGCATGCCAAAGCAGAGAGGCTCTTGGGAATTTCTCATCTAAATTATATAGCTGTCTGAGGCAAAGGATTGTGATCTCAGCCCCAAACAAATGGTTAAGAAGAAAGGAAAATTAATTTTAGCTTGGGAACATTTTACTGACTTCTGTTACTTGGGTGTGGTCTAGCCTGTCCTTATAAGAGAGAGGCTTTCTACTTGCCACACACTAGCAGACAGGAGTTGAAATGTCTAGCAGGTGCCTCTTAAAGTGTTAAGATCCTGAGCTGGTAGCAGGGAATCATTGTCCAGCAGAGACAAGACTGGTGGAATGACATGCCAATCAGAGAACAGAGAAACCCAGGAGAATAAGAGGTGATTAGCAGAAGAGACCTGAACTGATGTTCAGGTAGAGACACAATAATGAACAACAGGGAAAAAATTCAAGAAAGAATAATTCGATGATAGCAGCAAGAGACATCAGCACCCCTGCAGAATCAGAGATGTTCCTTCGCTTGTGTGCCCTGGCCATACAAGTTCCTAATGTGTGTGCCCCATGTGTAATCCCTATTTATTTCTACTTTTTGCATTCAAGGTTTTTATATGTGGAAGTGTGCCCAGTTTGATGGGGGCAGGAGATGTGCATTACTTATATTCTATTTCATTTGCTTTTAGTTATTTGTATCCTCTGGCTGACTAATAAAAATAAATAAATTATTGGGGGCTAATGAGCTATGGTTTTAAGTGGAGATGAACCCAGTGAATACCTTCAATCCCAGGTAGCTTTTCTTGGAGCCCCAGGTGGTAATCCAGGAGCTATACTCTGATATCACAATCACCCACAACTGCTTTCTTCTTAGGGCTTGTTTATCTCATCAAACTAATAGTTCTTCACTGATTCACTTTTTCACTCATTTATTTATTCAACAAAGCATTCATTGAGTGCCTGCTGTTTTCAAGAGCCCTGTCCTAGATACTAGGGAAGATTCATTATCTAATAAAACAGATAATGAGGCCATAATTATCACACAATGTAGAAAGTGAAAGTTTGGGCAGCTAGGTGGCCAGTGGATAGAGCACCAGCCCTGGATTCAGGAGGACCTGAGTTCAAATCCGGCCTCAGACACTTGATACTTATTAGCTGTGTGACCCTGGGCAAGTCACTTAACCCCAATTGCCTCACCAAAAAAACAAACAAAAAGTGAAAGCAAGCTACCATAGGCAGTAAGAAGAGGAAGAGGTCACTCCTGGCTTTGGGAATCAAGAAAGACTTCATGGAGGAGGAGGAAGTGGCATTTTAGCTTGAGTAGGAACTGGAAGGATGGAACTGGAGAAAAAAGGGCAGAGAAAAAAAAGACTGGAAAACCTGGCAATTTGGGTGCAGATAAACCTTGGGAAAGCAGCCCATGTAAATATGCAGTACAGATATAGGCACAAGGGTCTGTCAGGACCTTAGGCAACCTTGAGTAAGGAGTAACAACTATTAGCAAATTCACTCTTTAGAGTCAGTTTTACCTTTTTATCTAGTCAAATAAAGTCATTCTATTCAAACCAAGGTCTTCTTTGTTTATTGGGTCCTTACAGCCTCTTGGTTAAGGGTTCCATCTTCATTGAACTTCACAAGTATATATGAAGGACACTTTCCTCGGTGCTGCCTCTTCAAATATTATCACAGACTGACTGACTGGAACTCAGAAAGACTGCAAACAGTGCATTTGCTTGAGATGGTCCCTGGAAGCTGATTGATCAATAGATATTTTCAGCTAACCACATGCCTCCCTAACCTAACCAGTCCCAGATATTTTCTACATTCTTTAATGATTCACCTTAAGCAAATACTTTCCATTCTCTGGATCTCTGTTTCCCCATTTGCAAAAGGAGAGGGCTGAAATAAAAGAACTCCAAACACCCTTACCAAGAACTTGGGACTTGGAATTAAAAGACTTGGGTTCAAATATAAGCTCTGACATTTACTGCCTATGTAATCTTGGGCAAATCACATGACCTTTCTGGGCCTCAGTTTCCTCATCTTAAAATAAGAGAATTGGATTATACCCCTTTTGTGTTCTCCTCTAGCTCTCAATCTATGCCCCTGCAGTAGGACTGAAGTTCGACAAGGTGGTCTCTGAAGGTCCTCCCAACTCTGAGATATTATGACCCTGTGATTCACTAAGTCCAGATATTCATGCTCTAAATAAAAAGTTCTCACTTTTTATTTGGAGCATGAATCTGAACTTAGTGAACCCAATCTTCCAAATGTGATTGAATGTTCCTGGGGCACCTTGTGTAAAAGAAACATCTGAGTCAGGGACTGACATCTGGTTTTGTCACTCTTCAGCTAGGGCCCAGAATACGTTCTATGCTTACTATACATCAGGCAAGCAAGGAACTACAAACCGAATTACAGAAGAAATATCTGGGGTCATAGTGGTTTTCTGCTCTGAATACTCTGCCCCCTTAATGCATCTACAATGCTCGATGTATTCTCAAACATCACAGAATATCAGAGCCAAAAAGAACCTGAGAGATTATCTAGTCTACCCCCCACCCATTTTTACAGGTAGGAAAGCTGAGGACAAAAGAAGGGAAGCAATTGGCCCAAGTTCTCACGGCCAGTAAGTCACAGAATTTTGCTAAATGCGGACTACATGCCAGTTTCTATGTGAAACAGTAGGGACACAAAGATAACACTGAAATATTCCCTACTTTCAAGGGGCTTGTATTTTATTGGGGAAATATGTGCCCATAGAAGTATATATACAAAAATATATGAAGAAATTTCAAGGGGAAAGCACTAGCAGCTGAGGAAATCAGGATATATCAAGTCTCATACAGGAGGGAGCATTTGAAATGAACTTCAAAGGAGACCAGAGATTCTAAGAGACAAAGCAGAAATATATGGTGGCTGTGAGGGACACCATGTTCAAAGAACACAGAGGTGGCAGCTGAAATGACATGTATGAGGAAGAGTAAGAAGGACATTTTGGCTGAATCAAAAATTACATGAAAGGGAATAATGTGTAATAAGTCCAGTCATTTATTAAGCACCTACTATATGTCAGGCAACTGTGCTAAAGACTGGAGATGCAAAGAAAGTCAAAAGGCAGTCCCTAGCTCTCAGGGAGCTCATGGTAAAAAGAAGGTAACAAACATTTATATAGCACCTACTATATTCCAGACAATGTGCTAAGCGCTTTTACAATATTTATCTCATTTGATTCCCACAACAACCCTGTGAGGAAAGTGCTGTTATAATCCCCATTCTATAATTGAGGAAACTGAGACAAACAGAAGTAAAGTGATTAGCCCAGCGTCACACAGTTGGTATCTGAGACTAGATCGGAACTTGGGTCTTCCTGACACCAGACCCCAGTGCTCTATCCACTGCTCTACCATCTGCCTCACTAATGAGAGGGATACAACATACAAACAACTACGCATAAGGAAGCTACGTATGGGATAAATCGGAAGTAATCAATAGAGGGAAAGCATTAGAATTAAGAAGGATTGGAAAAGGCTTTCTATGGAAAGTGGGATCTTAGCTGAGACTTGAAGGAAGACAGGAGGTGGAAATGAGAAGGGAAAGCATTCCAGGCATGAGAGACAATGAGAAAAAGATGCCCGGAGCTGAGAGATGGGGTATCATGGTCATGGAACGGCCAAGGGGTCCCTGACTGGATGGAAGAGTGTATGATGGGAAGTGAAGTGTAAGAAAATTGGAAGGTAGAATGGGGCAAGGTTATGAAGGGCTTTGAATGCCAGATAGAGGGTTTCTTATTTGATCTTGGAAGTGAAAAGGAGCTACTGGAGTTTATTAAATGGGGAGAGAAGGGAGGTGACAGTCAAATATTGGCTTTGGGAAGATTAATTTGACAGCTGAATAGAAGATGAAGAGGTAGTCAGCTGGAAACAGGCTGTAAAGGATTTCAGATGTCAAAGAAAGAAGTATACATTTGATCCTAGAGACAACAGGGAGTCATCAGAGCTTACTGAGCAGGAAAATGATATGGTCAGACCTGTGCCTGCTTTAGGAATACCACTTTCATGCTATGGGGAAGATGGATTAGAGAGCAGAGAGGGTTGAGGGTGGACATATCAATCAGAAAACAACTGCAATAATCCAGGTGAAAGACGATGAGGGTCTGAACTAAGGTAATGGCCATATGGGGTGGGAAGAGAAAAGGCAGGGTGTGAGATGTCATAGAATCAACAAGATTTGGCAAATGGATGGATATGTGGGGTGACTGAGAGGGAAGAGTTGAGGTGCTGAGAACTAGAAGGAACCTGAGAGGTCTTAAGACTATAGGATCATAGATTTCCAGTTGGAAGGGGTCTTAGAGGTCATCTCTAATCCAACCTCTTTATTTTACACATAAGGAAACTGACAGACAGAAAAGTGAAGTGACTTGTCCACAATCTCACTGGTAGTAAATAGCCAAGTGTAACGATTGGAATGACGCCACCTGCTGGATACTTACTGTAGAAGAGTTCTGCCCATGAAGCAAAGGTCTTTGAGGGCAAGACCAGGCTTCAGGAAGTGACGCGGACTAGTGGGAGGAGGAAGGAAGAGACGGGCGCTCGGTCTCGCGCTCTTGCCTCTGGACTCTGGCGGAGAAGGGAGCTAGAAATGTGCTCTCCCTTTAATAGATAGGAATCTAGGCCTTTTTCTCTCTCTTTACCAAATTCTTATTCTCCTTAATAAATGCTTAAAAGTCTAACTCTTGCTAAAGCTTATAATTTATTGGCGACCACTCATTAGATATTTTAGACAGACTAGCTAGAATTTTAGCCCTTAACAGATGGCTGACCACGAAGAGGAAAGCTAACCCTTAGTCTTCTTCTGATCTTCTGGTTGGGTAAGAAATTTCCCCTCCCTCTCCCTTTAACTGCTAAGTACTGGTGTACTGGCTGTGTTTTTCCTTTGAATTTTTTCGAATGGACCTTTTAAACTCCCTAATTACCCTATTTTTTATTTTAGTCTGTTTAACCAGACAAATGGGAGATAAGATCATGTTAATGCTTTGTTTTTGTGGATTTTCTATTTTTCTTTTTCTTTTTGTTAAAAGAGCCAGCAACTTACTCACACAAGGAAATATCTCTCCCTCTCCCAACCATGCTTTTTCAGAGAAACCTGTAGAGATTCCCGCAGCTTTTCCCAGTTCTAACACTAATTGTTGCTCTAATTTTGCATGCCTGGAGGCAATGACCCACCCTCTAGAAGCTTTTAATCCCCTAGCACCTGGAGGCAAAGTGGGGGAAGAGGAATCCAGGCCTGAGTTCAAAATCAAGTCTGATTCAAATTGCTCTGGTCCCTCCCCTCCTCTCCAGACCCCACCCTCTACTCCTCCCATGGCCAAGCCCATTGCTTCCCCTGCCTGGGAAGTCCAGAGAACTGATGCGCATGCTCAACTTTCTCTAACTACATTTGCAGCTTCAGGCTCAGCCCTTCCCCAGCCTGGCTGTGCTTCTGAGACAACCTTAGAAAGCCCTTTAAATTCCAGATATACTCGTTTTGTTCATAATTTTGCTAACCTGCTTTTGTCTTTAATTAGTAATCTTATAAAGCATTTGTATGGTGAAAAGCCCGACAGACAATATAGAGGGGTTAAAGAAGAAAAACTTAAGCCGAATAAGAATGACAATCATCAACATAGTTCAAGACTCCGCTTCTTTTGCCATGGAAGGGTATATATTTTACAGAAATGTAGAAGTAAGCAGCAAGGTATTGATATGAGTATTGGGGATTTTAGATATCGGAATCAAAAGTGTTCTAAATTCACTCAGATTATTAATAGTATCAGTTCAGAAGTTACATAGGATTTCTATGCTATTACATATACATTTTGAAATTAATGGTATGGGTTTATTTTCATAGAGATTTTAATGCTTTTGAGATTGTGTCTTATACTTAGTTTCTAAAACAAGGAGAATATTTGTAAAAGCTTTTTATAGTCATGTGATCAAGTTTATATTTTATAATACTCTTATTGATATTAAGTTCATATTCATTTAGATTTCCTTAGTTTGAATTTCACTGTATTTTATTGTTCCATGTGTATTTTCTTCTATTCATTTGTCTATCTAATTTTGAAACATTGCAAGATGGTTTTGATTTTATTATACAATGTTAATTCTAGGAGTATTGTGCTCCCATATTCTGAGTTGTTTTTGTTATTTTTTCTCAACTGATTATTTGATCAAACTCTTTAAAGCATTTCCCTGGCAAATTGGTTGCCATGGCAAGTGTAAATTGATTCTAGAAGTATTATTTTTGATAAGCATATTCCCAAAAAAAAAAAAAAAAGAGGGGAACATTTGTAAAAGTTTTCTATTTTCAAAAAAAAAAAGTTCTTTGAGATTCTGTTGTGCTTTAACTTATATTTAAATATGTTCAGATTTTTCACAAAAGTAATTGTATACTAAGTAAAAAAGGGTATTATTTGAAATTGTTGCATAATTATATATTGTGTTCTGAGTCAAGATGTATTCACATTTTTTGCAATCATTTATTATCCTCAATTTTTAAATCCATATGAGACTTGGATTATGGGAACTTATCATTTAAGACACTAATTACCTTTATTCTGAGTTATCAGATGCCAGTTGGCCAAGGTGCCATCCAATCACAAGAGGAATACATGCAAGAGCAGACACTGAACTGTCACATGAGGGGAGACATGCATGAAGTCAAGGTATGGCCGAGGGAACGGCTTTTGACAAATGTTGAGGTTGGATTCTCTTGGTTTAATATTTTATTTTATTTTTCCCCACAATATTGTACAGATGGCTGGAAGTATTCATCCCACCCATCTCACTTCTACACCTGGCTTCCATGCTCCCTCCTATATGCCTGATGCCATGGACATCTCAGTCCCATGCATCTGATTAAGTCTGACTCAGTTTCTTCCAATATGTTCGGTGGCATGGACATATATTCCATCCACCTATTTTAAGCCTGGCATACTGTATGGGCAGTACATATTGCTCAAGTGTGGGAATGCTCATATCCCATCATTTCTCTGTTCTTTTATGGTAACCCCCATAATTATCTCAGGTGTCATGATAAATACAGTGTTGAATTTGGCCTTGACACCTGTTACCAATTATATTAGATTTTTTAATTTCTCATAATGGCATGAGGATAATTAGGCAGATGATGCAAAAAGTGATGAAACAAAGATAAAAATTATTTTTAAAAATTAATATCGCAGCAATTGTCTTCTCAAATACCCTCCATAAGGGGGGACTATAGTAATATTATAATTTTAAAGAATGTTTCAATTTTTGTTTTATTATATGTTTCATGTGTAACAACTAAGATTCTGTATTCCCTTAGACATGTTTTTGAGAACTTTCATTGTTTGATTTTATTATTGACAAAGCTATTTTAAAGTTGTGTTAAGCTCAATTTTGTAGGAAATTTCCTGGCTGATTACCAGCATCCATACCTCAACCCCTGAAAAGACTTCCATTCCACGACTACACCTAGAGGACATCTGAGAAAAGACTTTCAGAGACTTTAAATGAACAGTTTTGATTTGTTTTTGTTGTTTTTTTTTTCTCTTTCTGTTATAATATACACCATCTGTAACATGTATTCTCTGCAGAGGCCCTCCCTTTGCAAGACCAATGTCAAAGCGTCGGTTCATGAGGACAAAAAAAAAAAAATCGCCCCTCTGGACAAAACTTTCCTCTCTTCCTTTTCTATATTGTTGTTCACATATTATTAGTTAGCAATAGTTATTATATTGTTTTTACTGTTCCGTCAAGGAAACATTTTGTTTCTTGAGGAACAACAGGGGGGACTGTAACGATTGGAATGACGCCACCTGCTGGATACTTACTGTAGAAGAGTTCTGCCCATGAAGCAAAGGTCTTTGAGGGCAAGACCAGGCTTCAGGAAGTGACGCGGACTAGTGGGAGGAGGAAGGAAGAGACGGGCGCTCGGTCTCGCGCTCTTGCCTCTGGACTCTGGCGGAGAAGGGAGCTAGAAATGTGCTCTCCCTTTAATAGATAGGAATCTAGGCCTTTTTCTCTCTCTTTACCAAATTCTTATTCTCCTTAATAAATGCTTAAAAGTCTAACTCTTGCTAAAGCTTATAATTTATTGGCGACCACTCATTAGATATTTTAGACAGACTAGCTAGAATTTTAGCCCTTAACACAAGTGAAGATTTGAAGACAGATTCTCTGATTCCAGATCCAACACTCTTTCTACTACATTGTCTAGTCCAACCCACACCTGAGTGCTAATTCCTTCTATAACATTCATTCATTAATTAAAAAGGCAATTATTAAGCATTTACTACGGGCAAAGCAGTGTGCTAAGTGTAGGGGATAAAAATCTGGCTTCAGATACTTACTGTGTGACCCTGTTTCCTTAACTCTAAACCAGGGATATTAATAGCACCCACCTTCCAGGGCTGCTGTGAGGATCAAATGAAATAATAATCATAAAGTACTTAGCACAGTGCCTGGACATTTAATAAATGCTCATTTCCTTCCTTCCTCTGGACACAGAGGCAAAACAGGTGTTAATGCATCTTCTTGATTGTCGTTCCCATTAATAAAACCATGTGGGGGCTTTTTTGTTTGTTTATGTTACATCATTTGACAGTGCCAAGAACTGGTGGTGAGAACTTTCTTTTTTGGGGTCTTCATTAGTTGTGGCTGCTGAGGAAGAGGCAGAGTCTGCAGCATCTACAGAGGAAGCTATCAGTTTGAATCTCTTTCTATTTCTCTCTCCCTCTCCCTCTCCATCCTCTCTCCCCATCTCTGTCTCTGTGTCTGTCTGTCTCTGTCTCACTTCTCTCTGTATCTCTTCTCTCTGTCTTTCTGTCTCTGTCTCCCTGTCTCTGTCTCTCTCTATCACCGTCTCTTTGTTTCTCTCTGAATGTGTCTGTCTGTCTATCTCCCTGTCTCTGTCTCTATCTCTCTCTTATATCTTCTGAAGCCTCTGTCTCTGTCTCTGACTCTCTGTTGTATCTTCTGAAACCTCTATGTCTCTCTCTCATTGGGGGGGGGGGGAGCAAGGCAATTGGGGTTAAGTGACTTGCCCAGGGTCACACAGCTAGTGTTAAGTGTCTGAGGCCAGATTTGAACTCAGGTCTTCCTAACTCCAGGGCCAGTGCTCTATCCACTGCACCACCTAGCTGCCCCTTCTCTCTCTCTCATCTTAAAAAAAAAAATCTAAACTTAACAAACACCAAATAAAATGAGCATTTCGATATTTCAATATTCATAGTAGAACATAAAAGAAGGTTGTATATGAAACTGCAACTCTCAATTATATACAGCTTGCTTTTCTTTTTTAAGATAGAATAAATTCAACATGTAATTTTCAAAGCTGTCCTGCTTATCTATGATTCTTTCTAGCTTTTCTTCTTTTCTCTTCTGGGCATTTAAAAAAATGCTTCAATGACCCTCATTTCTTTCTTTTCTTGGAGGAGGAAAGGGCTATCCTTGTGTAATTTAAGATACTAAATGTGGGTTCTAATCTGTTCCCCCAGTTTTGGGGGAAACGGACTAAAATCACTGATAAAACGAGTTTAGGTTTTTAAGGGTTTATTGAAAGATAGAAAGAGAAAGATTGAGAACAGAATTCCAACAGCATGGCAATCCTATCTTTCCTCAATTTTCCTATGAAGTCCTCTGCCACCACCACCACCACCATGAAGTCAGGAACCAAAAAGAGACAGAGCTCTCTGTGCAGGCCCTCCTTCCTCCTTCCTGACCCCACCCAGAAAATGGGAGGCTCCTCAAGTGGATTGGCTGGTAGCCTTGATAGACAGTACCCATTTGTGAATGTCACTTCCTGACCAAGGAAAAGCCACATGGCCTTGCCCTCTGAGGCATTCTCCTTATGGTGGAGCTTTCCTATAGTAAGTCTCCAGTAGGTGGTGTCATTCCAATCATTACACCCTATTGCTATCTTTCCTCTTTTTCCCACTCCCCACCTCCCAATCCGTGCCCCATCTCCACAAAGGTGTTTGGACTATGGCTGCAGGAGCCAAATTGGAAATAAGGGAAGTATGGGGGAGGGGGGCATTAAAGGGGAGTGCTCTTGTTCCCTGCCTGGTAGTTGGTGGGTGTGGGGTGGGGGCTTCCTTCTGCATAAGAGTTTCTCCTTTCAAAGAGAGCTACAAGGGTCAAGATGGAGGCAGGGCCAATGGGTAATCTAGAGTGAAGAGGATGGTGCTGATATTCTCAGGGCTCTTGGGCTCAGGTTCTAGAATGTCTCCACGAGGATCTGAGGGGAGGTGGGGATGACCTCCCGAAGCCTTACCATTCTGCCCTCTGGTATTAAAATATGGAGTCAGATGTCGTATCCTCTGAAACCCCTGTCCATAAATTGACAACACTGATTGAAGCAGAAAACATGGTTTACAACACCACAAATCCTCAGAAGGTGCAAGATCTCTCATGTTTACCTGTGTGGCTCAAAGGTAGGACTTTCGGGAGCAAAAGCATCGCCTGCTCCTGAATAGTAGTGGCCCCAAAGCCTGCATCCATTGTTGTTAAAAGGCTATGACTAGGGGCAGCTAGGTGGCGCAGGGGATAGAGCACCGGCCCTGGAGTCAGGAGTACCTGAGTTCAAATCCGGCCTTAGACACTTAAATACTTACTAGCTGTGTGACCCTGGGCAAGTCACTTAACCCCAATTGCCTCGCTAAAAAAAAAAAAAAAAAAAAAAGGCTATGACTAGGGCAGCTAGGTGGTGCAGTGGATAGAGCACTGGCCCTGGAGTCAGGAAGACCTGAGTTCAAATCAGGCCTCAGACACTTGACACTTAATTAGCTGTGTGACCCTGGGCAAGTCACTTAACCCCAATTGCCTCTCACACACACACACACACACCCCGCCAAAAAAAGGCTATGACCATATTCCTTGACTAAAACATCTTTTATGTTCCTTTAAAGCACTGAGTCCTGGGGCAGCTAGGTGGTACAGTGGATAGAGCACCCACCCTGGATTCAGGAGTACCTGAGTTTAAATTCGGCCTCAGACACTTAACACTTACTAGCTGTGTGACCCTGGGCAAGTCACTTAACCCCAGTTGCCTCACTAAAAAAAAATAAATAAATAAAACACTGAGTCCTTTAGGGGCAGATTGTTTACTGATGAGTTGTCCTTAATAAATCTATCACCTTCATGATCAAATATAAAATGCTGTTTGGTGTTCAAAGCCCCTCATAACCTGGCTTCCTCCTATCTTTCTAGTCTTCTTATACCACACACACAGATACACACAAACACACACACACACACACACCCTGCTGTCCAATGACACTGGCCTTCTTACTAAACCTCCATGAGAAACTCCAGGCATTTTCCCTGCTATTCCCCATTCCTGATATGTTCTCTCTCCTTGTTTCTGCTTCCTGGCTTTCCTACCTTCTCCAAGAATCCTTTCCTGACTCACAATGTTATTGCCTTTCCTCTACTGATTCTTTCCAAGGTAACCTGTATGTAGCTTGTTTGTATATAGTTGTTTGCATGTTATCTTCCCTATAAGCTCCTTGAGAGCAGGGACTTTTGTTTTGCCTCTCTGTATCCCCAGTGCTTAGCACAATACCTGACACACAGAAGGTACTTAATAAATGTTTAATAACTGGCCACATGTCTTGTCCAGTAGGGCAGCTCTCTCCTTCAGTGGACTAGGAAAAGTGACAAAGTCCCACCTTCTTAAGCACGTCCTAGTGTCAGCTTCGTGGTGCATTAAGTTGGGTTTCCGTAAGGTAAAGACCATTTCTTTCCAAATAATGGTCCCTTGGAGAAATACAGCCCTGCGGCCTGCTGTGGAAAAAATCATTAAGAGATGACAAATGGCTTTCCTGGGATTTGTCATTTTCATACCATTCCTGAATGACCCACACAAGTTAATAATAGTGCTGAAATCTGCTGAACCCCTATGACTGCCAGGGCCATCACTCACAACCTTTGGAAGCTCAAAGTAGACCTGAGTGAGGCTCAAGGTCTTTTTCTTATGAAATCAGGCAGTGAGGTTAACAAAAATTTGACAGCAGCCATAAACGAATCCTTGGCTCTATTGACAATGTAGAAACCACCAGTCAATTCTGTCAAACCTTCATTCAGTGCACTTTTTTTTTCAACAGACAAAACAGATGGCTAAGACTGAAGTTTTTGTTTGTGTGTGTGTTTGTTTCACTTTATCCTCATTAGCTAATGCATTCTGCAATGGGAAATGGGAAATTTCCCCTTCCAAGTTCAATTTAAGTGAATCTGTAACCCCTGAGTCTACATATGAGAAAAGAGTCAAGAATCAAAGCAGGCCACAATTGTGTTAGGAAAAGAGAAGAAAGCCAGAACTTTGCACTAGGAGTCAGGAAACTTGGGTTCTAATCTTTTTTTTTTTTTTTAGTGAGGCAATTGGGGTTAAGTGACTTGCCCAGGGTCACACAGCTAGTAAGTGTCAAGTGTCTGAGGCCGGATTTGAACTCAGGTACTCCTGACTCCAGGGCCGGTGCTCTATCCACTGCACCACCTAGCTGCCCCAGGGTTCTAATCTTATTCTCCCATCTCATTTTGGTGCCTCAGTTTCTCCATCTGTAAATAGATTTTAAGGTCCTTTCCATGTTTAAAGTTCTGAATGCTAACATCCTATATCCTTCATTTATTATCTCCTCTGACACTATGATTCTATGTTCTCAGGTCCCTTTCAGTTTTGACATTCTGCATTCTTTGTTCTAAAGACTACCAGATCTAACATTCTATGCTCTAAGGTCCTTTATCATCTCTGACATCATTCTCTGAAAATGTAGCATGTGAATAAAGAGTTGATTGTCACCAATTCCTCCCTACCCCAGAGAATTCCTTACTTTCAGGCACCAGCAGAGAAATAATGTCACTGTGACCTGTACAAGTAGGCTACCAGTGAAAGGAAGACAGGACTATGGTGGAGGACTGGTACAGGGGGCAGGAAGAGTCTGACACCCAGAGACTATTCTCTGGGTAAGAATGAACAGCTCTAGGGGTGGCTAGGTGGCACAGTGGATAAAGCACCAGCCCTGGATTCAGGAGTACCTGAGTTCAAATCCGGCCTCAGACACTTGACACTTACCAGCTGTGTGACCCTGGGCAAGTCACTTAACCCCCATTGCCCCGCAAAAAAAAAAAAAAAAAAAGAATGAACAGCTCTAGCCAACAGCAATGAATGTATTGTTCACTCTCTGGGTTTCATAAGAACTCACGACTTCTCCTTACAAATTCAAGAGAAGATGAGTCTTTGGTGCCACTTCTCAAAAAAACTGTGCACTTCTCAAAAGCACAATTTAAGGCTTGAAGTAACTGAAGTCCTCAGGATACCATGGATCTGTCTTCCTGGGCTGAGCCCAGTCCATTAAGCTGAATGGCATGCTGGTAGCATGGGCCTCCTTTTTCTGTCATCTCTTTAATTCTTTCCCTTTGCCTGATTTGAACACTAGGCTGATAGAAAAGACTGAAGAGTCTGTCAATTACATCAGTGTCTCTCAGCATGTCAGCATGTCTTCTAGGCGGGGATCTCTCTGAGGGCCAAGCTTTCCAAAGGAATCCACACAGAAACACAAAGTAGTGAATATCACCAGTGGGAGATTCCTTCCTCCTTGATTGAATTCAAGAAATGTTATGAAACAACAACTATTTTCAAGCCACCTTGTCCAGGAGAGAGTTTACAACCATTAATAAGACCTCCTCCTTGCCCTTAAGGAGTTCACACACAGTCTGGCAGGGAGGGGGGAAAAAACAGAATCATAGAATTTAGAGCTGAAAGGATCATGGTTATCATGGACCTAGAGCTGTCTGACCCCTCATTTTACAGTTGAGGCCCAAAAAAGTCAAATGACTCATCTCTGGCCACACAGATAAAAAGTATCAGAGATAAAATCTTAATCTAGAACATTAACTTGAGTCAGTCAGCTCTTTGTCCACTGTACCAAGACATATTGGAAACCATTTAGTCCATTCCCCCTCTTTTTATAAATGAGGAAACTGAAATACAAGTAAGAGTAGTGACATCTTAAGAGTCATGGCTTACAAGGGGCAGAGCTGAGACTTAAACCCATGTACGTGCCTGATATTCTTTACATTGCACAATGCTCAGACATACAAAACCATAATGCAAAATAGACTAGTAATTGCATAAGACTTCTGGCACACAGAGTACTTCCAGGAAAGAATTATCATTTCCATCTGAAAGGTCAAGGAAAGCCTCGTGAAGGGAGTACCATTTAACATGGGACTTAAAGGGTGGGTGGGATGTCAAAAGATTGGGAGGGCTTGAAGTCAATTACAGTTTTAGGGACAGGAGCAAAACGTAGGGTGTGTCCCAGGGATAGTGCCAGCTAGTTGTGCGGAACTATTTAATACATGTTGAGAGGCATTAAGAGATCATGGGGGCGGGGGGTGGCTAGGTTGCGCAGTGGATAAAGCACTGGCCCTGGATTCAGGAGTTCCTGAGTTCAAATCCAGCCTCAGACACTTGACACTTACTAGCTGTGTGACCCTGGACAAGTCACTTAACCCCATTGCCCCGTTAAAAAAAAAAAAAGAGAGAGATAATGCGGGGGCAGCTAGGTGGCGCAGTGGATAAAGCACCGGCCCTAGAGTCAGGAGTACCTGAGTTCAAATCCAGCCTCAGACACTTAACACATACTAGCTGTGTGACCCTGAGCAAGTCACTTAACCCCAATTGCCTCACTTAAAAAAAAAAAAGAGAGAGAGAGATCATGGGGAGTAAAAAGAGGTTTAGTCTTGGATTTTACAAGACCTGCTTTTCAAATCTCGATTCTGCCATTGCAGGGTTACCATAAACAAATCATTTTACCTTTCTGAGGCTCAGTTTCCTCATCTGTAAAATGAGGAAAATAATCTTTACATTATTGACTTGCTGGTGCTGTAGCAAGGCTCAAAGGAGATTTTATTCATGTCATATCATGTCATGTCATGTAATATGATATGATGTATGGTATGTGATGTGAGAGATGAGATGATGACAAAATACAATACAACCTAATATATACATGATATCATAACATAATACATATAATTGCAATTATTTATATAGATCTTTAAGGTTTACAAAGTGCCTTTACACATATTCTCTCCTCTGATGCTCACTAGTAGTTTCTATTACTGTCTGCCTTTCACAGATGAGGAAAACTGAATCTGAAAGAGGTTATGTGACTTACCTAGGATGACACAGGTAGTTTAAGTGTCTGGCTTCACATCTGAACTCAGGTCTTCCTGACTCCAAATCTAGTGCTCTAACCACTGTAGAACTTAAGTACTTTGGAAGCCCCAAAGTATACTATAAAAATATATCTGATTATCAGATGTAACTAAAAATGTAAGTAAGAGCCAGATTGTGAGGGATTTTGAATGTCAAAAGGAACATGAACATTATTCAGTAGGGACTTGGGAGTCATTGAAGGTTTCAAAGTAGAGGATGACATCTGTTCTGAGGGGACCCAGTTTCTTTCTGCACCATGGCTGATTGGTGTTTGTTTCAGAAACATCCTCATCCCTCCAAGGGCCTGAATAGTTACAACTGTCAGTGATACAGTAGAGAAATGCTACTTCAGAGCAAAACCTAATACAGAGATGTGCCGCTCTGCAGGGCTGTAAATATTTCCAAAGCTCTAGCTACGGGCTCTGGATTTGAAATATTACTTGACTCTCCTGGCTACTAGTACCAGATTCTGACTAGAGGAATAATATTTATATCTCAATGCTCATATGCCACTGGGCTACAAATCTCTCTAGCCATCCATGTGCTATGAATATCCTACCATTCACAGAACACATTTTACCCTTTTCTCTCCTATTAACACGAGCATCCATGATACTGTTGTTCACGCCTGAAGGACCTCAGGCTTTAAAGAAGTGATGTCTCCATTGGGGAAGGGAGATGGTCATATATTTCCTATGGCCCCCTAAATAAAACCCCAGCTCTTTACTCTACCCAAGCTTCTGTCATTGGAAATTCACCTGCTAACCTCTCCAAAGCTGGAACTCCTAATGACTTCATTTGGTATTCATGGAGGATCCCACATTCTCCCACAGACATGGCATATTCATTTAACATTAATTATTGGACACTTAGAATAATATGTTACTGGAAGTAAGGCTTTCTATATTTAGCCTGGTGATTTTTTTTATATTCTCAGTTTTTGCTAACCTTAGGTTATAAAAGAAACACCAAGAAATAATTGTGATACTGGCTTTTTTAAAAATATAGCTACAGAAATATATTCAATTCAACAAGCATCTGTTAAGCACCTACAATGTTCAAGATGCTAAGCTAGGTACTGTGGGAACAAAGATTCAAGCAAAGCAGTCCTTGCCCTCAAAGAGTTCATGTTCTATCTCAGAGGGGAGAGAAGACCAATAAATAAACAAGTGGATGCACTGCAAGGAAAATTGAAAAAAGGAAGATTGGGAGAAAGGGAATCGGGAAAGTCTTCATGAAAGGGTGGCACCTGAGCTAAACCTTGAAAGAAGACAAGGATTCTAAGAGACTAAGATTGGGGGAGGGGGGGTATTCCAGCTATAGGGGGCAGCTTGTGAGAACCAGCATTGAATTCAAGGAACAACTTTGACTCTGACTGGAGCATTGAGTTCATGAAGATGAGTAGTATGAAACAAGACAGGAAAGGTAGGTAGAAATCAGTCTGGAAAGGACCTTAAATGTCAGTCTTAGGAATTTGAATGCTGTCCTACAGACAGGTGGGAGCCATGGAAAGTTTTTGAGCTGGAACATGTGAGAATAACTTTATGTGTGCTTTAGGAAGATTGGGGGGGACGGGACAAGCAAGGAATTTTGTGAGTATGGATTGGAGGGGCAAGAGAAAGTAGAGCAACCAATCAATTGGGTGGCTATTGCAGTAGTGTGGTTGAGGGGAGCCAGGGCAGTGGTTTATGGCTCCCCACTGTCTATAAGATATAATACAAAGCCTGTAATTAAAGGTCCTTTCCATTCTAATTTCAACCTTACTTTCCTGCCTTATTTCATACTATTTATCTTCATCAACCTAATGTTTCAACTTATATAGAGTATAGAGAATGGGGAGGGGGTGGGGGCCGAATTCAAGGGCTTCCATGGAGGCAAAATAAACAATTGAATATTGGACTATTGGACTCATTCATTTTGAACTTCTTTGGCTTCTCCAACAACAATCATTTGGGATTTCTTTGACTCCTCCACTATGTCCTTGCACCCAAGTACCTTTCTCCCACCCCTATTGTATGTGCATGTTGTCTTTGCCCATTAGTTTGTAAGCTATTTAAAGGCAGGAATTGTTTTTCTTTTTCATATTTGTATCTACGGCACTTAGAGCAAGCAGTGCTGGATAGATAGTAGGTACTGAGTAAATATTTGTTGACTGAACTGATTGGGAAGAGAGAGAGACAGAGAGACAGAGACAGAGACAGAGAAATGAGGATAATTCCAAGATTATGAACTATGTTGACTGAGAAAATGTTGGTTCCCTTAATAGAAATAGGGAAGTTTGGGAAAAGAGGTAAATTTATCAGAGGTTTCATTTTGGCCATATTGAATTTGAGATGCCCACAGGACATCCAAGAAGAGACATTCAGCAGGAAGTCCACAACATAGAGACTTCAGCAGGAATTCAGGAGAGAAATTAAGGTTGGATAAGATAGATTTGGGAATCATCAGTACAGAGGAATACTTAACTCTATGGGAGTTTATGATATGACCAAGGAAGAGGCTATAAAGAGGAAAGAGGAAAAGGTTCAAGAAGAGAAGCCAACAAGGGACACCACAAGCCACAGAGGACAGGTAGGTGGCACTATAAGTACATCGAGTGCTGGGTCTGCAGTCAGGATGACATCTCCCTGAGTTCAAATCCATCCTCAGATGCTTATTAGCTGTGTGGCCTCAGACAAGTCACTTAACCCTGTTTGCCTCAGTTTCCTCATCTGTAAAATGAACTGGAGAAGGAAATGGCAAATCACTCCAGTATCTTTGTCAATAAAACCCCAAATGAGGTCACAAAGAGTCAGAAATTAGTGAAATGACTAAACAACAACAAACCACAGAATTTTGGAGTTGAAAAAGACCTCAGTGGCTACCTAGTCCAATCCATACCTGGAAAGTAATCCCTGGTTTAACAACCAATAAGGGATGATTCAGCCTCTAGTTGAAGATCCCCAATAAATAGAAACCAATTATCTCCTGGGGCAGCCCTATCCACTCTGAAATAGCTCTAACCATTAGAAATGGTTTTGTGTTGGGTTTTTTTTTCCCCTAGAGACAGCTAAGTGACTGAGTGGATAAAGCACTGGCCCTGGAATCAGGAGGACCTGAATTCAAATCCAGCCTCAAACACTTACTCGCTATGTGTCCCTGGGAAAGTCACTTAACCCCAATTACCTCTAAAAAGAAAAAAAAATCTAACATCAAGGCAACATTACTTCTCTGGATCTTCAATATATTGCTCCAAATTCTAATGTTTGGATTCAAGTGACCAAGTCTAATTACTCTTCCATACAACAGCCCTTCAAATACTTGAGCACAGCTGGTAGGTCTGTCCTATAGTCCCCAAGATTTTCTTTTCCAGGCTAAACATTCCCAGTTCCTTTAGTTAAACCTTAATAAGACATGGACTCAAAGATGGTGGAGAAGAGGCTGTGACTCCCACAAGCTCCAGATAAACCCGTCCATTCACACCCAAATAATGCGGTAAAAATCAAAACCCAGAACAGCCTAATGCACATAAGAACAGAGTGAGATGATTTCTCCGCAAAAGAGGGCAATTCCGATCACCTACTGATCAGGCTGAACAGCTCAGCGCACAGTCCGGACCCAGCCAGGGACACTGCTTCCAGCGCATGTCAGTCTTCTGCACCAGCAGCTTCTGAGGCTCCAATCACGGACTGGTGAGGGGGTTCCATGGTAGGCCGGGGTGAAGTGGAAGCAGTATCTACTGGAGTTGGGGCAAAGCGCCCTGGGTCTGAACCAGTGGGCTGAATCGAGTGGTGGTGGCCCAGTAGGGGAGGCGTAAAAGCACACCAAGCTTCTGACCATAGAGAATCAGAGTTCAATCAGACTTCTGTTTCTGGGTCAAAGAGAAAGCGGCTGTGATTACTCACAAGCCAGGCAGGCTGAGAAGAAGCCCAATCACCCCCTGGGCCACGCTGTAGCACGAACAGTGTGTCCTGGAAGCAGCGCTACACTTTAAAAAGGAGTAAAAAGCCAAGAAATAGTAAGCCAGGATGAGTAGGCAGAGAAAGCAGAATACCATTGAAAACTTCTTTGAGGGAAAGGTAGACCACAATACATCCTCAGAAGAAGAAGATAATAATAGGGTCAAAGCTCCAACATCCAAAGCTTCCAAGAAAAATATGAACTGGTCTCAGGCCATGGAAGCTCTCAAAAGGGCCTTTGAAGAGAAAGTAGGAGAGATAGAATGAAGATGTAGAGAAAGAGAGGAAGGAATGGAAAGAGAAAAGAGAGCGATGCAGGAGAGTCATGAGAAAAAAGTCAACAGTTTGAAAAGTCAAATGGAAAAGGAGATTAAAAAACTGTCTGCTGAAAATAATTGCCTAAGAATTAGGATTGAACAAATGGAAGCTAGTGACCTTATGAGAAACCAAGACACAGTAAAGCAAATCCAATTGAATGAAAAAGTAGAGGGCAATGTGAAATATCTCCTTGGAAAAACAGCTGACCTAGAAAATAAATCTAGGAGAGATAATTTGAAAATCATTGGACTACCTGAAAACCATCACCAAAACAAGAGCTTAGACACCATCCTCCAAGAGATTGTGAGGGAAAATTGCCCTGATATTCTAGAAGCAGAAGCTAAAATAGAAATTGAAAGAATCCACCGATCACCTCCTAAAAGAGATCCCAAAAGGAAAACCTTCAGGAATATTATAGCCAAATTCCAGAACTCCCAGGTCAAGGAGAAAATATTGCAAGCAGCTAGAAAAAAGGAATTTAAGTACTGTGGAGTTCCAATAAGGATAAAGCAAGATCTAGCAGCTTCTACATTAAAGGACCGGAGGGCACGGAATATGATATTCCAGAGGGCAAAGGAACTGGGACTACAGCCAAAAATCACGTACCCAGCAAAACTAAGCATAATCTTTCAGAGGCAAACATGGAATTTCAATGAGAAAGAAGACTTTCAGGCATTTGTTATGAAAAGACCTGAACTGAATAGAAGATTTGACTTTCAAATATAAGATGCTGGAGAAGCATAAAAAGATAAACAGGAAAAAGACTTCATGATGGATATTAAAAGATCAAACTATTTATATTCCTACATGGGAAGATAATACTTCAAACTCATAAGAAATATCTCAGTAAGGATTTAACAGAGGACACAGGTCTGAACTGAATACAAAGGGATGTTATGTTTTGTTCTTTGTGGGGTGTCTTATGTCTGGGGCCGGATTTGGGCTTGGGGCCTCCTGGGTCCAGGGCTGGTGCATTGTCCACTGTGCCACCTAACTAACCCATAATGACATCCTTAAAATAGGGTTGAGGTGTAGGAGAAATAGACTGGGGGAAGGGGAAGGGGAAAGATGGTCTGGGGAGAGGTTGTTCACATGAAGCAAACAAGAAAAAAGCTTATGGAGGGGAGGGGAAGAAGGGGAAGGAATTGGGGAGTGAATGAACCTTAATATCATCAGAATTGACTCAAAGAACGACTAACATACATACTCAAGTGGGTATAGTAATATATATTTTGCCCTGAGGGAGGGAAGGGAGATAAAGGAGGGGAGAGAGCAGTAAAAAGCAAAATACTTTTGAGGAAGGTAAAGATGTTCTGCATAACAGCACAAGTATGACATATTGAATTGCTTGATTTCATAGGGAGGGTTGAGGAGAGAGGGAGGAAGAAAATTTGGAACATAGAATTAGCTCAAAGACCTTAAACTCATCAGAGTTGGCTCATGGAGGGAATAACATTCACACCCAGTTGGGAGGAGTAATCTATTTAACCCTACAGGAAAGTATGAGGGGAAGAGGATAAGGAAGGAAGGGTGAAAAAAAAAGGGAGTGCAGAGTAGGGGAGGGGACAGTCAGAAGTAAAACACTTTTGAGGAGGAATAGTTTAAAAGAAGATAGAAAATAGAGTAAATATCATGGGAAGGGAATAGGAGGGAGGGAAATAGTTATGATGATTGAATATAGTGGCAAAACATATGGTACCTACTTTGCTGGGCTAATATGAAGAAAATGTCAAGTTTAAGGTACTTTGTTTAGGTTATGATGAACAGGATACTATCAGAAAAACATGGAAAGACGTACATGAATTGAAGCAGAATGAAATGTACTATATACAAAATAACAACAATAGTGTAAGATGATCTGCTGGGAAGCATGTGGTTATTTTCAGCAAGGCAATGGTCCAATATAACCCTGAAGGACTTATGAAAATGGCAACCCATCTACAGAGAAAGAAGTGATAGTATCTGAAAATAGATGGAAACCCTTTTTTTTTTTTGGTGAGGCAATTGGGGTTGGGTGGCTTGCCCGGGGTCACGAGGCTGGTGGGTGTTTGGTGTCTGAGGCCGGATTTGGGCTCAGGTGCTCCTGGTTCCAGGGCCAGTGCTCTGTCCACTGTGCCACCTAGCTGCCCCTGGAAACACATTTTTAAAAATAATTTTTTTTTTCTCTTTAACAATTCCTCAGTCTGAAGTTTTGGGAGCTTTTTGACTGTTTTCTCTCACAACCTAGCTAATGTGGGAATGTTTTCCATGACTACTCATGTATAACTTATTTTGAAATGCTTGAGTTCTAGTTGGTGGGGGGTGGGAATGGAGGAGGAAGAGAAGTTGGAACACAATTTTTTTTAAAAAATTGATGTTAAAATTTGTTTTTACATATATTTTGGAAAATAAAATTCAATATCAAATGAGAAAAAAAAAATAAGACATGGACTCAAAGGCTCTCACCAACCTGGTTATGCCTTGTGAGGGAAAAATCCATCCTCTTCTCAATAATTCTCAGCAGAACTCAGCATCGAAGTGACAAAGGCTTTATTTTCTTCTCATGAGAAGGAGACACCCTAGTGTGCAGCTAGTGGGTGCCCAGAAAGGGGTCTCGCAGGCCCTGTTTTATACCCTAGTCCCTAACCTAATGGACCTTCCCCTTTTTCATCACTGGTCGGGGTTACAATCTACACGCAAAAACTAGCTAATTGGAACACAATATTCCCACCCCTCTTCCTTGTATGGGCATGACTCAGGAGTGGATCTTATACTTCCTTAAATGGACACAACTCTGGAGCGGACCTTATTGAGACCAGGGCTCCTTGAACCATGTGACCTTACTAACCTGAGGGGGAGGAGGGGATCTGAGACCTTTGTCCTACAAACAGGTCAGGAGGAGTATGACTGACTGTTATATCCACATTGAGAGGAGACAACTACCCATTTCTCACATGCCTCCTCCAGATACTCTCCAATTTATCAATCTCCTTCCTAAATGGTTGTACCCTGAACTAAGGACGGTGTTCCAGATGTGGTATAAGACATGGGGCAGAAGACCATCAACTCCTTCATCCTGGAAGCTATGCCTTTCAATGTAGTCCAAGATCATATGAGTTTTCATTGGTTTGTGGCTGTCCCATCAAACTGCTGATTCACAATGAAGTCATAGGTCACTAAAGCCTCTAGACATTTTCAGCTCAGCTGCTATCTAATCATGCCTCTCATCTGCATTTCTGAAGATGATATTTTGAACTCAAGTATAAGACTTTATATTTCTTTCAGTTGACTTTTATCTTCTTAAATTCAACCCAATCAGTACTTTAGCATGTCATTCTCTTTGGGGATCCTTATTCTGTCATTCAGTGATAACTTTGCATATTTGATGAGGATACCACCTTACTACAGTGCCTGACACATAGTAGGCACTTAATAAATGTTTATTGAATTGAACTTGAAATTGAATATGCCTTTATTCAAATCCATGATTAAAGTGTTAACCAGCATAGGGCCAGGGGAAAAAATCCATGGGAACACTGCACAAGAGAACAGGTCAATATATCAATATACCAATCTTTGTTTGGTCATTTTATCCCTAGTCAGCCATTCCTATATTTCAAGCTGTGGACCCTAGCTAAGAGGGAACTGGATGTATTCAGCAAGGAAGACTTCAAAGGAAGAGAATCAAGAGAAAGCAATATAAGAGGAAAGTGTCCAAGAGGATAGGGGCATGGTTAACTGTATCAAAAGCTGAAGGTATATCACAGAGGGGGGGGAATAAAAAAGGCATATAAGAATTTGCACAGATTGTTGGTAACCGTAGGCGGGGGACACTTTCAGGTGAGTTGTAGGGCCAGAGCCCAGATAGAAATGGATCAAGAACTGAGGGAATAGTGAGGAAACCTAGGCAGTGAGTCTAGCCCATTTTCCCCAGGAGTTTGGCAGTGAAAAGGAGAAACATGGAATGATATATTCAGGGAATGAAAAAGAAGTGTTTTGCTCTGTTTTGTTTTTAGGGACAGGGTCAAAGGCAGCATGGTGTGGTGGAAAGAGCACTGAATTTGGCATCAAAGGACTTTAGGTGAATCCCAGTTTTCCGTTTACTGTCTGTGTGACCTTGAAAAAAGTTATTTCACTTCTCTGAGTTTGTTTCCTAATTTATAAAATAAGGAGATTTTACATGGAGAGGCAGCATGTTAGAGGGGAAAGAATAATGGATTCAGAATCAGGGAACCTGCATTCAAATCCGGGCTCTTCTACTTGCTTCCTGTGTCATTTTGAGCAAGTCACTTGACTTCTCTAGATTTCACTTTCCTCTTTGCAAAAATAAAGGGGTTAGACTCCATAGATTCTGAGGCTTTCCCCTATCTCTAAACCTATGATATTCTATGACTAGATGGTATTAAAGGTCTTTTTTAGATCAGAATTTATGATTCTCTGCTGTTCATAGGTAGTGGAGGAAGAGCCAATAGATAGGGAAAGATTCAAGTTGAAAGACAACAAATGACTGATGGGGCAAGGTTCAAGAGAAGACAGAAGGAAATAGGATTAAAGGCACACGGGTAGAGGGGTTGACCTCGGCAAGGAGAGGGACCATCTCTGCCACAAAGACAAGAGTAATGGAAGAGAGCACAGGTGAAGATGTAGAGGTGTTTTCAGATATGGCATGAGAGAGAAAAGAGAGATTAGAGCAGGTGACTTCTATTTTCTTAGCAAAGCAGAAGACAAGGTCATCTGATAAGAGTGAAGCTGTGGGGAAGGAATTGGGAACTTGAATAGATAAGAGAAAGTTTGGAATAGTTGCTGAAGGGAGTGGGACACTGTCATTCAAAGAAGAACAAAAGTTTTTCCTTGCAGCAGTAAGGACTCAGCTGAAATGAGATAAGATGATTTTCCAGTTGAACAAGTCTACACTGTTATAAGACTTCCTCTGGGAGCATTTAGTAGCTCTGGGATAAAAATGGAGAAAGTAGATTGTAGGGGTGCTCTAAGATTGAGAATTAGCAGGGTGTTGATCATCATAATACACTGTTGTTTGTCCTTCATTTTGGTTTTTGAATTTGGATTTAAGTGAAGCAGAGCTGCACAAAGTTGTCAACCTCACTCTTCCACAGTCATCAAAGTCCAGTGGCAAGACAGTGGGTAACCTTGGCATCTTTGATGTCTGACAAAGCTCTAAGGGCTCCACAGCACTTTCTCCAGCCAACTTGATGGCTATTGGAACAAATTGTTCTCATCTGTCCATTCCATCAGAGGAATCCTTCACATGCTTGAGGTAGACACCTGCCTCCCCCAACTCACCAACAGGTTTAAAGCCTGCCAGTTACTCCAATCTGCTTTTGGTCTGTCAACCTACAGGGTTTACTGGGGTGTGACTGCTTTGACTGCTACAGCTTCTTGGAGCCACAGGTGAGAGCTGAATGCCAGGTGGACACCAAAGGTGCATGAGCAGCACTGAAAAGGGTTCAGCAAGCCCTCAACCAGAGGGACTAGTCCTCCCTGAACACTCCTTACAGTCCCATCATAATATAAAGGGGAAAGGGAATCAAAAGCAGTGGAGTAATTGATCTAGTTAACTAGAGGATCAAGACTGTGAAGAGAAGAAATTAGTCCAGAGTATAGAGGGATTTGAGGTTATGATGGGGATTAATAATGGGTTTAGAAGGAAAGAAAGGACATTGTGATCAGGGAGGAAAGAGTTTGAACCTCAAAGGTCAAAATCATAATGGTGGCCCAGTTATGTTGATGCTAAGATCTAAGATATGACCATCCATGGGAGTGACTGAAGCTATAGGTGAAGAAAGTTAATGAGGCTAGTGAACTGAGATAATAGGGTGTTAGAGGACATATTGTTCTATATTTTCATATCTCTGGGTAGGAAGGCAGAGAGCTATTGAGATCTTTTTGACAGAAGGAAGAGTGGGGGCAGCTAAGTGGCGCAGTGGATAGAGTACAGGCCCTGGAGTCAGGAGGACCTGAATTCAAATCTGACCTCAGACACTTGACACTAGCTGTGTGACCCTGGTCAAGTCACTTAACCCCAATTGCCTCATCAAAAAAAGTAAACAAAAAAAAACCATAATTGGAGGAGAGAAGGCAGAATGCCCTGAAGGCTGGTAGATCACAGCCACAAGGAACTGAACTGTAATATATAGATGAAGTGAACCTCACAGAAGGAGAGCTTGCTTAATCATGGAAGCAGAAAAATGACCTGAATTGGCATAAGGAGTAAGGAGCTTGTCAGCTCCTGCTCCTGCCTTAGAGCATCAGGGGATAGGAGAACATAAGCAAACACTAATGGAAAAGCTCTGATCATCTCTGGTTGTAGGATTCCAAGATTCTATTAACTTTGAAGACATACAGTAGGTGCTCAATAAATATGCATCAAATTGAATTTCTGATATTTTCTGGACAATGGCAGCCTCTGGTAGGTGTGAGAAACCATTTGGTATGATGAAAAGGACCCTGGGTTTGATGTCCTAAGACCCTAGATTTAAGCTGCATCTCTGCTACTGACTGACCATGTGACCTTGGGCAAGTCACCAAAACTCTCTAGCTTTCCTTCTCTTATCTGTCAAATGAAAAGGTTGTACTAGATGACCTCCTAGGCCTCTTCTGACTCTAGATCTATGATACTACAATTTTATTCATAAAAGGCAGGCTCATTCCCCTTCTGCCATTTGATGAGTCTTACACTAAAGAACTCCTGAACTGGCTATCTCCTACCATCAAATAACTGCTCAGAATTTTCTCATCAAGGAAATAGACAGTGATTTCTCTCCCTCTCCCCCTGCTGGGCTCCCAGCCAGCTTTCTTCCAGCTGGCTGTCTCTCCTTGGAGGCAGATGGGTTAGCTTTTCTCCACAGGGAAGGCTCCCTTGATATTCCCCTGGCAGTAAAAGCAGTCTCAGGATCAGGGACCCTGCCATGTGCAAGGAGGCTAATGCCCTCTCTGGTATTTGTAGAGAGCTCTGCAGATCTGCTCTGTGCATGGCCTATAATGATGGTGTCAAATACAGGTAGAGTTTATACTGCAGATGGCTACTGACAAGCTCTAACCCTCCCGAGCAGATGGGTGGTGAAGGTCAGAAGCTCATTTTCCTGCAGTTACTGGCTTTGATGTTATGCTAAATGGTGTGTCCTCTGTGGAGAGAGAGGAGAGAGAGGAGAGAGAAAGAGAGAAAGAGAGAAAGAGAGAGAGAGAGAGAGAGAGAGAGAGAGAGAGAGAGAGAGAGAGAGAGAGAGACTTATTTACTACCAGCCTCTTCATCAGTGTAATCAGGAGCTCCCTGAGGATCTCTCTGGTTGTGGAGGGGAAAAGGGGGAGGGAAAAACAAAGGAGAGATTGTAAATCAGCTGGATAGAACCTGGTCTAGAGAAGAAAAAAAAATCTCTGGTAGGCAGCAGACATAAGCTCTGGCCTGGACAGTAACAGTAACACCAGTGTCTGCTCCAGATGTCTAAGAGGTGGGTGGGGCTATACCTTTTTTGATGTTGAGGAAGTTCTTCCCTCCACTGTCCAAGAGAAATTTGGGTTTTTAAAGAGGATGAGGGGAAAAAAATGCCCAGCATCCAAAAAGGGCTGCACTAGAAATAATGACCAATCAAAAACTTCACTATCCTCATTAGCAACCAGGAGGCCAAGGAAAAAGCTAACAAGTTAGTATCTGGGAGGAGGAAGAGGAGAAGGAGAAGGATAGCTATGGCACTTTAAGGTCTGCTAAGCACTTTACAAATATTATCTCATTTTTTTATATCACAGCAACCCTGGGAGATAGGTGTTGAGGAAACTGGAGCAGACAGCAATTAAGCAACTTGCCCAGGTTATACAGCTAGTTAGCATCTGAGACCAGATTTGAACGTGTCTCCCTGATTCCAGTTTCTGCATTCTATGCAGTGCACTCACTACCTGGCCGGATGTACAGCCTTTTATACAAAGCCTCAGTGAAGGGTAGGAGTGGGTCAGTCGAGTAAGCAGCATTAGTTCAGCCATACCAGCCCTTACCAGCAAAGGGAGCTGGGGTTTGGTGGGTGGAGGGAGAATTTGAGCAGGATAAGGAGGAGCCTAGGAAGCAGGGGAACCATGAGGAATGGAGTGATCATGGCTATAGTGCCAGAAAGGAACTCAAACCCCCTCATTTTACAGATGAGGAAACTAAGGCCCCATGAAGTTAGATGATTTTCCTGAGTTGCAATATTTTAATAACTTTTTTAAATTTTTTTTCTTTATTTTTCACCATGTAAATTCATTTCCTATACATACTGTACATGATGCTATGATATTATAAGTGAAAAAACAAAAAATGAAGAAGTTATTAAATATTGAAACCCCTTGGTGACTTTCAGTCCACTCTGTAGTAAGTGTCAGAGGTCAGATTGGAACCCAGGTCCTCTAACTTCAAAGCCATCGTACTATATATAATGTTCTGCAGCTTCCCAGAGTGCCAACATCTCCCTGGGGAGGAAAAAAAAAAAAAAGATCCCCAGTCCTCTTTCTTTTGGCTCAAAAGCTTTCTCCTCTAATTACTTGACTTTCACTGATTTCTAGTCCTTGGCTAGAAGCACTGAGTATCCTTCCCTTGTTCATCAATCCTACTTGGTTTCCTAGATTCTAGGACCTACCACACTTACATCCCTAACCACCTTCCTTCAACCCAAACACAGGAAATAGGTACCTGATTCTTTTTTTGGGGGGGGGGGCAGGGCAATGGGGGTTAAGTGACTTGCCCAAGGTCACACAGCTAGTAAGTGTCAAATGTCCGAGGCTGGATTTGAACTCAGGTCCTCCTGAATCCAGGGCCGATGTTTTATCCACTGTGCCACTTAGCCGCCCCCAGGTACCTAATTCTAACATCTAGTCTCTCTCACACCTCTAACTTGATTGTATGACACGCTATCTAGACTATATGAGTATGCTTTCTAGATTTTCTTTTTAAGGGAAAGGTTCATATACATATTCAGAAATGGAAGTCTAAAGTGGCTGGCTAATTTTATCTTTAAAATTCCTTTGACCTAGCTTAGTCCTCATGATTCTATGTTAGACTCTTCTCAAGCATTTCTCTGGAGAGGTAAGTCAATGTGAAACCCCCACTGGAGTGAGGTCTTTCCCAGAAGTACTTGCACATGCAGCCTCTCTGCCATCCTCTCTGTAAAACCTAAACATCTCCAACCTAGGACCAGCACCAGGCTAAGACTAGAGCAGTAGAGTGGCAAAGATGATCCTCATCCAACAAAGGGAACCCAGGAGGGGACTGTAAGGGTCATGCCACCTGGCTGCCCAGGTCAGAAATGGAGCAGGTGAAAGCCACCCTAGTGTTCATCAGTGGGACTGGCCCTGGCACTTTCAAGTTGGGCAAGATAGGGAGACCTAGTCTTTATTTTTTTTCTGAGAAGACTGCCAAAGGGATCTATGACACAAAATGATTAAGAACCCTTGTGATAGATACTTTAAGATTTCAGAAAGACCATTATAGGATGAGGTAATCAATAGGACTTCAAGCAGGAGACAGTACTTTGGGATGAGTCTTGAAAGATAAGACTGAGAGAGGCAAAAAGGAAGATGAGGACAATTCAGGTTTGGGAAACAATGATGATCCAAGGTATAAATGATAATATAATAAGGAACCAGTGAGTAGATTGATTATATCTGAGTAGAGGGTTTGAGCTGAGGACTAATGGGAATAGAAAACATAAATGAGAAACATAAGGATCTTAAAGGTAGGGAATTTTAATGCAGTAGGCAGTAATGATCTGCCCAGCCTTGGAAGGGCTGGGAAAATTTCCTAAATGACCACCCATCAAACCATTCTCCGAGCCTGAGGTAAAGGCTCTCATATGCCCAACTGGTGCAAACTCTCTGCAATGTGGCCAAATACAGAACCTGGGAAGCTTCTTCTTGGCATTCTCCATAAAGAGAACAGGACAAGGGGCGGCTAGGTGGCGCAGTGGATAGAGCACCGGCCCTGGAGTCAGGAGTACCTGAGTTCAAATCCGGCCGCAGACACTTAACACTTACTAGCTGTGTGACCCTGGGCAAGTCACTTAACCCCAATTGCCTCACTAAAAAAAAAAAAAAAAAAAGAGAACAGGACAATGCATCCCTGAACTGACACTGATCTTTGCTGGGTAAAGGAGAGACAGGGAGCTCCAAGAGCTGGAGAAATAAACTGTGGGGGCAAGGAGAGAAGGAAAATAACAAGTACTTTAAATGCCTCTCTTGCCCCCAAGTGTTTCTTGCAAAATGGGAGCTCCAGCTCTGAACATCTATTTATCTGCAAATACAACTCAAGCCATATTTCCAGAGCAAATAAATGAGTGCAAAAAGCTCTTTTATCTAGGTGGCACAGTGGATAGATCACTGCACCTGAAATCAAGAAGACTTGAGTTTAAATTCAGCTTCATTCACATACTAGCTGTGTGATCCTTGGGCAAGTCACTTAACCTCTGTCAACTGTAAAAGTAAATTAAGGGGGGGGGGGGTAGCTAGGTGGCACAGTAAATAGAGCACCGGCCCTGGAGTCAAGAGTACCTGAGTTCAAATCTGGCCTCAGACACTTAACACTTACTAGCTGTGTGACCCTGGGCAAGTCACTTAACCCCAATTGCCTCACTATAAAAAAAAAAAGTAAGGAGGACATGAGTTCAAATCTTGCCTCAGACACTTAACAATTACTAGCTGTGTGACCCTGGGCAAGTCACTTAACTTCAATTGCCTTACAACAACAACAACAACAAAAAGTAAATTAATAGGGGCAGCTAGGTGGCACAGTGGATAAAGCACCAGCCCTGGATTCAGGAGGACCTGAGTTCAAATCACTTGACACTTATTAGCTGTGTGACCCTAGGCAAATCTCTTAACCCACATTGCCCCTCAAAAAACCAAACCAAAACAAAAAAGTAAATTAATAATAGCACCTACCTCCCAGGGTTGTTGAGAAGATTGCATGAGATGATATTTGTAAAGGTCTTTGCAAACCTTAAAATGCTATGTAAATGCTGCTTATTAGCTTTTGTTATACACATCTATGTGATAGAATCATAGATCCAGAGCTAAAAGGGGCTCTAGAAGCCATCTCATCCAACCCTGTCATTTTACAGATGAGAAAACTAAGGTCCGGGGAGATTGTGACTTGTTGCCACTCCAGGAGTAAACGTCAGAGGTGGGGATTTGAACCTAGATCATGTGTCTAGAAATGGTGTTCTTTCCATGGTACCCCCTATAGTGGTGAAATGAAGCCCTGTCCCCAATCCAGGTCTTTTGTGCTCATCTATGAAAATAATCCCTGTCCCAACCACCTCACATGACTGTTCCAGGATCAAATTAGAGAGTGAACTAGACATTACTGAGGGTCTCTCCCAGCTCTTTGAGTCTATCACATAGAATGGACGGAAAAGTACTTGGTAAATAACTAAGCTTGGTGTACAATGCTGAAATAGCGATGGTGGTAATGGCTCTCTCCACAGTGGCCCCAGCCCTGCAATGTTGGGGATTAGCCTGCAGATGGCACAAAAGGGCCCCACTGAAGTTCCTGGGGAATGAGGAGAGAGGTTAAGCCTTTGGGTCCCATCCATGCAGTTCCTTAGGCCAGCAATTACCGTTCCCATCACTCACAGAAATTACAGGCACATCCCTAGCCAATGCCCTGGCTCAGGCAGCGCTGTCCGGGCAAGGAAAAGGAATGTCTCTTCAGGACGAACAGCAGAGGTCACTATGATCCTTGCAGTCAGGGCCGGGTTTCAGCATCCCTGGGATCTCCAACCCTGGGGAAAGCTAGCTACAAATCTTTGTAGATATAGATAGGATTTTAGAGCTAAAAGGGACATTCAGTGATCACCCAAAGTAACTCTCTCATTTTACAGAGAAAGAAACTGAGGCCCAGAACAATTAAGAGACTTGTCCAAGGTTGCACAGGTCAGGATTTGAACCCAGATCATCTGACTCTAAATCCTGGCACTTAGACAACCCGGCCTCCCCTTCATAGAAGCTGCCTCTCTTTTAGTTGGGTGCTGATGCCTAGTGCAGAGAAACTGAGTTCAGTCATTACCTCCCCCAGTCCCATCTCTATTCGGAAAGCCGAGGTTTGGCTCACTCAGCTCCTCTCCCCCTTCCACACTGCTCCCTCCTTATCCCCATACTCTTCTTCAGGCCTTAATGCAAACAAAGTTCTTCCATCTGTGAAATGTTAAAGCCACAAGGCGCTTAAATCAGGTTTTATTAACTGTGAAGATACCTGGAGCCGGGACTGGCTGGGACTGCTGTGTTTACAGAGACAGTTTTCCTTTTCCTTCATATTAGAGTGAATATTCTCTGCTTGGGAATTCCTGGGAACAAGGCCAGCTGCCTGAACTGCTTGCAAGAAGGTGAGATGGTATTTGTTGTTGTTGGTCTTTTGTTTCTTTTACTTTGTTGGATTTTTTTTTTAACATTGGGGCCAGCACCAGGCAATTACCACCTCAAGTGGGGACCCTTTTGCCCCCAGCCAGAAGATTCACCTTTGGCAGGGAAGTAGCCTTTGGAGGCAGCTGACTTGATACAGGACAAAACTGTATAATCCCTTTGTCCAGAGTGTCTTTTTCATTTTACTTTTCTATCTACCTCTTAAGAGGTGTTCATTCACTTTGTTGTCTTGTTTTGGTTTTTTGCTCATTCAGTTTGTGACTGAAATGCATTCTTCCCCATGCCCTGGTGAACATCAGACCTCTCTGTAACCCTTTGTAATTTCTAGGCTCTGCCATACCTCACTAATTTCCCAGCATATGGATCTCAAGGCCAAACACTTTTTTCCTTACTCCTAATCATAGAATTTAGAATTAAGAGGAATCTTAGCATTCACCTAGATTAATCCCTTTATTTTATAGGTGAGAAAACCAAGGCCCAGAGAGAAGAGAACTTGTTCAAGGTCACAGAGACAAAATATAGCTAGTGAGGATTCAAATTCAGGTCTCCCACTTTACAATGCTTCTTCACTTAAACTTTTTGTGGCTGATATTGGGGAAGGGAGGTTTTGAGACCCTAGGGCATGACTGAAATTTTTAGTAATTTATATTTCAAAATCATTAAAGCCTAACCACCTAGAACTTCTGGATATGAAGCCAAATTCTGAGCAATGTTTGGGTCCTTATGATTCTACAAAAATGCACTCTTGTGTGGAAGATTTATATGAATTGCTGCAAGGTGAAGTAAGTAGAACCAAGAAAACAACACAATCAGTGACTACAACAATGTCAATGGGAAGAATTGATGGCAAAACAACAGAAGTTGATTGTTACAAAATTCAAATGACTGAGTTCAGCCCCAAATAGGAGACATGAAAAGAAACCTTGTCCTGCTTCTTTGCAGAGGTGAAGGATCACAGTATAAAATAGATATGTCAAACTTTTAAAATACATTAAGTTAGTTTTATAAGACTTTTTCTTTCTTTTTTCTTTCTCTTTTAAAATTTTTTTATTATTAGGGATGACTCTGGGATAAATAAAACGGGAAGTGTGGAAATAAAGTGGAAAGTTATAGCAAAAAAACAAAAGGTATTGATAAATTTTATTTTAAAGATAAAGGAAAGAAAATCCACCCCTTTTTATGAAAGCACTGAAATGAATGAGCCTTATACTCATCAGAAATGTCTCAAAGACCTTAATCTCATCAGAATTGGCTCAAGGAGGGATTAACATACACACTCAATTGGGTAGAATAATCTATCTAACCGTGCAGGAATGTAGGAGGGGAAGGGGATAAGGAGGGAGGGGTGAAAGAAGGTAGGGTAGATTTGGGGAGGGAGCAGTCAGAAGCAAATCCCTTTTGAGGAGGGATAGAGTGAAAGAAGATAGATAATAGAGGAAATATCTTGGGGAAGAGAATAGGATGGAGGGAAACAGTTAACAATAGTAACTGTGAAAAAGAGAAAAGAAAAAAATTGTACAAAAAATATTTATGGCAACTCTTTGTGGTGGTTAAGAACTGAAGATCCAGGGAATGCTTATCAGTTGGGGAATAACTGAATAAACTGTGGCGTGTGATTGTGGTGGAATATTATTGTGGTGTGGGAAATGACAAGCAGGATGATTTTGGAAAAACCTGGAAAAACTCATATGAACTGATGTATAGTGAGGTAAGCGGAACCAGGGGAACATTGTGCACAGTGACAGCATTGTTGTTCTATGAGCAATTGTGAATTATTTAACTACTCTCAGCAATACAATGATTCAGGACAATCCCAGAGGATTAATGATGAAGCATACTATCTACCTAAAGAGAAAACTGATGTTGATTGAGCACAGACTGAAGCACACTGTTTTGGGCTTTCTTTCTTTTTTTTTTCCTTTGAGTCTTTTTGTATAAAATGACTAATATGGTAATGTTTTACATAATTGCACATGTATAACCTATATCTGGTTGCTTGCCCCCTCAAGGAGGGGGAGCGAGGGAGGGAGGGAATGAGACAGGGATAGAATTTGGAAGTCAAAACTTTAAATAAATAAATAAAATAAGATGAAAGCACTGAAATTAAAGCTCACCCACCATCAGCAATGGAAATCTAGATTTAGAATTGAGACATGTCCTCATTCAATCCCCCCCAAAGATACTCAAGGATATTTCAGTTTGTTCAACTCCATTGTTCTCATGGACTGGATCAAGATTAATCAGTGACTGGCCCTAGGTCTATATCTGTGTGCTTCACTGTGATTAAAATTAATTATGATATTTTAGATGGGCTCAAAAGCTAAGATTTAGGGCTAAGGACTCTTAGAGGTTATCTAGTCTGACCCTCTCATTTTATAGATGACGACACCAGAGCCCACAAAAATGCTGTGAATTGCCCAATGCAGCAATTGGCAGAGTCAGAATTCAAACCCATATAATCTGACTCCAAATCCAGCATTCTTTCCATTGTGTCACATTATGGTATAGTGTACTTGAAAGAATACTAGCTTTTGAATGAGATCAGGTTTTGAATCCTAGATGTGCTTTTTATAACCTATGTGACCTTGGACAAATCACTTACTTCTCTGGGTCTCAATGACTTCCTTTGTAAAATGAAAGGGTTGAATTAACTCATCTATAAGGTCCCTTCTAGCTCTAAATTCTATTCTTGCTTTTGAATTGATATTTTTTAATATCCATATTTTTTGAATACCTAACAGATGATGCATCACCTACTGATAATTCGATCTTTCTGTAGTTTACTACAGTTGTCAATTTTTAAAAAATCTTTGGGCCTGGAGCAGCTAGGTGGCACAGTGGATAGAGCACCGGCCCTGGATTCAGGAGTACCTGAGTTCAAATCTGACCTCAGACACTTAACACTTACTAGCTGTGTGACCCTGGGCAAGTCACTTAACCCCAATTGCCTCACCAAAAAAAAAAAAAAATCTTTGGGCCCACACACATTCTGATCATGAGTGCTACCACTTAAAACTCTTGGATTCCTATCTGATCATTTGCCCCAAATCCCTACCTACTGTTTCTGGGTACCATAACCTGTTAAGGGTTAAAATTCTAGCTAGTCTGTCTAAAATATTTAATGAGTGGTCGCCAATAAATTATAAGCTTTAGCAAGAGTTAGACTTTTAAGCATTTATTAAGGAGAATAAGAATTTGGTAAAGAGAGAGAGAAAGGTCTAGATTCCTATCTATTAAAGGGAGAGCGCATTTCTAGCTCCCTTCTCCGCCAGAGTCCAGAGGAAAGAGGCCCGAGACTCCGCGCCAGTCTCTTCCTTCCTCCTCCCACTAGTCCGCGTCACTTCCTGATACCAAAGACAAGACTCCTGGTCTTGCCCTCAAAGACCTTCGCTTCATGGGCAGAACTCTTCTACAGTTAGTATCCAGCAGGTGGCGTTATTCCAATCGTTACAAACCCCAACATCCACCCTATAGGCTCTGAATTCCACTTGTATTTTATAGAGGTATATTCATGAAGGGAAACAGTAAAGTAGGAAATATTAACTTAAATGGATACCAGAAATCAAAGTGACTAACAAGCAATCTTTGTGGCTCTAAAAGATATTCATCTACTCTATTCTATTTTCCTCCTTGTATCCAACTGGTACCAATCAGCACTCAAATAGTAGCCATTTTTATTAACCTTAAGAAAGTCACCAACCTGACTTCTTTCTCAATCTCCTACCATTCTGGCAAATGTTCTTCCCAACACCCTCTGCAATGGTTTGGTCTTGACCAACTTCTGAATTCATTGTTTTATCCCATTGGCAGGATTTTAAAATCCATGTCCAATCTCAGTCAATTGGGAATGGCCACACCTGATTGGTTGAATCTTGTTCCTACACCCATATAGCTCCACAAATCACCAATTACCAAGCCACCATTGACTCAGTAAATCAAAGAGAGAAGAAAAACTAATTGATCTAGAATGCAATCATTAGAAGTTAAGCTATCAAGATCCTAAGCATCTTAAAATCATATCAACACACACCAAAATCCACTAATGTTCTAGCCTGTCCCTGAAGTCAGGGAAGAGTTGCCCAGATCCTGAAAGGATAAGGTTTGGGTAGGGGGTTATGGACTGAATCATCATGGTCTCTCTTCTTCTCTGACCCAAGTCTGGCTACCACCCCTGGAAGCCAAGGTCCTTTGGCTTTCACTTCCTCGGTGGATGCCAAGTACATGATACCATGAACCAAAATTTCTTTTTAAGGAAGCCAAAGCCCAGAAGTCAGTTGGAGGAGCCTTATGTATGGTTCTCCTTATCTCTTCTTGGCACTGAAGGTACTCTGAGTGGGAATCTGAGGTTCTTTGCACCAGATGTAGTATGTTGCATGTTAGAATTCAAATAAGTTTAACTTCTGATCCAGACAAAACTTTAGGACACATTATTAAGGGGATTGTTGGAAATGGAAACAGTAATCTCTAAAAGTCAGTTTGCCTTCATTATAAACAATTCATGCCAGAATAACCTCATTTCCTATTCTGACAAGGTCATTAGACTGGAGATAGAGAGATAGGAGCTGGATGATAGTAGAATCAGTTCAGGAGTTGGCCAAATGACTGAACCCAAATAACAGACCTTAATTCAAAGGAAAGGGAGCAAGCATTTATTAAGTGTCTACTGTATGTTAAGCACTGTGATAAGTGCTTTAAAATATTACCTCATTTAGTGAACCAATGTCTGCTTGCCAGAAGGTTTCTTGTGGAATGCCTGCAGGGATCTACCCTTGACTCTGTATCATTCAACATTTGTATCATTGACTTGGGCAAAGACACGGTTTTCATGTTTATCACATTTGCAGATAGCAAAAAACTTAGAGACAGCTTATAATAGAGTCCAGATCCAAAAGGATCTCCACAGGTTTAAACATGATCTCAATCAAACAAAATAAAAACTAGTAGGAATAGATCTAAGGTTATATTAAAGTTCAAAAAACTCAGCTTCATAACTACAGACTGGGGTGGGAGTGGGGTGGTGAACTAGACCATAGACTTTTTAAAAAAGATCTGGGGCTTTTAGGGGACTACAAGATGAATGAGAATTAACATGATGGGGGCAGCTACGTGGCCCAGTGGATAGAACACCGGCCCTGGAGTCAGGATGACCTGAGTTCAAATCTGGCCTGAGATATTTGACACTTACTGTGTGGCCCTGGACAAGTCACTTAACCCCAATTAAAATTTTTTTTAATCAGTGTTTAAAATTATTTAAAAAAAAAAAAGTTCTCCAATTGATGTGGTGACCCCAGTCCCGCGAGGGAGGGCCGTCAGGCAGAAGATGAAGGGGAGACTACTTAAGATGGTCGCTCGTGCCTGTCCTTAGCTTCCCCCACCTGCCCCAGCTGTTGCGGGGGAGTGGTGGTTCCTGCTCTAGTGAAGCGGACCGTGCCCTGCTCCCAGGGCTGACTCCTTCGACGGCAAAAAAAAAAAAGAAAAAGAAAAAGAAAAAGAAAAAAAAGAAGAAGAATTAACATGATAGTTGAAAAGCTAGTGCTTTCTTACACCACACTAAAAAAGTTGTACCATACTGAACAAGGGACAAAATAGTTTGACTTATCTATAAGCAACTGGGCAGCCAAGCAGAAGGAGCTATCTGACTGTTCAGAGTAACTGATATCTTGGTTGAATATGGATGAACCGAGAATCACCAACTACAAGCCTTCCAGTGAGATGGAGGATAAACCAGGCTTTACATTTGCCCTGCCACTGTGTCCTAAAGTCCTCTGGGCCTACCCTTAATCCTGCCACTATGCTCTCTGGAGCCTTGAGCATTGTCATCTAAACTTCTGATACACCCTCAGGCCTTTCCATCCTCCCTGCAGCTGATCTTCCAATTGTCTCCCCCCAATTAGAGGGTGAGCTCTTTGGGGGAGGTACTGTCTAATTTTCCTATTTGTGTCCCCCAGAACTCAACCTATTTCTTGGCACATAGCAAAGCCTTTAATAAATGTGTTTTTTAATTCATTTGTTCACTCATTCTAGATGCCACATTTTAGGTGTATCAGGAATTATAGATTATCTGGAGATGGTACAGAGAGGGCAATCAATCAGAATGGGGAGAGAACTTGAGAACAAACTAAATAAAAATCAATTTGAAGGAACTAAGGATTTATTTTAGAATCATGGAGTCTCTGAGTTAGAAAGGTCTAACTGAGGCCATTTGCTTTAACCCATACTTGAAAAGGATTCCTCTCTGCATCATACTTGACAAAGGGTCATCCAGCTTTTGCTGAAAGATCTCAAAGAAGATAGAACTCTTTACCACCTCATTATAACCCCTAGCCCTTCAAGATAGCTGTAATTGTTGGGAAGTTTTGGAGTTTTTTCCTAATATATATAGCCTGAATCTTCCTCTCTGCAAGTCAAGTCAACATCTATTATTAAGTGTTTACCTCATGCTAGACACTCTACTAATGCTAGGGATACAAAGATATGCAAAAACACAGTCCCTGTCCTCAAGGAGCTTAAATTCTAAACAACTAGATACATTCAAGAAATATACAGAGGTATATTTGGTAGAGAGATGGGAGACTTTGGGTACATAAAATTGTCAGAAGTGGTTACTGATTTTGATTACCTTTCTTATATTTTTCTTTCTTTCTTCCTTCCTTCTTTCTTTCTTTCTTTCTTTCTTTCTTTCTTTCTTTTTTTTTTTTGCGGGGCAATGAGTATTAAGTGACTTCCCATGGGTCGCACAGGCAGTAAGTGTCAAATGTCTAAGGTCAGATTTGAACTCAGGTCCTCCTGAATCCAGGGCCAGTGCTTTATCTACTGTACCACCTAGCTGCCCCTCTATACTTTTCATTTTTAAATGTATATTCATCCAGAGAAAGAACTGATAAATAGAAGTATGTATAGAATGATTTTACATATATGTGTGTGTGTGTATACATATATATGTATTTGTGTTTAATGGTAGCCATCTCTAGGGAAGGGGGAGAGGGAAGATAAAAAAGAAATGTATGTGATAACTTTATTATATATTTAAAAGGAATAGCAAGTTGTACATAATAGATTTGCCATTTCATGGGTGATCATCTTTTTTTTATTCCACTATGTTATGGAAATGTTTCTTTTACTTCATAAATTAAAAATAAGAGAAATAAATTTTTAAAAAGAAGAAATATACAGAAGAGATGGAAGTTGAGAGGGGAAGGCATTAGTAATCAAAGGGGGCAAAGACGCCTCTCTAAAGTAGGGTGGATTTGACCTGAGTCTTGAAGGAAGTCAGGGAAACCAAGAGTTGAGGGTATAGAGCATTCCAGGCAAGAGCAAAGGCAAAGAGGCAGGATTTGAAATGCCATATTCAAGGAACTGAACACAGAAGGCCTGGAGAATAAGGACAGTCTAAGAAGACTGGAAAGGTAGGAAAGGACCCCGATTTAAAAAAAAAAAATGATATGCCAAACAAAGATGTTTATATTTTATTCTGGAGGTCAGAGGAAGCCCCTGGAATTTATTGGCTGTGGGGCAGGGAAAGAGGGAAATGGTCAGACCTACATCACTTTGGCAGCCTTTTGTGGTCCTCTTTGAGAGTGAGGGATGGGGGGGGCAGCTAGATGGTGTAGTGGATAGAGCATCAGCCCTGGATTCAGGAGGACCTGAGTTCAAATGCGGCCTCAGCCACTTGACACTTACTGGCTGTGTGACCCTGGGCAAGTCACTTACCCCTCATTGCCTCACCAAAAAAGAGAGAGAGAGAGAGAGAGAGAGAGAGAGAGAGAGAGAGTGAGGGGTGAACAACAACAACATTGTTTGTAATAGAATGGATTTCGGGGAGACTTAAAATAGTGAGACTAACCAGAAGTCTATTTTAATGTTCTAGGCCCTTGCCACAGTGGCAGCTGTGTGTGTGTGGAGAGAAGGGGACATATAAGAGAGATGTGAAATTATAAAATTTTGCAGTGTATGTATGGGGTAAATGGGGCAGTTAGGTGGTACAATGATAGAATAATGGGCCTAGAGTCGGGAAGACCTGACTTCAAATCTAGCTTCAAATACTCATTTGTTGTGTGATCCTGGGCAAGTTACTTAACGTCTATCTGCCTTAGTTTCCTCAACTATAAAATTATGTTAATAATAGCACCTCCTCATGGGGCAGAACCAAGATGGCAAAGGAGAGGCTATGACTCCCACAAGATCCAGATAAACCCGTCCACTCACGCCCAAATAATGCGGTAAAAAAAATAATAATAATAATAGCACCTCCTGCCCAGGATTGTTCTAAGGACTAAATGAAAAGATATTCAAAGCACTTAGCACAGTATCTGGCACATGGTTGGGGCTTAATAAATGTTTGCTTCCTTCCTTCCTTCCTTCCACTGGATTTTACTGAATTAAGCAGGTGACAATTAAAGATGTCCAAAAGGCAATTGGTCACATAGGAATAGAAGCTCAAGAGAAAGACCAGGGCTAAATACATACATATATGTGGAAAGTATCTACAGAAATGAGTTGAATCTATGGGATTAAATGAGATCACCAATCAACATAGTATGAAGGGAGAAGAGAAGAGGGCCCAGGACAGAGCTTTGGGGAGCAGGAAGGGGGCATCTACAATCAATGTGAATGACAGAAAGAATCAGCAAAAGAGAGTGAGAAGTCACAATCTGACAGGTATGAAAAGAACCAGGAGAGAATTGTATCACAAAAGCGTAGTGAGGAAAGAGTGTTCAGGAAAAGAAGGTGATCAACAGTTTCAAACACTGCATGCAGAGAGAGATCAAGAAGAATCAGGACTAGAAAAAAAGGCTGTTGGATCTGACAATTAAGAAATCATTGGTAGTTTTGAAGAAAGTCGTTTCAGTTGAATGATGGGATTGAAAGCTACATTGCAGAGGGTTTAGAAAAGAGAAGAGACAATATGAAGGCACTGAATATAGATGGCTTTCTCAAGGAGTTTAGCCATGAAGGGAAGGGAAGTTATAGGACTATATTTAGAAGGCAAGGAATCAAGTGAGACCTTTTTTATTCTTTTTTTTTTAAAGGATGGGAGAGATAGATCAGAAAAGATTGCAGTAAAGATAAAGTGGGGTGTTCCTATTTCTGCCATATAGAGCCAAGTAAAACAAATCTACTCTTCTTATTTGGAGCCCTCCAAGTGCTTGAACACAACTATCATTCTCTTTGTCTTTTTTTTTTCATCCAGGCTAGACACCCTCAATTTATTCAATCATTCTTCATATGGAATGATTTTGATGTCCTTTATTATCCTGGTTGTCCTCCTTTGGACACTCTCCAGCCAATCAAAATCGTTTCTAAAGTGTGGTATCCAGAATTAAACAAAGTTCTCCTAATATGCTCTAAGGTAGATTGCAATGGAACCACCATTGTCTTAGACAATTCTTCTCTTAAGGTAACCTAGAATTACTTGGATTTTTGACTATCATTGAAATGAATAAATGAATGAATGAGTGAGTGAGTGAATGAGTGAGTGAGTGAAGTTAATAAAGGATAGTTCAGCCCAGAAAAGACAAAACAATGATAAAGGGATTGTGGGTAGACAGGCATACTAACATACTGGAAAATAAGTTGAAACTCTTCAAGAAAAGTCACTAAATTATTTAGGCTTTTTGACCAAGCAATTCAACTCCTAAGAATGTACCCTAAGGAGATTAAAGAAAGACAAAAACAAAGAGCCTATATGTACTAAAATATTCATAGCAGCACTATGTGTGATGGCAATAAATAAATAAATAAAAAGTGTCTATTGATTGGGGAATAGTTCAAGAAGCTGTGGTAGGTGAATGTAATGGAATATTATTGTACCATAAAAATTATGATTAAAAGGAAATCAGAGAAGCATAGGAAGAACTGTATACATTAATACAAGAAGCAAAGAGGACCTCAAGAACAATATGTACAATGACCACAAAAAAGGTAAACAGAAATAACACTGAAAGGCAGCTTAACTCTGATTAATTATAATAACTCAACTTGGCTCACAGGAAACTAGTGATGAAATACACTTCCTTTTGGTAGAAAGGAGGAAGACTCTGGGTACAGAATGTTGTCAGAAGTGTTCACTGATTTTGCTTACCTTTCTTTGTTTTTTTATTTTTAAATATCTTTTATTGATATAATTTGTTTTTATGTTAACTAAATTTCTCCCTCCCCATATTTCTTCCACTCCCAAAGAGCCATCCCTTGTAACAAAGAATTGTATATGTATGTGTATGTGTATGTGTATGTGTATGTGTATGTGTATGTGTATGTGTATGTGTATGTGTATGTGTATGTGTATGTGTATGTGTATGTGTATGTGTATATACATATATATAATAAAGAAGGGAAAAGTCAGCAAAATGGATACATATATGTATATATATATATATGTATGTATGTATCTATCCTTATATAGAGAGAGTGGAATGCATGAAAAAGATAAACATAAATGAAATCATATATCTTATCCATTTTATAATCAATTTAAATATTGTAAATGTATGTTATATTTCATATATTAAAGTACACATAAAATACATACATAGACACATTAAAAACACACATATATAATATATATTCTTTTAGATAAAATATACCTACATGCTAGACATATGTATAGTATGTTTGTATGAATGAATGTGTCTATATTTCATCTCAAAGAAAAAGTATCTTCTCTGTTATTGGGCATAGACTGTGCTAGAGCATTTAGCTGAAGGAGGCAGGCACACAAAGTCAGGCAACCCAAGCCCTTGGACACCCCAAATCAGGAAGCTTGGCAGCTCTCTAATGCCGCACTAGACTGTGAGCTCTTCCAAGGCCTTCCAATGGAATCAGCCCCATTGGGTGGGAGTGGGGTGAGACAAGGAAAGCTGCCACAACATAAGCCTCAGAACATTGGCCTCCTGGTAATTGCCTGGTCAGCTGTGGGGGGAGGGGGGGTAACAACACCTAAGATTGGTGGACAACTTGAAAAGGCTCAAGCAATTAATTATTCTCCCACACCACGGTGGAACACTTAGCCCTTCTGGTCTCCTCAAAAGCCACAGTTTTTGTTTCTAGGGAGAGCTGAGAGTTCTCTCTGAAGGTCAGCAGAGTCTAAACTGTTTGAAGAAGAGTTAGAACACAGGGTAGATGGGAGAGGACAGTTGTGGGACCTGGATGTATTACCCACCAGGTTCTCTAGGGCTGATGGAAAGTCCTATTAGATCATAGAATCCCAGAAGGTTAACTCTGCAGGGGAATTTAAAGGTTATCTGATCCACACCCCCCTCACTGCATAGATGAGTAACCTGAGGCTCAGAGACAAGTGACTTGTCCAAAATCACACAACTAATAAGGGGAGGTCCCCAAGCTTTCCAAAAGAAATGCTCTTGCCATTGAACCATTGAACCTCAGGAAAGCGACGTGCCTGTGGGGCCCTGGTGTAGTCACCCCCACTTTATGGCTGGGCCAGCAGTGAGTCACAATCTAGGTTACAGGCAGTACCATGCACAGCGTCCCACAAGGACTCCTGCCGCACCCCGGGGGCACAGAATTGCCAAGGCAAACTGTTTGCCTCTGCCACGTCCTCGGCAATTCCCAGGGAAGCTGACAAAGGGCTACAGCTTAATTGTGAGCTTGAGAAAACATGATTCAAGCCTGCCAGGCCCCTGCAGCTCAAAGTCCAGAGTCCAGGGGCCAGGGTGCTCCACTGTTGCTCTGTGTGATTACTAGACTCTTGTGCTGCCCTGGTCCTCACGGTGTGAGAAGGAAGGAACACGAGGGCCCCTGTGGGGAAGGACAGTGGGACAGCAGAGAGGCGCAGAGAAGGAGAAGAGCACCATTGCAATAAGTTTCCTGCAAACAGGTCATGGGGTCATGGGGTGAGATGAGAAGTCCAAGGAAGCCCCACTAACCCCAACCATCGACTAATCTGCCACAAACCCGGAAGCTCCTCCATTACAGCTTCATTTCTTTTACTTTACTCTGCATACACACACACACACACACACACACACACACACACACACACACACACAAATACACACATGAAATACATTCAGTACCCAACGGCTTAATCTGAATAAATTAAGCATAGAATGTTAGGTACTAGAATCTCCTGAATTTTCCAGTCATCTTGCCTGAGTATCCAGTTTTTTACCTATCCACAAAAGCAAGGCGCTTAAAATAAGATAAGCCCCTGAGAGGGTACAAACTGAGTGCTCTGATCTTTCAGAGATGAAAAAGATCAAACAGGCAACTTTGATGAGGTTCAGAGAAATGTGACTTTTCCAAGGTTACGCCACAGCTGTGTATTAAGCACTCAGTGCTCAATTTGAGTTCTAACTCTTAATCCAAATTTTGTCCACAACTCCACACTTCTTCCTTGATAGAAGAGATTGGCACTGAGGGTCCAGGGTCAGCCAGTCAACAGCATTTATTAAATACCTTCTATGTGCCAAGCACTGTGCTAAGTGCTGGGGGGTACAAAGAAAGGCAAAAACAAAAAAAACAACACCGCCCCCCAAATAAAACCCAGTCCCTGATCTCAAAGAGCTCACAGTCTAATGTGTGTGTGTGTGGGGGGGGGAGAATAAGGAAGGGGGCAACCCATAAACAACAACACACAAACAAAATAGACAGGGTCTCCCAAAGTCTTTATGATTTTAAGCTATCAAAGTTTAAAACCACACTAAGGCTTTTGGATATCCCTATATACAGGATCAATTGGAGATAATTAGCAAAGGGAAGGCATGAGTTTTAAGGGGAATTGAAAAAGACTTCTTGTAAAATGTAGGATTTAAGCTAGGAGTAGAAGTCAAGGGAGACCAGAAAACAGATGAAGAGGGAGAAAATTTCTGGCATACAGGACAGTCAGTGAAATGCCCCCAATCAGGAGACAGTAACAGGGAAGAAGAGCAGGAAAGGGGGATAAAGGACACAGACCAGCATTGCCAAAGACAAACTTCACCATCTTCATCATTTCTCTGTGGGCTAGCCCCTATGGCAAAGACAGATACTAGAGGAATCACAGATCTGTTCCTGCATTCCCCCTAGAGACTGAAGGGTCCTTTAACAGAACAAGGAGTTTGGACACTCAGAGATAAAAATAGGATCATAAGAGTTAGAGCAAGAAGAAATCATGGAGATCATCTAGTCAGACAACTTAATTTCATAGGTAAGGAAACTAAAGACCCAGAGATTTTCCCCATTTCCTTAAAGGGCCTTGAGCATGTTTTTTTATGAGAAAGAATATTCCTTCCCCAGTTTGAATTCTGAGCTCTCTCTCTCTCTCGCTCTCTCTCTCTCTCTCTCTCTCTCTCTCTCTCTCTCTCTCTCTCTCTCTCTCTCTCCCTCCCTTTTCCTTTCCCTCTCCCTCCCACCCCCTCCACCACTATCCTGGAAGCTGAGGCTGTTCTTTGCCTTGTAAGTTGGTGAGAGAATGGTTCAATTTCCCATTTCCCTCACAGTCAGCTTTAAATCACTTGCTATGAAATGAAGCCATTTTAATGCTTTGCATTCAGCAAGATGGGTAAAGTGTCTGGCACATACATCGCTAAATATCTTTTTCTATGTCTGAATGCTGTTTCAATTAACTCAGGGGGTGGAGGACAGGGGTATATGTTTCTTTGTTATTACTTTTTTTTTTTTTTAGTGAAGCAATTGGAGTTAAGTGACTTGCCCAGGGTCACACAGCTAGTAAGTGTTAAGTGTCTGAGGCTGGATTTGAACTCAGGTCCTCCTGACTCCAGGGCTGGTGCTCTATCCACTGTGCCACCTAGCTGCCCCCATTACTTTTCATTTTAAGTAATTGTCAAAGAATCCTCCCTGGAGAATTTTGTATCAAATTCACTTGAACCAACAGACCTCAGCATTGTCACTTCACAAAAGTCTGATTAGTCTTTATGGGAAATCATTCAAATATGAGAAACAGTATCTTGAAGACATAGAATCACAAAATCTAATGGTTAGAAAGAAGCTCAAAAGAACCCTGGTCCATCAGCACATCTAACCAACAATCCCCCTTTATGATATCCCCAACAACTCATCTCCTGTCTCAGTTTTAAATCCTCCAAAAAGGGAAAAATTTCAAATTCTGCCTACCTTCAAAGGCAGGCAATTCCACTTTTAAACATCTCTATTTTTTTGTTTTTGTTTGTTTTTTGTGGGGCAATGGAGGTTAAGTGATTTTCCCAGGGTCACACAGCTAGTGTCATGTGTTTGAGGCTGGATTTGAACTCAGGTCCTCCTGAATCCAGGGCCTGTGCCTTATCCACTGCACTACCTAGTTGCCCCTAACATCTCTACTTTTTAGAATTTTTTTTTTTTAAAGATAAGGGTTGATTGAATAAGTTACCCCCCTTCCTTAAAGTAACTGGCAAGATGCCAAAATGCTATGCCCACTTTCCCCTTCCCTCTCTTTGGGGTAGGTGTTTTGGTTTTTCATAGGCTCTATAATCATAGCAAATACTTCTAAAAGTTAATTTAATCTAGGTGATTAATTGATATCACTTGATAACCACTGGGAAAATACACCAGTCAGGGCTTGTGAGCTATAGCATTAGAAGGACACCAACCAACTTCTTACGGTTAACTTTTTTTTTTTTTTGGCAAGGCAATGAGGGTTATGTGACTTGCCCAGGGTCACACAGTGTGTAAATGTCAAGTGTCTCAGGTTAGATTTGAACTCAGGTCCTCCTGAATCCAGGATGCTTTATCCACTGAGCCACCTGGCTGCCCTCTCAGGATTAACTCTTTGGGGTTTTTTGTTGTTGTTGTTGTTTTTTAGTGAGGCAATTGGGGTTAAGTGACTTGCCCAGGGTCACACAGCTAGTGTTAAGTGTATGAGGCCAGATTTCAATTCAGGTACTCCTGACTCCAGGGTCGGTACTCTATCCACTGCACCACCTAGCTGCCCCCAGGATTAACTCTTGAGCCCTAAGGATAAGTATTAGATACCCTATAAGAACTAAACTTCCCAGCACATTCGAAATTTGGTAAAGTATAGAGTATGTGCTACATTCTTATATATCAAGATTAAGCCTGCTGCTCTAGAATTTCTACCCTTTTCTCCCTCTGATTAAAAAAGAAGACAGAGGGGGCAGCTAGGTGGCACAGTGGATAGAGCACCAGCCCTGGAGTCAGGAGGACCTGAGTTCAACTCTGGCCTCAGACACTTAACACTTACTAACTGAGTGACCTTAGGCAAGTCACTTAACCCCAATTGCCTCACCAAAAAGAAAAAAATAAACAAAGAAAGAAAGGACAGGAAAAAAGAAGACAGACATAATCTTTCTCCCATGTGATAGCCTTTCAAAAACTTGAGAAAATTTTGGAGTCCCACTGCACCATCTTCTCTAAGCTAAACATCTCCAGTTCTTTTAATCAATTCTCTTTTTCCAAGTTCTCAAGTCATCTCACCCTTCCTCCCACCATCACCATCATCTGGATATACTCCACTCATCCACGTAATTCCTAAAGTATAGTGCCTTCCTGGAGAAAAGAAGATGAGGTGGACATTACAGCTGTCTTCAATTATTAAAAGAGCTGTCATGAAAAAGAAAAAAAGAAGAAGCTTGTCCAGCTTGTCTCCAGAAGGCAGGAATAGGACAAATGGGTGGAAGTTGCAAAAAGGCAGATTTAGACTTGATGTCAGGAAAAAAGTCAAAGTGGAATGGAATACTTGGGGAGGTACGTGATTTCCCCTCACTAGAGGTCTTCAAGGAAAAAGTGGATACTCACTTGTTGGGGATGTTTTAAAGGGGAATTCTTCTTCTGGCATGGGTTGGGTTTGATGACAATCAACCAATTAATCAGTCAACATTTATTAAGTCCCCACTATGTGCCAAGCACTGTGCTGAGCATACAAAAAGGCAAAAGACAGTCCCTGCCCTCAAGGAGTTTGCAATCTAATGAGGTCTAAGGTCCCTTCCAATACTGGGATTTTGCAGTCCTGAAACAGTTCCTTTAACTGGTCTACATATAGTAGGTTCCTCAGTCCTCTCCCCATCCTGGTTGTCCTCTTTTGAATATAATCCTGAACAGAATATCTGTGTCTTTTCTAATAAATGTGTGTGTGTGTGTGTGTGTGTGTGTGTGTGTGTGTGTGTGTGTGTGTGTGTGTGTGTGTGTATTGCTCAGGGCTAAACCTGACCTGACTAATGCAGGATATAGTCAAACTATTTCCTCTCTTGTTCTTTATACTATGGGATAGCCTGGGAGAGTATTGGTCTTTTAGCTGCCATGTTGACTCCTAACTGAGCTAAAAGTAAGCTGAAATCCACCCCCACCCCCACCCCAATCTTTTTCACAAGAACTGTTGCATAGCCACCCTGGCTTTTTGTAAATCCCAGCTAAAAATCCCACTTTCTACAGGAAACCTTTCACAATCCCTCTAAATTCTAGTACCTTCGCTCTGTTGATTTATCCTGTATATAGTTTGTACATGGTCTTTGCATGTTCTCACCCCCATTAGACTGTGAGCTCTTTGAGGTCAGGGATTTTTTTAACCTCTCTTTGTATCCCCAGCACTTAGCAGAGAACCTGGTACATAGTAGGTACTTAATGAAAGTTTCTTGACTGACACTTCTCCCAGCTTGTACTTGTGAAGTTGACTTTTTGAAACTAATTGGAAAATTTTAAATTTGTTCACATTTAACTTTCTTTGGTTTGCCTCACTTTCTAGCCTGTGGAGATGCTTTAAAAAAAAAAATTCAAATGCTGTCATGCAAGTTGCTAGCTACCTAACCAACCTTTCTGTCCACTGCAGATTTGACAAACCAAAAGCCATCTATGCTTTCATTCAAATCACTAATAAAACTGTTGAACAGCACAGGCCCAAGGACCGATAACACTGGAGGCTTCCCTCCAAGTTGATATTAACCTCATTAATGCCTATTATTTGAACTAATAAACCAGGACTTTGTCAGGATCAAGACTCCAGGGAAGTTAACTTTAAACCAAAAAGGAGGTTAGCCTGATGTGTGCACAAGGAACAAAGGCATCTCCATCGAATTCCGCATTCACTCAATAAACATTTACTAGGAAGAAACACAAAGATAGGCAAAGAGAAAAAAGTGACATTTACCTGGTGGTTTAAGGTTTACAGAGTACTTTCATACATCATCTCTTTTCATAGGACATAAATAAGTTGACTTCTCTGTCCTCTATAAGACTGTGTATTAGAGAAGACTATAAATAATAGCATTTCACATTTATATTCTACACCTTATTCTAAAGTGTAGTTCAAGCTCGAGCCAAGTGTAGGCCCAGAATGGGTCTGAAAGACCTGCACAGCTCAGTTCAGAGAGGTCCAGCACCTTGAGGCTGACAACGAAGCAATAGATATTTGTTTTAAACCGCAGTTACTCATGAAGGGGCAGGTAGATGGTGGAGTGGATAGAGTGCTGGCCTGGAGTAAGGAAGATTCATCTTCCTGGGTTCAAATCTGGCTTCAGATACTTAATAGCTGTGTGACTCTGGGCAAGTCACTGAACCCTGTTTGCTTCAGTTTCCTCATCTGTAAAATGAGCTGAAGAAGGAAATAGCAAATACTGGTGAAGGGCTTACCCATCCATAGTGATAAAAGAACATATCCTTGAAGAATTAAATTATTCAGAGTTGCAGAGTGATTTTTTATACATCAGTTCATCCCATTCTCACCTTTATGTAAGGAAGGTAGGACCTTCCCTTCTTTATTTCCCTTTGTTTCACTTTATGTGGTTTCCAGCCAAACTGCCCCTCCAGTTGTTCATTTGATCCCATAGTCCCCTCTACTCCTTTGATGTACTCAAACAGGCTATTGCTCATGCCTAGACTCCAGCCACATGTCCCTCTGTTGGCATCATTTTCCTTCTTCAAGGTCTAGCTCAGCAACCAACTATTACTTGGTGCTTTTTCATGATAGAATGTAAGTTCTTTGAGGGAAGACACTTTTATTTTTATTTGTTTCTATTTTAGGGATGATAAATTCTATAAACACCTTGGGAAAGTGATATTACTACTCTCTTAAGGATTCTGCTGAGAGGGTATGAATTTCTTCCTAAATAATAGGGGCTAAAACTAAGCAGATCTGACTTAGGTAGAACAAACCAACCAAATTAATGAAGTAATTTAGTTGGCATATTTTCAGGTCTTTTCTTAAAATGCTAGGAGGACTGAAATTTAAGAACATTTCAAAGGACCTAGCTGTGTCAATTCACACAATGCATTTTTTTTTAATCCCAAGGTAAAGAAAATAGAGATGGTTAGATAAAAATTTGGATTTCAAAGTAAAATTATAATATCTGCTCACAAATATTTACACAGATAAGAGAAATTACAGTAAATAATTAGTAAGGTAATATAGTAAATAATTAGTAAAATTAATAACTGATTATATTTAAAGTAATAATTAGTTTAAATGTTAATTTCTATAAATTCTGTTAATCGATGTGATTGGTTCTTGGGCAATAAATTGAAGATTGGCATAGGATCATGATATATGTCAGCAATATGTCTGCAAACATTCATCTGCCAAACTGGTAAATAACATCTGGATTTAATTCAGTTCAATAATGTGGATGTGAAATTATCTCCCACCACAATAACTCATTCCAAAGGGATTTCCTCATAGAAACTCTATGTGAACAGGGCAGCTAGGTGGCACAGTGGATAAAGCACCAGCCCTGGATTCAGGAGGACCTGATTTCAAATCAGACCTCAGACACTTGACACTTACTAGCTGTGTGACCCTGGGCAAGTCACAACACTCATTGCCCTGCAAAACAAACAAACAAACAAACAAAAAAAAAAAAGAAACTCTATGTGACTGGTAGAAGTATTATGCCCATTTTACAGATGAAAACATTGAGGCTCAAAGAGATTAAGTGGCATGCTCCACATTATACACTGATGGCAAGTGACCCGTACAAGATCACACACCTCATACCTCCAAGAGCAAGGACTGAGCCCAAGTCTTTGTATTTCAAGGTCCGTGTCATTACCACTATCCCAGACTGCCTTCTTTCTCTCAGAATAAGAAGCTAAAGGATTTGCTATCCCTCTAGCATTTTCTAAACTGTCTCTTTTATCTTCCACGAATGTGCTATTAGTATAAAATGTATTTTATTTTCAGATGGAAGATCAAAGACACAGGATTCAGATGGGAGCTAACAAAATAAACTTTGACTGGATCAATATAAAATTGTGGGATTGCAGATATAAAGCTTGTAAAGATGTCAGAGGTCATCTAGCCCATTCTATGAATGAGTAAACTGAGGTCTGATAAATCAGCAAGCATTTTAGGAGACTGACATAGGAGCTGGGGATTCAAAATGAAAGAGTCCCTGCTTTCAAGAAAGTTTACAATCTAGCCAGGGGAAACAACATGGACACAGATATGCCCAAAATATGTGGGAAAGAGATTCAAGGTAATGTGGAAGGGAGGTCACTGACAGCTAGGGGGAATTAGGATTCTGCCTGTATGATAGCTCTTCCCCAGGGGTGAGAAGATGATAGAATCTCCCTAAAGAATAATATAGATAATAGGACAGTTATTCCCACTTACATAAGTGCTTCCTTCACAACAACCCTAATAGGATAGATAGAAACAAGTATTATTATACCAGTTTTACAGAGAAAGACATTGAAGGCTCAGAGACACAAAGCAACTAGCCCAAGGTCACACAGCTATTTGAGAGCAGAGCAAAGATCCAAACTCAGGTCATCTGACTCCAAGTCTAGCATTCTTTTTGCTCCCACTAAGTTCATTGGAGACAACTTTCTATCCTCCAGGTGAGCCCCAAACTCTTCTTGCCCCACGACTGGGAGTGGGAGTAGCATTCTTCATCCCTAAACTTTTCCTACAACTCCCCCAAGCTGTGGTCATAAAGTTTTGGGGGATGGTGGAATGGGGTGGGGGGTGGCCTTCAGGTACCTGAGAAAGCCCCAAAGTTTTCAGTACAAGGACAGAGGATTACTCAGAGAGATAAGCCCTAGAGAAGTTCATTAGGCAAAGAAGGCTGAATTTATCAGGACACAGAACAAAGCCAATAGAAGAAAAATTCAGTACACACAGCAAGGTAAATAGTTCAAACTGGGTTTCCATTCACTGTAAATTCCCTTTGTAAATTTCTCTTGCTTTCTCCTTGTCCTGGGCCATTGTTACCTTCCCCAGACTTTTCAAAGCTTATCTTGATTAAAAAATGTTAAACTCTCTGAGTCAACTGGCTCCAGTGTCCAGGGTTGTTGGTTCACTGTTTTCTCAGGCCGATAGGCAGTCTGTCTGTGATATTATTTGGAAAAGTCTGTAAGCTGCAGTTTGGGGAAAAGGTCTGCCTGGCCAGCCAGATGGAATTCTGAAAAGAATGTGTCAGTGTCAGGAAGACTAAAAGTGGGGCTTGAGGGTTGACATGACCTTTTCTGAAGGTCTTTTGGTTGTTGTACAGTAAAAACCTACTAAATGGATAACCTTTGCTGTGGCCAAAATGTCTTCTTTCAGGCTTTCCCACTGATGAATGGAGATTTACTTCATTCTCTCTCTCTCTCTCTCTCTCTCTCTCTCTCTCTCTCTCTCTCTCTCTCTCTCCCCCCTCCTCTTTTTCTATTTTTTTCAATCGTTCAAAAAACAGTTATTGTAAACCATGCCAAGTGATATATATATATGCCAAGTGATGGGAAAGATCTAGATTTTAGATGAGATGTGGTTCCCTGCTCCCAAGGAGCATACAATCTAATAGGTGATTATGTTTCAGCCATACTGACTTATCTCTTATCCACATAGATGACACTCCATCTCTACTTCTGTGTTTTTGAACAGGCTATTCCTCCACTCTTAGAATATTTTCCTTAACTTTCATCTCTTGTAAGCCCCATCTCCATTCAAAGTTCAGCTCAAATGTCACTGTCTCTCTACAAGGTCTTGCTTGAGCCCTCATCCTTGTTAGCACTTCCCTTACTCCCTCCCCAATTACTTTTTTTTTTTTGTGAGGCAGTTGGGGTTAAGTGACTTGCCCAGGGTCACACAGCTAGTAAGTGTCAAGTGTCTGAGGTCAGATTTGAACTCAGGTCCTCCTGACTCCGGGCTGGTGCTTTATCCACTGCATCACCTAGCTGCCCCCACAATTACTTTTTATTTACTTGTCAATGTACATGTTGTTTTCCCCTAGTAGATCCTGGAGGCCAGCAGCTATTTTCCCTTTTGTCTGTGTGCCTAGCCTCCTGGCATAATGCCTAAGACATAGTATGTCCTAAAGAAATGTTTCTTGAATTGAATTAAAGTAACAAGGGTATCAGGGGAGCAGCTAGGTGGCACAGTGGATAGAGCACCGGACCTGGATTCAGGAGGACCTGAGTTCAAATCTGACCTCAGACACTTAACACTTACTAGCTGTGTCACCTGGGCAAGTCACTTAACTCCAATTGCCTCACTTTAAAAAAAAAAAGGTATCAGGTCTTTGTTTTGCAGGCCTTTAGGTCACTTAGCATGTATATTATAGAGTGTAACCAAGTGTAGACCCAAGGTCTGAGCAGAAAGTCAAAAGGATGAGAGAAGGCTTTATGAAGGAAATGGCATTTTCTGGAAGGGAGAGAGAATCATTCCTTTGACAGATCCCTACCTTGTCTCACTGAGACAGGCATAGCTTCAATGAATTTGTACTCAGTCTTGTAACAGTCCTTGAGTAAGCCCATAGAGGTCTTCAGAGGATATTTTTGAGTAGCTCTATCCCCCAAAAGACTTTGGAAAGGTTGTCATTATACTTGTCAAAGAAGAGGAAAGAATATGTATGTAATGTTGGGGAGAGAGGGAGATATATGATTTTTTTTTTTTGGCGGGGCAATGAGGGTTAAGTGACTTGCCCAGGGTCACACAGCTAATAAGTGTCAAGTGTCTGAGGTCGGATTTGAACTCAGGTCCTCCTGAATCCAAGGCTGGTGCTTCATCCGCTGCACCACCTAGCTACCCCAAGACATATGATTTTAATACCATGCAAAGCAAATTCACAACCTAAGACACTATGAATGGCCTGAGATCTACTCTGTTCGAATCCTTTGTTAGACTTGTCAGATTTCAGGATTAATATTTCTGTAGCCAACTGAAAATCTGTGGCATGAGGGTCAGTTCCCTGGGGTGGATTAAGAGAACTGTTAGATTTTATATACAAGAGATTTGGGGTGTTAGTATGATAGAGTTGAAAGAACTCTGGGTTTGGAGTCAGAGGGCCTCGGTTCAGAACCTGCTTCTGCCATTTCATTTCTGTGTGACAATGACCTTCAGTTTCCTCATCTGTGAAATGAAAGGTTTGAACTGGATGACCTCAAAGGTCACTTCTAGTTCTAAACCCTATGAGCCTATGACTTCCTGGAAATGGAAGCCATACATATCCCACTACGTTAGTGCTTAAAATACCCCAGCAGACTATTCATATCCCTTCTCCACCTCCAACTCTCCCACAGACACATAGTTTACTCCCCTTCTGACCTCTCTGATATGGTACTTTTCCCTTCACACAGAGATGCTTAATCAATACATGTTTTGTCTGTTGTCAGCTATACCCATGAAAAGTATCTCTGCAGAATTTGTTTTGTTGGACGCCATATTTTGTTATATGAATTTGGGGTTTCCCCTCCATACCATGGAGAGAGACTGAAAATAAATGTTTGTTAATTGAAATTTTAAATTTAATTTTTTTATGGTCGGACAGGCCCCCTGAAGTAGCCAGATCCTAACCCCAGAATGCCCAGATACTCTGGATGTTAATAGACTCCAAGGGGACAAGAAAGCTGTGCTGTGCTCTTTGTGGCTCGGCTGCCAGTTCTCATCAGTTCCAGGCTCTTTTTTCCTTAGGTTCCACAATAGGGGCAGGTTTGTTTTTGTTTTTTAAATTTTAGCTTTAATTCAATTTCATTTTCAGTTACATATTCTTTTCTTCCTCCATCCCTCTCTCCCACCCATTGAGAAAGCAAGAAAAATAAAAATCATTACAAATATGAATAGACATGCAAAACAAATTTCTGTATTACCCATGTTCCAAGGGGAGGGGAAGAAAGGAACAGAAGAAAATATGTTTCAGTCTGCATCTGGATCCATTGGTTCTCTTTCTGAAGTGGTCAGCATGTTTCATCATAAGTCCTTTGGAACTGTGTTGGGTCATTGTGTTGATCAGAGTTACTAAGTCTTTCAGATTTTATTATCTTTACAATACTGCTGCTACTCTATAAGGTGTTTGGATTCTGTTCACTTCACTTTGCATTAGTTCACATAAGGCCTTCCCAGGTTTTTCTGAAATCATTCCCTGAATCACTTCTTATAACACTGTAGTATTCTACCACGTTCATACATCATAACTTGTTCTGTCATTCCCCAATCATTGGGCATTTCCTCAGTTTCCAATTCTTTGCCACCACAAAAAGAACTGCTAGAAATATTATTGTAAATATAGGCTCTTTTCCTCTTTCTTTGCTCTATTTGGGGTATGGACCTAGCAGTAGTATTTCTGGGTCAAAGGGTATGTACAGTTTAGTAGCTTTGGGGGAATAGTTCCAAATTACTTTCCAGGATGGTTAAATTAGTTCACAGCTCCACCAACAATGCATTAGTAGACTTATTTTCCCACAATCAGGGACAGTTCTCAACCCTTACTTTATTATGGCTCAGTTGCCTTTGGAAACCCTCTCATCAAGGCAGTAATAGAAAGGCTGTGTATTGGATGACTTGGCACTGATAACAATGAGAGTGACATCATAAGCAACTAGATTTTAAGTTCCTGAAGGGCCAAGACTTCTATTTCCTTTGTGCCTCTTCTAGCCCAACTTATCCATCCATTGGTAAGTCATGTTTCCTGTTTTCCCTTCAGTTAAAATTATGGACCTCCATCCAACTGTAGGAAAGAAAATTTCAGTCCTGGGGCTATAGAATCATAGAATACTGGTATTAGATGGAAGCTCAGAGATCTCTAACTCAATTTCTTCATTTTACAAATACAGAAACTCAGGCTTAACAAGGGGAAGTAATTTGCTCACATATTGGCAGATCTGAGACCAGAACTAAAGTCTTCTGACTCACAGCCTAGAATTATTCCCCTTAAACTTTCCTGTTTCCTATCGGCAAAAATGGTATTTTAAAGTTTTCAATAAAATGATACCAAAAATGTTAACTTTCTGAAAAAGCATAACAAATTGGGTTCATTATATAATGAGAATGAAAGACAGCTTGTGTGGGGGAGATACATTGGAACCCTCAAGACATATACATAAATAAGCACATATTCTTTACATAATATGTAAATATATATAAGAAAATATATACATATATGTGTGTTTCTATATACATATATGTATACATGTGTATACATGTCCCCACCCTTATCCAGAGAGTGCTAGCTAGTTGACTGGATAGTTCTTCTATGGGAGATCCATGAGCTAAGAGTCACACAATTTGGAAATGCATGAATGGGCTACATTCTATGTCAGTGGAAAGAATGTTTATAAGGATGAAATTACAAATTCAATTCAACAAACAGTAAATCACTGTTACATGCAAAGCTTTGTCTCAAGATTGAGCATAGAAAGATATATGTGACATGGATCCTGCTCCCCGGTGAAGGAAAATGGCAAGTACAAAAAATAACTATGATACGAAGGAGAATGAGATAGATGGATAGAAAGGAGAGGTTCAGGCCAAGAGCTATGAGAAATCTAGAGAGAAAATGCTTTTAGTTAAGGTGGGGACAGATTCAGGTGCTTGAGTTGGGTTTTAAAAGAAGGGAAGAACTCCAGCCAACGGATATGACCAGACAACTAGGTAAAATGGGGATTATGACAGTACCCACATCCTAGAATTTTTGTGAGGATCAAGTGAGATGTTATTTGTGAAGCACTTTGCAAACCTTAAAGTACTATATAAAAGCTATTATTATCATCACATCAAAGCAAGGGGTTCCAGGCAAGGGTTGGGGGCATAAAAGATATGGAAATAGGAGAGGTCAAAAGCAGAACAGGTATAGAGAAGAGTCCAATTTGGCATGAGTCTGTGAAGAGGAATAGTAGAGTATAATATAGTATAGTGTAGTGTAGTAGATGATATTAATCAATCTATCAAGGCATGGATATGCTCACAAACCCTACTAAAAGAAATATGTATATGTGTAACAATTCAAAGACTTTAAAAAAAAAAAACACAAAACTAACCTGTGACTTCATTGGTCTTGTAAATTCCCAGGGAAGAAGCTCCCTCTCTCAATGCACACTGGCACCTTTGAAGCTCACTAGAAAGTCAGAAACTTTGAAAGTTGCCTGGGGCATTGAGATGAGGAAACTGAGGCAAACAAGGTTAAGTGACTTGCCCAGAATCACACAGCTAGTAAGTGTCTGATTACGGATTTGAACTGAGGTCTTCCTGACTCCAGACCTAGAACTCTATCCACCTCACCACCTAGGAGTTAGGAAAGAGTTAACTTTTTTTTTCCTTAATGCACAACCAGGAGATGGAAAAATGCTGGACATGAGAAGAAATTAGATTGTATTCTTGAGAATTAACTCTCTGAGTCAATCAATAGCCATTGTAGCCTTGTGTGCAGGGAGTGTTAGGGAGTGACCCCTGAAGTCAGTCAGGTCAGACCCTGGTCAGCTCCCAAAGAGAAACCTAGAGAAAATCGCATTTCCACCCTCTGGGTTAATCTGCCTATGTGCGGTAGGGGATGAGGGGGAAGAAAAAAGGGAGGGAACAGGCAAGGACCTGATAGGAACAGGCTGGGGTAGCTAACTCCCAAGGACAGACTTGGCAGGGTCACCACTGGGTCACAAGTTAATACCTCTCGAGGTGACAGTAGATTAAGTACCACAAACCAGGTTTCAAAGCTTCTGTCTTCACTCCCTGCTTAGTCAGAAAGCAGCCCATTCTACAGAGCTCCAATTAGTGGATCCTGCTCTACAGGCATGTTCAGCAAGAACCTGTAAGAGAGTGGAAAGAGCCCAGACTATGAGTTCAAATCCAAGCTCTGTCATTTACAAAGTTGCATTGCTTTGGGCAAGTCACTTTATGTGTTGTTGTTTATGTTATATGTTGTTTATTGCCTTGTCCTTAAGATGAACTTTGCAGTCTTTTCTATTTCTAGTTCTACAACCCAACCTGGAAATGAACCCACATACTTTGATACCAGGTCCAATGCTCTTTCTGCTATGTCATGCTCCAAACCCTGCCTCTGCCACTGTGGGAACTTCCCTTTCAGTAAAATGTGGAGTTTGGACTTTATGAACTCTAAGATACCTTCTACACCTAACAATCTGTGAATGCCCATCACCCATCAGGAGTCAAATGGGACACTGCTATTTGTGTGCTTTCTGGTGTATATATATGGGGGCACGGGCAGTGTGTGGGGAGGATTAGAGAAATACATGGCCTATTTCTTATACCTCTTCCCTAGTAAAATGTGAGCTACTTCAGGCCAAAGATTGGTTTTCTTCTTATCTTTGCACCCCAGTCACAGCATAGATCCCACGACTGTGCTTTTGACTGACTTCACCACCCTAATTCAGCTGATTCTGAAATTTCCTTCTGAGCCTGGTGCCTTCTCACCAAGAGCATCCATCCACCATCATTCTGGGCACACTTCTGCCACTGGTAAGTTCCTTACAGAGATCTCCAATTTAGAGACAGGTCATCTCCTGGCAGTGCTCCTGACTCTGGACTTTGACACCATGCCCCAGCCCAAGAACCTTTTCACCCCCTCCTCCCTGTTCAGCTGCCTTTGATGTGTAGTCTTTCCTTATAGGAATGTAATCTCTTTGAGGACAAGGACTATCTTTCTTTTTGTTTGTATTTCTAGCTCCAGAACTTAGAACAGCCTGGCACATTGTCAACCCCAGATAAAAGCTTCTTGCCTTGTCTTACACATAGTAGGACCTTAAAATGTCTGTTGCATTGGATAGAGCAACTTGGGTTCTTATTGGTGATAGCACAGACAGCAGCCACACTGATCAGTGTTGTGCCTGTACTCTCACCAGTTTCAAAAGCACAGCAAAGCTTTGCTCTCAAACATCCCAGTCACCTTCCCGAAAGCAGATTCTGAGGATACTTTTCAGAGGATTTTTGGTTTATTTGATTTGGTGGTAGCGATTTTAGCTTTCTTTAGAAACAACCAACTGGGGAGCTGCTGAAGGCAAGGAGCTTTTGTGGCATCCTGCCCACAGAGGCTGGCCCTGGGTTTGGTCCTATGAAGAAAGAAAAGTGCCTATCTCAACTCAAAAGCGTTCTGTGGACTTTGGACTCGAGGCCTGTCTGGTTGTCAGCTTTTTGGGTGGGTTCTAAAGTACGTTAAAAAAACTCAGTGAATTTTATCTTCTGCCCAAAAGAAACAAAGCCAATGGAAAGTGATTTCGCCTCCTGCTGGCTTGGGGAGAGGCACGTGACCACGCCTGTGCAGAGGAGAGAGCCCCCTTGTCAGTCTGCTCATTTCATTCCATCCAATTCATCCCCAGAAACTTTCCAGCTGTGGTGGTGGCAGGCTCCAAGAAAATTCCTTGCACATGACAAGCAGAGTGAGGCTGCCTTGACCTGGGGGTTTCTGAAGCAGCAGGGGCACCCTCCCTCTCTCCCCTGTAGCTATAGAGAGCACCCTCTCCAAGACCCCTGTTTTGTGTCCTCCAGCTTAGGACCAAGAGAAGCAAACAGAGCCAGAAGCAAGGATACTCAAGGTGTTTGGTTGTTATTGCTGTTGTTTCGCTGATAAGTACATGGATTTTTTTTTTTAATGAATTTAAAAAGCAACCCTTAAGACATCTGAAACAACTGTATTTATACAAAAGCACGCCATTATAAGCCTAGCACTAGACATTGACCAACTTTGATTAACAAGCAATCAACCATTTTAAATACCTATTATTTGCTAGGGATCAAATAGGGTATAGAAAGACAAAATGAAACAGTTCCTGTCTTCAAAGAGCTTCCTCCTGGTAGAATCAGGAGGGGGAAGAACAAAAACAAAAAACACGTAAACCTATAAACAAATAGGAAGTATATACAAAGTAATTATGCAGTAACTAGGTGGTTTAGTGGATTGTGTACCAGGCCTGAAGTCTTAGACACTTATCAACTGTATAACTCTGGGCAAGCTACTCGACCTCTGTTTGCCTCAGTTTCCTCATTTGTAAGGCTGTGGTGAGGATTAAATGAGATAATAATTGTGAAGCACCAAGTGTCCAACATGTAGGAAGCACCATATAAAGGCTGACTATCATTATTAATGAAATGGTGAGGAGGCCCTCATAACATGGGAGGTCAGGAAAGAGCTCAAAGGGACATAGTGCTTTGAAAGGAGCAGAGGCTTCTAAGAAGCAGAGGTCAGGGGGGCAGCTAGGTGGCATAGTGGATAAAACACCGGCCCTGGATTCAGGAGTTCCTGAGTTCAAATCCAGCCTCAGACACTTGACACTTACTAGCTGTTTAACTGTGGACAAGTCACTTAACCTTCATTGCCTTGCCACAAAAAAAAAGAAAAGAAAATAAAAGAAAAAGAAATAATAAAAGAAAAACAACTTTTTGTAATAAATTGCAAAACCAAGCCAAACAAAATTTCTCAATTGCTGAATACAGAAATCTGCACTCTAATTTGATTACCTCTCTGTAATGGATAGCATGTTTATCATTAGTCTTCTGAAATCATGACTGGTCATTGTATCGATGAGAATTCTAACCATTTTCAAAGGTGTTTGTTTTAATAGTGTTGCTATCATATAAATTGTTCTGGTTCTGCTGGTTCATCCTTCATCAGTTTATAAAAGTCCTCAAAATCATTCATTTTTAAAATATTAATGTTATAAATTGATCTACTGGTTCTGCTTACTTCACTCTGTACCAGTTCACATAGGTCTTTCCATGTCTTTGTGAAATAATTTATTTCCTCATTTCTTACAGCACAACATTATAGTACTATCGTATAATACCATCATATTCATAAACTGCAACTTATTCAGTTATTCCTCAATTGATGGGCATCTTCATTGTCATTTTTCCACCAAAAAGAACTGTTATAAATATTTTTGTCTCATTCATAAGTGACCTTTTCCTCTTTGATCTCTTTTGGCTGTAGTCCTAGCAGTGCTCTAGCTGGGTCAAAAGAAATGAAATGTTTGGGGCAGCTAGGTGGCACAGTGAATAAAGCACCAGCCCTGGATTCAAGAGGACCTGAGTTGAAATCCAGCCTCAGACACTTGACACTTACTAGCTGTGTGACCCTGGGAAAGTCACTTAACCCTCATTGCCACACACACACACACACAAAAAAAAAAAATTAAATGAACTGTTTAGTAATTTGGGGGGCATAATTTCATATTGTTTTTCAGAATGGTTGTGCCTATTCACAGGTTCACCTCAATATACCTGTTTTCCCACAACCCCTCCTGCATTTATAATTTTTCTTTTTGCCATCTTTTCTACCATGATAAGTATGATATAGGTAGAATCTCTCTAATTAGTCTTTTTTTAAAGAAATATGGCTAAGATAGCCTGAGTTTCTTCCCTTAAAGACTGTCTGTTCATATCCTTAGACCATTTATCAATTGAGGAATGGCTTATTCTTAGAAATCTGAATCAATTCTTTATATACCTTGGAAATTAGATCTTAATCAGAGAAACTTACAGTGAAGATTTCCACCCAGTTAATTATTTCCCTTTTTATTTTAGCTTTATTAAATTTGTTGGTACAAAAACTTTTAAATTATATGTAATCAAAGTTATTCACTTTATATTCTGTGATATTCTCTATTCCTTGTTTGGTTATGAAGTTTTCTTCTATCTATAGATCTGATGGGTAATTTTTTCCATGTTTCCCTAATTTGTTCATGATGTGACCTTTTATATCTATTTATCTGTGACCTGTGTATATCTATACATACCCATTTGGAGCATATCTTTATATAAGATATTAGTTGTTAGTCTAAATCTAATTTCTTCCACATCGTTGTCCAAACTGCCTAGCAGTTTTTGTCAGATAGAGAGGCTTTATCCCAGTAGCTGAGATCTTGGTGTTTACTGACTGTGTCATAAATCTAATCTGGTCCTCTGACTAATCTCTATTTTTTAAGAATGCTCATTTGGCTGGAATATCGAATACATAAAAGGGAGCACTGAGAAATAAGTGCAGAAATAAGTGAGAACCCTGATGTGTAACAAAACCAACTTTTCCTATGGAAGGGATATTCACAGGGTACGTCTCAATTGTGACCAGATTGAAGTTGGAGATGGTAGCTCCTTTTTAGTTTTAGTTTTGGTGAAAGAGGGTATACCTTCAAAGTACCAGGTGGACCCAAACATTGCCTATCGGTGGGCCATAGAAACAGGAATGTCAGATCCCACTGGCCTGCTAGTCCATTATGTGCTAGATAACTAAACTAAATTTAAAAATAAAAATAAAAAACCAAACACTTGCTATAAATCTTAGGTGTGGAACATTCCAGAGTAAGATAGACCACTTTTTTTAAGGGAGGAAAGGCCAAAGCTGAAGACCCTAAAGATTTCTTCTGCTCCTTCTTAAGGTTTTCCCAATGATTTCACAACTCCTGAAATCCTTTCCAATCAGTGAATTGCAAATCAACAGGCAATTTAGTAAATTTATTCTAGGCCCCACCCACTTGGCTGGTCTGATTAAGGGAATGGCTATCTTGTCTCTTAACTTAATCCTACCCCTTCAATGGAGGGAGGGAGGAGGGGGAGGGAGGGGGCGGGACTTGTCTTAAGGATTTTTGCCTTCCCCCTCCCCCACAGACCTGAGCTACAGAAGAAATCAGACCATCCCCAAAGGGCACATTTTAAGGATGTACAAGAAACTTCTGTTCAATAAAGACCTAACAATTATAGCTTCTCTCTTCTTCCTATCAGGCACTCCCCCCAAATCTCACTTACTAGAGAACATAGTATGTAAACAAATCCCTTCCTGACTCTCCCCTCAATTGTTCCATCATGAAATGGGAGTAGGGGAAAGAAGAGGATGGGCCTGAATGATCCTTTTCAACTCCAAACTTGTATGAATCTAGGAGTTAATGAATGAATGAATGGATGAATGAATCCTACTTGATTGAAAATTTTTCCCGATAAATTAATCTAAAGCCTACTGTATGGATAATCATTCCCAAAACAGTAGGAAGCTCTTATTTAGGCAGTTAGATGGAGGGCCTAGAGTCATAAAACCCAGATTCAAATCAAGCCTGAGCCACTTACTAGCTGTGTAACTTTGGGCAAATCTCTTCACTTCTGTCTGCCTCAGTTTCCTCATCTGTAAAATGAGGATAATAATAGCATCTAACCTCCCAAGGGCATGAGGATTAAATAGGAAATTTTTTTAAAGCTCTTAGCACAGAGCCTTGTACACAGTAGTGCTACACAAATGTTATATTATTATTCTATCAGACACAGCTCAGTTCCAAGGAATCCCTTTGTAGGCCGTGACCTTAAAAGCTCTGAGCAAAGAATAACCAGGTTAGAACTGTTATTCTGGGATTATTAGAGGCATGCTAGGAACCTCTCTTGGACTCTTGACCCTTGAGGCCAGGGCTCCTTCTGCTTTCTGGGAAGGGGGTTCATAGATCATAGCATCAAAGCTGGAAGGAACCTCAGAGATCATTTAATCCAAACCCCTCATTTTACTGAGGAGAAGTCTAAGGCCTGCAGAGGTCAAGTGATTTGCCCACTGTAACCCCAGCAGTAAATTTAAGAGTCAAGATTTAAACTCAGCTTCTCTGAATGCAAAGCCAGTGCTCTGTTCTGCTGTGTCACTGGCAGCTGGTGGCATATTGGATAGAGCATTGGGCCTGCAATCTGGGAGACCTGAATTCAAATCCAACCTCAGATAAGCTAGCTGTGTAACACAGCGCAAGTCACTAAATTTCTCTGAGCCTCAGATGCCTCATCTGTAAAATGAGAGGGTTGGGCTCAGTGATACCTAAGGTCCCTTGTGATTCTAAATCTATGATCCAATAATCGGGTCCTAGAATAATATTGTCTGTTGCCAAGTGAGAGCGGGTGAAGGAGAGAATAAGAAAGAGGAAGAGTAGGGGAGAGACAGACAGACAGACAGACAGAGAAGGAATAGGAGAAAGGGGCAAGAGGGAAGATGGGAGAGAAAAAGAAAGGGAGGGAGGATGGAAAAGAGAGAAAGAATGAGAGAAAGGAAGGGAGGATGGGAGAGAGACAGAGAGAGAATGCCAAATAGTCAGACCTGGGTTGTACTTACATACTTCCTCCAAGGTCAGCCAGGCAGTAAGCCAAAAGTTAGCCCCAAGAGAAGCAAGCTCAGAGAGTAAAACTTTATAGTCCTATGGGAAAACTACATTCCCTCCCAAATTCCTACCACCCCTTGATTGTGTGTATTATTAGAAAAAGGGATCCCCTGATACAAACCAATAAAAGGAGCTCTGACTAATGGGGCAAAGCCCCAGGAGGTTGTAGACTTTGGATTTTGAAGGGAAAGGATTCACAGACCACTGTCCAATTTTAAGGCTTCTCCACATAAGCCCAATTCAACAACAAGGAGGAAGCATTACTGGTTCAGTGTCCACTCTGTCTCAGAGAATGTCTTCCAAGCCTGTCCATTGCCACACTCAACTGAATCTCACTTTTTTTGCCTTTTTTGTTCTAATACAGTCATTTTAAGCATTTGCTTTATTTTTTTACTCCTGTAGGTTTCAAATCCACAAAGTCCTCCTGGTTTTCAGTGAGCTCTGCCACTTACTGCCTGTGTGACCTTGGTCCTATTATCTAGCCTTTCTTGGCCTCAGTTTCCTCACATGGAAAATCAGGACATTAGGTTAGATGACCTATAAGGTCTCTTCTAGCTCAAGGTCTGTGATTCTTTTATTCCTTTGATACTGAAATGCCAGCATTAATCAGAAGGTGCTAAATCCATGTCAGAGGCTGATAAGGGCACACTGGGAGATAATTATCGTGTGAACAGATCCATCTTTTTAAGGCCATGAGTATAAAATGGTGCTTAGTGCATGTATGGAGGAATTGGTTGAATTTAGACTTACCAGCCTAAGATCCAGTCAATAAGACCTGGTTTCACATATTCGCTCTACTACTATGCATGTTTTACATCACATAAGAAAGTCACCATTGGGGTTCTTTTCCTTTTGTTTGTCAATCCAGGAAATGCATACCCATGTGACAATGAGGCAAAGTGGCTTCATCTCTCTGGGCCTCAGTGTCCCTCTCTGTAAAATGAGAAAAGTGGAATCCTTCCAACTCTAATCCTACTTTTTTTTTTTCACCACCAGAACAGAAACTATTTTCCTCAGGCATCCTATTTACTGACCTCTTTGTGGTGATTGACAAAGACGGTGTATCTGAGGAAAGATTCCTGACAACCACAGCCAAGGAAGTTATCTGTCAAGCTAGCTTTGGACTCTTTTTCTCAACCATTTGTACAAGTATATATAGCTGTCTAGAAATCACATTCTTGAAAAAAAAATCCATTTTATCTTAAACAAAACCTCTTTTCTCTCATCCTGGCTGGGAAGGCTGGTTGTTAAAGCCTAAGTAAGTTCCTGAAAGTCCCATTCACCTTGGGAAGAGAACCGAGTTCCCCTGGAGTTTCTGGTCTAGGGCTGAAGTGCTGGGCTGACTCCCAGAAGCCTGGCGTGGTTTTGTCTTGTGTCTTTCATCCAACACTTTCAGGTCAGGCCATCACTTATGTGCTTCAGGCCCATCAGGCAATGGCTGAGTTAAGAATCCAGAGTTCAAAGTGAACCGTAAACCTTCGTCTATCCGATAAATCATACAAATCACTTTACCAAAATAGAGCATCGGGGGAAAGGGGTTATCATGTTACCTCCAGTTTACATCTCTAATGACTGTAAGTTCTCAAATGTGTTCTGTCAAGAATATAAACATTGCTTTTATTGTAAAGGGGACAGATATTCCTGGTAGCTTACAGTATGGTTAGTGCTTAGCTTACAACATGGTTAACAGGGAACAGAAGAGGCAAAAGGTAACTTTTCCTGTTTCATGTTGGAATGTCTTTTTTTCCTTTCTTCTTAGTTGATGCCCTGTCAGCATGATTGTCAGCATTTAATTTATATTATATTTTTTACGTGCACACATATTGAAAACCTCGATCTCTCAATCAAAATTGTCATCCCAATTAGAAAAACAATCCCCCACCTTCTGAGTCCCAAATTGGATTGCAAGCCATGTGTCTATCCACAGCCCTCCTCACCCCCAAATGAAACATAATTTAACACTAGATTTAAACCACAATTGGAGCATAACCATCAGCAAATTGTGACATTTTGACACTGGCTCCATGCACTGCTGGGTAAATCACTTAGGCCTGGGTAAGCTAGTTGCTTATCAAATGCATATAAATCAGTGGGGTTTTGTTTCTAATGCAGGGACTAAGAACCCAAGGCTCCATCCTGCTCTCAGATCCTTGCTGCAAATCTTTGAAATGGGAGGTTATTTATGTGATTCCAGTTGAAGGGCTTGGTCTGCAGGTATCTGCTGTCCTCTATAAACTTCCCTTCTCCCAATCTGTCTCTGTCCCGTGCCTGAAGTGGCAGTTTGCTTAAAGGGGAGAGTGCAGGGAGGGGTGGGGGGAGGCCGGGAACCCATAAATCCCTCCTTCCCCTGTTGTTCTCTCACTTAAGCGAGAGCAGGAGACAGGGTAGGCAGGGGAAACTCCTCCCAGTCTCCTTCTAGGATAATTTACGCTCTTGGGGCAACCCCATGCTGGGGCAGCTCCCGGAGCTTGCTTGCTCGGGTGCTTCAGCTCCCTCCATGACCCAGTCTTGTTGGGGGATGGGGGAGGTGACACGTTTGAGACATTTCCTATAGACTTGGGGGTCTATATTAATGGCTCGTATTCATCCACAGCCATTGCTCTTTCTTGTTTCTAGAGCAGCATGGGCCCAAGTTGGTGTTCCCCTTGAACCTTATTCTTCTTCCATTTCGTGATCACCCCCCTCCTTCTCATAATTTATTACTGCACTGAAGAGAATTATGCCTCTTTATTCTTCACTTGGCTCTTTTGAGGGGTATATTGCCAGATGGCTCCAGAGAGTAATGAGGCCTTTGCCAAAAGGTCATTGGATTGATTCAGATATGGGTCAGAAGTAACTGTGTGATGGTGTGTGCCCAGGCCCAGACCCAGAATCAGGAAGAGGTCAGAGACCTCATAGGTCAGAACCCCCATAAGCCAGGGGCCTTTCTCCCCAAGGGCAGGGCCTTACTCTGCTTCTCAAGAATCTTCTGCCCCTTTCCAACAACTAGCAGAAGACTGAGTATATCATAGGTGTTTGTTAATAGATGCAGGCTGAAATTCTGATTAAATTATTATATCTTATATAGTATCTGCCCAGTAGAGATTTAGAAAATCAGGTCTGAGCAAAGGAACCATTCCACATCTTAGGAAGGGAGTGAGCTTTGAATAGCTCAATTGCCTATGAAGAGGACAATTAAGACAATGGATTTGCCCCATGGCACAGATTCTGCCTAAGAACCAACAAAAATCTGAAAGTATAATTGGGATGAGAATCATAAATTGACCTCTTATCATGGAAGCCACCTCTAAACCAAGAAAGATTGCTAAAGAGGAGAGGCTAGACCTCTCCTACCTCCTTCCTAGAGGTAATAAACTTCACAATGCAGGTTTTAAGGAAGTCAAAGAGGAGAAGCTTTTATCAAATCTAGGTTCATTTTTCCTTGATAAAAAGGACACTGAGGGGCAGCTAGGTGGTGAAGTAGATAAAGCACAGACCTTGGATTCAGGAGTACCTGAGTTCAAATCTGGCCTCAGACATTTGACACTTACTAGCTGTGTGGCCCTGGGCAAGTCACTTAGCCCTCATTGCCCTGCAAAAAAAAGAAGAAGAAAAAGGACACTGAAAGGAATACTATAACATCCAGTCAAGCCAGAGATTAGAGGTGGTAAAGATTATAACTGCCAATTGAAGAATGAATCCAAGAAGTCCAATTGATTGGACAGCCAAGCAGAGACACTATAGCTTGGGAAGAGCCCAGTGGCTGAGCAATCTGACATGCCAGAGCTGGCAGCAGCTGGCAGTGACCTATCCTGACCAGTCCGGTCCAGCAGCAGGATGACCAATGAACCAGCACCTGGCTTGGTATTGGGTTAGACCAATTGGGCGACAGAGCTCAATGAGGAGCCAGTCAACAGCCAAGCAACTTGCTTGACCTAGGCTAGAAACAGTCAACTATGCAGTCAAGATACTTCTTCCTTCTAGGAGAAAGCCCAGCTGAGCCACCCATCCAACAAATATGCCATGTCCTGTGAGAAACAGGTAGAGTGGAAGAACAATTCATCCCACCACCAACTCATCATCCCACCCAACAGTGAACTAACTACTTGGGGGCTCTCTCTAGAGAGAAAGGACATTGAGAGCTTAAAACTCCAGTTGTGTTCCCTACTCATGTGCTTCACTACCATTAAATTTTAAATTTGTGCCCAACGTTTCCATAACAGATTTCATGTACATTTGTAGGAGAGTGTACTCAAGATTTGGAAAGACATTAGTCAATTAATCAACAAACATTTATTAAGCACCTACTATGTGACAGGCATTGTGCTAAGTGCTGGATATGTTTTGTAACTACTGTTCTTGGTATGTCATTTGAGCAAATGCCTTTTGCTAAAAACTACTGGCTCAGTTAATAGGAAATACACCAGTTGAGGCTCATGGGCTACTGTGTTGGGAGAGTGGCTACCCACAGGGTTACCTCTAGAACTCTGGTAGCAGCCTCGCCTCTGGGAACCTTAACTTTGAACCCAGAGGGAATGCTACATATAGGAGCATAAGAAATAAAACAGGAGCTCAGAGGCCAACTAGTCAAATCCTTTCATTTTACAGGTAAGGATGCTGAAGATCAGAGCTAGAGTGGCTTATTCATGTTCATAGAAGTAGTAAGTGTCAGAACTGGGATTTTAATCCATGTCTAATGACTCCAAGTTCATTACTCTGTCCACTGAACAAACTACTCCTGCTAGCTAGGCTTAAAATGAAAGGTTCCTATGAATAAGTCTTGTCAGTCTGTGTTCCAGTAGAACATTCCTTAAATTCCTTAAATTTCATTCATGTCAACAAATTATGAAAATGCCAAGGGAAGAGTCTTAGACTAAGCCCTGAGGATTCAGAGGAGAATATGACATAGCCCCTTCCCTCAAGAAGTTTATAATCTAGTAGTCGGGGGGGGGGGGGGGGGAACAAACAAACCATGACTCCAGAGTCAGAATTTGTGAGTTCCAAACCAACCTCTGATGTTTGCTGTTTAAATGACCTTGGACAAGTCTTTTAACGTTCCTAGGCCTCAGTTTCCTCATCTCTAGAAAGAGAGGTTGGCCTCTGAGGTCAGTTCCAGGTCTAAATCTATGATCTTGGTAAGGGAGACATGTCATGCATGAGATAACTATATTGCAGGGGATATGTGGGGGGTATGGGGGTGGGGACAGAGTGAGGATACAGAGGAAGGAGAGCTCTCCAGCACACATAGTAGAGCTTTAATAAATATTCATGAAATGAATAAGAGATCACTTTTGCTGGGAGGATCAGGGAAGACTACAAACTTCCCCTAATGGAGTCATTTTGACTCCCCTATCCTAGGTGGTGAAAAAGATGTCATTTACCAATAAAAGAGCTGTCTCTCTTTGATGTGATATAAAGCAAGCTAAGGTTGTTGCTTCTCTGGCCAACCTCTCTGCTATTGCCTGTAGGAAAATAAATAGGGAGTCACTAGGGGAAAAGCTTTAATCCACCCCCACCCCCACCTCTATCAGCATTCCTCCCCTTACAGACATGTGCTGCACATCTCTTTGCCCCTCCCCTTTCCCCATTTTAGGGAGTGCTATTCCTGGGATGGGATCTGCCAAGCCTTCTGAATTCACCAGAGAGGCCCCCGAGGGATGGATGTGTGGTCAGAAAGGAGCTGCAGACACAGATCCAGAAAGACAAGCCACTCACATGGACCGCAGTTGAAGGAATCTCAGCTGGGCTAGCCCTGTCCACAGGCAGATGCCCAGGCACAAACCATCAGCATGAACAGGACAAACCATAGCACAGAGTTCCTGGCTCTGCCTGATTTACTTATTGCCACACACAGGCACATGCGCTCTCTCTCTCTCTCTCTCTCTCTCTCTCTCTCTCTCTCTCTCTCTCTCTCTCTCACACACACACACACACACACACACACACACACACACACCTGCCAACATTTTTATCAGCTACATAGTTCCTTCCATAGGGGCAGCATTGGGCTGCACGAGGAAGTTTTATAACAGCTTGGAATGCCAACTCCTTCTTTCTCATCACTGCCTTCTCATCTTCTCCATTCCAACCTCCTCCTCTACAACTCTACCTCTACTTCTACCGCACCACCCTCATATTCCAAGTTTGCTTTACACTTCTGTAGCATCTGAACCTTAGAAATATGTGGTTTTCTGATGAGGAAAGTTTTTTTTTTTCCTCTAGTGATTAAAACAATAGCATTACTGACCACCTCTTCCCTGTCCCTGGCATCTTCCCTACTGGAAATGGTATGATCATATAGAATCAATTATTCAATTCATCCATCAGTCAAGCAGTATATACTGGGTGACCAGCCTTGTGCTAAGGGTTCTGTCCTCCAGAAGCTAGTTCAGTGGGAAGTTGGGATTTGGGGTTTACTTTTTGTTTTTGTATCTTCAATGCCTTGCATAGTGCCTGGTACCTTACAGATAATAAATACTTGCTGACTGTCTATCAGTGGGAAACACACCAACTGGGTCTCCTGGGTTGCAGTATTAGGAAGATAACCACTCATAGGGATTGCAGGTGGGGAACAGAGCCAGGCTAGGATTTTACTGGCATCGAAAACCCCAAGAAAGACAATGCCCTCCACCACTGGAGATGGGAGCCAGTCTGAGGTGGCAGAATCACTATATGTCAAAGGCCAGACTTGGACTGAGGTTTTTCTGACTGAAACCGGCTCTCTTATTCATTATGCCACACTGCTTTGGTTAAGTGACTGGATTTAAATAGACAAAATTTAAGGCTGAAAAGGGAAAACTCCTGCTTCAAGCCAGAATCATAACTAAGGCAGAATAAGCAGTTTGTCCCAAGATGCTGAGTTCAGAAGGTCTTGGATTTAGAAGGCATTGATAAAACTTGTAGCTATTTAACAGCACAGAAAGAAGAGAATTCAACACCTAATTAGCTAGAGACAACATGGCACAGCAAACAGAACTTTGACCTTGCCATCAGGAAGAAGGGAGTTCAAATTCTACCTCTTATGTATATCAGTTCTCTCATTCACTTCTCAGTGCCCCCAAGAAATTCTCTAAGACTCTAAGTTGCAGGGCATTTATTGATTTGCTTTGGCAGACAGTCATTCACTGGGAGTTCCATATAGCAATGAAATCACAATTCTAATTCTTGTGTTTTATTTTTTAATTTTATTTTTAATTTATAGAATAAAACAAGCATTTCCATAACATAGTATAATAAAAAGATGATTGTACATGAAACTGCAACTCTACTATGCATACTTTGCTATTCCTTTCAAATATCCAACAAAATTATCATGTCAATTTTGAATTAATTATAAAGGATATATGAAGAAAGATGCTATCTACATCCAGGAAAAGACTGATAAGCAGAAGTATGTGTAGAATAATATTACATATATGTATGTATTTGTGCCTAACGGTACCCATCTCTGGGGGAAAGGGTATAGAAAAGGGAAAAAAAGATCTAATTCTCCTGCCTTGCCCTGCCCACCCCATCCCACTCCCAACTGAGGACTGCTTTGTGCCAATGTACCTTAGACATTATGCTGCCAATGTACCTTGGGGATGATATATGGTACTTGCCATGAATGCAAAAATTCCTAGTCATGACCCTGATATGAGGGGAAGGGTAGATGTGGCCAAAAAGGCCCCAGGATATCCAATTTGTAGAAGAAAAAACACAGAGAAAGAACTGACACCAGGATGACTGAAGCCTCAACATTAAGAGGGAAAAGTCTGGTGCCTAGAAATGGCAATAGTTCCCCTGATTTCTTCTCTGTTTAACAAGTTAGTGGGAAGTCACTGAAAGAGAAGAAAAATAGGCCCAAATTCTTCCTTTCAGCTTTAATCTTCCTCCTCCTGCCCATTGGCTAGCTTTCCATTCAACTTCAAAGAGTTCCTACTCCATCATTTCCCTCTCCCAACCAAGGAGAAGGTGGGGTGAGAGGGCCCTGGAGGGAGAGATTTCCAGAAAGAATTTTATCAGTTTTATTTACGAACATATGGGTGCCTATTTCCTTACACTGAGGCTGACATAACTGCCAATTATCAGTAATGATAATTCAGTGGGAAGTGTCCCGGACAATGTGGTTAGTGTCAAAGTACTGTCCAGATGCTTGTTTCTGGCCTGCTCCTCTGTTTCTTTCCCTTAAGAATAAAGGGGTGAAACGTTGACTTTTCCATCACATCTGACAAGTTAGTAAAATAATTACATCATTTTGGAAACTGGAAGGAGTGAAAGGAAAGGGAGGAAAAACAGAGAAACTTCAGTGTGTTTTCAACCTTTCCTTCACAGCATTATGACTCTTACTGGCAATTTCTTATAAAAGACGCTGGACCAAAAAGATATCGTATTCACAATTTCTTTTTTTAGACAATTTTCTTTTTTATTGTGAAATTAGTAGTCATTAACAAACATAGATGCTCCAAAATGCAAAGAACAGAGAATAAGAAAATGTGAATTTCTGCTATTTAGTTTATGTATATGTATACATATACATATTTACACATAGTTTAACAAAAAAAAAAAAGACAGTTGCTTCATTTATGACTCCTTCCACTCATCATTGTTAATTCCCTGAATTAAAAAAAAAATATTTTACCAAGGTCCTTTTTTTCCTTCCTTTCTTTTTTTTCCCTAGATCTCTCACCAGGAGCCCTGTAAAATCCCATGGAGGATGGGTATAAGAGGAAAACCATGAGGCCAACTGGAGGGGACAAAGGACCGAGCTAGCTATCTTTCTCTGGGTATTTAATTCTTAGAGATTATGACTCTTCACCCATAAATGAAGGGGTTGTACTGAAATTGTGTGAATCCATATACTAACATCTGTCAAAATGCTTTGGAAAGTGTAAACTCTTTTGCATGTAAGGCATGACTCTTACCAAGGGAGAAAAAGTTAATCATCTCTGAATATTCTCCAACCTGACCCTCCCTGCCAGGCCCACCTAATTCAAAATATTGGAACCCCCTGCTCAAGACCCACCTCTTTCTTGCCATCTTCTTTGCTGGGAAGGCGTCTTAGGGAAATGGAATGGATGCTGGATTAGAGTCAGAAGACCTGGCTGTGACAGCTGGCTCTGATACCTGCTAGCTGTGTAACCTTGTGAAAAGCACTGAACTCTCTGGGCTTCACTTTCATCATCTATAATGTGAGGAAATTGGTGCTTGCTCTGCCTACCATGAAAGATTATTATGAAGTAAGTGCTTATAAGCGTTTGTAAACCTTACAGTGCTATGGAAATAGTGGCTAGAACACAGGACTTGGAATCTGGAGGGTGAGAGTTAGAATTTTGCTGATGGCACTTGTGACCATGGGAAAGTCCCTTAATGAGTTTATTTGTAAAATAGGTAGCTATGGTACATACCTCACATTTGTGCGACCCAAGTGATAGGTCCAAGTAAGTAAAACCCTTTACAAACCTTAAAGTATAATGCAAATATCAATTATTATAATTATCCAGCAAAATGTTCTCAGAAGTTGTTATTTGTCCTTCATTCTGGAAGAGGGCCATGACATCAGGAGGTGATGTCATGACTTGCACTGAATTGAATTTAAATGAGGGAGGAATATGCAAGGTCACCAACCTCACTCTCTTCTCCAGAGCCATCTGGGTCCAGTGGCAAGATCTACATCATGACAACTGGAGATGGTCCTGGATGTTTAAGGCAATTGAGGTTGTGAGTTGTCCAGGGTCACACAGCTAATAAGTGTCTGAGGTGAGATTTGAACTCAAGTCCTCTTGACTCTAAAGCCAGCACTCTATCCACTGTACCACCTAACTGGCCCCCAGTAAAATGTAACTTCCTTGAGGACAGAGACTGTTTTATTGTTGTTGAGTTTTTGTTGGTGGCAAGTTTTTCCTATGTCTGATACCTTACACATAGTAGGTACTTAATAAATCCTTATTGCATTGTACTGAATTTGGGGTCATTGTATTAAAAGTATTTAACCCCCATTCATTTCTCCCTTTTCTGTTTTCTCATAGACGACACCCTACTCTTCAGACATCACTGATCACACACAGCCCTGGCTGGTTCTCTAATTATTACTTGAGTGTGAGTCTGTCTCCCAACCTCCCTATCTCTTAATTTTCCCTACAATACTTAACACAGGAGTTGCCCAGTAAAAATCCGTTGAGATATTGATTGAGTCTCATTTTCTGATCCTCAGACACTACTATTGCTTTATTGTTGGAGTGTTGTATCTCAGTGGATATGTGGATGACAGAGGAGCTATGGTATAGTGCCTGAGTTCAAATCAGACTTCATTCTTTGATAACATCTGCCTTAACAAGTTTGTTGCAAGATCCAAATGAGGTAGCATATATGTAAAGCACTTTGCAAACCTTAATTAAGAACTACATAAATGTGTGCTACTAGCTATTATTCTTACTATCTCAGTGGCCTTGGGCAACTTGCTTCCCCTCTTGGCTTCCTTAGGGGGTTGGAGTAGATCTGTAAGTTTCCTCCCAGCTCCACCATTCTATGATCTCATGTTTCCTCTTTGAAAGGACATGTGATTATTTCCAATGTTTCCCAGCTATAAACTCAGAAACTAGGGGGGGAAGGGGAGAATGAGGATAGAATTGACCTTGGGTCAGCTACCTGCCTGAATAGAGGGAGGGTGTTGGGCAAGGACAGGGATTTGCTGCTGCTCACATTAAATAATAAAGTCCAGAGGGTTTATTCTGAGAGTATCACTTACTGAGAGTTCTGTGATATCTCACTGCATTAAATAATAGCCACAATGGAAAGGGGACTGGATTATTTGAAGGAAGGTGCTGTTAGGCTTTTAAATGCAAGACAATAGTGACATACAATCAGAATATAGCCTTACCAACAGTAACAGTTTTCTCAATATGATTTCAATACCCTTCTCTATCCAAAGTCTAATCAGTGACTAGGTAGTATTGGTGTAGGAGAAACAGTATAGGATGTTGAGTCAGGAAAACTGGGCTCAAATCTCAACCCTGACACTTATTAGCTGTTTGATCTCAGACAAATTACTTCCCTTCTTGGGGCCTCAATTTCCTCATCTGTAAAATGAGGAGGTTGGACTAATTGATCTGTAAGTTCTTTTTTCAGCTCTAAAAATCCTCTAATCTTTAACATGTTGTCTAGTCTCTAATACCTCCAGTGACGAGGAACTCACTACCTTGCAAGACAGTACGTTCCACTGTTAGATCTCTTTGGTTTGTTAAAAGGTCTTTTTGTTGAACTAAAAACAGCTTCCTTAGAATTTCTACCAGCTGGTCTTAGTCCTGTCCTTTGACCTTTTAGGCTACACCCAATAAATTTAATCCCTTTGATACATGTCAATCCTTTAAATATTTGAGAACAGCTACTGTTATTGTTTATCCTTCATTCCCAAAAAGGACCATGACATCAGGGTGATGTCATGACTTACACTAAACTGGATTTAAGTAAGGGAGGGCTATGCAAGGTCGACAACCTCACTCTCTCCTCCAGTCATCTGGGTCCAGTGGCAAGATCTATATTAGGATGACTGGAGATGGCCCTGGATGTTTAAGGCATTTGGGGTTAAGTGACTTGCCAGGGTCACAGAGCTAGTTAAGTATAAGATTTGAACTCAAGTCCTCTTGACTCCAGAGCCAGTGTTCTACCCACTTTGCCACCTCACTGCCCTTTAAAACAGCTTCCATGGCCCTCCTAAATCTCTTCTCCCAGCATTTCTTGGAAACACTATAATCTGTCAATTCTCATCTGAAGATATGGTGGCCAAAAAAATTCAAAGCATCTCTTTTTTGGATAGCAAAGAACTGGAACTGAAGTAATTTTCTTCTGTTGGCCAGTGACTAAGTAAATTGTGTTATATGAATATAAAATAATATTATTGTGTTGTAAGAAAATATTAACATAGATCATTAAGCATATTTTAAAATGCATAAGAGGGAACAGAAAGTTGAGAGTGAAATACAGGCAACAAGTAGAGCTTTGACAATAACATTTAATTTCTTACATTTCCCCCCCCAAAAAAAGCAAGCTATATAATATTCTCCATTTCATATAAAATCATCTTCTTATATTCTACTTTATAAGTAGAAATGTTCTCTCTTTGGGTAGGATTCATTAAATTCATTTTTTTAAATTTTTAAATGAAAAAATAATGAAAATGAAAATTTTAGAAAACCATAGGAAGGCTTGCATACAGAGTGTACACTTGATAACAGAGTGAAATAAAGAGACTTGGAGAATAACATACACAATAAACACAACACACACACACACATGCACACATATACACATACACATATGAACACTTTGTAATTATAAACCAAGTTTGGCCCTAGAGAAGAGCTGAAAAATGAACCTTCTCCTTTCTTTACAAAGGTGGGAGATAATGGGTGTGTTTTATTATATATAGTATGAGACTTTGTTAAAGTGTTGGTTATTTTTGCCAAACTGCTTTTTTTCTCTTTTCAAAATTCTTTGTTATAGAAAAGCCTTACTTGGTAGTTGAAGAGAAAGGATATATTTGAAAATAAAGGTGATATAAAAACACAATACTACAATTATTGAAATAATAGCCAGCACAAAGTGTAATTTTCCACATGTAACCTCCTCAACCCTATGGGTCTCAGTTGGCTCATCTGTAAAATGAGAATGATCATTCTTGTCCTATTTACTTCATTGAGTTGTTCTGAGGACCAAATTATATAATAATGTAGATAAAGTTCTTTAAAATTCATCAAGTATTACATGAATACAATTATTTAATTTATTTCAAATCATAATTACAATCCAGCACACTTTTAAATTTCTTAACAAAATCAAGAAGTCAAGCAAAATTAATTATGGCCAATGAGGGCTCAGTCCTTGGAACATTCACAAATTTTCCAGTCCTGAGCATGCTTATATGTTACCTTCCTAGTTCCAATCCAACATGTAGAACTTTGGGGATCTGGTTTCCAGACATGAGTGACTGAGGTGTTGGTACAATGTGATGACAAAAAGTCTTTTAATTGGCTTTGAAGCCAGAAGAACCAATGATTCAAGAGATACTAAACTGGAATAGAGTTTGAATACTAAAGTCTCTTTTCCTTCCCCACAGCTAAAGAGGTAGAACTCTTGTGAGTTGATAGGTCAGAGACCAGCAGCAAATTGCATTTCCTTATCCAGCTAACATCTTTCTGTGAACACATGGCAACTCCATTTCTTTTCTGTTTGTTTTTTTCACTGGTTTTAGGCAAGCAAGTTTTCTACGTTTTGAACTTTGAAAGGCCAAAGAGCCATCAGAGGTCCTATCTGCAACCAGAACTGGTAACAAAGTCCACTTGTTGGCCACATTTAACAGCGAAGGAAGTAGCTGCAGAGAGATGTAGGAAAGTGGTTATTTGAGTATATGGACTACTTCAGGGATCATGACTGTTCATGATGAAGAGAAATTTTAAGTAGACTCTAGAAAGATATGAATACACAGAGTCCAGCAGGAAACAATACCAAAGGGGAATTTCCTGAGGACTTCACAAAGAGAGAGTGAAATTCCTAGGGCCAGGAGTTTTCAGGTATCTGCTGGTCCCATGTGATGTGTACCTGCATGTTTGACTACCTTCATACTTTAAGTTTGAGCCCACCTTCCCCAGGGATCCTACATGTACAAAGAGAAAATGTCACCTGGAATGGGGGAGAGGGAGACATTGTGTTTTTTAATCTCCTACTCTTGGTATAGTTTCCAAGTCAGTTCCTTTTCTAAAAGCATACTAAGTTTTACTGATTGTGTAATAATGGAGACTTCATTGGATGGGGGTTTAAGAACTACAATGTTAGAAAACCCAGTCCTTCAAGGTTACCTCTAGAACCCTGAGGAGATTAGTAGAAAACTGTCTTCCTCAGGATACAGCCTGCCAGTTCAAGGAGAGCAGGGTTGGAAAAGTGAGCCCAGAGGGGGTGAGACATGAACAACATTGTTTAGGTTCTATATCAAGTATTTTTTCTCCCTTATAATTTCCATTTACTTGTAATCTTCCTGTATCTTACCTACCACTAAGTAGCAGAAAGGGCTAACATGAAACTCATAAATAAGGCGTGAGATGCATCTGAGCTGGACTCTATAAAGCAACTGTTTTAAAGAAGAATCAGTTTTGTGGAAATTTATTTTGATTTGGGGACCCTACCTTTAGGCTGAGATTGGAAAGCCTTAGGCCCTCAGGGTCTCTCCCCGTCCTCCTCAGCTTCAGCTGAGTGAAAAAGCCCCGTGGGCTATACAAGACGCCAGGTCAGACAGCTGGGGGGGAAAAAAAAGCCCCCAGCTCCCTCTGATCTGAACAGATCCCGGATAGCCTGTGCTGAGGCACGCACCCCCCCCCCCACCAGCCGCAGCTCTGGCTGGTGGATTAGCTTGGTCTGTGGGGGCGAAGGAAGCCCCGAGATTTGAGTGGAGAGAAGAAAAGGTATATATAGACCTGGGAGATGGACTAGGGGGAGAACGGCTGACTAAAAAGAAAAGGAAGGAGACTAGAGGGAGACAGACTAGATAAAGAAGGACAGACCAGAGGACGGACTGAGGATGGACTAGATAGACAAGACTCAGGGGTTCGGGCGGACAAGAAGAGGTCAAGAGGCGGCTGAGGAGACGGCAAAGATTGGAGACTAGAGACGGGGCTACAAGGACACAGAAGACGAAAAGGACTAGGAGCAAAAGAGAGGCCGAAGGGCAAACTGACAGAGCAGACAGACAGGAGGTTACAGGCCTTAATACAAACCAGGGAAAGTGTAACATGCCCTGAGGCCGGAGGCGGCTAAGGCCCTTATTGTATTCAAGAAGTTCCAAGCTCAGCAGGTGCGAAAGAGCCGCAGTGGAAAGAGACCGCAGAAAAGCAGTCAGGTTGTACTTTATTTCCCTATATTCCTAATTTGAAATAGTATCTCATAAATAAACTCTGCTTTGATTATTTAGTTAAGAGGCTTCTTAATATTTTGCTTATTAACTTGGGAATGGAGCAGTATGGTGGAACTTTATAAACGGCCCACATTAAATTAACAGCAGTCAGATAGCCAAACAGTCAAAAGTCCCAGTTTAGTCCTCCAGTCAGCTTTAGTCCCCCCCAAATTAAGTTAGTCATTTAAAAATATTTCAACAGTTTGCTAGTGCCTATGGGATAAATTGATCAGAAAAAGGCAAACATTTAGGCAGAAGGGACAGGGATTTTGCATGGAAGTCACTTTTCTGACTATTCCTTGAATGTCTCATGATGGAGTGAAAGTGACCCTCGATTTTCAAAAGTTATGCCAATGGAGTACAATCTCTATCAGGTCCAGCTAATCAGAAGACTTTGAGCAGGAGGTTTCAAGACTTTGAGTAGGTTGTATGTGTCTGTACTCCAAGGAATGGAGCAAAAAGTCTTATCCCTCAAAAGTTAATGACCTAGACAATGGATTTTTTTTTATATGATAGCAACTCATGCAACACTGAAAAGAGCTCAGGATTTATAGTTAGAAGACTGCTTTATGGGGCAGCTAGGTGGTGCAGTGGATAGAGCACCAGCTCTGGAGTCAGGAGTATCTGAGTTCAAATCTGGCCTCAGACACTTAACACTTACTAGCTGTGTGACCCTGGGCAAGTCACTTAACCCCAATTGCCTCACTAAAAAAAAAAAAGAAGAAGAAGACTGCTTTATAACCTTGGGTAAGTCACTGCACCCGTTTGGGCCTCAGTTTCTTTCATTGTAAAAATGAGGGGATTGGACTCAATGAACTCTAAGATCCCTTCGGACTCTAAATGTATGATCCTATGAAGACTATCTACCAACATATGAAGAAGTAATGATGATGGGGGTGGGGAGAAAAACAGCAGCACTCACATCCATGAAAGCATGGATCTTTTGAAGTATTGGAGAGGGTTTTTTTCTTGACTAGATAGAGTGAACAACATTTACCAGAGCTAAAGAGGCTGGGAGGGAGTGTGGTCTGAGTGAACTGCAGAGAGCAAGGTTCCCCCGTAATTTTTAAGTACCAGCCTGCCTGGGGAGTAGTTTTGGATCTCATTTTTAAAAAAATAAAGGACTGTAATTTCATGAGATGACATATGGTTTGCATTTTTAATCTGCTCTGGCAAGGAGGGAGAACCATTGCTATAGAAGACCCAGTAACCAAGCAGATTTAGTTCAAGGTTAGTCTCAAGAAGGCTTATCTGATCTTGGACAGTAATTTATCACACACAACCCATCATTAGTGTCAAGCTGTTTTATTACCCACCGACTTAACGCTGTTTTACTAAGAGTCAAGTGTGATGTCACTCACGTTGGAGTAATTCACAGCTAATTGATTTGGGGTAGGAGTCTAGGCTTTCTTTTCGGGTTGGAGATGTTAGAAACTCTACTTATTTTCTCTCGAAGGCTAAAAAGATAATATTAAGGGCTTAGACAAGACAGAGCCCACTCCCTTCTTGATCCCTTCTTTCCAAATGATGAAAAATTCCTCGTGGTTCTTTTAGCTATACTCATAACATAAATATCAATCTTTTTCTTTTCTTTTTCCCCTCCATTTATTTTCCCCTCTCTGTTTCTCTTCTCTCTCCATTCCTTCTTTGTCTCTTCCTGTTGTTCCTTTCTCATACCTTCTCTATTTCTCTCTCTCCTCTTCTCTTTCTCTTCCCTTTTTCCTGTTTTCCTTTTTTCTCCCCTTTCTTCTTTCTCTGCTTCCCCTTCTCTCTCTCCCCTCTGTTCTGCTTTTTTCTGTGGTTGTCCCCTCTTCTTTCTCCCTCCCTCTCTCCTTCTCCCCCTTCTATGCATCTCTCCCTCTCTGTCATTGATGTTTGTTTCCATCTCTCCTCTCATTTCTCTGATTCTTTATCCCCTCACACACACACACACACACACACACACACACACATATTCTCTGCTTTGCTCTCTCCCTTCCACTTCTCTGCCTCTCTCTCGAATGCTATGCATGTCTCTATCTTTCTCTACATTGCTGCCTTTCTGTGTTTCTCTGTTCTTTTCTCTGTGTGTCTCTGTCTCTCTCTTTTTCTCTCAGGGAATGCTGTGCACTGAAATTACTCACAGGCCCTAGGAGACAAGCCATAAATCTTCCTCCACATGTGACAGGAAATTTGTTAATGCTCCAGTCATGTAGCACACTTCTGCAAATTGGGAAGATAAAATCCAATGTCGACTATGATTACTTACTCCCCCAAAACAAACTTGCCTTGATTCGCTCCTGAAAAACACTTTTAAAAAGAGAATTGGACGATCTGGCCCCAGATTTCTTGCCATTTGTAATTCTGTAGAGAGTGACGGAGGGCCTTTGAAAATAGATTTAGTTACAAGAAATGCTTCAGCTGCATTTGGAACTTTGTTTTCATTTCCAGTTTTCCTTTTCTCTTGCGCCAATTCTATGCAATGGCTGGGTCATCCATAGTGCAGCCTGGGTTTATGAGAGGATGCATTTCCCATTTGTGAGCACTTGCTGTCTCTTCTAATGAAATCCCTTTGCTGACTACTTGTTATCTCCTAGGCTGGGCTAAACTGGGCTAAACTGGAATAGGATGATCAAGGCAGGGCTTGCCTGGACTGTTCTGGGCTTGGATGGTTGGTTGGTATAGGATGATCCATGCTGGACTGAACTAGGCTAGGCTGAGGTAAATTGATTTGGGCTGGGTTGAACTAGGCTGTGCTTGATTGAATGGACCGGGGCTGTAATAGACTGGACTAGAATGGAAGGACCTAAACTGGATTGGTCTGGACTGAACTTTGTTGAATTGGGCCGGGTTATATTGAAATGGGCCAGGGTATACAAACTGCCCTGGCAATGAATTAATTGGATTAGGATTACCAAAACTCACCTGGGCTAGGTTGGGTTTAACTGAATTGAGCTATACTGAGCTAATCTGGGCTGGAAGAGATGAATTGGGATGGAATAAATGACTGGACTGGGCTGGGTTGGACTAAGCTGATCAAAGCTAGACTGAAATGCTAGGTGGTGCAGTGGATAGAATGCCAGGCCTAGAGTCAGGAAAACCTGAGTTCAAATCAAGCCTCAGACACTTAGTAGTTCTGTGATCCCAGGCAAGTCACTTAACTCTGCCTCAGTTTTCTCATCTGTAAAATGACCTGGTAAAGGAAATGAAAAACCACTTTAGTATTTTTGCCAAGAAAACCCCAAATGGAGACACAAAGAGTCAAACACAACCGAAATGACTGAACAACAATAACAAAAGATGAGGCTGGGCAGGGCTTCAGAACACAATGATCTAGTCTGTCCTCAGATAGGATCTTACACTAGGTTGGCCTGGAATAGCCTGGGATAATCTGGAATAGGTTGAACAGGGCTGGCCAGAATTGGGTTAGGATGGATTGGGCTAGGCTGAGTCAGATTCATCTGGACAGAGCTGAAGCGGACTTGACTAAGATGTATTGGACTCCCTGGACCCAGAGAGCTCAAACAATGTGACAAAGACACCAGGTGGCTTCTGATGAAGAGTTATGTTTGGAATGTATGAAATGGACTGCCTTTAGAAATTCACTTTTGCAAACCTGGGCATGCCCTGAAAACTTCCAGCATCTTTTGGTTGTAGAAGAAGTAATAACAAGGTACAATTTTGTTACCCTCATTTTCTAATATTCCATTCCTGCCCTAGCCTAGCCCCACATGACTAAGCAGAGCAGAAGTCTAAAAAGGTTATAATGTAACTACTAGGACAGTTTCAGGCTCAGACAATCTTCCCTGAAAAACATTGTGCTTGCTCAGCAAGTGTCCATCAACAGCCAAGGCAAAGAATATGACCTCAACTTCAGGATCAACCTTCAACTACGTTCAGAGCCTCAGAAAACTAAATCCTGTACCCTGGGAGCATTGTGTTGAGAAGCAGTGGGACATCCAAAGACCTGGATCTAAGCCACAGTACTACCATTTATTAGCTGTTTGACTTTGGGCATGTCACTTTTACTTTCTGGGCCTCAGTTTCCCCTTTTCCATAAAATAAGAGAGAGAGACAGAGAGACAGAGACAGTTGTACAATTCTTCTGAGGTTCTTTCCATCTCTAATGTTCTATGGGCAGTAACTTGCCCAAAGTTACTGGCATAGCAAGGACCAGGATCATGAAACCTCAAACCCTATTACACTCTGTGTAGCTGGACAGGAATTCTCTTATTAGCATCTCCACAATTAGCCTTCTAATCTATGCTTGAAAACCACCAATTAGTATAATTAGAGGGTTGGATTCAATGATTTCTAATGTCTGCTCCAATTAGTTGGGAGGGAGGAAAGGGAAATAGAATGAACATGTGTATATCACCTGCTATGTACCATGTACTATGCTAAGCACTTTACAAATATTCTTTCACTTAATCCTCACAACAATCCTGTGAGGCAGGTGCTGTTATTATCCTCATTTTACATTTTGAGGAAGCTGAGACAAAGAAAAGTTTCATGACTTGGCCAGGATCACATGGCTAGCTCTGAGGCTGGATTTGAACCCATCTGACTCCAGCACCAGAGTTTATATACTTTGTCACCTAGCTGCCTCAGTTAGTTACTTCCTTTCAAATAAGAATCCCTTCTTCAACTTTCTACACCCTACAATTCAGCCAAACTATCCTTCTTGCCGTTCCTCACACTCGATGCACTGTCTCCTGCCTCTAGGATTTCTCTGTTCCTTCTGTCTGCATCTCAGAACCCCTTTTTTCCTTAGAAAAAGGTGTCAGCTCAATTGATACCTTTCCATGAAATCTTTTCTGATTCCAGCTCCCCAGCTCCTAGAGCCCTACTTCCCAAAATAATCTTGTATTCATTTTGTCTTTGTTTTTGTTTTTGTTTTTTTTGCGGGCAATGGGGTTTAAGTGACTTGCCCAGGGTCACACAGCTAGTAAGTGTCAAGTGTCTGAGGCCGGATTTGAACTCAGGAACTCCTGAATCCAGGGCTGGTGCTTTATCCACTTCGCCACCTAGCCGCCCCCTCCCCCATTTTGTACATATTATACACATATATCTATTACACACAAGTATGTCTCATATATGTGACATTGTTTCCCCTCCACCCCCAAAAGGATGCAAGATTGTGTCCCCCCAGACCTAGCTCTGTGCCTAGCATATAACAGACCTTTAGGAAATGCTAATTAATGATTCCACTTCTACTGTGACAGCCCGTGCTTCTCTCTGGGATCCCCTCAGTTGTTCATCTTAGATAGTTGATTAACTCCTGACCATCCTGTGTGTCCTGTTATTTCCAATGGTCTAGTCTCAATCACAGAATTACTCTTTCCTTATTTTCTCTTTCTTCCTAATTCCAGTAGCTTTCTCCCTTATTCTCTCCCATTCCCAATTCTCAGGAATTCTATAGAATTCTCACTCCTACTAGTGTTCTCTTCTCCATCTCTCCCAGTCCTACACAGAATTAAGGGTATAGCTCAGTTCCTATCTCCTTCATGAAGCCTGGAAGTAGTCTAGCCTAGGCTATTCTTTGCCTCTGCTAGATTATTGCAGCATGTATGTGATTCACACTCCATCCAACAAACTATCCTGATGACAACACACAAAAAGAGGCAGGAAAGCAGTGGTGGGGCAGGGACCAGATTGGGGATGCAAGGGAGTAGCCAGCTTAGGGGCATCTTGTTCCTCAAAGCTGAAACTAGGCAGAGCAGCAGATTTGAAGTAGAGTGAGCTAAATCCAATCTCTGCCCTCTATAAAGAGAGGCATCAGAAGAAGTTTGGTACTCCACTCCCCAGCTCTTCAAACAGAAGGGAGAGGAGGTGGAAAGAGGTGATGTCAGTAAAGTCTTGAGTTAGCAGCACAATACTGACTTTAAAAGTCATGTGCTTACCCAAGAAAGACATTTTGTTCCATGGAGTTGAAACCAGGCAGAGCAGCAGATACAAAGTGGAGATCCTTAATAAATTGATGATGAGTTGATGGGTGAGTTTTCCTATTGCTGAAGTCAGGAGGCTAAACAATTGAGGGAACTCTGAATTAAAAGTCAGTAAGACCCAGGTTCCCATTCTGCAGTTTGTTCCCTATGTGACCTTGGGCAAATAACTCAATCTCTTTGGACTTCAGTTTCCAATGAGCAACTTGGGCTAAAAATGTTTAATGTCCCTTCTAGTTCTGAATCTATGTTCCTATGATGATAGGTGGTTAGGTCTTCCAGAGCAGAGATACAGTCTTCTCTTTCTAAATCCTCCTTATCAACTCACACAGTGCTAGGCTATAATAAACATCCCCAAATACTCCTTGATTGATTGCCCTATTGGCTGTTCCCTGATCACTCATTAATTTCCAATGTCCTAGGCTCCTTGGGCATGTTGTCAAGGGGCATAATCTCCCTTATCTTGACATATAGATCTGGTTCCATAGTCTTTGTACCCAGGATACAAAGATGTTGCTCCCCCTTATCTCCCATCAATAGCAGAGCATGCATTTTGCATCTCCAGCAATACAGAAGAGCTGAACTGAGTCTCACATACTTTGCCTCCCAGTTTTGAATGTAAAAGTTATGTTTCCAATCAATCAACAAGAATTTAGTACTATTTTTAATGTATTTATAATTTTATTTTTCCAAATTACATGTAAAGACAAATTTTGACATAAATTTTTTAAAATTTTGTATTCCAACTTCTCTGCCTTCCCCCCTCCCAAAGAACTCAAGTAATTCAGCATAAGTTTTATATCAGTAGTCATGCAAAACATCTCCACATTAGCCAGGTTGTGAAAGAAAACAAACAAAACAAAACTTCAGATTAAGGAACTATCAAAAAAAATTATGCGTCAATCTGTTTTCAGACACCTCAGTTCTTTTCTGTAGATGGATTGCAATTTTCATAAGTCTTACAGAGTTATCTTGGATCATTGCATTGCTGAAAATAACCAAGTCATTCACAAGCAGATCATCTCACAATGTTACTGTTACTTTGTATACAGTAGATTTCACTTTTCATCAGTTCATCAGGTCCCTCGAGGTCTTTCTGATAGTATCCTGCTCATCATTTTTTATATAGTAAACTATACTTATATAGTACTTTAAGAGAGATTTCCTTGGATAAGGCACTGGCCCTGGATTCAGGAGGACCTGAGTTCAAATCCAGCCTCAGACACTTGACACTTACTGGCTGTGTGACCCTGGGCAAGTCACTAACCCTCATTGCCCCCCCCAAACAAAAACAAAACAAAAGTAAGAGTTTCTTTACAATGACCCATGAGGGCTGATTATTGCAACAACAGTATAGATAACTTTTATATAGCTACCTCAAACTTGACAAAGAATTTTCTTCACAATAGCCCAGCAAAGTAAGTGCCATACATTTTTGCTATCATCACCAATCAATCAATCATCCTCAATTCTCATCATCATCCTCAGTCAATCCTCATCTTCTTCATTCAATCCTCCTCCTCAATCAATCAATCCTCATCTTCCTCGAATCATCATTCACCGATCACCCTCTTCATCTTACATTTCTCTTGCCTCTGCTTCAAAACCTTTTTTCACAATTACTATTGTTAACTGTTTTCCTCCATTCCTATTCCCCTTCCATGATATTTCCTCTATTTTCTATCTTCTTTTACCCTATCCCTCCTCGAAAGTGTTTTGCTTCTACCTGCCCCCTCCCCCACTCTGCTCTCCCTTCTTTCACCCCTCCCTCCTTATCCCCTTCCCCTCCTACTTAGATTACTCCACTGAATTGAGTGTGCATGTTATTCACTCCTTGAGCCAACTCTGATGCGATTAAGGTCTTTGAGCTCATTCTGCTGAATATAAGGCTCATTCACTTCCCCACTCCTCCCCCAAGTCTCCCCCCACTCCATAAGCCCTTTCCTACTTCTTTCCTGTGAGATTCACCACATTCTACCTCTCCCCCAGTGTATTCCTCTCCCCCCTCAATTTTACCCTAAGAAGTCATCATGGGGCAGCTCAGTGGAAAAAGCACCCGCCCTGGACCCAGGAGGACCCAAGCCATTTAGCACTATTTTCAAGGCAGCTGACTGAGATTTAGGATGAGAAACAGGACAAACAACAGAACAATAGTGGCAGTTTTGACAATAACCATCTACATCTCTCCCAGCAATAGAGATCCTTGCTAGTGGAGGTCCCTACAAGTTGTGAGTAGTTGGTTTTGCCTCCTGAACTTCAACTGTCATTCAGTTTCAGGCACAAGCATTTATTAAACAGCAATTTTGTGGCAGGCATTGTGCTGGGCTTTAGGAATAAAAAGAAAATAAAGAAATAAGTCCATTCTCTTAAGGAGCTTGCATCCTAATAGGTCAATATAACATACACATAGAAGTAAACAGAAGATCTTTTGAGGAGGGAGAGTACATTAACCACTGGAGGACTCCAGGGAAGTCTTTGGAGGGAAGGGGGCATCACATAAATCAACTGGTATGGTGTAGACAGGCAAACAACAAAATTTCATGGATTGAATTTTTCACTTTAAATGAGTCATGACAATGTAGTTTAGACCCTGCCTGAGGTAGCTTTCTGAAACATAGCCTGTTAAACATAGTCTAGTACTGTGTGCTAGGGAAATGTCCACCTTTAGGGGAAAAAATATAAGAAATAATGAATATGAACACAGATTGCAACAGATGTGGTTGATTTACTGCTCCAGAGATATATACTGTCAGGCATGTTGGAAAGTATTTACAGGGAGAATAAAGGCCAGGGGAAAACTAATAAAGTCAGTCAGTCAGTCTCTCTCTTTCCTCTTTTCATTCTTCCTCTTTTCCTCTCCTACTTCTCCCTTTTCTCTTCCTTGTCTTCCTCTCTTTAATCTTTTCCTACCTTCTACCATCCTCTCCTCTTCTCTACTTTCTCTTCTCTTTCCTCCCCTTTCCTTTTCTCCTTCTTCCTTTCTCCTTTCATCTCTTTCATCTCTCTTCCTCCTTCCTCTCAACTTCATGGGAAATTGAAAGTTAACTACAATGATATTAGTTCTATTGATCTCAGAACCTTAGATTAAGGCTCTCTCAGCTAGGAAAAAATAATAACTCATTTGCATAGCATTCCCTCCCAACAAACCCTGTAATATAGTAGTGGAAAATGTAAAAATTCTGTTACTATTTTATAGATGAGGGATCAAATGCTTTGAGGACTTAAATTACTTGTCCATGCTCCCATGGCCAGTATCTGAGTTAGGAGTTCAAACTAGAAACTCAAGGCAGTTCAAATAAAACTCCAGAATTTTATCCACTAGGCTAAGGGAGACTTTTCAGACTGGCTTTTCTCATGCCAAGCATACATATGGAGTTATTGCCTTGGGAATAACTCCCAGGCTTTTGCTGAAGCATCCTACTAGTTGTCTCAGTTCTCTGCTTTGCTCAAAAGGACTGGCTTTCCTGGTAATCTAGAAAGAGGATCCCTAACTATGGAAATTGGGCAGGTAGGTGTTAAATATTACAGGAAGGAACATCTAGGACCTGAACACTGAGCCAGTGATCTGATCTGACCCCCTTCCCCCTACTCCAGGTAGCTGGACCAGTTATATGGTCCTCAAATGTGATCATGAAGGCATAGCCAAGAGTAGCAAGTAACAAGAATCACTGACATTTTGAGCACATACTTATTTGCTCCCTCAGAAATTCTGTGAGATAGGAATTATTCTTCCTATTTTCCAGATACAGTAAGAAAAGCAGAAGGTTTTCTAAGGTTACATCCCTGGCATTCTGAGAAGATGGGATTTGGACCCCAAAATGCTACTGACTCAGTCCCAGTGCCCTTTCCAAAAACACTACCCTCCCTACCCAATTCATAATGAGCCCCTCAGAAGAGCCCTGTCCTAACAAGGTTACACTAATGGTAAAATCCTCACAAACCAAAACAACGAAAACTGTTCTTTTTTTCCCACCACTATAAACATTGTCTGAGTTAAAGTTCCCAAGGTCTACAAGCCCCAGACTGGGGCTGAAAGAGAACTTTCTGCTGTTGCCGATAGAAAAGTGACAATCTGAAAAGAAACGCAGAGCCAACAGGCAGGGGAGGCAGGCAGACCGGAGCCTGGCCTTCTCCCTTCCAGATTACTCAGACTCCAGCTGCTCAGGTCCTCACATTCCCCAAAATCCTAGCAACAAAGTGCTGTCGCTCAGCCTGTCATGAATCATGTGAATGTAACCTTTTCACCTGGCCACCAGAAGGTTAATTCAGCAAAATAGATGTCTTTATTTATTGCCTCTGTGTAGGGTGGGGATGGGGAGGAGGGAGGAGTGGTGGCTCTGAGCATGCTAATGAGAGGTTAGCCTCTGAAATACACACACACACACACACACACACACACACACACACACTCCAAAATCGGGCCCACCCATCTCCTTGGGGACCCCTGGCTGGTTTAGCTTCCTATCTGTCTCCTCAGTGGTTGGCATTTCCCTTTACATTCAATCTGGGAAATCTTCCTGAGATGGTGTTGCCAGCCACAGCAATATTCCATAGGGAGAGACAGTGAAGTGTCCCTCCCAGAAAATGAATGAATACCAGGGTCTTAATTCTTGACCACACACCCATCCTCTCTTCCTTTTCATGTATCATAGGGTGGTTAGTTGGCACAGACCAGAGAGTATAAAATTGTAAGCTCCTTGAGGGCAGGAGCTGTCTTTTGTCTCTTTTGGTACCCCCAGCACTTAGCATGGTATCTGGCACATTGTTGTTGTTGTTCAGTTGTTTCTGACTCTTCGTGACCCCTTGGACCACAGCACTCCAACGCTGTAAATGGGGTTTTCTTGGCAAAGGTATTAAAGTGGTTTTCTATTTCCTTCTCTAGTGGATTAAGGCAAATTAAGGTTAAGTGACTTGTCCAGCGTCATACAGCTAGTAAGTGTCTGAGGTCAGATTTGAACTCAGGTCTTCCTGACTCCAGGTTTAGTGTTGTATTCACAGAGCCACCTGGCTGTCTCACCTGGCACATGATAGATATTTACTAAATATTAATTGATTGATTGATGTGTAGTTGGGAAGACCTAAGTTCAAATCTTGTCTCTGATACTTACTATCTCTGTGACACTAGGCAAATAACCTCTTTCAATATCAATTTTCTCACAGGGGGATAAAGTGTAAAATAGGAATAATACTAAAGCATACCTCACAAGATTGCTGCAAGTATTAAATAAAATAAGAGAGTATGTGTTAAATATTTTCAAACCTTAAAGCTCTAGCTAAATAAATATTGCTTCTTATCCTTTCTCACGAATGTTCCCCCCTCCCCCACATGTATCACTCCCCCTCTACTTCCCTCAGATTCCTTCCCTTTCTCTGTCACACTCATCTCTCTCCTCTTACAGCCCCCAGCAATAGTTGGTAGAAAGCCCAAGGTCAAAAGAATCGGCTTGATACAGGAAATGAACTGAATTGGGATATTGTTATGACCCCAAAAGTCCAGATGGAGACATTGGTCAGGAAACTGTAATCTTCAAAGAGGTAGCTATCACTTTAGCCCAATTCATGGCTCTACTTCATCACCTCCCACCAAGTGGTCATCCAGTCTCCATCTCAACAACTCCAGTAATGGGCAACTCACTATCTCCAGAGACAGCCCATTCAATTTAGAGGTATCTCTAATGATTAGGAAGCTTTTCTGCATATCAAGATGAAACCTGTCCTTCTGCAAATTCCATTGTTCTCCTCTGAGACCAAACAGAGCAAGACTAATTCACCTTTTACATTATAGCCCTTCAAACATGGCAGCTATTTAGTCCTTTAAGTATCTTCTTTAAACTAAATATCTCCAGTTCCTTTAAGTAGTCTTCCTATGTATGTGGTCTCCAGTCCTCTCAAGATGCATGTTCTTTATCATGATCATCCAGATGTTATCACATAACAGAAAGATCTAGGATTTCATCCTGTGGAACACTACCAGTATGGGGACACTGTCCACCAACATAGACTCAGGTATGATTTCAATAAGCCCTGGGGAGTTGCCTGAGGTACAGAGAAATTAAAATGCCTTGCCCAGGGTCACAAAGCTAGTGAGGGTCAGAGGAGACATTTGTACCCAGTGCTTCCTGACTGTAATCCCAGTGATCTATTCACTACACACCACTAATTCTAAGGTCCTGGTGTTATTTTTTGTTATTATTTTTTTTTAGTGAGGCAATTGGGGTTAAGTGACTTGCCCAGGGTTACACAGCTAGTAAGTGTGAAGTGTCTGAGGCCGGATTTGAACTCAGGTACTCCTGACTCCAGGGCCAGTGCTCTATCCACTGCGCCACATAACTGCCCCCTGATGTTATTTAATAATTGTGTTATTGTTTGCCAGAGGTGAATCTGATTATGTCATAATCACTATACTGATCCTGTTGGGATAGGAATCGTGAAGTTTTAGTATAAGCTTTCAGTTTTGTGATTGAAATTAATGGAAAAAATATTACTGGTATTATATAATTTAATTTAGTTCAATTTAATAAAAGTGTATTAAATTATGAAAGGTAATGAACTGGCCTCAGAACAAGAAAAATTCAGGTTCAAGTCTTGACCATGACATATGTTGTCTGTCTGACCTTAGACAAGTCATTTAACTTCTGAGTGCTCAAGACAACTTCCCAAGATTATGTTATGGAGAAGATGCATAGCTAGAAGGAATTTCTTCATCAGAGAGTTCCTACATTGATAAATTTATGTCCAGTCCCTATTTCTATTATTAAATTGTTATAGGGCAGCTAGGTGGTGCAGTGGATAAAGCACCAGCCCTGGATTCAGGAGGACCTGAGTTCAGATCTGGCCTCAGACACTTGACACTTACTAGCTGTGTGACCCTGGGCAAGTCACTTAACCCTCGTTGCCCCTCCCCCAAATGTGTGTGTGTGTGTGTGTGTAAATATAATATATACACATTATATATTATATATACACGCATTATATATTATATTTATATACACATTATATATTATATATCTATATATATAAATGGGCAGAGCAATCTGCTATGTGCTTGGAATACAAAGACAAAAACAAAACCTCAACCCTCTACATTGGGAGGGAGGGGAGTAGGAAAATCAGGTCAAACAGAAAGTACCACATTAGTTTGCTTTTTTAAAAAAATTTTGTTGTTATTAGTATCTTCTCTTTTTGCATTACTTCATTTCCTAATATATCCCTTCTCCTCCCTTTGTAACCAAAAAAAATTAAAGGAGAAAAGTATCATTTCAGCAAAACCAATCACAATATGTATGTATCTGACAGTATATCAGATATTCCATACCCACAGACCTCCCACTTCTACAAAGAGGGGAAGAGGGAGCACATTTATATCATACTTTGAGGTATGTGTCAGAGACTGGATTTAAACTCAGATCTCACCTTATAGTCATGGTTTCTTTCCAGACACCACTTTGCTACAGAGATCACTTTCTACTGTGGTGGGGCAGGACAATGAATAGAAAATGAATTTCCATGCTGATGGAAGGAGGACCCACCACAGAGCTACATAGAAGCCTGGCTCTGACTTATCAACTAGATCCTGAGCAGTCAATTAAAGCATATAGAGGTGGTGATAGAGACACACAGATAGTGTCAATAGTAACACTTGAACTCAGGTCATACAGACTGTCCAGAATTCTATCTACTAAACACATCATTGGCATTTATTTCCAGAATTAATATCTCTGTGGACAATTGGATAATGAATGGAGACCAGTGTATTGACTCTGAGCTTCCATTTACAAGATTACCTTTGGCTTCTGAGTTCTCAATTCATCCCACCCCAATTTCCTTTCCAAAACACCCAGGGCTCTGCCTTCACTCGCCCCTGGCCTGACCTAACTAGGGTATATGTCCCTGACTCAGGGTTTGACCCTCTTGGAGGCAATGCCCCTGGCTGAAAAGAAAAGGAAGGAGACCAAAGTGTTCTATCTAGGAAGACAAAAGCAAGCTGAGAGCAGTTAGTTTGGGCAAACTGGATTAAAGGAGAGGTAAAGAATCATAGGATTTTAGACCTGAAAAATACCTGAGACTTTCTAACCCCCTCTTTATTTATTTATTTTTTTAGATAAGGAAACAAAAGTCCAGAGAAGTAAGACTTGCCCAAGGTCACACAGATGGCAAATGACTGAGCTGAGATTCAAACCTAGTTCTTCAGACATCAGATCTAATGTGAGCTCCACTAGGACAAGGGGAAAATCTATGAAAAGCTAGAGCCTCCCTCCATAGCAGTTTCATCTACAACCCCTGGAACATGAAATTCCAAGTTGGAGTAGGAGTTTCTCTTCTCAATCCTTGAAGTCAGGGATCATGTTTTTGCTTTGCTTTGTATCACCCATGTTTACTACAGTGCCTGGAACATGGCTGATGCTTAATAAATACAAGTTAAAACAGACTGATGAGGTTTGGGGAGAGGGGGGAAAATATTAAGTCCTCATCCTTCTGTTCTGCTCAGGTGGTTAGCATAGCTGCACTCAGTCAAGAATACCTAAATGAGGGGCAGCTAGGTGGCACAGTGGATAGAGCACCGGCCCTGGAGTCAGGAGTACCTGAGTTCAAATCTGGCCTCAGACACTTAACACTTACTAGCTATGTGACCCTGGGCAAGTCACTTAACTCCAATTGCCTCACTTAAAAAAAAAAAAAGAATAGTTAAATGAGTCTTCTTTTAGGAGTTCCTCCTCTCCCTCTTTCCCACCCAAGATCTCTAGCCGTTGTTGCCCCACACCCCCACACCCCCTCTCCTAAACAGCCTATCCTTTGACCTCCTTTGACCTGTTTAGGAAAACTTTGCATCAGGCTCATGAAACCTTAGGTCAGTAGTGAAGTTTCAGTTCAGTCCCACTGCAGAAATAACTCTTTGCAGGAGCATTTGGTTCATGGAATGGCCCTTCAGTAATATACCAAGCCTGAAAAGGGGCAGTGAGGTGGTGCAGTGCATAAAGCACTGGCCCTAGAGTCAGGAGGACCTGAGTTCAAATCTCACATCAGATACTTAACTAGCTGTGTGACCCTGGGTAAGTCACTTAACCCCAGTTGTCTTAAACATCCAGGGCTATCTCCAGTCATCCTGATATAGATCTAGGACCCAAATGGCTATGGAGGAAAGAATGAGGTTGGTGATCTTGCATAGCCCTGCCTCACTTAAATCCAATTCAGTGCAATTCATGACATCACCCTGATGTCATGGTCTTCTTCGAGAACAAAGGAAAAACAACCACAACAACCAAACCTGAAGAGAGTTGGTGAGGCATGACTGACTGGGTGGAAGGTTGGCCTTGAAATCAAGAAGACCTGGATTCAAGTATTGCCTTGAACACATGCCTTAGCTGCCAAGTGACCATGGGCAAACAATAACTTCTCATGCCTCCAAATAAGCACATAAATTCCAAACAGTTTGCTCTTGGTGGAAACTCCAGAGAAAGGGTAAATTCAAATCATACACCCCACTTCCTCCTGCCCTTTCCCCACTCCAACCCACAGTGGGATATGTGACCTGCTGCAGCTGCAGTGGAACCAGACCAACTGGTAAGTGACAAAGCTGGGTGTCTTTGTGTGGAAGTCTGTGATATGACTGTGTACATATTACTGGTTTTCTCCTTAGAGAAGCTTGGAGTAGTGAGCCTCAATCTGGAAGTAGCCCAAAGATCTGGGTTCCTTTCCCATACATTTGCTAGCTTTGGTGGTTTTGAGCAAGTCATTTTTACATTTTTGAGTCACAGTTTCTCCTCCATAAAATGATGACAGAGTTAAGGGTTTATATATTTATGAAATGAAATGGTGTATGTGAAATACTTTAGGAAGTCAGTGTAAGTGCCAGCTATTAGTATGAAACTGGGTACTTCCCAAAGGACGATAGAACTGTGCATACCCTTTACAATTACTCTTCTAGCTGCACATAGCCTTTAATCCAGCAATATCACTGCTAGGTTTATATCCCAAAGACATCCCAAAAAGAAAAAAAGACCTATTTGCACAAAAATATTTATAGCAGCTCTTTTTGTGGTGGCTAAGAATTGGAAGTCAAAGGAATGCTCATCAGTTGGGGAATGGCTAAACATGCTGTGGCATATGATGGTGATGGAATATCATTGTGCTATAAGAAATGACAAGCAAGATGATTTCAGAAAGGCCTGGAAAGATTTGTATGAACTGAAGTATGGTGAAGTGAGCAGAACCAAGAGAACATTGCACACAGGGACAGCAATGCTGTTTGATGAAGATCTGTGAATGACTTAACTATTCTCAACAATACAATGACTCAAGACAATTCCAAAGGACTATTGTTTTTTTGGGGGGGGGTCCTTTTTGGTGAGGCAATTGGGGTTAAGTGACTTGCCCAGGGTCAGACAGCTAATTAAATATCAAGTGTCTGAGGTCGGATTTAAACTCAGGTCCTCCTGACTCCAGGGCCAGTGCTCTATCCATTGCACCACCCAGCTGCCCCCCCCCAAAGGACTATTGATGAAACATACTATCCACCTCCAAAGAAAGAACTAATATTGATGGAACACAGATGGAAGCATGCTATTTTCCACTTTCTTTCTTTTTTTCTTTTACTCAAGTTTTCTTATATAAAATGACTAATATGGTAATGTTTTACATGATTACACTGTATAACCCATATCTGATTGCTTACCACTTTAGGGAGTCGGGAAGTGGAGGGAGGGAAGGAGGGATAAAAATTGGAACCCAAAACTATAAACAAAAATGTTTATTACTTTTTAAAAAAATAAACTGGGCACTTGTGTGGGGTGTGTAATTTGTTTGGCATACAGAACATCTGTGATGCTGTATTGTGTAACTAGCTGGTATTGTGGAAATTTATCAAGTTTGGTTCAAAGGCTGGGTTTCTATGTGCTACCTATCCTCTTGGATAGGTAATATTTCTTGGATAGGGGAATATTTACATGTTCCATTTGAAAGAGATGAAGAGTTTTAGGGAGAGAATAACTGACAGGATACTACAACATCATACTTTTAAAAAGTGATAGATACATTATGACCAAGTTGGATTTCTACCAGGAATAAAAGTTTGGTTCAAGAGAAAAAAGCTGTAAGCATCATAGACCATACTATTTCAAAATCACTGTTTACTTAGAGCTTTCAATTTTGCAAAGCACTTTAGCTGCATAGTCTAATTTGATCCCTACAACAACCCTGTAAGACAGGTAGTGAAGGTATTCTTATCCCAGTTTTAGAGTCAGAAACTGAGGCTCGTAGAGATCAACTTCCGTGACACCACCAAACGTCATACACAAATGTCAGGGGAGGGGTTCGAAGGGAGCTCTTCACTGACTGAAATTCGACAACTCTTTAGACTCTACTGAGGATCAGGCAGGAGTAAGCGGCTAGGGGGTTTTCCTGTGGAGGTAGTTTCAAGCCTTAAAGGCTTGACAAAAGGAGGTATTGCACTTGGTTGCTCTCATCTCCCAGACAAGTCTTGGGGCTTCACAGTTCCAAAGCTGTGACTGTGTGTGTGTGTGTGTGTGTGTGTGTGTGTGTGTGTGTGCAAGTAGCTGAACCTTCCCCGACCGCCTCTCCCAGCCTATGTCTAAATGTACGGGGACAATCCCTCCCTTCCCGGAGCTGGGTTAGGGACCCGCTGGCATGTAGGTTGGATGCAGAACGAAAGGTGCAGGTGGGGGCAGGGAGATCCGGGTCGGGGAAAGGAGAGGGAAGGAGAGCAGGGTGTGGATGGCACTGCTCCCCAAAGAAGATCCAAGCCAAGGTCTGGGGAAATCGAAGGAAAGGAGCTGTTTCTCCCTTGGAACTTATTTGGGGAGCACATAGAAACAGAAGTTTCCTCCTAGTAGGAAAGCGGACGAAAGGAGTCCCATACTCCATGCAAGACACCCGGGCCTGGCTAATGACCGTGTAAACTCCCTCGAACTTGGGTTTCAAACAGCGCGAATGTTTGTTGAGGAATCCGGACCCGAGACCAGCAAAGCTGTGGGAAATCCGAGATGCCTCGCAGTGTCAGCCCAGTGTTGAACGGTTCAGGACCAGGCTGTCTCTCTCATTCTCTCTCTCCCTGGCCCTTCTGGGGATCCTGGAAGGCTCGGTCTCTACCTCCAAAACCGAGAATTGAGACTTTTCTCTACATGTTGCAGGACTCATAATATCTCCCAATGCTAATGTGATAATTTTCGGGAACTTGCCTCAATTATCTGTTTGCTTTGGTGGTGAAGACAAGAAAAAAAATCGCATAAATACACTGTAAAGCTTCTTCGAATTTTCTTTACCATGTTTCCCCTCCCAGCCCCAATGTAATCAGTAATCTTAGAGTCCTGAACTCCAAGCCATCCCCAAACTGGGCTCTGGCTGCCGCCAAACCCGCACAAAGCGAATACCTGTCTGGGAAGAAGTGTACACTAACCTTTCCTACCCCCAGCCTCGCCCTCATCTTCGTCCTCGTTCTCCACTTTCTCACGTATTCTTCTGGGATCTATAGGCTTGTACTGGAGGTGAACTCGAGTTAAATTCCTGTTCCCCAAACGAAAGCCAAGCTGAGGATGACTTGAAGCATTGAAGCCTCTCCCTTAGCCTTCCGCAAAGGGCAGTGAAAAACCTCAAAGTGAGTCCCAGTGAACTAGCTATCGGCTCATTCAGAGCCCCCGCCCGCTACTCCTAACTCAGGGCTTGTTCCTTAAAGCTATTTTAATACCGCACCCTGTAGCAAGCTCACACAAACGCCGTGTTTCAGGCATTCAGGCATCTTCACCAGCCCAGGCCCTCAGATCTTGCTTGGGACCCACACCGGCACATCTCTGAATCACACCTGATCCAAATATCCAACCTTCGGGTTGACGTTGAACTTATTTTCCAACCCTGGCTCCAATCCCTTGAAACGGGCCTGGGGTCCTGCTCCCTCAGTCCCCCTCAGGACTTTCTCCCTGCCCCCAAATTTTGTGGATAACTGAGGAGTTCCGAGGCTGGAGGAGACTGAACAATGGAAATTTGAAAGGTGTGATTCGAAGAGAGACGGGCTGAGAAACACTGGAAGCGTCGGGATGGGACAGGATGGGGCGTGCCAAGCCAGCGTGCTTACTGCACAAAAGCCAAGAAAGTAGTCGAAGCAAGTGTCCCCACCCAAACAAAGCTGCATTGGCTGAAGGAACTGACTCGGAGAGCCAGAGACTGGGAGGAGGTGCGGGGTTATCTTCGGTTCCCTTCCTGACTCCTAAATTTCCCCAACAGTTTCAGAGTTAGCAGGCTCCATTTAGCGCAGTATCCTAAAGCCCAAGATGGAAATGGTGAGACTGCCACGGCTGAGACATGTTGGATAATACGTGCCAACACAGCACCTGAGAAATGTTCCGTAGCATCCCAAAAGGAACACGCACTACTCCGTGGGTGAGGAATAACAAAATATTTCTATGCTCCCCGTTAGATTCAAAATATGACACCTCAACATTTCAAAGGTCCGTGGTTTCATTGATGTAGAGTACTCCCTCCACCAAAGAAATTCACAATCCTTCTGCCATTTAGAAGATCGTTCTCAAAAGTCTCCGTGGCTAAAAAATTCCTGCCCTTGCAGCCAACCTAGGGACAAGTCTCTCCAAATTTAGCTAATCTGGTCCTTGGCTAACAGCCTTAACAGGCTTTCATTGAGTCACACTAAAAATTCTCTGACGACTGGGTAGAACCTGCTAGAGCCCGTTGCTTCATGGGTATAGCCTTTGAGAATCCAGGGTCCTCTTCGCGACTTGAGAACTCACAATAGGACTTTCCTGGAGGAAAATGTAGGAAGATATAGATTGTATATATAATCTGTAATTATTTATAAACCTATTATAGTCTTGTATTTCAAACATGTGTACATCACATATCTTGAGGATAACTTTATTGTAATTATACACTTAGGCAATAAGTGATCCCACATATAATCATATATGTATTAATTTTATAGCTAATTTTTTTGGGGGTGAGGCAATTGGGGTTAAGTGACTTGCCCAGGGTCACACAGCTAGTAAGTGTCAAATGTTTGAGGCCAGATTTGAACTCAGGTCCTCCTGACTCCAGGGCCCACTCTCTATCCACTGCACCACCTAGCTGCCCCCATATATGTATTCATATAGTTGAAATCACAAACGCAGGTGTGCAGAGTGCAGCCTGAGTTGGGAGTTAGCCTTGGAATCAGGATAACCTGGTTCCATCTCTGACACATCCTAACTGTGTGACATTGAAGGAGTCACAACCTCAATGTAGATGGTGGGGATGGATGATGATGATACAGTTGTATATTCGTATATACATGCATCCATTTGTGCCTTATTGGAATAAGAAAAACACACACATGTATGGATGCCTGGTGTAGAGAAAGAGCTTGGTATAGAATAACCAATAAAGGTAAAATGATGGGTTCGGAGTTTTAACCTCTTACTTCTTCCTCCTGTGTATGACTATGGACGAATCATTTCAATTCTGAGTGTTCTTTTTTCTTCTTTTTAGCTTGTAAAATTGTAACAAGTTATTTGTAGGGAAGATGTATGCGACCTATTTTTTTTAATTAAAGACAGAGCATCTGATATATTACTGAAGTAAGAGTGATGGGGTATATTATAGTATAATATCCATCAGCTTTATAAAATAATATATCCTTTGGGGTAAAAAGAATAAAATGTCATGCTTATATATGTATGTTGTGTGTATGCATGTATGTAAAATACATTATATGTACCATGCTTCCTAGAGCAGGAGAGTAAAATGTATTTATTACAAATCATACCAGCTCGCAGAACAAGAAACTATGTTATTCTTATACATAACATTTTACAACTCGGAATAGCATTGTGCTACATACTATATGTCTACTATAGGACACCAATACATTGTGTTATGCCATGAAGACGCTTCTGTCTCAGAGAGATATGGTCCCATCACTCTCTCTTTAAGCCACTTGGTTTCTGGGGTGTCCCAGGTCCAGGTGGTTGCCAAGGCAGGGCTGCGAGCTTCACTTTGAAGAAAGTTGGACTTTCTCCCCCACCTCCCACCACAGTTACAGAAGCCACGTTGCCCCCTTGTTTTAGGACCTATTTGAGTCGAATTCTCAGTACCCCAAATGAAGGTTTAGCAGTTGAGCCGGGGCGCTTTTGAGTGAATTCTGAGAAAGGCCTTGTTAGGAACAGTAGTAGGAGTGGGGAGTTCGGAACTCTAGGAATTGGTTTTGGGATCGGATCGACCTAAAAAGTCATTGTCTCACAATACAACGTCAGCTGAACTTGGAGTTAGCTAAGGCTGTTTTATCGTTTGTAAAATAAGGTGTGTGTGTGTGTGTGGTGGGGGGGAGATGGGGGAATAATAGGTACACTAATTATCTCACAGGTAGTTCTTCACAGTTGTGAAGAAAGTGCTTGTAAACTTTAAAGTATTGCTATCAGTATTAAGCCTTTGTCGGCTGCAGGAACCCAAGGGCTGGGTTTCTGAAGTAGGGAAGGCTGCCTTGGGCTTCTGGACCCCCAGTAGCTCATGGATGACGTGGAGAAGGAACCATCAGACCTGACATTTGATTCCTTTCGTTGACTTTAAAATGTCTTCACTAACCCCGCGGCGACGGCTGGACCGCTCTCGGGGTAGGGAATCCCACCGCTGGAGAGAGAACTCAGTAAATTGGCTGGGTCCTTTCTCCAACAGCTGGGTCCCGACCCTGAGGAGCAGCCTGGGCTTACGGGACGGCTCTTCTTTGAGCTTGAGACCCAGAGAACGAAACTTTTGCCTAGGGTATGAGGGCCCTTATCTTATGTTCTTCAAAGTTGAGACACTTATATTCAGAATCTCTTCCGGTTCCTCCAAAAACCCACCTCGAATATCCACTCCCACCTCCCACCCCAAGGCTTTTGCTTGGTGCAAGATTCCGAGTTTTTCCACTTGTTTAATAGTTCAAAAGTCCCACCACGGTGTAGACAAGAACACACAGCAAATTCTGTCTTGGGACTCATAATTCCAACTACCTTGCGCCAGGTGTCCTTAAGCTTTGGAGTGTATTCGTGTTGCTCGTTGTGGGAAACTAATATTGGATTTGGACTCACCCTCAGCTTCCAGCCGCCCCTCCAGGCTTCGGCCGGCTTCCGGGTCAGACAGGCCGCAGGGTTCGAGATCCCGCTTTGGCTTTCAAAACCACTGCTTGGCCCACTGCATGGGCAGCGTACGTACGGGGCTGGGAGTGGAGCGAGACCCAGGGGGACACACCTTTTTTGCATTTAGAATAAATAATCAACCAATTCATCTCTTAGTTGCCCTCTGTTCCAACATTGGGAGACAGACCCAGAGAACCCGGCCCTGGAAAAAGAGAATTTTGCCCACCAGATCATTCAGGCCCCTTCCAAAGAAGCCTGGGATTTCTCTGCTTCGCTCCAGCCTGAAGCCAAATTCCCAGAGAAAGCCGTGCAGGGTCACGTGGTCCCTCGGGCCAGAGCCCGGGAGCTGACCCGGGCTGGGGGCTCAGGGCTGCCTGGAGCCCCCCAGGAGGGCGCCGGGAGATGGGGCGGGCCGAGTCGGGCGGGGCCGGCGCTGACCTTTGGAGAAGCTTAGCGGCAGGGGGGTGGGTTCGAGGGGAGTGGAGGGGAGGGGCTGGGGCCGGCCCGGCCCTCGGCGGGATTCCCTGCGGCGCAGCCTCTGGCTCCCAGGTTGCTCGTCCGCTTCGGCCGCTACCCCCTCCCCTCCACGCCACAGTGAGTATGATGTCTCTGCCCACCTTTTATCTGCCCGCCCGGCCTTATCTGGTATATGGGCCGCTCTGCTCCCGTGTGGATGCGGGCTCCCCGTGGAAGCAACTCTCCCTAAGGCCCCCTCCCACCCCAACCCGGTCCCCGCCTCCCTCTCCCTGCTGGAGCACTGGGGCCCTTCAGGCCGCTGCAGGGTCTCTGAATCTCAGCCGATCCTGCCGGTCTATTTCAAGGCAAGACTTTGTCATCCCGTTAGGCCTTGATGGTGCCAACCTAGACACTTTCCGTGGGCCTACACTTAGCTCCCCCCCCCGGGGGGGGCAGCTGTTCCGTGGGCGCGCCAGGGAGAACCAGAGACTCCCCTCACCTCCCGCGTACTCAAACGCTCTCCTGGGACAACCTGAGGAACTAGGTCTAAGGAGTGAACGCCCTCGCCGTTTTCTCTCCTTTCTTCCTTCTCCCTTCTCCTCTCCCGGGGAGTCCAGCTCCCTGGAGACGCTCTCCTGCGCCGGTTCTTTCCTTATTCTCCATGGTGTCCTAGTCCTAGAAACTTAGCTTTCCGGAGTCGGCGCAGTGCAGAGGGTTTCTAAGATTAGTCACGGTTTAGTGGTGCAATTTTTCACCAATCTAGTCCACCTCAGGGTCCCCAACCTCGAAAAATCTTAGCTCAACTTTTCTTGCCTGGAGGGAATCGGGTCCCTGCAACCTGGGTGGGGGTAGACGTGTGGAAGTGGAAGTTACCTAGGTTGGTTCTCTCTTGTCATTGCTTCTCGGTCACCCTCCTCCGAAAAAAAAAAGTGCTGGAAAAAGCCCTTTTCTTTAGTTTAAGACATTTGTTGGGTTTTACTTAGAAGCGAGTCCGAAAACGTAGTACCGAGGTTACAGCAATCGCCTGATCAATTACTCTTGCTTTTGCGGGGGAATGGAGTTCCTAGGTAATAGGGAATGGGGTAGGGTGAAGAGGGAGTATTGAAAATTGGCTACGTTGAGAGCTGTCTTCAGCCAGGCCTTTCAGACCCCCAATCTCCGAACCTATTTCTCTTTTCGAGGGAGCCGGGTATTGCCTCTATTCTCAAGCTCCACCCTGGGAAGTGTGAAAGGGATAATATATCTAACCAGCGGAGCTAAATGTGAAGTGAATCTCCCATTGGTGTTTCAGGTCTGGTTAGGGCTTCTCCGGGATTAAGCAGGATGGCTCTACCCCGGAGACTGAGGAAGGAAACAGGGAGAAGACTCAAATGCGGAGGGCAGGTGTAGTCCCGAAAGCTGATGGGGCGTTTAGGGGAGGAGGGTGATTTAGGGGTGCAGAGAAAAGTTCTGGGTCCATAAACAAAAAAGACCAAGTTGATGGTCTTGTTTCTCTTTTTCTCCTCCCTCCAGGTAACATCCTTTCCTGGCAACATCTGGATACCAGTCCCCTAAGTCGACCCAGATAGCCAGCCAAATAAAGGAGAGAAAAACACCCAGGTCTTACACTGGGGGTAAAATACAACCGAATCCTAACGCTTTGTTCCTTTGGTCTCGGCACCTGGCTCTTGCTGTACCCCTCCCGCTGAGCTTCCAGTTTTAAGCGCATCTCCAGCCGCCCCATTCTGGGCCAGGAACTACAAGGCCTACTTAGAGATGTACCAAAGTTTGGCCCTCGCTTCGAACCCCGGTCAGACGCCCTATGCCCACGACTCCAGTAGCTTCCTGCATTCTTCAGCGGCCAGTTCCCCCGTATATGTGCCCACGACGCGGGTGCCCTCCATGCTACCCACGATGCCCTACCTGGCGGGCTGTGAGGCTGCACACCAGAGTCATCCGCTGGGCAGTCACCCGAGTTGGGCCCAGGCAAGCAGTGAGGCCTCGGCCTTTAACCCCAGCAGCCCCCACCCGCCGTCTGGTTTCTCCTACTCTCACAGCCCTCCGGGGGGCAGCGGCGGGGGACGGGATGGAACCTACCAGAGCCCCTTGCTCCTGAGCAGTGGCACCAGGGAGCAGTACACCAACCCGTTGGTGCGCTCAGTCAGCGGATCCTATTCCAACGCCTACCCAGCCTATGTAAGTCCGGACATGGCCCCCTCCTGGACCACAGGCCACTTCGAAAGCAGTGTTCTACACAGCCTACAGAGCCGCCAAGCTGGCCTTCCGGGCCGGAGATCCACCTTTGGTGAGTTTCTTCCTCCAGTCAGCCGGTGCCCCTCACCACCTTTCCTGTGACTCTACTCTGTATTCCTAGTCATTCTATCTGTGAGTTCCCCACCACATTTCCAAAACCCAACCAGAATTCGGCCCTGCTGCTCCTGCGGTGGAGTGAGGAGGAGGATGGGAAGAGTAAAATGGAAGGTTGGGGAGTAGTTAAAAGGGTAGAAAGGGGAAACTTGTTTCTCTTCTTTATCCTTATTTTGGAACAAAATTTATTTTTGTTTTTCTGAAGAAGCAAGTCCTGGTCACCTGCTCCCCTTTTCTGAAATGTCTTAGTGCCTGAGGTCAGGTTCAGAAGCTCACAACTAGTCTGGAGGAGTTCCCATCCCCACCCTTCACCCCCAGTCTCTAGGGGATTAGGTCCCAGTGTCTTTGAGATAGGAGGCTTCCCTTGAATCTTTGCCCTTCTCAAGGTGGGGGAGGTGGGGGGGGGGGAGGGAGAGGGAGATTAGGATAAGGATCATTTCTTTCAGGGACAGACCCTTTCTACCCTACTCTAATCTCAAAATCTCACTGGTTTCTGGAAGGGTAGTACATATTCTCAACTGTTAGCCCTTGCCTACACAAAGGAAGTGTGGGCATGTTATTGTAAAGATTTGTTAAGAGATTTGTTATTTAGATCAATTAAAACACTCTCACCCCAATTTTTAAAAGCTCATGCAAAAATAGCAAAAACTGTCCCCCTAAAACACCCTTTCCATCAATAAGAGGGATTTGGGAATGAGGACAGCCTCATAATTATTCTGATCCCCCTGTATAGCCATGCCAGGTATAACCTACAGTTCACCCCATACCCTCTCTGGAGTCTGAGGAAGGGGAAGGGGTTTTTAGAATAGGTGAAGCTCTGCCCTAGCTCAGTGGAGGAAAACTTCTTTGAAACAGTCTGTAAGCTCCAAGTTTCCCATAGGAGTCTTTCAACCAAAGCCAACTTCTCCAGAATCTTTTTCTTTGCCCTCACCTGGGTTCAGTGGTCCCTGTCTGCTGAGCTAAAGGCCCAGTGTTTAAGCCAGAGGAGCATATTTACAGGGCTTTAACATTTAAGTAATTTATTGAGGTAAATTAGTTTATATCTGAACCGACTTTTGGTCTCCTGATTCAGCTTCCAAATAATTCCCAAGTTGCCTTGTTCTCCCCCTTCCAAGGAGATAGTGAAACTCAATTAGGAGGTGGTCAATAAAAGCCGATTGGGTTCAGGGCCATTTTAGCCCATTCTTTAACTCACACCAACCCCCACACCCCCTTTACACACATGCAGAGTCACACCCTTTTGCTAGGTAGCCCTTTCCAGGACTAAGTTGCTTCTTCTTTCCTTGTGGTGGGTGCTCAAGACCCTTTCTACAATTGCTAAAGTTCCTCATTCTCCTCTCCCCTCTATTTCTTTTCCTCCTCTCCTCTCCTTTTCAGTCCTCTCCCTCTCCTTGTTCTCTTTCTCTTCTTCACATCCTTTCCTTTCTCTCCTTTTCCGTTCTTTTTTCCTCTTCATACTTAGTACTGTCTCCTTCTCTCCCTCCCTCTCCTGCTTTCTTGCATCTAGATTTCCTTTCCCTTTTTCCTTCTCTATATTTACAACTGTCCTGTCAGTCCTCTTCCACCTCTTCTTTTTCTTCATTCCTCCCCTCCACCTTCCTCTTTCAGTGCTCTCCTATATGAAATCTCCAATTCCACCCCCTCCAAAGTTGATGTTTTGTTTTGAAAAGCACTTCAAGCCCTCAGTGGAGTTATCTCCTTCCCAGCCACCCTCGCCCCCACCCCCCATCAACTCTATGCCTAGGCTCCGGGGAGCTTATCTCCACAGAGAACAAAGTCACCCAGAGGAGAGGGTGTGAGGCCTCCGCCTTCTCTACCCCTCCTCCTCCACAATTGCACAGCTCCCAACCTAAGTTGGGAAAATATTCCATCCCTTCTCCCCCAGTCATAGACCAGCTTTACACATCTCAATTAAATGGATAATTTAGATACACACACTCACTGCCAAGACCCAAAGGATCATCCAAATAGACAATGATTGTCTGAAAACCAACATAACCTTCCATTTTCCTTCTGGTTTGTGCTGTGAGTTACTCTGTAGATTTGCCTTGGGGTAGAAGGAAACTGGAGTTTTGGCTTGAGGGAGCATGATAATGAAGAAACTTCTGGTTTAGGATCCAGAAGATGAAAAGCTGAGTATTTCTTGGCCTGGCATTCACTAACTAGCATCAGCTTCCCCAGTTGAGTCTGATGTTCCATAATGGCTCATCTATTTATTTGATCACTTTCCCACCACAGATTCCCAGTACCTCTCCTGTTCTGCCCTGGAGGAATGTACTGCCTAAGAATTTGAAAGACTCTCGGTCCACTACGGGGAAAGGAGGCAATTGACCTGGGAAATTCCAAATCTTCTTTATCTGGATGAATATCAGTCAAGAACTAGCCTACTTTTAGACTCCCTCCTTGCCCTTAGGATGTGTACTTTCTTTATGCAGCCATAAGGTCTAGAATTGGAAAAGATCTTAGAATATAAAAATATCAATTGCTGGAATGGGTTTAAGAGCATAGATTGGCAGAATTAGAAGGGATCCTAGAACATTTATTGTTAGAGCTGTGGGGGGAAGAAAGGAATTTAAAGAAGGGACCTAAGGTATCTTAGTCAAAGTCCTTCGTTGAAATAGAGACGCAGAGGATGGGCAATGGCTTGCCCAAGGCCAAACATGTAGTAAGTAGCCAAAATTATCAGAAATGATGACTACAGCATACTGTGCTCCTGAATAATTAGGTCATCAGTGAGTTTGAGTTTCTTGGGATTTATCCATCACCTTTCTTGGCCGGCATTTACTGGAGGGACTGGGGAGATGCTTCGGAGCCAGATGACAAGCGGAGCTAAGAATTTCGATTTTTCAAAAGGAAGTATTTATGCGTGTGGCCTCTAGCTGCTGCTCGCAAGACGACAAAATGGAGTGGACTAAGCCCCGGGCCTCCTCACTCTCAGCTCTGTCCTAGTCCTAAGTCTAGGGTCTCTGGTCCCGGGTCCAGTCCCGCCTCCACTCCCCCCTACCTCCGCCCCCACCCTGGCGCGGCTCCTCTGTCGGTCCGTGGCAGCCCGGCCCGAGGTGTGATTGATCCTGCGTCACCTCCCCCCTGCCCACCCCCTCCAACAATCCTAGCGCCCGCGGCCCCCACACACATTCCATCCGTCTTGGCCCAGCCTGCGCGTCGCCACCAGTCAAAGCCCCCAAAGGTTTGATGGAAATCAGGGAAGCCCCCGAGTCGGCCCCCAGCCCCTCCCACACCCACCCACTCACCCACCCCCGCCTTTAATCGCCTTACAATAACATCGCTTCTGAGCCCTGTTTAGACAACCCGGCCAGCGGGCCAGTCTGTCCGCCGTGCCGGCCTCAAAGCTCAGCCGGGCTTGGGGAACGAGCGGAGGCCAAGGGCTGGGTTTGGACAGCCAGGGCCCCGGCCTTGGGAGAAAAGAAGGCAAAAGCCGCGACATTAACACCCTAAGCTGGGGGTGGGAGGGAAGTGCGGGGGTAGAGGGAGGAAGGACAGAGAGGAAGACTGGAGAGAAAGGGTGCGTGGGCGCAAGGGATAAAATCAAACTTCTTAGCTCGAGACACTCAGGAAGGTTAAGTAGAAACGAAAACAGGGAGACCTGGCCAGGCTTTGATTAACAGATCGGTACTAATTTCCACTCTTCACCCTTCAAACCCTCGGAGGTGGGGATCTAACTGGGAGCTTTCTGGATTTCCCTGTACCTCGTCTTAGAGGAAGGGCAAGGATGTTTAGCCATGTGAACTAGGGAAGAAAAGACTAGCCCAGGAAAAAGCAGGGAAAGATTTCGGTCCCTCTGGCTCTTTGCTGTTATAGACATTCCTTCCCTAAGCGGCTCCAAGACCAATGAAAGCGGAAAGGGGAGATACTTGTCAGGAAATTACAGAGCGCACAGAACTCGGGTTCCTGAGAGTTCTGTTTTCGAATTCCCTTTCTAATACTCACTGCCAGACTCCGGATTGCCAAGATGTAGTGGTAAGACCTTGGACAAGTCACTAGTCCTAGAGGTCTCAACTTTTTGAGATTGTAAAATGGGCTCCTTGGATTACATGACCTCTCAGTTCCTTCCAGCTCTGAATTCTGTACTTTGGGAAGTTGGTTTAGGATTCTACCACGAAGAAGGTGGACATGATGGCACTAAATTCTATGTCACACTTCCCCGTTCTTTGTGTATTAGGTGAAGTCACAACCCTGAAGCCAAGGCTTATAAAAACCGAAGCTTCAGGCCCCAAGGATTTGGATTTGGTGTGTTTGTTGTTTACACACAACACATTCAACTTTGCCTTCTCCTTTCCAATGAGAAACACCAAAATCTATTATCCCCCATACTCTCCTCTACCTACATCCCTCCCCTCCCCCCCCAAAAAATTTCAAAAGCCTGGCAATTAGGTCAGTCTTCTGTTCCTGGGTATAGGGGATTTAGATGTGGAGAGACATTAAGGGGGAGGAAAGAGCACTGGATTTTAAGTCGGAAGGCGGCTCTGCATTAGCTGAGTAATCTTAGATGAGTCGTTTTACCCTTCTGCCCTCAGTTTCCCCAGCTGTAGAGTAATGGGTTTGGACTAGATGGTCTCAGAAGTCTCTTCCAACCCTAAAAACTCTGATGTGGAGGGAAGGGCGTCCCCGGCTCTGCAAATGCAGCGTTCCCCCTTCTCCGCAGACGGGACCTGAACACCTTTCATTCTCCCTCAGTTTCAGAATTCCTGGAAGAGTTCCCGGGTGAAGGCCGAGAGTGCGTTAATTGTGGGGCTATGTCCACGCCGCTGTGGAGGCGAGACGGCACTGGTCACTACCTCTGCAACGCCTGTGGCCTCTACCACAAAATGAATGGCATCAACCGGCCGCTCATCAAGCCCCAGAAGAGGCTGGTAAGTCAGAACTTGGGAAGACGGACACGTCGGGGTATTGTGGCCAGGCACTGTTCTTTCTACCTGGGAGAGAGACTAAGTCTCCGCCCTGGAGCTAGGAGAGGAGGGGGATTACTCGCACGAGGAAGGCTAACAAAGCAGCATTTTTCTATGTCCTTGAAGTACCTGGAAAATTCACTCCGGGATCTGTTCTGACTTGGAGACCCTGAACACTGAAGCGGAAGGAGAGGTCTCGAGGGAGAGAGGAGTGGAGTAGCTGGAGGAAGCGAGGTTGGGAGGGGGGAGGGGGGAGAGAAGGGTACAGGAGAGGTGCTGCATCTGCAAAGCAGGGTCAGTTAGATGAGTTTTTTGTCCAAACCCACACCAGAGGCAGGACTGGTGCTCTAGGGCTGACCTCTTGGGATGGGGGAGGTGGAGTGTGCAGTTTGTGTTCCTCTCCCCTTCCCCGCCCCCCACCTTGGTAAAGCAGCTGGGCAGAGGACAATGTTCAAGCGAAGTGAATCGTAACAGAGTTGAATGGGACCTAAGAAGCCATCCAATAGTACAACTACCTCATTTTACAGATAAGGAAACTGAGACCTAAAGATGTTAAGTAATTTGCCCAAGGTCACACAGAAAATAAGCATCAGAGGCGACATTTGAACCATGTCCTCTGAATTCCTTTCTGTTGCCCCAAAGGTTGGTTTCTGAATTCCAGAATAAAACATGTAACTTTTACTTGACTCTTTCCCCCTCACTTTAGGGCAAATGGGTTTGAGATTTAACCTGTCAGTGCCTCCTCCCTCACCTCGCCCCTCCTCCCCGCAGCTTTCAGACTAAAGCCTAATTGAGAAGGGTACCCCCTTTCATTTGGCTTCTTGCACTTTCGAGTTGACTAGTTCGGGACAGAGTAACCAGCGGGATTGTTTCCCCGGATTGTAGTCCAGAGCATTTAGAGCGTGAACTTGAGGCAGGATGCTCACAGAGGCCAGCACCTTGGAGCCTACTCCAGACCCTGGGGAGCTCAGTTTCTGAAGTATTTCTCGGTTTGTGTGATTGGGAACTCTTCCACTGTCCCCCTTGGAGGGGAAAAAAATTATAAATAAGCTATTTTTAAAAGACGTTTTCCTACCCGTAATGAAGCTGATCTTTTTGGGTTTTGATTGCGGCCAAAAAAAATCGGTCCTGTTAGGGAATGTACTCAAACAACATTCATAAAGCTCTGGGAAGAGGCTCCCAGCCGGGGCTACGACTTGGGGGGGGGTGTCTAAACACACTAGTAGAGGCTTCCTCTGAAAGCATATTCTCTGTTGATCTCTGAGAAAAGAGGTTGAACAACCCGAGGGTTGTCCATACGGGGAAAGACTGTAGACTCCGGAAATACCACATCCCCAGAGTTAGTGAGAAGTCATATTTGATGTTCGAATTAAGATTCTAACATCTTTCTCTGCAACTTTCCTTCTTGGTTTCCAAAAGAACCTAGCTAGTATGGTGCAAAACCAAAAACAAAATCCGGCGTTCTTGATACATGGTGACAAGTTTACTCTCTGAGTGTAGCTGCTAAGGTTCCCCAGGGAGCACTTCTCAGTTTGAATCACACCTGCCCAAAAGCTACATCTTAGGACCTTGGCTATAAAAATGTAAAATCATTCTTCCCCAGAAAGGGGAAAAATATTTCACACAAACAGAACTAAAGTGTTTTGGGCAATGTAAGAAATTCTCAAATCACTCCAGCAGAATTTTAAGCTACTGGGAGAGAGAGAGAGAGAGAGAGAGAGAGAGAGAGAGAGACCTAAATTCTTTAGCAATTAGCCATTTTAATGACATTAGGTGTCTTTTATTTTCTAATCATTTTGTCTATTCCTAGAGGCATATGCCCTTAAACAGAAGCCCCAGGGCAAGTGGCTGAATTTTCTTTTCTTAACTTGGAATGGATTATTTATGTTGGCTTCAACCTGGGCTTTCCATTTGTTTTGAAAGGTTTAGCACCTCTTGAGAGTGTGGAGAGCCTAGTAGATCTGGGGAAAGAAAACAGGAATTGGTCCGAAACTTCTGGTTGGTTGACATTGATCAAAGCCCACTGGCTTCAGAGGGATAAGGAAGCTGCTTGACTTTTTGAGTTTTCCGCAATCTAAGATGTAGTTACCTTTGGAATTGGGCTGGGCTGGGTCTAAAGTAGTTTCTCTTGTGTAGGACTTGGGACTAGATCCTTTTTATGGCAGTTTGTGAATTGACTATATGGTTTGGGAGTAGGCATATACCTACTTCATCTTTAGAATACATTTTAGACATTTCCATAATTCATTTAGGTTTGTGTACACCTTTCCTTACAAGGTGCTGAGTCAAATGTTCTCAAGTCCTCAGGTATAAGGCCCAGTAACTCGGTTTAATGCTTGCTCCCATACACCAAGATAACCCCACTTCAGAAGAGTTGAATACAGGGCAGCTAGGTGGCACAGTGAATAAAGCACTGGCCTTGGATTCTGGAGGACCTGAGTTTAAATCCAGGCTCAAACACTTGACATTTACTAGCTGTGTGACCCTGGGTAAGTCACTTAACCCTCATTGCTCTGCAAAAACAAAAACAAAAACAGAAGAGTTTATGTTTTACATTTATGTTCATATAGTTTCTATAGTAACAGTAAATATGGTCTCTGTCACTATCATGAGGCTCAATTGAGAAATTCTATGTACTTTGCAAACCACCTAAATGACTGCCTAAATTTCAAAAATGACTTTCTCTCTCTCTCTCTCTCTCTCTCTCTCTCTCTCTCTCTCTCTCTCTCTCTCTCTGAGACACACACACACACACACACACACACACACTAATGGTTCCCTATGAGCTCCATTATCAAAAATAAAATCCTCTCTTTGGAATTCAAAGCTTTTCTTAACTTGGTCCCTTCATACCATTCTATTTTTTCTTATACCTAGCACTCCTCTTCCCTCACCCCACATACTCTGAATCCAGTGATATGGGTCTCCTTGCTGTTTCTCAAACAAGATACTCCATCTCCAGATCCCTGGCATTTTCACTAGCTCTCCCTCAGGCCTGGAATTCTCCATCCTTTTCTGTCTTCTAGCTTCCCTGCCTTCCTTCAAAAGCCAGCCAAATTAGCAAGTTCTACAAGGAAGAAGCCTTTCCTGATCCCCCTAATGCTAGTGCCTTCCCTCTGTTGTTTATCTTCAATTTATCCTGTATATATCTTTTTACATACTGTCTACCTGTTTTCTCTCTTATTACATTGGGAGCTTCTTGAAGGCAAAGACTGTTTTTTGCACAGTGTAGGCACTTAGACAAGAAGGACCAGAATTTAAGAATACCTTTAAAAGGACCAAATTATGTCAATTGACTAAGTGCATTTTTTAATCCATAAGGCAAAGAAAATGGGGATAAGATAAATGTTTGAGTTTATAATAAAAAATTTGTTTCAGTTGATGAACCTGGTCCTTCTACTGTTAATAAATACTTGTTGACTAATTAAGTATTTACTATTATCAGGGATTGTGTTAAATGCTGGGGTGTAAATACAAGGGAAAAAATAGTGCAAGCCCTCAAGGAGCCCAGTTCTAATGGAGGAAGACTAAAAAGCAGAGAGGTAGGAAGGTACCCTGGAGGTATGGTGTTCAGAAGCAGAGCCAGGAGACTTATGAAGGAAGCTAGACATGGGCCCCTCCCCAAAATGGAGGTTCCTCATCCAGGGAGACAGAGGTGGTTACAAGGTGAGAAGGCCAACAAAGACTAAGGGAAAATCCAAGATGAGAAGGGAACTGAGGCATGTGTCAAAGTCCATAGGGTCAGAAGCTGAATGAAGGAATATTATTATAAGGTACTTTTTAAGCCAAGATTTTAGTAATGATAGGACCTCCAATGTGTATCACTTGATAGTATTGGTGGTAATGGTAATTTACTAATACTTAATGATCTTTTGTGATAATGGCACTTCAGTGACATCAGTAATAATTGGTTGCAGCAACTCTTGAAGAGAGTTAATAATACCTCGTAAATTTTAGAAGGATTGGAATTTCTATAGATGGAGGGAGTATTCACACTGACTAAATGACAGATCTTTGATGTCTTAATGTAGTGTCCTAATGTAGAGTCCTAATACAGAGTCTTAATGCTTTAGCAGATTAATATTAAATATTAAAATTTAAGCTTGAAAAAGCTTAAAGCTTCACTGAGACTTTTGGGACACTCCATAGGCGAATATCTTTAAACCAAATTTGGTTTAATTTAAAAAAAAAATCTGTAAGTTATTGTCTATTCATCAGCTGATTTTGTTTGAAAATAATTAAATGGTAAAAATCCAGTTAGTTGCAAGCCTTTTTTTTTTTTATGAGATATTTTATTTTTTCCGTTACATGTAAAGATAGTTCTCAACTTTTGTTTATACATGCTTTACAATTTCAGATTTTTCTCCCTCCCTCCCCTCCCTCCCCCCCTCCCCTAGACAGCAGGTAATCTGATATAGGTTATATCTATATATCTCTATACATATACATATATATATATATACACACACACACATATATATACACATAATAACATTAATCCTATTTCTGCATTAATCCTGTTACAAGAGAAAGAATCAGAGCAGTGATGCAAAACCTCAAAATAGAAAAAAAAAACACAGCACCCAAAACAAAAGAAATAATGTGGTTCAATCAGCATCTATACTCCACAGTTCTTTCTTTCTTTTTTTTTTTCTTGGATTTGGAGATCCTCTTCTATCATGAGTTCCCTGGAACTCTTCTGTACCATTGCATTGGTGAGAAGAATATAGTCCATCACAGTAGATCAACACTCAATGTTGATGATACTGTGTACAATGTTCTTCTGGTTCTGCTCATCTCACTCATCATCAGCTCACGTAAGACCCTCCAGGTTTCTCTGAACTCTTCCTGCTCATCATTTCTTACAGCACAATAGTATTCCATTGTATTCATATACCACAACTTGTCCAGCCATTCCCCAATTGATGGGCACCCCCTCAACTTCCAATTCCTTGCTACCACGTAAAGAGCAGCTATAAATATTATTGTACATGTGGGTCCCTTTCCCCCTTCCATGATTTCTTTGGGCAAAAGACCTAAAAGTGGGATTGCTGGGTCAAAGGGTATGCACAGCTTTATCGCCCTTTGGGCATAATTCCAAATACTTGCAAGCCTTTTAATGTTGATGAAGTTTTGTTCAAAACCAAGGTTGTAGTACCATGAGATTTGAAATTAGGTCTCTTTGGCAACTCACCTAAGAAGCATTTTCACCCTTTATCACCCTGAAGAAATATAAATAAGTCCAATGTTCTGGGTCAAGAGTAAGGTGAGATGGTTTAGGGTGGGACCAAAAATAGCAAAGCCCTAGATGGGGCTCGACACAGTTAAATATAAGCACTTAATACGTGCTCTCAGATGATACATTCAGGTAGTGTCTACACAGGGTTTCCAGATTAACCATTTGACTGAACTGGCAGCCAATTTGGTTGAGTAATTGATTTTGTGTGTGTGTGAGAAGCAATTGGGATTAAGTGACTTGCCCAGGGTCACGCAGCTAGTAAGTGTTAAACGTCTGAGGCCGGATTTGAACTCAGGTACTCCTGATTCCAGGGCCAGTGCTCTATCCACTGCGCCACCTAGCTGCCCCTGAGTAATTGATTTTTTAAAAACTGAGCTCACTATTTTTCTGCAATTCTATAGACTTTCCCATTAAAATTCTTCCCATTAATTTCAGGGAAGGAGGTAAACTCTGGGGCTGGGGGGATGGCTTAATGTAGAGAATAGCTAGATAGGCTTGGAATCAAGGAGACCTAGACTTTCTTCCCCTAACGATTGAAAGGCAAGTTTCTTAACGTCTTGAAACTTCACTTGCCTCATCTCATGGAGATACCAGTATCTGTAGTACCTACCACAAAGGAGATAATGCAAATAAAGAGCTTTGTGAGATATATGTGTGTGTGTGTGTGTGCGCGCGCGTGCGTGCGCGCGTACACACATAAATTTCACATACATGTGTATATATACGTGTGTGTATACAGATAGATAACAGCCATTACTCAACTAAATCTACTACAATTCCATAATAAAGTGTTTCCATGGGGGGTGGGGTCATTTTTTAAAAAAATTGTACTTTGAGAATAAGGATCTTAGAGATGGAAAAAAAAATCATTAGAGATCTAGTCATGTCATTATAAGATGTCAGAATTGGGAGAGGTCAAGTAGTTTAGCCTTCTCATTTTATGGAGAAAGGATATCAGAAAGGATAACTGACATACCCATGTGACACAGTAAGTCACACAAAAGCCAAAGACAAAAGCAAAAACTTGAACAAACAACAACAACAACAAAACCCACCCTAGAATCTGAATCTTCGATAATACTACCTTCCGGAGGGAGGGAGGATAGGGGAAGATCTTTCCTGCATTTCTTTTCAGAGGGAATGAATACGAAGCCTCACAACTACAACATTAACCTCAGATTACTCCTTTCTCTAAGTCTGTTGGTCCCTGTTTTACACTGTTTGTTTCTCAATATCTCTGTCTCTGTCTCTCTAACTCTGTATGTCTCTTTTGTCTCCTCTTCTTTCTTCTTTCTGTCTTCTCCTCTCCTTGACCTTTTCTTTTTCTCCCCTTTTTCATTTTTACCAAGGCTAGAAGTGCAGCAGCCTCTCCCAGGCCTGTCTCAATGCTGACAGGAACAAAAGCTTTTTCAACCTGGGTCAGTTTGACCCTCCTCAGAAAGGTTGGTGGCCCTCTGCCCCTGAGGGCTCACAATAATTATGTCAAGGTTAAAGTGAAAACCCAATTAACTTTAGCCCTATCTGATCAGCTTTAGCTTAGAACGTCTAAACTCATGTGATCCATTAGCCTCAACCTTCCTCAGTAGCAGGTATTATGGGCATGTGCCACCATGATTTACCTATTACTTTTAGAAGTGACTGATGAGGCCATCTGTCATCTTGTACATGAAATGTTCAGGAAAGGAAACAATTTCCAGTTGACAGCCTATTTTTAAAGATCCTGGACTAGAAACCCCCATGGTATTATTTAATAATATGGAGAAAATTCTTGATATTTTTAAAACAAATGGAGTGGGCATGACTTCTTAGGATGGTTTCTTGTTTTTCACTATCTGGAAATGTGATAGAATGTTTATTTTATTTATGATTGAGCCCAGGAACTGGGTTGAGTATAATATAGTATTGTGTAGCCCAATCATTGCTAGCTTCTTTCTCCATGGGTGACAATAGAATTCTGAATCTCTTCCTCCTCTTTCTCATCCCATCTAATGCCATCCTTCAGAAGAACAAGGAAAGGAACTCCTCCTCCTCTTCCTCTACATCTTGTTAGCTCCATGTTCCTCTCTTCTTTCTCACTCAGCATCTTCCCAGTCTTCCTTTCTAAGACCCTGGAGTCTCATCTCTGCCCTGTTGTGGAGCTATAGGAGTTCACTTGATTTTTCATCTCCATTTTTACAAGGCCCTCACTTCATGTCCCAGATTTTCCTCATTCAGAAGCCACACACAGCATTTAATGTGATATCTTACAACCAGGGAATTTGTGAGATGATCCTCGATACTAGAACTTACTAAAAATCCACAATTAAAGAGGCAAAGGGAGGGACCACTAATAAATTAGCATTTCCTATCAAGCACCATGATTCAAGTTTCAGAATCTCTCAGACAGGTAGAGGAAGGGAAAATAGTAAAGGATAATTTTGGTGTTGGTATAATTACAAGCTCAAAGACACTTCCGTGTATCTCAGGGTGAAGAAAGTCACCCAATCCTATATATGAGGATAGAAACTTTTGTTTCAAATAAGGAGTATCCTCTCAAGGTTATGGTCAAAGCATCCAGAGGACATTACTAGAGTTGGCATTGAAGGCTAGGAGGTTTCTTCTTCTTCTTCTTCTTCTTCTTCTTCTTCTTCTTCTTCTTCTTCTTCTTCTTCTTCTTCTTCTTCTTCTTCTTCTTCTTCTTCTTCGGCAGTTGGGGTTAAGTGACTTGCCCAGGGTCACACAGCTAGTAAGTGTTAAGTGTCTGAGGCTAGATTTGAACTCAGGTACTCCTGACTCCAGGGCCAGTGCTCTATCCACTGCGCCACCTAGCTGCCCTGAGGAGGCTTCTTCTTGACATTCTTTTTTTAAAAAAATATCTCTAAGATTTTGGGTCTAGTTTGGAATTCATAGTTCTGAGCCACATTGCAAAGTGTAAAGCCAAGTAAAAACTGGATCATGTTGATGTTGATGGTGGCCATCAATCAGTCAATCAGTAAACATTTATTAAGTGCCTACTATATGCCAGGCAATGTTATAAGCCCTGGGGATTTCTGTAATAATTTTTCTGCCTCATACAATTATTGGAGTCTTCCAGTTCTCACCTTCTGGCCTGATAACCCCAACAGCTATTCCAAAGGCAAACCTCATAGTGTTCAACTCAATCATTCATTCATTCATTTATGCACACATGTATGGATTTACTTACTCCCCCCACTCCCATCAAATACTTATTCATGGCTTGTTGTATGCAGAGCCCTGTGCTAGTTATTGGGGGAGAAACAAAGTTTAAATAAGACGGGGTCCCTGGTCCCATAAAATTCATTCTCCAACAGTGGGCTCTGGTACAATAGCTATAATATATACTATTATATGATAAGTACCATTGAAAGGGGGTGGTACAAAGAGATCTCCAAGGTCTGAAGGGGAAGATCATCACTGACCAGGACCACTTCACTTAGGACTCTGCATTGGAAACCCCCCAGACTCAGAAAGTGATCTCCTGGGGCAGCTAGGTGGCGCAGTGGATAGAGCACCGGCCCTGGATTCAGGAGTACCTGAGTTCAAATCCGGCCTCAGATACTTGACACTTACTAGCTGTGTGACCCTGGGCAAGTCACTTAACCCCCATTACCCTGCAAAAAAAAAAAAAGAAGAAGAAAGTGATCTCCTCACTTAATCAGGATGTCTTCAGATGTATTCCTAGGATACAGCCATCACTTTGTGGAACACAATGGGCCCCTGGTTTTTCTGCACTATTTTGACTACACTAGGGCCACATTTTTAAGTGATACACAAGTTCCACACCTTCCAAGTTAAAAAGGCTGGTTTCCAACATTGCTCATAATTGGAGTTCTGTTGGCTTTTCTACTATCTTTGAAAGCGTTGTGAAAAGAAAAGCAGTCAAAGGTCATAGTCCTCCAAGAACTGCCCCAGTGACTCATAGGGGCCACAGTCACCATTCTGTAAACACAAACCATTTTCTCTTCTGTTCCTCAAGAGTATTTCACTGGGGAAAGACTTCATTTGTTCATTCATTCATGAGGCAGCTGTTGGCATGGTAAAAAGAGCACTGGGCCTGGAGTCAGGAAGACCTGAGTTCAAATCCAAGCTTAGACATTTACTAACCATCTGACTCAAGATAAATCTCTTAACTTCTCCCTGCCTCAGTGTTCTCATCTGCAAAATGGGGATAATAATAGTACTTATATCCCAGGATTATTGTGAGGATCAAATGAAATTATATTTGTAAAATACTTTGCAAATTTTATAGTGATACATACATGGTAACTATTAAAGTGGTCATGATATGACTGATTCTTTTTTTCTTAATCATAAAAGTATTTTATTATTTTCTAGTTACATGTGAAGATAGTTTTCAATATTTGTTTTTATAAGATTTTGAGTTCCAAATTGTTCTGCCTCCCTCCCTTTCCTCCCTGCTGCCCAAGACAGGAAGCAATCTGATCTAGGTTACATATGCTGATAGCTCTTTTTATTGCTACTGCTGAGCAAGGCAGTAAGAACAGAGATGATGCTAATAATGTAGAGGATGTAGAGGAAACTGGGACTGGACCGTATGACCCTCTCAGGCCCTTAGAGCCCAGTTTAGGAGAGACCTGTGGTCATTATCCTCAGGTAATTCTTGGCACTTGGGGCAAATAGTACCCTATTGCACCAGATGTGCCCTAAAATTTCATGATAGGAAATTTTATGATATCTTTCATGATATGAAAAGATACAGAAAGTAATTCAGTTGCATAGGAAGAGGAGTTAAATGCTATAGTAACTCATTGATTGATATATCTAGTAGCTTTTTAAAAATGGCTTCTTTTTATTAGTTAGGTCTTAAGGTCAGGTGTTTTTATATGTATCTTATGTTTTTGATCCCTCTAGATTTTAGTGTCAGTAGGCAAAGTCCCCATGGCTATACCCTAGTTATGGTTCTGCCTCAGTTAAGTGAACTGAGGGCCCTGAACCCTCTCATTTCTCCAGTAATACACTTGTGCTTGAGTAATCATGGGAACTCAGGGAAAAGTCAAGCCTGAATTATAGTAGTACCCTATTATACATAATTGCCCAGTTACAGGTATTTATCCAGAGAGTCAGGGAACATCCATAGTCCCCAAATCACAATGTCCATGGCAAAAGTCTGTTAGAAAAAATGGTTACTAAAATAGGCCTCCATCCTAGCTCAATTGGGCTAGTACTAGATATCAGAAACTGTCTCCCACTTCTCTCTGCTGCATCTTCCTACATTGTGGAAGGTCCCTTAACCTGAGCCATGGAGGCTTGAACTGCTCACTATCTTATGATTTTTGTATTCATCTATAGTGAGCCTGTTTCCACATCCATAAAATGAAGGAGTTGGACAAGAGGATTTCTAACATCCCTTCAAACCCCCAAATCCCATGATCCCATGACAATTAACCTGGTTAATTCAGCATCATACCATTAATCCAACAACTCTACTGCTAGTCCCACTTCTACCTCCCAACAAATAAACCACCTAAATCTTGTTTTTTTCCCCTGAGATTTAAGTTTTCCTTTTGTCCCCTTAACATGAATGATTATCTCAATTCTCTACTTCTTCTTACCTGTATGGACACAACCATGGTTCTATTCCCTAGATCTTATTAATGTTTCTAGAACACTTCCAGCAGTGTCCTATCACTGAGATCTGGTGCCTTGCACAGAGTGAATGCTAAATTTATATTTACCGAATGAATAAGGAAGCTGGGGAGGGGGGGTAAGAGGGAAGGAATAAGCATTTCTATAGTAACAACAAGCATAGTGGCTAGAATGAGCACAGGGCCTGGAGTCAAGAAGACCTGAGTTCAAATTTAGCCTCAGACATTAGCTGTGTGACCCCAGGCAAGTCACTTAACCCTATTTGCCTCAGTTTCCTCAGTTATAAAATGAGCTAGAAAAATAAATGGCAAACCACTCCAGTATCTTTGCCAAAAAAAAAAAAAAAAACCCAAATGGGCTCACGAAGAGTCCAACAGATTAAAAGAATTGAACAGCAAATAGACACAGTGCTAGGCACTTTTTACAAATATTATGTCACTTTATTCTCATAAAACCCCCTAAGGGGTAGGTATTATTATCATCCTCATTTTACAGTTGAGGAAAGTGGGATAAACAGGTTAAGTGACTTGCCCAGGGTCACACAGCTAGTAAGTGTCTGAGGCCCAATTCAAACTCAGATCTTCCTGATTTTGAGGCCCGGTTCTCTACCCATTGCTTCACCAGCTGCCTAATAAATTAATGAATAGATGAATGAATGAATAAGCAAACAAAGTCTTTCCCTAAAGCAACTGCCCATGAAAATCAATGATGCTAAGGTTTATATGAGGCTCTGGCCTATTTATAAAATCTAGACATTCACCATGTAGGTTATATAGAAAAGAAAGCTCTGGACTTGGTTTTATGTCCTGGCTCTTCTTTTATCTATAAGGCCTCTCTGTACCTCACTTCTAAAATGGGGATAATAATACCCACCCTATCTCCTCACAGGATTGTGGTGAGGTTCAAATAAGCTGGCAGATCACAGACATTTAGAAAGTAATCCCATGTTTGTGGAACTGAATCACACTACTGTGTTACGGCCATGGCCTGTGCTGGTCACTGGGGTGTAAGGAGAAATGCTATACTATATAGTCCCTTCCTGCTAAAGACCTGTTCATGATCACGATGATATTTTCCCTCTCAAAGAAGGGGCTCCTTGAGGAGAGATCTGAGTAGCAGATGTCCCAACTCCCCTCACAGCTGGTCTTGCTGCAGTTTGACTTCCAGAGTCTCTTATCCCGAAGCCTCAGATCCCAGGAATGAAGAGGACACCCTGCTACAATAACTGCATCAGAAAGACATGCTATGTGAAGTCATTACTAACCAAGGGCCCTCCCTTTCACCAGGGTCCTGAATTGAGACCCCCTCAATCTCTTTAGTCAAAGACAGAATCTCCTCACCTAACTACACCACAACAAATAGTTGCATACAGATGTTTTCTGATGCATATACCCATTGCCTCTCAAGAAGTAGCACAGAAGGTTGCCTCTAACACTGCACACCCTAAGCTTCAATGGGATTTTGGTGGTTTATCAGTTTACATATGGTAAGCAGAGGGCGGGCCAGGGAGGAGGAGGAGGAGGAGTGGTGGTGCTATCGGATTGCTTGCTACATTAAAAAAAAAAAATAAACATTTGAGTACAATGTTGAAGGCAACAGCTTCTTAGACAAGGTCATCCTGAGAAAGAGGGGCTCCAAAGGAGGGAAGTTGGCCCAGGGGCCCTGCCTTTGCAGAAAGCTGCTGGTAAATTCCAAATAACATATTATGCTGGTTGTCCTTCAGTGAGCAAAATTGTAGCCTTGGCAGTAGTTCCCGCCTCCCCCAGGATGATGAATCCCAGCAGAGAAAACAAAAATAGGTTGGAACTAGGCCTTTTAGTCCAAGGGTGATGATACCTCCTAAATCTATTCAGATCTTGCAAATTCAGGTTTCATGACAAATGTGACTCCCAGATTTGCATTGAATTCAAAGTTGAAAGATTATTTATCCCTTAGTCTTGATGACTAAGAGGATTCCCATCAGAAATTCATAGCTATTTCAAATCAAAAGAACCAAGAAATGAAGAATTCTTTCAATTTTTTCAGTCTAGTGATTCATATACTTTGGTATTGTGTAACAGGCCAATTATGGAGTCTAACTCTTTTTTTTTACTTAGTACTGTTTATTGTACCTTAGACCAACAGAATATTATTTCTCTTAATTTTTTTTCTCTGACAGCATAATGTAATAGAAAAACACATTCATATTCTCTCTGTCCTCACAACAGTGCTGTGACATAAGTTATCAGTGTAAATTATTCTGCTCATTTTATAAAGACAGTAAATGTGGTACAGTAGAAAGGGGATTTAGTTGGGGTCATAGTTGTATTCCAGTATGAACTTTGCCTTTTGAGCAAAATACCACTTCCCTGTACCTGTTTCCTTATTGGTCAAATGGAGACAATAATACCTTCCTTTTCTACCTCAGAGGGTAAGGTGAGGGTAAGGTAGAAGTGAGGAAAGGGATGAAAAAATGTAAAGTGCTATGAAAAAGAGCCAGGATAATTACTCTCAGGGGTGGGAAGGGAACAAGTATTTATTATACCTTCTATGTTGCCAGGTACTGTGCTAAGCACTTTTTACAAATATTATCTCATTTGATCCTAACAACAACCGTCTGAGGTAGGCCTGTTATTATCTCCATATATAGCCAAGGAAACTAAGACAGGTTATGTTTCTTGTCCAGGGTCTTGCAGCTAGTAACTGTCTGAGACCAGATTTGAATTGCCCAATTCCAGGTCCAGCATTCCATTCACTGTACCACCTAGATGCCTCTTTGGGGTGTCCATCCTTGGATCCAAAATATATTCAGCAACATATCTCTCAAGTGATTCTCACAACAAAACAAAACAAAAATGGATGTTTGTTTTAATAACTGTTACAGCACACTAAAATGGAAATAACCCTGAACCAGGAGTCAGGAGAGCTGGTTTCTTAGTTCAAGCTCTGCTGTGTCACTACTAAAGTCGCTTCATCCCTATCCATAAAATGGGCATACTGCTGCAGCGCTCTGACAGCTACTATTACTGCTACTGATGATAATGATCAGTAGCATTCTCTTCCTCTTGGAATTCCTTTGCACAACTTTGTATGTGCTCCTAATGAATTTGTGCATAGATTATACTCTCCCTCTGCCAGTAAGATGTAATCTCCTCTTGGGAAGGAATCTTTTTCTCTTTTGTCCTTGTGTTCCCAACAACAAGCATAGTATCTTGCATGTAATAAGTATTTAGTAAAGGTTTGAGGATAAATGCACATTCAATTTGTTTCAATGAACATGTACTGATTAATATGCCTGATCTCATGGAATGGTGAATAGAGAGCAGGCTCCAGGCAGTTAAGAACTGGGTTTCAATCCATTCTTGGAATGATTAGGTAACCCTGAGCATACCTCTGAATCTCTCAGTGCCCCCTGAGAACTCTTATAAAAGGTATAAAATGCAAAGCTTAAGTTGATCAACATTGATAAAGGAAGCTTCCTCTCCAAAAAATCACAGATACAGACCACATGCAAGATTAACTCTGTACTGGAGGTCTGAGAAAAAAAAGACATCATTTCTGCCCTCGGGGAGTTTATATTCTGCTAAAATAGCCTGAAAGTACTTTGTATAGTAAAAAGTATAGAAATGAGATGTTATTAGAACCAAAGGCCTTCCATCCAGTATGAGTTAGATGGGGTCTCTGCAAGCATTACCTGGTCCAACCACCTTAATTTACAGAAAGCTGAAGTCTAGAAACAGGAAGTAACAGAACAGAGAATGGACCTCACTTCTGACTCTGCTCAGCGTTCTTTCCTAGGCATATTACTGAATATTGTTTTGATTTGGGGTTTTTTTTGTTATACATGAAATCAAGTTAAAGCAGTTCTGTTCCACCTTCCTTCTTTCAAACCTGAACCCAAACCTCAAAGGCGTTAACAGCCTCCCTTCCTCCCCATTTTGTGTTATTTTTGAGATGTAAAATTTGTCCTAGCTACAATTAATCAGAATGGGACGTTCCATCTGCCTTAATGAAGTAGTCTCATCTTTACCAGGCTCCTGGCCTTCCTATTTCCTTCCCCTTCAGTTCATTTATCATTTGGCCCTGGGGGCTGGGATGATGTGGCGTCAGTCTGGAAAAGTAAACAGGGATAGAATTCTTAGAAGCATGCCTCATTTCTAGCCAGTCACTGGGATAGGCCTGGGGAGCCCAAGGGGAGGAGACATTCAGGGATGGATTTTAGGGTTTATGGATTTTTTTTTTTTGGTGGGACTGAAGAATATCACTCCAACACCTAAGTGGAAAGATAGCTCACACTCTGCAATGTGACTCAGAGATACATGGACACTCATTCCAGGCTCCCATTAACATTTCTCAGATGCCTTTGGTCCCCAGGCATTAATAGGAAACACCCCAAGTGCCAGAGTTGACAGGTGAAGGCTAGAGAAAGAGCTGGCAGCCCCATCAATGCAGTGATAGGGGAGGGGGCAGATCTCTTCTCCAACTAGAAATTCACAGGAGGACAGACTAAGCAGATCTTATTTTTCTTGTTAGAATCATAGAGTCAGAACTGAGAGAACTTTTTTTTTTTGCGGGGCAATGGGAGTTTAGTGTCTTGCCCAGGGTCACACAGCTAGTAAGTGTCAAGTGTCTGAGGTCAGATTTGAACTCAGGTACTCCTGAATCCAGGGCTAGTGCTTTATCCACTGCGCCACCTAGCTGCCCCCCTGGGAGAACTTTTAAAGGACATCTAGTCTCACCCTTGTCACTTTAAAAATGAGAAAACTGAGGCCCAGAGAGTAACTCACCCAATATCACTGAGAAGAGGGGTAGAGTGAGAAGTAGAACCCAGGAAAAACTACCCAAAGGATATGTACCTTGAGATAAGCCTTGAAAAAAACAGGTATATTTGGGATAGTTGGGGGGGGGGGAGCAGTCTCACATTCTTGAATCTTTCACTTGTCTTTTTTTTTTTTTTTGGTGAGGCAATTGGGGTTAAGTGACTTGCCCAGGGTCACACAGCTTGTAAGTGTTAATTGTCTGAGGTCGGACTTGAACTCAGGTCCTCCTGAATCCAGGGCCAGTGCTGTATCCACTGCGCCACCTAACTGCCCCCCCTTGTCTTTTAATATCACTCATAAGTGCTTTGGTGCCATAGGGTCAAGAATGTCTGAGTCCGAATTCTGACTCAGATACTTATTAGCTTTATGACTCTGGGCAAGTCACTTAACCTTCCTCAATCTCAGGTGCCTCTTCTGTAAAATGAAGATAGTATAGCTCCTGTCTCATAGCATTGTTGTGAGAAGCAAATACAATATGTAAAATGCTTTGTCAACCTTAAAGCTAATATATAAACATCAGTTCCTCTTACTAGTTTTCTTATTATTTTAGCATTTCTAAGGGAGGGGAAAGAGTGAAATGTTAAAACCTTTTCCCCATGGGCAGCTAGGTGGCACAGTGGATCCTGTGGAAACATTGCCCTACAAAAAACAAAAACAAAACTTTTCCCAGGAATGAGCTAGAGTACCCTGAGCTCCAATATACTATGTGAGGTGGTCTGGTCATGGAAGACAGGTCTGACCAGTCCTGGAGACAGGCCACATTACCAGGTCACTGGTCTAGGATGGCCATCTCCTGCAGAGATTGTCCTCTCTGTCCCTGTCTCTGTCTCTCTCTCTCTCTCTCACTCTCACACACACACACACACACCTCTTAGTCATCCACTTCAGTGTCTCAGAATCTCTTTTTTTTTGTTTGTTTGTTTTTGTGAGGCAATTGGGGTTAAGTGACTTGCCCAAGGTCACACAGCTAGTAAGTGTTAAGTGTCTGAGGCCGGATTTGAACTCAGGTACTCCTGACTCCAGGGCCAGTGCTTTATCCACTGTGCCACCTAGCCGCCCCTCAGAATCTCTTTTGCTAGAAAATTCAGCCCCAATTCCAGCCTTGTTCTCTACTTCTACATTTGCTAGGAAATCAACACAGGGACCTTGGGAAAGGGAGTGGGGTTTGGACCCTAACGCTCATTTGAATGTCTCTGGTTCCAGCCAGTTCCAGGCACTTGAGGGCCCTCCCTGACTCAAGCCCTCCCCACCCCTCTCCTCTCCATTATGAAATATGAATGTGACAGCTAGATCCCATACATTCTCAGGCAGAAAGGCATTAGGAATCTGGCCAGGTTTATCAGTTTAATGAAAGGGCTCTGGGGATGTGGGTGATCTCAGACACAGGCTATGCCTTTCATCGGCCCCTTATCTCTCCCCTGACCCCTTTCCGAAGTTTTCTTCTCCTAGGAGAAAGTCATGGGGCACTGAAGTCCAATGGGCAATGAAATTCTTCTCACTGCAATCAAGCTCACCCTCTCTATCTCTTTCCCTCCTGTTTAGTCTTCAACTCGCCGGGCTGGACTTTGCTGCACTAACTGCCACACAACCAACACCACCCTGTGGAGGAGAAATGCAGAAGGGGAACCAGTGTGTAATGCCTGTGGGCTGTATATGAAGCTTCATGGGGTAAGTTGGGCCTTGGGGCCAGAACTTGGTTATAGGTGAGTGTGAAAAGGGGACCCTCTGGCCAGACAGGTGAGACTAGTATTCCATGCCCTCCTGAGTATTTGGTTTCTATCTAATGACTAACCAATAACCTCATGGGGGGGGGGGGTCGGGCAGGGCAATGAAGGTTAAGTGACTTGCCCAGGGTCACACAGCTAGTATCCAATACCCTCTCTAAGAGCTTCCCACTCATATCAGAAAGACTCCATTCCAAGCTTCAGAGCAGTGAGTGGAAGGATGGCTCTGGTCCCTTAATAATCACAGACTATCCAGTCTGAACAGGACTTCAGAAACCATCAACTCCAGTAGTTCTCAAAATCTAGTCTGAGGATCCCCAGGGTAAAAACAATTTTACACTAATTGCCTTTTGGGGGGGGGTGCAATGAGGGTTAAGTGACTTGCCCAAGGTCACACAGCTAGTAAGTGTGAAGTGTCTGAATCCGAATTTGAACTCAGGTCCTCCTGAATCCAGGGTCTGTGCTTTATCCACTGTGCCACCAACTGCCCCCTAATTGCCTTTTAAAATCTTCCATTTTCTCTCTACATATCTATTTGAGACCTAATTGTCCTCACATACTTTAATCAAAACAATATATTAAAAGAGATTGAATGTATAAGCAGATATGAGAATCCAACTTCTATTAAGCTAGACATTAAAAAGATTTGAAAAAGAAATATGTAAAACACTGCCACTTCTCACTAAATTTTGTTTTGGAAAATAGCAATGATTTTCATAAAAATGTTGTTTCTCTGGGGCAGCTAGGTGGCACAGCAGATAGAGAACTGGCCCTGGAGTCAGGAGGACCTGAGTTCAAATCCAACCTCAGACACTTAACACTTACTAGCTGTGGGACCCTGGGCAAGTCACTTAACCCCAATTGCCTCACTAAGAAATTTTTAAAAATTAAAAAAAAAATGTTGTCTCTCTGAACATGTGATAGGTTTATTGTGGGTTTTAAATGAATTAATAATTCATTTTAAACATGAGTTATAAAATGATAAATGTAGATAGATGTGTTCTACATTCTTAAAAAGTTCTTTGGGTTTCTTAATATTTTTTAAGACTGAAAGGGATTCCTAAGGCTAAAAAGTTTGAGAATTGCCAATCTAGTCCAACAAATGAGAAAATTGAGACCCTAGTAGGAAAAAGGACTTGCTGCCCTTCAGAGTTAGTCCAGAAATCTGTCCATCATCAACAAATACTTGCCAGCCACATACTGGGTGCCCAGCTGTGGGAGAAACATGTCAAAGAGAACATATTGTTTCATAATAAAACGAGAAAAATCTTTTAGAAAGGCATATTAACTGGCTGAGGTCAGGGACTTGATTTTGTGGTTATACACCCAGGGTTTAGCCCTCAGCCTGAAACAAGGTAGTGATTTTTTTTTTCATTAAAAAAGATGCAAGGAGGGTGGGGCGGGGGCAGCTAGGTGGCAAAGTGGATAAAGCACTGGCCCTGAATTCAGGAGGACCTGAATTCAAATCCAGCCTCAGACACTTGATACTTACTAGCTGTGTGACCCTGGGCAAGTCACTTAACCCTCATTGCCCCTCCCCCCAAAAAAATTAAAAAAAAAAAAGATACAGGGGCAGCTAGGTGGCACAGTGGATAAAGCACCAGCCCTGGATTCAGGAGGACCTGAGTTCAAATTCGGCCTCAGACACTTGACACTTACTAGCTGTTTGACCCTGGGCAAGTCACTTAACCCTCCTTGCCCCACAAAACAAACAAGCAAACCAAAAAAGATACAGTGTGTGCCCTTGGGAAGCTCACATTTTAGGATTTCCATACTGAGCCATTTATACTAGGACCCAGTGTGTATTACTAAGTGCTGAATTAGGTGACTCCAGAAGACTGTATAGCAAGACAGGAGTGGGAGTGGTGAGAGGAGGCTTCTTGGGGAAACGAAGGGGGGATTATTGACTATAAATGATGAAAAGAAGCCTAGGAGGAAGAAGAAACTGAGAGGAACTGCCACAGTTGTGGGAGGGACACATGCTCAAGCTTCAGGTTTCTCCAGGTGATGGAAAGGAGCCTTGACTGAAGAACTACGGCACCCCTGGGGGCTAAAAGCAGAATGCTAGGGACCTCAAAACAAAACTGAACTCATTATCTTCTCTCCTTAAACCCTCTATCACTTTAGGGTACAACCATCTTCCCAGTCACTTATGCCCACAGCCTCAAAGTCATCCTCAACTCCTCACTCTTTCTCACCACCTCCCTATAAATGATCAGTTGTCAAGTCTTGTTATTTCTACCTTCTATCTCTCATACATCACCCCAACACATACACCTTTTTCCCACTGATAATGCCTTGATTCAGGTCATCACCTCACATCTAGACTATTGAAATAAACTGCTTGCTGTTCTCCCTGCCTCAGTTCTCTCCCCATTCCAATCCATTTCCTACTCAGCTGTCAAATTAACTGTCCCAAAGTGCAAATATGACCATGTTACCACTTTCCATTCACCAAACTAATGGCTCCCTATCACCTCCGGGATCAAATATTATTTCCTCTCTTTGGCTTTTAAAACCAAGCCTGGCTCCCTCCTACCTTTCCAAAGTCTTATCTCTTACTTACAGTACTCTTCAATCCAGTGACACTGACCTCCTTGCTGTTCCTCAAACACAACATTTTATCTCCTGCCTCTTGACATTTTCATTGGCTATCTCCCATTGCTGAAAATATCTCCCTCCTCATCTCTGCCTTCTGCCTCCCCTGGCTTCCTTCATGTCTCATCTAAAGTCTCATCTTTTACAAGAAGCCTTTCCCAGACCTCCTTAATCTTAGGGCTTTTCCTCCAAGATTACCACTGCGGCCACCCCCCTCCCCCAATTTATCCTGTATACTTTCTGGACATAGTTGTTTGAATACTGGTTGTTTTTGTTTTTAAACTTGTATCCAAAGAGTTCTTAGCATAGTGCCTAGCACATTGTAGGTACTCAATAAAGGCTTATTGTTATTAGCTCTTACTGATGCCTCTGTGTTCTTGTTAAGGTGCCTCGTCCCCTTGCCATGAAGAAGGAGAGCATTCAGACGCGGAAACGGAAGCCCAAAAACATTGCCAAAGCCAAGAGCTCCACAGGTATCCATGGCTTGAGCCACCAATCAATGGGGCTAGGACGGGACATCTCCAATACTAGGGAAGGAAGCTTCTAGTACTGTGGGTGGTGGGCTGAGGGGAGTACCTAGGAGTGAAAATAAGCTCAGTGTGCAAGGATGAAGCTCAGCTCCAGGCCAAATCTCTTATGCCCTATTCCACATTGGGGTTCTTTAGAGAGTGTGTTTTTTCCAAGTAGGGAGCAACTTTTGATTAGGTATGGTATGTGACTGCCTGCCTCAAGTGATGGGAGGGAGCATCAAGAGCCATGATCCAAAATATTTCCTGACCTCCCTGAAATGCCCCCAGTAGAGTTTCATTGTATATTTATTTTTGGAACAAACATTTTCTTGTAAAATGAACATACCCTTGGGAAGGGTAACCCACTTAAATCTCTAAAACTTCATTAGAAATGAGGTTTTTCAGAATCCAGAACCAGACACAGGCTCTTGGGACAAAGGTTTAAAGCCAGGAAAGGTTCCAGAAGGAGAAGGTGGAAGGGGCCCCAAAACATCACAATCCTCCCCAGAACAGCAGAAGTGGAAAAGGTGGAGAGGAGTTGGACAAGGCTTTTGCAATGGGCAAAAACCTGTGAGTGCTCAGAGAGGGTTATATAAGAGTTGAAAGACAGAAAAAATACAGGATTTTCTATGATCTTGGACAAGTCACTTAATGCCTCTATGACCCAGTTTATCCTAAAGGAAGAAAATTTGCTAGTTAGTCCTTAGGTCCATGGGCCCTAAATAGAAGTACTTCCCCAGGCATACATATCTACAGGAAATACAGAATTATCTCTTTCCAGGGTCAACAGCCTCAGCCACAAATTCCCCATCTTCTATCACCAACCCTGACAGCACTGCCACTTTAAAATCTGAGCCAAACCTGACATCCTCTCAGTACCCAGGGCAGACCATCGTTTCTCAGGTAAGACAAGGAGGGGATGAGGGAGGGTTTCAGGGAGACCAGAGCAGAGCACTCAGGGGTAAAAACTCTCATGGTGTAGCCAGTTCAGGGAATCTAGGCAGGAGCTCCCCAAGAGCTCTCTCTGAAGTGAGGTACAGGGGAACAGTGAGGGCAACCTTCCTAGGAAGAGGGCACAGGAAGGAGCTCTCCAACATGGGCTCTTTATGAAGGGTCATACCTGCTTAGAAGTGGGCAGAGGAATTACCAAATAAACCTCTTCAAGTGCAGCCGCAGGTTGGCTAGTTCAGTATGGGCATAAATGAATTAAGGACAGTGCCTTCTTTACCACTCTAGCCTCAAACCCCGCCCAGGTTATATTCTCCTTATCTTAATTTTTTTCCCAGGGGAGGGGCAGGTGGGGGTGGCTCAAGATGGGCCAAAAACGAAATGCAAAGTAGACACATCTCTGAACTCATTATCTCTATTAACAATATGTGGCTTATCCATCCACAGATTTCTCTCCCACTCACCCCCTTTCAAAGAGGACCCCAGTGCTCCCTTACCTGTTAATTTACTGAACAAATCCATATAATTCACTGTCATGATTTTGTAGATTCCTGTGCTCTTATCTCTTTAATCTTCACCTTTCCAGGTTTAAAATCTCAGATTCTTAGTTTGTCCCCACTATGGCCCTGTCCTGCTTCACCCAGTTGTAAAGCAACTCTGGGACCCTTCACCATAAGTGGTAGCAAATTTATGTATGATGGAGCCATTGGCCCAATCGAAGGCAGGGGTCTCCCTGCCTATTAATACTGAGTCATAATGGACAACAAGGCCTTTGTTTGCTCCTGCCTTTGGGGCATATGTTTGACACCAATCAGAATCCTAGGTCAAAGTATAGGCCCATTCCCAGAACCATGTGTCTAGGCTTCCCATGTACACTTCTTATCCCCACAGCAGGGTCCTAGCCCAGCAGAAGACCCTCTGGGCCCCAGCCACTCGGAGTTCAAGTTCGAGCCTGAGGATTATACTTTCCCATCCTCCGTGACCTCCCAATCAGGACTCAGCGTGCCCCTTCGCCAGGACTCATGGTGTGCCCTGGCTTTGGCTTAAATGCTGGAGCTCCTGGAAACATCATTTTTGGACCAACCTTCCTACCTGTCCCTCTGATGGATGACAGAGAGGCCAGATGACAGCCAATGACCTGACAATTTGCTTATGAACCAGCCCAGTGAGAGACTGAGAGAAAGACCCTGGGGATATTGGCCGATTTCTGCCACTCACCCTGTTTGGTTCTATCAACTTTAACTCAGCAGGAACAAATTGGACATACCTCCTGGGAGCAGGAGGGATAGGTTTGTTTGTGAAGACCCCATACTGTTCCTCAATCCTGGCACAAAAGTCCCTAAATCATATTTTTATTCCCAATGATTTCTTCTTCCTCTGACTACTTGGAGTGCAATTTGTCCCACTTCTCAATAAAGACTGATTATGTGGCACCACCTAATTTAATGTTTTTGTAAACAGAGTAGCCATCAGTTCATCTAAAAACACAACCTGTTACTTTAAAACTTTACTGTATTATATTGAAAGCAATCATCTCTAGAGTGTTAGCTTCTGAAGCATGTATGTGCTCACCCTGAAAAGTCACTGGAGATGCAGGCATTGCTCTTCCTGCCCTACTTACAAAGGATTTTTATAAAAATTGAGGAGCAACACAGCCAAACACACCTAAAGAATTTGGAGAAATAAAAACTTTGAAATCCAGTCTTTTTTGCATCATTGAGCCATGGGAATTTTCTGGGACAGTTTCTGTCTTTTGGTGCTTCCATAATAAAGAGATTCACCCAGCTTTCCCTTTCACTCTTCCCCCCACATTCAGAAATCATCCCTCAAATCAAAATAAGTGAAATGAAATCAGTAAAAATGAGCTGGAGTCCAGTTGTTAGGAATAGACATAGGGAGAGAGGCATTTATCCTTGCCAGGCTTCTCCTCAATTCATCCTTCTCTGCTTCCCCGAACAGTTACACTTGAAATCAAGGGCCAGACCTTGGCATGCTAGGGTGAAGAGTCAATGAAGAAACAAAAATGAAAGTGGTCAACAGTGGGGTTGGAAGATACAGAACTTGGATGGTGGGGAGTAAAGATAAGGTGGAGGGAGAAATAACAAGGGCTAGAAAGCTGCACGTGGCTTTTTCAGTCTTTCTCTGAACTTTGTGTCTGCTGATTCCCAAAATGTGTTCCTCCCAACTGTGTCTCCAGAGCACATTTTATCTCCTTCAATACAACAAATTCAGTTCAATTCAACAAACATTTATGGAGCGTTAAAAAAAATGTAAAGGACACTATGGAATGTAGGGTGCAGTGACAATAGCTAACATTTAATGCTTTAAGGTTTTCAAATGACTTTACACATATTAACTTAGTCTTCACAACAACCTTGTGAAGTAGGTCCTATGATTATCCCCATTTTTCAGATGAGAAAACTGAGACTAATCCAGAGACATATAGCTAGTAAGTATCTGGAATAGGATTTGAGCCCAGGTGCTCTTCATTCTAACTCCAGTGCCCCAACTACTAGTCCATCTAGGAAATACTTTTTCAAGAGTCCCTGACCTTAGATAGCCTGAGAGACGGTAAAGGAAAAGCACTGGACGAGGGAGTCAGGAGACTATTGTCAGCTATGTTACCTGCCGGCTTTGTAGCTTTGATTAAGCCAATGATTTCTCTCTAGTCCTCATTCATCTTTAAAATGAGGGAGGTGGTGCAGCTAAGTGGCACAGTGGATAAAGCACTGGCCCTGGATTCAGGAAGACCTGAGTTCAAGCCAGGCCTCAGACATTTGACATTTACTAGCTGTGTGACCCTGGGCAAGTCACTTAACTTTGCCTCACCAAAAAATAAAATGAGGGAGCTGCACTCATTCCTTCCAGCTTTAATAGTCTATAAGTTAAGTGGAGATTTGGCACTTACAGGATTAATCTAATATGTTTAATATGTTTGTTTTGTCCTGGGGATGTCCTTGCAAATGTTTAACAATTAGCTCTAGAGGGGGAAAATGTTCACATGATACATCTTTCTTTCTTTCTTTCTTTCTTTCTTTCTTTCTTTCTTTCTTTCTTTCTTTCTTTCTTTCTTTCTTTCTTTCTTTCTTTCTTTCTTTCTTTCTTTCTTTCTTTGGTGAGGCAATTGGGGTTAAGTGACTTGCCCAGGGTCACATAGCTAGTAAGTGTCAAGTGTCTGAGGCCGGATTTGAACTCAGGTCCGCCTGACTCCAGGGCCAGCGCTCTACCCACTGTGCCACCTAGCTACCCCTATGTGATACATCTTTAATGTATTTTATTTTTTCCAATTACATGTAAAGACATTTTTAACATTCATTTAAACATTTTTTGAGTTCCAAGTTTTTCTCTCTCCCTCTTCTCCCTCTCCCTAAAATGGTAAGCAATTTTATATAGGGAATGCATGTGCAATTATGTAAAACATTTCAATATTAGTCATCTCATGATACATTTTGTCTTAATCTGCATTAATACATTTTAAGTTTAGACAATTAACAAAACAAATGGACCCCCTAATTTGTAGCTTTTGCTGATTTCTGAGGTATCCATGTTCACAATGAAAATTTCACATTTCATTCCAGCACACCCCTGCCTTCTTCCCTTCACCCCATACAAAGGCTATTGAACCTCCAAGAATATCCAGCTAAAGTCTGTCACAAACATCCTTCCCTATGCAATCCTAGCCACACTGAGCTCCCCATCTCTGGACTCCTAAAATGCTTATTGTCTGGTTCAGCAGCCCCTCAGCTTGTGATAACGTGATGTCCCACAGTGTTCTTTGTGTGAATCTTGTCTCCCCAAATAGACTGTGAGCTCTTTGAGGATAGGGTGGCTCAATGGAAGGAGCCCTGGATTCCTAGTTAGAAGAACTGAATTGTAAGTGGCTGCTTACTTCCTGCATGACTTCAGGCAAGTAATTTACCCTTTCTGGAATTCTGTCCCCAAACCTATAAAATATAAGGGGGATGAAACTAAATGACCTCAGAAGTCCCTTCTCGATCTAGATCTATGTCTTCTAATCTTGTCTCCTAAGAATCTAGTGCCTTATAAGTACAGTTATCCTTTCTACATTGTGGGGGTTGGGGGCAAGGTACCCCCCTCTATCTGAAAGATCCACATAAAATGTTTTAGCCCTCCATTTGTACCAGAGAAGAAATTTGAATTATTATGGTATTAAAAGATAAAGTATGTTGATATACAATACATATATATGTATATGTATGTGTATATGCAAATCTGAGTATCTAAACTTTGTGTCATCTGTAGCTTCTGCAAAACTCCCCAAAACTCATTTGATTTTGTATGCTAACCCACAATATACTGAAATGGAACCTCCATGGGAAAACTCATGATGTGCAAGGGATAACTCTGGTACTCAGTAATTTTTTTTTTTTGCGGGGCAATGAGGGTTAAGTGACTTGCCCAGGGTCACACAGCTAGTGTCAAGTGTCTGAGGATGGATTTGAACTCAGGTCCTCCTGAATCCAAGGCCAGTGCTTTATCCACTGTACCACCTAGCTGCCCCCTAAGTTTTCTTAACTTCTTAACCAGAGGACACTAAACAGAATTTAACCTTTTCTTGATGACTCAGGATTATCATTTTAAATATGAATTATTTCACTGTGTGATAATGCCCTCACAGTCTGTTAATGTATGTAAACTTCTTTCTCTGAAACTAAATGTTTCTTGCCTGCTGTGACTTTTTAGTTCTTCTGCCTGCTTTTTATCCTTTTTCTGTCTCCCCCCTTTCAGCTTTTCATTGTAATTGCCCATAACAGCTTCCTTTCCTTTTCTGATTTGTTGCTTCTCATCTGCTAAGGAGGCAGGTTAACTAGATAACCAAATTCATTTTTTTAAAAAGCATATGAAGTAAGAATAAATCCCTTCTTGGTTAACCTGTGAAGTAAAGGAGAAGGGTTTTCCCTGATTAGAGCTTTAGTGCATGAGCTTTGTGCATTTGTTTTGGCTCCTCGGATGTATTTTCTATTTTAGCTGAATTTCTACTGGGTGAGTGGTTCCTGTGTGATCATGGGATCATAAAATGTTTGAGTTGGAAGGAATTTAAAGGAAATCTAGTCCAAATCTCTCATTATACTAACGAAGAAATGCAGGCTCAGTGATTGTGAGTTCTTCAAGCTCCCATAGCTAGTAAGTGGTAGAACCAGCACTTGAATCTTGATCCTCTGGCCCCTAATTCAGCCCTTGCTCTCTTCCTACAGTGCAGGTTGGGACCATGTCATTCCCCCATTCACATATACTCAATAAACTTCAGTGGCTCCCTATTAGCACCAGAACCACATATAGAATCCTTTTACATTCAAAGACCTTAATAAGTTCCTTCCTGCACCCAATTTCTAATCATCTTACACCTTACCGCCCTGCTGCCCATAAACTCTGTGAACAAATGATACTGGCTTACTTGCTCTTTCTTGAACATGACACCCCAATCTCCCAACTCCAGGTATTTTCATAGGCTGTGCCCCCAAGCCTAGAATACTCTGCCTACTCATGCCCTCCTCTGATTTCCTTCTAGCCTAGCTAAAATACCACCTTTTACAGGAAGCCTTTCCCAATCCCCCATAATTCTAGTGCCTTCCTTCTGTTGATTATCTCCAATGTATCTTGTCTATAATTTGTTCATACATAGTTGCTTGCATGAGTGCAGGTACTATCTTTTTTTTTTTTTGATAAACATTATTTTTTGGTGAGACAATTGGGGTTGTGACTTGCCCACAGTCACACAGCTAGTAAGTGTTAAGTGTCTGAGGCCAGATTTGAACACAGGTCCTCCTGAATCCAGGGCCGGTGCTCTATCCGCTGTGCCACCCAGCTGCCCCGATAAACATTTTTATTTAAAGTTTTGAGTTCCAAATTCTTTTCCTCCTTCCCTCCCTCCCCTCATCCCTCCCTGAGGTGGCAAACAATCAGATATAGGTTATACATGTGCAATTGTGTAAAACATTACCATATTAGTCATTTTGTATAAGAAAACTTGGATAAAAGAAAAAAATGAAAGAAAGTGAAAAATAGCATGCTTCAGTCTGTGTTCAATCAATATCAGTTCTTTCTTTGGAGGTAGATAGTATACTTCATCATTAGTCTTTTGGGATTGTCTTGGATCATTGTATTGCTGAAAATAGTTGTCATTCACAATTCTTCATCTAACAATATTGCTGTCACTGTATACAATGTTCTCCTGGTTCTGCTCACTTCACTATACAGCAGTTCATACAAGTCTTTCCCCAGGCCTTTCTGAAATCATCCTGCTTGTCATTTTTATAGCACAATAATATTCCATCACAATCATATACCACAGTTTGTTTAGCCATTTCCCAATTGATGGACATTCCTTTGATTTCCAATTTTTAGCCTTTACAAAAAGAGCTGCCTTTCTTTGTATCCCCAAAACTTAGCAGTGTCTGACATATATTAGCTGCTTAATAAATGTTTAGTGACTGACAGACCCAGTTAGAGGAAAAATTTTGTTGGTTTAGCCAAGGATGGAGAGTTTTACTCTTATTTTCCCTCTTCTCCCCAGTAAGTACCACCAAAGGGAAGATTTCCCATGATGTAGCCAGATGAAGTAGGCTCAGTAATCACTGTCATTTGGATAAACAATATTGGGGCTCGTCTGTATCATAAAGTGCCCTAGCTCTTTATTATTGGCTGACAGGTCATCAGGAATGCAGTTCCTTCTAAGGTGTGAATAAAAAAAGACTCTCAATAAAATTCAACAAATATTTTTAAGCACCTACTTTAAATAAGGCTTTATGCCAAGGGCTTTATTTATATTTCTTTTACACATTTATCATGTGGAATTTACAATCTGGATATATGTTATCACTCTCTTGTTCTCTATTGCCACCATGATAAAATACAAACTCCTCAGTCCGATATTGAAAGTCCTCTATAATCTAGTTCTAGCTACTTTTTCAGCTTTATCTTATATTCTCCTTCGAAAACTCTATATTCCAGGATTTGTGTCCCCTACAAATTAGCCTGTACCAAACAGGACTATTAGCTATTCCTTGAACTCTGAAGTCAGCATTCCTTCTGTGCTGAGTGAATCATCTTATAGAAGGTCCCAGACATTCATAGTGTCTCACAGAAATGCCTTAGCATCCTCCACCTCTACCCCTTGTTTCTTAGAATCCTTAATTTCTTCCAAGGCTCAAATCATAGTCTACTTTCTACAGGAAGGCTTTTCTGATGCCTTTTAGATGTAGGTGCTATCTCCCTCCAAAAATTACCTTGAATTTTTTTACGTGTACACATTTGTATTCCACCCTCTTTGGCTCCACCCACCCCCAGTAGAATGGAATCTTCTTGAGGACAAGGACTAAGATTTGTTTTTTCTTTAAATCCCCTTGCCTGGCACATAATAGTCACTTAAGATTATGAAATCAAAATGCAAACAAATAGTTATAATTTTAAAATAGATGATGATAAAAGCATAAGAAAAGTAATAAAAGGTGCTATGTGAAGTCTGAGAAGGGAAAGATAATCCTCAACTAGGAGGATTAAGGGTGAGTGCAGAGAGTGACATTTCAATTAGACTCTGACAGTTTGCTAGGATTTCAAGCAAGCAGCAAAGAGACTGGTTTAGGGGGAATCTGCAGGAATAGGGAATGGCACCAGGAAGTCCTGGCAGAAGAGCAAGGAAGCTCTAAGGGGAATAGAGTTGCTTACAGCTTTGAAAAGGATGAAAGTTCTTGGGTTTTTTTGGAAACCTTTGCTTTGGGTCGTGGCTACAAAATAAAAAAAGTAACTTGATTATATTGATTATAAGTGAACTTTTTGATCCTTTGAATTATAATCACCAGCCTAAATGACAAAGTTCTTTCCATTCCTTTGCTCTGGGGGACAGAAAACCCTTGAGTAGAGAGGCACATAGGAAGACACTGCTCAAATCATCAAGAATTAGCAATGAAGAAAAGCCCAAGTGTGTTCCTCAATGCATTTTCCCTTTCGGGATCCCAGTAGCTCACAGAGGGTCATAGAAGGTCATAGCATTTCATAGAAGTGGACTAAATCCTAAATTTCAGTGAATTCCATGATCTCTTCAATATGGCCCCATTCTTTCAACTGATACAAAGCACAACCTAAGCATGTCTTCCCATGTTTTTGATTCCCATTTCTTTTTATAAATCCTGTATAAAGTATCTGCCTCATATGTATAAGTCTTCCTCTGTGTTATGTTTAATATTTCAGGGATACCAGTGAAACACCATGGTAGAGTGGATAGAGCACTGGGCCTGGAGCTAGGAAGAGTGAAGTTCAAATCTAGGCTCAGATATTTATTCGTTATGTTACGCTGGCCAAGTCACTTAATTTTTGTTTGCCTCAACTACAAAATGGGAATAACAGCACCTACCTTGAAGGGTTGTGGTGAAGATCAAATGAGATAGTATTTGTAAAGTGCTTAGCATAGTACTTGGCACATAGTAGATGCTTATCTCTTCCTTCACCTTTTCTTCCCCTTCCCCTTTTCTTCCAATTCCCTTCACTCCTGTATGTTTGTCATCCCTCACTCTTGCTTCATGACTATCCCATTTCCTTATCTTGACATGCACATACTGAAAGGTATCTCTCAAAATACTTCTTGTGCATGCCAAAGTTATTGTTGGGAAGAAGCATGGTACAATTGAGAAGAATCATGGTGCAGTATTGGATTTGGAGTCAAAGAATCTCAGTTTGAATCCAAATTATTTAAATTACTATGTTAGCTCCCTTGGGTAAGTCACTTAATCTCTCTGGGCCTCAGCTTCCTTCATTTATCTGTAACAAAAGTAGTTGTGAGTATTGCTGTACAGGGTGGGATTGGCCAGGCAATATTTATCACCTTGCCTCTCTACTACCTTTCTCTCCCAAGATTTAATCAGCAACACCATCTTATAATAATTAGCTCATTTTTTTAAAGGTTAGGAATAATACAATGGCACTCCAGGTTCAAGTAGTCCCTTCTGTTTCTTTATGGAATTTATATCCATCAAAAAGCTAAGGATACAATCACCATAGCTCAGAGCCCCCAGTTAGGATAATTCCTAATATTAGGCTCTAATTTAAATTTGTGTTTATCTCTAGCTAACCCTGGTCTCTTTAAGGTTGAGGCAAAAAAAAATCATATACCAGAAAACTCAGCAGAAAGAAAGAAATCTAGTATTTTACTGCATCTTTTAATAGACAGGCATCAGGAAGGAAAGTTCAAGAAAAGCAGATCTTTTCTTAGAGCTAGTCCTTGAAGAGATGAGTACAACTAGTAGCTTCAGATGCAGTCTTCTCCTCTAAGATATTTGTAGGGGCTGTTGGTCTTCCTCATTCTCTGCCTTTACTACCAAAACTCAGTTCTACTTTTTCTTTCTTTCTTTGCTTGTTGCCCTGGTGCTACCAATTCTTTGGTTTTTTGTTTGGTTTTGGTTTTGGTGGGGCAATGAGGGTTAAGTGACTTGCCCAGGGTCACACAGCTAGTGTCAAGTGTCTGAGGCCAGATTTGAACTCAGGTCCCCCTGAATCTAGGGCCGGTGCTTTATCCATTGTACCACCTAGCTGCCCTGGTGCTGCCAATTCTTTCCAACTCAGATATGGAGATCTTCCTTCTTCCTTTCAATCTGCCTCTCAAAAAATTATGTCTCTTTAAGAACTCCAGGGTGTGACTCAATTCCTGATTCAAAGACAGCAACAATTTTCCATTGCTCTGAAGACTGAGAGGGAAATACCGTCCCTCTGAAATATAAATCTCAAGATACCAGTCAGTCCTCAAACCTGTGTTGTATGTAAAATGAATGAATTACAGCACTAACTCTGTGATTCTATGGCCACAAATCTTTCCCTTGCCCTTTGGGTCATCTGCTATTGTGATTCTTCTGAGATACTGGTAATGAGTGATTTTCAGCCATAGAGCATCTCAGGGACAACATTAATGTTAAAAATAGAAGAGTAGTTTAGGAGCATTGAATGGAATCCAGCCCATTTTCCATTTCCCATTCGGTCCTAGGCCCAGTTCAGGGTGCATCATGGACTGAATATGAGTTGAAGGACTCCAAGAGTGAAATTGATAAATAAGGTGAAAGGAAAAGTAAATCATTTAAAATGAGAGGCTTGATTGGGGACGTAGTTGGAATTAGGGATTCAAACTAAAAAGGGACCTAATCCTGTCTGAATCTGAGATATGGATGCCGAAGGGATTTTAGAGAACATCTAATCCAACACCTCCCCCTCCTTTTATAGGTCCCCATGAGTCAAACAGCCGGCAGTAACAAAGCTGGTAAGCCAAAGAACTGAAGTTTAAAACCAGAGGTCTTGATATTAAATTCACCACTCTTCCTTCTAGACCCTCTCTCTCCTGGATTCCCACACTGACTCTCAGGAAGTGCTTACATAGTTCCTTTCTGTTCTTTCTGCATTCTCCTGTCTGCAAGATCAAGATGGATATGACTCCTCTCGGGCCTCACTCATTTGGACTAAATTTAGGGCAAGGTGAGACTAATTTGGTGATTAGTCAGTGGCACAATATTCTCAGAGATGAAGTTATATTTCCTACAAGAAGTACACACAAACTAAGCTAACATAGGGTATAGCAGGGTCCTGGGGGAACCTGCTTAATGATGATTTGTAAGTAAGCTAGCAATTGTTTCTTTGTGAATGGTGTCCTAAAGGGCATGGAAACTGTTCACTCTCTTAATTCAATTCCATTTGATTTAATTCAATTCAGCAAACACTTTTATTAAGCCCAACTGTCTGTGAACACTATGTTAGCAAACCTTGGAGTAGACATAACCATTAAAGTGAGTGCATAAGAGAGGTGACAGCAATGTTCTATGCCAGGTCTGAGTGAAGAACTCATTTATGGGGGTGGGAGGAGAATTAAGGAAGGTTTCCTGGGAGTATTTTGGAGTAGGATATGAAATGGATTTTAAAGGAGAGGAGGAATTCAACAAGGCAGAAAAGGAGGCTAAACATACCCTATGCAATTATCATCTCACTCTTCGTTTGCTTACAAATGTCTTTGGGAATGTCCCCTTTATTACTCATGCTCAGAAGCAAGCTTACCAAACCATACTGTGTATCCCTTAGATGGTTCCAATCCATGTGTTTACATAAAGATAAATGTCAGACCAGCCCTTTTTAAATTCTTGAAATAACCAATTAGAAGAGTCTGAATGAACATAGGCTGGCTGCCTTCATGATTAACTGGCTGAAGAAGAGACAACTAGAAAGGGGGAGTAGACGCTTCAAGATGTAAATGAATCTTCAGTGGGGAACCAAGTCTTCATTTACTCTAAAAACACACACACAAAAGAATGGGCTTAACTTGCCCATTTCAGTCGAAACTTAACCTAATTTAGAAATAAGACATCCCTAATTTTAGGGAGTGAAACACAGGAAAGCAATGATTATTGACAATATACTATGAGCTCAATCCTATTCTAGATGTTATGGGAGAGGGGAAAGGAGGGTTTAAAGGCGTGTGGATCTTAGCTTCTTAAACTGGGAGTCACATAACTGAACATGGGGGTCACAAAAAATTTGGCAACAGTAAAAGGTTATGTATACCTTTTTTATATACCTATATACCCGGGGTGGGGTAAACATTCTGGGACAAAAAGGGCTTGAGAGTGGAAAAAGTTTATGAAGCCCTGGTATAGATCACAGTCCCTGCCCTTGAGGGACTTACAACTTAGTTGGGAGAAAAGATACCCACATATTTTTTTAAATTGATGATTTTATTGATGCAGGTAACCCTAACATCAATGCAGATCACAGACCCTCCCTGCCTTAGTAGACTATTTCATGAGTTTCAGTGGTCAAAAAAAATATATATATATATAAATTGTCTTGCAGCAAAACCCTCTATTTTAGAGTCTCTCCCAGTTTAGATTGCCTGCTCCTTGGACAAGCATCAATAGGACCACATGTGAAGCCTTTTTGGTTTCATGTCAAGTTTTTCATTTGTGTCAAGCTTGTGTTCCATGGGCCTAACTTTCGTGACCCCAGAGTTAACTTCATATCATGATGAAGCATCAGAAAAAACTCATTGAGGAAATGGTTTTTGTTGTTTTTAAACATGGATTTTATGGATATCCTTTGTTTTCTACATCTCCTCCATTTCCTTGTCTCCCCCCACCCCCATAACCATCCTTTATAACAAAGAATTTTTTAAAAGGAAGAAGAGAAAAATCAGCAAAACCAATAAGCACTTTGAAGAAGTCTGACATCTTGTACAATGGTCCATACTCACAGACCTCTCCAGAGGATCAGGGGGAAATTTCATCTCATATCTCTTCTTCAGGGTCAAAGTTGGTCATTATAATTTCACAGCATTCAGTTTTGATCATTTTGTGGTGGTGATTTTCCAAATTTACATAGTTGTTATCATTTTGTATATTATTTTCCTGCCTCTGCCTATTTCAGTCTTTCCATGCTTCACTTTATGCCTCAGGTTTGTCATTTCTTACAACAGTAATATTCCCTTACATCCATGCACCATAACTTGCTTAGAATGGCCATAGTTAAATCACAATAAAAGACAAAGACCAGAAAGAACTAAAAACACCCCATGAGCAGTACTATATGAGTGGAAGGCATTGTAGTGCAATAGGATTTGAGAGGAAAGGGTTCACTGTGGGTCAGAGGGACAGAGAAAACTTCTTGGAGGCAGAGAAGTTTGAACAGTGTCTTGAAGGATGAGTAAGATTTGAGATAATTGATGCATATAAAAGTGGGGAAAGCCTATGGCATGTGGGCAGGGAAGTGAAGAGAATAGGTTGACTAGAGCTATGCTTTCTTAATAGTTCAGTTTTTTATTATTTTCCGGTTACATATAAGGATAGTTTTCAACATTTGTTTTCATAGGATTTTTTATTCCAAATTTTTCTCCCACCCTCCTTTCCCTCCCTCCTCCCCAAGACAAAAAGCGATCTAATATATGTTATATATGTGCAATCACATTAAACATATTTCTGCATTAATCATATTGTGAAAGAAGAGTCAGAGCACAAGGGAAAACCCTCAAAAAAGAAGGAAAAAAGACATCCCAAAAGTAGAAACAGTATGGTTCAATCTGTATTCATAAATCACAGTTCTTTTTTCTGGATGTTGAGAACATAGAGTTATGTTTTTATCTGTGAAATGAGGGGCTTACACTTAGACCATAGATTTAGAGCTGGAGGAGACCTTAGAAGTCATGGTCCAAGCCCTTCATTTTACAGATGAGGAAACTGAGTCCCAGAGAGCTCAAATGCCTAGCTAAGTTATGCATGCATAGTAAGTCAGGATTGGAACTCAGTTCCTTTGACTCCAAATCCAGCACTCTTTCCAATGTATCACCCTGTTTTCCAGTTTTGTCATCTGATCCAAATGGGAAATAACCAAAAATATTCATTTTTCTCTATTCCTATTTTAGTTTTGAAGAATGTGCTTAGCAGTGAAGCAAGGCCTACAGAAATTACCTTTACAGTCACTTTGCAGCTAAATTTAAAGTCTTCCTAATGAATCGGCTATTCATGGCCAGGAAACTGTCAAGCAATAGGACCTTAATATAGCGGCCACAGGGTACCAAGCTTCCTGTAATGCCTCTTCCGTCTGTCAGAGTGAATGCTCTGCCCAGTTTTTATTATAAACAACATGATAAATACAATGACTGGTGAGGCCTGGCAAGAATTGAAAAAGGTTCTTATCAGAAGAGGGGAAAAAAGAGGCTTAATCTGAGAGGCATAAACTGGTTTCATCTCATTTTCATATCATTTTGTTTGGAGATTTAACAGCTACTCATAGCTAAAGTGCCATTACAAAGAAATTGCCATTGTGCAGTGGAAAAAATATTGTATTTGGAATCAAAGGGCCTGGGCTTTGTTTTGGCTTTAACACTTTATATCATTATGTGACCTTGGACAAATCATTTAATCTCTCTGTGTCTCCATTTCCCTATATATAAAATGTGCTGTTAGAGTTAAAAGCTGGAATAGATATCAGAGGTCATCTAACCTCATCCATACATTTTACAAATGAGGAAACTGAGACTCATAGGGGCTAAGTGATTTATCCAAGGTCATACGGTTAGTAAATAACAGAGCCAGGGTTTGAACACATGTTTTTAACTCTAAATCCAGCCCTCTTTCTAGTGCTAAGCATATCTGTATTAACCAGCTCATGTGTACTTTGTAAACTTCCCATCCTATTTGAGTCAATAAGCATGTAGGAAAAGCCTACCATGTGGTGGTAAGCATTGGTGCTGAACATACAAAGGCAAAAATTTGAGTGTTCCTGATCTCAAGGAGTTTATAGTCATCAGGTGCTACATACAAATTAGCTATCAAATCAGTTTATTTAGATTCTAAAGAGACAACCATATTGAACTGATGAAGAGCAAATGCTTTATTTTCCCTTCAATTAATTGCCCAACACATGTAATCAAGTGACTGCTATTTGCCCTGATTGCGCCACACTGTGACAGATACGGAAGTACTCCTTTTCAGAGAGCAATGCAAGATGGGATAGAATCAAGCATTAGACTGGAAGTTATAGATTATAAGGGCAATGGGAGTTCAGAAGAGATCAGAGTAGACTAGAGCAGGCTTCATGGAGGAGGTAGGAAATGAGCTGGACTTTGAAGTATGAAGTATTTGACTACTCAGAAAAGAGAGAAAAAGGACAACCTGTATGAACATAAGCAGAGGCAGAGATGAGCCTAGAAAGGGCACAAATAGTGAGGAGATGGGTCTAACTAGTGGGAACAGGATGTTATGCAGGTGACTGGATAAGGAATGAGATAAGTGAGAGGTCAGGTGGGGTAGAAGTGTGAAGGGCCTTCCCTTTTAGTTATTCTTTGGAAGATGATTTTGCTACTCATACTCCTCTTTGTTTTTTGGGGGGGTTGGTGGGGGTTTTTTGGTGAGGCAATTGGGGTTAAGTGACTTGCCCAGGGTCACACAGCTAGTAAGTGTTAAGTGTCTGAGGCCGGATTTGAACTCAGGTCCTCCTGAATCCAGGGCTGGTGCTCTATCCACTGCACCACCTAGCTGCCCCTCATACCTTTCTTTGAATTTAAATGCATACAACCCCACTGGAAATCCCCTACCCCATCTCCACTCCATTTCTTAATGAGTTCAGTTATCAGTGCAAAGGGACTGTTCCTATGTCTAATCCACTCTGGGCTCTATGCTGGGCATGGAGGAGAGAAGCAACAGATTGACCACCTGGATTCTAGGCCTTGGCAGTGTGGTAGAATAGCAAGAGAGAGAGGCAGCTGGTGATGCAGTAGATAAAGCACTGGCTCTGGAGTCAGGAGGACATGAGTTCAAATCCAGCCTCAGATACATAGTAGTTATGTGACCTTGGGCAAGTCATTTAACCTCTGCATGCCTCAGGTTCCACAACTATAAAATGGGAATAATAATAGTACTTATCTCTTAAAGTTGTTATAAGGATTAAATGAGATAATATTTATAAAAAGCACTTATTACAGTACCTGACACATAATAGGTATTATATAAATGTACCTCTAGCTATAGAGGCAAAAGACAGGCTAAAACCTGGTTCTGCCTCTACCTGTATGACCTTAGATTAATCACTTCCTCTGTCTGGGGAAGTAGGATGAGATCATCTTAGATTTCCTTCTAGCTTTAAATTCTATCATATTATCTCCCCACACTTCCATTGATTACTTTTTTTCTTTTTGGTGGGGCAATGGGGGTTAAATGACTTGCCCAGGGTCACACAGCTATCAAGTGTCAAGTGTCTGAGTCCGGATTTGAACTCAGGTCCTCCTGAATCCAGGGCTAGTTCTATTGATTACTTAACATCAGTTGATTGCTTGAATCAGCTTCTATGTGATAAATATAGGAATTCAAGCAGAGCCAAGCTGAAGTGCTTTGTGGCCTCTATCCTCCCCACCCCACCCCTGCCTTTGACAGCATTCTCCTTGCTATCTCTGTATTGATTATTTAAGAGGTGAATTACTTACTAATGCATTTCCAAAAACCTTGCTGACTAGTTCGATGTATCAAATACAAAACGAAATTATAAAAAATCAAATCAGATTTCTTTCTTTTCACATTTTTCCCCTTGCTCTTTTCTGAAATAATAGTTTTACTCCTTTGCCACCTAATAGGACAAGCCAAATCCAGCAAGCATAGCAAATGAATCAGCAACCCATTCACCCCCTCTCCACCTCCTCTTCCAACTCCCAGACTCATCTGCTACCTCCCAAGCTCAGAGCCTCTGAAGCAAACAGTTCCTGGGCTTGACAAACTTAGAAGGCCATGATAAAGGACAATGGGAGTGCTCATGGGGCAGGGAAATTGCCAGCAGAGTCAAAGAACCACTGGCTAGAAGGTGAACTGAAAGCTTCAGATCCACACTTCTGTGACCCTATTTGTTTGGGAACATTAGATTTAGGATAATAGGATTTGGATGTGGGGGAGACTTTAGACCAGAGATTCTTAATCTTTTTCCATCACGGACTCAGTTAGCAGTTTGCTGGTATGTTTGGATCTCTTCTCAGAATAATATTTTGTTGCCTGGATTCATAATTATAGAAAGTGATAAAATTTAGTGAGATGTTAATGAAGATTAAAATGTAATTTTTTTCAAACATTCAGTCCACAGACCCCCGATCCACAGACCCCTTGGGGGGGGGGAGGTGATGTTATGGACTCCAGGTTAAAATAATATAAATTGGAGTTGATGACCTTGTCTAAAGTCCCTTCTAGCTCTAAACATGATCTTGTATAGAGGTGTCAAACATGGGCTGCTTGTGGCCCACAACACTCCTGAGTGCAGTCCAAATCAGATTAAAATGTAATTGGGAAATGTTTAACAAAATAAAAGAAACACAATAAATCATAGATAATATTACGTTTTAAAACTAAGTCAATATGCAGTCCGTGGGGATCCTTATATACTGTCTGGTTGCCCCTACTTCTATTTGAGTCTTTTTTTTTCTTTCTTTCTTTTTTTTCTATTTGAGTCTCATACCATTGATCTAGTACAACCTCTTATTTTGTGAATGGGAAAACTGAGGCCCAGAAAAGTAAACTCACTTGCCCAAAGTTGCACAAATAACAAATTTCAGAACTAGGATTTCAGAACAAGGGAAAAAAATGCAAAATGAAAGAAGTCTGATTTGCTTTTTTATAACTCAGTTTTGTGTTTGATATATTAATCAGCAAGGTTCTTGGAAATGTCTGCTTGACCCTGGAGGGCAGAAGTAGGAGCAAAAGAAGCATACTGCAAAGGAATCTGAACATTCTTTCTCACCTAAGAGATCTAGGGCAGAGGACAGAAGTGAGGAATAATAACAAAAATAATAGTTATTATTATAAATAACATACACTAATACAGTGCTTTAAGGTTTGCAAAGCACTCTGCATACATTATCTCATATGATCCTCACAATAACCCTTCAGAGTAAGTACTACAGTTGTCATTAACTCCATTTTACAGAAAATGAAACTGAAGCTGTGAGGTTAAATGAAGTGTCAGGGGCAAGATTCAAACCCAGGTCTTGTCTTATTCTGAGTCCTACTCTTTTCCTACCGTACCATACAAAACTAGCCGCATCACTGGGGAATGGGGGAATGAGCAAGTAATAACAATGGTACAATTTCAGAAGAAATCCAGAGACTTCTGTCAATCATGTGCAAATACCAAAAATCCAGCCTCAGTTCCTGCATGGAGCTCTGTCTTCAGGAGACCCCAGTAAGGACTTCTGCTTCTGAGTGGACTTTCTTAGATACTGGATGACACAAATTTTCTTAAACTCATGGTATATTAGAAAAAAAAATTACATGTCCCAACAGGAGGATGATTGTTATGACTATTAAACGATTAGAGGTGGAAGGGGATTTGGAAATGATCTAATTGAACTCCCTTTTTTTTTTTTTTTGGTTGGGCAATGAGGGTTAAGTGACTTTCCCAAGGTCACACAACTAGTAAGTGTCAAGTGTCTGAGGCTGGATTTGAACTCAGGTCCTTCTGACTCCAAGGTCTGTGCTCTATCCACTGTGCCACCTAGCTGCCCCTCCCTTCTTTTTACAGAGAAAGAAATGAAGACCCAGAAAAATTAAGTGATTTGATCAAGGTCACCCAGCTAATAAGTTGCAGAATCAGATTTCAAACCCAGGCCTCATACTCCAAATCAAGGGCTGTCCATGATAATTAATTTTGTCCCAGTATCTCTGTCTCTGTCTCTTTCTGTCTGTCTGTCTCTCTCTCTTTTTCTCTGTATCCCTCCTTCCCTCCCTCCCTCCCCCTCTCCTCTCTCCTTTTACTTTGTAACCTTGGTAAATTCTTTCTCCAATTTAGGCTCAGTTTCCTTCTCCATAGAATGAGTCAGAGGAAAGCACTGATTCCCAAACTAAGTCCCAGATAGATAGACAGAGATGTATAAATAGATATTGATATATGTGATATATTTATCCTATTTATTATGTATGTATATAACTATAAGTATATACTTATATAAATATGTATACACACACACACATATATATATATAAGCTATATGTCTATCCTATTACATTCATATACACACCAAAGTTTGCTTAGCCATCCCACAAGCAGCAGACATCCACTGTGGTTCTAGTTTTTTGTTATTTCAAAAAGTGCCCCAGAGAATTTTGTCTTTGGCTACCTTGGAGTAGAAGTACAGTAGTGGGATTGCTAGACCAAAGGGTATGAACTTTAATGACTTTTTCATCTAATTGCATGTTGTTTCCTATAACAATTGGATATGTTCAAAACCCCACCAAGAGTGAACCTATATTCCAATAGTCCCTCCAATACTGTACCAATCTTTGATCATCTTTGCCATTGCGAGGAACATGAGATGAAACCTCAGAGTTGTTTTGATTTGTATTCCTCTTATTCATTAATAAATGAACTGTTTGTTCATTTCTTTTGTCAGTATATTTCAAGCCCCCAAATGTTCCATGGCCAAATTAGTCTGGGACATCCTGGATTCAAAGCTCCCTATGATCTTTCCCAATGTGAACATTCTATGAGTCTATGAAGAGACAGGTAAGATATAGAAAGCTAGTAATGTAAATGGAAGCCTCCCTGGACTTGCTGTTGCTGCTACCTACCCCGCTGACCTTTCCACCATCCCCATCCCACAGACTACACTGTTAAGTCCCTCACCTTTGCCAGAAGTTGAGTCAGCATCTCTACATTGTAACTATAGTTCAGGCCACTGGCCCAACTCAGAAAAAGGACATGCATCGCTTGAGCTCCAGGCAAAAAGCCAGGCTGACTCCCAGCTGGGCCAAGTGTTCCTGGGTGATGCTGATGTAACAATCATAACAATCGTCCTCCTGTTGGGACATCATTCCTCTCAAAACGCTGATAGACATTCTGCCCTATATATGCTTGCGACACACCTGTGAAGGTGGCAAGACCAGGACTCTTACTTCCATTTGATAAAAAAGCACAACTGAGGCCCAGAGAGGCCAGGCCCAAGGCCAGACATCTGGCTGCGGAGGCTCTGAAGCTTAAGAAGCTTTCTGATATGACTAAGAAAGTGTTAAAGCCCCCTGATTCTCTTGAAGCCTGGAAAGGGAGCAGTCTTTGAAGAGGGGAGGGGAGACGGTGGTGGCAGCAAGGCCAGGGAAATGCTGGGAAATGGTCAAGTCAGGCCGCTCAAGGCAAACACTGCCAAGATGTTGACACTGATGGCTCCAGCTGCCTTATTTATTATCTGATAAAGTGCCTTCAGCTAGGCTCCCTTGGATGGCCAGTCTGGCCTTGCTGGGGCCTAGACTGAAAGACCAAGGGATTGAAGGAACCTCCTCCCATCAACTTGTTAAAAGTCCCCTCACACCTCCTCCCCCAACACCCCTGGCTATGGTGGTACCTCATTCACTAGCTGGGTGAGGCTTGGAGCTGAAAGACTTTCCTCTGGAGAAGAGACAGACACTCTCAACTTTTTTGGCACCTTTCCCAATCTTCCCTATTGCTTCAAATCTCCCCCTCTTACCCAGATTAGACCCTCAGCTCCAGCCAAGCACATTTCTTTCCTGTCTTTTGAACATGTCACATCCTTTCCCAGCTCTACATCTTTACCCAGACACATATACCTTTTCCACCCTCCTTCCCACCCAGCCTTTCCACTTTTCTAAATCTTACCCATCCTTCAAAGTCCCAGATTATGCACCATAAACTTCTCCAGGAAGCCTTTATGGAGAATATATCTCCATTTCAGTGTCTGTCCTCTAAATTCCTACAACATTGTCAAACAAAATGAATTCACTCATTGTCTATGTAAAAAAAAAATAGATGTAATATTATGCACCATGAATTGATTACCTCTCTGTCATCAGGTGAATAGCATGTTTCATCATCAGTCCTCTGGAACCATGGATGGCCATTCCATTGATCATAGTTCTTACAGTATTCAAAGATATTCAAATTTGAAGGTAATTCAAATTGGGGGTCAGACACTTCCTAGCTGTGTAGCCTTAGAAAAGTCACTTAAAATCTGTTTGCCTCAGTATCCTCATCTCTAAAATGGGGACAATAATAACACTTTCCTCCCAGGATTCTTGTGAGGATCAAATAAGATAATAATTGTAAAGTGCTTAGCAGAGCTTCTGGCATCCAGACCTATATAAATGCTAATTATTATTATTATTATTTACATAGTTGTTAATGTATAAATTGTTCTTCTGGTCCTGCTTACTTCACTATAAATCAATGCATACAAGTCTTCCCATGTCTCTTTGAAATCATCTATTTTCTTCATTTCATAGAGCACAACAGTATTCCTTTACATTGATATACCACAATTTGTTCAGGCATTCTCTAACCGAGGAGCATCCCCTTAGTTTCCAGGTTCAGGTTTTGGGGGTTTTTTTGCCACCATAAAAAGAGCTGCTACAAATATTTTTGTATACATAGGACCTTTTCTTCTTTGCTTGCTCTCTTCTGGATTTAGCAGTGGTACAGTTAGGCCAAAGGGCATTCACTGTTTAGTAATTTTTTAACTTAATTTAATTGTATTTATCTGTCTATCTATCTATTTGTTTGTTGCTGGGCAATGAGGGTTAAGTGACTTGCCCAGGGTCGCACAGCTAGTAAGTGTCAAGTGTCTGAGTCCAGATTTGAACTCAGGTCCCCATGAATCCAGGGCCAGAGCTTTATTGACTGTGCCACCTAGCTGCCTGTTTAATAACTTTTAATGTATAATTCCAAAGTGCTTTCCAGAAAAACATGACTGTACTCATTCACAGGTCCAAAAGTACATTTTTTCTTCTTTTCTTTTCCATTTGGGTGGGAAATGGGAGGGAGAAAAATAGATTTTTTTTTTTTTAGTGAGGCAATTGGGGTTAAGTGACTTGCCCAGGGTCACACAGCTAGTAAGTGTCAAGTGTCTGAGGCCGAATTTGAACTCAGGTACTCCTGACTCCAGGGCCAGTGCTCTATCCACTATGCCACCTAGCTGCCCCAAGAAAAATAGATTTGCTAATTAAAATAAATTTTTTTTAAAGTAATATAGCATTTATGGCCTGTGCCATTCACATTGTTACAAAGATATCACTAAGTAGAATTTCCTCACCCAAATTCCATTATACCAATGAAATGGCTGGTCCAGTCCTTATCTTTCCTATTCATTTTGGTGCTGAATCAATCACACCCTCCTAAGACTCAAAGATGGAACCTTACTGCTCAGCCACTCACCACTCCCTCTCTCATTTTGCAAATTAGAAAATGAAAGTCCAGAAAAGGGAAAGGATTTGTCCAAGGTCATGCAAGGGAAGGAACCTTGTGTTGTTCTTATCAGCCCAGTGAGATTATGAGATCCTCCATTTTCTCTTCCTCTTCTGGCCCCCTCATGACAGAACCCCCCCCCCCCCCCGCCCCTTGCTTTTCTCCACAACTAATTACAAACAAGGGATGAGATTAAACTTCAGTGAAATTCCATCAATTTCAAGGTCTACTAGGGACAATCCTATGCACAACTATGGGATTTTTGGTTAAGGCCACTTCCCTCTCTGGATCTAATAGTTTTCACAGGACATATACCTCGAAAGGACTTTAGAGATCATCAAGTACAGCCACTTCATTATACAAATGAAGAAACTGAGATCTAGGCATTGGAGGTTGGACATAGAACGCCAAGTTTAGGGAATAGTTAGTCACCCAGCTTGGCTAGAATGTAAAGTGTATGAAGGCAATTAATATAAGATAACTCTGAAAAGGTAAATTGAAGCCAACTTGTAGAGGGTTTTAAAGACCAGACAGAAGAGTCTTCATTTTTCTTTAAGGCCAGTAAGGAGCCATTGAAGGATTGGGGGCAGAGGTCACAATGGTCATATGGTCAGATCTCTGCCCTAGAAATATTATTTTGGCAGCTGATTGAAGATAAATTAAAGAGTGGAGACATTAAAAGAAAGGAAATAAATTAATAGTCTGTTAAAATGATCCAGGAAGAGGTAATATGGGACTGAACAAGGTTGATATAAGTGAAGAAAAGGGAACATGATATGAGAGATGTGATCAACGTAGAATTAACAAGACTTAGCAACCAGTTGGTTGGGGGGATGAGGTAAAGAGAAGAATCTAATATAATTCCAAGCCCAGATCACCATGAGGCTAGTGGTATCCTCCACAGAAATAGGTAAATTTGGAGGAAATATGGTTTTAGAGAAGAAGATAATCAGTTTCACGAAAGTTTGAGATGTCAATTGGGATGCTTAGTGAAGTTTACAAAGAAATGCCCCAAAGAGGACATTTCATCTCCTCTTTTCATGTCTATTTACAGACTGTCTTCCATGCCTGAAAGTACACTGCTTCCTCATCTTTGCCTCATATAATTTTTATCTTCTTTCAAGGCACAATTCAAGAGTTACTTCCTATGTGAACTACTCTGTTCTCCTCCCTACCCCCTCCCACCCACAGCTACTGGTATCCTGGCCCTAGAAATTACTTTGTATTTACTTATCTGTATAATGTTGTGGGTTTCCTCCCCTGATTGAATGTAAGTTCCTTGAGGGCTGGGAATATTTTGTTTTTGTCATTGTATACTCAGCACCCATCATTACATCTGGCACAGTCAGTACTTGCTAAGTCCTTTTCAGATGCTGAATTTATGAATGAATGTAATTTTGAGGGAATGAGGGGGTAGACAGGGACTCCCCAAGAGCAAAACAGAAACCAAAGGAGTTGAGGGAGAAGAAAGGCATACTAAAACACTATTAGTGGAACTGTGAGTTGGTTCAGCTACTTTGGAAAGTATTTTGGGACTATATACCAAAAGCATTAAACTGTGCATTCCCTTGGGCCAAGGTATATACCCTAAAGTGATGAAAGATAAAGGGAATGACTCATGTACACAAATAGTCATGGTAACACTTTTTGTTGTAGCAAAGAACTGACAGCTAGGGTCCCCATCAATTGGGGAATAGATGAACAAATTATGATATATGAATATAATGGAATATTATTGCCCCTCAAGAAATGTTGAAAAGGATGGATTCAGATAAACCTGAAAAGGCTTGAATGGATTGATGCAGAGTAAAGCAGTTAAAATCAAAACAATCTTTAAAACAATGACTACAATATTATAAAGAAAAACAATGCTGAAAGACTTAAGAACTCTGATCAATGCAATGACCAACCACAACTCCAAAAAACCAATAATAATAGCTAGCATTTATACAGTATCTACCATGTGCCAGGCCCTATACAAAGTATGTTTTATGTTTATCTCATTTGATTCTTAAATCAGCCCTGTGCAGTAGGTACTAATACTATTCCCATTTTACAGATGAGGAAATTGAAGCAGACAGAGATTAAGTGACTTGCCCAGGGTCAAGCTAGTAAATGTCTGAGGCCAAATTTGAACTCAGATCTTCCTGACTCCAGGCCCAGCACTTTTTCCATTGCATCACTCAATTAAGGACCTGAGTTTGAAACATGCCTCAGACACTTACTAGCTTGTAACCTTAGGCCAATCATTTAACCTGTGTTTGCTTCCATTTCTTCAACTGAAAATGGGAATAATGGTCTATTTTTCAGGGTTGTCATGAAGATAAAATAAGATAATATTTGTGAAGTGCTTAGCACAGTGCCTGGACATAGTAGGTTCTTAATAACTGCTTGTTTCCTTCCTTCATTCCTTCCCTGGGCACTCTGGATCAATGGGCTCTGGAGACATTTAGCCTGGACAAGGATGAGGGGGAAGAGCAGAAAACATGATAACTGTTTTAAGTATTAGAAAGACTCATATTGAAAAGGGATTCAATATCTATTATTCAGCCAGAGGGGGCAGAACCCAAAGCAATAGGAGAAATCTGAAAGGAGGCAAATTTAAAGAAATATTTCCCAACAGTTATAGCTAACCAAGAATTTAATTGGCTGGCTGCTTTGGGAGGTAGCAGGGTCCCCCTTACTGGAGGTCTTCCAGAAAAGGCTAGATGACCCTTTGTTTGGGATATCATAGTGATGATTCTTTGGGAGATGTGTATTATTAGACCATACAACCAAAGAGGAAATAAGTACTTAATAAGCACCTAATACATGCAAGCCACTGTGCCAAGAGCTTTACAAATATTACCTTAGAACAAGTCGAATTTAATCCCAGGCTCACATAACTACTAAGTGTCTGAGGCTGGATTTGAACTCAGGTCTTCCTGACTCTAGGCCCAGTGCTCTATCTGCTCTAAAATTCTGGTGTTCTAGTGGAACTGGTTTCTACTGGCTTAGTTCTGCCTTCTGAGGCCAAACAAAACACATTTAATCCCTATTCCACAAGACAACCCTTCAAATTTCTAGAGACGGTTATTGTGATTTCCTGAACCCCCATCACTGTATCTTCTTTGAGCTAAACATCCCCAGTTTCTGTAACCAACCATCACCTAGCTTGTTTTAATTTTCTCTTGCCCTCCTGTTCTCAAGCTTCTCAGTGTCTCCCATAAAATGTGGGGCCTGTTCCAATCACTGTCACCTTTACTGTTGTCCAGCTGTTACAGAAGATGTAGGCTCAAAGATCACTGGACCAGGTGACTTTATAGCTGGGCCTCACTGCAACAATTCCTCCCGGCCTTCCCTCCCTTGCCCTTTACACCAGAGGTTCTGTCTGGTCCCCCACCCTCACAAATACCCCCAATCCTGATTTATGGCTCTGCTAATGGCAGACTCCAAGCCCAAAGGCCTCCCCAGAGGGATCACAGAGGACAGAAGAGGCAACAGGTGCCCCAGGACCTTTACAGCCTGAGGCAGATAATAGACTGTCATTTTTATGAAATAATGGGACAGACAGGTTGTTGTGCTAGGAAATTATTTGCAGAGGAATAAATGCAAATAAAATAAAAGATCCTGTCAGGAAGAGGGATCTGGGAGCATCAATCCAGCTTCCAGCATCCTATGAGATATCTTTTTCAGTTCCACCTGTCAGAGGTGACAACATAAATTACAGGAAAGAGAATAGCATTTGCCCAACCTGAATCACACCATGTACAGATGCTGCCCTTGGAGAACATGACCCAAACTCTCCCTTCTGATTATTCAAGTACTGCTCATCCTCCAAGGCCCAGCTTGGTTTGATTGTCGATTGGTTTCCATTCTACTCTCCAATCCATCCTCTACATACCTGCCAAAATCACTGATCTGACTAGACCACAGAAATCTTCAGTGGCTCTACATCATTTCTGGGACAAAAAACAAACTCCTTAGCCTGACATTTAAGGTTCACCATAATCTATGGGTTTTGGGCAGTAGGTCAAGTTCAAAGTCCTTTCTATTTGCTCTTGGAAAGACCTGGCTGGTCATGAGTATCCCTCGTGCTGGTATTTTTCATAAGCCAACTGGCACCTCCATGCTGTGTCTATGTGACAAGGAGACCATAGCACAAATGGTACCTCTGGAGTCTAATCATTCCTTTCCTGGGCACTCTGGATCAACAGGCTCTGGAGACATTTAGCCTGGATAAGGATGAGGGGGAATCATTCTTTATCTTTGTCTCTTTGTCTATCTGTCTGTTGCTCTCTCTCCTTTCTCTGTCTCTGTCTCTATGTTTCAGTCTCTTTGTGTCTGTCTGTCTCTGTGTATGTCTCTCTCTCTCTCCCTATTCTTTGATTGATAGCCTATTACCATTATTACAGCAGAATGCATGGGGGCTGGAGAGCTATTCTTAACATTTGGGTTGTTTAAAAATAAACACTGCTGAACAGAACCAGAAGAATGTTGTACACAGTAATGACAATATTGTTCAATGAACACCTGTGAATGACAGCTATTCTCAACAAGAAAATGATCCAAGATGATCCTAAAGGACTAATGATGAAGCATACTATCCACTTCCAGAGAAAGAACTAATATTGATTGAGTACAGACTGAAGCAGGCTATTTTTCACTTTCTTTTTTTTTTATTGGGGTCTTCTTAGACAAAATTACTAATATGGAAATGTCTTACATAATTGCACATGTATAAATAACCTAGATCTGATTGCTTACTAACTCAGGGAGGGGAGCCAAGAGGGAAGGATAGAATTTGGAACTCAAAATTTTAAATTAAAATGTTTTTTTTAAATATAAACTCTGCTTTAGGATTTGATTCAGCCTCCCAGCACTCCTGGAAATTGGCTCAGGAGAGCTGGAACTTGTTCTCCAGGTGGTTCGAAGGTGTTTGGCAGTCCTTTGCCTCTCAGTGGGTCCCAGATCCAGCAACTGTTCATACTTAATCCTTCCTGGGCCACAATCTCTGTTTGGACCAAGGAAGGAAGATTTCTCAAGCAGATCACCCCACAATGAAGAAATGGAAGAGACAGGTTGTTGTGCTAGGAAAATATTTGCAGAGGAATAAATGCAAATAAAATAAGAGATCCTGTCATAAAGTGGGATCCAGGATCATCAGGATTAAACAATGGGCTCTTGACCTTTTTTAAACTCCCCTCTGGAAGGACAGAAAGAGCTACCTGGCAAAAACTTATTCTGTGTAGCTCCAAAGGATAGAGTAAAGACCAATGGGTGAAACTTGCAGATTTCACCTCAATGTTAGGAAGCACTCTTTAACAATTAGAACTGTCAACAATAGAATGAATGTGTTACTTCTTTGCATCATAGAATGAAAAAGAACCTGAGGAGTCCATTGAGTTTCTACCTGCCACCAGAAATATTCAAGCAGAGATTAGATGAGCTTCTATCAGGGTTGCTGTAAGAAGAATTCTTCCATCTGGAAAGTTGGACTTCTATGGCTTCTGTGATTCCTCTGAGATCCTGACTGAGTCTATGACTCTCACGGGTCAGCTCAGCTCAATTCAGTTCACCAAGGGTGCACTGAGCAACCACTGAACCACTTTACTTCTGGATATGGTGAAGTGGGCATCATAAGAAACACATAAAAGATGATCCCTGACTTCAAAGAGCTTACAGTCTTATTAGGGGAATGTCTTTGTGCCTGTGGGGAAAATAGTGAGATAACATGGCGCTGTATTAGAAATCGAATGTAATTAGTGTGTGTCTCACTGGCAAAGCATCACAAGGATCTGATTAAGCAGAACTCTCTGGAGGACATTTATTCAGACTCCATCTCTTCACAAACCTGATGAGGCCCTCCTTTTAGGTATCCTTTTGACTGTACCCGCAGCTAGACAGATAGTGCTGTCACTAGTGCTGGGCCTAGAGTCAAGGTCTGAGAACAAATCCAATTTCAGATATTTCCTAACTGGACCAGTCATTTAACCTCTGCCTGACTCAGTTTCCTCACCTGCCAAATGGGGATAATTATAACACTTACCTCCCAGGATTGTTGTGAAGACCAAACAAGATAACATTTGTAAAGCACTTAACATAGTACCAGGAAGATAGTATGAACTTAATAGATTCTCTGGTTCCCTTCATGAGCAAGGTCAGCCTAAGAGAGAGGTGTACAACAGTGTGTACTTGCCTCCTGAGATCATAAGACAAGTTATAGTCTACCAGTCTCCAGATGCTAGGTTCACGTTGACCATCATCTCATTATTTTCCTTCTCTGAGGAATGACATCAAAAGATAATTCCATGTCTTTCTTGGGAATCTCTGCTTTCATATCCATTAGTATTTTCAATTCACTAAAGGTCATGTCATTGGTATTATAGAATACCCATCAATCAACAAGAATTTATTAAGCATCTATTATACACTAGGTACTATATGTACATACATATATGTATATAGCATCTATAGAATATCCCCAGAATAAACACAACCAGAGGTTATTGAGGAGTGAACTGTTATTCTGGGAATGGATTCCTTAAGAAAGCAGTTATGAGTACCTACTATATACCCAATACAGGTACTCAATATTATGGGGGAAATAGAAGGTACCCATGAACTTGCAATCTAATTAGGGAGACAAGAAATGCATGCAACAACCAAAGAAAGACAATTAAGCAGGTTTGGGTTGTAATTATATGAAGCCTTTCCTGATTCTCCCTCCCCACAGCTGCTGGTGTCCTCCTTCCCATAAGCACCCTGGGCCATTAAAATATGTTCCTGTAAGACAATAATTATTTCACTTTTGTCTTTGTATCCCTGGAATTTAGCACAGTGCCTGGCATACAGTAAGCATTTAATGAGTACTTGTTGACTGGTGAGACTTAAATTAACATTAAGAGTTGAGACTGGTATAGCACTTTAGCGTTTGCAGAATGCTTTACGTGCATTATCTCATTTAGGTCTCAAAACAATCCTTTAAGGTGGCAATATTATTATCACCATCCTATAGATGAGGAAATTGAGGCTTAGAGGTTAAGTGAGTTAACCATGTCATACAGTAGCCACATTTTAGAACACTGTCAGAGGCAGCAGCATTTGAACCCAAGGTCCTCCTATTCCAAGTCCAGCATCCTGTCCACTACTAGACTCAGCTTTTTCATATGTCTTCATGTGGTGTCCATCAAGTTCATACAATAACTCTTTGATAGAAATGGGACAGGATGATCAGCTCCATTGTATGTCTTCCCAAAGCCCAAAGTCATATGCCTAATACATGGTGAAGAAGGAACTAGAATGCAGGCTTCCTGATTCCCAGCCCAGGGCTCTTTTCCCTACAATACTCAGTCTGCTTTCTTTCAAGGTGTATATTTCTAATGCTTATAGAGTCAGTTTAGTGTTCACATTGGTAGAAATCAAAAGAGAAAACAATGGCCTAGGAAGGCCAGTTCTATTTAAGAGGCCAGAGAAGAAAAATAGAACTGAAGCACCTCCAAGAACATAGCTCAGTGCGTCTGCATCTTGTTTGCAGAATGACTCAGGTCAGGGTAAGACAAGTTGACTCTCTTTTCATCCTGCCTTCCCATGCCTGAAGACAATCTTGCTAAGGCTGATCCTTGGGAACTGTGGGCACTGGGGAGTTGCTTGAAGTCATGGCCAGTAACAGCACCATTCAAAGTCTCCAGAAGTTTCCTAAAATCTGAATCTGCCTTTAAAATCCCCCATAAACTTTTTTTTTTTGGTGCGGGGCAATGAGGGTTAAGTGACTTGCCCGGGGTCACACAGCTATTAAGTGACAAGTGTCTGAGGCTAGATTTGAACCCAGGTCCTCCTGAATCCAGGGCCAGTGCTTTATCCACTGTACCACTTAGCTGCGCTCCCCCCCCCCGAAACTTTTAAGAAACTGAACTCAGATGATTTGAGCAGAGGCGCTATCTCTCATAAGGGCTTTCATCTTCAAGCTGATGACACACACCTTGAATTCTTAGGGGGAGGGTGTCATGAGTTGGGGAGAGCAGAAGGAGAGGAAAAAATCAGGGGAGCTGTCAGAATGTCTGGTCCCCATTCACAAATGAATAGCTGTAATGTCCTTTAATTTATCTGGGCTAGAACCAAAGAGGCTCCTCTGACTGCTAACTAAATAGGATTAGCTGTGATGAATGATTATTGGGAGGCTAGCCTCTCCCTCAATACCCTGAAGATTGGGGTCCACACTGACTCTAGCAGGGATTTGGGGATGAGGTGGGTAGCATTTTGCCAACACTAGCAATGTTCCTCAGCTAACATGGTGCCCAGCCCATTCTGAAGCCCCTGATCTTCCTTCTGAAAACTCTTGCCTACAAGAAGCAAGTGCAAGAAGGTGCTCTTCAGCACTTCCTGGGGGACAGTTTCCTGATAACAACAGTGTTCTTTGTTTCTTTTCCATTTTACACTGCAAACCAAAAATCTCCTGCTTTGCCAAATAGCAACTGGAACTAGTCAAGGGAGAACAATTTCAATCATTCGATTTGGGGGAAAGGGGAGAGCAGGCAGAAGATAATGAGTTTTTCTTTAAGATTATAAACTAAATAGAGAAAACACTTACTTACCAGTCTCTCTTATTTTAACAACAACTTTTATTAGATTGAGTAGTTCCTCCATGATTAATGGATGTTTTCCTTTGAAAGTCTGGGAGCTTTTCCTAGACACTGAGAATCCATGGTCCCCTTCCTTCAACGTCCTGTTTCCTACAGGATTTTCTGGTGAAAGATTTAAGACAATCAAGCCCAAACATGTTAACCTTTCTAACTAAAATGTTGAATCCAACCATTTCCTGGATGTGTATAATTTAAAAGCAGGCACATTTGCAGGTCAAGTTCTCCAAGGCAATTTACCATGCTGCTTGTCCTATGGACTCCTTTAAGAAAACACTGAATGAGTTTACAGCCGCTTTCAGATAAATCAACGATGTTTATTTTATGAATGAAAGAGGAAATTAAATACTCAAATAAAGTTGTACATCTCCTTGCCAGAAGCTCACCAGCCTCTTAAATTTTCTTGTCCTCTTTGCAGAAACCCTTAAAGAGAATTTATGGGCAAGAGAAGATCAGTGTATGGCTTCATCAGAGGGCCCTCCCTACACTCCCTTCTACAACAGTGTTTTTCATTTAAGGGTTCCTGTCCCTGAGGATGGGCTAGTTTGGGGGAAGATACACCCATCTCATGAGACCTCAAAAGCAGCCCCTCCTGATTTGGAGAGCTCAGACAGAACTCCCCAGTCCTTCATGTAAGCAAGCTCAGACCTTATACTTGGAGTGCCTGAATTACAGAAAGGTACCACAGCCTAGCACCTCCTTGTTGTTTGATATGCTTCATTATACTTTTGTCTTCCCAACTAGATTCAGAACCTCTGAGAGCACAAGAATCATCACTTTTCCTTCTTCATGTATCCTCTGGAGCAGGGCAGCTAGGTGGTGTAGTGGATAAAGCACTGGCCCTGGATTCAGGAGGACCTGAGTTCAAATCTGACCTCACACACTTGAAATTTACTAGCTGTGTGACCCTGGGCAAGTCATTTAACCCTCCTTGCCTGGAGGTGGGGGGAGAAAACAAAAAACACAAAAACAAATGAATTAGCATATATCCTCTGGAGCTCCTGACACTGGACACACAGGACCATCATAGGATTTAAAGCTAAAAGTACCCCCCAAACATTCCCCTACTTTAAAAAATCTTCAATGGCACCTGATCATCTTCAGTTTCCCCCATCGAAACCTGGCTCCCACCTACTTTTTCAACCAATCTTCCTTTTCTTTCTTCCCCCTTCACTCTATGTTCCAGTCAAAGTGACCTGAGAGTTGTTCCCTCTATCCAAAATTACATCTCCAGGCCTCGTGACTTTGCTCAAGTGATTCGACATTTCTGGAATGAATTACTCCCTCCTCGCCTCCACCTGGCATAATCTGTAACTTCCTTCAAAGTACAGATTTAGGTGCTACCTCCTACAGGAGGTCTCCACATTCCCCAGACCAGTTAACAGCATTTTGTGCATATTGAAATCACTTTGTATTTATTTAGTTATATACATTTTGTATCCAACTCACCTGTAGAATATAAACCCTTTGAGGGTAGGAATTTTTCAGTTTTTACCTTGCCTAGTATGATTCCTTACACATAGCAGATACTTAACAAATGATTGTTAAATTGAAATGGAATTGAATCTTCTAATCCAAGTAGATCCTCAATAAGTGTTTGTTGATAGGTAGATTGATTCTCCTTCCTTCCTTCCTTTTTCTTTCTCTCCCCTTCCTCCTGTGACTAAGTATACCTCAATTCTCCCACTATCTTCCTTCAGCACCAAAGAGACTGCTATTCTCTGAGCTATACAATGTTTAAAAGCCACTTAGTCTCCAGGGAAACTCTCCAAATTCTCTTTCTGCTAAAATGAATGAATTCCCTGCCCTTCTAGTTAGCAAAGATACATAGCTAGGAACATTGTCAGAGCAGACAATAGTCACTAAAAATATCCTGAAGGCAGGAATTTACCAGCAACATTTGTAAGTTTTTGTAGAATCGGAAGTTATAAATACTAAATAATGTTAATTCAGGGTTGTTAGTCATCCGAGGACACAAATGTCCTTTGGTGGGACAAGGGGATGTTTTTCCAGATACCTAATTTATTACTTCTTACAATTAAATCCAGCTCAAAAAAATCCCCCTAAAATGCACACACAAAAAGAATTTGCCACTGGAAACCTTGAGAATGTGTGTTCTGGAAAGGTCAGCCACAGACACAACCAACAATGCTGAGTTTATACCTGGAAGCAGCTCTCTTCTAATTCTAAGATCATTCAACCATAAGCATGTATTAAATGCCTACTGTGTGCTTAGCACAGTGCATCTCCAAAGATTTTGGGAGGTTTTTTAAGCTATTAATAGCTAATAACATTTAAAACTTTTCAAAGATTTTGGGGACACCTTGTATAGGCACCATGCTCCATTTCAAGGATCCAGAAATAAAAACATTAATTGTTCTCACCCTTAACAGTTTGCATCCTATTGGGAGAATCAAACACAAACACAATTAAGTAAATATAGGATAAATTGAGGCAAAAGAGAAGACTAAGAGTTGTGGTGGGACAAGTTAGACTCCACTGAGGAGGTGGTGCATGACCTGAACTTTAAGGGAAGATAAGGATGCTGACAAGCAGAAACAAGGGGGAATGCATTCCAAGGGACTGAAAGTACATAGGAGGTCAGAGATGAAATGTCAAGTTCAGGGAATAACAACTAGTGCATTTGACTGGAATATGGAGGAATTTAAAAGGAATGGCATGATACAAAGGTGGAAACTTGGGTCGGGGCAAGATTATGAAGGTCTTTAAACACCAAGCAGAGAAGTGTGCATTTTATCAGAGAGGCAATAGGGAACCACTGAAGACTTTGGGTTAGGTAAGTGATATGGTCAGATCACAAAGGCAGCTGGGTGGTAAAGCAGCCAGAGTGTTAGACCTGGAGTCAGGAAAAGCTTGAGTTTCAAGTCTGGCCTCAGCATTTACAAGCTTAAAACTTTGGACAGTTTTAAAACTAGATGAGCAAGTCACATAACCTCTGTTTGCCTCAGTTTCTCCATCTATAAAATGGAATATAATAGCACCCATCTCCTAGGGTTGTTATAAGAATTGATGGCAAAGGGGAATAAAATGGAGGCAGGGGAGATGTAATTAGGAAGCTATTACAATAGTCTAAGTAAGAGCTGAAGAGGCCTGAACAAAGATGGTGGGCCATATATTGTGAAGGTAAAAAATGAAAGGACTTGGTAACTGATTGAACATAGAATGTAAAGAAAAAGGAAGTCAGGTTAAGGATGACTCCAAAGTTACAAATCTAGGTCACTGAGTAGATGATATTTCTTTTAACAGAAATAGAAAAGTTTGGGCTCATTCAATGAAAACATACTATATTTATAATATAGTATAGATACTATAGATATATTTACTATATTTATAGAGCATCAATTATGGTTCTACACCATGCAAGGAATAACTTGAGCCTCATGCTTCCAGAGGGGCATAGGCTGTATTGTCCCTCTTGCCTTTTCCCATACTTTTCAGTCTGTTAAATGAAGGAACAATGGTACTCTTTGATTTGTTGTTCTTCTTCCTTTCTCAAAAAGGACTGTGACATTAGGAGATGTCATGACTTGTACTGAATTGGATTTAAGTGAGGGAGGGCTATGCAAGGTCACCAACCTCCCTCTCTCCTCCAGAGCCATTCGGGGTCCAGTGGTCAAGATATACATCAGGATGACTGGAGATGGCCTTGGGTGTTTAAGGCAATTGGGGTTGTGATTTGCCATGGGTCACACAGCTAGTAAGTACCTAAGGTGAGATTTGAACACAGTACTCTCAACTCTAGGGCCAGTGCTTAATCCACTGTGCCACCCAGCTGCCCATCCTTTGACTATTAGAAGCTAAATAATAATAGAATCATAGACTCATAGAATCTTAGACATGGAAGGGACCTCAAAGGGAAACTCATCTAACTCCCTTGTTTTATGGATGAGGAAATTGAGACTCAAATGTATGAAGTAATGTGCAATAGGTAATAAGGGACAGAATCAGGATTTGAACCCAGGTCAATGAACCATTTAATAATAATTTATTGACTACTAACTGGCTGACTCTACCTTTGAAAGGGGCTCCAGGAAGAATGGTTTAATGGCACATAGAAAACATGTTAAGGGGTCTACATCTTCCACTCAGATGGATAATCCTATCTTGACAGTCCATCTTCCCTAGAATTTAATTCTCCCTTTAAGCAATCTGGGTTAAGGTTCAGAAAATTCATGAATTTACATAATCATGGTTTTTTTTTCCATAGACCCACAGACCTTAAAGGTTTTCTAGCACATCCACCTCATTTTACTAAGAAAGAAACCAAGGCTCAGAGAGAAGTGATTTATTCAAGGTCACATAGCCAGGTAGTGGCAGAACACAAACCATAATCTAAGTCTCCTGACCTACTTGTCTATGATCCTTTCATTCTTATCATGGCTTCTTTTCTCTATTTCATGGACCCCTTTGGCAGTCTGGTGAAATCTATGAACCCCTTCTTTATAATGAAACAAAATCATAGGTTTCAAAGGAAACCAATTTATGTTCAAAATCCAGTAACAAAACAAATTTTTTTTTTAATCACAAACCCCAAGTTAAGGACTCTTTCATTGAAACATACTTATCATCAGGAGACAAGACCTCTAGTTCTTATTCCTGCCACTGACCTGGGACAAATCACTTAACTTTTCTAGGCCCCAGTTTCTTCATATGTAAAATGGGGATCCATATGCTACCTTCCCGAGTTTGAAGGGTTGTTTTAAGGATCAAATTATTTTGAATATGTCAAAGTACTTTAATCAAATAAACCTAAGGCATTGCTATTATTCATAAGAAATTTCTTGAAAAGAATAGAAAATGTTCTCTTTTAAACCTTGACCACTCAAGGTCTGGATGCTACTGATCATTACAGCCAAGGCTCTGGCTGGGATCACTGTTCAGTTTAGGGATTGCTTGCTAGTGGAGGCAGAGGTAGAAGCTTATATTTCAGTGTTGACTGAGAACAAGTGTTTCAATTAATTTTATGTGTCATTGTTCATCCTTCATTATCTTTTTTTTTTCTTTCCTTTTTTTTTTTTTGGTGAGGGTAATTAGGGTTAGAGGTGACTTGGCCCAGGTGTCACACAGCTAGTAAGTGTCAAATGTCTCAGGCTGGATTTGAACTCAGGTCCTCCTGACTCCAGGGCTAGTGCTCTATCCACTGCACTACCTAGCTGCCCCACATCCTTCATTTTCAAAGAGGACCAGTGACATTGTGGTAAAATAATGGAATTTGGCAGACTGATTGGGATGGGCCATACCTAGCCTGTCCTGAATGACATATGCTGCTGATGTCAGCAGGAGAAGCTCTTACAATGAGCTTGATAGAGATGGTTCAACTCCACGATCCAGGCCCTGGAGAGAATATATGTACAACAGGAGGAGAGACAAGTACACGTAAGATGCCCTGATGGAAGCTGAGAAAACAGCCAAATACATTACTAGTCCATAGTTTGCTCATAATGGCAACTATGTAGACTACAATTGCTGGACATAGTCCAGTTTCTTCCTCTCTCCCTCCAAAAATGGCCTGGTGTCATGGAAGCTCCAACACATACACCTGGTTTAACTTAACTTGTTTTCTTTTTCTTCTACTCAGTCTGATGGCATGGTCAGAATCCATCCACCTGCAGCCTAGCACAATTACTGGATGTCTCAGAACCACGAGATGTGGTATGGTAACCTTTCCATAACATTTTCAGGTGTCTTCACATACACATTACTAAATTTGGCCTTAATCCAGACACATGGTGATAAGAAATGTTATAGATTGCATAATTGCCTCAACTCTGTATTATATGGGTATAAATCCTCCAAAAGGGAGGGGGAAATGTAATATGCTGTATATATCTAGTTTAAGTATGAGTTATATTTTGAAGAACTCTCACTGTTTAATTTTATTATTGACAATGCTATACTAAGGATTAGTGAAAATCCAGCAGTTCAACAGCTAAAAAAGTAAAATAGTCCAGAGACAACCAGAGTCCAGACCAGAGTCCAGTTTTCCTGATGGCATCAAAGAAAACAAGATTTCAAAGACTTTAAATGAACAGGTTTTTTTTTTCTTCTGTTATTATATATACCATTTGTAATATGTATTCTCTACAGAGGCCTTCCCTCTGTAGACAGTGTCATGAGAGACTGCCCCTCTATACAAAATTTCCCCTTTCTCCCTTTTCTATATTGTTATTAACATATTGTTTGTTAGCATAGAGTATTATATTCTGTTATTTTTTACTGTTTCATCAAGGAAACACTTTGTGTTCCTCAAAGAAACAAAGGGGGGAATGTGGTAAAATGATGAAATTTGGCAGACTGATTGGGATGGGCCACACCTGCCCTGTCCTGAGTGACATATGCTGCTGATATCAGCAGGAGAAACCACTCTTTGATTTAGTTTGAAGGACCTCCCCTTTTGGGGAAGGGAGAGTAAATGCTCGCTGAGAGGAGTGCACTTTCTTTCCAGTCATGCGAGCTGCGGGAGCAGATGGGAGACAGATTTTTTTCTTGGCAGTTTGTCCTGTGGGCCCTGGCTGCATGGCTGTTTCCCATGGAAGATACCGCCCCCAGGTGGTGAGTTAAGAAACAAGGCCTGCTCTTTTGAATTAGCTGAACTGGAAACGAGTTTGGGGATTGTATAGACTTAGGTTAGATTTAGGGGGATTATCCATTTTTCTTTTTCCCTATTCCCTTGTCTTTGACTTTATTAATTTCACCTTTGCTGTATATTTTATTCCCATTAATAAAATCTGATTCATTTGTGGAAAAGAGGCTGTTAGGCTCCTTTCTTATTGGCCTGGGAGAAATATCTAAAGGCAGTTCAGAGGGGAAGGAGCTTTGGACCTAGAGGTCCCTCATTATTTTCAGGACCCCAATATTTCAGTGAGCCACCCAATTAACTCTCCCCATATTAAATTTGGCCCCTACAACATCATGGGGTCATGTCTTGACTTGCTCATGAGTTGGATGTAAGTGAGGTGAAGTGGCACAAAATTGTCAGCCTCACTCTCTCTTCTGGAGTCATAAAAGTCTAGTGACAAGACAAAAGTCAGGACTACTGATGATGGCCTGGAATGTAGTGGATGACCTTGGCATCTTCAGTGTCCAACTAAGCTCTAAGCACTCCACAGTATGTTCTTCAGCAACCTTCATAGCTGGTCATTGGAACAAATTGTTCTCATCCACCCATTCCACCAAGGAAGTCATTATATATTGGGACAGACATGTCCCTAAATCACTGACAGGTTTGAGGCCTATTGGTTACCCTTAATGTGCTTTAGCCCGTCTGCTGAGATGGTTTACTGGGGTGTGGCTGTTGTATATGCTACAGCTTTTTGGAGCCACAGATGAGAGTTGGGTGAAAGGTGGACATCAAAGGTAGATTAGTAGCCCTGAGAAGGGCTCAACAAGCCCTCACACCAGAGGTACAAGTCCTATGTAATGATATATGAAGCTATATAATTCTATATGAAGATTTTTTAAGAAGCTGGGAAGGTTTATAAAGGAAGACTGCTGTGGAAGGGGCAGTAATGATCTTGAATTATTTAAACAGCTGCCAATTGAAAGAGAGATTAGCCTTAATATGTTGAGTCCCAAAGAATAAGAACTAGGAGTAAGGAATAAAAGGAAGTTACATAGGTAGATTAAACCCTGTGTCAAAAATTACTTCCTCACAATTAGAATTGTCCAAAAGTATAATGGGCTTCCAAAAGAGGAAGTAGAATGAGTTTTATTGGAAGTCTTTAGTCAAAGGCTGGATGGCCATATGTCTGGTGCATTGTTGTGGGGACACTTGTTCAGGACTAAGTGGACTCTGGGGTAGGTCCCTCCCAACTCCAAGGCTCTGTGACTCCTTGAATCTTCCCAGAAGCCTGGCAGCTCATCGTGACTTCAGAATTTGTCCTTTAGAAGGTTCCTTTCAATTTTTAGGTGAGAAGACTATGGCCCACAACTCTGAATGCTTGTTTCATCTTCTTTACCCTTTATTCAACCTCCCTAGTGTGGTGGAGCAGAGAGAATGCTGGATCTTCAGTCAGAGGACCTGATTTTGAATTTTGTTTTTGTTACTTACTCCTTGTGTTTACCTAGGGCAAGTCGCTTAACTTTTCTTGGCCTCATTTTGCTCATTTGTAAAATGAGGGAGTTGGATGTGAAAATTTCTATGATCCCTTCTAGTTCTAAATCTCTGATTTCCTTTTCCTCTCCCTCTCTTCTATTTTCTCCTCTTACTGTCTTTTTCCTTTTCCTTATTTCTCTCTTTTGCCTCTCTCTTTCCTTATCTGTCCCTTTTCCCTTCTATTGTTTCTCCATTCATCTCTCATCTTCTTGTCTTTTCCCTCTCTTTTTCCATTCTTCTCTGTGCCTCTGACCACCTCCCTCTCTCTCTCTCTCTCTCTCCCCCTCACCCCACCTCTTTTTCTTTTTCTTTTCTATTTTTTTTTTTGGTGAGGCAATTGGGGTTAAGTGACTTGCCCAGGGTTACACAGCTAGTAAGTGTCAAGTGTCTGAGGCTGGATTTGAACTCAGGTCCTCCTGAATCCAGGGCTTATGCTTTATCCACTGTACCACCTAGCTGCCCCTGACATAAATTTTTTTAAAACTTTGTGTTCCAACTTCTCTTCCTTCCCCCTTTTTCTTAATATCTCTCTCGCCCAAGTCATGAGACAATATTTGTAAGGCATTGACCTCAGTGCTTAATAATAATAAGATAATAAGTGCATAATAAATGTTTATGTCTCCTACCCAACTATGTGCTAGGAATTGGGCATATGAAGACAAAAATGAAACAACCCTTCCCCTTAAGGTGCTTACATCCTATTAGGTGAGACAATATTCTGCCAAACCATCCATAATCGTGTATGACTTTCACCATCTGTGGTCTTTTGCTTTATTAAAAGTATACTTAATATTGCTCTAAGTACTAAATTAATATACTTTACTTTCCCCAATCACTTGCTATATAACTAAGCTTGAGAAAAAAAAATTTTTAAACCATGCTGACTAGGTGCACTACAAATCTGTTATAGAACATAATCTCAACTAGGCCCTCTCTGAAACAAGGTAATCCTTTTATACCTTACTAACAACTCACTCTCCCACTAACCAGTGTCCTTTACAAACCTTTTCATCTCACTTCAAACTTCCCATGGCTCCCCTTCTACTCCTCTCTTAGCTAAGAAGTTTGCCTTGTATTTCCCTGAAAAGTTGAAGTTATTCCCAATAGCTCTCTCTGATTTCCTCCTCATCTCACATCACTCAAATGCCCTCCACCACTCTTTCTTACTTTACCACTGTCTCAGATGAAAAGGTGAATTTCTCTTTGTTGAGGCAAACCTCTCTATGTACACATTCTATCTCATCTTCTCCAGAGTTCCCCCTTTATTTTCCCTCTCTCTCATTAATATTCAATCTTTCCCTGTTTTCTGGCTATTTCCCTACTTCCTAAAAATATGTCCCCATCCTCAAAAAAAAAAATCAAAAACTCACTTGATCCATCCATTCCCATTAACTATCATTCTCTATGTCTCCTCCTTTTTGTGGCCAAACTCCTTGTGAAACAATTTACAATCAAAGCCTGTACTTCCTTTCCTCTCATTCTCTTGACTCTGCAGTCTGGCTCCCAACTTCATCATTCAACTGAAATAGTCCTCTACAAAGTTACCAATGATCTCTTAAACACAAGACCTAATGTCCTTTTCTCTGTTTTCATTCTACTTGATCTCTCTGTGGCCTTGGACACTCTATCATGATCTTTTCCTTGATACTCTTCTTTCTAGGTTTTTGGAACCCTGTTCTTTCTTGGTTCTTCTTAAACCTGCCTAACCACACTCTCTCAGTCTCATTTGCAAGATCTTCTTCTAGGTCATGGTGGATAACTCTGAGTATCCCTTAAGGCTTTGTCCTGGACTCTCTTCCTTCTATATACTCTTTCATTTGGTGACCCCATTAGTTCTCATGGATTCAATTATCATCTCTATAATGATTCTCAGATCTACTAACCTAGCCCTAACTTCTCTCCTGACCTTTAGTCTTGCAGCTCCAACTAGGAGAAATCTTGAAGTCTTGTAGACATCTTAAATTCAACAAGTCCAAAGTTAAAATCATGTATCTCCTTAAGTCCTCCTCACTTCCCAATTTTCCTATTACTATCAATGATACCACCTTTCTTCTAATCACTCAGGCTCGCAACCTAGTTGTCATCCTCTATTTCTCATTCTCTCTATTTCCCAAGAAGCAGAGCCTAGATGGCAAAGAGAAGCCAGGAAGTTGCTTGAGCTCTCCCAAGTTTCCCTCAAAAACAACATTAAATCAAGCCTCTAAATGGATTCTGAAACTACAGAACCTACAAAAAGACAGAGAGACACAATCTTCCAACTTGAGAGAATTTAGAAGACTTTAGGAAAGGTCAATCTTACTTGGGCAAAAGGGGAGTGCAGTGCAGCACAGCACAGTGTAGGGTGGAGGGGGTGGGACAAATCAGCAGGAGGCCCTTGGTCACAGCACAGCACAGCACAACAAATGAGGTTCCTTCATTCTGGCTCAGCAAGCTGGTGGTACAGCAGGCCAGTTGTGAGATCCACCAGCACTGGCTGAGAGGGCAAACTGCCAGCTAGAGAACCACCCACAGGACAGGCATAACTAAGCCAAGCTATCTCAGGACAGGGAGCAAGTACAGGGAGTAAGCCCAGGGTGATGAGGAATCCACAAGCCACAGAGGCCTCAAAGAAGAAAGCCAGTGACCCAGCCCCTATCCCCCAGCACAAGAAGCTTGAAACAGTGGCCCCTGTAACCCAGGAGAAGACCTCAACTTTAAAAAAAAAAAAGCCATGAGTAAGAAACAGAAAAGGGCCCTTATCATTGAGAGCTTCTGTGTCAATAGGGAAGAGCAAAACACAAACTCAGATGAGGACAATACTCTCAAAATGTCTACATGTGAAGTCTCAAGAGGGAAGATAAATTGGTCTCAAGACCAAAAAGCCTTGGAAGAGCTCAAAAAGGATTTTAAAAAACAAATGAGGGGGCAACTAGGTGATGCAGTGAATAAAGCACCAGCCCTGGATTCAAGAGGACCTGAGTTGAAATCCGGCCTCAGATACTTGACACTTACTAGCTGTGTGACCCTGAACAAGTCACTTAACCCTCATTGGCCCCCCCCACAGACAAATCAAATGATAGAGATAGAAGAAAAAATGGGAAAAGAAATGAGAGAAATGAAAGCTAAACAAGAAAATTATGAAAAAAGAACCAACAGCTTGGAAAGGAAGCAGAAAAAAAATGACTGAAGAAAACAATTCCTTAAAAAATACATTTGGCCAAATGGAAAAGGAGGTGCAAAAGCTTACTGAAGAAAACAATGCCTTAAAAATTCGAATTGGGCAGATGGAACCTAATGACTCCATGAGATACCAGGAATTAGTCAAACAGAATCAAAAGAATGAAAAAATAGAATAAAATGTGAAATACTTCATTGGAAAGACAACTGACCTGGAAAATAGATCCAGGAGAGATAATTTGAGAATTATTGGACTACCTGAAAGCCATAGACACCATATTCAAGGAATTTATCAAGGAGAACTGCCCTGATATTGTAGATTCAGAGGATAAAATAGTCACAGGGCCAGCCACCCGGTGATGACTTTTTGGCCACAGCAACTTAAAAAGATCAATATGCTAAATAGCTGAAATCTCTGATCTAATCCAATCACATAAGCTTCCACAAAACTCCCCCCAAATCCCCATTTAATTTTTTATGCTGACCCATGATATACTGAAACTGTACAGGGGAAAGTCTCGATGCGCAAAGGATGACTGTATTTATGACAATGGGAGGAAGAGGAAGAAGAAGAGGAGGAGGTGCTGGTGGAGGAGGAGAAACAAGAGTACTAAAGACTAAAGGGATGGATGAATGAGGACAGGCTGCTGAACTTCTGAACGTTGGAGGAAGTTAAGGATTCTAAAAGGTGAGAAGGAAGTTTCTTCCTGGAAAGAGAGACAGTCTGTACAAAACTGCAGAGGTGGGGGAAAGGAGGGTCAAATTCTGAGAACAGCAAACCGGCCAGTTTGGCTTGAATATTAGTCTGCATGAAGAGAAATAATGCACAGATCTCAGTCATCAGAGTACCCACACTGATGTTTTGAAGTTAAAGTGCTGGGGCCAGCATTGAGCTATGCAATTTAAGGGTTCTTAAAAAAAAAATTCCTCCAAAACAAATTTTAACATTTGGGGTTTTTTTAGTTTGGCGTTCTAAATTCTATCCCTCCCTCCGTCCCCTTTCCCCTCTCTGAGACAGTAAATAATCTGATATAGGTTATACATGTTCAATCATGTAAAACATTTCCATATTATTCATTTTGTAGAAGAAGACTCAAAAAGAAAAAAGGAAGGAAGTTCTGACAAGGTCTCAGTGACATATGGCTGAGAACACAATGATTTTGTGCAAGATGATGCAAAACCTTGTGCTAGGAGTGTAACAGAAGCTCACAGATACATCTTGCCAATAGCTCACTCACTCCTCCATCCTTTGGGCCTTTCAGAGGCCCTGCTATCAATTGAATCCAGTTGAATTCAATTTCACAAACAATTCGACCACCTTGACTTTCATTTCTACACAGACTCCAGTGGAGACAATAGTCAATAGTCAATAAACATTCATTGAGTGCCTCTACAGGCCAGGCCCTATGCTAAGCCCTGGGGATACAAAGACAGGCAAAAGGCAGTCCCTGACCTCAAGGAGGTCACATTATATCAGGGAAAGATAACATATGAAAAGAAGCTGAAAGAAGGGAAGCGGAAGAGATCTGGGAACATGACCAAGTCCTGCAACTAGAAGGCTGGTGGGAAATGATGAAATGGCTACCTTGAGTACCCTCCTTAAATGAAGGATCTGAGAGAAGTTCTCCGATGTCCCCTTCTATCCTCTCCAAACAGAGTGAAGGAGGGGCCTCAATTAGGGACAATGGATACAAAAGAAACATCAGTTCCAAAGTTGATGAGTTTCTTCTTGTTGGACAATGGATTTTGGGAGACTATGGTAAAGTCTAGGAGAGCAGGCAGGTTCAAAATCCTGAGCCCAAGAGACTTGGGAATAACAGTGCCCTCCAAACCACTGGGCCTACTTCTAGCCCAGTTCCTACAGTCATCATTCAGGGGAGAAAGGGCCCATCTTCCCCATCACCACAAGGAGCAAATGCTGACCAACCGCCAACAGGCAGGCAAGCACAAGAGCCTTGGGAGTGGTAGCATCTGACCCCTTCTCCTGATAACCAATCCTACTTCCAACCCAGCCTTCACAGCCACCACCTTGGAAAATAATTCCTATGGGAACCAATCCTACCAGCTGCCAATGGAAAGGTAGGCAAGACACCCTGAGGAAGAGACAGGAAGCAACATGTGCCAGGTAAGTCAAACCACCACCTTGACAACCATGTCTCCTCTCAAACACCACTGGAGGCAGCCCAGGACCCTTAACCCTAGAACCTTGAGATTAACAATGATTCTCTATTCCAAGACTCTCAGCCATCATCCTGAGAAGCAATTCTTGATGTGTTTTTTTTTCTGATAGCTTTCTTTTTTTTCTATTTTATTTTTATTTTTTATTTTTCTCAATTACATTTAAAGAAATTTTTTGAGTTCCAAATTTTTCTCCCATCCTCCCTTCCCTTCCACTCCTGAGGCCAGTGAGCAATTTGATATAGGTTATACATTACAATCATGTTAAACATATTTCCACATTAATCACAACAAAAGGAAAAAAACACAAGAAAGAATAAAGAACATTAACAATAAAAAAGCACCAACAAAAGTGAAAACAGTATGCTTCAATCTGCATTCAGACCCCATAGTTCTTTTTTCTGAACATGGAGAGCATTTTCCACCATAAGTCTTTTGGCATTGTTTTGGATCATTATATTGCTAAGAAGAGTTAAGTCTATCTCAGTTGATCATTACACAGTTGTTGATACTGTGTACAATGTTCCCTCGGTTCTGCTGATTTCACTCAGCATCAGTTCATATAAACTTTTCCAGGTTTTTCTGAAATCCATCTGCTTATCATTTCTTACAGCACAATAGTATTCCATTACATTCATATACCACAACTTGTTTAACCATTCCCCAATTGATGAACATCCCCTCAATTTCCAATTCTTTGCTACCACAAAAAGAGCAGCTATAAATATTTTCGTACATGTGGGTCCTTTTCCCTTTTTTATGATCTCTTTGGGATATAGACTTAGTAGTGGTACTGCTGGGTCAAAAGGTATGCACAGTTTTGCAGCCTTTTGGGCATGGTTCTAAATTGCTCTCCAGAATGGTTGGATCAGTTCACAGTTCCACCAGCAGTGCATTAGCATAGCAATTTTCCCACATCTCCTCCAACATTTATAATTTTCCTTTTTTTTTTCATATTTGCCATTTGGATAGTTGTGAGGTAGTGCCTCAGGGTTGTTTTAATCTGCATTTCTTTAATCAGTAGTGATTGAGAACATTTTTTTCATATGACTTTAGATAGTTTTAATTTCATCATCTGAAAACTTCCTGTTCATATCCTTTGACCATTTCTCAATTGGGGAATGACTTGTATTCTTATATATTTGATTCAGTTCTCTATATATTTTAGATATGAGACCATTATCAGAAACACTGTCTGTAAAAAACAAAAATGTTTCCCAGATTTCTGCTTTCCTTCTAACTCTGTTTACATTGGTTTTGTTTGTTCAAAACCTTTTAAATTTAATATAGTCAAAATGATACACTCTGCATTTCATAATGTTCTCTATCTCATCTTTGGTCATAATTTCTTCCCCTCTCCACAGTTCTGACAAGTAAACTATTCCTTCCTTTTCTAATTTGCCTATGGTATCACCCTTTATGTCTAGATCTTGTACCCATTTTGACTTTACTTTGGGGTATGGTGTAAGATGTTGGTCTATGCCTAGTTTCTGCCATACTATTTTTTCATTTTTCCTAGTAGTTTTTATCAAATAGTGTGTTCTTATCTTGGAGGCTAGAGTCTTTGGATTTATCAAACAGGAGACTGCTATATCCATTCACTGCTGTGTTTTATATGCCTAACCCTCTCTACTTCTTAGCCAGTACTAAATGGCTTTGATGATTGCTGCTTTATAATATAGCTTTAGATCTGCTACAGCTAGGCCACCTTCCATTGCATTTTTTTATTAATTCCCTGGATATTCTTGACCTTTTATTCTTCCATATGAATTTTGTTATTGTTTTTTTCTAGTTCTGTGAAATACTTTTTTGATAGTTTGATTGGTACGGCACCAAATAAGTAAATTAATTTTGGTAGAATTATCATTTTTATTATATTAGCATGGACTACCCATGAGCAATTTCTATTTTTCCATTTGTTTAGATCTGTTTTTATTTGTGTGAAGTGTTTTGTAATTGTGTTCATAGCATTCTTGGGTTTCCCTTGGCTGGTAGACTCCCAAGTATTTTATATTGTCTACAGTTATTTTAAATGGAATTTCTCTTTCTATCTCTTGCTGCTGGACTTTGTTAGTCATGTACAGAAATGCTGATAATTTATGTGGGTTTATTTTATATCCTGCAACTTTGCTAAAATTGTTAATTGTTTCAAGTAGTTTTTTAGTTGAATCTTCAGGAGTCTCTAAGTATACCATCATATCATCTGCAAAGAGTGATAGTTTTGTTTCTTCCTTGCCTATTCTAATTGCTTCAATTTCTTTTTCTTCTCTTATTGCTAAGGTTACCATTTCTAGTACAATGTTAAAGAATAGTGGTAATAATGGACAGTTTCACCACTGATCTTATTGGGAATGCCTCTAACTTATCCCCATTGCATATAATGCTTGCTGATGGTTTAAGATAGATACCGTTTATAGTCCTTTTATTAGCAATGGATGCTGTATTTTGTCAAAAGCTTTCTTTACATCTATTGAGATAATCATATAATTTTGGTTAGTTTTGTTATTGATGTATTTGACTATGTTGATAGTTTTTCTAATCTTGAACCAGCCCTGCATTCCTGGTATAAATCTCAGTTGATCATAGTATATTATCCTGGTGATAAATTGCTGTAATTTCTTTACTAATGTTCTATTTAGAATTTTTGCAACAATATTCATTAGAGAGATTGGTCTATAATTTTCTTTCTCTTGTTTTTGTTCTTCCTGGTTTAGGTAACAACACCATATTTGTCTCATAAAAGGAATTTGGAGAGAAAAAAAGAAGGAATTTGATAGGATTCTTTCTTCATCTGCTTTTCCAAATAGTTTGTATAGTATTAGAATTAATTGTTCTTTAAATGTTTGATAGAATTCACTTGTAAACCCATCTGACCCTGGAGGTTTTTTTCTTAGAGAGTTCATTGATGGCTTGTTCAATTTCTTCTTCTAAAATGGGCTTAAGGATTTTATTTCCTCTTCTGTTAATCTGGGCAGCTTATATTTTTGTAAATATTAATCCATTTCATTTAGATTGTCAAATAGTTAGGCAAAATAGCTCCTAATTATTGCTTTAATTTCCTCTTCATTGGTGGTGAGTTCAGCCTTTTCATTTTTAATGCTGGTAATTTGGTTTTCTTCCTTCTTTTTTAAATCAAATTACCCAAAGGTTTTATTTTTTTTTCATAGAACCAACTCTTAGTTTTATTCATTAATTCTATAGTTTTCTTACTTTCAATTTTATTTCTCTCTCCTTTAATTTTCAGTATTCCCAATTTGGTATTTAATTGGAGATTTTTAATTTGTTCTTTTTCTAGTTTTTTTAGTTGTATGCCCAATTCATTGATCTCCTCTTTCTCTATTTTATTCATGTAGGCATTTAGAGATATAAAATTTCCCTTAAGAATTGCTTTGGCTGCATCCCATAAGTTTTGGTATGTTGTTTCATTATTGTCATTCTTTGGATGAAGTTATCGATTGTTTCTATGATTTTTTGTTTGATCCACTCATTCTTTAGGATGAGATTATTTTGTTTCCCATCAATTTTTGGTCTCTCTTTCCTTGGCCCTTGTAAGGGCCTAAAATTCTAGCTGTGATGTCTAAAATCTAATGAGTAGTCACCTTAAATTAGAAAACATATAGCACCAATCTTCGGGCATTAAGTATTTATTAAAGTATATTAGGGGTTAGTAAAGAGAAACACATGGATAAAGTATCCCTATTCTGCCTATCCCCTGATGCCTCTGCCACCAAGCCCAAGTCAGGAACTGAAAAGGGCTGAGATCCTCCCCCTTCTCCCAGAAGCCCCCTGTCAAACAGGAAGTGGGGCCATCCTCAAACACAGCTCCAAGATAATTGGCTGGTAACTTCGATTGACACAACTAACAAGCAGTAACTTCCGGATGCTAAGTCACATGTGGATGCCAAGTCACATGCTTTCTCCTCTTGGTGGGGCTTCCCTGCAATATCTTTCTCAACATGTTGGTAGCATTCTAATTATTACACATAATTTTTATTGTGTCAAGAAGCAATCCTTGTGAAGATGCCCTGTGGCCAATGCTACTGCAGGTACTATAGCCCCAAATACTGAAGACCTAGAACAGAAAACTCTTATTACACAACAATAATTCAAGTGCAAGTTCTTGGTGCTGTCAAATGGTTCAGTGTCAGAAACTGATTTGATTTTACAAGAGTCATTGCCATTTGTTTTGCTGTTATACAACTAAGGAGGATCATGGGACTTTTCCATCTGACTTGCCGCTAAAACCTTCCATGTGTGTTGCCTCCCCCATGACAATTTAAGCTCCTTGAGAACAGGGACTGTCTTACTTTTCCCTTTGTACCTCTATCACTCAGTCCAATACTTTGTACATAGTAAGCATTTAAGAAATATTTCCTTCATTCATTCAGCACCTGCAACAGGCAAATCCCAATGCTGTCTATAGGTCCAGGTTATAGCCTAAAAGAGCCTATGGCCTAGAAGACTGATAAGACATACCATCTTGTACTCCAAATATTGGATCTGTGTTTATGGGGAGTATTTTGTGGTTCATGTGACTCAAGCTTCCATACCAGTGTGAAACTAGGGTTCTCTAAAGTCAAGTATTCTCTGACTGTACTTGTGCATACTATGTCATTGAGTTGTCACTAGCATCTGCCTGTAGCATCGGGCTTATAGATTGTGTTTTTGCTTGAGAAATATGTCACTTTTTTAAAAGTCATATTACCCAATTGAGAAATGGTCAAAGGATATGAATAGGCAGTTTTCAGATGAAGGAATGAAGGCTCTCTATAGCCAAATTTTTTTTAAATGTTCTCAATCACTACTGATTAGAGAAATGCAAATTAAAACAACTCTGAGGTACTACCTTACACAGTATCAACAATATTGTGTGATGATCAGCTGTGATAGACTTAGCTCTTCTCAGCAATACAATAATCCAAGACAATGCCAAAAGACTTATGGTAGAAAATGCTCTCCATATTCAGAAAAAGAACTATGGAGTCTGAATGCAGATTGAAGTATGCTATTTTCACTTTTGTTGTTGCTTTGTTGTTGTTGTTTCTTCTTTCTCATGGGTTTTTTTCTTTTTGTTCTGATTCTTCCCATATAACATGACTTAACATTTTTAACATGATTGAAATGTATAACCTATATCAGATTGCTTGATGGCCTTGGGAGGGGGGAGGAAAGGAAGGGAGGGTGGGAGAAAAATTTGGAACTCAAAATCTTACAAGAGTGAATGCTGAAAATTATCTTTACATGTAATTGGAAAATAAAATGTCTGGGAAAAATAAAAAGAAAAACATGAAGAAAAAATTAAAATCATATTAAAAAGTATTCATATATGTTGCTCTGGGACTTTACTACACCTTTCCCAGATTCAATTGTGCTTTGTCTAAACTGTCCCAAAGAGCATTTCATTAGCTTCAGGCCTGTCCTCACTTTCCGGGAAGGTTATTCTCAAATATTGTGCTTGTCAAAAAAAAAAAATGTGCTGGTCTACACTGTTCCAGGGAGCTATTTGTTAGCATTAGGCATGTCTACACTGTCCCAGTGGGCTATTCATAAATGTTATGCTTGACCATATTGTTTCAGGAAGCTATTCACTAACACCAAATCTGTCTACACTGTCCCAGGAAGCTAACTATCTGCTAGCATTTATGAATCAAGCCACCATTCATGGGCTTGGAGCCAATCCAAATTGTTCAGGAGGCTTTGACTTACTTCCAAACTCCCTTTTTTATCAGTATAGGTTTCCCACCATAAAAAAGCTTGAACACTGTTTCCAAAGGGTTAATTATACCAAGTATGTCTTCAGCTCAACTATGTCTGAAACTAGTATAGAATGTTGTCCAAAGGTTTTCCAGGAACAATAGCTACCTCAGACTGTAAACCAAAGTACAACTGTAAGTTGAAATCTCATGCCCAAGCAGCAATGAAAGTCAATAAATGAATTACATGTCCCAAAGCCCCCTGAGCTGAGGAAATGATGGTGAAAAGAGCATCTTGCTCTGAATTCATTCATTCAATATATACATATGTCCATATATATATATACATATTTGAGATAGATTAATTGAATAAGCATATATTCATAATATAAATGTTGTGACAATATTTTATACCTCCATATAAAAGAGAGTTTATATAAAAATGCTTTTATTTTTACAGATATGTGTTTATATCTAAGTAAAAACATTTTAGATTTTTAGTGTTTATTGTGTCTAAGGTTTTGTTCTAAGTGCTAGAAAAGAGAGAAAATTTAGATATGGCATGGTACCTTACCTTCACTGAGCTTATAGCCTAGAAAAGTATTAAAACATATGATCCCAGACCAAGTTGTTTTGCAAATCTTGGGTTCATGTTTATGTGGAGTATTTTATACTTCATGTGACTCAATCTTCCATACCAATGTGAAACTAGGGTTCTCTAAAATCAGCTTGGGTTTAGATAGTCAATTCTTATCATGCTAATAGAAGCTTAAGCCAAAAAAGTACAGAATTAGAGGTGTATCTATGTATGTGTATTTTCAGCACTTAATTTTTTCAGAAAAGGAAACAAAAACCCATGAGAAGCATTGTCAGTAACCTTTCCCCAAATGAGTACTTTCCAGTCTCCTCTTCCTCAGCATAGTCTGAGGAGGGAGTTTCTTACTGCCTCCACCCTCCTACTTCCAAACAGGAAAATAGTGCAACATTTTGGCATCCTTGATCACCCAACCTCCTGCTTGGTCTACAGCTCCCTGTAGCATCTACCTGTTACTGGTACATCCTAGTAGTTTTTGCTTGCTGAGGCTAGCTCATCCCACATAGCTCACACAGAAACATTCTCATCTAATCAGTTTTCAGCTACATTTACAGTCCTCCCTTGTGACTCTCTTTCCACTCCCTTCTTCCCCTATCTCCTAGATGTGACAACACTCCCTTGCTACTTGCACCGAAACACAAGGTAATTCTAGGTCTTGGCTTCTTGCCATCAGATCTGATTCTTGGAGTCTGAAGCCTCATGGGAAATGTATTTCTTTATTAAAATAGCTGGTGCTTATTGCAAAACACACTGGGAAGTATAGGTTTCCCTTTATCCTCATGTTACAGACATACACAAAGCTATAATTTACAATATTGTATGGCAAATACACATGAAGTTACAAAACAAAGTGCTATATGAAATCAAAGAAAAATTTTTGATTAGAAGGATCAGGGAAGATTTTCTAAAGGAAGTAGTATTTGAATTTTAAAAATTTAACAGGTAAAGGGGCAAAGAGGACATTTCAGTTATATTCACATCAGGGAGAGAGAGCACTTGGTATGTTTACAAGGTTTGGAAGAGGAAAGAGAAGGAAGAGAACACACATTTATTAAGCTCCTACTATGAGCTATGCACTGTGGGAATAAGTAGTCCAGTCTGGGTGAAGCACAGTCTACCTAAAGGGATGCATTTTTAGATGAGGGTAGAAAAGTAGGATTGTGCCCATTTGAATGCCTGACAAAGAAGTTTGAACTTTATTTGGTATGTAATATAGAACCAATAAAATTTTTTGAGTGTGGTGTCATACCCAGATTTATGCATGCAGCAGATTAATCTGCAAGAAATGTGTAAGAAATCTTATAGGTAAAAGAGAGATGAGTCAGGGAATCCTATTAGGAGACTTGAAAGCATACTGGTAGCTGATAATGACAAGCTGAAGTAGAATGATTGTAGTTGTCATAGAAACAAATAGAAGTGACAGATTTTGTATAGGCCAAATGGCTAAGTCCCCCCCCGCCCCCCCAATAGCAGACCTACTATTGATGAAATTGTGGAACAATCGACAATCATTTATTAAGTGCTTACTATATACCAGGTACTAAGAGAGCTTCAAAGGATGCAAATAAAAAAGTGATAGTCCCTGTACTGGGAAGTTTATATTATACAGGGGGAGGAAGTGGGACAGCACAATAGTTTCACAGATCAATAAATACAGGATAGAAACAAAATAAATACAAAGTGCTGTAGGTGTCCCTAAGTACTGAAGGACTCCTGAAAGTTCATGTAAGTGGCCAATGGCTTTAAAGAGAGACAGGAGAATATTGGCATTGGAAAAGTAGGCCTTTGTTTTCTGGAAGAAGTTTAAGGTCATTTAAATGAGCTTTTGCAATTTCCTGAAGGCAATCCAGCCTACTCTTCTCATTTAATTCTGGGCCCAAGTCTTTGTCCATTTTTACAGTTTATCCCAGGATTGTATACAGATGGACATGCTCAAAATGTCCACCCTGCTACAATCTGCAGAAACAACAGGAAAAAAATTCAGAGATGTTATTGAATGGAGTTGGAAGGATGGGGGGTGGGAAGTGGCTGCTTTACAACAGAAAACAGGATAGTCACATGCCCTAGAACTTTGGGCACTAAAAGACCAAGATAAAGACACAGATGTGAAAAATGAAAGTTCAAAGCCAAGTCACTCTGCATGGAATCATATTTCTGACCTTTGGATTCCTTTAGCCCTAAGTAGGTAACCTTTGTAATATCCATTCCCCACCCCCACAACCCCCCCACCCCCACTACCACACACTCTACCTCATGATGGTATTCCCTTCTGATTTCATCAAATCCCTCTTACCTCTCATCCAACCCCCAACACACTAAATTAGCCTTCACCAGAGAGGTAGTCCACTGGTCTAAGGGTCCAGCAGCTCAGACCACCCTGCTTCTCCTCTGTAACTCCATAAATGGCTCCCAGGTCAGAATGCCTCCCTCCCCATCTCTCCAAGTTCCCAGATGGGTCTCCCTAGGCCTTCCTTGACCTCTCCTCATTTTTAATTCCCATCTCTACCTTGAGTTTGTATTCCCGGAAGTAATGCTCTAAACTAGGTCATTTAAATAATAATTATCATCTCTTGCATTTGTATGGTACTTTGTACTTTTCAAAGTGCTTTCACAACAATTCTCATTTGAACATCAAAACAATTCAAAAGGGTTGGCATTCACCCATCCATCCATCCATTCATTTAACAAATATTCATGATACAATCTTAGGAAGATACCAAGTTTAGATCAAACATAATTCCAGTAGTGAAGTTTCTAGCTGAAGAAAAGAATCTACAAACAGGGCTAGCTATAATTCACATCACATGATAAATACCTTAGAGAGTAACAAAACAAAATATCAAGTGAAGGCTCGGAGGGAAAGTTATCATCAACAGGACCATAGGGGACATTTTATGAAAAAGGTGGCATTTGAGCTGGGCTGACAGGCAAAGGAGCTGAGAAAGGAAAGGACTAGAATTGCTCCAAATAGGAGAGGAGAGGAGAAAGTAGCTCATGTTGGAGGAAGCACAGTGAATTCCATGATCTAGGTCTGGAAATCCCAGCTCTGACACTTACTACCTTTGTGACTTTGGACAAGTCATTTAACCCTGGACCTCAGTTATTTATGTGTATAAAATGGGGAGGTTCCTCCTAGGTCCAAATCTATGATTCCATGAAAGGTAGGGCTTGGAGGAAAGGCCAGATTGCAGAGAACCTTGAATGCCAGGCAATATAGTTTGAATTTTACTCTATAAGTAATGGGAAACCAGAGAAGACTTTTGATCTGGGATTCCAAGAGGTAGGGGTGAGGGGCGAGTATATTCCAGGAAAGGGGATATATAGAGATTGGAGATAGAGTATAGGTGTGTGGAACAGTCACTAAAACCATTTTTCTTTCCCATCACCCTCCACCATAGCTAATTTAGTGCCCCAAACCACTCTTTTCAGGAGAAAGTCACAGTACATAGTAATTCTCCAGGTCCCTCCCCTGGCCTGATCTCAGCTCTTTCCACCCCCAATTCCCATTGTTCTCAGCCCAAAGACAAAGAGTTAAGTAAATGTTTTGAGAAGATAAGGACCTCCCTGTTGACAACCCACAGGCTCCAGTGACCAGAGCAAGTTCTCTCTCCCAGTGATAAATGGGGTGGCCGAGGGAGCCAGCAGCCCCCTTGGTCCCGCTGCCCCGGGGCTTTTGCCAGGGTGGGGAGCTGATTGGCAGGCCACAGTGCAGCAGGAGGCCAGAGGTGTCTGCTGATCCCACACTCTGGGAGCCCACTATCTGGAAAAGGAAGGCAAGCCAAAGACGGGGTGTCTGGCCAGGAGAAAACATCTCCTGTGGCAGGCCCCAAATGGCAGCGGACTCACATTTTCCATTGTTAATGTGGTAACAGGGCCACTTAAATGCATAGACGTGATAAGGGGATGGTGCCTGCAGCCCTTTAATCCTCCCTCTCTGGGTTCTGTTCCTTCTCTTTGAGAAGGAAGAAAAACAACCTCTGGGTGAGAGAGTGGGAGGGAGGGAGGGATCCTAGCAGAGGAGCCACTTGATGAATCCAGTCTGTTTGTATAATTTCTTCCAGGGGATCAGCGCTGACCCTAACAGGGTCAGGGATCCTGAGGTCCTTAGAAGTCACCTGCAGCCAGGCTGGCCCAGGCAAGGAAGCCAGAGGCTGGCCCATGGAGCAGCTGACTCTCTCCCTCACCACAGCCCTAGAGAAGGGACTTAACCACAGACTCTAGTCGGGGGTGATCCAAAGAGAGGGGAGCAGAAATAATGCACATCCATAGGACCTTCCAAGCCTGATTCCAGGATGACACCCTCATTTCTCTGGGAGAAATCCCCTGGAGATTTTGGTCTCAGGGGAAATTCCCTTCTCAGGGACATAACTGAGCAGAAAACGGAAAGGACGGGATGCGAGGTGGAAGGGGGAGGGGATCAATGTCCTGGGGGTGGGGAGAAGGGGGAAAGACATTTTCTGTCCTATAAAACCTGTAGTCATAAACAAGACTATTCCCTTTCTCTGACCTTCTCTTCTTAACATAGGCATTAGATAGCTCCAACTAGTTTGTACACATAGTGGTGAAGCCCACACGACTCCCTCCCTTCCACACCCCGGCAACAGTCACAAAGTTCTATGAGAAGAGATGGTTCCCAGGGCATACAGGGATGCTCCAAAAATGTTCTGATCCCCTTCCTTCCTCAGCACCAGCCCCAATCTTTCCAGTACTCCCTTCTTCGCCTCTTTCCTACCCCCTCACCCCATGGGACTTGCCAAAGTTTGATGCATCTGGGTCTTCTCGGCCTCCCTTAGAGCTCTGGCTCAAGGCAATTAGGTTTGTCCAAGTGCATTTCCTCCCATCTCTCCACCCTTTCCCTCTTCAATTGTGTTTCTATTTTTTTTTTATACAAACTCATGAGTAGCTATAAAGAACATGACCCATCAATTTTTGTCTTCATTCTCACCAAAACCATCAAAATATTTTTTGCTTAGAGATGCATGTGGTTCAAGAAACCCTCTGAGGCTTTTTAATAAGCTTTTCAAAGCCTTTCTTCCTCAAAACAGGAAGTCAGATGATTCCAACAGTAAACAACTTCAAGTACTAGAAGTTTACAACTTTGAGCCTCTCTGGAGTAGAAAAGATTCTAAACTTGGCAGAGACAGCCCCCCACCCCACACCCTGTCAGAGTCCCATCTTTTCCTTTGGCCTTTCCCTCTCCCCCCCACCCCCATCCCTCACTAACGGCCCGAAAGAAAGCAACCCAGGCAGGCTGGCTGCATCCACCAAGGCCTCTGTTCCAAGGATGAGCTCAGACTTGAAGGCCGGGGGAGTACGCACTAGGTCCCTTGAGTGCTCAGGCTTGCTGAGCATCCCAGGGACTCAGACCCAGAACACAGTCATCCCTGGGCTGCTGTGCTTGCTTCCAGACAACAGGGCAGCCTACAGGACCTCTTCCTGGGAAAGCAGCCAAGGAGGGTTAAAGGTGAGAGCAAGTAGGATTTAGAGATCCAACAGGGAATGCAAAGCGCCCTGAGGAATTTTGATTGAAATTTTATAATGTATTGGAAATCTACTGCAGATAAATTGAACAGAGGAAGGTGGGGGAAGGTTAATAAACAGTCTGGAAGATTAAAACAGCAGCCAGTCCTAGGGAAGTGGCAACTGAGGGGAGAGCAAGCCAAGGTTCTGGAGGGCTCCCAGGCACTCAGCAGAAGGTCCTTCCCAAACATAAACAACCAGGAGGGGGGGGGGGGGGAAGAGGTTTTAAAAATAAGCAGAAGCAAGTTAAGAGCATAAATAAAGGCACAAATGCAAATCATGGTCATCGCCTTAAAAGATCTGTTTCGACCAAATAAGCAATTAAGAAACCCAAGAGATTTCTATGGGAAAATGGAAGGTGTAAGGGATTCCTGGCTGAGAACTAGGCCCTGGGCCCTCAGCATCCCACGAATCAGTTTCTTCCCTAAACTGACCCTAGGAGGCCTGCTTCCTGAACCCAGGACCACCTTCTTTGTTGTGCTTTCTCCATGTGGAAATCACTGATTGTGAGTTAGTACTCTTCATGATCTCAGCCTGCAAAAGGGGATGATAATAGCTTACATTTTTCCAGGACTTTCACGTTGAGCAAGAACCTTCCCCACAATAACCCTGAGGTAGGACTGAGCAGGTATTATCCTCATTTCATAGAAGGAAAAGCTGCATGTCTATACAGCAAAGTGACTTGCCTGGGATCATATAGTCAGTAAGTGAAGAGGCTATATACCATGGTGGAAAGAGCACTGAATGTGGAGTAAGGGAGCCTGGGTTCAAATCCTAATGCTCTTATGACCTCCATGATCTTTGGCAAATCATTTTTTAAAAAAATTCTCTAGGCCTCAGTTTCCTCTTCCATAAAATGGGAAATTCACACTACATGACTTCCCTTCCAACTCTAAATTCTATGATCTTAGTGTGTCAGGATTCAAATTTCTCCTTATTTCAAGGAAAGATTTCTGTCTACTATAGAGCACTGACTCAGTATCTTAGCTCTAGACCCCAATCCTGTTTTCTTTGCCCCTACTACACACTCCAGATCACAAATAGGTTTTTATTTCCTAGAGTATCTATTTACAAGGGAGAAAAGTATTGGATAAGACTATCAGTAATGAAGTTTATGTGATCACTAGTGTAAAAAAAGAATTCTACCCAGCAGTCAGACAGCAGAGCTATTGACATCACTAAACCATTATTTCCTAGCAGAATTCATCCTAGGGTTCCATAGCATCCAGCTCCCACTTGATTCAGAAAGACAACTGAGTTCTTTCTTTATAGAAAACCCCTATGCCCAGTTAGACCTAGCCAGGTACTCTGATGTTTTCCTTCAGACTGGAATCCTGTGCTTTTAATTCTCCAACTATACCTTCCCACTAAACTACCATCTATCTGAGTAATCAACATGACCTTTCCCACAGATAAGAACATCACAGGACCCAGGGTAATAGTATTTCAGAAAAAGTGGCAACTGAGGAGAGAGCAAGCAAGATTAGGTACCAAATCCCAAAGGTATAGAGATGTTCCCCAAAAGGCTACAAGAATCCTCTCTTTAAAAAAAAAATAATCCTCTCTTTTTCATCATGGAATTGACAGAACAGAAAGGAAACCATTGTTGGATTGAATCAATCAATCAAGAAGCATTTATTAAGTGCCTTCTATGTGGCAGGCATTATACCAAACTCTGAGGATAGAAAGTCAAAAATGAAGTAGCCCCTGTCCTCAAGTTGCTAATCTTCTAAAGGTGAGATTCTTAAGCTGAAGTCCAAGGATCCTTAAGATTTCATTAGGTCCATGAACTTGAATGAGAAAAATAATTATCTTTATTTCAATAGAATTTGTTTCCTTTGTCCTCCTACATATTTTATCTTATGCATTTAAAAACATCACTCTGAGAAGGGGTCAGTAGGCTTCAACAGACTCTCAAAGTAGTGCATGACCCAAAAAAGCCCAAAAACTCCTGAGAGAGAGGTGAAGAAGATGAAACATATACAGTCATCTTATGTTCCCACTCCACCCACTCCTGCCCACTCCCCCTAGTATGGAGAGGTTGAGGTTCATGAGAGAAATGGCGGTATCAACTCAATTTATTTATTCAGTACATGGCAAGGTAAGGCACATACATACAAGGCCCTACACATGACATGGTGGGGAAAGCAAAGAATCAAAGAACCAAAGAATCTTAGCACTGGAAGTGCCCCCAATTTGGTCTCTACCATCAAAGCACTCACAGTATAGTAGGGAATATAAGATAATGAATATATTTAATAATTAAATTATTATAATCAATATTATAATTTAATCAAATTGTTGCAATTAATATTATAGCTTCATTAAATTATTATAATGACATAATCATTTAATTAAATTGTTATAATTAATATTATACTTTAAATTATTTCATATATTTTAAACAGACCCCTGCATATACCAGTGTAGGAATTTCGTTGTGCAAGCACTCCCTACCAGCACTGTACTTGAGGTCAAAAGATCTACTTGGGGGGCAGCTAGGTGGCACAGTGGATAGAGCACCGACCCTGGAATCAGGAGGACCTGAGTTCAAATTTGGCCTCGGACACTTAACACTTACTAGCTGTGTGACCCTGGGCAAGTCATTTAAGCCCAATTGCCTCACCAAAAAAAAAAAAAAAGAAAGAAAGAAAAAGATCTACTTCGGTTTGAATTCTGCTTCTCATAATTATTATTTGAGTAACTATGGTATGATTATTTTGCTTCCCTGGGCTTCAGTTTCTTCATATATAAAAATGGGGTTAATAACTATAATACCTACCTTAGAAGGTTTTTGTGAGGAATAACTAAGATAATGTATTGAAGCGCATTGTAAACTTCCAAAACCAGTTACTACTGTTATTAAAGTCATGTTTGGTTCATTAGTCAGTAACATATTGACATTTGAAAAAATCCAAACAAAAGTTTCCATAATGCCTGTGGGCTATTTCCATTGCCCAGACTAATGCTTCTCTCAACCTTTTATAGCAGAGAAAGCTCACTCCATCTCTGTCCAGAAAGATTCTGCCTCACTCTTCCACCCCTATCCCTTTACTGGTGCCTTCCTGGTTGAAACAGCCAGTCCTATCCCAACCCCCAAATCTCAGCACTACCCCTTACAAGACACAGTGACCTGTATCTTTGAGAAGTTCAATGCTATCCCTTTGCCAGTGCTATCTTGGCTCTGCCCTCAGATCTTAGACTCCTGGGAACTGATACCACAATGTCAGAATTTAGTGTCACCACTTTTATTTCTTGTTCCAAATTCATCCCAAATAGCAACCTGTAAGAAGTTGTGTCCCAGGAAGGAAGGAAGAAATCAAACCACTCCTGAGTCACCTAAAATTAATTGGACAACTAAATGAGAATCCAAAGTTTAATCATGCCTGTCTTTGGTGGCCCTCATCAGAGAGCTGCCTTTGAGTAGGAAAGGCTTAGTTATCCCTTAAATGTTCTGATGGGGCTATGCCTTGGACCATGTTATTATTTTTTGATTCAACACAACAATCATCTATTACTACATTGGAGGCACTGTACCATACTCTGGAACAAAGACATATTGAAAAGCAATCCCTGTCCCCAAGGAATTAACATTCTACTTGGGGAGGGGAAAAGGTGGGTGACATTTACACAGATAGGAAATACAATATGATATAGGGTAGAATCGAGTACTAACAACTACAAGGATCAGAAAAGGTTTCTAGTCTATGGTGGCAAGTGAGCCTAAAGGGAATTTAAGGAGTCTAAGAGTTGATGAGGAGGGAGGGAAATCTTGACGTGTAAAAGCCAGTATAAAGACAAGGAAGCTTGAGAAGCATTTTCAATTGGAAAATAGTAAGTGGCTAATTCGTTTGAAATCTAGGGTGCCCAGAAGAGAGTAATGTGAAATCAGATTGGAAAGGTAGGTGGAAGTCAGACCATGAAGAGCTTTAAAAGACAAACAGGATTTTGTATTCCCATGTAGCTGGATCAATCCAGTTATTCAAAAGTTTTTCCTTAAATCAAATCTAAATTTGCCTCCTTATCACTTCAACCTATTTCTCCTAGTTCTCCCATTCAGGGCCAAACAGAACAAATCTAATCCTTGATCCATATGACATCCCTTCAGATACTTGAAGACAACTACTTCTCCCCAGGCTTCTCCAGGATAAACATCCCTAATTCCTTCAACAGATCCTCATTGACATGACCTGGACAGTATTCACCCTCCTGATTAACCCCCTCTGTAAACTCTTCAACTCATCAATGTCCTTCCTAAAATATGGTCTCCAGAACTGAACACAGTACTGCAGATGCTGTCTGACTGGGATACAGTATAGCAAGACAACCAATGAGTACAAGAGATTATTATCAATTCCATAGTCCTGGATGCTATTCCTCTCTTTGAGTGGCTTAATATTGCATTATCTTTCTAAGGCGAGCTGGATCCATATAATCATGTGTTTGGCTGGTCTAAGGTCAGGCAAGGGCCCAAATAGCTGGGCATCCAAATAATGCAAGCTCCTACAAGAGCTATATTTTCCAGTTTTTGTTTAATGAGTGACTTCTGTGTTCCCACTATTCCAAGACTAAGCCTTTCTCCCTTATCTTCTGAATGAGATTCAGCTGTGGACAGCTCCAGCCACCTCTGTACTCAAGCACCAGGGCCTTTTCATTGTGGGGCTTACCTTTTTGTTAAGTCAGAAAGAAGGTCTATAGTAGGCTACAGAGATAGGGAAACTCTTTTATCCAAGGGTATTGACATACTGACAGTGGATTAGGGAAGTGTGTCTTAAACAAATCTTCTTTTCAAGACACATAATCATAGTACTGAGAGTTCAAAAGGACCTTGGAAATCATCTAGTCCAATCATCTCATTTTATAGATGAGGAAACTGAGGCCCAGAAAAAAAAGTGTTCCCTCTCTTCTATATAATTATGCTGGGTGTTAATTCTGAGCTGCCACTCATCCTGTTCTATGATCTTAAGTAGATGGCTTAGACATCATAGGCACCTCCTCAGCTTGTTCACCCCAATATAGGGGTGATGCCACACAGACACCTTTGTGCAGAATAATTCATAAAAGTGAATATAAAGCCTTGGGCAAATAGGATCAAGAGAACCAACAATAGTATAACCCTCATAACCTTCCCCTAACATGTCCTATGTTTGAGCAATTAATTCCTAAGGGATTGATTCCATTGTACTCTAGACCAATTAATCGATGAGAGCTTTGATGATCTCAACCTTCTAAAGAGCTCCTAGTAACTCATCTTCTTGTCTAGGCCATTACACCTCAATTTTGAATCAATGGGAAAGCTGCAGTTTTGAGGTAGACCTCAGGTCAGCAGATAAAGAGAGACTGGATGGTTACACTGCTGTCCCAGCAAGAACATCTTGGTATGGTTGGAAAAGAAGGGACTCAAAGTCATTAGACCTTATTTTTAGTCCTAGCTTCAACATTTACTGTCTGTATGGACACAATTGACTTAATTATGAGCTCTCTGAGCCTCATTTTCCTCCCTGTTAAAGAGGGACTCTAATATTCACATCTGCTGCTGGGAGGGTCATGTTAGGTGGCTCAGTGGATAGAGTGCTAGACCAAGAGTCAAGAAGACCTGAGTTTAAATCTGACCTCAGAAACTTACTACCTTTGTGACCCTGGGCAAGTCACTTAACCTCATATGCCTCCGTTTTCTCATGTGTAAAATGAAGATAATAACAATAGCACCTACCTCTCAGGGATATTGCAAGGATACAATGAGATCATATTTGTAAAACACATTGCAAACCTTAAAAGTACCATATAAATGCTAACTATTATTATCATCCATGATTTCATCTAAGCAGACAGTCCCTCTACCAATGCAATTTATGGGCCTTTCAAGAATTTCTGTGGCAATACACACATATGTGTTTGTATGTCTACATGTGTATATGTGTGTATATATGCATATACACAATATATAAACATACACAGACACGTGTGTGTGTGTTATTGCTTTATACTTGCCAACCACTTTTAACTAGATTGGTCTTCAAATGACAAACACATGATTCAACTTATTCACATGATTCATATAATTATGGGCTGTGTATTATTACCCTGGGAAAACTGGCCAGGAAGACACCATGCACCTCCCTTGAATTACAGGCATATCTGGTAGCACAGGAAATGAACTGAGCTGGCCATCTCTCTTCTCTGCTCTGGGTCTAGTACCTGCCCTTCTGAATCAAGCCCACATTCAGGATCTAATGAAATATCTGTGGAGTTGCTTCTATGATCTGATTATGCAAGAACTTAAGGGCAGAAACTGGAGAAAGATCCAAGGAGAGTTCAAGAATGGAAAGTAGGAGAGCACCACATATGTGCCCCGGTTACTGCTTACATAATTAAATGGCTCTATCTATATGGACAGGGACCCAGAATCTTAGCACCCTCCAATGTCTTACTAGCCTTCTAAATAGAAGAGTAGAATGCATTTACTGGGGCAGCTAGGTGGTGCAGTGGATAAAGCACGGGCCCTGGATTCAGGAGTACCTGAGTTCAAATCTGGCCTCAGACACTTGATACTTACTAGCTGTGTGACCCTAGGCAAGTCACTTAACCCCCCATTGCCCCACCCAAAAAAAAAAAAAAAAGAATGCATTTACTCCTCAAATTCTACAATCCTGTTCAGTTGTGTCCTGCTCTTTATGACTCCATTATGTAGTTTTCTTGGCAAGGATAACTAGAGTCATTTTGCCCTCTCCTTCTTCAATAGATTAAGGCAAATAGAGGTTAAGTGACTTGCCCAGGGTCACACAGCTTGTGAGTGCCTGGGGTCAGATTCAAACTCAGGTCTTCCTGACTCCAGGCCCAGCACTCTATCCACTGAGCCACCTAGCTGGAAAAATTCTAGATCAGAATCATATAATTCCAAAGCACAACTCTAAAAATCTAGAATTCATTCCTGGTGCACTTAGACAGGGCTCCTGTGAATCTAGCACCTGCTACCTCTGGTGTTCTAAAATAGAGTCCTGTAGTTCTAGGACAGGCCAGTGAAATTCTAGAACAGAATCCTGTAGTACTAAGGTGCATCCTTGACATTCTACAGTCCTTTGGTTCTAGAGTACACTCCTGGAATTATAGGCTCCTGTGGTTCTAGAGTTCTTACATTTATAGAATATATTTCCTGGAAGTTTGGGATATAATCCTACCATTATATCATTATCCAGCACTGGGATCCAAGAGTAAGCGGTTTTAGGAAATCATCTTCTCTAGATCTGAGACTTCAGGAATATGCGTTTATTTTATCCAAAGAGGGACAGCTATCTAATATCTTCTTTTGTTTTTTGGGGGGGTTTTTTGTGAGGCAATTGGTGTTAAGTGACTTGCCCAAGGTCACACAGCTAGTAAGTGTTAAGTGTCTGAGGCCAGATTTGAACTGAGGCTGGATTTGAACTCAGGTACTCCTGACTCCAGGGCCGGTGCTCTATCCACTGAGCCACCTAGCCGCCCTATCAAATATCTTCTTAAAGGTCACCCAAGTATGTCTTACCGTCTTGAGGGGACACAGTTCATCTTTTCAAGATTGGAGTCATTTTAACCAAACTTTCAATTCAAAGGAGGGAACCCAAACTGTACTTCCCCTCTGAAGGAGAAGAGGAAAGCAGATGAACAGCTGGTGTGTGCACATTTGGACAGCTCTGACAATGCACCCCTTCTCAAGGTGACAGGAACACGCAGCCGCCTAATGGGTACAGAAGTGTCTATTCTTTCTCTGTGACATTTATTGTGAAATATCTGAGTGGGACTGAGAGACATGCAAGGCTTTCTCCCTCCTTATCTGGCGACCCTGGTCAGTGTCCTGCTGTCAAGGACTAGAATCATTTATGTCAGAGCTTCGAGTGTTTACTTATCAGGCTCAAAGACTGGGCTGGCCAAAAAAATCAGCCAGACTGGCTCCTTTGGACCCCTCTCCCTCCCTCTCCAGGCTTTTCCTGCCAGTGGGGAAAAATGAGCTCAGGGTGTTGCTTACACTCCACCAGGCAACGACATCAGAAACAGCAACAGAGAAGGTGTAAGGGCCGGTGCCATATTCTGGGAAGCTTGTGCCCCTCAGCTCAACTCCCACCAACATGAGAATGCCAAGAATCTTTCGGGAGTGTTTCCCGTCCAGGCAAAGAGCCCTAGAAAATGCAGAGTGGCTACTCAGTGCCAGCTATATGTGAGACAAATGCTCAGTTGTCCAAATAAATGTTCTCTCTCTACACTAGAGATTAGCCACCCTGAGGTACCCACCTTAAGGACACTAAAGGCTAATGTACTTAATAAATAGATAATAAATAGATGGATATGGCCCTGGGCCTAGAGTCAACAAGACGAGTTCAAATCTGACCTCAGACACTAGTATGACCCTGGGCAAGTCACTTAACCTCTGTTTGCCTTAATCTACTGGGGGGGTTGGGGGGGGGCAGGGAGAATGGAAAACTACTCCAGTATCTTTGTCAAGAAAATCTCATCGACAGTATTGGCATGCTATGGTCCATGGGGTCAAAAAGAGTTGGATGCAATTGAATGACTGAACAGCAACAGCAATAACTTAAATGCTTATAAATTGATTGATTAAAAATACTTTTTGATGTTAATTTGGCAAGACAGAGTTGAGCTTTAATAAAATTATTTTACAGAGAAACTAAGAGAAAAAACAAATTTTTAAATTTACTAAATATAGAAGAAATGTGTCATTGAGTACATGAATACATTGCTGCCATTTCTACCACCTCTGTCTTTCTCTCAATTTTACTTTTGTCACCTCTCTTCCTTCTGACTTTCTCTTCTTTCTTTAAATTCAATAAGCAACTGCTAGACATTGTGTTTAGCAATTCTGTATGTAGGCGTGTGTCAGCATCTGCTTTGTTCTCCTTCAAAGATATTCCTTCCAAAACTATTCCTGGCCTCTTCTTAGACTCAGAATTCTATAATCTCAGAGTTAGACGTAATCCCAGAATACCTAGTCTAATCTATTCCTGAGGAACAATCTCTGCTATTGCACCCCTGATGAGTGTTCATCCAGTCTTTGTATGAGGGCCTCCAGTGTAAGGTAGCTTACTACCTCCCAAGGGAGCTTGTTACATTTTGAGACAGCCCTAATGGGAGAGAAGGCTCCTTGAGCAGACACACCGCCTTGGTTTCCATAGGCTGGCCTTGATGGATTTGTTGCAGGCTCATCTTCCAGCCTCAAGGCACTCTGGCCAGAATCTAATGCATGAGCTCTAGGAAATTGATGAGATGAGTGTGAGAGGTAGGCACAGAGCCCAGAGAAATCACCGTGGTCTTTCTGGTTAAGCAGTATAAGCAAAGTAGAAAGCATTCTGGCTTGCGAGTCAAGAGACCTGAATTCATATCCCAGTTCTGACTCTCAGCAACAGTGTGACCTTTGGTAAGTAACTTTACCTTTCTGAGCCTCAGTTTCTTCCTTTGTAATATGGAGATAGCCCTTTGGACTCTGGAAGGAGAGAAATAAAAGAAATAAAAGAAATAAAAAAACCCGTTCTTAGGATTGTGACCTTTTAATAAATGCTTATCTTCTCTCTCGTCTCTATCTCTATCTCTGTCTCTGTCTGCCTGTCTCTCTTCTCTCTTTTCACTTTCTTTCTCCTCTTCTCTCTTTCTCTTTCCTCTCCATATGGATTCATGCAGATAAGAAGTTTCTGTTTTGTTTTGTTTTGTTTTGTTTTTCAGGTAGTATAGAATAGTGTAAGGAATGCTGCATTTGGGAACCAAAAGCTTTCAGTTCAAGTGTTAACTCTGCTCTTTCAGGGCTATGTGATCTTGAGTGAGTCACTGAACCTCCACACCTCAGTTTCCTCTTGTGTAAAATGAAAGGGTTAGATGAGATGGCCTCTAAGAGCCCATTAAGCTCTAAATCTGGGATCTTCCTATAGGATCATGGTAAGGAAAATGCCTTGAGGGCCTTAAAATGCTATAGGCATTTGAGTTATTATTATTGTTCTTGTCTGATACCATGCCCTTGACCCAAGCCTTTTCCCTGGTTCCTGAATTAAACAATTTCAAAATTTAGCTAATGTTCTGTTGGTTCTCAGGATTGAAGCCAAACCCAACCTGGTCCTTGAATCTTGCTTCACTCCCTAAATTTCCTCAAAATGACAGATTAAGGTTAGGGGGACTGGACATTCTCAGGGGCTGAATGGCAACAATTTAACTTCCCTTCTCTCTTCTCTGTCTCATGCCCCCTGCCCCTAATATGGTGGGCACTCCTGAGCCTGGCACAGGGCTAAAAAAGGCTAGCCTAGAGTTACTAGGAAAAATTGTTTCTAATCACCTCCTAGTTGATGATGATCCCTTATATGACCCCTATTAAAATCATAATCCCCCACTCAGATGGCCTGGAGAGGATTATGGAGGTTGAGTCATGTTAAGTGGAGGGTTATCTTATCTATCACTACATACACCACACACACACACACACACACACTGCACATCCTGCACTAAGAATGAAAAATAGCCTCTTGATGCTTCAGCTGCTTGGTTATACAGGAACAACCTGCTTGAGGAGAAGCTATACTATCTACTCTAACCAGTGGATAGACTTGAGTTAGGTTTGGGTCAGATACCTGTGCTCCTGATACTCATTCCACCATTCTATGTTTGGTAAGGATTTGTTGTTGCTATTGTTTGGATTTGGTTTGGTGTAGTTACTTTTAGTTTCTCAAGAAAAATTTCTTTATGAAAAAGCCCAACCGTGTCTTAGCCAAATTAAGAAGAAAAAGAATTTTTTCCCATCAATTTCCAAGTATTTATTAATTATTTAGTCTATACCAAGTACTGTGCTAGGGGCTGATGAGACTAATACAAAATTATAAATCACTACTCCCATGGAGCTTACTTTCTAATGGGAGAAATAGCAGCTACATATATATATGTAAACACTAAATGAACATGAAGAAGAATAGATACACATAAATATAAGACACTTGGGAAGGAAGAGTTGGAGGGGGAGGAGACACAAAAGGTTTTGTTTAAAAGGTGGTGTTTAAGTTGGGACACTTAGGGAGAGATTCAATGGAATCAAAGTGAGGAGGGAGTATGATACAAGCATGGGGAATAGCCAGTCCAAAGGCACGGAGATAGGCCATGTGTGGGGAACACAGAATAAGCCAGTTTTATTGGATTGTAAAGTACAAGAAGGAAAGTTCTTCAAATATTATGGAGGAGGCACAGTATGGTTCTAATAGGATGAGAAAGAAGGTGAGAGTAGCTAGCCGAGACTAGATCCAAATCTCTGTATTGCTCAGGTGAGTTGAAATAGAGAAAGTGGGAAACTAGGAGGGCTAACTGGGGAAGTGGGGTCTTTGTCTCCTTCCCAGCTGGGCTAGTCCTTCACAACCCATTATGATCACTCATGAGATAACAGCAATAACAGCACTCACCTCAACTGTTTTTCTATATGCTGACTGCAGCTAGAACTGAATATTTTGGGTCAGGGACCCAGTGTTATTTCTCTGTGTTTATCTTCGGAAGTTTTTTATACAAGGCTTTGCACAAATTAAGGGCTTAATAGATCCCTGTTGACTTTCATGCCAGCTTGGAAAATGGGTTCAAAACAAAATGTATTAGATGCCTAAAATCCCCAGTCCTTTTTTTCCAGGTCCGGAGAGTCAATATCAAGAGATCATCAAAATGAGAAGACCAGGGACTAGCACAGTGGGGAAAGTATTTATACAGAATTACAGCATTTCAGCATTGAAAGAGACTCAGCTATCTAGTCCAACCCATATCTGAACAAGAAACTCTTCTACACAATCTGCAACCTTAATTTAGAAAGGCCGAGGTCATCCACTGCATCCCAGGCCATCACCAGTCATCATGCCTTGTCTTGCCACTGGACTTTGATGACTCTGGAGGAGAGTGAGGTTGAAGACTTTGCCCAGCTCTGCCTTACTTAAATTCAATTCACACACTGGTCAAGACATCCGATGTCACTGGTCATCCTGGAAATTCGTCTCTGGACACTCTCCAGCTTATCAGTGTTCTTCTTAAAATGTAGCACCCAAAAGTGAACACAATGTCCAAGGAGTGGCTTTACTAGGGTGGAGTGTAGCTTGACTATTTCCTCCATAGTTCCGCGCACTACTTCTCTCTTAGCCTAATGTTTTAAAGGTTCTGTAGGGTTTCATGTGTCTTCCAAGCATCTTTCATCCCCAATTCTACCTGTTCCAAGCCTCCCCCCCCTTCCCTCTCTCTCTCTCTCTCTCTCTCTCTCTCTCTCTCTCTCTCTCACACACACACACACACACACACACACACACACACACACACACACACACCACATACACAGCTATTCTCCTGGGACAGACATTCTTTTTTTTTTTCTTTTTTCTTTTTTGCGGGGCAATGGGGGGTAAGTGACTTGCCCAGGGTCACACAGCTAGTAAGTGTCAAGTGTCTGAGGCCAGATTTGAAGTCAGGTCCTCCTGAATCTAGGACCAGTGCTTTAGGGACAGACATTCATAAACTTGGGGTCCAGGAATTTTTTTTTAATGTTTTAGTAGCTGTATTTCAACATAATTGTTTCCTTGGTCATTTGACGTATTTTATTTTATTCATTTAAAAACATTCTGTTGAGGGGGCAGCTAGGTGGCGCAGTGGTTAAAACGTTGGCCCTGGATTCAGGAGTACCTGAGTTCAAATCCGGCCTCAGACACTTAACACTTACTAGCTGTGTGACCCTGGGCAAGTTGCTTAACCCCCATTGCCCAGCAAAAAAAAAAAAAAAACATTCTGTTGAGGGGCCAATAACATTACTCAGACTTCCAAAGGGGTCCATGACATAAACAAAATGATAAGAATCTCTTCCCTAAGGAGTCAAGCTTTATATTGTATAAAATCCTCTAAAGTCTTTCTCTTATTCTTCTTTGTGGCTTTCAGGTGGCCCTGGGTTCCAGAAGGCTATTCCATTGGAATGTAAACCCTACCAAGGTGGAAAGGTCTCAAAAACAGGCCAGTGACAGACTCAGTTGAACCAGGCTTTAGATCACAGACACAGGAGGTGGATAAAGGATATATGGGGCATTAGATGATGACATTTTTCAGCCCCAGCAAAGTCATGGATCCTCAAAGCATTGGAAAAAGGCTATGGGGATAGCATTTAGAGTTAATGGCACTGGTGGTCATTTCTAAGGGGAAATGGGCATCAGGCTTCCAAAATCATTTTAATGGGAAAAACAGAGTCAACTAACCTCATTATGACTTTTCCACGAAGGTGACAAATAGAGAGCTGAGTGAGTGTGTATGAGTGTGTGTGTATGTGTGTGTGTGTGTTTTGCAAGTTAGGAAGGCCAAACCAAGTTACAACATCTGGTTCTGAAACTGCATACACATCCTGTAAGTTTGCAACCCCAGTTGACACACTTTCTAAAATGAGCTTTGAGACTTGGCCAGGGTTCTCATGAGAGAATGAGCAGAGAAATTAGTGTCTCATCCTCAAACAGGGCTTAACCCACTATTCTTCCTAAAGGAAAGATAAAGCCATGGGGGGAGAGGAAGCTTCATTCTAGACACTCTCTCTTCCCTTCTCTGGCATCCGGATATGGGAACCAGCTGGAGAACTCCCCTTTCAGTAAACAGAATGGTCAGTATCACTACAGTATCAAGGAAATACACCTTTGGCTACTGGAATCTTTATGAACAATAGATTAAATGAGTGGGCTATCTCCGAGGTATAGTGGATAAAAGTGTTCAATTTGGAGTTAGTAAGACCTGAGTTCAAATTTCACTCTGTACATTTACTAACCACATGCAAGTTGCTTGATTTCTCTTTAGTCTCAGTTTCCTCATCTGTAAAACATGGATAATTATAGCTGTACCTACCTGGCAGGGCTGCTGTGAGATCCAAATAAGTTTTATGCATGGAAATCACTTCAAACGTTTTAAAGGGTTATGTAAATGTCAGTTATTATTATCTGACCTTGCTACTTCACAGCAGTTATTTTAAGCTCCATTCCTTCCTGAAATAGGATTGGGTGAGGTGGGAGGTAGTGGAGGAATGAGTAGCAGGTGAGAGAGCCACTGCACCCTGATCTCGTTGTGTTCCATACCAACGTTTCTGCAACTTTCCTTCACTTCACCTATACAGGGATCATCCAGCCTGAGACACATGACGCCCAAGGAGGAGAAACCAAGAGAACCAGCTATTTAGAGTTTCTTCAGGTAGCTAGCAGGAGAGAGAAGTTGTGGGAAGCAGTCAAATGCAGCTGCATCTAATTATTCCCTCATCATTACCTTTAGGCCAAAAATGACTCAAATGATCATTTATTAAGTGCCTATTGCTGTGCTAGGGGCTTTAGTGAATAGTTATTTGTGTTTATGTATTAGCTTACTGTAAACTCCTTGAGGGTGATGACTATCTTATTTCATCTTTATCTCCTCCCCCTCTCATCCCCCAATCTAGTCTGGGGCTTTGAATACAGTAGGTGCTGAATTAATGTTTGCTCAGTGAATCATCAACTCTGGGAGTGAAAAGGCACTTCAGGGATAATCTAGCTGAAAATGTGCCCCTGTCACAATTCCATGTAGAGCTCATGCAGCCTCCACATTCATTAAAGAAGACTCACTGCCTCCTGAGGTAGCCCATCCCATGTCTACAGAATTCTAGTGATCAGAAAATTGTCCCCTATATCAAACTGAAATCTGATTAAATATCTCCAGCTGCTATAATCAGTCTGTATATAGCAATACATTATTATTACTACTGTAATGATAATTAATTATTAATATTATTATTAATCTGTATATAGTATGGCCTCCATTCCTATCACCATCACAGTAGTTCTTCTCTGGATGCATTACACATCAATTTGCCAACATCCTTCCTAAGCTGTGGTGCCCAGAACTAAGTACGATGCTCCAACTCTGATGTAAGCAGAATGAACAGAAGTATATACCTACCTATATACATCTATTAATACAATTTATTAATACAGATTATGCTCAGAATTTATTCTTTGGCTTCCATGAGATGCTTCTATTGCATTGAATTAATACGAAAGATGAATGTAAAACAAGAGGAGGCGGGTCAGTCTAGGAAATTATCCCACTTAATTTAGATTGAATGGCAAAATGCTACCTCCTAATACCTTAACCAGGTGAGAACAAGTCTCATTTTTGACTAGGCGGGAACAAGGCCTGGACACTACCACTGAATCAATAAATTATGAACTTTATATTAACTTTGAAAAGTCTTTGATCAATTGAAATATTTTTGAAAACCACAGGATAACATGGAAAGATATTGTATAAGAAGTCTATTTGGATTGCTTGAGGAACTGAGGGGGGCTTATATAAAACCAACAAGTTATTTTAAATTGGAGATCCAAGCATCTGGTAACTTAGGGTGAAAACCTTCCAGCTAAGCCCCTGAGAAGGAAATGCTTGAGCAGGGAAGAAAGAACACTGACTTCAGCCTTGAGCTGAGTCATCACCCAATCTCCTTGGCTGGAGGAGAATCTCATGAAATTCCAGAGCACTAGAGGATTTGGACTTTTTCACTGGTGGTATCCTGTCTCCAGGACAGCGTTGACTGGTGACAGTGTCTGAATTGGGAGCCAAGAACAGACTGGACTCAGTGAGGAAAGAGAGACAAGGAGCTCAGCAAAAAGCTATATCATAGCCATAAGAAACATCGTGAGGATTCCAGCAAATGACTTTCCAGAAACTATGAGTTGTCCCTTTGCCACACATGTTCTCTAAATTTGAGCTTCCTTTCCCTTATATTCTTTATGTGCTGGTAGGAAAGTGTGTCACAGACTTTGGGGGAATGTTTCATTCCAGTTGTTCCTACTATATCATGTTAGTAAAAACTCCTAACTAAGGGACAAGCTAGGTGGTTCAGTGGACGGAGCACTAGCCCTGAAGTTAGGAAGACCTGAGTTCAAATCTTACCTCAGACGCTTATTAGCTATGTAACCTTGGGCAAGTCACTTAACCCCAATTGCTTTAAACATATATATGGCCACTGGATCCAAATGGCTCTGGAGGAAAGAGTGAGGTTGATGACCTTGCACATCCCTCCTTCATTTAAATCCACTTCACTGCAAGTCATGACATCACCTCTCAATGTCATGGTCCTCTTTGAGAATGAAGGACAGACAATTCCTAATCAAACACTAAGTTTGGCCGGATATATGACATCAACAGATAATCACTGTGAATTATACCAGTGGGGACTTATGAGCATTAGAGGAAATTTCATAAGCCTCTAGAGTTATCCCTAGCACACTGAGAAGGCATAGCAGCCAAGCTTTGGGCACTTCACCAGCTGGAATGAATGGAACTTTAGGAGAGTAACTCCAGAGTCTATAAGTCAAAAGCCATTGCTCCAAAGGAGCTTATAGTCTAGGTTGGGAGACAAGTTTGCACATGTGCCAAGCAACTAGGGAACAATTGTACTGTTCCCTATACAAATAATTCATTTTCCATTTCCAGGTTGTTGTACAAGTAACAATTGTGAAACTGGAATGGACTCCCAGGAACTCCCCTGTAGAATTCTTAGCTTCCTTCAAAATACAGTTTGGTTGCCTCGTCCTACACAAAGCCATTCTTGATCCCCCATGTTACTACTATTCTTGCCGTGTTGAAATTACTTTGTATCACTCTGTATTTTCTACCTTACTATGTATTCTCTCCCTCCTCCTCCCTGAAAGTTGAATGTCAGCTTCTTGAGAGCAGGGAATGTTTTTCTTGCTTGTTCACCTGTCTTTGTGCCCCTGGCACTTTGCACACAGTACAAAGTAGGTACTTAATAAATGTTGAATTTAGGGCAGCTAGGTGGTGCAGTGGATAGAGCACCAGCCTTGGAGTCAGGAGTACCTGAGTTCAAATCTGGCCTCAGACACTTAACACTTACTACCTATGTGACCCTGGGCAAGTCACTTAACCCCAATTGCCTCACTAAAAAAAAAAATTTTTTTTTTAAATGTTGAATTTATTTGTTAAGATAAATCACACATGCTGCTTTTCCTTCTCGAAAGGGGTGGGAGAAGGGAGGAAAAAAAGGAAAATAAATGCTTATTAATTTTTTTAATTTAATTTTCAAAAAGATAATATATTAACCAACTAGAGAACAGAACAATGGATAATAGAGAATTAACTCTTTTTGCTGGACAATAAGGCCCAGCTGAACACCTACTTGTTAAATTTTCAGTGTAATCATTACACCTTAGAAGTTACACATCAGGGCCTGAAAGATTGTTCTGTTGGTTGTCTAGAATTAAGAAAGTAGTGGAGAACACGTTAATAATGCAAATTAAACTTTAAAGTGTGTTGTCATACATTTTTCCCCTAGAGAGCTGGTTGTTAAATATTTACCAACACACCCCTGGGGGGGAGGGGGATCAGGCTGAAGCCAAAGACAGCTAGATGGTACAGTGGGTAGAGTACTAGACTGGGAGTCAAGAAGATGAGTTAAAATACTGCCTTTGACACTTGTTAGCTGTATGACCCTGGGCAAATCTCTAAAATTTCTTCAGGCTCAGTTTCCTCATCTGTAAAATGGGGATAGCAATAGCATCTAGCTCATAGGGCTGTGAGGATTAGATGAGTTAGCACAGGGTAAAATGCTTTTCAGACCTTAAAGTTCTGTATAAATGCTAGCAATTGTTATCATCATTAGATAAAGTAGAACTTGAACTATGCCTAAAGTCTCAAAATTTAAAAATAAGACAATGGCTTCCCTGAAGATCTCAAATCAGAAAAGTCTATTGGCAGAGACCTGCCGAGGGAATATCATATGGTAAAAAGACTATCCACCATGGATAGTGAGAGTGATGTGCACATCCTGGCTATGCTACTTATTGGTACCTCAGTGGATAGAGAACCAGGTCTGAAGTCAGGAAGTTCTGAGTTCAAATTCAACCTTAAATACTTACTAGGCTCGTGACTCTAGGCAAGTCACTTAACCCATCTGTCTCTGTTTCTTCCAATGTAAAATGGGAATGATAATAGTACCTATCTCACAGTATTGTTGTAAGGATCAAATGAGATAATATTTGCAAAAGCTCTTAGTGCCTGGCACATAGTAGGTACCATATAGGTGCTCATTCCCTTTGCCTACCTGCTTTTTATTTGGTTGGTTGGTTTTGGTTTTTGGCGGAGAGCAAGCACTCTCCCTCCTCTAGGTCTAAATTTCTAATTGTCAAAGAGAGGTTAAACTTGCTTTGTTTGTAGAAGGGCAAATGGGCTTGATGTAAGAGAAAAACTTCCCAAGCACAGAGCTATTCAGAAGGGAGTGGGCTTCCTTGGGGATGACATGTGTGTCTTCTTGTCAGAAACCTTCAAGTCAGATCCAGATGCTATTTGTTGGGAACAACAATGTAGTGATTCTTTTTCAGGTTTGATTGGACTTGATGGTCATTGAAGTCCTTTCCACCTCTGAATTCTCATCAATCTTTGATTGGACCAGTTGATCTCTAAGGTCCATCCCAGCTCTAAATCATAGAATCATAGCTGTAGGGCTGGAAGTAGTTGGAGGGGGCTGGGGGGGGGGAGAATCTTCTAATCAAACACTCCCATTGTACAGATTAGGAAAGTGAGACCCAGGTGAAGTTAAATGGTTTGTCCAAGGTCCCCCAGCTAAAAAATATCAGAGGAAGGATTTGAATCCATGACCTCTGACTCCAGAGTTGATTCTCCTTCTGCTTTACCATACTGTGATTCTAAATTAAAGGTGAAAAAAAGTCCTCTTATTTATGAAAGCCTAAACCATCACCAAGGAAGGTATTATTTCTAACTTTCCCCCAGTCATGACTCCTGAGTATGAATTATTGCACACTCAAATTAGTGAATCTTTTCTGCACTTAATATGCAAAATGCAAAGTGTACAAATACAGGTGAATTCACTTTGGGGGTAACAAGTGCTCCAGCAGGAGAAAATCCTATAATGGGAGCTCTAGGGGAAAGTAGTTTGGTTCAGAGAGCAAAGGAAGCAGGGATGCCCCTTATCTGGTCCATTCATTCATCCAGTGGTTGTTGAGAAAACACTCTGATTCAACCCCTATTCCATCACTGCTATCTAAAATCCCATTCATCCTAGATCAAGCTCAAAGCCTACCCCCTCATGAAACCATCTCTCGATTCTCCAAGGCAGAACCAACCTTTCCTTCTAATCTTAAGAGGCACTTCCTACCTTCATTCACTAGATTTCCTTAGGCTTAGATTCTGTTCTGCACTAGAGTTCATGTAGACATGTTTAATAATTATACTCCTCCCACTAGACTTTAAAATCCCAGAGAGCAGGAGTTATGTGTTCAGCAGCTTTGTATTTCTTCCAGCCCCTAGGAAAAGGCTTTGCACCTTAGACATTTACTTGCAGTGTGACTCGGGCACAAGTCTCTTAAATCCTCTGAACCCCAGTTTCCTCTTGAACTTCTGAGGCATCTAGGTGGTGCAATAAGTGGCTAGAGTGTTGGCCTTGTAGTTGTTGTTGTCTGTCCTTTGTTCTCTAAGAGGACCATGTCATGGGGAAGGTGGAGTCATGACTTGCAGTGAATTGGATTTAAGTGATATAGGGCTATGCAAAAGTCACCAGCCTCACTCTCTCCTCCAGAGCCATCTGGGTATAGTGGGAAGACATGGGTCAGGACAACTGGTGATGGCTCTCTATGCAGTGGGAGACTTTGGTCTTGTTAAGCTAAGGTCTTTCCCAGGTCTCAGTTTGCCTGAGGCAATGCCCATTCAGTGATAAGGGTTAGTTAAGAAGTGAGGCAAAGAATGGTCTTCTTTGGCCTTGGAGTAAGGAAGACCTGAATTTGAATCCTACCTCAGTAACTTAGTTATATAGCCCTAGGCAAGTGATTTAACCTCTCTGGGCCTCAGTTTTCTTCATCTGTGAAATGGCCATAAATAATAGCATATGCCTGACAGGATTATTACTAAGATCAACTGAGATAACATATGTAAAGTGCTTAGCAAACCTTAAAGAGCAATATAAATGCTAGCTGTTATTGTAATTATCTGTAACAGCAGGGTTACAGTAGCACTTATCTCACAGGATTGTTTTAAAGATCAAACGAGATAATATGTACAAAGCACTTTGCGAACTTTAAAGCTTTAAATAAATCTAAGTCATTATCATTAGAGTAGGCACTTAATTCAAATCAATTCAAGAAATATTAAGTGCCTATTAAGTGGTAAGCACTGGCAGATCCAAGGAGAGAAATGACATAGGCAGCACTCTCAAGAACTTCACACTCTTATTGAGGGGAAAGACAAGTAGATAAATAAGAGGCAGGTAGTGACATAGTTAATAGGGTGCCAGACTTGGAATCAGGAAGACCTGAGTTCAAATCTAGCCTCCCACACATACTAGCTATGGGACTTTGGGCAAGGCACTTCACCCTATCTGCCTCAGTTTCCTCATCTGTAAAATGAGTTGGAAAAGGAAATGACAAATCACTCCAGTATCTTCACCAAGAAAACCCCAAATGGGGTCGGGAATAGTCAGACACTACTGAACAACATTACCGTTATTATCTATGACACAGAGAGGCAGTGTGTTATAGTGGATGGAGAGCCACCCCAGGAACCAGGAAGATCTGAGTTCAAGTGCTACTTTGGACACATATTGGTTGTGTATGACCTTGAGCAAGTCACTTAACCTTGGCAGCTGGGCGGCATCATGGATAGAACACTGGCCCTGGAGTCAAGAGGATCTGAGTTCAAATCTTACCTCAGACACTTACTAGCTGTGTGACTATGGGCAAGTTTGCCTAAAACAGCTGGGGCCATCTCCAGTCATCCTGATGATATATCTTGCCACTGGACCCAGATGGCTCTGGAGGAGAGAGTGAGATTGGTGACCTTGCACAGCCCTCTTTCACTTAAATCCAATTCACTGCAAGTCATAACATTGCCTCCCCCAAGTCATGATCCTCTTCAAGAATGAAGGACAGAGGGGCAGCTAGGTGGCACAGTGGATAAAGCACCAGCCCTGGATTCAGGAGGACCTGAGTTCAAATTCAACCTCAGACACTTGACATTTACTAGCTGTGTGACCCTGGGCAAGTCACTTAACCCTCACTGCCCTGGAAAAAAAAAAAAAAGGACAAACAGCAACAACAAATGTGACTTAATTGCAGAGAAGGAGCCAATGTGTACTGGTAAAGGGAGTTCTCTAGGAAAGACAACAAGCATCTAACTAATCTGTTAAGCACTGGGGACACAGATACAAGCAAGAAGAATGATCATTCCTGCCTTCAATGTGTTTATAGTCAAATAGCAGAAAATACACAAAAGGGAGCTCAAAGGAGAGAGAGGGGAAGCTCCACTGAGGGAACATGGTGTTTAGTCAAGAAATCAACATGTGGGGGAGTAAAAGCTGACTGCCCTTGGCCTCTCCCCAAAATGGAGGAATTCACCACTAGAAGGTGACCAGCATGGATGAGGACTGTTCCCGGGTTGAGAAGGCTGCAAGGGAAGATGGATATTTCCCAAGTGAGGAGGTTCCACATACTGAGGGAAGGTCCAGGATAAGATGGCATGGTAGCTGTGGGAAAATATGCCCTCCCCCCCCCAAAAAAAAAAGCTGATTGAAGTTGTCTGGGGAATGTCTGGGAGGTGAATTTCAGCTGGGAGAAGGGTGCTCACTAATGACTCCTTTCCTCCCCCTTCCCCAGCAATCAGGATCACATGATGAGAGAGACCCAGGGCTGGTCAGGTGGGGAGGAGTTTGGAGGGCTGCCCCTTTGACTGTACTGCATTCCAGTTGACTAGCATTTGGTGCCAGTGTCTTGACTAGCAAATTATAACTGAGGAAGAAGGGAGGGGCCAGCCTGTTGAGATAAAAGGGCTCCTGAGTTCCATGATCATGGCCATTTCTATTAGGGAGGTGGCCCATTTGAGTGCAAATGTATAAATAAAGGCCTTTGATACTTCTCCAACACTGAGTCCCAGAAATTTTAAAATGGGGTTTCTCATAATTTGTTTCTCACAGTAGCCAAGTCTGGAAAGTCAGAAGCAGGAATTATTAGGGCCAAGGAAAGGATTCATGGTGGAGTTGGGCATCTGAGTAGGGCCTTGAAGGAAGGAAGAAACTTCAACAGATGGAGGTTCAGGGTGGAGAACTCTGTTCCACTCCTGGGGGAAAGCACAAAGTCCCAGAGGCAGGCAGGATGAGAATGGTGGGAGCAGAGCATGCGAGAGTCAAGTTGTGAAAGGTCTTGAATTCCAAGATCAGAAGTAAATATTTTATTCAGTAGGTAATGGGAAGTGAGTGAAGGTTTTTGAGCAGAGGAGTAACATCATCAGAATAACGTAATTAGGATAATTACGCAGGCAGCAGCATGGATGGTGGATGGGAGAGTCAAGAAAACCATTTAGGATATTACTATAATCATCTAGGCAAGAAGAAGAATCCATGGCCTTATATGGAATGTTCTCAACTTTAACTGTTTTTGATTAGAGAAATTAAAATTAAAATAATTCTGAGGTAATACCTCACACCTATAAGATTGGCTAATAAGACAAAAAGAAAATGACAAATGTTGGAAAGGATGTGGAAAAATTGGGACACTATTGCACTATGGGTGGAGTTGTGAACTGATCTAACCATTTGGGAGAACAATTTGGAATTATGCCCAAAGGGCTATAAAACTATGTATACCCTTTGACCCAGTGCTACCACTACTAGGTCTGTATCGCAAAGTGATCAAAGAAAAAGGAAAAGGTTTTATATGTACAAAAATATTTAAAGTAGCTCTGTGGTGGCAAAGAATTGGAAATTGAAGGGATGTCCATCAATTGAGGAATGTCTGAACAAGTTGTGTTATATTATTGTGATGGAATAATATTGTGCTATAAAAAATGTCAAGCAGAATGGTTTCAGAAAAACCTAGGAAGACTCATATGAACTGATGCAAAGTGAAGTGACCAGAGCCAGGAGATCATTTTAATGATGATCAACTGTGAATGACTTAGCTACTCTCAGCAATACAGTCATAGAAGACAATTCCAAAGGAATTAAGATGAAAAATGCTATCTATCTCCAGAGAAAGAACTAATAGAGTCTGAATGCGGATTGAAGCATACTTTTTTTTAAGAGGGTGGGCAATGAAGGTTAAGTGACTTGCCCAGGGTCACACAGCTAGTAAGTGTCAAGTGTCTGAGACTGGATTTGAACTCAGATTCTCCTGAATCCCAGGCTGTGCTTTATCCACCTAACTTCCCCCGAAGCATACTTTTTAAACTTTATTTTCTTGTTTTTGGTCTGTATTCTCTTTTGGAACACAGCTAATATGGAAATATGTTTTTCATGACTTTTCATGACCACACAAGTATAATCTATATCAAAGTATTTGCCTTTTCAAGGCAGGGAAGGAGAGAGGGAGGAAATTTTGAGCTCAGAAATTCTTTTTAATGTTAAAAATCATTTTACATGTAATTGAGAAAATAAATAGAAACATTCTTTTAAAAAAATTAATTAAAAAAGAAATAGTTATAATATTTTTAAACAAGTTCACCAATCCCAGATTAAGAATATCCAATCTCATTCAATTCCTCATTTTATATATGAAGAACTTTGTCCCCAAGACGAGAAGTGACCTATCTAAGGTCATATGAGTGCTTAGGAGAGCCAGGTCTCCTGACTCCTCCTCTGGTGCCTCTCCAGCTCCATACACACCACAGGCTTTTCAATCATCTGTTGCAGAATCATTGACTCTGGACCCCATCCCTCCTCCCCAAGCTTTGGACAGAAGGTCCAAAAAAAATGAGTTTTCTTTTCCTTTTTCTTCTACTTAAAGAGAAAAAAAAAAGAGATGTTTACTCTCGCCTTTGATGTTCCCTAAAAACACTGTGGCTCCTGCTCAGTGTCCTCCATGGCGCTGACAATTGTTTATTAGTTCTAAAATAGCTGAAATTCATGTCAAACATTCCGCATGTTAGAAAAATGTTTATGAAGTGTTATCATCGTTTATTTAACTGTGCATGTTTGGGAAGCCAGAGTAAAATATAATGGACCACACAGGGCTCCCCTGCATTAGCTCACATGGAGACCATTCCTGCTGTGCACAGCCTAAAGAAGAGGGAGCTGCTGTGAACCTCACCTGGGCCCTCAGGGCCAGGAACCTGGGCTTTGGCAGAGTACTAGAGGGAGAGTCAGATGGTGCAAAAAAATGGGAGATCATCAGGATATAGACCATCTTATTTGTGGCCAATTTTTAGTGGAGAGGACACTGGATTCAGAGTCAAGAGAACTGAGCTTGAGCCCCAGCTCCGCTGCTGACTAGCTATGTGATGGTGGGAAACTCGTCTCTCTCCTCAAATCCTATAACCACAAGAACTGTGTCCTTAGTTACCACGACCATAAAAATAAGCATGATCCTTCCCCAGGCCCCTTCTCGTTCTGTGATTCTGGTCAAGTAACTTAAATTCTTCATGCCTCAGTTTCCTCATCTGTAAAATGGAGATTAATAATACCTATGTCAAAGCACCGGCCCTGGATTCAAGAGTACCTGAGTTCAAATCCGGCCTCAGACACTTGACACTTACTAGCTGTGTGACCATGGGCAAGTCACTTAACCCCCATTGCCTAAAATAAAAATAATAATAATAATACCTATGTCATAGGCTTTTGGGGAAGATCTAATGAGATAATATAGAGTGCTTTGTAAAGCTTAAAGTATTATGTAAATGCTTATTGTTTATTATTATTATTATTATTTCTACTGCAAAAGATTTTTCCCTAAGTCATGGGCCTTCAAATTTAAGCTTCCTAGAATCAGGTCGTCTGAAATGATCTAAGGATGGATCCCTGACCATTTATCAGGTACAAAACCTTCCCTGATCTCCCATCATAAGAACGTCTCTCCCACCTCTGGCCAATAACATTTTGCTCTGTACTTCTCTTTGCAATGATATTGAAAATGATAGTTATCTGTATTTGCGTCTTATGCCCCCTTTAGACTGTGAATGCAAAGAGGACAAGCCCCTGGTTTATTGAGTTTGTATCTTCCCCAATGTCTGGCATAGTGATTTACACAGAGTAGGCCCTTAAGAATGGTTAATTGAAGGGGGCAGCTAGGTGGTACAGTGGATAGAGCACTGACCCTGGATTCAGGAGGACCTGAGTTCAAATTCAGACACTTGACACTTACTAGCTGTGTGACCCTGGGCAAGTCACTTAACCCTCATTGGCCTACCAAAAAAGAAAAAAGAATGGTTAATTGAATGAACAAATGACTCAGGGTTTCCTTTTTTTACAGGCTTTATTTGACTATCATTCTCTGTCTTGTAGCTGAGCCAACTAAGACTCAGTATTCTGCTCTGCTGATTGTGACCCTAAACCTCCAAAGGATATCCAAAGTGTCTCAATTCTGGCTCCAACTTCTCTCCTTCCTTCCCTGCTTCTAGGACCCAGTTCTGCTTCTATTTGCCTAACACCATTCGGGGCATAAGTATGTGGACCACTATTAAGTGCCTATTAAGGCACTAAATAAATGCTTGCTAATTAATTATTTCCCACAGAATTTATTTACAGGAGGAAGGAATTTTTTTACAGAAACAACAAGAATAAAATTCAGGGAACCAATACCCCCATTTATATAACCCTTTAAAGGTTTTATAAAATCATTTCACACAGCAGCCTTTAGAGAAAAGTTGGACAAGTGTGATTATCTCCATTTAATATGAGGAAACTGAGGTCGGAGGCAAGGTGACATGCCCAAGGTCACCAAGCTAGTAATGATCAGAGGCAGTAGCTGAGTTCTCCTGTGTCTAAATGTACTATAATACTTTCTATTCTAACATGGGGCCTCTCACAAAAAGAGCATCTCAAAGATTATCCCCAGCAACCGCACTGCTCCCTAAGCTTCCCTGCCTCTGAGAAAAACATCACATGACTACAGAGATGGGCCGTGCATACACGCTTCCAAAGCTGGAGCAATTGTGTCTCTATGCTTTACCAAGACTCATCAGCTGTAACTTACCCCACCCCACCCCCCCATTCATCATACCTACTTAAAAGGTTTGTTGATAATAGAGAGGGAAGAGCTTTGCAAACTGAAAAGTAAGGAGTCCCTCTTTGCTGAGCAGGTAGTATGTCAATAGAGCCTCCTCAATTTATCCACTGATTGATGTCTCAAGTGTGAAAACAGGGAAGCAAAAAAATCACTTGTCAGTTCTGAGAAAAGCCCCAGGGTTGACGGGGGAAAAAGACATCCTCACACTTACATGTCAACTCCCAGATAATTCTAACTTCAAAGATCAGATGCCTCAAGGAAAACTATTATTTCTTAAATGGAAAAAAAAAAAACCAAACCCAAAACCAAAGCCATTGGATTTGCAAGGCTGAGGATCTAGGATCAAATCCCTGTTTTAACACTCACTGCCTGTAAAAACAACTCTGATTAAATTATTTAATCTCATTGGGTCTCAGTTTCCTCATCTGTAAAATGAAGAATTTGTGCTAGACAATCTCTGAGGTCCAGCTCAATCCTTAGTCTTTGGTCCAATAATAATCTATCATTTACAATGTGGGGGAAATGGAGGGGGCGGGGTTAACTGGCATACACATATGCATACACACAATTTTTCTATTCTCTGCCCAGAAGGAATACTGCAGCTTAATGCAGCAGACTGAGCACTCACCTTAAAGTGAGGAAGATCTGGGTTTGAATTCAACTTCAGATGCCCAGTAGCTTAGTAGTTCTGAGCAAGTCACTTTTACCTCTTTCATCCTCACTTTTCTCATTTATGAAATAGGGATATTGATATTGATAGCATTTACTTCACAGGGTTGTTGTGAGAATCAAACAAAATAATATATGTAAAGCATTTTGCAAAACTTAAGGCACTATATAAATGTCATCATTATTAATAGAGCCACAAATGCCTTTCATTCCCCTTTCCCCATCCCCACCTCCACCTCAATCCCTGTACAAAGCCCTGGGGAACAGCTGAATTATCCTTTCTGTAGAATTTCAGAAAGAGAAAGACTTCAGTTTTACAATTCAAATTGCTTTTTAAAAATCTATTTTATCCACCTTCATAAAAAATTAATTCTCTACTGTATCAGTTGTTTTTGCTTAACTGGTTTTCTTTGTTACAGGAGAGGGTTCAATTCCCAGAGGGGGCAGATATCCAGAAATTACTGTGGTGTAAAAACAAAAGGCATCAATAAAACTTATTACAAAAAAATTAATTCACCAAGATTAATTTTATTACAGTGAAAACTAAGTGTGTCAGCATCCAGCGACCACTGACCATTTCTCCCCAGGGAATCTACATATTACAATATAGCCTATTAAAGTTCTCCTATTCAGGCTAGTAACTTCTAACAGGGGCGTTCTAATGAATGCATATCCCCTAATTCTTTCCAGTCTTTCCCTCTAATTCCCCCTTTAATTTATTCCTCTTGCCCTTGTTATGAGATTCTTTGCTGCAGGTAATCCAAGATGATCTATAAAATACAATGTAAAAATCTAGCCTACAGTAAATTACTGTCTAATAAGGCACACACAGTAGCTAGAAAAGCTCTCCTGGTGAGAGAAGCATTCCATCAGCTTCTCAAGTTAAACAAGGATGGGATTGATTCACAGAGCATACACATCTTTATACCAAGAAACAAAAGGCAGTACATTCAATGGTCTTTTTCCCAGAATGGTCATACCTAGCTATCAGAGGATTGTAGGGTGGGAAGGAACTTTAGCAATTATTCACTCCAAACCCCTTGTTTTACACATGGGGAAACTGAGGTTCAGAAAGGGAAAGTGGTTTGCCAAAACTTATGTGGTTTCCCCCACCAGTCGTCAATAGAGTGACTATAGTGCTTGGCACATAGTAGGTGCTCTCTTTCATTCATCCATCCATCCACTCATTCATCTCTACCTCAGTCTGGCATTTGGCCATAGGCCTCACCTCAGTTGATGACACCAACCATAAAGCCCTCCAGTTCTCTATAGCTGCTACATTTAGCAAAAAGCTTCATTCAGATGCTGTGAGACGAACTCCAAGAGGAGATTGTTCCTCACTCAGAACACAGAGTTCACAGAGAGGACTGTCTTAAGGCATCCAAGTTCATTTAAAATGTGCACCCCGCCCCCCACACTCCCATCCAGTATCTTGGGACCAATTCATGACAGATATTTTGTTCTCCCTTCCCATAGCCTCATAATTTCATGGTTTTTTCCAAGATCATAAAATACTTACTTTTAATATTTTCAACTCTTGTTTCCCATAAAACAAAAATATTAGTAGATCTTAAAGACACATAGACCATTAATGTAGCTTTATGATGTGCACGTGATCTGTGGTGTATGGACGGTGACTTTTTGACATAGCCTCCTTGTCCACAGGGCATCTATTACAACATCTTATTTTGACACAGTCTTCTCATAAGCTGAATTAAGACATATTTTTATTATCTGTGATGTGCCAATAGACAGCAAAGGCTGAATGCCGCTAAGCAGCTTCTTCGACTGTGACCTTTTTCCATCACTGGACGCCTCTCTCCCTTCGGCTGCTTCCCGCTCCTTCCCTCCTAAAAACATGGATCAAGTTATCCAGACTGACAGCAATTTACAATTCCCATTAATGGTCATATAAATTCCAGTAGATCAAGGAAACTTGGGTACATTATATTCAGACGCAGCTAATAGGTCTGGGAGAGCTGCCATCTCTTGTTTCTCTGTAATGACTGTTTATATCTGCAGTACAAGTAAGCAGTGAAATAACCCCTCAGCTTGCTGGAGGAGACTGCATGGAGACCATTAATTGCTTGCTGGACTTGCTATCTGAAGTCTGGAGGGGAAATCTACTTCCTATACTTAGGGAGAATTGGTTCTGCCCAGGCTTCTGGTCTTCCAAAGAGAAGAGGGTTGGTTCAGTTTGGTGAGCTCCTCTTCCCACATCCAACAGAGCTCTACAGAGTAGCCTTATATAATAGGGACCACTGGAGGCATCAGAAAACCATGGAGATGAGACTTGACCTCTGGGAGTAGTTAGAACTCTAGACCCCAACCCAGATCTATTGCCCTGAAAGTTCCATGACTAAAGATCTAAGTGAAGGAGAAGTAAGGATGGAGAGCACCAAGGGTCAGGGATGTAAACCGAATCCATTCTCCAGGTACAAATTAACTATTCACCATGCACACTTTCCATTTGGAATCCCGTGCTAACTTTCCCCTCCCTTACAATGTGCCAGGGTCATTCATCCTTGCCACCTTTTATGGCCTTGGAAAATATGAAATACTTTTAACATCGGCTCAATCCAAACAGAATTAAGAAGACAAGTCTGCATAGAAACATCATGAAAAACATATAACATAATAAAAAACTCAAATATGTATAACACTTTGAAGTAAAGCACTTAACTTGAACCAACCATAAGGAATAGGTAATGTGGTATTATACCCCCCTCACTTTACAGATGAGGAAACCGAGGCTCTGAGAAATTCAGTGACTTGTCCATAGTCACCCAGGCAGTAAGTGTCTGAGGCAGAATTTAAACCCAGGTCTTCTGCTGTCTCTACTATAACAAGCAGCCCTCTTACATATAAAGCCCAAAATCCAAACAGTTCTTTGATCATCTGTACTGTTTCTCCTTTTACTCCCCTTAGAATCCATTCAAATATAATGGATCATGGATATACGCCTTTCACAGCTATGGGTAGGAGATATGTTCTTTTTTATATAGATAGTGTTTTATGTTGTCCAATTCCATGTAAAGATAGTTTTCAGCAGTCTTTTTTTTTTTAGTGAGACAATTGGGGTTAAGTGACTTGCCCAGGGTCACACAGCTAGTAAGTGTTAAGTGTCTGAGGCTGGATTTGAACTCAGGTACTCCTGATTCCAGGGCCAGTGCTCTATCCACTGTGCCACCTAGCTGCCCAGCAGTCATTTTTTATAAGATTTTGAGTTCCAAATTTTTCTCCCTCCCTCCCTTCTCCCCAATATGGCAAGCAATCTTATATAAGTTATACATGTGCAATCATGTTAGATGTATTTTCACAATAGTCATATTGTGAGTAAAGAAACAGAACAAAAGGGAAAAATTTCAAAAAAAGCAAAAAAAGTAAAAATAGTATGCATTGATCTGTATTCAAACTCCATAGTTCTTTCTCTGAATATGAAGGGCATTTTCCATCATGAGTCTTTTGGCATTGTCTTGGATCACTGCATTGCTGAGAAGAGCTAAGTCTATCATAGCTGATCATTGTACAATGTTGCTGTTTAAGAGATAATATTCTTAACCAAACAGGGATAAATGTAATTACAAAAGACAAAATAGATAATTCTATTACTTGAAACTGAAAAGCTTCTGCACAAACAAAATGGATGTGCTTGGGATAAGGGAGAATGGGGGAAAATCTTTGCATCAAATTTCTCAGATAAAGTTTTGGTATCTAGGATATATAAATAACATATGTGTATATATATGCATATGCTATGTAAATGTGTATATATGTGCCCATATGCATACCTGTGTGTATGTGTGTATATATATATTTTTTTTTTTGCAAGGCAATGGGGGTTAAGTGACTTGCCCAGGGTCACACAGCTACTGTCAAGTGTCTGAGGCTGCATTTGAACTCAGGTACTCCTGAATCCAGGGCCAGTGCTTTATCCACTGTGCCACCTAGCTGCCCCATATGTGTGTATATATAACCAAAAGCCATTCCCCAATAGATAATTGGTCAAAGGATATGAACAAACAGTTGCCAAAAGGATTGCAAACTATTAACAACCACATGAAAGAATACTCCAAAATCACTAATAATAGGGAAAATGCACATCACAACAACTCTGTTTTACCTTACATGAAGAAAATTAGCAAAGATGACCAAAAAATGGGAAAAGTCAATATTGGTAGAGTTACTGGAAAATAGGTATACTAGGGAATTTTTGATAGAGCTGTGAGTCAGTACCACCATTTTGGAAAGCAATTTGGAATTATGCAAATAAAGTAACTAAAATGTAATTCTCTTGACCCAGAGATTCCAGGCACATACCCCAAGGAGGCATGTAGTAAAGAACTAGAAAAGTAGATGCCCATAGATTGGGGAATGGCTGAACAAACTGTGGTACATTAATATAATAGAATATTGTGGTGCTGTAAGAAATGATAAATATGATAAACATAGAGAAGTATGAGAAAAGTTATATGAACTGATACAGAGTAAAGAAAGCAGAGACAAGAAAACACAGAGACTTCAACAATCTAAATGGAAAGAAAAATAACCATAAAATAATTGAAAGTGAATGTTGTAAAACGCTAAAGAATAATCATGCTCCAAAGAATAGTTTTGAGAAGATACTTCTCAGTCCTCTAAAGAGGTCTACAGGTAGGAAAAATTATTTTTACATATATATATACATATATATTATATATATAATTCAGATTTTTTGATCATTTGATTTTGCTGATTTTTTTCTCTTTCTCTCTTATTTGAAAAATATTGCTTGTTAAATGGGATGGTTTTCTGTGAGGGGAAAGGGAAAGATATACTGGAATAAAAGTAGGCAATGTGAAAACAAAAGATTCCAATAAAATTTTATTTTAAAAAATAAAGAGGGGGCAGCTAGGTGGCGCAGTGGATAAAGCACCGGCCCTGGAGGTCAGGGTAGTACCTGGGTTCGGATCCAGCCTCAGACACTTAACACTTGCTGGCTGTGTGACCCTGGGCAAGTCACTTGACCCAATTGCCTCACTAAAAAAATAACCCCCCCCCCCCCGAAAAAAAAAAAAACAACAATAAGCTCCTTGAGAGCAAAGGACTGTTTGCTTTTGTCTTTGTACCTCAAAGACCTAAAACAGTGTCTGGCACATACGTGCTTGATATGCTTTAACTATAGCCATAGGATATAGTGATAGAAAGAATCTTAAGAGATCATTCAGTTCAATTCTCTCATTTGATAGGCAAGAAGATGAGGTCTAGAGAGTAGAAATGATTTGCCCAAAGCCACATAATTAACTAATAGAAGAATGAAGACTTGAGTTTCTTAGGCTTTCTCATCCCTGAAATACTCTGAAAGACACACAGGGCAGCTACTTAATATATACTATCAATTGATTCCATGTAGGAAGAAAGACCAAAGAGAGATGGAGAGTGGGTCATATGGAGGTGAGATTCAACATTCATTCAAGCTCATATTCTTACTTATTAAATGACCTTAGAACACTTTGTTTACTTAACCTCTAAGTTTACTCACCTGTAAAATGGGAGGGTGACAGTGTTTACCTTCTCAACAGGGAGTTTGGCTGAAGACTAATTGGTGGTGCCTGCTCCTGAAAGTTCTTTATAAAAAAGGAAATCAGAATCAGTTGGGGAATTACTAATTGCTTCCTAGATTAATGGAATGATGGTCAGCTAGCCACATTGAGGGAAATGGACGCGAGGGGGGGGGGGCGAAGCATGCTAAATGGCCAGGGCCATATTTATAAAGACATTGCCATCTCCCCTCCTATGGAAAGGTGCATTTTTCATTATTCCAGTGACGAAAATCAGACTGGGATGAATAAGCTTTACCAGTAAATGTTGAATAGCAATATGGGGAACAAAGAGGGAGGGAGAGAATGAACATTAGTATATCACCTACCAGTTCCAGGCATTGTGCTAAGCACATTTCAAAATATTATCTTATTGGATCCTCACAACAAATCTGAGAGGTAGGAGCTGTTATTTTCCCCCATTTTTACGATGAGAAATTGAGGTAGATAAGTGACTTGCCCAGGATCACACAGTTAGTAAGTGTCGAGGCTGGATTTGAACTTGGGTCTTTCTGAGTCCAGACTCAGCACTCTTTTCAGAGAAGCCAAGCCCTTTGGAGGCAGTTTCCACATTTCGAGGGACTCATAAGAAGGCAGGCCCTCTCCACAGAAGAGCTGATTATTCTGCCTCTAGCCTCCCCTTGACCTCTCCTTTCTCTGAGACACATATTTGTTTTGCACTGGACCTTCTTTAACACATGATTCTACCTATCCTGGACTGTTTTCCAATTATTTTATGCAAGCAAACCTTCTCTGTCCAGCCAGCAAGTGAGCTGGGAAAGCAGCCACTCTGTCTTTTCCATCTCCTGAATAGCACCAGAACTTATATGTGTGGTTTGTCCTTCATTCTTGAAAAGGACCGTGACATCGGGGGTGATGCCATGACTTGCACTGAATTGGATTTAAGTGGGGAGGGCTGTGCAAGGTCACCAGCCTCACTCTCTCCTCCAGAGCCATCTGGGTCCAGTGGCAAGATATACATCAGGACAACTGGAAATGGTCCTGGATGTTTTAAGGCAATTGAGAGTACGTGACTTCCCTAGGGTCACATGGCTGGTAAGTGTCTGAGGTAAGATTGAACTCAGGTTCTCCCCAACTTCAGGGCCAGTGCTCTATCCACTGCACCACCTAGCTGCCCCAGCACCAGATAAGAAATGGGCACTACATCAACTGAATCCTAGACTTATAGAATTCCAGCGTTGGAAGAGACCTTGGTGATTATTTAGTCCAGCTTCATTCTGCAGATAAGGAAACAGGCCAGAGAAGAATGAATTAGTAATAGCTGGCATTGGGGGCGGCTAGGTGGCGCAGTGGATAAAGCACCGGATCTGGATTCAGGAGTTCCTGAGTTCAAATCCAGCCTCAGACACTTGACACTTACTGGCTGTTGACCCTGGTGCAAGCACTTAACCCCCATTGCCCCGCAAAAAAAAAACAAAACACAAAACAGAAACAAAAAGTAATAGCTGGCATTTGTATGGGACTTTAAGGGTTTGCAAAGCATGTTAAATATATTTTCTCATTTAATCCTCCCAATAGTCCTATAGCCAGGAACTCTAAGATTGAGATTCCATTAGTCAGAGAAACTTCTCAGTGGAAACTCCCTTCACTAGTACAGGTGAGCAACTAGTTTGTAAGTTTGACTCAGACCGTTGCCCGAGTCGACAAGCGTTAATTGACTTGCCCATGGAGTATGGAAGTCTCCCCTGATGGATTGTAGAAGTCAGAGGCAGTTTGTGAATCTAGTTCACCTAGACTCCAAGGCTAGCCTTCTATCTCCATAACCACATATCCCCATTTTGCAAACATTGAGATAGGCTTTGAGGAGGAATTGACCTAGTTCACACTGCTAATGGGCCTGAAGAAGCATTCAAGTCCTTTCCAATATAACACTGACTTAAGGAAAAACATTCCTAGGTAGACTCAGACTAACAATCTTTTAATTAACAGGAAAACTTTTTAATAGGGAGCAACAAGCTTATATGTTTGTTTTGATGGATGATAATAATACCTAGAATTTATATAGCACATTAACAAATATTGTTTTATTTTATTGTCAAAACAACCCTTCGAGTAGGTGTTACTATTAATCCAGTTTTATAGATGAGGAAACTGAGGCAGACAGAAGTTAAGTGATTTACCCGAAGACACACAACTTTTAGTTATCTGAGGCCGGATTTGAACTAAGGTCTTACTAGCTCCAGATCCAGGATTTTTACCTACTGTGCCAAACTAGCTGCCTATTTGATGAGCTATTCACTGATTTTCTGATGAACAAAGCAAATGGGGGCCATTTCTGAGAGCTTAGCTTGAGCATCCAGAATTTATACATGTATTGCTGGATCACTCAGTGTCATTGAAAATTAGAGTACCCAAACTTAGAGTATTCTCCTAGGGAGAACCTGAAACTCAAATGGGCCATGTCCCAACTCAGGACCACCAAGCAAATCCCAGAGAGAAATAATATCCTCATTGTACATAAATACTAATATTTGTGTAGTGCACTGGAAAATGGCTCTGCTTGGAATCAGAAAAACTTGGATTCAAATCAGGCCTCAGACACTTACTAGTTGTGTGACCTTGGGCAAATCATTTAACTTCTGCTTGCCTCAGTTTCATCATTTCTGAAATAGGAATTATAATAGCACCAACCTCAAAGGATTCTTATGAGGTATTTGTAAAATGCTTAACACAGTGACTGGTAAATAGTAGGTACTTTCAACATGTTTGTTTCCTTCTCAGGAAAGAAATTTTGTCTCCAAAGTTAAAAACCTGAGGAACCCAGACAAAGTTTTCTTTGGCCACAGCAGGAAGGAGAAGTAACAGGGCCCCATGTTCCAGACCTTCCCTTCCCTCCCCCAGGCTTTATCATCCCACAGTTGGCAGCAAGGACACACATTTCTTGCTGAATGAATGACTCCCTGACATGAGTGAGGTACCTCTCTCTTTTCCCACTGACTCTTCACTTTCTCGAAGACAAGCCAAAAATACCCCTCTGTAATTGAATTATGGTCCAAGTAAACCTGACAAGGTTATCAGAGGCTGATTGGAGAAACAAAGCTTTCTTTGCCCCTTTCAAAAACTGGGGACACCATTTGTTAGCCCTTCTATCAGCAAAGTTTAAATTCCAAAGCAAAATGCTGGAAGTTGCCCCGCTTCATTCTATGAAGTGAGAAGGGGATCCAGAGCAGATTTAAATTCTGCCTAGGATAATTACTCCTTATTAAATTTGGTTCTCAGCTTGCTCAGCTGCAAATTTAGGGAGCTGGACTAAATCAGGGCTTCTTAAACTTTTTCCATTCGCAACCCCTTTTTGCCCGAGAAAATATAAAATAGGTATACATAACATTTTACTGTTGTCAAATTTTTCATGACCCCCCCCACATTCAGTTAAGCAACTCCATATGGGATTGAGACCCATAGTCTAAGAAGCTAGGGACTAGATGACCTCTCCAGCTCTTAATCCTATGTTCCAAGTCTTTGAGTACCTACTGTGTGCTCACAATAGCTAGAACAATACCTTATACAGGTCACTGCTCTAAAAAAACCAATCTGTCAAAGGTCACAGGCAGCCTCCACCAGAAGGAATCCATACTATGGAACATGTCCCCAAAAGACCAGTCCCTGCAGCTAAAAGGTCCAGGGTTAGAGTTAGTCCCAGCTGCTCCCTTAGATCCTCCTCCCTAGGTCCCCCCAAAGTTAATCCAATGACAATCCTCCCATTGTCAGAGAGAGCATTTGTTGCCCACCTATCTTCTCCTTCCCACCCTCTCCCCAGCTCTGAGTTTCCCAAGTCCCAAAGTAACCAAAAGTCAGAGTGAAGGATGGTTCAGGGTAAGGGGAAAGAAAAAGCCAACCTCACCTCCCAGAAAAGGCCATGAGGGGGGTAGTTAATGTTCAGCTCGCTCAGGTAAGAAGACAACCAGGTGGAATATGACCTTAGCTTCAGGACAAGCCCTTTTTTTAGTCCTCCCAGCTATCCCCCAACCTCATAGCCCATACCCCATTCCCCTGACTTGAGAAAGGTGAATCCCCCAACACAAGACAAGAAATGGCATTTTCCTCCCTTTTTTTCAGAGGTGGGGGACTATGGGAATTTAACATTGCATAGACTGTCAGATTTAGTTTTGCTGACCTGCTTTTTTAATCTCTTCTTTTTCTTCTTTATTACTGGGAATGACTGCAGGTAGACAAAGAGAAAGGAATGGAGTTAGAAATGAAATTATGTGTGTAAGGGTGGCTATAGTACTAACTGCTTTCAGGAAGACCTGTGTCCAAATCCTCCCTCAGAAACTTACTAGCTGTGTGATGATGGGCAAGTCACTAAACCTCTCTGTGCCTAAAAGAAGGGGTTGGACTCAAAAATCTCTAAAGTCTTTTCTAGCTCTGGATCTACAATAAATTTTTCAACCAAAAAAAAAAATCAACAAAAAATTTTGTATTATTTTGCATATAATCCACACCGATTTCTCAGTGCACATGATCTGTTCCTCTCTCCAGTCCCACCAATAAAATGCAAGCTCCCTGAGGGCAGATATTTCCTTTCTGTCTTTATAAACCCAACATTTGACATAGTACCTTGCATTTGGTAGGCATTTAATAAATGGGTATTAAAATTAATTGTCCAGGGGTAGCTAGATGGTGCAGCAGACAGAGCACCAGCCCTGGAGTCAGGAGGACCTGAGTTCAAATCCAGCCTCAGACACTTAACACTTACTAGCTGTGTGACCCTGGGCAAGTCACTTAACCACAATTGCCTCACCAAAAAAAAAAAAAAGAAAAAAGAATTGTCCAATTTTACACTATAATAGGTCACCTTTTAGAAGTAACTTTATGGGTTTTCATGCTGCTTTATACAGTCCTAGCTGGTTAATTTAGAATGGGTTTATTTTTTAAGGAAAGCAAGAAGTATCTCCCTCTTCCAGGAAGGCTTCCCTGATCACTCCATCCAGAAATGAGCTCTGCCTCCTCTGAGCTCCTTTAGCATTTAACAATCTGTAAGGTCAACACATAGCACTTACAACTGAGTGGGACAGAAAAGACAGGGACACAAACAATGAATCACACAAGGCAGAGTTTGATAAGCTCCCTAAGGTCAGAGGCCATGTGCTTCCACATAACCTAATATAGTGCTAGGCACACAGAGTAGGTACTCCCTATGTATTTGTCAAATTAACGTCAGAGGACATGAGGGTAATGTCACAAGGGTTAATTCCCATAATTCCTTTCAGTACCTCCAGTACTTTTCAGTACCCAGTGTCCTGGGTAGAGGGAGAGTCCAGGGAACAAAAAGCCTTTTGATTCAGTGAGATGGAAACTGGATCTATGATTTCATTTGTGTAGGAAAACTCCTAAATGATGAGTAAGCAAGCCCCACCTCTACTGGTCCAAGGTGTATAGGCAGTTACTGAAAAGTTATATGACTTGCCCAGGGTCACATAGACAGGCAGGACCTGAACCCAGGTCTTCGTAGTCATGAGGCCAGCTCTCTACCTGCATGTTGCCCCTCACTGATCCTGTGGAATGGAACCAATTTCTCATCTAAGAGAACCCAAGGGACCATGGAAAGGGATAAAGTATAACCACTGGGAAAGTGGAGTTTTCCCCTAAATAAGGAAGAAAAACACAGAAATAATGAATCACAGAGTGGAAAGGGGATCTCAAAAGGTCATATGGGCCAACATTACCCAGCCTTTATGACTGAGGCTGGTTATTGGTTTGGATTTCTTTCCCACGTTTATGCATAAATAAGGTTTAAAAAAACTCTCATAACCTAAGTTGTCCCTTCTGTAAAATTGGTGTAACTGATTGAAGTACAAAGAAACTTAAGGGGGGGGGGGCAACTAAGTGGCTCAGTGAATAAAGCACCAGCCCTGAATTCAGGCGGACCTGAGTTTAAATCCGGTCTCAGACACTTGACACTTACTAGCTGTGTGACCCTGGGAAAGTCACTTAACCCTCATTGCTCCAAAAGAAAGAAAGAAAGAGAGAGAGAGAGAGAGAGAGAGAGAGAGTGAGAAAGAAAGAGAGAGAGAAAGGAAGGAAGGAAGGAAGGAAGGAAGGAAGGAAGGAAGGAAGGAAGGAAGGAAGGAAGGAAGGAAGGAAGGAAGGAAGGAAGGAAGGAAGGAAGGAAGGGAGGGAGGGAGGGAGGGAGGGAGGGAGGGAGGGAGGGAGGGAGGGAGGGAGGGAGGGAGGAAGGAAGGAAGGAAGGAAGGAAGGAAGGAAGGAAGGAAGGAAGGAAGGAAGGAAGGAAGGAAGGAAGGAAGGAAGGAAGGGAGGGAGGGAGGGAGGAAGGAAGGAACTTAGAAAAAAACTTCAACAGTTAAATTAGATGGTGAGGGTCAAGTGTTAAAGAAAATAGCTACCTTCAATCTCTGAGTGAATAATAAACACTTTAGAAAAATCTGGGCTGTTCTCTTTCATGCAGACTTTTTAAAAGGTGGTGTGACAGAGAAAAGGGCACTTCCAGGCCATGTCTGCCAGTCACCCCTCTTAAGCATATTGATTTCAGCTTGAGGCCCCTGGAACTGGCCCCTCCTCTCAGCTTTTGGACTTAGAAATCAACCCTCACTGGCATTCAATGAATTTAGATTTTTTTTTTAACTCTTTTGCAGTAAACTGAAGTCTGATAAATTGATTTTTCACAGTAATAAAAGTTCCTGAAGACTCACAGTCCCAAACATGATAAACCTTTTACTACTGTTTGGAATATGTATTTTCATTTCCAGGCTTTTTCTCAGCTAAGGCCAGAGGGAAAATGCTTTATGTGTTGTTTTGGGAATCAACGGAATGTGTGTCTATGTGTTTGTGCGTAATGGGTGATGGGTCTTTGTTGTTTTGTTTTGTGGGGGTGCTGGGAGAAGGGTCTCCAAACGTTGATGCCAACATATTATGATAAGAATCACAAAATGAATCATATCCTTTAATCCAGCAATCTCATTTACTAGGGTTTTGTGATATCTTTGATTAAAGATATTGTGAAAATATATAAAGGATCTCAAATACTCAAATATATTGGTAACCATCAATGTAAATGTTTCCTTTACTGATGATGAGAATCCATCCATGTCCTGTATGACCTTTATCAATATCTTCCTACAGGTTTGCCATAGGAAGTCAACCCAAGGGTCTTCCTCAATTCCTCTTTACATTAGGGGCATACCTTTGGGCTATCCATCCTGCTCTCTTCTCACAAGGCTGGTCTTTTCTTTCATGATATCTTTTACACTAGTTTCCCTTTTTTATCCTTTGTTGCAACCTTCTTGTACCCATAAAACAGCTCTCCATTATAGTATGGGTTACTCATTTTTTATTTTTTCAAAACTGTTGTGTTCCATGATTTATTAGATTCAGGCATCATTCTGGTCTGTGGAGATACCTCTGGATCCTTACTCTGTTATCCAGTTAATAATATCTGACCTCCTCCCCCACACACACACTGCTTTCCAGTTTCGTGGCTCTAAAAACCACTGATGTCTTCATCCAAATCTTCCCAGGTTTCTCTGAAACAGTCCCCTTCATTATTTCTTATTGTACAGTAGTATTCCATCATATTTATATGCTATAACTTGTTAAACCATTCCACAACTTATGGACACACTTTCAGCTTACCATTCTTTGCCACCTCAAAAAAGAGCTATAAGAGGCCCTGGATTCAAATCCAGCCTCAAACACTTGACACTTACTAGCTGTGTGACCCCAGGCAAGTCACTTAACCCTCCTTGCCCTGCCAAAAAAACCCAAAATCTACAAGGATTTTGTACATTCTTAGTTAGAATTTGCTTTGCTTACAACCAATTCCCACCTTAATCTACCCTCTTTATAATTCCCCCTCCTCCCTTTCCCCCTTTTCCTCCTATTTCCCTGTTCAGTGAAATGTATTTCTGTATCCAACTGTGTGTAGGTGTATGAGTGTGTATTCTTCCCTACTTTAGTTCAAATGAGAGTGAAGTTCATTGGATATATATCTACCTGCACACCTTGATAATGTGATATGTTTTTCCCTAACCTTCTCTTCCTTTCCCCCAATATCATGTCTCTTCCCCATTTTCCATTCTTTTAATATAATAGAACCATGCTCAGGTTTTGTCTAATCAGACCTCCTCTATGTAGTAGTAGTAGGCCTCCACCAGTGCGACCATGGATCAGCGCCTTGAAGGGCCACAGTGTTGCTGTTGCAGTCAGAAAACAGGAGCCACAGCTCCTGAGTGACATAACTGGTAACTGCCGCATCCCTTGTTGTATCCACCCCATGAGGAGTAGCTAGAGTGTCCTCTCCAGGGTGTGACCGTGGGTGGATCAATATAGAAAACAAGCTGTTGCCCATGCAGCAGGTTTTCCCTCTCCGCAACATTGGTGGATCCAAAGGAGAAGCAGAACCAATACAGTTTGGACCAGTGCCGCCACAGGAGTTGCCAGAGGGATGTGATGTCCAACATCCAACTGCCTAAGGAACTCTGACTCCTGATTTTTCCTCAGGGTTAACTCCCAAAGCCTTTCCCGTATATTGGTATAGCTGAAAGGCAGCAGAGATTTAAAATCAGAGTTTCCTTCCCCTAGGCGGGTTGCCTGCCAAGGCTAACGAGCCCCACCTGCCCGACACCTCCTCTATGACCGTCACATAATAATAGGGCTCAGATAGGACTATGTATGTTCTCCCCATATTAGATTATAGCCATTTATCTTTGGTCCTTTATCATTATTTGTTCATATTTACCTTTTTATGTTTATGTGTTTGAATTTCAAAGTTTTCTACAAAATTTCATCTTTTCACCAGGAATGCTGGGAAATCCTTTAGTTCATTAAAGATCTATTTTGTCCACTTTAGGAGAATTGTTTTGCTTTTTAAGTTATTCTTGGCTGTAAGCCTATATCCTTTGCCTTCTGGATCATTGTATCCCAAACTCTTCACTATTTTATAATTGTTGTTGTTGTTCAGTTGTTTCAATTATGCCCAACTCTTCTTGACCCCATTTGGAATTTTCTTGCAAAAATACTAGAGTGATTTGTCATTTCCTCTCCAGCTTACTTTACAGATGAGGAAACTGAGGCAAACAGGGTTAAGTGACTTGGCCAAGGTCACACAACAACTAAGCATCTGAGGCCAGATATGAACTCAGGTCTTTCTGACTCCAGGACCAGCATTCTATCCACTGTGTCACCTAGCCGTCACCCTACTTTAAAATGGTGGTTGTGTGATCCTAACTGGAACTCCTTGGTACTTTTTTTCTAAATGCTTATAGTAGTTTTGCTTTGTTTTTTTACCTGAAAGTTCTGGATTTTTACTAAAACGTTTCTAGGAATTTTTTCATATGGGGATTTCTTTCAGTAGACAACTGGTAAGTTTCTTCTATTTCCTCTTCCACTATTTCCACATGAGATCTGGGCAGCTTTCTTTTAATATTTCTGGAAATATAATTTCTCGCCTCTTTTTTGGTCATGGAATTCAGATAATCCAATGATTCTTAATTCTTTTCTCCTTGATCTGTTTTCTATCAGTTGTTTTTGCTTTAAGAAGTATTATATTTTATTCTATTTTTTCAGTCTTTTGACTTTGTTTAATATTTTTATTTAATAATTAATATGGGTCTGATGGAGTCATTGGTCTCTATTTGGTCCATTTTCATTTTCATGGAGTGTGTTTGCTTAGGCAACATTTTGTACTTTTTGTGGGAAACCATTCATTCTCTTTCTAGTTCTTTCTTCTATACTTCTCATTTTTTTCCTTTTTTTTCTCTAACACCCAGTTAATTTATAAAACATTTTAACCTTTTATTTTGTTTATTTCTTTTTTGGTTTTAGTGAGACAATTGAGATTAAGTGACTTGCCCAAGGGTCACACAGCTTAGTTAAGTGTCAAATGTCTGAGGCTGGATTTGAACTCAGGTCTTCCTGAATCCACGTCAGTGCTCTATCCACTGTACCACCTAGCTGCCCCTTAATTCTTTTTAAACTCTTGATTCATCTATTCTAGGAATTCTAGTTTAGTTTTTTGTAAAGTCTAGATGCATTTTTCTTTGAGAAATTGCTTGTAGATATTTCAGAGTCATTCTCTTCTTTCTGGGTTGATGTCTTTAGCATTTCTGTCATCATAAAAGCTTTCTTACGGTGGAGATTTTTTTTCATTTGTTTACTCATTCTTACAATCTATTTTCTGGCTTCAGACTTGATTCTTTGGGGGGGGGCTGGGCAATGAGGGATAAGTGACTTGTCCAGGGACACACAGCTAGTAAGTGTCAACTGTCTGAAGCTGGATTAGAACTCAGGTCCTCCTGAATCCAAGGCCAGTGTTTTATCCACTGCCAGACTTGATTCTAATGTTACACTCTACATCCTTCTGGAGAGAAAGTTTAGGCTGATCCTGAAGAGGCAGCTGGTAGCTCAGTGGAAAGAGCACTGGGCCTGGAGTCAGGCAAGACAGGAGTTCAAATACAATTTGAATACTTCTAAACTGTGTGACCCTAGGAAGTTACTTAGCCTCTGACTGCCTCAGTTTCCTCAAAGACAAACTGAAGATGATAATAGTATCTATCTCTCAGAGTTATTATGAGGATCAAATGAGATATTTATAAAAAGTGCCTGGCACATATAGAAAGATGTATTCCCTTCTTTATTGCTGCTTTCTTCCTATTATATTATTCCAAGCCCTCAGCAGGGGCTCAGGCCTAGAAGCTGCAAGCTTTCAGTTCTTTCAAAGCGGTTTGATTTAGGCAAAGTCTGATCACTGGCCCAACCTGCAAACTCCCAGTCTGGGTTTGGGTTTGAGCTACGATAGATGGCTACTAGACTCAGTCAGCTGGAAAACTCTGCTGGTTCAGTGACAGAATAGCAGACTTCTCTTTGGTCTGGGATTCCAGCCTTGATTATTCCTCTCCAGTCTTTAGACTGTGTTAGAAGCTGAAATTGAGACCTTCTTTTATCCCAAAGATTCTGAACCACTGCTGATTGCTTCCTTCTGATCTTATCCTCTTCATACATTGCCCAAGGACTGCAACTACTTCTTGCCCTGGAATATCACCCCTAGATGAAGGTACCTTCCTCAGTCCTCTCTGAATCTGTGATCAGAAACTGAGTAATGGGTAGCAAAGATGCCAGTTGGTACCTGTTCCCATTCTGGTGTCTTGTTTGGATCTGAGACTTCTCTGGCCCTGATACATAGCCTCTGTCTTGACTGAACTGTTACAACAGCACACTCCTGACCAAACTCTTTCCCCAGTATCTACAGACCCACTGTCTGTCTGTCTCTCTCTCTTTTGAAATGGGCCTGGGGGCAGCTAGGGTGGCACAGTGGATAGAGCACCCCACCCTGGATTCAGGAGGACCTGAGTTCAAATCCGGCCTCAGACACTTAACACTTACTAGCTGTGTGACCCTGGGCAAGTCCACTTAACCGCAATTGACTCACCAAAAAAAAGAAAAAAGAAAAAAGAAATGGCCTGAAAAGTCACAGAGGCACTGTGACTTTTTCTTGGATTTCACTCCATCAGGATTCAGTCTGATGTGTTTTCTAGATTGATTTTAAAAACAACCTCATCCAGCCTTGGCACAAGGACTGCATGAGTGATTGATATGGCTGCCCTGTCTCCCTATTAGATTGCAAAATCCTTGAGGGCAGGAACTGTACACTATAAGCATCATTGTATCCCCTGGAGCATTTAGCAAGAGCTTTACACTAAGTAAATATAAATGCTTACTAAGGGATAAATTGAAGTCCTACGGTGGGTAAGGGTGTGCTTGCAGAACTCCACAGAATTTCAGAGTTAGAAGGAACCTGAGAGGCCATTTGTCTAACCCTTTGTCCTCTTCACCCCATTCACAAACACAGACACCCGCCCAACTCCCCACCACAACATATTCAACAAGTCATCATTTACCTTTAATTGAAAACCTCAAATAAGGTGGAATACATGAAATCCTGAGACAATCTCTTTCACTATGGAGTAGCTCTAATTGTTACCAAGTCTTTCCTTACAGCAAGCCTAAATTTGGCTCTTTACATAAAACTTTTACCCATGGTTCCTTGTATTCACCTCTAGGGCCAAGCCAAACAAGTCTAATCAATTCCTCTTCCACATGACAGGTTTTCAAATGCTTGAAGGAAGTTTTTCCCCTGCTATACCTTCTCTAATCAGGCTAAGCATTTCCAGTTTTTTCCAATCACTTGTCATAGGTCCTGGAGTCAAGACCCATCAATAGCCTGATTACACTCCTCATATGAACACTCTCCAGCTTATCAACAAGAGGGTATATGGAACTTCCAATAGAAACAGGCACAAGCAGGGTTTTAGCAACAGATTTTATTACTGAAGAAAAATTAAGGCATTTGGGAAACTTGCCTCTCCATTTAGTTATTTCAGGGAGGATGACCATGGGCTCACAAATGTCTTCAGTGCCCTTGTCAGGAACAGAGTTTGGGCCTGAAAGGACCATAGTTCTATCTATGAGTCATTTTCTGGAGAATGTTCTACCTAACTTTAGGACTGAATGAAGGATTGAGCCATCTAGAAGGAGACTATAATGATGATAATAATGGCAATAGTAATGATGATGATGGTAAGGATAGCTAACATTTATATAGCACTTTATGGTTTACAAAATGCGTTACATCCATTATCTTATTTGAATTAGTATAGCTTGTACTAAGTATTCAGTTCAGCAAGAAAAGGTTAAGTAAATAACAAGAGGAATCTATATTAGCATTAGTCTGGCCCCTTAGTGTGATAGAAAGAGCATTTGAGCTGGAATCAGAAGTCCTGGGTCCAAATCCAGGTTCTGCTACTTAATGACTGTGTGACCTTGGGTAAGTCATTCCCCCCCCCCATCAGTGTCTGCCTACTCATCCACAAAACACTGGACCAGATGATTTCTAAGACTCCCTCATACTCTAGTATCTTAGGATGTTTTAACCTTGACGAAAAAAGAGGAGTGGATCTGTGGGCGATGATAGAAACTATCCATATCACTTATCTTTCCTCCCTCATCCTCTATAGATTTCCTTCAGAAAACTAACGTAACATTGTTTCTGGAGGAGAGAGAAATGTCCCTATTCTTGTTCTCCAAGGAAAATGGGCTGCTTCTGAAGCTGCATTTAGGGTTAGGATTAGGGTTGGGGAATGTGAGGAGAGGAAGTGAAAGTGTAGATAGTATAAACTATATATAGTATAGACAGCTTCTTCAAGGAGATTGTCTGGGAAGGGGTGGAAAGAAACAGGGTGTCCCAAAAGTCTGAGGTTTTAAGTTTTAACAACTTCAGAGATTTATTATTAATTTTTTTTTTGGTGGGGCAATGGGGGTTAAGTGACTTGCCCAGGGTCACATAGCTAGTAAGTGTCAAGTGTCTGAGGCCGCATTTGAACTCAGGTACTCTTGAATCCAGGGCCGGTGCTTTAACCACTTGCGCCATCTAGCTGCCCCCAACTTCAGAGATTTAAAAGGTATAAATTTATTTTTTAAATCATTTAAAGCTTAATTACTTTAAACTCCTTTTCAACATTTACTTTTGTGAACTTTGACTATTCTAATACGTTTAAGTTTGAACAAGATGGGGGCACCTTGTCATTATTCATTGCACCTAGTTTCTGAATGATCTATTTTCAGAGCACTGCTTCAGCAGAGTTGACACCTTGATCACCTGATCTATGTCCATTAGACTTTTTTCCTGGGATCCTGTCAAAGCCATGCTCTTGGAAAGTTCTTAAATCAGGATTGCAAATGCAATACTTTCTGTCACTGAGCAGCAGCTGATGAAGACTTTTACAAAGCTTGAAAATTGACCAGAAAGATATATAGAGCACAAGATAGTGGTTATGTTGCAGTGAAGTAAGAAACAAATCAATATTTTTAAAAATTTAAATAATTATTCTTTCAAATATTTTTTCTAAGCTGTAGCTTTTATACTGGGGGCAGGTAGATGGCACAGTGGATAGAGAGCTGGGTCCTGGAGTCAGGAAGACCTGAATTCAAATCCGACCTCAGAAACTTACTAGTTATGTGACCCTGGACAAGTCAATAACCCTATTTGCCTCAGTTTCCTCATCTGTAAAATGAGCTGCAGAAAAAAAATGACAAACCCTCCAGTATCTTTGCCAAGAAAACCCAAAATGAGTCAAGAAAAGTCAGGCATGACTGAAACAACTGAACAGCAACAAGTTTTTCTACTTTTGAAGTTATTAAAGCTTAAAACTGAACTAAGACTTTTGGGATATGTGTAGGGTACTGTAGCTCCAACTCCAAAGGAGTTCACAGGAGAGGATAGAGTATTAGACTTAAAATCAAGAAGACCTGAATTCAAATCTAGCTTTATACACTTACTAGCTATGTGACCCTGGGAAAGTCACTTGAACTCTCTGAGAATCATTTTCTTTACCAGGCAAAATTGGGGGTGATAATAATAATGGCAACTATTTTCACAGGATTATTGAGGATCAAATGAAATAATCCATATAAAGCACTTTGCAAACTTTAAAGTGCTATATAAATGCCAACTAATTTATTCTAGGCAGGGAAAAGGATAATCATCATATTGAAACGATGTCCTAAGTTATCCATCAGACCTTTTGGGTATTTGTACCCCCAGTTCTTAGTATGGTGCCTGGCAAATAGTAAGCCCTGAGTAAATACTTTTTTCATTCATTCACACACTCACTCATTCAGTCAACAGATGCCAATATTGTATGGAAGCCCCATAGATACTCTAAGTAGTGACTATAGGGGAGGAAAGGGAACAAGTATTGATTAAAAGCCTACCATGTGTCAGGTACTGTGCTAAGCTCTTTACAAATATTATCTCATTTGATCCTCACAACAACCCTGGAGATAGAAGCTATTACTATCCCCATTTTACAGATGAGGAAACCGAGAGAGACAAAGGTTACATGACTCACCCAGGGCCACACACCTAGTAAGCGAGGCTGGATTTTGATTCAGGTCTTTCTGACTCCAGGCCCAGCACTCTATCCACTTTGGCACCCAGTCACCTCCTAGGAAAACAGAGGATAAATGACTTGCCCAGGGTCACATAGCTTAATAAGTGTTTGAGGCTAGATTTGAACTTAGGAGATGAGTCTTTCTGACTCCAGGTGCTTTGTGCATTATGTTACCACTTAGTGGCATGACACATCTACAGCAAACAGTAATTAGCCAATAATTGAACTAAATAATTTCCAACCAAAATCTGAACTATTTACATCTTAATCATAAATTTAGAGCTGGAAGGGACTTTGGAGGTCATTTGTTCCCCTCACCTTATTTTGCAGATGAGGAAACTCTATTGCTAGAAAGTTTTACCTCATGTTAAGCCTAACCCTGCCTCCCCAAAACTTCTACCTATCTGTTCTAGTTCTGCCCTCTGAGATCAAACAGAACGATTCTCTGTGTGTGGGCACATATGTGTACCTGTGATTTGTCATGTAGGGGACCCCTAATATGGAAATTCCCTCTACCAAGATGAATCAGCAATCATTCTACAACTTAGAGTCTTAGAGTTTTGTCTAGAGTTTTAGTGGTTTACCCAGGAATCACATAGTTACTCTGTGCTAGAGGCAGCACTTGAACATAGGTCTTCCTGATTCTTAGGAAGGCCGTCTTATTCACTGCCCCTTGACAGCAATAAACACTAGACCCGTGGTTTCATTTGTATAAGGAACTCCTGGAGGAAATTCTCTTCATTAATTCAAGTACCTTAATGCAGTACCTTTTCTGCAACTTATAGTCTTAGAGAGCTGCTTAGAGCACTGAAAGGTTAAGTGACTTTTCCAGGGTCATAAAGCCACTATGTGTCAGACTTGAACTCAGATTTTCCTTCCTTTCTTCTTTCCTTCCTTCCTTTCTTCTTTCCTTCCTTCCTTCCTCCCTCCCTCCTTCCCATCCTTTCTTTCCTCCCTTCCTCCATCCCTTTTTCCTTCCTGAGCTGGTTTTAAAGCCAGCTCTCTATCCACTATACCACATTGTCTATCCCTTCAAATATTTAGGGACAGTAGACATAGTCCCCTTCAGTCTTTTCATCCCTAAACTAAACATACCCAGTTCCTTTAACTGATGTTTTGCTGGGATGACTTGGGCTCCCTTAACCATCATGGTCATCCTGTTCCAGACAGTCAATGCCCTTCTTAATATGTGGTTCCCAAGGGGCAACTAGGTGGCACAGTGGATAGAGCACTGGCCCTGGAGTCAGAAAGACCTGAGTTCAAATACAGCCTCAGACACTTGACACTTACTAGCTGTGTGACCCTGGGCAAGTCACTTAACCCCAATTGCCTCACCAAAAAAAAAAAAATGTGGTTCCCAAAACTAATCATGACATCCCTGATGTGGTCTGACCAGAACAGAGAACAACAAGGCCATAATCTCCTTCTTTCTGGACACTATTCCTCTCTTAATGTAACCTAAAATCTTGGCAGCTTTTTTTGGCTGCCATGTCACATTGTTGACTGATATTCAGCTTGCAGTCTATTATCTGTACACAAATTACTCAACTTGTGACTGTCTGTAGGCTAAAGGAAGGAAGACATATTAATGTAATCCTGAGACAAACATGCTGCTCTAAAGGGAAATGGACAATTGGGCTTTGGCTTCTGAAACACATATATTTCTGGAAAAACTATGTTAGGCAATAGGGATACGGAGACAAAAAGGAATAGACCCTGCCTTCAAGGAGCTTACATTCTGCCCAAGTGGGGAATGGGTCCAGGGGTCCATGGATAAGTCCAAAAAATATACAAAGTAATTTTGTGGAGGGAATACCAAATAGCTAAGTCAATCTCTGGAAAAGCCCCACATAGTAGCATGCACTTGGGCTGGGCGTTAAAGGGAGCCAGGGATTCCTGGAGATAGAGATGAGGAGGGAGAGTATTCCACACATAGGAGACAGCCTGTGCAAGGCATGGAGTTATATATCACAGGGAACAGAACAGAAATGCAATGAGAGTAGAATCAACAGTACTTGGGCACTGATTGACTATGGGGAATGAGAAAGAACGCTATTGTGGATGACTTTAACAATTCATGGGAAAGGCTTTGAAAAATATAAAGTGCTTCACAAGTGGATGGTATTGAGGGGAAAGCAGATGGTACCCTGGAAAAAGCCCTGAACTCGGTGAGTCCTTTTCTCTTGCTTGGTCTCAGTTTCTACATCTGTATGTATAATTAGAGAGTTGGACTTGATGGTCTTCAAGTGTCATCTTTTAAGCAAGAGGGTTGATGGGTGCCAGAAATTACGACAGCCCAAGGGCCTGGGGAAATCAGGTGGGGACTCAGAGAGATCCAGAGGAGTGCCAAGTGAAAGGGCCTGCAGGGCAGGTGGGTAGCTATAGTCCCTTTGGAGTGCCCAAATCCAAATGCCTGAGATGGAAGTGGGAGACCGGTTGCAGAAGCAGTGACTCAGAGCAGGGAATTAAGGACAGATTGGGTGATAAAATGGGAGGAATGCTGGGGTCTGATGTTGTCCAATTTTGTCCTCCCCAAGTTTCATCCTGTGGTGGTGGAAGCAGGCTTTCTCTGATGCTGCCCTGCCTCGATCTGTTGATGTGGTAACTGACCAGGTCTGCCATCGCTCCTCCTGCCTCAGCCAGACCTGAAACACACTGGCTGTGTGACTTTTCAAGAAGGTCATGGTTCAGATCCTAATGTTCCTTCTGGCTCCAATGTTTTCTGATTCTAAGCACAGTACCTGGTACATAGTAGGTGCTTAATAAATGCTTGTTGAATGGAATGGAATTGAGGAACTCTACAATGAAGCTTTTTCCTTTGGAAAGCCAAGAATCCTTTCACAGTGTAAATAATGACCTCTAATATTTATCTGTGGAAAGTATGGATTTTCACACATTTTATTTGCTGAAAAACAGAGTTCATCTGCACAGTGCAACATACCAGAAAAATAGCGCCAAAAGCCGAGAGAAATTATTTTTGAGTTACCCATAGTTTTGGAATATTCATGCCAATGCTCTCCCACTCTAACCCACATGGCTCTCTCTCATGTCTGAGTTCCAAATTCACTTATCTGGATTATACAGTTTAACACTGGGTACTCCTCTGTTTCCCATGGGTAAGTTTTTTCTGCCAGTTGCTTGACTATAAACTCACAAAGGACAAGGACACTTTCCATCTTAGGAAGAGAAGGCCTTGGATCTGGAGGTAAGTTCCTTATCACTGGAGGCCTTTAAGCAAAGGATACATTTTTTTTTTTAAGCCAGTCAGGAACATTTTAGAGCTTATTCCTGCTTCATGTACATATGAGTTGGATGAAAAGACCTTTCAAGTCCTTTCTAGCTCTGAGGTTCTGCTATTTTGGTCTCTCCCAGAGGGCCTACCACTGGCCTTGGGCATCCAGGAGGTACAAGATATAGACCTGCTGATTAAACAGTCTTGAGAGGTAAACATAAGAGGAAGAAGGAGAAGCTAGAAAAGGAAAAAAATAAATGTAAATTCCTACATTTCAGTTCAAACCTGCACAACCTGCACAGATTAACATCCCAACTAGTGAGGGAAACATGGCTGGACAACAGTTAGCGTGGAAAAAAAAATCTAGCGACTTTAGGAGGGGTCAAGCTCAATATAAGTAAACAGTGACAAGCTAAAACCAAACAAGCCAACCTAACATGATCTGGGGCTTCAACAATGGAAGTATAATGTCCAGAATCAGGGAGATGCTGGTGCCTCTGTACCCTTCCCTGACCAGACTCTATCTAGTACATTATATTTGATTCTGAGCACTACATTTCTAAAATTATAACAAACTGGGAGTGAGTTCAGAGGAAAACAACCAGTAGAGTAAAATTGGAGATCATTGACTTGGAGCCAGGAGGGACCTTAAAAATTGTCTAGTCCAATAGCCTAGGAAACTAAATCCCAGAAAGAGAGGAGGAGACTTAGTCAAAGTTACACAGTTAGGAAGTAAGAGAAGCAGGGGCTGAACCTAGGTCCTCTGATGCCCAATCCAGAGCATTTTCCACCATGCCACAACAATGGCTTGGGAAGGTTTGATGGACCTGAGAATGTTAATTTAACCTGATGAAGAGAAAAACCTTAAAGAATATGGAACAGCTGTGTTCAAATATTTGAAAAACTACCATCGTGGAAGACAGTTTGGACTTGTTCTTCCTGGTCCCAAAGGGCAGAACTAGGAATGATGGGTGGAAGTCCAAGAGAGGCGATTTCAGCTTGATCTAAGGGAGAAGCTAACAATTAGAGCCATCCAAAAGTGAAATGAGTTACCTCAGAATACATTGGGTTCCTCCTTACTGGAGATCTTCAAGTGGAGATTGTATGAAAATGTCTTCCAATATTACAAAGGGGTTTTCTATTCAAGGAGAGGTCAGGCTACCTGATCCCTCTAGTCCCTTCTCATTGAAAGATCATGTAATCCCTGGAATAGGAAACCTGTGTCTTTGAGGGGACTGGCCCATTTCAGACATAAGAGGTCTGAAGACAGACTGGGCTTGATTTTCAGTTGGGTTCACTTGAAAGAGGTTATTGTGGTTAGAGATTATTTGGGGAAGAATTAGGACTCATTTAAAAATAGGGAAACCTGGGGCGGCTAGGTGGCACAGTGGATAAAGCACCGGCCCTGGATTCAGGAGTACCTGAGTTCAAATCCGACCTCAGACACTTGACACTTACTAGCTGTGTGACCCTGGGCAAGTCACTTAACCCCCACTGCCCCACAAAAAAAAATAGGGAAACCTTATTGTTTCTCTGGTCCCCAAAGCCTGGGAATCTTAGGAAAGAGGGTGGCATTCAGGCAAGGGCGTAGGGAGGAGTCCCTGAGGCCAAAGCTGTATAGCCAAGATTAGTCATAAAGGTGACAAAAACCACCCTCTGGTCCCCAGTCCATATTAATAAGTAATCCATTTTCCTGATAGGGATACAATGCCGTTTGGGTGTCTTGAGTTGGACTATAGTTCAGCAATACTCCTCTGTGTTATCTATCAATCAAGTAACACAAACATTTATGAAACTACATTTTGAAGGCTTTTAAAGGTGTATTTAAAGCGTGTTTTCTTTGAAGCCTTATCTCTGCCTGCTCTCCTCTACTGATAAAAGCCCAATGGGGCTGCCTCTTCCCCAAGACGTTCCACTTGCTGTTACAGTCCTGGGAGGGCACCTAAGCAGCCACCAGAGAGGGGAGCAGGCTCGTGTCCAGGGCTCTGCTGCTGGGGAGGGGCAGGGGCCAAGAAGGAGAATGGGCAGGGTTAGGAGAGTAAAGGAAAGGACTGCTGGTCTCAGGCTGCAGGCTCAGGACTCACCACTGCTCACACACCCCTAGGGCAAGCACAAAGTCCAGGTTACTGTGGTGTCAGAGAAGCGACTTCTAGCTTCTTAGCTTCCCCATGAGCCTGCCTCACATGGGTCAGGACCAACACTCCCCAATCTTGAATTTGCAAAATCAGAAAATGTTAGAGCTGGAAGAGACCTTGGGGATCACCTCTCTCTCATTTTACAGAAATGGAAACTGAGGCCCAGAGAGGTTAAGTGATTTGTCCAAGGTCATACAGTGTGAGTGACATATCTGAGACTATAAATCAAGTCTCTTAAGTGCAAGAACATATGCATTAGGGTAAAACTGTGGAGGGGGTCAGTATTTACCCCTAATTAAATGAATGATAGAATTTCAAGTATTGGTTAAGAAGGATATTCGAGACAAGGTTCTTTGTAGCACTCTGTAAATCATACTAAATCTGCGACCTATAAATGAGGCTAATCCTACCAATGAGCAACCCAAACAAACCTGGGCTGTTTTACTTTAACAGGCCACCCATTTCCTAGTTCTGTCTAGGTAGGGCTGGAGGGATCAGGAAAAGAGCTCTTCTTCTTTGCCCCAAGGAGCTTGGTAAGCTATCTCTGGGGAACAAGTAGGGGAGAGGAGGGCAAGACTTAGCCCAGTTTTCCTTAGAAAATATGAACGCTGAACAACTGAACAACAAATGTGAAGTAAGCATTTACTGTGTATAAAGTACTGTGGCTGCACACCGGGGGAAGATGCAAAATTTTGATAAGACATTGTCCCTGCCTTCAATGAGCTTACAATCTTATACAAAGACATACACAGCTAACTATATCATACAGTTGAGTAAATGCCTTCTTGGGGTATGGGACAGAATGTTGTGTTAGCAAAATCTGAGGGAGACATTCATTATGAGCAGAAGAGAATCATGGAAAGATATGTGAAGAAGGTAGAATTTGAATTAGGTTTTAGAGGATGCATAGAAATTTAGCAGGAAAAGAGTGGGGAGAAAGGACACTTTAGGTACGGACAAAAAAGCAAGGTAGGCAAGCACAGGACCTAATCAAAAGAAAAATTAGCCTCCTCTGGGGGCAGAGGATTCAGTCTCTTTCCAAAAGGCCTACTGAGTTCACATAAACAATAAGCAAGCTAGACCAGGTAGCTTTGAAGGTCTCTTTCATCTCTGATGTTATGATTTTACCTATAAAAGAGAGTATATTAATTAATGTGGGCAGACCAGACATGAAACAATGAAAAGTACATTGGCTATGAAGTCCAAGGACCCACCTCTGACCCTTACTACCTTTGTGGCCATGGGGAAGTCACTTAACATCCCTGGACTTCAGTTTTCTTATCTGTAAAATGAGGCAATTGGACTAGTTTCTCTGAGATCCTTTCCAAATCCAGATCTAAGACCAGTCTCTTAAAAGGAATGGAGGGGGAAGGGAATGGTGATTTCCCTAAAGAGTTAAGCCCTGGGAAAAACAGAATTGTCACACCCTAGCTCTGGCCTTCCATCTCACCCTGAAATCCCCCCCTCTTCCTTACATATGCACACACTGACCCTGGCAGCCTTGGCCCCTGCCCTCAGCTCAGGAAACACTACCCCAGACAGGTTCATTCAATGCCAGGTTCTACTGCCCTTCACTGGCGATTTTCATTCATTCTTTCTCCGCCCCCCCTCTTTCTTTAAGAAAAAAAAAAAAAAGAACCAACCCTTTCCCCTCCTTCTTCCCAAAGTCATGGGGTCTGGCTTGCCTGAACACATATGCTGAAACTGATAAGCCCTTGGCAGGCTTGAGAACAAATTGCTTAATAAAAATGAAAGCAGTTGAGTGAAGAGATAGAAGGAAACAGAAGGCAAAAGGGAATACCACAGGCAGGCAGAGGAGAAGGCACAGCCAAGCGTAGGCTGGGATTTGAGAGGAGTGAAGAACCCAAGAGATGCAAAGGGACTTAGGATGGCCTTGTCTCATCACTTTAATAAAGAAAGAAATTGAAGTGCAGAGAGGATAATTGATTTGTCTAAGGTAGTGAGTGAGAGAGGTAGGATTCAAACCCAAGTGGCCTGAATCCTGATTTCTTTCCATCAGTGAACAAGTTCCAATCATAGTATCACTCCTAGGATCATAGATTGGGAGCTAGAAGGATGGATCCACCAAGGTGAGTTCTTCACATCCCTCAGTAGGAGCCTGTTTGGGGAGGAGTGGTACTTGTGGTCTTATTTTGTTTCCTTTTCTTTAAAAAAAAAAAAAATCTAGTCATTCTCTAAAAATGACATCACTGATCTGGGAAAGCATCTTAAGTAAAGCAAAGGTGAGAAATAAAAGGATGCCCTGACTTAGCTAAGAAAGTAGTTGGATGGCACAGTGACTGGAGCTCTGGGCTTAGAACTGGAAGACATGAGTTCAAATCTAGCTTCAGACACTTACTAGTTATGTGACCTCGGGCAAGTCATTTCACCTCTAAATGCCTCAATTTCCTCAACTATAACATGGGGATAAAACCAGAACCTACTTTGGAGAGTTGTTATGAGGATTAAATGAGATAATATTTGCAAAAATATTTAACATGGTACCTGGTATATTTTAGGTGCTGTATAAATGCTTATTCCTTCCCTTCCCCACTTAGCCATAAGTATGCAGGAAATCATCGGCATGGTTTCAAGGCACAATAACTGACCCTGCTCATTCTCCCCTACAGATGTTCCAATTCAGCAGTGACCCTCCAAAAATGTAGCACTGAAATTGGACACAATAGTCAGAGGATCCCTGTCAGAGAGACATGGGTTTTGAATCCGGGAGAATTTACTTTCCTTCACTGGGCATCAGTTTCCTCCTCCTTAAAATGAAGGGATTGAATTAGAATGATTTCCATTATTAGATGGTCTCTAAGGTGTAGTCCGGCTCCACACCCTATGATTTAAAAAACCCTAGCCCCTGGTACCCAAAACAAATACTAGAAATCAGTCTTTAGGAAAGGAAGAATGGCACGATTCACTGGAAATAAGGCTGGATTTGGCACCAGAATCCCTGAGTTCAAAATGCTAACTCCAATACTTTTTGCTTGTATGGCCTTGGGCAAAGCACTTGGGAAAGACAGGGCCCCAGTTTCTTCATCTATAAAGTGAGGATGTTAGACCAGCTAATCTCTAAGATCCCATTGATCAATAAGTCTATTATCCTGCAATTTAAACAAAAACTTGCTTTACTGTTGCTGTTGACACTTGGAGTCATTAGAATCATCAATATTAGGACCCTGGCAAATGTGGAAAACTCTGAACAATGCTTTGTGGATAAGTCATTTGAGACCACGGTACGGAGCTGGCTGGTAAGCCATTCATCTAATGAAGTGTTTCATGATCTCTTAGTACACCCTCTTTTCTGATGTCGAAGACAGTTAATTTAGCAATATCTCTTTCTTGAATACAAAGAAATCAAAGGTCACAGAGGCAAAACAATTTTCCAAAGGTCTCACAGGACACTGGAACCCAGCAAGGATTAGAATTCTCTTGAGGGTTATGCTTAGCTGGTGTCTCTCTGCAGTCACCTTCCTCCCAAGGGTCCCATTTGCTTTAGTCCAGCAAAGCCCCTTTATTCATCATTTTAAAAAAAAAACTCATAGAAATTAAAAGGGGTCTCAGAGATCATCTAGTCCAATTCCCTCATTTTAAAGATAAAGAAACTGAATCACAGAATCACATGATTTTCTTTCTTTTTTTCTTTTTCTTTTTTGCTGGGCAATGAGGGTTAAGTGACTTGCCCAGGGTCACATAACTAGTAAGTGTCAAGTCTCTGAGGCCAGATTTGAACTTAGGGAGGCCTGAATCCAGGGCTGGTGCTTTATCCACTGCACCACCTAGCTGCCCCCCCACCATGATTTTCTCAATGTCACACTAATAAATGGACAAATCAGGATTCAAACCCAAGTCTTTTGATACCATTTTCAATACCCCACGATACAATGTTACTTGTTATTTCTTTCTTGAATTTTCATGAATAATCCAATATACCACACAGCCTAGAATTATTGGAAGCAAAGCTGTCTTTACAAGTAGATACAATAGGATTTTAAAGCTTATAGGGAGATCAGTCAGTCAGAATCCACCTTCTTCATTTTATGGAGGAGAATATTAAGGCCCAAAGAGTCTTCCTCGAGGCTTCCCCTCACCGTCCCCAAACAAATCCAATTTTGCCTCCCTCTAGACCCTTATATTACTTTGCATATTCCTTGGATGTTACTTATATTCTGCTTATTGCTAAAGTAATTAAATCACAAAAAAAACCCCTGAATTATAAAAAAATAATAACAAAATGCATTTGGAAGAACAAAAAGTCAAGCATATCAAAGGAACTACTGAAAAAACAATGTGGAGATATAAAATTCAATGGCCAGAGCCAAGATGGTGGAGGAAAGACAGTGAGCTCTCGAACTCATGACACAATCACTCCAAAAAACATCCAAATAACACCATAGGAAAATGCCCAGAGCAGCGAAACTCACAGAAGAATGTGCTGAAATCATCTTCTAACCAAGAACAGCTTGAAAAGTCAGAAGGAGGGAGCTGCTGTACTGATACAGGAGTCAAGCCCAACCCCACAGTCACCCTGACACAGATCTAGTCCCAGGAAGGCCTCACCAGAGAAGGAGACCCCCCAGAGCCTCTGAATCAGCTGAAGCACCAGTGTCGTCTGGAACTAAGCTCACAATCTGGTGAGAGGGCTGAGCCCTGGGCAGGGGGGAGACTACAGGGGTCTATGCTGGTGCTGAGGCAGAACTTGAGTTTTTCACCCCTGCTGGGAACCAGGAGGTAAGCTTGAGTAGCAGTGGCCCAGGTCAGGGAGGGGCACAGGCTCATCAGAGATAACAACTACAGCACACAAAGCTGGTTGATTAGCAAGTTGGTCTGGGGTCATCTACGGACAAGGGAACAGGCTGGGCGAGTGAAGAACTTGATCCTCCTTAAATCATACCACCTGGGATTTCTTAAGCATGGGATACTGCAGCCTGGAAATAGTGCCCCACTTTAAGGGGCTAAAAGTCAAGTAAAAGAAAGGAAAGATGAGCAGATAGAGAAAGGTGAAGACCATAGAAAGTTTCTTCAGTAAAAAGGAAGACTGAGGTGCACCCTCAGAGGAAAATGTCAACATCAGGACCCCTATATCTAAAGCTTCCAAGAAAAATATGAATTGGTCTCAGGCCATAGAGGTGCCCAAAAAGGACTTTGAAAATAAAGTTAGAGAGGTAGAGGAAAAAATGGAAAGAAAAATGGGGGTGATGCAGGAAAGACATGAGAAAAAATCAACAGCTTGAAAAGTCAAATGGAAAAGGAGGTACAAAAGCTCTCTGATGAAAATAATTGCCTAAGAATTAGGATTGAACAAATGGAAGCCAGTGACTTTATGAGAAGCCAAGACAGAATAAAGCAAATCCAAATGAATAAAAAACAATAGAGGGCAATGTGGAACATCTTCTGGGAAAAACTGCTGACCTGGAAAATAGGTCCAGGAGAGATAATTTGAAAATTATTGGTCTACCTGAAAACCATGATCAAGGAAAGAGCTTAGACATCATCTTCCAGGATATTCTCAGGGAAAATTGCCCTGAAATTCTAGAAGAAGAAGCTAAAATAGAAATTGGAAGAATCCACCGATCACCTCCAGAAAGAGATCCCAAAAGGAAAACTCCTAGGAATATTATAGCCAAATTCCAGAGCCCTCAGGTCAAGGAGAAAATATTGCAAGCTGCCAAAAAGAAAGAATTCAAGTATTGTGGAGCCCCAGTCAGGATAGCACAAGATCTAGAAGCTTCTACATTAAAGGACTGGAGGGCATGGAATAGGACATTCCAGAGGGTAAAGGAATTGGGATTACAACCAAGAATAACCTATCCAGCAAAATAGAATAATCTTTCAGAGGAAAAAATGGGACTTTAATGAAAAAAGAGGACTTTCAGGCATTCATGATGATAAGACCTGAACTGAATAGCAAATTTGACTTTCAAATACAAGACCCTAGAGAACCATAAAAAATATGAGCTGGGGGACATACCTGGGGTCTTACAGTGGGTGACTGTCTTGTGTCTGAGGCTGGGTTTTGGCTGGGGTCCCCTTGGGTCCAGGGGTGATGATTTGTCCACTGTGTCACCCAGGAGCCCCATGATGACATCCTTAGGGTTAAATTGAGGGGTGAGGGGAATGCACTGGGGGAGGGGGAAGGGCAGAGGTGAAATCCTACATGAAAGAAACAGGAAAAGGCTTATGGAGTGGGGGAAGAGATGGGAGAGGAGCAGGGCAGTAAATGAATTTTATACTCATCAGAAAAGGTTCAAATACCTTAAACTCATCAGAGTTGCCTCAAGGAGGGACTAACACACACACACACACACACACACACACACACACCCAAATGGGTGGAGTAATCTATTTAATCTGGGCAGTAAATGAGCCTAACACTCATCAGAATTGGCTCAAAGACCTCAATCTCATTAGAATTGGCCCAGGAGGGAATGATGTACACACTCAATTGGGTGAAATAATCTCTCTAACCCTGCAGGAAAATAGGAGGGGAAGGGGATAAAGAGAGAGGTGCAAAAGAAGGAAGTGGGGGAGTGGGGAGGAGACAGACAGAAGCAAATCCCTTTTGAAGAGTGATAGGATGAAAGAAGATGGATAATAGAATAAATATCATGGGGAAGGGAATAGGATGGAAGGGAAACAGTTAACAATAGTAATCATGAAAAAGAGAAAAGGGGGAAAAATTGTACAAAAAATATTTATAGCAACTCTTGGTGGAGGATAAGAATTGAGAATCAAGGGAATGTCCATCAATTGAAGAATGAGGGAAGAAGCTGTGCTATATGATTGTGGTGGAACGGTCTTGTGCTATAGGAAATGACAAATAGGATGATCCCAGAAAAACCTGGAAAGACTAGTGAACATCGATGTATGAAGTAAGCAGAGCTGGGAGGACATTGTGAATGTGACAACAGTATTGTTCAATGAGCAATTGTGAATGACTTAACTACTCTCAGCAGTGCAAAGATCCAAGACAATTCCAAGGAACTAATGAGGAAGCTTACTATCCACCCCCACAGAAAGAACTGATAAAAAGAACACTTGTGGATTGTACATATATAACCTGGTTGTGATCTTATGGAGGGGGGAGGAAAGGGAAGGAGGGAGGGAGAAAAATTTAGAACTCTAAATCTTATGAAAATGAATGTTGAAAACTACCCTTACATGTAACTGGAAAAAATAAAATAAATGTTTGTTGCTAAAAAAAAAAAATCCAATGGCCAAATGTGATCCCGGAGACCTGATGCTGAACCATGCTATCCACATCCTAAAGAGAGAGAATGGTCTCCAGATGAAGAATGAGACTTGTATTTTTGGACATTGCATTTGTGGACTCCAGGTCCTGTACTCTATCCACTGTGCCACCTAGCTGCCCCTGACTATATACTTTTTTTTTTTTTTTTGCGGGGCAATGGGGGTTAAGTGACTTGCCCAGGGTCACACAGCCAGTAAGTGTCAAGTGTCTGAGGCCAGATTTGAACTCAGGAACTCCTGAATCCAGGGCTGGTGCTTTATCCACTGCGCCACCTAGCCGCCCCTGACTATATACTTTTTAACAAAGGTTATATGTAATAAAGACTCACATTCTCACATATAAAACAAATTAAGTTGCTTAGGAGCCTGTCAACTCCCCAACTAGACCATAAGTGGAGTCAATGACTTATTCATCTTCATCCCTCCCACTGAACCTGCCATAGGGCATAGCATGTAGTAGATGCTGGGTATGGGAATGAACACATTCACAGGCATAATTGATATTAATGCCCACAATGGCACCTACAGATACAAGTCTTTACCCTTGGCCTCCTCTCGGGGTACCAAGTTACTTATGAGGTTATTACTGTACACTATCTGAAGCTTTGGGAAACAAATGGATCATGATGACATTTCTTTTGTCCTAACCCTACCTCCTTTGAGCTTCAAAGCCACTCAAGCCCACCTCTAATCCTTCATGGCCCAGGATTTAATTATCAAGGCCAAGGTCGTGTTTCCCCCCTCCTTTTTTCACAACTTAGAGACTGATCCCAGCTCCTCCCCCACTTTCATCTTTCAGATGGAAAAGGCCTCATTATTTTACATCTACTCCTGATTTCCTGCTAGGAAAGGAAACTGAGTCAGATCTTAAGAAGGGCCTTGAACTTTTGTAAAGATAAGTGTTTTCTCCTTTAAGAATTTATCAAATGAGCTGGACAGGACTTTAGAGTTCATTTAACCCAACCTCTTCATGTCGTAGACAAGGAAACTGTGACCCTCAGTTTAAATGATTTGTCCAAGATCACCCAGGTAATAAGTGGCAGAACCAGAATTTTAATCCTGATCCTCAGACCCCAAATCCAAATTCTTCTCTAACACAGCGCTATCTTCAACTTCCTGTCTCCCTCTAAAGAGCTAATTACCATGCATCTTGGCCACTGAGAGAAGCCCTGATCTGTGTACAATGCAGGACTGGATCCCATAGCACAGGCCCTCTTAAACTTTTTCCACTCATGGCCCCTTTTTGCCCAAAAAATTTTTATGTGACCCCAGGTATATAGGTACATAAAATAGGTGTACATAACCTTTTACTATTGCCAAAATTTTCACCACCCCCACATTCAGTTACATGACCCCATATGGGGATTGCAACCTACAGTTTAAGAAGCTTTGCCATAGCAGACCCAGCTTGCAATGTCCTGCTCACAATTCTTCAGTGGTTCCCCACTTCCCACATGATAGAGCTCTCACTCCTTAGCTTGGTGTTTAAGGCCCCACATGACTTGATTCCAACCTACCTTTCCCAGTCAATCCCTCCTTGCTCCTCTACATGAACTGCCTATATGACAAAGTTGGTTTCCTCCTTGTTCCCCACACAGACCAAAACCTTTCCACCGCACCTTTGTTCATGTGGTCCCTACCACCCAAAATGACCTCCCAGCCACTTTTCCACACCTTTAACTGCTTTTTATTCTTCAAAGCCAAATTCAGGGGCAGCTACGTGGCATAGTGGATAGAGTACAGGACCTGGAGTCAGGAAAACTTATCTTCCTGAGTTCAAATCCAGCCTCAGATGCTTCCTAGCTGTGTGACCCTGGGCAAGTCACTTAACCCTCATTGCCTTGCTTAAAAAAAAAAAAAAAAGACTGGCCCTGTCAAGAGACTGATATAAAGAACTACCACAGAGGAAACTCCTTCCATCACTTCTATTCAACAGTTTGTCTGACAGCCACTTCTCTAGTCTTGGGGAGTGCCTAGGGAAGTGAGAGAAGTGACCTGCCCAGGGTCATATAGCCAGGATATGTCAGAAGAACTTGCCCATAAGCTTTCCTGACTCCTTCAGCTCTCTGTCTGCCACATCATACTGCTTCTTAAATTGACATTTGGTGAATTGAATTTTGTTGAATTATCACTTCAAGAAGACAGAATTCTCAAGAAAAAGACTACATTTCCCCTCCTTCAGTCTCCTCCACAGCACCTAGCACAGGGTGGAGCATGCAGCAAGAACCCAATAAATATTGACAGAAACGTCAGGTTTGAAGTCAGGCTGAGTGACTGTGCTGCCCTCCCCCAGGCCATGTCATTGGGTTGGGTATTAACTCCTGGAAAAACAAACGGAAAAAAAACCCTGAGAACTGCAGCCCTCTCCAACCTCTTTAATACAGTCTCCTCCTTCCTTCTATCCATTTCAGATAGTTGCCCATTTAGTATGTGTCATGAAAGCACAGATCAAGACAATAAGGCGACTTGCTAGAAACCACCTGAGACACCCCAGTGCTGAGGACTTTCCCTTCCTCCCCAGGTGCTAGCCTGGAGAGAAGGCAAAGGAAGATCTGCCTACCTCACAAAGGCAAAGGTAGCTGGAGGCTGCTCTTCCTAGCTCCCTGAAGCCCTGGACCAGTTATCTGCCTCTAAGTTTACCAAGTAGAACATACATCATAGGGGGCAGCTAGGTGGCGCAGTGGATAGAGCACTGGCCCTGGATTCAGGAGGACCTGAGTTCAAAACTGGCCTCAGACACTTAACACTTACTAGCTGTGTGACCCTGGGCAAGTCACTTAACCCCAGTTGCCTCAGACCAAAAAAAAAAAAAAAAAGAACATACATCACAAATCATCACAGCAAAATGTTAAAACTGTTAGGGACCTTAGCAGTCATCTAGTTCAAACCCTCACATTTACACATGAGGAAGCTCAGGGTAAAAGAAGAGACTTACAGGATTTAGATCTGGAAGGCATCTAAGAGATGCTCTCTTCTAGACGTTCTTAACCTCAGGGTAGATTTCAGGACATCCATGAACTTGGACAAGGACAATTTATTTCTTTATTTCATATAATTGGTTTATAATACAATGTGTTTTCTTTTGTGCATCAGTCTAAGAAGGGGCCTATAATCATCATCAGATTGCCAAAGTGATCCATGACACAAAAAGGGTTAAGAAACTCTGATCTGAACCAGTCTCTCATTTTACAAAAGAAGAAACTGAGGGTCAGGGGTGGGGAAGTATAATCCAGTAGAATGAACTTTGCCTCTAGAATTGGAGGAAGCAGATTCAAATCCTGCCTCTGACTTTTAGTACCTATGTAACCTTGGACAAGTCACTTAAATCTCCCTAGGCCGCCATTTCTTGCTCTGTAAAATAAGACAGGGAGACCAGATGGCCTCTGAGGTCCCTACTGTCTGTAAATCTATGACCCACTGGTTTGCCTAAGGTCACAAAGGCAATGAGTAATCTGGTGGCTTTTTTCAGTCCTCATCCTTCTTGACCTCTCTACATCCCTCCTATGGGATATTCTTTCCTTCCTTGCTTTTCAAGACACTCTTCTCTCCTGGTTCCCCTCCTAACTGTCTGACTCTTCCTTATCAGCCTATTTTGCTGGATCTATTCTGGACCCTGTCCTCTTTTCTCTCTCTGCATCCTTTCTTTTGTTTCTTTCCATCAGTTCCAATAGGTTCAATTACCACTCTTATGCCTACAATATTTATATAAATATATATATATGTACATATACACATATGTGTATATGAAATATCATCTATACACACATTAAACATATATGTATATATAAATATATGCACATATACATATGTATACATGCACATATACATGCGTGTATGTATATTTACATCCCTAGCATCTAGTACAATGTTTCACAAATAGTAGGTACTTAAATGCATGTGTGTACATCTCCAATCCATCTCCAATGCAATAAGTATCTACTATTTGCAAAGCATTGTACTAGATGCTGGGGATATAAAGACACAAGTAAATATAGTCTCTGTTCTCCCTAAACTTACATTATGCCAGGAGAAACAACTCAAAAACAGAGAACTATATACAGGATACTCTGAGGAAGGAGAAAGGGCTAGCCAGTAAAGAGCTCTCTTACCCTTCAATGCAAGGCAGATCCTGCTGAGCATAGAACAAGTAGCTGAACATCAAGCTCAACATGCCAAAGTGGGATTCTTTTCCCTCTTATCCCTTCTCCAATACTCCCCTTTCATTTTAAAGTCACCACCATCCTTCTAGTCCCCTAGGTTCACAACCTCAGACCATCTTGATTCTTCCCTCTCTCCTAACTTATATGTCCAATCAGTTGCCAAGTCTTGTCAGTTCTGCCTTCACCACATCTTTCCCATCTCTTCCCTTTTCTCCCCTCACAAAAACACTTGACTGAAGTTCAGGTCCTCATCACCTCTCACTTACAATAGCCCTTCTTCTTTCTTCTTTTTCGACAATGAGGGTTAAGTGACTTGCCCAGGATCACATAGCTAGTTAGTGTCAAGTGTCTGAGGTCAGATTTGAACTCAGGTCCTCCTGAATCCAAGGCCAGTGCTTTATCCACTGAGCCACCTAGCTGCCCCCTTATAATAGCCTTCTAACAGGACTTTCTGCTTCCAGCCCTTCTCCTCTCTAAATCCATCCTGAATGGATTAGTCAGTGGTTAAAATACTCTTCCTGGGGCAGCTAGGTGGCTCAGTGGATAGATCACTGGCCATGGATTCAGGAGGACCTGAGTTCAAATTTGGCCTCAGACACTTAACAATTACTAGCTGTGTGGCCCTAGGCAAGTCACTTAACCCCAATTGCCTCACCAAAAAAAAAGACTCAAAATAAAATAAAATAAAATAAAATACTCTTCCTAATTTTCACAACTAAATATATCATTCCCCTGCTCAAGAATCTTCAATGAATCTCTGGCAACTCTAGGATAAAATATAAATTCTTCAGCCTGGCATTTAATGATCTTTGCAAGAATTTGTAGATACTGGGAAGACTTATATGAACTAGTTTGGTAAATAAGCAGATCCAAGAGCACAATGTGCATCATAATTTAAATCATGTAAATAGCATTAAAAGAAATCTGAACTCTGTTCAATGCAGTAACCAATCTTTGACCCTTGTAGTGGAACATAGAGCCAAAAGGGGAAGATGGCATCAGATGGAGCCATAATGTTGGTTCCTTGTACATCTTTGTTTCCAAGGAAGGTGCTATAGGTGGAAAGGATGGTCACTAGGAAATGATTATCAACTTTTGAAAGCATCAAATAATCATTTATTTAGTGATTTTAAATTCTTTACAAATTGGCTCCCATCTACTTTTCTAGATTTCTTTTCTAGCCCTCCCCAGATCCAGTCAAACTGATTTACTTGCAATCTCCAAACTCAACATCCCATTTCCTGACTCTCAGTACCTTTACATGGGCTGTTTGTCCCACATACAAAAGATACACTCCTTTCTTACCTATGACATTCTCAGGTTTTCTTGACACCAGACCCAGTAGTATATCCAAGGTGCCACCTAGCTGCCTTAAGAGAGCACTAACAACTAAAGGGATCAGGAAGGATTTCCTATAGGAGGTGACATTTGAGGAGCCTAATTAATAAATTAAGAAAACCTGAGCTCAAACCCAGTCTCAGATATTTCATAAGTGTGCAATCCCAGAAAAGTCATTTATCTACTGTTTGCCTCAGTTTCCTCATCTATAAAATGGGGATAATAATAGCACCTCCTTCACAGGGTTGTTGTAAAGATCAAATGAGATAATATTTGTAAAATACATGGTAGGTGCTTTATAAATGCTTATTCCATTCCCTTTGCTCTTCCTTCTCCAATTACATTGTATCTATTTGTATTTAAGGATTTTATCTTCCCAATAGAATGTATTGCCTTAGAATTGAGAATTGTTCTTTAGACAATGAACAGGATGAATACAGAGAACCATGGGAAGACTTATTTGAACTGTTTCAAAGTGAAATGAACAGAACCAGGAAAACAATAGGCACAACAACCAACTGTAACCATATAAATGGAAAGAACAACAACAAAGCCATCAAAACTAATTGCTGTGGGGCAGCTAGATGGCTGCCAGAGCACCGGCCTTGGAGTCAGGAGTACCAGAGTTCAAATCCAGCCTCAGACACTTAACAATTACTAGCTGTGTGGCCCTAGGCAAGTCACTTAACCCCAATTGCCTCAAAAAAAAAAAAACTAATTGCTGTGAGATTATAATGACTGAGCTTGGTCCCAAAGAAGAGATAAAAGAAGGCCCTTCCCTCAGGCTTCTTTGTAGGGGTGGGGAACTATGGAAATGAAATACTGCATATGTCACACTTATTCAATATATTGGTTAGTTTTACTGAACTGGGTTTTTTTTCCTCTTTTTAAAATTCTTTTCTATAAGGGATGGTTCTCGGAGAGAAGAATAAGGAGAAATACATTGAGAAATATGGATTACATATATATATCTACATATATATTTTATATGAAACAAAAGCATCCTCTTAAAAAAAAAAGAACTGTTATTAATTGTTTCACCTGTGAATTTTATCTTCCCATTGAAATTGTAGGCTCATCTGATAACCTCTAGCTGAGGGGGTGTCTCACCTGGCTTCTCCAATATTCACACTCCCCTCCAGCCACATTGGACACCTTACTGTCCCCTCTGGCTCATGCATATTTCTTTGCATTTCTTATACTGCCTCTCTAAAACCTACTGAATTTTCAAGGCTTAATTCAAGTCCCATCATCTGCATGACTCCTTCCCCAGCTGTCTTCATTCTTTTAACCCTAACATTTGTCATCTATATCTTTCAGGTATGCCTAGTATTTTGAGTTCATCCCTTTATATAAGTGACTTATCTTCCATCCTAAACTACAAGATCCCTGAGGACAGGGAACTTATTGAATATATTTATCAACTACACTTTCTATAATAGGCTATGATTAAAAACATATTTGGAAAATGATGGACTGATGTCCGTATAGATTCATTTACTTGTTCAAAGAAAATTAGACTTGGAATTCAGAGATCTGAATTCAAATGTCAGCTCTGACCCTTACTAGCTATGTAATCCTAGGCAAATGACTTAGTCTGCATGAGCCTCAGCTTTGTTATCTGGTCATCTGGCCATCTGTAAAATGAGAACAATAATATTAATAGCAACATTTATATATCACTTTAAGCTTTGCAAAGCACGATATAAATGTTATTTCAAGTGAACCTCACAACAAACAGAGAAAAGAATATTTGCATTATCTTCTTCACAGAGTTGTTGTGAACAAAATTCTTTGTTGACCTTAGGCCAATATAGAAAAGTGAGCCATCATAAGTATTAATAACAATGCTTCATAGGGGGCAGCTAGGTGGCGCAGTGGATATAGCACCGGCCCTGGATTCAGAAGGACCTGAGTTCAAATCCAGCCTCAGACCCTTGACACTTACTAGCTGTGTGACCCTGGGCAAGTCACTTAACCCCAATTGCCTCACCCCCCCCAAAAAAAAAACCCAATGCTTCACAACCTCTAAAAACTGTATATATCTTCTCATCATCTTCATCTAAAAACCTTTAAAATTATGTTATAAGAGGGATAAAACAACAGACATTTATTAAGCTCCAACTTTGTGCCAGGAACTGCACTAATCTCTTTACAATTATTACCCTTTTGGTCCTCACAACAACCCTGAGGTGGATGCTACTATCTTCCCATTTTACAGTCAAGGAAACTGAGGCAAACAGAGGTTAAGTGGCTGCAAAATATTACGCAGCAAATATGTGTCTGAGGCTAGATTTGAACTCAGGTCTTCCAGACTCCAGGCCCAGCATTCTATCCACACTTCTCATTCTTCCATATTCTCATAGATTACTAATAATAGCTAATGTTCATATTGCATTTCAAGGTTTGCAAAACATTTCATATGCATTATCTCATTTGATTTTCTCAAAAACTATAGATATTTCATCAGGAACCAGAAGCTCAGAGAGGACATGGAGAGGCTGACTAAGGGTTAAACCCCCTTGACCACACACCCTGTCTGACCCTGTACCAGTCAGCACAGACCCAGCCAACCCAGAAGTCAAAGAGGGAGACGGGCACCATGCACCACCAGGAAACCCTTACAAATACAGGATGTGGACCTAATCCTGGTGATGCAGGGGCATGGGTCCATTTTCCCTGCTGCTTCTGATTTTCTGCAGTGATAAAACCTGGGAATGGGTTGCCCATGGCTGGGGTATTGTTCCTTTAAACAGCACTGCTTAGATGAAGCTCAGAAACCATCCCAGCCTTCTCCTGCCCCCTCCTCTTTGATAGGCCACAGCTGACAATAAAACATAATGTTATTTGAAAGTTGATATCAACAGTAAACAATTGAGTTATCTTGGCTCTGGCCTACATATTCTTATAGAGCTTTTCCACCTTTACCAGGTCAGAAAGGGGACCTAAGTGAAAATGAACCCAAACATGTTGCTTCTGTCTCAATAAAGCATCACATTTTACACACAGTAAGTGTGCCAGTCTCATTAGCATTAGGCTGAGTCTAAGAGGACTGTGTGGGATAGTGGATTGGTTGTAGTGTATTAAGCAAGTCACTTAACTTTTCTTGCCTTGGTTTACTTATTTGTTTGGGGTTTTTTTTTGCAGGGCAATGAGGGGTTAAGTGACTTGCCCGAGGTCACACAGCTAGTCTCAAGTGTCTGAGGTCATATTTGAACTCAGGTCCTTATGAATTCAGGGCTGGTGCTTTATCCACTGTGCCACCTAGCTGCCCCACTGCGCCACCTAGTGTCCTACTTATTTGTAATAAGGGGAATGATTGTACTTTAGGGGTTGCTGTCAAGTTGAAATAAGATTATGTATATGAAGGTATTTTGAAAAATATGAATATGTATGTTTCTCAAAATAGTAGCTAATTTCTCTACAGTTTCTTTTATTTACAACAGTCCTGTGAGGTAAGTGGAGCAAAAATTAGAATGGAAAAGAGAATGTAGAGGAGGGAAATAAGATGGTCAGGGACCAACTCCTTTCCTTATAATTGTTCCTATTTTACAGATGAGGAAATTGAGGATCATGGGATTATAGAGTCGCAGCTAGAAGGGACCTTAGAGGACATTGAATCCAGCCTCATTTTATGGATCAGGATGCTGAGGCCCAGAAAGGTTAAGCAACTTGCCCAAGGTCACACAGTCAGCATGTGGATTCACTAGAACTTAAGATGTCCTATATCTGGGTCCAGAATATTTTGCACCAGAACTCACTACCTCTCAGGTATCACTTGGAGGGCAACCAGAATGGTGAAGAGCCTCAATTTCATGTCATATGAGAATCAATTGAAAGAAAGGGATATGTTTAACTTGAAGAAGAGAGAATTTAGGAACATGATAAGTGTCTCTAAGAATTTGAAATATTGGCCATCATGGGGGAAAGGAATTAAATTATTCTACTTAACCCAGAGGGAAAAATTAAGATCAATGGGTGTTAGTTGCAAAGGGACAAATTAGGCTTGATGTAAGGAAAAAATTCTAACAATTAGAGCTATCCCAAAATGTAATTCACTGGAGTTCTTCAGCAAAGGATGGATGACCCCTTGTCAGGTATGCTGAAGAGTAAATTCACTTCTACATGACTGCCAAGGTCCCTTCCAACTCTTTAAAAAATTTTTTATTTGTTTTATTTTTCATTTATGGAATAATACAAGCATTTCCTTAACATAGTATAATAAATTTTTTAAAAAGATGATTGCACATTAAGCTGTAAATCTATTATCTACAACTTGCTATTCCTTTGAAATATATAATAAAGTTATCATGTAAATTTCTCTTTTTTCTCTATTTTGCCCCCCTCCTTAGAGATGGCTACCATTAGAAACAATTATGTATATGTGTTAAAAAAAAAAAAACATTCTATACACGCTTCTATTCATCAGGTCTTTCTCTAGATGCAGATAGTGTCTTCCTTCATATGTCCTTGGTAGTTAATTTGGGTATTTGTAATAGTCCAAATGACTTATTCACTCAAAGTTGTTCTTAAAACAATATTGTTGTTACTGTACGCAACATCCTCTTGGTTCTGCTCACTTTTCACTCTTAGCTATTTTGTGCAAGTCTATCCATGTTTTCCTATTTGAGTTCATCATTCTGTATTCTGATTTGCAACTTTTTCACAGAGTCAATAGGGCTAGAGACCAGGCCTTGAGAGGACATCTAGGCCAACTTCCTGCTTCTGGGAAGGTCTGCCTGATCACAGAGGACACTCTGTGTCCTTCTCCCCTCTTCCTCATTTCCTGTCATTCAGGTACCTTCTGCCACTATCTCCTCCTTCACCCTTGTCTCATGTGAAGAGGTGGCCTTACTCCTTACCAGGACAAACTCCTCTAACTGCACAAGTGATCTCATTTCATTCTGTCTTCTCCAACAGATTGTCCCCTTCTGTCATCCCCACTCTATCACTTATTTTCAATCTCTCCCTCTCTTCCATCTCCTTCTCTACTTCCTACAAACCCAAAAACCCCTCACTTGATCCCTCCTTCCCTAATAACTGTCATCCTATATCTTCTGTCCTTTATGGCTAAACTCCTTGAGAAGGCCATCTACAATAGCTGTCTCCACTTTCTTCCCTGTCCCTCTCTTCCTAACCCCTTAGAATTTAGCATCTACTTTATCATTCCACCAAAACTGCTCTCATGACCAATGATCTTAGTTCTCAAACCAATGTTCTTTTCTCAGTCTTCATTCTCCTCGACCTCTCCAGCTTTTGACATTCTTGATCACTCTCTCTTCCTTAATAGTCTCTGAGCTTTAGATTTTTGAGACCACACTCTCTCCTGGTTCTCCTCCTACCTGTCTGACCACTCCTTCTCCATCTCCTTTGCTGAATCCTCATCTAGATGATACCTCCTAATCATAGGTGTCCCTCAGGGTTCTGTCCTAGGCCCTGTTCTCTATCTATACTACTTCACTTGGGAATCTCATCAGCTCCCATGGATTTAATTATCATCTCTCAAATCTACTTATCCTGCCCCAATGTCTCTGCTGACCTCTAATCTTATATCTCCAATTCCCTTTCAGACATCTTCAACTGGGTATCCAGGAGACAGATATCTTAAATGCAATACATCCAAAACCAAACATTATAGTTCCCCCCAAACCCTCCGCCTTCCAATCTTCCCTATCGGTGTAGAGGGAAACACCATTCTCCCATTCCTCAGGATCACAACCTAGGAGTTATCCTGGATTCTTCACTATTTCTCACCTCCCACATCCAATCTGTTCTGAAGGCCTGTCAACTTCACCTTTGCATCATCTCTCAAAAATATCCCCTTCTTTCACCTGACTCTACAGCCCCTCGAGTACAGGCCCTCATCACCTCATGCCTAACTTCTTGAAATAGCCTATTAGTGGGTCTGCATTCTTCAAGTTTCTCCCCACTCCAATTCAGCTATTCAGGGATTTTCCTAAAGTGCAGACTCTTGACTAAGTCACCCCATACTCAGTAAACCCCAGGGGCTTCCTATCACCTGCAGGATCAAATACAAAATTTTCTGCTTGGCATTCAAAACCCTCCATAACCTAACCACCCCCTCCTACCTTTCCGTGTTCTTATATCTTATATCTTCCAAATACTTTTCCATCCAATCACACTGGCCTCCTGGCTATTCCAAGAACTAGACACTCCACCTCTCAGCCCTGGACATTTTCTCTGGCTGTCCCCAATGCCTGGAATGCTCTCCCTCCTCATCTCTGCTTGGTGACTTTTTGATTTCCTTTAAGTCTTAACTAAAATCTTATCTTCTAAAGGAAGCCTTTTCCAACTCCTCTTAATTTTAGTGCCTTTTCTCTTTTATTTCCTATTTATCCTATATAGAGCTTATATACACATACACACACACACACACGCACACGCACATATATGTTTGCTTGTTGTCTCCCCATTAGATTATGAGCTCTTTGAGGGGAGGAACTGTCTTTTGCCTCTTTTTGCATCCCCAGTACTTAGCATAGTGTCCAGCAAATAATAGGTACTTAATAAATGCTTACTGACCGACTGACCAGAGATGCTTAGCCTTCCTTTAGGGACAGGTTCCAAAATCTGGCAATCCTAGCTTACTATTGGAAAGTTCTTCCTAAAATTCCAGCTCAAGGTCCCCTTCCCCTTGCTAGAAAAAAAAAAAAAAACATTTATCACTATCAGTCAATCAATCAATAAGCACTTATTAAGCACCTACTTGGCCAAGCACTGTGCTGGGCATTTGTGAAACAAATACAAAATAATAGAGACACTCCCTGCCCTCAAGCAACTTACATTCTACTAGAGTACATAACTTATTCAAAGATGAATAGACATAGAATATGTACAAAACAAATACAAAGTAATGGGGGGGGGGCAGTTTACTAACAACTGGGGAAATCAGAAAAAGCCTCTTGAAGAAAATGGCACTTTATAGAGTACCTGAAGGCAAAAATTATATAATCATCCTGGAAAGAAGGGCTGGAATCAGATTGGAAGAGCTTTAAATTCCAGACTTTGTATTCTGTCCTGGGGCAATAGGGAACCACTGAAGCTTCTTGAGTTTAGGAGTGATATGCTCAGCCTTGTGCTTTACAGGTATCCATCTGACAGATGTGAAGAGCAGTTTGGAGAGACCAGCTTCACACATCAGTCACAATAAAATGCATACATGTTCATTCTGGAGGAGCCCTTAAATAGAAAAAGAGGTTTAGAAAATTGCTACTGAATAATGCAATTTATGTTTTGCACTGAACTTTCTCTTCAGACACTCTAATGATCATTTCTGTCATTGCCATTGGGGAGGTGACATATCTCTCCGACCAGACTTTGAATGTTTAGATGCACAGATCATTAGCACTGGAATAATAATAATTGTTTACACAGAATTTTCCCCACAGTCTCCACTAACTTCCTATACCAAGCCTTTCTCTGGGGTGGAGGTGGCCCAGGGTTCTCAAAAACAAGGCCAGTGGAGCATAAGCAGGGCCAAGCTGGAACAATTTGTGAGTGCAGGACTAGTAATGATCTCTATGTCTGCTTTTCAAGGACCAGCCTATCCAAGCACAGTGAGGCTCAGCAGCAGCATGGTCACAGGTTGATAAATCTTTTCAGCCCCAGAAACTCTACAAGATTATTTACTAAGAGGGATTGTAATCTGCATCAGTGAAGGGACTACTTGTGCTAACCAACAAAATCACCAAAGTGTTAAACTACCCTCTGAGGTAAGTAATACAAATATTATTATTCCATTTTACAGATAAGGAAACTGAGGGCCTTTAAAGTAAAGTGTCTTATTCACAGTGGCATTCATAAATGGAGGAGTATCTCAGAAACCCAGGTCCCCCTGATGCCAAACCCAGTATTATTATGCCACAGAGCCCCAGATGACTCACATGCTATCTCCTCAAGAATCCTTTCTTGATTCCTCCCAGATACTAGTGACTTCTCCCCCAAAATTACCACACACAAGGTATTCCCACCCTCAGGGAGGGTCCTGCTCCCCGGAGGGTAAGGATAGTTTCATTATTGTCTTTAAAGTCTCTGCACCTATCACAGTTCCTGGTTCCAGACAGAAGCATAATAAATGCTTGTTTATTGGTTGAATTGAATTTCATTTAACTGGACTAAAATGGATTCATTAAGTTCAATGAACACTTTAAGTATAAATGACTATAATTCAGCTGTTGGTTATCTGTATGACCGAAGACAAGCTTCCCTAGTCCTTAGTTTTCTCATCTTTAAAATGGAGGAGTTGGAATAAATTAGATGATGTCCGAGGGAGCTTCTAATTGTCCCATTTCCTGAGTCTACGATTGACTGGAAATAACCACAGAGAGTTAGTGGGACTTAGTGGATAGAGGGATGGCCTAGGAAGACCTGAGTTCAAGTCCTTTTGTGGTCATCTAGGGGCTCTGTGACCCTGGCTAAGTATTTAGCTTAACTTCTCGGTGCCCAGAGAACTCTAATAAGGTTTCAGAGGAGGTGCTGATTTACATTGGTAGAGGATGCTCCTCACTGGGAGCCCCCCTACATGGAAGAAATCATGGGTCTATAAAAAAAAAGTGATAAAAACCCTAGAGTATCCTTTACCCCTTTTCCATGACAACAAAGAAGTCTTTCTGGGTCCCTGCTACCTCCTTTCATCCACAAAAAAAAAAAAGGAAGTGGGAATCTGGAATTTGGATGTGGGGAGATCCTAAAAAGATTTAAGTCCCACTGGGTCTCTTTTTAAGGGCTAGGAGAATCAACCGAGAGGGAATTCTTGGAACCTTCCCAGATTTTCAGAGTAACAGGCGTGACTGTTGCTCCATTCTGTGGCTGAAGAGTGACCTCTGGTGGACAGTACATTGGTGTGACAGTGCTCTAAGATCCCACCCAACAGCCCAGAAGCCTTGGGAAAGTGCCCCTCCCAATACATCCTAAGATCCCCATCCTAAGGGCTCCCTCTGGTTACCTGGCCACCCTAGAGTATCTTAGAATGTCAAAGCTGGAAGAACTTAAAGACAATCTGATCCAAGGGTTTTTTGTTTGTTTGTACCCCCCCTCCTTTTTTTTTTTTTTTGTATGTCATGGAGGCTTTCATTAGTTTGGTGAAACCTATTGACTCCCTTCTCAGGTTAATTATTTTATTTATGGGGCAGCTAGGTGGTGCAGTGAATAGAGCACCGGCCCTGGATTCAGGAAGACCTGAGTTCAAGCCTGGCCTCAGACCCTTGACACTTACTAGCTGTGTGACCCTAGGCAAGTCACTTACCCCAATCACCTCACCAAAAAAAACCAAACAAAAAAAAAGGAAAACAAAAAAAAAAACCACATATTTTATTTATGTATAAAACAAAATACATAGAATTACAAAGGAAATTATAATGAGATACACCTATGAGGTTTGGGGTATTTTTTTGTTTGTTTGTTTTTATAAAAACAAGCTCCAGTACCCCTGGTTAAGAATAAGAATCCCTGTTCTAATCCAATCCCCTTAATTGTACAGAAGGGAATACTCCTGTCTGGACAAGGACACAGTCACACCATAAATTATTGATAGTGCTGATTCCCAAACAGATTCTTCTTTCCATCACAACACCCCTGTTTTCATGTAATGAGGCACCCAGAAAATGGTTTTATCCCTGACAGAGAAAAGAACTTTATTTTTATCTGAACTAAGAGACAAAACAAAAGGAAAGTTGGATTTCACATATATTCTAGCTGATTCCCCTTTTAACCATGCAGCTAAGATCCTTGGATGCTAAACCCCCCCCCCCCCCCAGGGAAAGTCTGGCTCTTCACTCTCACCTTTGTCAGCCTCCTCCAAGGACTTTGTCACTTCCCTATTATTCCAGTGATAATGATCTGTGCATCTAAACATTCAGAAGTCAGAGCTAGAGCTAGAAAAGAGAATGACTCTAACCCCCTTTCACTATAGGAGAGGAACCTAGGAACTCAGAGAAGTGATTGACTTGCCCAGAGTCTGGCACTCACAGAGAATGTGTAAATAGAATAGGGATTCAGACACTAAAAGCCCAGTATTCCTTCTTTTTTTTTTTTGCTGGGCAATGAGGGTTAAGTGACTTCCCCAAGGTCACACAGCTAGTAAGTGTCAAGTGTCTGAGGTCGGATTTGAACTCAGGTCCTCCTGAATCCAGGGCTGGAGCTTTATCCACTGCAACACCTAGCTGCCCCCCCATGCCCCACCCCCCAGTATTCCTTCTACTGCCTTGCTGCCTCCAACTTGAATTCAAAGCAAATTAGGATTGCCTTTGAGTTCAGCTCCTTCATTTTACAAAGGAAGATGCTGACATTAATAGATGAGAAACCACATTCTCTCTCTCTCTCTCTCTCTCTCTCTCTCTCTCTCTCTCTCTCTCTCTCTCCTCCCCCTCCCCTCCTCCTCCTTCTGCATTTCCATCTTCTCTCTCTCCTCCTCCTCCTCTCACACACACTATTTCCCTCTCTCTCTTTCCTCTTTCTCTCTTTTTCTATATCCCTCTCACACACACTTTCTCTTTCCTCTCTTTTTCTCTTGTTCTCTCTTCTCTCTTTTCTCTTTCACACAGACACTTCCCCCTTTCCTCTTTCTTTTGTCTCTCATTCTCTCTTTTCCTCTTTCTTCTCTCTCACACACACTTTCCCTCTCTCTTCTCTTTTTCTCTTCCTCTCCCTCTTTCCTCTTTCTTTTCTCTCTCTTACACACATTCTCTCTCTTTCTCTCTCTCTCCCTCTCTCTCTCTCTCTCCCTCTCTCTCTCTCTCTCTCTCTCTCTCTCTCTCTCTCTCTCTCTCTCTCTCTCACACACACACACACACACACACACACACACCTTTCCCCCTCCAGACTCTTCAGCTGCTTTCCAGCTTTGAGATTCTATAAATCATTACAGACCCATAAACCACATGCTCCCATAGAAAAGAGAGCAGCCAAGAAGAAATCAGGCTTTGGGCAAGGTTGCATGTTAATACCTTCTGTGAGATTTGAACTTCAGAACCTTCCAAAGATGAGAAGGCTAGTGCCAGAGCACAGCTAAATCCAGGGAAGTCTTTAAAGAGGATTTCACAACAGTCCCATGGAGATCTGCGATTTCTTGACCAAGCCCAGATACGAAGTGATGCTTTGCTTACTATTGACTGGTTTTCCAGCACCAACCTCCCTGGTTCTGGAATCTTGCCATAACCATAACCCTGAGTGATACCTACATAGAAAAAGTAAAGTGGCTCAAGGATCTTCTCTCTCCCTTCCTCCCTCTGAACAACCCACCTCCCTTTGTACCTGTCTCATATTTTTGATACTACACTCTCTTTGTTTAATGATTATGGTTTAATATCTTACAGAACCCTGAAATTTAAGGCTCAGCATTTTATGCATTGTTGTAGTCTCCTCAGTGCCTAGCACAGAAGTTCGTAGTAGGGACTTGATATTTAATGAATGAACGCATACCTGCTTTGGTTAAACTTGATGTTGAGCCATTCAAGGGAAGGAGAAACAGTAGGTCTTTACCTGGGGAGATGTCAAAGCCAGAGCAAATCCCTCTGCATTCCCAGGTTCTGCTCCCGAATATCTATGTGAAGATGAAATGAGGTTAAAATAAACATCCAAAGCAGGCTTCAAGGGGAATGTGTCACAAACATATGTCCAAGGCAGAGGGGCAGAAAGACTAAGAAAAGTCTAGGTACCTATTTCCCCTTAGGGGTGAGGTTTAGGGTATAGTATATATAAGTATATATATATATATATATATATATATATATATATATATATATATATATATATATATATATATATATATATATATATGTATGTATGTATGTATATGTATATATATATATATATAATAAACCCTGAACAGGGATCATCAAGATTATCCTGTCCAAACCCTTAATTTTACAGATGGGGAAACTAAGGCCCAGAGGAGTGAAGAAATTTGTCTAAGCACAGAGAGGGAGTAAGTCAGAGTAATCAAAAAAACCAAGTCTTCTGATTAGAAACCCCGGGCTCTTTCCTTGGGTCCTTTTGGCCTTGGATCTTCTTTTTGGCACCACTTGAGGGAGCTAACCTTTTCTCCCCTGCCAGACAGGACCTCCCTCCCCAACCCAACCAATTACAGGAAGCCGAAGGCACATTGTCACTGCAGGGTGAAGCTATCTAAATTTCAAAACTTGAGGCAATCAATTTGCCAGGACCCTGGGGATGTCTCTGGTCTTTAAAATCTAGAAAAGCAACACACAACAAAAACAACTAGGGAGTGAATACAGGCTTGTAAATTGTTCTAAATTCCTAAATAGAAGACAATACATTTCTCTGAATGTGTGGGAGGAGACAATTTAGGAAGTTCTTCCTTCTATCCAGCCTGCTCAGGGAATCCTGGGAACATCAGTCCTTGCCATGGGGTCAGGATGACCCCAGTGTTATGTTTAATCTCCTTCCCTGATCCTGGGCCAATGACCAGTAAAACAACATAATTAAAAAGTTAGACCCTCCTTTAAAAAAAAAAAAAAGAGGAGAGAAAGCAACTGGCAGAAGCCTCATCCCTTCTCAGAGTGTGTTTCTTTCTGCATGAATTGTGCTGCTATGTTTTTCCAACTCCCCCAGCCCTCTCTTGCCAGAGCAACCTTTAGCAGAGAACCAGCAGTAGCCCCATTTAGTTCTTTCTGTGCTCCAGACCCCAAAATCTAATCCACCTTGGATGTAGAGTCAGTCATGAAGAGGGGAAATAGCAATAGAGGCATCATTAAAGACATGTATGATTGGTAGGAAAATCATGGTATATGGAGGTCATTTGTTTCTGTCTTTGACCTCCCTAGGGAATAAATTCAGTAATGTGATTGCTAGATCAAAGAATATTGATGATTTAATCACCTTTCTTGCAGAATTCCAAACTGAAATAAAAAATGTCTGGGCCACTTCACAGCATCTTCAATAGTGTATCAGCATGCTTGTCTTCCCAGGATATATGTATGATTAGAAAAGGAGGGGGGCAGCTAGGTGGCACAGTAGATAAAGCACCGGCCCTGAATTCAGGAAGACCTGAGTTCAAATCCAGCCGAAGACACTTGACATTTACTAGCTGTCTGACTCTGGGCAAGTCACTTAACACTCATTGCCCTGCAAAAAAAAAAGAAAAAGAAAAGAAAAGAAAAGGAGGTAGATTGGTCATTTATTGCGAGTAATGGGTAAAAAGATAGTGGTTTCAAGTGATGAATAGGATGCACGCAAAAAAAGCCTCCATAAATTCTCTCTAGAGTATTGTAGAAAGACATGGTCAAGAATTAGATAATAACCATGAAGGTCCCAGGGAAGAGATAATGAAAGAAACTTTCTACCTCATGGTAGTGAGATGGGGAATTAGTAGGACAGAATTTTGCAAATGCTGTCAGATACAGCCTCTATGTCAAACATGTATGTTTTGTTTATTAATAATAACAATATTTAGCATTAATATAGTGTTTTAAGGTTTACAAATAACTCTACATATGATATTGCATTTGATCTCATAAGATAATCTATAAGACATATGTCATGCTTTATATAGCATACATACTATATGTCCAAATGTCAGTCTATATATAGTATGACATATATGATAATACAAAATAGTATATTGTGGTTGTCTGTCACAATGAAGGGCTCATTATGAAGCAGAGATAGGAAATTACTGTGAAGTAAAGACAATAGGAATCAAGAAAACATTTTTAAAAGAAAAAATGCAGAGATTGTAAAGATATAGAGGGGTCAAAATATTTTCTCTATAAGAATAGAGACTGTTACATTAAAGATTAAAAAAAGCTAAGGCTGGTGATAAGCACTAAAAACAACAGGAAGATAGAGGTGGGGTTAGCTATTCTGGAGCAGAAGGACTATTATAGAAGGGCTAAGACTGACTGCTTAGAATGGATGAGATGATGGGAAATGCAGAGAAAGTAGAACTAACCAACACTTGTTTTGTTTCCTTTTCCCTGCCAAAGAGAATGATTTTCAGATTAGGAAGGATAGAACTAAAAATGGTGAAGAGTGAGTTGAAATCCAAGAAAAATGGGGAGATTTTTTTAAAAGAACACCTCAACAAATTCAAGTCATCGTGCACAGACAAACTACATCCCAGGGGACTGGAGGAAATATAATTATGCAACCACTGTCAGAGATCTGAAAGTCTCTCACAGTGTTCTTGTGGGCAAGATTGAAAGACGTAGGCTAAATAATAGTACAATTGGGAAGACTCAGAACTGATTGAATGACCTGACCCAAGTGTAGTCATTAGTGGGTCAATGTTGACTTGGAAGTAAACTAGCCCAAGGATCTGTCCTTGGCATTATTCCATTTAACATTTTTATCAAAGACTTCAATGAAGTCATAGCTGGCAAGCTTATAAAATTTGAAGATGACACAAAGCTTGAAAGGGATAACTAATATTGTGGAAGACTGAATTGAGATCCAAAAAGATCTTCACAAGAAAAAAGACTGGGCCAAATCAAATTAGGTGAAATTTAATAATTGCTATTGTTGCTATTCAGTTGTTTCAGTTGAATCTGACTCTCCGTGACCCCATTTGGGGTTTTCTTAGCAAAGACATTGCAGTAATTTGCCATTTTCTTCTCCAGCTCATTTTCTACATAAAGAAACTGAGGCAAACAGGATTAGGTGACTTGCCCAGGGTGAAACAACTAGTAAGTATCTGAGGTCAGATTTGAACTTGGGAAAATGAGTCTTCCTGATTCCAGGCCCAGCACTCTATCCACTGCGGCAATTTAATATAGATACACATAAAATCCTATTCTTTAGTTTAAAAAAAATCAACATCACAAGTACAAGATTTGAGGAGCATGGCTACACAAGAGTTTCTGTGAAAAAAATTTGGGCATTCTGGTGGACAGCAAACAATCTCAATAAATGCTGAGCTAAACCAATTTTTTTAAAAAGGTAATTTAACTTGAACTGAATTAAAAGAAGTGGGGTGTCCAAAATAATGGAGGTGATAGTGATATTCCTACTACCCTCTGTCTTGTTCAAACCAAATCTGCAGTATTCCAGTCAGAAACAAGCACCATATTTTAAGGACATTGACAAGCTGGAGTGTGTCAAAAGGAAGTCAGCTAGCATGATGAGGAGACCAGAGACTATGCTATATGTGGACTGGTTGAAGGAATTGCTGTTATTTATCTTGGAAAGGAGAAGACTTAGGGAGGACGTGATCACTCTCTTCTAGTATTTAAAGAGCTATCATGCAGAAGAAGTGTGATTCATAATTCTCACATTTTGCTCACGAGTTGCTTTGTGTGACCATCTTGAAAGCTCCTTCAATGGGAGACAAAGCGTTCCGGATATAGAGACAAAAGGCCTTGGGTTGGAGTATGAGGTCAACCACTCAACTGTGTGATCTTGGGCAAGTCAATTCAACATCAACAACAATAATAAAATAATCCCTAGTCTCTTTATCATTTAGATGATTTTGTCCTCAACCTTTGAACACTTCCATCATTTGCTGCTTTCACTCCCTGCACACATATTGCTAAATGAAGTTGGAAAAAACTATTCCACCATTCTGACTGGGTCCACCACAAATGTATGTTTCACAACTACAGTTAGGCCTTCACTGCTGCTAAGCAATCCTTCTATACCTGCTGCATCAACTCACTATTCTACTCTCCACAGCAGCTCTTCCAAACCTTTTCATTGATCCCCCTTCTCCCACCCTCTCAGTTGAAGACCTTGCCTCATGTGTTACAGAAAAAAAAAAAAATTGAGGCCATTCTCCTTCTCTTCCTCATTTTTTTTTTTTGCGGGGCAATGGAGGTTAAGTGACTTGCCCAGGGTCACACAGCTAGTAAGTGTCAAGTGTCTGAGGCCGGATTTGAACTCAGGTACTCCTGAATCCAGGGCCGGTGCTTTATCCACTGCGCCACCTAGCTGCCCCCTCTTCCTCATTTTCTATCACTCAGGTCTTCTACCACAATCTCCTCCTTCACGAACCTTGTCTCACGTGAAGATTTAGCTTTAGTCCTTGCCAAGGCAAACTCCTCTACCTCTTCAAGAATCCCATTCCTTCCTATATCTTCCAGTGGATTGTCCCTTCTGTCATCCCCTCTCTATCACTTATTTTCAATTTCTCTCTGCTACTGGTTCATTCCCTACTGTCTACAAACATGCCGATGTCTCCCAATCATCAAAAAAACCCTCACTTGATCCTTCCATCTCAGGTAACTATAGTCTTATATCTCTTCTGCCATTTGTGGCTAAACTCCTTGAGAAGGCTGTCTACGATAAGTGCCTCCACTTTCTCTTCTCTGACTCTATTCTTAACTCCTTACAATCTGGCTTCTGACCTTATCATTCCATCAAAATTGCTCTCAAGCTACCAATGATCTAAGTTACTGAATCCAACAGTCCTGTTTGACACAGTCAATTGCCCTCTCTTCCTTAATATCCTCTTTTTCCCCTAGGTTTTCAGGACACCACTCTCCTCTGGGTCTCCTCCTCCCTATCTGACTGCTCCTTCTCCATCTTCATTGCTGGATCTTCATCCAGATCACACCCTCTAATCATAGATGTCCCTCAGGTTTCAGTCCTGGATCCTCTTTTCTTCTCCCTCTATACCCTTGTGGTAAAAATCACTGGAGTTTAGCCAACTCATTTGGGAGGGGCCACACCTGGCCCACCCTGAAGTTGCGTATGCTACTGTCAGAAGGAGAAACCTCTCCATAGGCAGTTTTTGAAGGACCTCCCTTTTTGGGGGAGGAAGATTGAATGCTCACCGAGGGGAGGCTGAGTCGCTTCCAGAATGCTGGCTCTTTTCTCTCTTTTCTGCCCTTTCAGAGGCTGAACAACTAGCAGACTTCCCAGGTGTGGTGAGTGAACACAATAGCCCTGCATTCCTTTGAATTAGCTTAATTGGAAACCGAGCTGGGGATTGTATAGATTTAGGTTAGAGCTAGGAGAATTTATCTGTATTTCTTTTTCCCTACTTCCTTATCTTTGATTTTTATTAATTTCACCTTTGTTGTTTAATTAATTCCCAAGTAATAAAATCTGATCCTTTTGTGGAAAAGAAGCTGTAAGGCTCCTTTCTTATTGGCCTGGGAGAAATATCTAAAAGGGCAGTTCGGAGGGGAGGGCGCTTTGAACCTAGAGGTCCCTAATTATTTCTGGGACCCCAATATTTCAGTGAGTCACCCAATTAACTCTCCATATATTAAATTGACCCTCACACCCTAGCTTCTTAAATTGTGTAACTGAATGGGCGGGGCGGGGGGGGGGGGGGTCACAAAACATTTGACAACAGTAAAAGGTTAGGTCTACCTATCTTATATACCCATATGCCCAGGGTTGCATAAAAACTTCTTGGGCAGAAAGGGGTCACGAGTGGAGAAAGTTTAAGAAGCCCTGCTTCATACTACTTCACTTGGGGATCTCATCAGTTCCCATGGATTTAATTACCATTTCAATGTTAATGATTCTCAAATCGATCTCTCCTGCCCCAATATCTCTGCTGACCTCTAATCTCATATCTCTGACTCCCTTTAAGACATCTTGAACTGGATGTCCAGTAGACAGATATCTTAAACTCACTATGTTCAACACCAGATTCATTTAATCCTCCCTGCCCCATCCTACCCTCCCTATTACTATAGAGGGCATCACAATTCTCTCAGTCCCTCAGGTTCATAACCTCGAGTCATCCCGGATTCCTCACTCTCTCACTCTCCCACATCCAATCTTTGCCAAGACTTGTCAATTTCACCTGCTCTCCTCTGACTCTGCCACCACTCTAGTATAGGTTCTCATTACCTCATGCTGAACCACTGAAATGGCCTATTAATGGATCTACCTGCCACAGGTCTCTCCCCACATCATCCCATACTCAGTAAATGTCCCTGGCTTTCTACTATCTCCAGGATCAAACACAAAAGCCTCTGCTTGGCATACAAAGACCTTCACAACTTAGCCCCTTTCCTACCTTTCCAGCCTTCTTATACTTTATTCTCTTCCCTCCAGTGACACTGACCTCCTTGCTGTTCCATGAACTAGACACTCCATCTCTTTTGTCTCTGGGCATATTCTCTGACAGCCCCATGCCTGGAATGCTCTCTCTCCTCATCTCTACCTCCTGACTTCCTGGGTCTCCTTAAGGTCCCAGATAAAAGCACATTTTCTACAGAAAGCTTTTCCTAGCCCCTCTTAATTCTACTGTCTTCCCTCTGTTAATTATTTCCTATTTATCCTGTGTGTGTATACACACACACATATATACACATATATACATATGTATGTATGTGTATATATACATATATATTTGCTTATAGATTTTATATATATGTGTATATATATGTATATGTTTATTGTCTCCCCCATTAGATTGTGAGTTCCTAGAGAATAGGGACTATCTTTTGCCTCTTTTTGTATCCCCAGCATTTAGCACAGTGCCTGGCACATAATAGGAACTTAATAAATGTTTATTGATTGATTGATTGGCGATAATAATAGCCAGCATTTAAATAACACTTTAAGGTTTACAAAGTACTCTACATAGGTTTTCTCATTTGTTTCTTAAAACACTTCTATGAGGTAGGTGCTATTATTATCCCCATTTTATGCAGCAGAAGAAGGAGGAGGAGGAGGAGGAGGAGGAGAAGAGCTAGCGTTTATATAGTACTTACTATGTGCCAGGCACTGTACTAAACACTTTATAGCTATTATCTCATTTGATCCTCACAACAACCCTGGGAAGTAGGTGAAATTGCTGTCCTCATTTTACAGATGAGGAAACTGAGGCACAAAGCAATTCAATGGTTCGGTGTTCAAGCTACTACACTACCTTAGTAACCACTGAGTATCAGTTCCTTCTTCTGTAAAATGGTAGTTAAGACTAAATGACCTCTAAGGCCTTCTTTATTTCTGGTATCCTATGATTCTAGGAAATGAAACACAGCTACAGAATTTTCTTCCTCCTAACCAAGTGGAGATCTGTTTTCCCACTGCCCAAAACAAAAGTGACCTTAATGTCAGAATGCATTTATTGAACTGGACCTGTTTGTTAACTGGATTGACTTCAACCAACAGTACAGGCCGAGCCGTAATTATGAGAAAACAATCAGATCTCTATTTGAGTTCACACCCTACCCGTTTTACCACTTTTTTGTGTTATAGCAGAACTCGTTCAGCAACTTCGTCTTGGCTTTCCCTCCTTTCTGCTTCTGGATTGAAGAAACGCAAACCAGTATAGCGAGTTTGGTCAAAAATTATGGCTTATTGTCTGTGCAAGTTCACACACTGCTCCTTTATAGCTCTCCTGTGTACCAGGAGATCATTTCTTGACTCAAAGGTAGAGGCCGGGACCGGGCACGGGAAGACCAGAGGGGCAGAGCCATGATGTAAGTACCAGGGGCCTGTCACTGGCCCTGATGCTCTAGAAGTCAGTAATGTCTATGGAACAGAAAGAAAGAAGCATTGCCTTCGGTGTGTAACCATTGGGGAGGAAGAGAAAGGGAGATGGATCCCGGGAGCTTAAGTTTCCTCCAGTGTGTGAGAGAGCCGAGCTCCAGGTGCTGTTCTTGGTGTGCCAAAGGGACTGTCTCTGTGGTTAAGCAGGGCTCTAAGCTCTGCTCTCCTCCCTGAAGGGGGTCTATGCATTTTAATCCAAGCCTGGAATCCCAAAACATTTCTTGAATCGCACAGTTGGCAGAGGAGGGATTGGTTTTCCCTACAAAGTCACAGCTGCCCATAAAAGTGATTTCTTACTCCTCCCCCCTTACACGGGAGGACCAGAATGCCTGGACCTTACCCCAGTTGCCTCAGCTGGAAAGGAGTGAATAAAAATATTGCCTTAAATGGAACTGGAGGAGGGAATAGGGTCCACACTATAAGGAGGACCACTAGACTAGGTGGGAGACACTGAGGGAGTGGGCTCAGGAAAGCAGGATGTCTGCCCTGGCTTCTCTTGAAAATGGTCATTTGGATAGAGCCTCAATTCTTTTTTCAATTCCCTTTTTATTCCCAGTCTGGGGAAGAGAATATAGAGGTGAGAGCAGCAAATAGATAGCACAAAGGGCATTACATTAGTCTGTTAGGTAAGAATTTGACTATGCAAAAAGAAATGTCCCAATCCCCTTATTTGGGAGTGGGAGAGAGACTATGGAGCCTGGATGTGGGAGAAGGGAAAGGTCTCCTTCCCCATCCCCACCCCTCCCCCATCATTCCCTTGGAGGGATATGATAGCTGCTATGGCTCTCTGACCTGGAAATGACTTTTATGAAGTCAAACATCCTTCGTGTTTCCAGCTTTGTCCCATTTTAGAGATATGGGCCCCATGCCCAGCATGAGTGAATGAATTGTTTTCCTGCAAAGACAGCCCCTGAATCCTGAGAATATGTTCCACCAAATCTGCCCTAGCTTCCACCCAGCCCCCAACCCTCATGCCAGGCCATCCTTTGTGCTCCACCCCAAAGGCAGCTGTTTGACTTCACCCTGGCCCAGGAGTCAGGTTGCAGTGGTTTCTGTTACCTGAGCTGCAGGGGACAGGAGAGCAAGCTGACACCTTAGGTCCAACCTAGGCTGTGCCTCAATCCTGTATTGTTCTTATATGTGTGCCTATGTGTGTCTGCCAGCCTGCAATGTGCATGTCTATGAGCATAGGCATGCATGTGTGTGCTGCCAGGAGTGCATATTTTGCCAGCATGTATGCATGTGCACAAGTGGGTCTAAACCCTCATTTGCATATGTGGTCAAGGCACTTTGCCTGTATATGTGTCAGCATCTATAGGTGTGTCTGTGTGCAAGTTTGTATCAGTGTGTTTGTATGAGTACATATGAATGTGTGTATGTTCAATCATAGCTCACATTTCTGCAGGATGTTAATATTTACACAATTCTTTGTTCACACTAGGCCCTGAGAAGTAGAGAGTATATACAGGCATCATCATCCCAATTTTTGCAGATAAGGAAACTGAGGCTCAGTTGAAGGAAGGGAAAGTGATCTGATAGGGGAAGGGGAAAGGATAAAAATTGAGTTTTGATTAATCTGAACTGAGAGTGACAGCAGGATAGGTATGTAAAGATGTGTAATAAACATGAATGAATGAATGAATGAATGAATGAATGAATGAATGAATGAAACAAGTATTTTTTAAGCCAGGCATTGTGCTAAGCACTTTACAAATATTATCTAATTTGATCTTCACAACAACCCTAGGAGGTAGGTGCTGTTATTATCTCCACTTAACAGTTGAGAAAACTGAGGCAGACAAAAGTTAACTGACTTTTCCAGGTTCACAAAGCTACAAATCGTCTTGGGCCAGACTTGAATTCTGGTCTTCCTGACTCTAGGCCTAGCACTCTGCTCTCCATTGTTGTTGTCGTTGTCATCATCATCATTGCAGTTGAGTCATTTTCCATCATGTCCAACTCAATGATCCCATTTGGGGTTTTCTTGGCAAAGCTACTAGAGTGTTTTGCCATTTCCTTCTCCAGTTCATTTTACAGATAAGGAAACCAAGGCAAACAGGGTCAAGTGACCTGCCCAGGGTCACGTATCTAGTGTCTGAGGCCTGATTGGAATTCAAGAAGATGCTTTATCCACTGAGCCACCCAGCATTTGTTTTTTTGTTTTTGTTTTTGTTTTTTTTAGTGAGGCAATTGTGGTTAAGTGACTTGCCCAGGGTCACACAGCTCATAAGTATTAAGTATCTGAGGCCGGATTTGAACTCAGGTACTCCTGAATCCAGGGCCGGTGCTCTATCCACTGTGCCATCTAGCTGCCCCCACCAAGCATTTGGAATAAGGGATATATTAACATGTAGATTTAGCCCCAGAAGGAATGTTAAAAGTCACATCTAATACAATTTCTTCATTTTAAAGATGAGGAAACTGAGGCCTAGAACAGGAGAGGTTCCTTGCCCAAGGGTCACATGGGTAGTAAGTTCCAGAGCCAATATTACAACCCAGGTGCTCTGACTCTGGTTCTCTTACTGAAGCACCAGGCTCGCTTCCCTTCTATGACTCCTCTGGCACTTGTCTCCATCACACAAATTAGCCCCTTATTACTTTCTGCCCTATTCTCTGAATGTCTGTGCCATACAATTGAACACTTAATCACACTATCCAAATCCTTCACTAAGTATTCCATGGCTTTGAGACTTGTCTGTCAAAACAGACTGCAAACTCCCCAAGGGCAAGGATTGAGTTTTCTCCTTCTCCCATCAACCTTTCATTATCCAGCAGAGGACTAATCACTGGTTCCTGGACCAAGTTAGACCAGATGAAGGCTAGCACCTAGGAGCAGAGCCCTTTAGGCCATTTTGATCCTGAAAGTACAACTCTAAGGGAGGTTGATTTCAAGTGATCTCTTCACCAGAGAGAGTCAATCTATGGGAGGAGAAGGGGAAAAGGAGAGAGAGAGAGAGAGAGAGAGAGAGAGAGAGAGAGAGAGAGAGAGAGAGAGAGAGAGAGAGAGAGAGAGGAAGAAGAAGAAGGAGGAGGAGGAGGAGGAGGAGGAAAAAGAGAAGGAAGAAGAGAGGAAAGGGGTGGGGGGAAGATATTAAAAAAGAAAGGGAGAGAAAGAGAGGGAAAAGCCAGATAATCAGCCTGAATTCACTGACTTGTCTTCATTTTGTTTCAGGACAATAGAGCACAGAAAAACTTGTCTTGGCCTTCTAGTCTTTGGTTTAGGAAAAATTTTACAAGTAAGGGACAGGGCAAGAAAGGGTAATACAACTGGAAACACCCATTAGAAACTTCTCTTCTTCCTAAGCAAATACAGACTCCAACAGGCAAATACAGGGCCCTATTGAGAGGCCCATTGGAATACTTCACACACATAGAGATCCAAATACAGTGAAGGGCTTTGTAGGGCCAGGATACTGCTGCTATTGTCTATTCTCAGACAGGCTTCACACTGATTTGTCTAACAAACAGAGCCTCCCTGGTACAAAGAAAATGAAGCTTTTCTGTACTTTCCCTTTCACTAAAGGGAACAGAGCCTTGTTGAACATATTGGTTAGGGGAACTAGGAAGTAGACTTCTAGGGTCCATCTTTGACTCATCTGTTGACTGAGAATGCTTATACCTCAAAAACTTGTCCCAAACTTTGTTACAACAAATTCCAAGGGACTGTCCAAACTTTTTTTTCATATTAGGATATTCTTGTGTTGAAATAAGTCCCATCCACTGGGACTTGGAAGCTTTCTGTATTGTGGAGAAGTGAGCCCCTGGTGACTCCTGGCCAGAATCTTCTGGGCACCAGCAAGTCTTGGAAGGCAAATGTTAAACTCCCTAAAAGAAAAAGAGGGGAAGTCTAAAGTGCAGAGTACTGATCATTAAACAATAAAAAGGTCAAGAGGTATTCAAAACCCAAATTGATAGGATAATGTGAGAGCATTGGAAATTATGCCATTCAAGGGACTTTGCAAGCTATAAAAAGCTATATAAATGTAAGCTCTTATTATTGTTGATATTGCCTGTCTCCAAGTATTTGAAGAGCTATCATATAGAAGAGGGCTGAAGCTTGTTTTGGTCCCATAGAATAGAATTGCCCAGGATCACACAGCTAGGAAGTAGCTGAGGCTGGATTTGAACTTAGATCTTCCTCACTCCAGACCCAGTGCTCTATTATTAGCTGCATTATTTGATGACGATAATGATGATGATGTCATTCTTTCTTTTTGTTGTTGTTGTTTTGTTTTTTTTAGTGAGGCAATTGGGGTTAAGTGACTTGCCCAGGGTCACACAGCTAGTAAGTGTTAAGTGTCTAAGGCCAGATTTGAACTCAGGTACTCCTGAATCCAGGGCTGGTGCTTATCCACTGTGCCACCTAGCTATCCCTTGTTTTGTTTTTTAGTGAGGCAATTGGGGTTAAGTGACTTGCCCAGGGTCACACAGCTAGTAAGTGTTAAGTGTCTGAGGCCGGATTTGAACTCAGGTACTCCTGACTCCAGGGCCGGTGATATCATTCTTTCTAAAGCTGACCTGTAAATCTAACCTAGGAAAGGCAGATTACCAGAGACAGTGTTCCTACCCTCACATGTCAAAACTGAGTTGGAAAAGAAGGTAGAACAAGGGATCATTCAAAAGTCAAGGACAAACAAATAGTTGATGAATGAATGAATCCTATGGGTCCCTTCCTTAGAACACCCAGGAAATTGGCCTTCTTGGGGTGGACCTGCCTGGTTCCAAAGGTGGGTGATCCCACCCTAGTCTGGGATTTTGGTGGCCCTGACACCAAAAAAACCTCCCTTGGTCAAGGAAAGGTTAAAAAAAAAAGACTCTAAAATCCTCCCAGCAAGTCTTCAGTAACCCAGGGTGCAGGTGAATTTTTTGTACAAGGTTAAACCTGCTCCAGGCTCCAGGAATGGGACTAAAAGTGGCCAATGAGAGCCAAGTCTCCAGATATCTGTGGGTAGGCTTTGAATGAACTCCCAGCCAGCCTGGGCTAGGACAGACTGGTGGGGCAGGAGGTTTGCAGGAGTGCCCACTAAGCTGAGGATCCTGTTGCCTGAGGAGGCTATGCCTGGGATGATCCACCCCATCCCCCACCACATTCCACAAGCCCCAGCTCACACCCCTCCCGAAGCAGAGGCAACTGGGAATGGGGGGTTTAAAAGGAGAACCCAAAGAACACAGAGCAAAACAATAGTGGGCAGAGGAGAATAGAACCTGAAGGACAGGAAATCTGAAACCAAGACCCAGCTCAGTTACTTGAGCTGGGAGGCTCTGAAAGTCCGAGTCCCCCATTGGCTTCCATGGCTGATGAGCATGCAAAGAAACAAGACGGACTACAACCACTGACCAGCCTCACGGTGAAATGCCCAGCTTCTAAAGCACCTTTTAGTCTCCTTTCCCTGCAGGAGAAAAATATCTGGGGTGGTAGGGAGGAAGGAATGAAGAGGCCAAAGGTCATGCTTTTTAGAATCTCAACCTGTTACAGCCAGAAGGGAACACAGAGATCTAACCCAAGTCCCTTATTTAACAGGTTTGTTCATTCGTTCACCAATGACTGATCATCTGCCCAGTTTGGGCCCTAAGCTCAATACACAGAATGAGGCTCTTACTTTCATAAACCCATAGGATTTAAAGTTGGAAGGGACCTTAAAGGTCATCTAATCTAAAAGTAATCATTTTGTAAATGAGGACACTGAAGGCCAGGGAGAGAAGTGACTTTTCCAAGATCACACAGGTGATAGGTAGCATAGTGGGATTTGAATTCAGGATGCCAATCCCAGCCTTGCCAATGTATCATGCTCGTTCTTCAGAGAGCTCTCAGATACTACGGGAGGTGGAATGGAGACAACTACAATGTAAGATATAACATTCAGGGTCACATATTTATTTTTATCCAAGTTTCTAAGTGGTGTTTGAATGGTGGGATAAAGGAAAAGGGGCCAAATTCCAAAGGGATTACTAAAGAGGGACACTTCAGAGGAGGTTCCATCAGGGAAGAGAAGAATAGAAATTCCTGGAGAGTAGAGATTATTTCATATTTTGTATTTGTACCCCTAGTACTTGGAGCATTACTTAGCACATTGTAAGCTGTTTACAAATGCTTAGTGGTAGACTGGTTAATTAATTTGAACTGATCCTTGAAGGATAGAGAAAATGAGGCAGCTAGGGAGAGGAAAGAAGTGATTCACCCAAGGTAATTAGCAGAGTCTAAACCAGCACTTAGCACACAGTAGGCCATAAATAGGGGCAGCTAGATGGTGCAGTGGATAGAGCACCAGGCCTTGAGTCAGGAAGACTCATCTTCCTGAGTTCAAATTCAGCCTCAGATACTTACCACCTGTGTGAACCTGGGCAAGTCACTTAACCCTGTTTGTTTCAGTTTCCCCTATCTATAAAATGAGCTGGAGAAGGAAATGGCAAACCACTCCAGTAGCTTTGCCAAGAAAACCCCAAAATGAGGTCATAAAGAAACAGATACAGCTGAGATGACTGAACGACAACAGGCCCTGAATAAATACTTGTTGACTGACTGACTAGAACCCAAGTCTTCTAAGTCCATACTATTCATGACACCATACTTGCCTAGCCTGCCCTTCCCAAGCCAGCAGCAGGAGTGTGGACACCAAGAATTTTTCCTTGTTTACATTCAAATAGCCCTGCAGGCCTCTGTCCACTTAGACAAGTATCCACAGGGGTTCCCTTGAATCTAGGGAAGGTGCCATACCCTAAAATCCATGGTATTAATGTTTGCAACACAGTGGGGACTGGGGGGTAGGGAAGGGTGGAGGTGGAAATCCACCCCGTCCTGAATAGCATCCTCTGATACCCCAGGCCTTTTAGACCCTGTCTGCTGAAGCACAGCACAGTGCCTGGGGGTTGTGGAGAGTGAGCAGAAAATGAGGGAATGGGGGAGGCAAAGACCAAAAGCCAAGATAAGCCAGTACAGCTACTCCTCAAAACTCCTCCTCTGCCCAAGGATCCTTCTGTCCAGCCCAGGCGGACCTGAACCTCAGCTAGCTCCAGGCTGGTTCCAGAAATTGAATATACACTGTATATATACCTCCAAGCACAGGAGCTTTTATATAGACACATGCAATGCAACATTAGAACTAGGAGTCTTAGAGATCATTCAAACCCCTCATTTTACAGAGGAAGAACCTGAGACCCAGAGAAAGGAAATTACTTTTCCAAGGTCACACAGCCCGAAAGTGGCAGAGCTGAGCTCAGGAAATTAAGCCTTCAGTGTTCTTTCTAATTAGAACTCTGAGGGAAGAGGAAAAAAAAAAATACCAAATCCCTTCGCCCATTTTAAAAGGCTCCAGCCCCCAGGGCTAGACCCCACCCCCACCCTGCCTTACTTTAGCTCATGGACATGGCTATACTAGTCACACCCTCAGCCAGGCCCCAGATCCTGTAAAGCTGATCGGAACATGCCTGGAGAGGAAAAACCCGCCAAGCTCTGCCAAACTGGTTCGGCTGTTCCTTGGAGCCGGAGGATGGAAAGGGCGGAGGCTTTTTTTTTAATGACTTGGGTTCATTCAACCCATAACTAATAAACTTCTTTCTATAAGCAAATAGTGCTGAAGTGGAGACTTGCCCCCGGCACCCAGCTAAACTTGCACTCAAGGGAATGTTTCTGTGGACACACAGGAGACTGGCAGAATCACGGGTAAAAAGAGCTGGCTAAACATACTCACCTTGGCTTTTTGCAGAAGCAAGGGGAGAGAGGGCCTGACTAACCCCCAAACAGGGATAACCTATGCATCCCCAATAAAATGTATTCTCATTACTTTTTTTTTTTCAGCCTGACATTTAAACAAATTTGTATTCTCTGGCACACTATCCTGGCTCTGCCCCTCACCACCTGTGTGTCCTTGGGCAAATCACTCAGCTGTTCTGTGCTTTAATTTCCTTACCCGGAAAATTAGGGGGTTGGCTTAGATAGCCTCCAAAGGCGCTTTCTTTTTATGATTTGTTAGAGGGGCCAGGTTTATTTCTGCCACTGGACCTTTGCTTAAAAAGCGCCCTCCCCGCAAAAAAAGAGAGCGAGGGAGGAGAGAGAAGAAGGGAGAGGGGGAGAGAGAGAGAGAGAGAGAGAGAGAGAAAGAGAGACAGAGAGAGACAGAGACAGAGATGGCACAGTGGATAAAGCACCAACCCTGGATTCAGGAGGACCTGAGTTTAAATTCGACCTCAGACACTTGACATTTATTAGCTGTGTGACCCTGGGCAAGTCACTAGTCACTTAAGCCTCATTGCCCTGAATAAACAGATAAATAGATAAATGAAATAAAATGCACCCTCCCCAGGGGCTTGTTAGTAAACGTCTAACAAGTGGCTTTCCAGGGGTAAAAAATTACTACAGAACAGGCTTTTAAGTTTAATCTTCATTGTTCATATTTTCTCCATAGTTTCTTAAGTCTAGACAATTAAAACAATAAATCGGGTCTCCGCTGCAGTGTTGGCTGAAATCGGTCTGGAAGTGTAAATGCTCACACTGAAAGTTTAACAAGAGGAGCTGGTCCCAACACATTCCTGATGTTTCTCTGCATTCTCCATAGCAGAGAGTGTAAAGAGCAACATGACAGATTGCATAGTGTACTAGACTTTGGAGTAAGAGTAATGGTTTCAAATTCTGCCTCTGATATGTATTAGCTGTATGACCATAGACAAGTCTCAGTTTCTTGATCTGTAAAACCGTAATAAAATACTTATAGGAGCTACCTCACAGAGTTGTGAGGCACCAATGAGATAAAGGTATATAATTCTAATCCTGAACACAATCACAGTATCATAGAACACAAAAATCATCTATCCGATCCCCATCATTTCATAAATGAAAAAATCCAGGGTCATGGAAGAAAAGTACCTTGTCCACAGTCACATGGGTAGGAAGGGGCAGGGGCAGGATTCAAACACAGGTCCTTTGACTAAAAGCAGCTAGGTGACACAGCAGATAAAGCATGGAGTCTGCAGTTAGGAAGAGCTGAGTTCGAATCTGTACTCAGACACTTATTAGCTTGAGACCCTGGGCAAGTCACTTAACTTTATTTGCCTTAGTTTCCTCAGCTGTAAAATGTGCTAAAGAAAGAAAAGGCAAACCACTCCAGTATCTTTCCCAAGAAAATCCCAAATGGGGTAATAAAAAAGTCAGACACAACTAAACAACATCAACCTTTGACTAAATCCAGTGTTCTTTCCTCTGGACACATTGGCGCTCGGTGATGACATCTAGGCAGCAGCATAAACTGGAGGGAAAGACTATAGGACCTAGAATCAGAAGACTCAGATTCTATAATGCTGGCTCTGATGCTTACCATTCACTAACTTTGTGACCTTTCACAAGTCACTTTTTGTTGCTCAGTCATTTTTTCAGTCTTGTCCAACTCTTCATGAGTTCCCAGTGGTTTCGAACATTTTTTGTTCCATAATCCCCTTTCAACAACATCACCACCATCCCGTTGTGAACCAGCAAAGTTAATATGCTACTGATAATATTCCGTACTTATTTACTATTTAAAGTGCTATTACATATTTTTTTAGCAGGAATCCCTTTCACCATTATCAAGAAGCTCAAGGAGGTGGAGAAGTACTAAGTAGGAACCACTCATCTATTCTATTCTTTCTCATTTTACAGATGAAGGTAGTGACTTGTGAAAGGGGCAGCTACGTGGAGCAGTGGATAGAACTCAGGGCCTGGAGTCAGGAAGAACTGAGTTCAAGTCTGGCTTCAGGGGGGGCAGTTAGATGGCGCAGTGGATAGAGCACCAGCCCTGGATTCAGGAGGACCTGAGTTCAAATCCTACTCAGACACTTGACACTTACTAGCTATGTGACCTGGGCAAGTACCTTAATGCTGATTGCCTCACCAACCCCCTCCTCCCCCCCCTCCCCCCCCCCAAAAAAAAAGTCTGGCTTCAGATACTTATTAAGCTGTATGACCACTGGACAAGTCACTCTAACCCTGATCTGCCTCAGTTTTTATCTGTAAAATGAGCTGGAGAAGGAAATGGCAAACCACTTTAGTATCTTTGCCAAAGGAAACCCAAGATTAGATAATCTCTAAGGCCCTTTTCTGCTGTTATTGGCCATAATTCATGGCTAAACCACCCATAACCTTAAACACAATTTAGGTGAACTACATGCAGAGAGACAACCAAGAGCTGACTAGAATTTAAGGTTTGCAAAGCATTTTACAAATATTATCTCATTTGATCCTCACAACAACCCTGGGGAGTGGGTGGCTATTATCCTCACTTTATAGATGAGGAAACTGAGGCAGCCAAGGTTAAGTAACTTGCTCAAAGTCACACACGTTTCTAAGTGCCTGAGGCAGGATTTGATCACAGTTCTTCCTGACTCCAAATCCAGTGTTCAATCTACTGTACCATCTCGCTGCTTACAAACTATAACCTAAATTGGGGGTGGGGGGAGGTTTGCAGAAATGTCCCCTCCTGGATCTTGGGGTGTGAGGGAAGCTGCTTCCCTCAGGAACAGAAGAGAGGGAGGGAAAATGCCCTCCTATGACTCCCCTTTAGGTTTAGAGTTGAAAGACCTAGTCTGTTCTTCTGTGTTAGTTTGTTTTGGGACAATGACGGGTTAAAGTGACTTGCCCAAGGTCACACAGCTAGTAAGTGTCAAGTTGTGTGAGGCTGAATTTGAACTCAGGTCTTCCTGAATCCAGGGCTGTGCCTTATCCACTGCACCTACTACCTGCCTCCTAGTCTGTTTTCAAATTTTTCACTCTGCTACTCAGTACCAGTGTCACTTTTTATTTATTTATTTGTTTGTTTGTTTGTTCTTGACTAGGTAAAAGAGGTCATTCTTTGCCTCAGTTCTTATCTAGCTTTAGGAGCTGCCTCAGGCAAACTGAGACCTGAGAAAGACCTGACCTTTAAAAGGCTAAGGTTTCCTACTGCATCTGGGGCCACCTCCAGTTGTCCTGGTGTTTATCTTGCCACTGGACCCAGATGGCTCTGGAGGAGAGAGTGAAAGGTTGGTGACCTTGCACAGCCCTCCCTCACAGGTCTAGAATCAGATGTCCTCGGGAAATTCTCTTGACATTTCCACAACCTCAGTGCTCTTCAAATAACTTAATTTCCAGGTAATACCTTACAGATGAGGAGAATAATGCCCATTTTCCTGCTCTTCTTCCTCATCTTTACCTCCTCTTTGAGAATGAAGGGACAAATACCACCACCACTTTGGGTAATTTCCTGTAGCTCTTTAGGGATCCAGTTTCCCATCTATAAAATGAAGGAGTTTAGGGACCAGAAGATTTCTACAGTAAGATGCTTTCCAGCTCTAAATCTATGAACCCATGAATCTGTTTCTGAACCTAGAACCTAGAATAGTGCCCCTTCACATAACAGACATTTATAATATAATGTGTTTGGGGAGTAAATGAAGGAATGATTGTTCTGACAGGGATCTTGATTGAAGTAAAAAAAGGAAAAAAAACTGGAAGAAGCATTTCTCTAGAATCTCACAACTGCTTCTAGAGGGTTTGCTATGGTTCAGAAGCCTTTAAGGATCTGCCCACATGCTGGTCTTTTGCTCCAGAAAGACTTGTTGCTGTCGTCAATTTGTCTTTGTTCTCAAGAGGACCATGACATCTGGAGGTGATATCATGGCTTGCCTGAATTGGATTTAAGTGAGGGAAGGCTGTGCAGAGTCACCAACCTCACTCTCTCCTCCAGAGCACATCTGGTCCCAGGTGCAAGATATACACCAGGACAATTGGAGATGGTCCTGGATGTTTGAGACAATTGGGGTAAAGTGACTTGCCAGAGTCACACCTGCTAGTAAGTGTCTGAGGTGAGATTTAAACTCAGGTTCTCACAACTTCAGGGCTAGTGCCCTATCCACTGCACCACCTAGCTGCCCCCTCCAGAAGACTGGCTTGCCTATGAATACTAGCGGGGTGTGGCATGTGCACATTCTCCTATCCCCTAGGGGCCAAGCTGTGCCTCTTTCAGGTCTGTAGTTAATAAGTGCTATTCTCAACTCTACGGGTAGGGGGCAGCAACCACCCTCATATTCACAGTTAAATATGTGTAGCTTGAGTCACAGCCAGTAGCTAAGAGCTAACCCTCTGCCACTTTCTTAAGGATCAGCACAGAAAACCAGCAAAGAAGTTCCCATAGTGTCCTGATGTCTGGGACGAGAGGAGATTCCAGGAACAAAGTGAGACCTTAGAGGCAGGTGACTCAGCAGCTTCAGACCCTGCAGACTTAGGGATTCTAAGAAATAGAAGGTAGAGGAGAAAGAGGAGGTAAACATGGAGGAAGAAGAGCAGGAAAATGGGCATTATTCTCCTCATCTGTAAGGTATTACCTGGAAATTAAGTTATTTGAAGAGCATTGAGGTTGTGGAAATGTCAAGAGAATTTCTCGAGGACATCTGATTCTAGTCCTGTGATGATAGGATCATAAGTTTAGAGCTATAGACTTTAAAGATCATCAAGTCTAACCACCAGAACAGAAAGGTGACGTTTACTTAACCCAGGAATACTAAAAAAAAAAAAAAAGAAAGAAGGAAACCCTCCCAGGACTCACTCTCCTAACCCAGTAAGTTTAGGAGTCTGGCACTTAACTCAGGTTTCTAGCTCTAAGATTCATGTTGTTTCTCCCATATTGTGCTGCCTCCAGATAAAGATATTGAGAATGCTAACAGCAGTGAGATAGAGTGACAAGTTCACTACATAAGGAATCAGGACCCTTAGCTTTCTTTCTTTTTCTTTTTATTTTTTTGGTGAGGCAATTAGGGTTAAGTGGCTTGCCCAAAGTCACACAGCTAGTAAGCGTTAAGTGTCTGAGTCCAGATTTGAACTCAGGTCCTCCTGACTCTAGGGCTGGTGCTCTATCCACTGCGCCACCTAGCTGCCCAACCCTTAGCTTTCAAAACTAGCTCTGGGCAGCTAGGTGGCGCAGTGGATAAAGCACCAGCTCTGGAGTCAGGAGGACCTGAGTTCAAATCTGGACTCAGACACTTAACACTTACTAGCTGTGTGACCCTGGGCAAGTCACTTAACCCCAATTGCCTCACTAAAAAAAAAACAAAAACAAAAAAAAACCCTAGCTCTGCCACCAACTCAAGGTGTGATCCTGAATACCTCCCTGGGCCTCTCTTCCTCATCTGTCCTACTACGGGACTGAATGAGATGATTTCTCTCATCCTTTCTAACTCTGTCTAACATTCTATGACTCTGGGTTAAGGAATCCTAAAAGCTCTCCTCCTTCCCGGTATGTATCTTGCTTGCATATAGTTGTTTGCATGTCAGGTCCTCTGTCAGACCACATGCTCCTTGACATCCAGGACTGCTTTTGGCCTTCCTTTGTATCACCTGCATTTAGCACACCAGTAAGTGATTAATAAATGCTGGTTGACTGACAAATACTTTGCATTTACAAAATGTTCTCTTCACAACAACCCCATGTGGCATTTAATGCAAAGACCTAATTATTTATTCATTTTGTCCTGGCAGAATCAGCATCTCATCTGAGATTTGCCTTTAAGTTATTTAAATTGTCTTTAAATGTAAATTGTAATTTAATCTTTAAAAGTCGCCAAGGTATTGAGGAGTTAAGTCACTTTCCCATGGTGACACAGCTAGTCTGGAGGTATCAGAGGTAAGACTTGATCTCACAGCTTCCTGACTTCCAGGGTTGCTAGTCCTCTAGACATCCCTCTGTGTTATTCCTCCATGTTCTCTCTCTAGTGAGATTTTGCATCTTTATTTTATAGATTAAGAAACTGAGGCTCAGAGAAGTTAAAGGACTTACTCAAAGTCCACACATTGGAACTCAGATCCAGGTCTCCTAACAAGTCCAATATTTTTTTGTGTGTGTGAGGCAATTGGGGTTAAGTGACTTGCCCAGGGTCACACAGCTAGTAGTAAGTATTAAGTGACTGAGGCCAAATTTGAACTCAGGTCCTCCTGAATCCAGGGCTTGTGCTCCATCCACTACACCACCTATCTGCCCCAAGTCCAATACTTTTTTAATTGTATCCCTTTGCCTCTTGTCTTATCTGGGATCCGGGTGGCAAAGCTGAAACTAGAACCCAAGTTTCCTGACTCCCAGCAAATGAAATTTTCTGATTTCTCAGAAGTCCACAAATTCATATCAGTAAGCCAATTAGCATTTATTAAAGCACCCACTATGTGCTAGGTATTGTGTTAAGCCCTGGGGTTGCAAAGAATCTCAGGGTCATAAGGGATCCCAGAAGTCTAGCCTTTCCTAAAATATGGGACTCAGTAATGAATATAATGCCCTAGATGTGGTCTGATGTGAGCAGAGTACAGTGGGATGATGGCACCCCTAATCCTAGACACTTTATCTCTTCCAATGCAGCCCTAAGATCATGGTAACTTTTGGGGTTGCCAAGTCATGCTGATCTTTTTTTATTTTGATTGTCATCCACTGTGTTAGCTATCTTTCCTTCTTCCTGTCACCTGCCAATTATCTATATTAGCTATAACTTTGTCCAAGTCATTGCTAAAAAAATATTAAACAGTAGAAAATCAAGAACAGAAACCTGGGACACTTCCCTAGAAACTTCCTAAGTTAGCACAAACCTATTAATGACTACTCTTTGGGTTGTGGTAGTCAACTAACTCCAAATCTACCTAACTGTAATTCTGCCCATAACTCTCTATCTTGTTCATAAAGATAGCATGAGAGACCACTAAATTCTTTGCCAAAATCCAAGTATACCATTATCCCTTACACATCGAAACTCTCCTCGTCACTGCTTTGATATATCACAGGTAAACATAATAAATGAAATGGGAACTTTGGGGGACTTTTGCAGAAGCCGCAGATGATACAGAAAAAGTTTAGAAACTCAGAAATGCACAAAATGTATGTATAGTATTGTATGATATTAACATATTTTATCATCTAATAGTGTAAACACCCCCATAAAAGAAAAAGAAAAAATTCTGATTTCTTCTCTGGTACAAAGGGAAAGCCAAAAAATTTTATGTGGATTTTCCAGATCACGAGGACACCTTGCCCCTAACCCTGGTGATGTGGAAAGGATAACTGTATTTTGTTCATTCATTCAAAAAAGCATCTGTTACACTTCTACTGTGTTTTGGGTACTTGGAATTCAGACACACACACACACACACACACACACACACAAGGAACAGTGCCTATACTCAGGAGGTTTATCTTCTGTTGAGAAGTAATAATATGTACATGGGAAATTAAATATAAAATATAGTTAGTAATTTGCAAGGGGAAGGTGCTAGCCATCAGAAGAATTGGGACAGGCTTTCTGTCAGGGATGCTATTTGGGCTGAGCTTTGAAGGAAGCTAGGGATGCTATGAGAAGGAGGGGAAGGGATGCATTTCAGAACTGGGAGGGGGGGAATGCCTACATAAAGACACAGAGAAGGGAGATGGACTATTTGGGATACAACAAGCAGATGCATTTGTAGAACACATGTAACATACAATGAGATTGGAAAGGTAGGCTGGTGCCAAATGTAGAAGGGCTTTAACAGGAGGACTATATTTGATCCTTGAGGATGGTATAGTCAGACCTATACTTGACCTCACAATTGCCACAGAATCTAGCACAAGGCTAGACAAAGTTAATGACAGTAAATGTTTGTTGATTAACTGTCAAAACTCAGACCTATTGAATGTCATGACTGGAAGAGTCCTTAAAAATAACTTCATCTAAACCCTTCTTTCCCATTTTACAGATGAGAAAACAGACACCCAAGGAAGGGAAATGATTTATACAAGGTCTGCACAGTTAGTCAGAAGCAGAACCAAAAGTAAAAAATATTTATTGTTCTTGTTGAGAAAGAGACTGGGAAAAAAGGAAATTAAAAAGAATATAGAACCATAGTCTTGCCATGTTATTTTCCAGTTTTCCAAGTAGTTTTTGTCAAATAGTGAGTTCTTATACCAGAATCTGAAGTCTTTGAGTTTATCAAACAATAGTCATAGAGCCATAGTCCTCCAGAGTTAGAGTACACCTTAGAAATGATCAAGTCACCACAAAAGAGAGAGAGAGAGAAAGAAATCAAGTCTAGCCCCCTTAGGTCCAGTGATTTGCCTAAAGCCACATAATTATTATGTAATAGAGCTAAAATGCCAATGATGACACCAACAAGAAAATAAGAACAGGAGCAACAACAATAATAGTACTTACAAAGGGCTTTTAAAATTTTTATTTTTGCAGGGCAATGAGGGTTAAGTTACTTTCCCAGGGTCACACAACTAGTAAGTATCAAGTGTTTGAGGATGGATTTGAACTCAGGTCCTTGGGACCTGCTTTATCCACTGTGCCACCTAGCTGCCCCTACATAGGGCTTTCATTGCAAAGTGTTTCACCTATATGATCTTTTTTTTATCTCAAAGTAGCAAGGCAATACACTGAACCTTGCTAACTTTGTCACTGTGGTCTCAGGATTTGAGATTGCTCTGACAGATGATAGATGATTCTTACTGAGTACATAGTTAGAAATCAGGCTTTCCCTCATGAGAAAAAAACAAATCCAGTATAAAATCAACCAGTAGGTTTTTCAATAAGGCTTTCATCCATTTCTGCTTTACCAATGAATTCTTGAAAATATTCAGATCAATAATGTGGAAATATGATTGTACAAGTATAGCCTATATCAGATTGCTTGCTGTCTTGGGGAGGGAGGAAGGGAGAGAAGGAGAAAAATGTGGAACTCAAAATCTTGTAAAAATGAATGTTGAAAACTATCTGTACGTATAATTAGAAAAAAATAAAATGCTATTAAGTGGGGGAAATAAAATATGATTTTTTTTAAGAAAGAAAGAAATAGTTCAAAATACCTTGACTGATCTCATTCTACTTCTTAGTTCTACTTTATAATAGTTCACAATCCATACCATACCTGGGATTCAAATGGGCCCAGGCTCAGTTCTGAACACCAGGTTTTAGAGAAGACATTGACAAGAAGGATCCATTGAAGAGATTAAGAATGCTTAGCTGAGGGCAGCTAGGTGGCGCAGTGGATAAAGCACCGGCCCTGGATTCAGAAGTACCTGAGTTCAAATCTGGCCTCAGACACTTAACACTTAACTAGCTGTGTGACCCTGGGCAAGTCACTTAACCCCAATTGCCTCACTAAAAAAAAAAAAATTAAAAAAAAAAGAATGCTTAGCTGGGAGAAGAGATTTAAGCTGGACATGATTGTTGTCATCAAGTATTTGAAGGCGTGTCACAGGGAAGAAAGATTGGACTTCTTTTACTTGCCTCCAGAATCACAGAATTACAGAGAGTGACTTGGAAGAGGCCTCGGGAGCCCTCTAGTTTAATCCTTGCATGAAAGGAACACCCACTGTAACATACCTACCTAGTAGTCATCTAATATCTGCCTAATGACTTCCAATGAGGGGGAAACTACCAGATCTCCAGGCAGCCCATTACATTCCTGGACAGCTCTAATTGTTAGGAGATTTTTCCTAACAATTTTTCCAAATTCTACCCATTGCTCCAGTTCTGCCCTCTGGGGCCAAACAGAACACATATAATCCTCTTCAGGTGGGAGCCCTTCAATTGTTTGAACCTGACAATCATGTTCCACCTCAGCCCCTTCCCAGGCTCCTTTTCTCCTGGCTAAACACGCCCAGCTGCTTGAAGAGATCCTCATATTTCATGAGCTCAAGACCTTTCACCATACCGGTTTCCCTCCTTTGGACACACTCCAGTTTGTCAATGTCCTCCTTAAACCGTGGCACTCAGAACTGAACACAATACCACAGAGGACATCTGACAGAGGCAGAATATAATGGGATTATCATCTCCCTCTTTCTGGAATCTATGCCCCCTTCTAATGTTGCCTATGATTGAAGTAGGGTGTTGGTTTGGGGTTGGTTTGGGGGGTTTTTTTGGCTGCCATATCACTCTGCAGATTAATATTGAGCTTTTGTTATTGTTGCTCAGTCATGTCCAACTCTTTGTGACCCCATTTTGGGTTTTCTTGACAAAGATATTGGAGTGGTTTGCCATTTCCTTCTCCAGCTCATTTTACAGATGAGGAAACTGAGGCAAACAGAGTTAAGGGACTTGTCCTGGGTCACATAGCTAATAAGTACACACACACACATACACACACACATATACATACACATATACATACATATATATATATATATATATATATATATATATATACCTTTGTGTCTGTGTAAACTATCCACCTAAAACCCCAGATATTTTTCAGACCAAGTGATATCTATCCAGGCCTCCTCCATCTTACCATCTTATACTCATAGGGTTGATGTTTGTACTAAAACACAAGACTTTACATTTATTGCTTTTGAATTTCTATGATTAGCTTCAGTATAATGTTCTAGCCTTGTCAAGGTCCTTTTGGAGTCTAACTGTTAGTTGGCATGTTAACTATCACTCCCAGCTTTCTATCATCTGAAAAATCTGATGTTTGATATCTATCTATCTATCTATCTATCTATCTATCTATCTATCTATCTATCTATCTATCTATCTATCTATCTATCTATCTATGCCTTTATCCAAGTCACTGATAAAAATGTTCAACACTACAGGGCCAAGTGCAGATGCCATGTTGAAATTCAACCATTAACAACTGCTCTAGGGGCAGCTAGGTGGCATAGTGCATAAAGTACCAGCCGTGGATTCAGGAGGACCTGAGTTCAAGTCTGGCCTCAAACACTTGACACTTACTAGCTGTGTGACCCTGGGCAAGTCACTTAACCCTCATTGCCCCCACAAAAATAAAAAAAATAAAACAACTGCTTTGCATGCAGCCATTTAAGCAGTGCTGAATCTGTGTGATTATATTATTATATAACCTATATTTCTCCATCTTTTTCACAAGAATTGTATGAGATCCTTTCTCAAAAACTTTGCTAAAATCTAGTAAATTCTATCCACAGAATTTACTTCAACTGCTACATTAGTAACCTATCAAAAAAAAAAAAGGAAATGAGTTTAGTCTAGCATGAGTCATTCTCAATAAAGCCATGCCAGGCCTTTGTTTTTGTTTTGGGGGTTTTTTTGTTTGTTTTTTGGCTGGGCAATGAGGGTTCCCAGGGTCACACAGCTAGTGTCAAGTGTCTGAGTCTGAATTTGAACTCGGATCCTCCTGAATCCAGGGCCAGTACTTTATCCACTACGCCACCTAGCTGCCCCCCTTAGTCATTTTTGCAGTCATTTCCAGTGTAGATGTGATTGTATGTTGCTGAGAAAACAGAAAGAAAAATCAGAATTGAATATCCTTTTCTTGGTATCATCACCGAGCCACCCACCCCAGCTAAAGGTCTCTCTGTCCCTCCGGCAGTGCCTTTTTCACTATGACCAGTATAAACTTTTTCTAAAAATAATAAACATCCTTAATTTATAATTTTAGTCCAATTTTTATCCCGCCCTCCTTCCCTCTCCTCCCCCCTTCTGAGGTGGGTAAGCAAATCACATAGGGATCATCACTATGTCGCCACATTATGTAAAACATTACCATATTAGTCATTTTGTACAACGAAAATTTGAATAAAAGAATAAATGAAGAAAAGCGAAAAAATAGCATGCTTCAGTCTGTGTTCCATCAATGTCAGTTCTTTCTCTGAAAGTCGATAGTATGCTTCATAATTAGTCTTTTGGGATTGTCTTATATTGTTGTATTATTGAGAATAATTAAGTCATTCACAGTTCTTCATCAAACAATTGTGCTGTCACTGTGCACAACGTTCTGGCTCTGCTCACTTCACTATATATCAGTTCATACAAGTCTTTCCAGGACTTTCTGAAAGCATCCTGCTTGTCATTTCTTAGAGCATACTATTCCATCATTATCATATACTACAGCTTGTTTAGCCAATATAACTTTTAAAAGTTATACTGAGGGGCAGCTAGGTGGCGCAGTGGATAGAGCACCAGCCCTGGATTCAGAGGACCTGAGTTCAAATCTGGCCTCAGACATTTGACACTTACTAGCTGTGTGACCCTGGGCAAGTCACTTAACCCCAATCGCCTCGCCAAAAAAAAAAGTTATACTGTACTTAGTTTCCTTAACCAGCTGACACTATTTGTATAGGTCTGTGCCTTACCTTTATATCCATTCTTTGTTACCTGGCCTCACTTCTATCATATGCACACCTTTCAAATTTTATTTTTATTTGTTTTCTGTTACATTTTAAGTTCTAAACTGTCTCCTTCCCTACCTCCCCACCCCACATTAGAGAAGGCAGTAAAGACAATCCCAAAGGACTAATGATGAAGCATACTATCCACATCCAGAGAAACAACTGATATTGATTGAACACAGACTGAAGCAGGCTATTTTGCACTTTCTTTTTTTCTTTTTACTTGAGTCTTTTTATGTAAAATGACTAATATGGTCATATTTTACATAGAAAAAGAGAAGGCAGTAAAACCTATACTATTAGATATGTATAGTATATAAGACTATATCAGTTCTTCTCTGGAGGGAGATAGTATCTTCCTTGATAGGTTCTTTGTAGTTGATTTGAGTATTTATAATACTCAGAATAGCTTAGTCGTTCAAGTTATTTTTTTATCAATATTGCTGTTACTATACCCACTGTTCTTTTGGTTCTGCTCATTTCACTCTTCATTATTTCATGTAAATCTTTCCATGTTGTTTTTTCTAAAATCAACCTTCTCATATTTCTTAGAGTACAGTAGTATTCTATCACAATCCTATACCACAACTTGTTTAGCCATTCTCAATTGATGGACACCCCCTTGATTTTCAGTTCTTTGCCACAACAAAGAGAGCTGCTATAAATATTTTAGAACATATAGGTCCTTTCCCTTTTTCCCTGATTACCTTGGGAAATAGACTTAATAGTGGTATTGTTGGGTCAAAGGGTATACACAGTTTTATAACTCTTTGGCCATAATTCCAGATTGCTCTCCAAAATGGTTGGATCAGTTCACAGTTCAACCACAGTGCATTAGTGTCCCATCTTCTGTGCATTTTTAAAAATCTAAGTTGGTTCATGAGTTCTCTATGCATATACATGGGTCTTTTCAAACAAATCCCATTTTTCCTCCTTATGTTAATTACTGTATTTTCCTTGGTGTTTTCTGAATTTCATTCTTGAGCATCTCCCATGCCCCCTAGCCTGACTTTCTTTGAAACATTTTAGTTCATAGGATTCTACCCATTTTTCCTCTGAACCCATTGCAATTTGTTTTTCCAAAATCTAGGGTGCATATCAGACTGTGCTCAGGTTTCCTCTCTTCTATGATAAATTCTAGGATGAAATGCTAGTGATCACTTATCCCATAGGTTCCCATCATCTCCACTCCAGTAGCCAGTTTCACTCTGTAAGTGAAAAATAGTTGCAGAATATTTTTCCTCTACCTTTTGAAGAATGAAATTATCATCAAGACAAGGCTAAATGCTATTAGCTAATCTCCTTTTGGCAAAGAGTCCCAGAAGGTGTCTGGATAGTTGAAGTCTACCGTCACTGCCACAAGCTGCTGCTGCACTAAGCTGTGATTAGTTTCCCAAGATCCTCATTTATTTCTTCTTTCTGTCAAGGTGGTCTGTAGGATAATCGAACAACAAAAATCACTTCTATTTCTAGCTCCTTTGACTTTCACCCAAATACTTTACATCATGCTTCCTAAATCTGGTTCCAAGATTTCCATATATGAGTATTCCTTCTAAATATGCAATACAGCGCTTCTTTTACCTATAGTGTAAATCACAGTGATACCTTTGAGGTCAAATTTGCCCACTTGAATTAGGACCACTGGTTCTTCTTCTTTGTTGCCTGAACCTTGGGTGTTTACATATAGACACTTGAGGCCATGGGCTCTTCTACTGGTTCCTTTTCTTGGGTTTATGTCTCCTGGATTTGTAAATTTCTTAATTTCTCAACTATTCTCCTACCAGCGACAGTGACAACCATCCTCCTTGCTCTTCATACACAAATACTTCGTCTCCTGTCTGTTTTCACTGGTAGTCCTCCATACCAGGAACATTCTTTCTCCTTATCTCTACCTCTTAGCTTCCCAGGCTTTCTTTAAGTCTCAGCAAAAGTCCCATCTTCTGCAAGAAGCCTTTCCTAGTTCTCCTTAATCTTAGTGCCTTCCCTCTGAGATTGTCTCCAATTTATCCTGTACAATACACATTTTGTTTTTACATAGTTATTTGTATATCATCTCCCCCATTAGATTATGAGCTCCTTGATAGCAGGGTTTGTTGCCTCTCTTTGTACCCCCAGCACTTAAAACAATACCTGGCACATAGTAGACACTTAATAATCCTAGTTTGCCAACTGACTGACTTCTTTCTTTGAGGCGACTCCCTATACCATCTGATTTTTAAGGATATGCACAATCCTCCCCCAAACCACCCAATCCTTTTCAGTTTAAAGGTGTGTTGATTAAATTTTCAAGACATCTAACAAAAACATCCTTAGCAGTCTTTGTTAAATGTACTCAGTCTCTGGCCAAGAATCTGTCAGACTTATATTGTAAACCCATGATGGAGAAATATAAATTTCATTCTCAAAAATGCCTTCTCAACCAGATGTTCACTTCCCAAGTTAATTTTTCTCTTCTGCATTTTTTTTTTTTGCAGGGCAATGGGGGTTAAGTTACTTGCCCAGGGTCACACAGCTAGTAAGCGTCAAGTGTCTGAGGCCATATTTGAACTCAGGTACTCCTGAATCCAAGGCCAGTGCTTTATCCACTGAGCCACCTAGCCACCCCTCTTCTGCATTTTTTTTAAGTGAGGCAATTGGGGTTAAGTGACTTGCCCAGGGTCACACAGCTAGTAAGTGTCAAGTGTCTGAGGCCATATTTGAACTCAGGCACTCCTGACTCCAGGGTCAGTGCTCCATCCACTGCGCCACCTAGCTGCCCCTCTTCTGCATTTTTTAACTTTGATAGGCAATAGTAAGGAAAATATGACTTGCACCCCCATGGTCTTCTGTTTCTTGCTAAGACTTTATAATTATTGGTAATGCTTTTTAAGTTTCTTCTGATAGCATCCTTTATGCCTTAGCTGAAACTTCCAGAGTGTGTAGTTTTCAACTATTTGGATAAGTCTTGGAATGATCTCTGTTTTGGGTAAATAGGGTAGGGGGTTTGGAGTTTGGGATAGCGGTAGGATTATGGTCCTTAGGAATTCCTTTTTAAAGAATTACACCTAGGGGCAGCTAGGGTGGCGCAGCGGATGAGCATAGGCCCCTGGAGTCAGGAAGACCTGAGTTCAAATCTGACCTTGGATACATGACACTTACTAGTTGTATGACCCTGGGCAAGTCACTTAACCCCAATTGCCTCACCAAAAAAAAAAATAATAATAATAATTACACCCTCTTGTCACAAATCCTATAGAATAAGATAGTAGTTATTTAGGGGCTGGGGAAGGGAAACAAGAGAGAGAAATCCTTGGACTTCTCATGGGGAGAAGGCATGGCACAGAGCATGGCTCTGAGATACCATTTTCCTTGAGCAGGAGACAGGCAGATACTTTTATAGAGGACTGATGGAGTGATCATCTGACTGTGGAAAGGTTCCCTTATTGAGGGAGGACCGTCTCCCACTGGTGGTGGCTGGGGGAATTGGGTGAGGGGTGGCTGTGGATCTCTCAAGCCATCTCTCTCCTCCTCCCACCACAAAGGCAGCAGCCACACCCAATCTTATCTCCCCAGGGGGTGATGGAGATTGGAATGAAGGGTGGTGGTCCCAGAGCTAGCTCAGTTCCGATCTGGTTCCACTTATCTCTTTAGGTGTGTCTGTCCTTTGGTTTAGTTTCTCAAGGAGAAGGTTCTTTGATGTGCCCCAGAGAACTTCTGGGGTGGCCTTGGCCCATAACAATCTCTGTTATGTCATTTCAGTTGTGTCTGACTCTTTGTGACCCCTTGGGTTTTTTATTTTTTTGTTATAGTGAATTGGTTTGCCGTTTCCTTCTGCAGCTCATTTTACAGATAAGAAAGCTGAGGAAAACAGGGTTAAGTGACTTGCCCAGGGTCACACAGCTAGGAAGTGTCTGAGGCCGGATTTGAATTCAGTAAGATAATTCTTCCTGACTCCAGGCTGGGTTCTCTATTCACTTTAACACCTAGCTGACCAGAAAGACAATAGACTTCTCTAATTTTGTTATTGGGTCCTACAATAGCTGTCTCTGTATCCTGAGCAGGTGAGTAATCACCAACTACCACTCTTCTTCCTCTAACCTATACCAGATAATCTCTCACCTGCTAGCTCCCTTCCTCCTCAGGTTCTTTTTCCCCCCTTGGAAACATTGTATCTATTGCTTCACTAAATCTTCATTCTAACCACCTGGGATGTACAGAGACATTCTTCCAGCTTCTACACCTTCTCCTCTAGGAAAGAGATCAGCCTACACTGGGAACACACAGGTAGCAGGCACTAGGCTGCGGTGGAAATAAAACATTTCACACTCTATAAGAGTCACTTCACAATTTCCCCTATTCACCACAGTGGTTGAGGTTTCCAACCTGGTTTCTCGAAACTGCTTGTGAATGTTTATACCTCAACCTTAAACACCTAGTTAAAACTTTTTACAGGCAATTATCACTTCTTAATAACTTGACTACCTCACTCAAATTCCTTTCCTTTGTCTCAACAAAAATTCCACCACCACACCCCTTAGAAGGTCGAATCCAAACCAAGAGGTGAACTCTGTTGCAGAGCTTTAGCTCAATGAAAGGCGAAACTTCCTAATAATTCAAATTTCCCAAAAGTGAAAGGAATGGGCTGTTGTAAGTGCTTTTCTAACACCCCCCACCCCCCCACTCCCCCACCCATAACTTTAAGCAGAAGCTGGGGTTGTACAAGGGATTTGCTATTTGGGATAGGAGATTGGACCAGATGACTTAAAGTTCTTTTGAGGTCTGAGATTTGTGATTCTAGCAGTCTAAGAGTCTTTCTATCCCCCCAAATCTGAATTTAGTGAAGCTACATAAATCAACCAACAGTCCCTGACAGGTTAAATACACACTGTGGTCTGCCATGATTACCAAAAGTTTTCTCTCTGGACGATAATTAAATAGTTCTGCCTTCTCTCTTTTGTCATCATCTAATCTACCCCCGACCAATTTGTGCTTGGCCAATAGTGGCTATACTGTCATAATGAGGTAGGAACAGATTTATCACAACCATGTGACTTTAGCCAAGTAATTTCACCTCTCCTTGCCTCAGCTTCCTCAGCTATAAAATGGGGATAATTCCTGCCCTAACTATCCCACAGGATTGTTGTGGGGATCAAGTGGTGTAATGGTTGTGAAAGCGCTTTGTTGAACTTTAAAACACTATACTTGTAGGAGGTATAAGGTAAGGCATTTTAAGCTATAAAATGATTAACAATCCCACTTTGCATTTATAGTGAAGGAGAGTCTACCTTTGAAAAAGCTCAAAGGAAAAGTAGAGGCTGTATGTCTGGTGCCTCCTTTCCTCACAAAAGATCAGTGGGAGGATCAAGGAAATCAATCTGTAAAGTACTTTGAGATACTCAGAAGAAAAGACCTATGAAAACATCGAGTCATTTTAGAAGGAGTATGCAATTTCAAAGCAGAGCTCCAAAGTCCTGGCCAGGAGTAGATCCCTAGGACCCTTTTTAAAACTATTTTTTTAATTATTATAAACTTTAAAACTATCATCAAAAGCAAAAGTCAGATAAACACACAAAATAAAGGGCAAAAAAAAATCTTACATCCACTTCATCCTTTAACAAAGCCTCACTAATCAAATAAACTAACAAACTAGGAAAGAAAATGCTGCTGTTCTGTGTTCTCTTCCAGGCCTATTCTAAGTTCTTCTGCCTTTGCTTTTGGACATTTTTAAAGGAAAACAGAGTCAGTTTATACCTGGGTAGGGTAAGATTCAAAGATATGCTATAAGGGAAGGATGCTGGGTTTGGAGTCAGAGGAGCTGAGTTCGAATCCTGACTCTGCTACTTACTATCTGTATAACTTTGGATCAGTCATTATAGCTCTTTGGGCTACAGTTTCATCGCCTGTAAAATGAAGGTGTTATATTAGATGAACTCCAAGGTCTCTTCCAGTTTAAAAATCTATAACCATAGCTGTGTGACCCTGAGCAAGTCACTTAACCCCAATTGCCTCACCAAAAAAGAAAAATCTATTAGACTATTATATTGAAGGGGAAAGTGAACTAGATAGCCTCCCAATGGCCTTTCCAGCCTGATGATCCTGTAATTTTCAGATAGCATGGATAAAATAGAAAACCCAGACAGCTGCATTCATCTTATATTGGTGTTTGTGGAGCATAGCACAATGGATAGAGAGCTAGCCTCAGAATGAGGTAGAACTGGTTTCAAGTCCATTTCTGACAGGAACTGGATGCATGATTCTGGGCAACTCACTTGACTTCTTAGTACCTCAAACAACTCTCTTAAGACCAAAAGTTACAAGCAGCTGTTGACTTGCTCAGGTAGGAATCTTCTCACTGGAAGTTCCCTATAGCAAGGAAATCACAGATCCAGTAAAAAAGATTATGTAATTGTTTAATAATAGTAGTAGCATTAATAATAATAACTTATAGAAAGAATGAATGAAAGAAAATGGATGCATTAAACACATTATATGCCAAACACTGCACTAAATATTGGGGATAGAAATAGAAAATGAGACAGTCACCCTCTCAGACTCATACTTTAGATGGGGAAGACAACAGACATTGGCAGGTACAGCTACGCGATGGATAGAAAGGTCCTTAAGTCCTAAGACTAGAGTAACTGGGTGGATGGTAAGGTCTGGTGGTCCTTTAGGGTGCATTGGTAGAACAGATGGAAGTGTCTGGGGGTCAGAATGGTAGAGTGACAGGGCAATTTGTAAGACCAGAAGGATCAGAGTGACAGAGCATGGTAAGACGTGATACTCCTCCATCTTATAAGGAGGCTTATGAATGGTGACTCCCAACTCATGGGAACCAACCTGGAGGAGCCCAGCCTGCCACCATTGAAAAGAAGCGAGTAGCCTTGAAGATTGGTAGAGTAGGGATTTGGTGTTCCTTCCTAAAGGAGTGAGGATGGGAGGAGGCAGTGTTTATGAAGGATGGGGAAAGGAAGGGAGAATCAGCAAGAAAGTAGAGGGAGAAAGGTCTCTTCTAGGCCATTCTTAGCTATTTCCCTGAGCAATAGCTCACATTTATCTTGATACTTAAATGGATCTGTGACTTAATTGATGTCCTTATCATTTTTGTTCCAATGATAACAGCCCATACATGCTTGCTCATCTTATGCAACAACTGTCTATGTCCTTCAATAAATCCTCCATAGGGGTTCCACCAATGTGCTAGATATTTAACTCTACCTCCCTTCACATCATGTGAATGAAATAGAGCTGCCACTGATTACATGAAAGATAGCCACCTTTGATCAGTACTATAACCATCAAATAATACCCTTTATGAAACTTTTGCATAATTCTTCATTGTTGATGCTGTTTAGTAATTTTCAGTAATGTGCAACTCTTCATGACCCATTTTGGGGTTTTCTTAGCAAAGATACTGGAATGGTTTGCCATTTCTTTCTGCAGCTCATTTTACAAATGAGGAAACTTAGATAAACAGAGTTAAGTTATTGCCCAAAGTACACAACTAGTAAGGGTCTGAGGCCAGATTTGAACTCAAGTCTTCTTGACTTCAGGCCCAGCACTCTATGCTATAGCCTACTTGTGCCCACCATGGTCCTCTCTATTGCCATTTTGGTAACCCTCAAATAAAATTCTTCAGATACTATGATATCCTATAACTCATGGCATCACTAGACATGCTTTTTTTTTTTTAAAGATAGACTTTCCTTGAGTTGGGGGGTCATTAAAAGCATAGTTCAATTTCCCAGATTTAATCTAGCCTGTTCTACTGCTGCTATTTAATTCTGGACTCAGATCATCATCCATTAAAAGTGTCTGTAGAAGATGTATACTTATATGTGTATCTATAATATGTATATATATATATATACATAACTATATAAGTGTACCTATATATTATATATATACATATTTATGGGCTGTCCATACAACTGCATATAATAATCTTTATAACAGATATTCATCATCCACTTGGTTTTTCATATATGAATGGTTAGACTTAACTCCTTTGCAAAATCATGAATCTCACTGAGTAGCCTCTGCAATGCGCTGGATCTTAATGCAATCAATGCAATGGAGAATTTTACCATCTATAGAATTCTTCTTTGATTTAATCTTTACATCATTATGGCAAACATCTTTGGCAAGCATATAACTGTTTTATACCTTACTTGATATTAATCAAAGCACTGTTAAAGTTATTGCTGCTGTTAACTTCTTTCAGGGAAGCCTGTATTTTAAAAATATAAGTGAGAGACACCTTTTAAAGCATCATTTTTCTCTTCTCAATCAAAAATTGTTATAACCAACTAAGTACAGAAATAGCTGCACCTTTCAATCAGTTATCTCACCAAAAAGATGTGGGTCTACTATGCAATATTATTTGTAGTCTGCCTATTACCTTTCTAATGCCTTCATTGAAAATATCCTCAATACATGTGTAGATTCATTGGATAAAGGAGAGACAGTGTGGTAGAAAGAATAGAAAGTTAGACTCAGAGCCAAGAAGATCTTCATTTTAATCTTACCTCTGATGTTTATAAATCATGTGACCATGGGTAATTGGGGATATGGGTTGGCAATGACCACTGGGGATAATAATGCTTGGTGTACCTGCTTCATAGGGTTGTTGTGACTCTCAACTGAAATTATTGTAAAGTGTGTTGCACATTTTAAAGCTCCAGATACATATCAGTTATTATTATAAATATTTTTTAGAGATGAGGAAAATAGGATTATGGGTCGGTAGTTATTGATATTTTCTAGATCATCTTGGTTTTTAGTTTTAGTTTTAGTTTTTTGTTTTTTTAGTGAGGCAATTGGGGTTAAGTGACTTGCCCAGGGTCACAAAGCTAGTGAGTGTTAAGTATCTGAGGCCAGATTTGAACTCAAGTGCTCCTGACTCCAGGGCCGGTGCTCTATCCACTGCGCCATCTAGCTGCCTGGTTTTTTGTAATAATAAGATTAGCAATTGTTTCCAAGACACCTTTCAGCCATGTTGTCATCCAGCCCCTTAATTCCCTCAAAATCATGGCACATTCAGCATAGAACTCCCTTGGGCATATTAAGTCTGCTCCATCTGCTCTTCCCATCTTTGTTTTCTAAGTTGAGTGGCTCCAAACAACACATTTAACCTCTTTATAAGGAGAGCTGGCATTAGATAGTACTTTAAGGTTTCCAAATGCATTCTCTCATCTGATCATCACAGCAAGCCTATGAAATGGGTGTTCTTATTATCCCCTTTTTATAAGTAAGGAAACAGAGTAGTTAATGGATTTGCCAAAAGTCACATAGTTCATAAATTACCAAAGAAGGATTCAAATCCATGTTTTCCTGGACTTCAAGTCCAGTTCTCTATTTGCTACAACAAGCAAGTTAAGTGACTTTCCCAGGGTCACATGGTTTTGGTTTTTGTTTGTTTGTTTGTGTTATTTTTTTAAAGAAGGAGAGCACTGTGAGTTTTGTTTTTGTTTTTAATATTCAGAGCCAAGATTTAAACATATTTCTTGGGTCCAGGCCCAGTGCTTTTTCTACTAAACCATGTCTTGCTCTACTGCATGTGAGCTCCTCAAGGGTAGGGGTTGCATCTTTTCCTCCTGACTCTCTTAGTTCCAGGAGCATCAACCTGGGCATCCAGGAGGTGTTTGATAATTTTTTGTTCAATAAATGAATTGACGAATTAATCAAGGAATGGCCACAATGAGGTCTGAACTAACCCAAAATGATCCTTACTCTTGGAATACAGCTTCCTACATACTTCAGCATTCATTTTGGCATTACTTCAGTGTCAGTTTCCAAAAGGAACCTTGGGAAAAGATTTCATAATCTGCCTTGTGTGTTTTGTTAAATACCAGTTAATTAGGTTCAACAACCAAGTCACAAGCCTGTTTTGCACTCTATTGTAGAACTAAGAACATCAAATAAATGGATCAACCATAACTCATGGCAAAACTTTTGGTGCCTTAATCCAGTAGGAGGAACAGACTTTCTTATTTGTTCAGTGTTCCCCTGATATACACTGCTAAGGTTGGCAACTGAAATTTTCACTGATTCTTGGGAGGGGGGGGGGTTTCTCATTCACAATGCCTAAGTAGCAGAGGATGCCTTTTCTCCTTTCTACAAGATTTATCGTGCCAATGAGCCCAGTTGTCAGATCTGCCCTCTCCGTGTTCAGCCAATAACATATCTGAAAGCTTGGAAGACTGTGGTTTGGATCAGAGAATCATGGGAAGACAGCATTTAGAACTAAAAAAAGACTTTAGATATCAGAATCTAACCCTCTTATTATAAAGAGTGAAAACTGAGGAAACTAAAGGGGTTTGTCTGTAGTCACACAAGTAATAAAGAAAAAAAATGTTGCTATTTGAAGCTAGATCTTGTAACTCCCAATTTCAGTAATGCATTCATTCGCTCATTATACTGGAGGGTTGGGGTTGGGGGGAGTGATACGGAGAAGCAGGAAGTCCTTGGGAATAGAGTTCACCATTCACTTCACTTTGCCTATGTAGACAGGCTTGGTTAAAGGAACATATCTTCCCAAAAACCTTTGCTGATCACCACAGTCAGAAGTGATATTTCCTTTCTCCAGATTCTTACATTTAATCTCAAATGAAGGCCCATATGGGTTCTGGGTGACTCCCTCACTGCTGCTCTTCATACTTTCTAAATGTAATGACTTTTTTTTTTTTAAGGTTGGAGACTAACATGAGATAAGACCCAGGAGAAAGTTGCCACTACGACTGGAAGAATAGGGGAAGAAAGTTCCTCTCCTTCCTAGGACCAGGTCACAGCCATGGACAGTTTTACCGAATGCGTAAACAAGTTGAAGGATGTCCACGAGAAAGAAGTCCTCGGTATGACCTAGCCTACAGGGAGACAAGAGCACGGTCACAGGGTGGGCCATGCAATCTTTAGGGCTGGAACCTTCTGAGATATATATATATATATATATATCTTAGATATTCCCTGATCCTATGACACTAAATGCAGACATCATATCCAGGGCAGTGTAAAATGGTAGGGCCCCAAGCCAGCCTCTCATAAAGACCATTTGTTGGTTATAAAATAAACAGCTCTCCTGAAAAAAGAGAACACACCCTCCTGTTTTGGATCTCCTTCCCATCACTGAATTGCAGGATTCATTTGGGTAGGAACAAGGCTCAAGGTACCCCAGGATGAGGGATGGAAGGGATAAGTGTGCATAAAGCCTGGGTCCAGAGATGCTGGTGCACACTGAGGGACCATTCTTTTGAGTCTTCTCCTTCCCCTGAGGAAGATATAGGATTATAGGTTTAAAGCTGTAAAGAGCCAACAAAACTACCTAATCCAAACCTTCCATTTTTCAGACAAGAAAAAAGACAAGATCATTCGTGTAGAAAGTAGCAGAGTCAAACTTTTCTTGTTCAGTCATTTCAGTTGTGTCCAACACTCTATAAGCCCATTTGGGGTTTTCTTGGCAAAGGTACTAGAGTGACTTGCCATTCCCTTCTCCAGCTCATTTTATAGATGAAGAAACTGAGGCAAACAGAATTAAGTGACTTGCCCAGGGCCACACACTTGTAAATGTCTGAGGCTGGATTTGAACTCATAAAGGTGATTCTTCCTGATTCCACTGTGCTGCCTAGCAAGTGCAAACCCAATGCCTCCATGAGTACCAGGACTGGAAGAACAAGTGCAAGGGTAATGAGGGAGGGCTCTAGAAATACCCAGACATAGCCTGGATAGGAGAGCACAGTAATTAATTGTTTTTGGTTTTGTTTTTGTGGGACAATGGGGGTTAAGTGACTTGCCCAGGGTCACACAGCTAGTAAGTGTCAAGTGTCTGAGTCTGCATTTGAACTCAGGTCCCCCTGAATCCAGGCCCGGTGCTTTATCCACTGTGCCACCTAGATGCCCCAGTAATTTATTGTTAAAGGCAGCCAAGAAAGGCTCCTGCTGTGGATGAGAAGAAAATAAGGTGCCAGGGCTGAAATTCTAACAGCCCTTTTCAGCTAGAGCTCCTCCCACAAAAGAGGACCACAGAGCCTCTTCATTCCCACCCCTGTCTGCCATCTGAGGCACCCATGCACTTAACAGACAGTGTCTGTTCTAAAATGGAACACTCAGTGTCCTAATATCCTCTCCTTCCTGCAGGGCTGCAGAACAAGTTGTTGGAGCTTAACACAGAGAAGTGCCGGTAAGTCCAGCAGAGCAGGGGACCCCATTGCCGTGTGGGCTGAACCTTGGTGTTCTCTCTAAGGATCCAAATGAAATATTCAAAGGAAACACTTATCAGAGTTTGGCAAAAATCCTTTCCATCACAGGGATTATCACCCAGCCCCAGGAGATATATCAAGCCTGCAGGATGCTGAGCTTTTTCCTTGGAGTTTTTGGCCTGATTCAAAGTGGAGGTTTGGGGTACCAAGCTTAAAATAGGACCAATGGACCCATAGGGAGGAGAGGGTAGAGGAGGCAAAGCAGCCTTTGCAAACTGGAATTTGTCCTCCATCCTTCATATGAATGAACCACATAGAAGTCAACCCTCTCATTCTCCAGACAGAGAAACTGAGGATCAGAAAAATTAAGAAAGGCAGCTGTGGCATAGTGGCAGGAATCCTAGAGGCAAAGTCACATGACCTGGCTCTGCCAGTTACCTTCCGTATGACCTGGTCCAAGTCACTTAATCCATACCAATTGAATTAAACACTCTCTAAGAATCCTTGTAGCTCTATATCCAACGATCCTAAGCAACTGGGGTAGAATCATACAGCAAGTTAGTGGCAGAGCCAAGATCTGAACCCCGATGTTCTGACTACCAGAGCAGTGATCTTTCCATTATACCATTTGTTTCTATCGATCAGTCACGTCCAACTCTTCATGACCCCATTTGGGGTTTTCTTGGGAAAGATACTATAGTGGTTTGCTGTTTCCTTCTCCAGCTCATTTATAACTTGTCAGTGTCTGAGCTCAGATTTGAACTCAGGACTTCCTGACTCCAGATCTAGCATTCTATCCACTGTGCCATCTAGCCGTCCATCATACCAAGCTTCCTCAGATTCGGTGTTGACTCCTCCCTTTCCTTCGTCCGCCACATCTTCACAGTCACCATGTCCAATATATGCTTTCTTGGAAATAGCTCCCTCATCCATCCCCTCCTTACCTTACCCATTATCCTCCCTCTAGCCCTGATGGACTCCAAGGTCCCTTCCAATTAAAAAACCCTATGATTCTATGATTCCAGTTCAGGCCTTCCTCATCTCTCACCTGGGTTACCGTGATGGCCTCCTAGCTGGTATCCCCCTATTGTCGATCCTTCCCCTCTCCAGGCCAACCTTAAAGAACTTCTCTGATTTGGAAATTTTCCTTGCTGAAAGAAAAGGGTCATTTTCATTATGTCCTCCTTGTTTTTTGAATTAGCGACGCCCAGAGAATTGAAGAACTATTTGCCAAAAACCACCAGCTTCGGGAACAGCAGAAAGCCCTGAAGGAGAATGTTAAGGTGTTAGAGAACAGGTAAGTCCTGCCCGTTGGGAGGACCCAGCAGAATGAGCAGTACCCCCACAGGATCCTTCTATTTAAAGACTCAATCTCCCTTTTTTAGGAATACAACATGACTTGGAAATGATTTCTCACTTAAGAGATTCCAAAAACACAGAGCCTTTCCAAAGCATTGGTGGGTCCCACTTTCCTGGTGAGGTTGATAGAGCACCAGGCCTGGAGTCAGGAAGACTCATCCTCCTGAGTTCAAATCCAGCCTCAGATACTGACTAGCTGTATGACCCTGGGCAAGTCACTTAACCCTGTTTACCTCAGTTTCCTCATCTGTAAAATGAACTAGAGAAGGAAGTAGCAAATCACTCCAGTATCTTTGCCAAGAAAACCAAATGGGGTCACAAAGAGTTGGGCACAACTGAAATGACTGAATAAAATATAGCCATAATCTAACAATCTGTGATTGTATACCTCACCTTTGTATGGAGCTTTAGAAGCTTTAAAGTGCTGCCCCCTCCATATGGTTCTCTATTCTCTCCCCCTCTCCATGAGCATGGTAGGTGTATTATCCTTTTTTTTAATAGATGAAGAAACAGGGGCAGCTAGGTGGCGCAATGGATAAGGCACTAACCTTGGATTCAGGAGGACCTGAGTTCAAACCCAGCCTCAGACACTTACTAGCTGTGTGACCCTAGGCAAGTCACTTAAACCCCATTGCCCTGCAAAAAAAATAAATAAATAAATGAAGAAACTAATGTACTAAAAGATAAACAATTTGCCCTATATTATACAGCTAGCTAGTTGTCAGCCAAGAAGGGACTAAAAATTCTGGTCTCCTAATTCTTAATTCAGGACTTTTTCCAATAATTCTCATACATGAAAATTCAAATTTATCAACCAAATAAGGGAGAGTCTAGTTATTGCTTCCAGTTATATATATGTGTGTGTGTTTGTATATATAATCATATATATGATTTGTAGATAGCTTTACATATATGCATATACATACATGTGTATGTGTGTATGTAAAGCTATCTACAAATCATTTATATAGCACTTTAAAGATTTTACACTGGCTCTTCAAACTGTTAACACGTATATAATCTCACTTGATCCTGTTCTATGAGGTAGGTAGTTTGAGTAGTATGACTCTCATTTTACAGATGAGGGAACTGAGGCTGTGAAAAGTGATGTGACTTGCCCCAAATACCCAGATAGTAAGCGACAGACTCAGAAGCCAATCTCACGTCCCATTGTACCACGATGCCTCCTGTGAATAGGACTATCTGAATACAAACAAATTCCCTGTAAGGGTATTTTTCCTAGAAATCTGTCTGGTTGTATTTAAAATAGGATTCTCTTTACAAAGATTCCATTTACACTCAACTTTTCAGTAACACCTATAGAATATAAAGTGAGGAAACCTGTCCAGAGAGGTTTGTTCTCATCTCTTGACTTCCTCTTTCTGGATTAAAACACAACCAAAAATGAACACAGCACACTCCAGGCTCCTTTCCAATCTCAAACTATGTTTAGGTTATCACAACCTTGGATTCCTCCCAGGCCCCAATGGTCACAAGGGTGCCTCCAATGGGCCAGCCCTGAGGAGGGAGAGAGGAAGGTACAGCCTTGGTATAGAAGGATTCACCTAGTTAGCTATCTCATTTCAGGCTGAGGGCCGGCCTCTGTGACAGATGTATGGTGACCCAGGAGCTGGCCAAGAAGAAACAACACGAATATGAGAATTCCCATCTTCAGAGCCTGCAGCATATCTTCATCCTCAGTAAGTCAATCCATAAATAAAAATATGTATATGTATACATACACACACATATACATATATGTGTATGTGTATGTATGCACATATATACATGTGTGGGGGTGTATAGGTGCATGTGCATTGTGTGTGCACATATACATAGATAGACACACATATACACACACAGGATTACATGAAATAAGACAAAGTACTTTTGAATGAGGGCACTCAGAGCTGGGTCTTGGGGGTGGGGAGGCTCAGCAAAGACTTCATGTAGAAAATGGTGCCTAAGCTGAGTTTTGATGGAAATGAAGGATTCTAAGAAGCAGAGATAAGTAATCAGGGCATGGGGGAGGGATCAAGAAGTAGGCGGACCCTATGAGAGATGGTGTGTGATACATGAAGAATGTCCAGAAGACCATTTTGACTGCACTAGGGAGTATGGAAAAGGGAGTAATACACACCAAGTTCAGAAAGATGGGTTGGGGGGCAGCTAGGTGGCTCAGTGAATAGAGCACCGGCCCTGGATTCAGGAGGACCTGAGTTCAAATCCGGCCTCAGACACTTTACACACTCACTAGCTGTGTGACCCTGGGCAAGTCACTTAACCCCAATTGCCTCACTAAAAAAACACACACACACACACACACACACACACACACACAAAAAAAAGATGGGTTGGGACCAAGTTGCCAAGGGTTTTGGGGTTGTTGTTTTTAGGTTTTGGGGTTTTTTTGTTTTTTGTTTTGCAGGGCAATGAGGGTTAAGTGACTTGCCCAGGGTCACACAGCTAGTAAGTGTCAAGAGTCTGAGGCCAGATTTGAACTCAGGTCCTCCTGACACCAGGGCCAGTGGTCTATCCACTGCCCCACTTAGATGCCCCCTGCCAAGGGTTTTAAATGTCAAACAGGAATCTTTTTTTTTTTCCTAGATGCAATAGGGAGACACTGGAGCTTATTGAGTAGGGGAATCACATGCTCAGACCTATGACTTAGAAAAACCCCTTTGGCAAGTGCAAACAACCTTCCTGGAAGCTTTCAGGTTTCTGCATTTTCTAAAAAGTAATCCCAAGGATGATTGTCAACGGGCACATGACTTTGTGTTCACAAGTAAAAGGGATTGTATTGTGAGAGTATGCCTGCATATAAATGCTTATTAGAGCTTGTGCTTATATAAGGGTTCATTTTTAGAAAGTTAGTAGAGTGTGGCAGAAAAATAGCTGGACGTGGAGGCAGGAAGACCTGCATTCAAATTCTGCCACTTAGTAGCTATGGGAATCTGAATGAATCATATAACTTCCTTGAGTCTCAGTTTCTTCATCTGTAAAATGGAGATCTCTATAGCATATACCTCACAGAGTTATTATGAGGTTCAAGCAAAGTCATGACTATAAAGTATATATATATGTATATATAAATATATATGTATGCACGTATATGCAGTATTAGCATGCATACAATTTCAATAACCATGTGCATGCTGTGTGTGAGTGGGGCAGCTATGTAACACAGTAGATAGAGTGCTGAGCCTGGAATCAGGAAGACCACTCTCCTAAGTTAAAATCTGGCCTCAGACACCAGCTGTGTGACCTTGAGCAAGTAACTTAACCCTGTTTACTTCAGTTCCTCGTTTGTAAAAAGATCCAGAGAAGGAAATGGCCACGCACTCCATTATCTCTGCCAAGAAAACCCCAAATAGGGTGATGAAGTCAGACATGGATGAAAGAACTGAACAGTAACATGTGTATGTGTGTGTACACCTATGCTTGCATGAGTGGGGGAGGATGCTGTATGGATGTGTAAGAACAGGTGAGTGTGCCCGTGTATATGTCCATGTGTATGTGCATGTCTGTATATAAACACACGTGTACATATGTGTCTTGTGCACATTGTGGAGCATTTGTGGAATGAACAAAAAAAGAGAGGAGGCCGGTTGAATGCTGGAGTCTTGTCCTTTCCTCATTCTGTTTCTGTGATTGTATTTTTTCATCATCCCTGGGCCCCTAAATTCAATGGAAGGAAGGGAGGAAGACAATGAAAGTATGGGCCTGGTCTCAAAGAGCTCTCAGTGGAGTCAGGAACACATAGAAATGCAATAAATAAATGTTAAGTCCATAGGAAACATAAAAATGAGTGTTCATACACTTCAAAAAAGGACTAGAGGGGGGCAGCTAGGTGGCGCAGTGGATAGAGCACCGGCCCTGGAGTCAGGAGGACCTGAGTTCAAATCCAGCCTCAGACACTTACTACTTACTAGCTGTGTGACCCTGGGCAAGTCACTTAACCCCAATTGCCTCACTAAAAAAAAAAAAAAAAACACAAAAACAAAAAGAGGACTAGATAATTTCCATTTGTCGGGGATCCAGGGAAGTGTCACAGAGGAGGTGGCATTGGAATTGGGGTTGAAAGATAGCAAGGGTTTCTATTGCTCCTTTTTTGTTTTTGTTTTTTCTTTTTTGAGGTTTTCCCCTTTTATTCTGATTCTGCTTTCACGAGATAACTAATGCAGAAATATGTTTAATGTTATTGTGCATCTATAACCTATATCAGATTGCTTGCCGTCTTAGGGGTGGGGGAGGGAAGGGAGGGAGAAAAATTTGGAACTAAAAATCTTATGAAAACAAATGTTGAAAACAATCTCTACATGTAACTAGAAAATAATAAAATACTTTTATGATTTAAAAAAAAAAGAAAGCAAGGGTTTCAACAGGTAAAGATGGGAGAGAACTGTGTGAGTAAAATCTGAACTAGATGACCTCCAAGGTCACTTCCAAATCTACAATTTTGTGATTCCTATCTTCTGTATTCTCCCCACTCCCTTTCTGCACTGAAATTACCATTTGCCCCTGAGAATCCTTCCCAACCACTGGATCACTCCATTTGCCATGATTTACTAGGCAAACGAGAAAAGAGAATCCAACCCAATGTTGTCCACCATGATGGGTAAAACCAATACCCCATTTTATAGATATGGAAACTGAGACTCAGAGCCCAAGAAAAGATAATGATCCACATCCCATTGAGGCACTAATTTAGTGGCTTAAGAGGTTATTTAGGGGGGTATTGCTATCATATTTTCTAGCAAGTGAACTACAGCAGACAGCGATGAGCTCTCTCAAAGTACCTGACTATCTACATAGAGGCAGTTCACTCCCGGGACAGACAAGCCCAAAGCTCCTCTGCTTCTAATACCTCCCCAAGCCAAGATGATCTTTTTCCTGTTTATTCATAGCCAATGAAATGAATGGGCTGAAGGAAGAAAACAAAGCTCTGAAGGAAGAGTTGAAGAGACTTCGAAACTTGGAGTGAGTTATGACTGATCCACCCTCCCTCTACCCCACCAATGTCTGGGCAAATGGGTCCTGTATCTCCATCTTGGGAGACAATTCCCTAGTCACCTTATTCCCATGAAAGGGGAAAGGTGGTGCAGTTCAGTTGCTATTAACCATTAATTTGTTAAAACTATAATAGTAGCAGGCAGCTAGATGGCACCATAGTGCACAGAGCACCAGGCCAGGAGTTAGGAAGACTTGTCTTCCCCAGTTCAAATCTGACCTCAGACACTGTATAACTCTGGGCAAGTCACTTAACCCTGTTTACCTCCATTTCCTCATCTGTAAAATGAGCTGAAGAAGGAAATGGCAAACCACTTCAATATCTTGGCCAAGAAAACCCCAAATGGGGTCATGAAGACATGACTGAAAATGACTGAACAACAACAGCAAAAATAATAATAGTGAAAGGCAATGTGGTGTAGTGGAGGGCAAGCAAGCCTTGGAACCAGGAAGACCTGCCTCTGACACATAAGAGTTGTGTGACTCAGGACAAGTCACTTCTCAGTGCTCTAGACTAGAGGTGTCAAACAGGCACGTGCTATGAAAGGAAGTTAAAATATAATTGGAAAAAAATTAACAAAATAAATTAAAATAAAATAAAACATCGATAACATTACATTTTTAAACTGAGGCAGCAGCAGAGATACTTACATATTGATCAGTTTCTAATACCAATGGTCCAGAGCAGTGATGTCAAACTCAAATAGCAATGGGCACCACTAACTCTTCATAAGTATCCCTTATCAATAGCTGCCTATTGATTTAGAAAACCACAGAGTAACATCATTTATGTTTTATTGTGTGTGTTTTTTTAGATATTTCCCAATTACATTTTCATCTGGCTCCCCATCAGGACATGCTAAAACAATACTCCACAGCTATAAATTGCAGATAAGGTGCCAATCTGCAATGCTAGAGGGAGTTTCCTCACCTCAGAGTTGCCTATTGTAATTAAATTATGGGTCCAATCTCTCTCCCTATAAGAGAAGTAATAATTACTCTCAGAGCACTTTAAAATTAATAAACTGCTCTCTTCACAACAACCCTGCAAACAGATAGGTCAAGTATCCCCATTTTTCAGAAGAGGAAACTGAGATTCATTTGGAGGAAAGGGAAATATTTACATTTTAAAAGAGGACCTAGGAAGCCAAGTGCTTAACCTTAAAGAATGGAACTGTAATGGTGGGATTTCATGGACCATTGGGGGAGGAAAAAGTTTATTGGGTTTTTTCCCCTAGAATTATGGGATTCTGGGATTTTAGAGGTAGGGAGAGGACCTTGGGGGTTTTCTAGAACAAACTCTTTATTTTACAAGTAAGGAAATTGAGGCTCTGAGAGATGAAGTTACTTGTCCAAGTTCACAAACAGTAGAGCTGGCAGTATAGCATGTAAGGGAAAGAGCATTCACTCTTTCCTAGAAAACCTAGGTTTGAATTCTGGTTTTTCCACTTATTACCTCTGTGATCTTGGAAAAAGAATAAGAATTTATATAATATCTACTGTGTGCCAGAAAACTGAGGCAAACAGAGATTAGGTGACTAGCCTTGCCCAGGGTCATACAACTAGGTAGTGTCTGAGGCTGGATTTGAACTCAAGATTTCCTGACTCCAGGTCTCCATCCACTGTGTCACCACCCTGCCTCTGGTAAATCACTTCACTTTTCTGAACTTCAGCTATTTCATCTGTAAACTGAGGCAATTATATTAGTGCTCCCTGCGATATTTTTCAAATCTAAAACTCTATGGTCCTATGATCTTTGCGATCAGATGTTCATTCTCAGCAACTCTCAAATCATGCCACATAAGAGCCCCTGACTATGCTTATATTTAAGACTAGTCTACCTTAACCAGTCCCACCAAGATGCTTTGGTGCCATCCTCATTCCTCTTTTTCTCTCCTATCCTAGAGACAGACCCAAGCACCACCGGGCTATGTCCAGGGAAAGCAGCTCCAGTCCAGATTCACCTGTGCCCTTACTATCCCCAGTGGGACGGAAGCCTAGCATTGAGAAACCACCACCAAGCCGGGAGACAGAGGAGGACTATCTTCCCCACACTCCCCTAGGAGAAGGTACAGTGTGGACTATGAAACAGAGAGGGCAAAGAAAGAGTTCTCACACAGAGTCTGAGCAAGTGGACACCAAGTGAAATGGGCAGGATTCGAAGGTAGGAGATGCATATGGGGAGGGAGCTTTCTTCCTTTCAGTTGAGTTCACAATTTCTATCCCACTGGAGGTGTGAGTAACTGGCAGGAAGGGGAAAGAGGTTTCAGTTAGCAAATTTATGCCCACCAAAACCACATCTTCCATGCAGAATCCATGAGAAGTCCAGTACAGAAATGTATGAATTTAGCTGCACTGAGGAGAAGGAAATAAAATCCAAGGTCTAACCAGTTACAAACACACACATGCGCACACACACACACACACACACACATGAAACTCAGAGACCATCAATTTCTCTGACCTTTTCTTTCTTTCTTTCTTTCTCAAAAACAGAAAAGTCAACAGGATACCAGACTTCTCCAATCCCCAAAATCCCTCCTGGCACAAACCTGCAGGAGCAGCGAGTTCTGGACATGGTGAGGGTTGGGAAGTTTGGCGTCATGTCTCTTCTTCTGGACTAGATCAAAGCAAAATGGAGTCCTGTTTTCAAAGCCATCCTCTCTATCCCCCTTCCCCAAAGCTAAAAGGCTTCTCTAGATGGCCTCATTCTCCAAGTCTGTCTAAGACAGTTGTGCCCATAGAATATCATGTCACCTATAGGAAAAATGGTAGCACATAGAATACCCTTATAACCCTTAGACACTATTAATTGATGCTAGAACCAGCTCCTAAATGGGGTATCCTATCCAAGGTAACTCTGCTTTAGCTCTACCCCAAATACAGACATCTAACTAAATTAGATTCCTTAACTCAGTTACCCCAAAAGAGTTTAGGGAGACTAACAAGAGAGGGAACTTCTTGAGAGGGTTATTCAGCTTTCTCTACTCCTCAGCACTTTACACAAATCCTTGTATATTTTGGGTGCTCTAATTACGTGTTGTCTATGTGAAGGAGAGAACTAGATTGAGGCAGTGTGACATAGTGGAAACAATAATAATAATAATAATAAGTCCATAGTACTTTGCATATAATTTCTCATTTGATCCTCACAACAAGTAGGTGCCATTTTACAGATGAAGAAACTGACACTGAAGAAGTAAATAACTTGGCATAGCTAGTAAGTGTGGCAGGATTTTTTCTGTGTGTGAGGCAATTGGGGTTAAGTGACTTGCCCAGGGTCACATAGCTAGTAACTGTCAAGGGTCTGAGGTCGGATTTGAACTCAGGTCCTCCTGAATTCAGGGCCGGTACTCTACCCACTGTGCCACCTAGCTGCCCCCTGTGGCAGGATTTTAATTCAGATCTTCCCAGTTCCAAGTCCTATCACATCCCTGAGAGTCAGGAATCATGGATTCTTTTTTTTTTCTTGTAAAATAAAAAGATTTATTAGGAGAGGAACATATGACCAGGGAACAGATCACCTTGGTGACTGTCCCACTGGAGTAAGAGAAGACTGGTCTTTTGTATTTTTGCCAGACAAAAGGGAGGGAAGGGCATTACAAAGAACTGGGAGGGAAATGTAACAGGGAAAGGATTTGGAATAATGGGGCATCAGTAAGATATGCAGCACCCATCCATATCTTGCACATCAGTTTACCAGGGTCTCAGCAACACCCATTTCTGAGATGGGAAACAGAGCTGCCCCTCCCCTGGGAAAGTTCAAGGATTCCTTGGGGGAGTCAGGATCTTTAGGCTTCTTGGGGTCCCACTGCATTCCCATAACATTCCCTCCTCTCTTATTTCTGGGGAGAAAGGGGTAAAGTTCTGTCTTCTGTAGAATCGTGGATTCTAGTCCCAATTCTCTTACCTGTAAATTGTCAGGAACTAGACTAGAGCCCATCAAGCTCTGACATTTTGTGAAGCTAAAGTCCCATTGAACTGTACCCATAAGTTCAACTGTTTGGAGAATCACATTTAAGGAAAGATATTGACAAGATATAGACTCTCCCAGATGATAACAACCATGATGGATGACCAATATATCAAAACCACACCATAACAAATGCCTTGAAGGAACAAAGGATGTTTAACCTAGACACGAGAAGGTTTAGGTGGTAGACCTGATAGCTGTCTTCAAATGTTTGAAGGATTCTCATATAGAAAATGGATTAGGCCTGTTCCCAGAGTGACCACACACAACTAACACTTTGCAGTTAAAATAGAAAGCTGCACCTAGGTCCCCATATTTCCACTGAGCTAGAACAAATGACCATATTTTATATAATTATAACTTTGAAAAATGCAAACACATACATGTGATCAATCACTTCAGGAAATTTTTTATTCTCACTAATTAGAAACTAGCTATACTGTCCTATATCTCTCCTTCCTTTCATAGTCAAATGCCTAGAAAAGAGAAAGTATCTACACTAGATCTCCATCCTTCTCTCTCTCTCTCTCTCTCTCTCTCTCTCTCTCTCTCTCTCTCTCTCTCTCTCTCACTCTCTCTTTCTCTCCTGCCCCCACCCAAGGTTCTGCCCTGGTACTTTCCTCTTTTCTTCTCTCCCTACATCCTTTTTCTTGGTAATCTTATCATCTCCCTTAGGTTCAACTATCATTTCTTTATAGATGACTTAGATCTCTATATCCAGCCCTAATTTATGTCCTCAGCTCTAATTCCACCTCACCAACTGCTGTCTATTGAACATTTCCAGCCAGTTGTCCTGACCATCATTGTAGATCTTCCTGTGGAAGCTGAATGACCATTTGCCAAGGATGTTACAAATGGAATTAATTGTTTGAGTACAGGTTGGACTAGATGATACTTATGGTCTCTTCCAGCTCTGAGATTCTATGATTCTGTAATCTGTAAACAAACACTTAAATGCAATGAGTAACTTACTATTTGAAATTAAGAATAAAGCTCTGCATTTTATAGAGCTTTGTACCTTTCAATTAAATTTCATATTTTATTCCCCCAGTATGAGAGAGACAGAGCAGGTACTATCCCCCCTTTAATAGATGAGAAAACTGAGGGCCAGTGAGTTCTGATGATTGGCCAAGATCAAACACTAAGTCACAGGTATAAGGAGTAGATCACTATCTTTTGTAGTGTTGTTATTCTTTCTGTAATGTGAATAACCAATCCCTGACTTACGTGTTGAGCATATTTATACACATGTAACAGAGTTGCTTGAAGTGAGGCATGTATGTGTAGGATTCCATGTGCCCTTGATTAGGTGTAATGAATATCATAACCCTGATGCTATTCTCATCTCCCCTCTCTTCAGAATCCCCAGCGAATTTCAAATCAGCTGCATGGGACCATTGCTGTGGTCAGACCAGGCTCCCGGGCTTGCCTCTCTGAGAAGAGCTCTTCTGAGGTGGCCACTCCACCCCCCACAAGAAGCAGCCCTCCATCCCCACCCTTTGACCAAAGCCATACCCTGGACAGGTGAGTGGAACTCCCCTTCCCTAATCTCCTTGGCACATATACACCTGTCCACTGGCTCTGAGCAGATCACAGCTGAGCCAGGGGTGGAACATGTACAACAGAAAGAACACGGAGTCAGAAGCTCAAGATTTGAATCCCAACTCTGACATTTACTACCTGTGTGACCTTGGAGCAATCACTTAACCTCTCTGATCTTTGGTTTCTTTACCTCCAAAATGAGGAAACTAGATTAGATAACCTCTAAGGTCCCTGTCAGCTGGTCTCAATCTATAATCTAAAATATATAAATCTATAATATATAGTCTCACTCTATAATCTGGTAATTAAGAACAAGGTGAGCCCTGGAACAGCCTAGTCAAAAGGGACCCCTTTCCTGGTCATTCTTAGGAATCCCCCAGAAGCTGCCCCTTGTAGCATATTCCCCCACCATTTCCACCCTCCTGAATGAGGATCTTCATTCTAGCTCTGACCCAAGCTTCCATCCTTGTGGTAGGGTGGAGTCCCTGTTCATTCCCCCAGGACCTAACATCAGGGATGCACAGTGTCTAAACTAAGTCTAACCTGATAGCACCCTGTTGTCCATCAATCCCCAGGCTGATGGAATTGATTGAGTTTGGGAGTGGGATCAGAGCAAGGGATGGGGAAGAATGAACAAACTGATAGAGGGGAGATCAGAGGCAGAACCAGCCCTTTACCACACTCTTAGTCCAAGTAGGTCTTTGGAACTCCAGATACCTAGGAACCTGTGGGGAAACTGTCCCTTTTGTCCTTGTGTTAATCCCTTCATGGTCTGAACCTTTAAATCTGGGCTTTCCAAATCAAATTAAGCCTGTTCAAGATTTCTAGAAACTACTTCTTCACTTCCCTCCTTCCCAGAGCTCAGGTTAATAGGGCTGTATGTGAGCTGAGGTTAGAACCTGAACCCCACCCCCACCCCCACACTCCTACCCTCCTCCCTCCCTCCATTCTGCTACTCTACAATGCACTATATACTACTTTCCTGTGTGAGTACTTATTCTCTCTCCCAACTAGTCAGTGAGCTCTTCAAGGCTAGGACCATTCTCCTTGCTTGTCCAATCCATAGCACCAAGAATAGGGCTGAGCATGCAGTAAATATGTGTTGATTGAATGAATGATTGGTACCTTGGTACCTCTGTGGATCTGGCTTCAATCACTTCCAACTAATTCTGGGGGAATTTTACAACAGAGACATTTTGAATGAATACACTCTGTTATCATATAACCAAATTAATTGCTCCTCACTTGAGGAAAGAGCCTGTTTTAATTGATGGGGCTATTCCCTTACTAGATTTTGCTAACCAGCTATGTTACAATAGACAAGTCATTTCCTCTGTCTGGACGTTAGTTTACTTATTTGTAAAATGAAATGAGAAGGTTGAACTAGGGGACCTCCAATGCCCTTCCCAGCTCTAACCTTCTATTATCTTTTCTATGATCCTATGGAAAGGCACTGAGGCATAGTCAAGCTATTCTCAAAACCAGGAAAACTTAGGTATGTTTTGACTTATATTGACTATGTGACCCTATGAAAGCCACTTAAGTTCTCTATGTTCTAGGCTTCTCCCTAACACCATAAGTTGCAGAGAAGGTCTGACCGGCATTGGCAGAGGGGGTTTCCCCACCTTGGATTTTCCTATACCAATGAAATCCCAGGTCTATTACTATCCCCTTGGTCCCATGATTCTTCATTCCTGAGAGAGCATAACTAAGTATTAAATTATGGAGAAAGTCCAGGCTGCTGTTTCTCACTAGGCAGCATCCCTGATGGCTTCTCCCTGTGAGTTGTCCCCCTGTGAGAGGAGGACAGACACACACAAAAAGGAAATTATATCAGTAGAATCCATCTGGGGTACAGAGATGTAAATTGCATCTAAGGTAAAAACAAAAATTTCCAAGTGGGAGGAAATATTCCTGTTGCTCCACATTCATCCAAGTCTGTCACCAGAAACTAGATGTTTATTTTCTATAGTTAGTTGTTTGAAAAGATTAGGATATTGGCAGAAGTGAGAGTTGAATTTAAATATTCCCTCCCACCCCCCAAAATTATTTTTCTTTCTCTTTGTATAGAATCAGCTCTCAATTATCTGTGTCTAGCTCCTCATTGGTGGTATTCTGTGACAAAAATGTACTTGCAAGCCGGTTTTCCCCCCACCCCAATTCTATTTCCCCAACATATGGTTTCCACAGCTTCAAGTCCATGAAGCCCTGGGTTGGTGTGAGCACAGAGAACACGAATTCAGTTAATACCAATTAACACATTTTTTTGAGAGCAAGGTCCTGTGGTAGGGGGAAAGAAGAGAAAGAGAAGACATAGTCCCTGCCCTCAGGGACTTCAAAGTCTACTGGAGAAACAAGTCTCACCAGTGTGCAAAACAAGCTAATAATCAAAGGCTCTAGGTAATAAGTGCCCATTGGATGGGACAAACCAAAGTACTGTAAAAACTCAGTGGTGGGAGGGATCATTAAGAGCTTTATAGAAAAGGCTCAATGAGTCAGTTCTGGGTTGATTCTTTTTTTTATGTTGTATTTTTATTTCTTTTGCTAAAAATTTCTGAATTATATTTTAATCTGGTTAGTGATGTACTATGTGGCTGAGCTGTGAGTTTGACATTGGGTTGGTTGATTCTTAAGGGATTCTGTGGGTGAAAAAAAGAATAGGAAAGGCATTCTATCCAGAAAGAAGTTACACTTGGAAGTAACAACTGATCACCTCAAGTTCCCCATAAGATCTAATATTCTATAATTTTGCAATACTGGGGTATTCCCCAGATGTGGAATGTGTGAGAAGGCAATAGGAGTCTAGACTTGGGATTTCATCAGGATAGAAATCTAGTTTAGAAACTCCCTCCAATGATTCAGATATGCAACTGTTCTGCAACTTAGTCTTAGAAAAATATCTGGAATATGGAGAAGTTACCCAGCAACACATAACCAGTACTTGTCAGAGGCAGAATTTGAATCCAGAGCTTCCTGACCACAATGCCAGCCTTCTGGCTACTACACTAGGCATAAAGAAAAAAGTATCACCTATTTGTTCTCCTACTTTAGGGTGAAAGAATATTTAGAGGGATGGAGACACTCATTATTGTGCTTGTTAAGTCTTCATTTCAGGGCAGCTAGGTGGCCCAGTGGATAGAGCACCAGCCCTAGAGTCAGTAGGACCTGAATTCAAATCCAGACTCAAACACTTGAGCTTACTAGCTGTGTGATCCTGGGCAAGTCACTTAACCCCAGTTGCCTCACACACAAAAAAGTCTTCATTGGACATCCATCAGACTCCTAACATGGGGTAAAAGTGCTAACTTCCTTGAATCATAGAATTCAGATTAGTACATATTTTTCAGCAGGGACATGACCAAAAGCCTGGCAGCTCTATGAAGTATGATTTAGAAGGAGAGTGAATGAAGATGCATGGAATATAACAATGTTAAAAAGTGTTTTTTCTTGAAGTCAGAGAAGCTTAGATTCAAATCCTGCTTACCATTTGTATAACTTTGGACTAGTCATTTAATCTCTCTGGGCCTCAATGTCTCCATCTATCAAATGTAAGGTCCCCTCTACCTCTGAATATATGGACCACATGGGGCAGATAATGCAAAATGGTGTTCTTTCCACTGCACCCTAGCTTTTTTTCTAACCAGAAAACACAGTGTCAGATCTGGAAGGAACCTTGGAAGTCCTCTAAATCTAACTCCTTCACTTTACAGAAAGGGAAACGGATGCCAGGAGGTTAGGTACATTTTTCTCATTCTCACGTCAGTTTGGTCAGTTGCCTGTGTTGTCTTTTTCTCCCGGTGCCCGGCTCAGCTACATGAAAACGAACAAACAGGATTCCCGAGAAGCAGCCTCTTCCTATGAATCCCTGAAGTTGACAGCACGCAGCGAGCACCTCTGTCTTCTCAACCGCCACCTGTCCCTGCATCGCTTCGGCCTCCGGAGTCACTGCTCTTCTCCCACTGGGGCCCAGAGCTTTTCGAGGAGTGGGATGAAGGGCGGGGAGGGCGAGGAAGTCCGGAGTCGGCTCCAGGAGGATTGGGAGGACCGCCCGGCCTTCTTGGATCTGCCGGGAGCTATCGTGTACATGCGAGACCAGCGACTGGAGGGCACGCTCCAGTTCCTGGAGCAGAGGGAGAGGCTCCAGTACCTCCTGGCCCAGCAGCAGCTTCGGGGGCTCCGGGTTCGGGTGGAGAGCACTAGAGACCGAGATACGACCCCAGCGGAGACAGAGGAGAAACAGCCCTCTCCTCCCCAGCAGGCTGCAGACTCTGGGGGGAAAGAGATACGGAAGGAAGAGAAGCATCCGCCCAGAGAGTCTTGCGCAGAGACTGTGAGACCCCTGCTCCTAGTAGGGAACGACTGCTCAGAGCCAAGGGACAAGGAGGAGGCGACCCGGAATTATGCCCTGGATAAACCCCTGGACCTCTCCGACTACGGTCGGTGTCGGGAAGCCCCTAGACTCCCCGATTGGCTCAAGTCCCCTAGTCCCCCGGAAACTCGCAGTCCAAGTCCAAGGCTGGGGGAGAGATCTTCGGCACAGAGGGCCAAAGGGGCTCATTCCCTTCTGGCTTCAGATTCCCTAAGCAAATTTCCAGCCTCCAATCCCCCAGACGTTCATAGAGATACAGATCGAGTCAGCAGCCAGGAGAGAGATGAGCCCCCTGCAACTTTGGTAAGTGACCAAAGCTCAAAGTGGGCGCCACCCTCCGCCCAAAACCGCGCACAGGCAAGCCTCACTAAGTAAGCCTGTGATTGATGGAATCCAAATCTTTCCTCTCTCTCTCTCTCTCTCTCTCTCTCTCTCTCTCTCTCTCTCTCTCTCTCTCTCTCTCTCTCTCTCATATTTCCCAGTGACATCTTTTTTCTTTTTTTTTATTTATTTAGAATTTTATTTTTCTCCAATTACATGTAAAAACGATTTTTTTTTTAGTGAGGCAATTGGGGTTAAGTGACTTGCCCAGGGTCACACAGCTAGTAAGTGTTAAGTGTCTGAGGCTGGATTTGAACTCAGGTACTCCTGACTCCAGGGCCGGTGCTCTATCCACTGCGCCACCTAGCTGCCCCATGTAAAAACAATTTTAACAGCCATTTTAAAAACTTTGCATTCCAAATCCTCTTCCTCCCTCCCTCCCCATCCCCCCCCAGAACACAAGCAATTCATCACAAGTTATACATGTGTAGTCATGCAATATATTTACATATTAGTCAGATTGTGAAAGAAAACAGACCCCAAAAATTTTAAGAAAAAGAAACTAAAAAAAATATTCTTCAATCTGTATTCAGACACCATCAGTTCTTTCTCTGGAGATGGATCACAATTTTCATAAGTCCTTCAGAGTTGTCTTGGATCATTGTGTTGCTAAGAATAGATAGCTAAGTCATTCACAGCTAATCATCTTCCAATATTGCTGTTACTTTGTATACATTATATTTCACTTTACATCAGCTCATGACTTTCCAGGTTTTTCTGAGAGCATCCATCCTGGTCATTTCTTATAGTAAAACAGCGGTCCATCATAATCTCATCCCACAATTTGTTCAGCCATTCCCCAATTGATGGGCATCTCCTCAATTTCAAATTCTTTGCACAAGAAAAGAGCCGTGATAAATATTTTTGTATTTTTTGGGGGGGATAAATATTTTTATACATATAGGTCCTTTAACTTTTTGGTTTTTATCTCTTTTTGGATAGCAACCTAGTAGTGGTATTACTGGGTCAAAGAGTATCCATGGTTTTGTAGTCCTTTGGCCATAGTTCCAAATTGCTCTACAGAATGTAGAGCAGTGCATTAATGTCTCATCTCCCCCATATACCCTATGACATTTGTCATTTTCCTCTGCTGCCTTATTATCCAATCCAATAAGTATGAGGTAGTATCCCAGAATTGTTTTGACTTGAATCTTTCTAATCAATAGTGAGTTAGACCTTTTTTGTTTCATATGGCTATAGATAGCTTTGATTATATCATCTGAAAACTCTTCATATCTTTTGATCATTTATCAACTGGAGAATGGCTCTTATTTTAATAAATGACTCAGTTCTCTATGTGTTTGAGAAATGAGGCCTTTGTCAGACAAACATGCTTCAAATTTTTTTCAGTTACTATTGCTAACTGTATTTCCCTTTATACTATTCCCTCCCCCTGACATTTACTCTATTTTCTATCTCCTTTCACCCTGTCCCTCCTCAAAAGTGTTTTGCTTCTGACTGCCCCCTCCCCCCAAATGCCCTCCCTTCTATCACCCCCCCTTACCCCTTTCCCCTCCTACTTTCCTGCAGAGTAAGATAGATTACTATACCCAACTGAGTGTGTATGTTATTCCCTCTCTGAAGCAATTCTGATGAGAGTAAAGTTCACTCCCCAGCACCTCCCAACTCTCTTTTTAACAGTGTTGCTCACAAGCCAGAAGCTGGACCAGTTCAGATCATTGAGGTCTCCAGGTCTGGCTTCAGAGCAGCTTCTTTTTACCCCAGTGCCCCCCTCAGGTGCCCACCCACTGTCACTCACCTGCTCAGAGAAGCCAGGCTGACCTCCCTGCTGGATGTCTAATAGCTCTCTCCTTGTTCTGGCCAGTCAGCAGGAAATACACTTATAAACCAACGTCAGTGCCTGATAACAGCTCCAAGTACTTGTACACCTGGCTAATGGGGAAGAGATGTGTTAAAAATGTATTTGTACTTTGATGAGAAACAGAAGCTTACCCAAAAGGAATTCAACAAACTTTTATTAAGTATCTACTATCAATCAACAAGCATCAACTAAGCACTTAGTACATTCATGCACTGTCCTAGGTGCTGGCTACTTTGTACTGTAGGAAGCTATGGAAAGGTTTTGAGTAGAGGAGCTGTTTGACTAAATCTGTACAAAAGTCAGACATTATTGAAATAAGACATCAGGCCTATGTTAATGAAGCTTAAAATTGCATTTATTATGTTTCTTACCTACCATATAATGCTGTTGACTTCTACTGAGCATACAATGCACTAAAATTCCTAGATAATTTAAGATTAACAGCCATTTAACCACACCATTGCCTTTTTTGTGCTGGTGAAGTTTATTTTTTTTAACCCAAGAATAAGACTTTAATATTATTAAAGTCAGCCCAGTGCTCTAGCCTATCAAGTTCTTCTGGAATGCTCATTATGTAACCTAGTGCATGAGCTAATCATATTAGCTTTGTCTTATCTGAAAGTCTGATAAGATTGTCATCTAACTGGTCTATACCATCACAGGTAAGTCTTGGGAAATTGACTCATTCACATAGCAGGCAAGTGACTTGCCCAGGTTAACATGGAAAAGAAGGGTAAAAGGTGCGATGATAATAATAAATAACAATAGCTGACACGTATGGTGCTCAGTTTTCAAAATGCTTTAATACATTATATCAGCAATGGATATAGGGTGGGTGATGCTTATTCCACAGGCAGCTATGAAACTGGATCCTCATGAGATGAGGTATTTAATTGTGCATTAAAGGTAGATAGGGAGTGAAAGTGACACTTGTCAGGTTAGTTAGAAACTTGTTCCAAATGCAACAAACATTTGACTTTTCCCCTCCCCTTACTTTTTTTTCTTACTTCCCTTGCTTACCTTGGTCCAGGTTTCTCTAGGTTCTTTCTAGAGCTTTCAGAATATAAATTGCATTTCATAATTCCATCACAAATTCTGCTTGTACTTTGGCTTCGCTCTGAATTTAAGCTCTAAGAAAATATCCAAGCATAACCTATATTTCATTTCACCATCCTTTTCTTTTTTGGGGGGGCGGGGCAGTGGGGGTTAAGTGACTTGCCCAGGATCACACAGCTAGTAAGTATCAAGTGTCTGAGGTCAGATTTGAACTCAGGTCCTTTTGAATGCAGGTCTGGTGCTCACAGCATGGTTTAAGTGTGTTTAGTCCAAGACATTAAGAGAGAATATAGTATGGAGACTCCCAAAGGCCAGCATAATACAGGTAAACAAAAGGGGATCTAAATCTCTAAACCTAGCAGCCCCACTGCAGCATTAATGACTGTTCATCCTTTTATTCTTCCTAAGGGAATTATTGAGGTTTAACTGCTCCCTTCCCTCCCTCCCCTCTACTCTCAGTATTCCGAGTGGCCTTACTCTGACTCCTGTGGATACAGGTGACAAATCCTGATTTATTGCCTGGTGACTCTCAAATTCTCTAGAGTCTGGCAGACTCCCACTGCAAGCATATCTGTTCCATTTCTCCTCTTACTATGTTTAGGAATATCTGGTTCTTGCTTGTGTTACCCCCGCCCCCACTCCTACCCTACCCCCATCCAAGAGGGAAATAGAGAGTTCATCACCATTCAAAGTCATGCTGATTTACTGCTGTCTCTCATAGTCCTGAATGGCTCTCTTCATTCCTTCATCACTGGTAAAAGCCACCTCCAGCCTAATCGTCCAATATGCTTTTTAAAGCACCACAATATTTGATGGTGTCCCAATTTTTTCCTTTGTGTCAATTCCTGATAGCCTTCTATGGCTCAGTTTTTCTTTGCACATTACTCATCTCCTGGTACTCTGAGGTCCAAGCATACTTTTGTTCTTCACACATCATGCTCTGTGTCCCATCTTCATGCATTTTACTGGCTGTCTCCCCTGACTGGAGAGGGAAGACATTCCTCATTTCTGCCTCTTGGAATCCCTGGCTTCCTACAAGATTCAGCTTAAGCAGCCACCTTCTGAGAGAACCTTTCTTGTCTCCACCCTCCCCACCTCCTCTCCCACCCTCCCACCTTCTCCTCCCACTATACCTTGTATAGTGTCTGTTTTGTATGTACTTTGCATCTGTCTATTTTTGCACATGTTATCTCCTCCATTAGAATATTAGCTCCCTGAGGTCAGAGAATATTTCATTTTTGTCTCTGTACCCAAGTGCTTAGCAGAGTGCCTGGCACTTGAAAAGTAAACAGTTTTTCTCTTGTTCATTGATTTGGAAGTCAGTCTCTGAAAAGTGTAGACAAGATAGAGACTACGTAGGGAAAGCCTGAAGTAGGTAGCAGAGTCCAGGAAGGCTTCCTAGGGAGGTGGACTTTGAGTTGGAACCCTGGGAGATCGGTGGTCTAGGGCTGGAGGAGGCTCAACTGGGAGGAGAAAGACTGGGATGCCTGAGCTCCTGGATGGACTGGCACCATACTTTAGTCTGAACCACTTAGGGAGGGGAGGGGCCTTTGGAGTTTCCAACACTGCCCCAGGCACCTTGATGTCTGCTAGAAATAATACTCGTTAACTACTGCCTTTTGAAACAAACCTGGATCTATGATTTCTGTAAAGCCAAAGCAGGCTCCTCAGAGCAGGAGCATCAACAGGGGTTCCCAAAGGAGATGCCATCCCTCAAAAGGTTTTTTTTTTGGCTTTCAAACAGACATCAAGGAACCTGCCATGGTGCCTACCAACAAAGTGCCTTGTGCCCTCCAACATGCCTCAGCATACTCAGCTGAGGCTAAAGAGCTGTCCGGGTGGTTCAGAGCAGAGTATGTTTATCAACACAAAGCCAAGTACAGATATTTGCCTGCCACACCTCCTTCCAAGATGACATTGACAAGATGGCTATTTTGGGGATTTATTCATTCAACCAATTCCAAATATACCTAATTGTAATATCATCTAGCCTATATTTCTCTATCTTTCCCACAAAATAACATAAGAGACTTTACCAGATATTTTGCTAATAGCTAGGTTAATTGTATCTACTATATTTCTCTGATCTACTACTTTAATAATACTGTCACATAAGCAAGTAAGTTTAGTGTGGCATGACCTTTTCTAATGTTTAATTAATGCCTTTTGTTTTGTACATCACTTTCATTTCCTGATAGAGTCCTTCCTTGTAACAATTTAAAACAGGTGTGTAATTTAAAATTCTAAATGTGGATTCTAATCTGTCCCCCCAGTTTTAGGTGGAAACTGACTAAAATCACTGATCAATGTATTTAGGTTTTTTAAGGGTTTATTAAAATATAATAAAAGAAAGAGAAAGATTGAGAACAGATTTCTTATAACCTGGCAATCCTAGCCTTTCTAAACCTCCCACTTCTGAATTCCTCTGCCACCACACCAATCTCTTGCACCAAAAGAGCCAAAAACTCTCTCCCCAGGGTCTGCTTCCTCCTTTATGTTCCCCTCCCAGAAATGGGAGGTTCTTCAAGATGATTGGCTAGCGTCATTCAAATTCATCAGTTCACTGGACCCAAAGGTGGTCTCAATGTAAAGTTCAAAGTTTTTAGCTTCTGAGAACAATACCTTCTTAAGTACCCTCTTAAATACCAGCCAGATGTGCTTACAATCTAGTAAGCCAGTCAGCAGTCAGTCGCCTTATCCAATTCAATCAGTTTAAATCAATCTCCTGGTGGGCCCCTGAGTATCTGCTAAATCTCATCTACCACATTCCATTATCTTGACACATTCCCCCCTTTGTTTCTTTGAGAAACAGGGTGTTCTTTGATGAAACACACCCTATGCTAACAAACAATATATAAATAACAACATAGGAAAAAAAAGAGGGGAAATTTTGTCCAGAGGGGTGATCCCTAATGAACTGGCACTTTGACACTGCCTACAGAGGGAGGGCCTCTGCACAGAATACATATTACAAATGGTGTATATAATAACAGAAGGGAAAAAGAAAAACAACAAAATGAAACTCAAGTCAGCAGTCAGTCACTTTATCCAATTCAATCAGTTTAAATCAATCTCCAGGTGGGCCCCTGAGTATCTGCTAAATCTCATCTACCACATTCCATTATCTTGACAAACAGGTAAACAAAATAAACCTACAGAGTGGCCTCATCTGCCCCCATAGTCCATCACCTTTCTATTGAAAAAGGGAAATATGTTTTATTATCTGTCCTTTGGAAGCAATATAGGTCATTTCACTTACTATGCATTCAGCTATCTTTTAGCATTTTTTTACTCTATTATGGTCCTGCATATTGTTTTACTGGTTCTATTTTTTTAAACTCTGCCTTAATTCATACAAGTCTTCCTACATTTCTCTGAATTCCTCATTTTTATAATTTCTTCTAATACTTAAAGCATATTTCTTTTTTTGTTTGTTTTATTTTAAATTGTTTTTTCCAATTACATGCAAAGATATTTTTTGAGTTCCAAATTTTTTATCACACCATCCCTTCCTTCCTCCCTCCTGAGGCCAGCAGGCAATCTGACATAGGCTATACATTACAATCATGTTAAACATATTTCCATATTAGTCATGTTTTAAGAGAAGGATCAGAACAAAAAGGGGGAAAAAATGCAAGAAAGAATAAACAAGAAAAATAACAAAAGAGCAACAACAAAAGTGAAAATAGTATTTACAACACATTTCTTTTAAAATATTATTTATCAAATAATGTTTCATTGCATTCATTTATACAACTTGTTCATTTATTCCTCAGTCAATGGGCATGCCTTTTCTTTCCATTTTCTTGTCACAACAAAAAGGGCTGCTAGGCTTTTTTAAATTACCCCATTTGGGGAGGAGCCATTCCAACTTCTCATGATCACTGCTCCTTTTTGGAGATATCTACAAACTATCCTTTTACACAGCATTTCAGAATTCTATCCCACAGTGTCCTTAAGTCACAGAACATGAGTAGCTGATTATCTAGAGCTAAGACAAGTAGCAGGGATGCTGACAGAATGACAAGCTGATACTGGGGAAAACAGAATTTGAAATCAAGGGACTTAGAAAACTGTCATTGGGTATTTGAAGGACTATCACTTGGATGGTGGATTAAACTTTTCTTCCTGGCTCCAGAGAAAAAGACTAGGAGCAGTGGATAAAAGTTACTAAGGCAAACTCAGGCTTCACGTAAAGAAAAACCCCATAACAATTAATGTTATCCAAAAAATGGAACGGGCTGCCTCTGGAGGTAGTGGGTCCCTTCTGTCCCTAGAGGTCTTCAAGCAAAGACTTGACCATTTGTTGGGGATATTATAGGAGAATCTTATTCAAGTGTGGTTTAGAAAAGCCAACACCCTGCCCTCAAGGAGTTTACAGTCTAGCTAAGGAAACAAGGCTGACACATGTGAAAAAGAGAACAACGAAGTAGTAAAATATGGAGTGTGAACTCCAGGTGAGGTCAGAATTTAGAAAACGGCTAAGTCAGTGTGGGCTGGAGTAATCTTGGAAGATTCAAACCTTGAAGGATAGGTAGAAGAGTAAAAAAGAGGAGAGGGCATTCTAAGTGGGATTTCTCTCCTCTACCCCAACCTCCCATAGTAATCCATGCTCCATTGCCATCCAACCCATCCACAAGTTTGCCTTGGGGCCTAAGACCCCCCACCCCTTGTAGCTTAGGCCTAGAATAATAAAAATGTAGATCTGCTATGGGGAAGGACCTGAGAGGCCAAATAGACCAATTCACTAATTTTACAGTGAAGAAAAATGAAGCACAAAGTAAAATGTTATACAGCTAGTCTGCTAGACTTGGAGTCAGAAGACATGTTCAAATCCCAGGACTGTTGCTTACTAGTTGTGTGATCTTAAACAAGTGATTTTACCTTCCTTAGTTTCAGATTCCTCATTTGTAAAATGAAAATAACACACTACTTACCTCATAGGAGTAGCTATGAAGAAAGTGCTTAGTCAATCTTAAAGTGATTTAAAAAAGAATAATATTTTATTTTCCCCCAGCTACATATTTTTTTAATTTTTTTATTTTTTGGTGAGGCAATTGGGGTTAAGTGACTTGCCCAGGGTCACACAGCTAGTAAATGTTAAGTGTCTGAGGCCGAATTTGAACTCAGGTCCTCCTGACTCCAGGATTATCCACTGCACCACCTAGCTGCCCCTCCCCAGCTATATATTAAAACAATTTTTAACATTTTTTTTAAAGTTTTGAGTTCCAAATTCTATCCCTCCCTCCATCCCTCTTTTTCCTCCCCTCTCCCTGAGATGGTAAGCAATCTGAAATGGGTTATATACAGCAAAACAAGCTAGTACAGGCAAAGAAATGGAGTGGTGGATCAGTGGAATAGATTAGGTACACAATACATTCTAGGAAATGACCAGAGTAATCTTGTATACGATAAACCCAAAGATCCAAGTTTTGGGGACAAAAACTCATTATTTGACAAAAAACTGCTGGGAAAACTGGAAAACAATATGGCAAAAACTAAGAATAGCCAATAGCCCAACATCTTACATCATGCATCAAGATAAGGTCAAAACAGGTACATGATTTATATATAAAGGGTGTTACCATAAGCAAATTAGGAGAGCATAAAATAGTTTACTTGTTAGATCAATAGATAAGTGAAGAATTTAAAACCAAACCATATATGGAGAGTATTACAAAATGTAAAATAGATCATTTTGATTATATAAAATTAATTTTTTTAAATTTTGCAACAAGTATCTCTGATAAAGGCCTCATTTCTCAAATATATAGAGAACTGAGTCAAATTTATAAGAATACAAGTCATTACCCAATTGAGAAATGGTCCAAGAATATGAACAGGCAGTTTTCAGACAAAAAGAAAATCAGAGTGATGCTTTTTTAACTTATTTTTTGTTATTATATGGCAGAGCTAGAAATAGATCCTAGGTCTTGTGACTCCAAGTCCCATGTTCTTCTTGGCCTGTTTGATCAGTAAGTCAACAAGTTTTTCCAGAACCTGAAACCCCACCCCATCCACATGTGCTTAGAATTATAGTACCTATACTCAGAAGAATATATGCTCACTGTGCTTGGGGAGCATATGAGAAGTCTCCTCCTTGTCTCTCTAACCATGAGACAAGCTTCCCACACAGGAAATATTAGAAAACTATATATACTTATGAAAAAGTGTTAATTGCTTGTCACCTTCCTTATTCTCCTTGCAGTAACAGCTATGGGACTTAGAGATTACAACAGTTAAATGATAGCAATGTTTAAATTAAAAAGAAAAAAAAAACACCCTGCTGTGCCTTCAGTGGCCTCTAAATTTCTTAAGTCATGCACTGTGATTTCTAGACTATTGTATCGATTGTACTTTAAGTAAAATTTTCTGTGCCCAAAACAATGTCTCATAGGGCTCCTTAAAAAAATTACCCCATCATCAAAAAGCAAACTGATGAAAACCAAGAACCAAAGAAGCTTAGCTACCCAGAGTTAGATAAACTCTTAGAGATCATCTAGTCCTTAGAGAGGGTACTTAAAAATCACCCAGTGCTGTGGTCCGACATGGTGGAAAGAATGCTAGAATTGAAGTTAGAAGACCTCAGTTCAAATCCCAGCTCTACCACTTAACTTTGTGAACCTGTTTTAGCACCTATAAAAATTAGGGGTTGCACTTTATGATTTGTAAAATCCTATGAAAAACCCATGACATTTCATATATCAAAGGATGGTACTTGAAATATGATTGAATATGGAACAATAGCTGAACGTTGTCTGCGTCTGAAGCCCAGGAATTTCCTGTTCTGAAGCAAGAGTTGGGGGTGAGGGTAGGGGTAGGAGGGACACCAGTGAGGGCTTCTTTAAGCTCCAGCTTTGGAAGGATCAGAAGCTTAGATCAGGAAGCACACAGGGCACTAGAGATGCTAAGTACTGTTGTCCTCCATATTGTCTCCTAGGATCGAATGCCTTCCCCACAAGGTCATCAACCCAGCAAGCTCGATTCAGATGAGGCTGAACATGAACCAGGAATCAGGCTGAGGCTGTCTCTCCGAAAACAAGAAGCAGATGGTCAATCAGGTAATCCTACTAATAGTCCTCCAAATAATAAATAAAGGGACATAGTGGACAGGTTGCTTGCTGGACTGGGAGTCCAGAAGATCTAGGTTCAGAATCCTACCTCTGACACTTACTACCTGTGTGATCCTGGGCAAGTCCTTTAACTTTTGGGAACTTCAGCTTCCCAATAATAATAGCTAACATTTATATAGTGCTTACTATGTGCCAGGCACTGTACTAAGTACTTTATGATTATCATCTCATTTGATCCTCACAACAACCATGGGAGGTTGGTGCTAATGTTACCCCCATTTTACAGATGAAAAAACCAAGACTGAGAGAGGTTAAGTGACTTGCCCAGGGTCACATAGCTAATAAGCATCTGAGTCTGGATTTGAGCTCAGGTCTTCCTGACTCCTGGCCCAGAGCTCAATTTATTCTGCCACCTAGCTGCCCCAAATTTATATAAGGGAAATAATAATGCCTATAGCACCTACCTCACAGGGTTGGTGTGAGGCTAAAATAAGATAATATATGCAAATCTCTTTCAAACTTTAAAGCATTATGGAAACATTAGTTATTATTTTTAAATATCTTAATTTAGCATATTGATTTGTTAGCAGTAAAAATTCATTGCTTGTTGCCCTTTTGGGTTACAGTTCCATCTCTGGGACAGTTCTGATTCCCTCTCCCAACCATGGTCTTCTGCTAAAATGTAAAACAATTGCATAGAGGGTATTGTCTTTGCCACTTACTCCCTGGATGACCATGGACAACCATTTTATCTTCCCTGGACCTCAGTTTCCTCAACTATAGAATGGACTAAATGATCTCTAAGATCTCTTAAAGCTCTATATCCCATGATCCTAAGAGATCTATTAATTAAAGAACAAATCCAGTTTGAGGGTGTCATCATAATAAAAATCATTTATATTTCTGTAGCAGTTTATATACATGATCTCACTGGATCCTTTAAGAGGTAGGTAATAGTAAGAATTTATTTAGACATTTACTTATGACATTGATTAAGAACCTTGAAGTTTTCAAAGTGCTTATCATATATTGTTTCTTCTGCCCTCACAACCACACTATGAGAATTAGATACTATAGGTATTATCTCCATTATAGAGATGAGGAAACTGAACCTCAGAAAGACATGCCCATGGGTCCAAGTTTAAGTGTTAGATTTGAACCCAGGTCTTCTTAACTCTAAGTGTAGCACTCTACCCCGTTGCTCTGTTGCCTTTCCAGGTAGTGAGACTATAATCATCCCCAAGGTAACACAATGGCAAATGGTAGAGCTGGTATGAGAATCTTGGCCTCCTGATTTAAATCCAATATTCTTTCTTACTCTAGTATTGTTGCATCCATGTTATGGACTAAGTATTATTAGTGAGTCATGGTGAACCTGGAGGGATATCCAGAATGAACAAATCCTGGCGACCCACCTTATTCAATTTGCTTATTGATGATGAAGACAATGGCAGGGAGAATAATGGTCCACAAGTTTGCCGAGGATGAGATTCAAAGTAACCTTGATAAAACTGAAAAGTAGTTCAGGGTAGTATCATAAAGGGCATTGATCTTGGATGATTTATCTGTCTGAGCCTCTATTTCATCATCTGTAAAATGGGAAAAAGAATAACTCTACATTAACTATCTCATATGCATATAGGGAAGATAAGATGACAAAGAGGTAAACATATTTGGAAAAGAATGATTGTTTTATGTAAGTAGAATTGCTTGGAAAAATGTAAAGTATTATATAAAAGCCATGTTATTACAGAACCAAGATACAACTCACAAGGGGTAGCTCGAGTGGCTTAGATATTTGCCCAGCTGGATGGGGAGGGGCTAGACCAGAGTTCCTTTGAAGGCCCTTCCAGTTCTAGATTTCTGCATAATGTTATGTGACTGAAACTTCAGAATCCTCCTCCTACCTCTTCCCTTCTGACTTTAGTCATGCTCTGAACTTTCCCCATGTTGTTGTAATTGAGTCACCTCCCTTCATGCCCACTGCCTAGGAGCCAGCCCATGAGTCACTTCAAGAGCTGTGGCTACTTGGACTACTTTGACCACTGCCAGCTCACTATGTAAACTGAGCCTTGGTTCTAGCAAGAAGATTCTGGGGAGATCAGGAGATCTGGGTTGGAGGTGTGGCTGGGAAACCTAGTGCTGGGCCAAGCCGACCTTTGGCAAACTGGGAAATCAGGAAAGCTTAACATTCCCAGTCTCCTTTTCCTGGGCCCAGGGCCTTTGTCCCTTGTTCTTCAGGTTCCCTTTCTCTTCCTAAATCAAAAACTACTCTCAAGAATGGGATCGATATATTCTTTTGCATGGAGGGGCCAGCAAATGACATGTCAAAGAGGAAGTTCCTCTCCTGGGTGACAGGCTTTCTTTGACCTGGCATTACATTCCCCACAGGGAGGGATGAATCCTATTCCAGTTCAGCAAGGTGTCTAAAAAAAGCAAAGCTGGGGGCAGCTAGGTGGTACAGTGGATGAAGCACCAGCCCTGGATTCAGGAGGACCTGAGTTCAAATCCGGCCTCAGACACTTGACCCTTACTAGCTGTGTGACCTTGAGCAAGTCACTTAACCCTCACTGCCCCACAAAAAAATAAATAAATAAAATTTTTTAAATTAAAAATTTTTTTTAAAAAAGCAAGGCTCGATTCCCTAAGAGATGGATGGTAGGAAAGCAACAACAAAATTAGGATAATTATCTCTATCCTGTCTACTGCAGTACAGATCAAGTAAGATCAAGTAAGGCTCTATTCATTCTCAAATATTTTGCAAGCCACTGTGAAGTGCTGTGTATACCCTGATGAGACAGAAAAAGGTTGTTATTATTGTCCACATAGACTTTCACCTACAGAGTGAATCTGCTGTCCTAGCTACGTGCAGAGAGGAACATTGCCAGAGGGCTGGTGTCCCACTGAATGATGACTATTTGGGGGTGGGAGAGGCAGAGTACAGAGACCAGGAAATGAACAAAATGCAAAATGGTCCTCAGTCTTACCTGCTCCTCTTTCCCTTTAGCTTCTATAATGATGAAGCAGGGTACAGAAGGTATTATTTACACAGTTCTTATACAGTATACAAACATTCATTTAATTGTTCATATTCTTAACATGGGCTATTTGGCCAACAGTCAGTAAATTGACATATTGCTGGAGGAACTGAACCACATCCATATTGACATTCTGGTTATGAAAGAAATCAGACATAATCTAGGATATGGATGACTGGAAAGGAAGGTGGGCTGGTTATGTACTAAGAATGAGAAGAGTCAATCAACAAGCATTTATGAAGCACCTACTATATGTCAGGCACTGTACCAAGCACTGAAAATAGACAGAAAGGCAAAAATCTATCCTTGCCCTCAAGGAACTCACAGTCTAATGAAGAAGATATCATAAAAATAACTACATACACAAGATATATACAAGACAAATTGGTGATTGTTGACAGATGAAAAACATCAGCATTAAAGGGGTAGGGATGGAAAAGAATTATTTTTTCCAACTACATGTGAAAATCATTTTTAACATTCTTTATTTTTAAATTTTGAGTTCCAAAGTCTCCTTTCCTCACCTCTTCCTTCCTTTCCCCTCCTTGAAGGGTCAAGTAATTTGACATATTTTATACATGTGCAGCCATGCAAAATATATTTCCATATTAGCCATGCTGTTAAAGAAAACACAAACCCAACCCCCCCCCAAAAAAGCCAAAATAAAACAAATAAGAAAAATAAAGTTTAAAAAAAAAAGTGTGCTTCTATCTGCATTCAGACTCCACCAGTTCTTTCTCTGGAGGTGGGTAGCATTTTTCATCATGAATCCTTTGGCATTGTCTTGGGTCTTTGTACTGCTGAGAAGAACTAAGTGATCGTTGTACAATATTGCTGTTACTGTGTACAATGTTCTCCTGGTTCTGCTCACTTCATTTTGCATCAGTTCTTCTAAGTCTTGTGGGAAAGACTTCTTGCAAAAGGTGAGATTTTAGCTGTGCCTTGAATCCAGGCAGGAAAGGAATATTGGTTTCAGTTCTGGGTTTGTTTCAGTAATTACTTTGGTAAATTGGAGTACTACTTGATCATAGACACCAGGGTAGCCAAGGTATTTGAAACCATACTATCTGAAGATCAGCTGAAGGAACTGAGAACAGTTAACCTGAAGAGGAAGAGATTCAAAGGTGACAAGACAGCTATTTTGGCATTTAGTCAAATGTGCTGGTGCATGCCTCTAGTCACTGCTATTGGGCAGGATTTAGCTGGCTGACCACTCCCGACACTGCCTCCACTAGGGAACAAGCCTTTGCCATCTCACACCTGAACCAATGCAAAAGCCCGCTCCCTGGTCTCACTGTTCCAAGTCTCTCTCTTCTCCAGTCCATCCTCTGCCCATCTGTTCAATTGACTTTCCTAAAGTGAAGCTCTCCTAATGCCCCTTCCTCTCCCTCATTCAAGGACTCCCTATTGTCTCCAGGATCAACTATAAACTCCCCTGTTTCACTTTTAAAGCCCTTCATCACCAGGACCCTTCCTACTTCCTCAGTCTTCTTACACCCCTCTACATACTCTACAATCTAGTGATACTGACCTCCTTACTGTTCGAGACACTCAGGTCTCTCAGCTCCACAAATTTTACTACCCCATGTTCCTCATTCCTGGAGTTCTCTCCCTCCTCAGTCCCTGCCTCCTAGCTTCCCTGATTCTTTCAAGGATCAGCTTAAATCCCACCTTCTATAAGAAGCCTTTTCCAGTCCTCCTATATCTTAGTGCCTTCCCTATGGTAATTAACTCCAATTTATGATGTATATCTTGTTGATATTTAGTTGTTTGTATGTTGTCTCCCCATTATATTGTGAGTAAACTCCTTGAAAGCAGGAGCTATTTTTGCCCTTATTGTATTCCTGGTGCTTAGCACAATGCCTGACTTATTGTAGAAACCAAATCAATGTTTGTTGACTTAACTTGTTGATTTTTGTTTCAAAGAGCAGACAAAGGCATTCAAAGGGCTGGGTGATTTTCCAAATGCAATCCAACCTATTCTTCTTACTACTCAAAATTCTAGACAATTCAGTGTCCATCTGTTGTGTCTATACTGTTGGATCAGCTCAATGTTGGCAGTTCACCCAACTACAATTAACCTGGATAATAAGCATTCGTCATACACTTAAGTTATTACCATGGAGGTTGCTAGGTTGAACTTTTGTGAATGACTATGACTTTAGGAGACCCTATAATTCAAGTCAACAAGAATTGAAGTTAAACACTTCCTCTATGCAAAACACAGTGCTCAGCACTATTGATATAAGGGGGACCAGGAAGGGTGGAACCAGTCCTTGCCCTCAAGAATCTCATAACCTGATAGGAGAGACAACATGCAAACAACCATGTAGAAACAAGATATAGACAGGAGAAACTGGAGATCATCTCAGAGAGAAGACACTAAGATTGAGGAGAACTGGGAAAGACTTCTTGTAGGTGAGACTTTAGCTGAGACTTCAAAAAACCAGGAGAGAGTGAGGAGGGAGAGAATTCTAGGCAAAAGGGACAGCTGGTAAAAAGGCATAGAGTTGGAAACTGGAAGGTCTTGGCTGAGGAGCAGCAAGGAGGACAATGTCACAGAGTGTATGGGGGAGGAATAAAGCATAAGAAAACTAGAATCATAGGAAAGGGCCAGGTTATACAGGGTTTTGAATGCCAGAGACTATTTTATATTTTATCCTGGAGATGACAGGGAGCCTAGAAAACTAAAACTGGAATATAAAATGAGAAGTAATATGGAAACACTTGGTTTATTGCATGGAGAAGTGATATGATTAGACCTGAGCTTTAAGAAAATTGATTTGACAGCTGAATGGAGGATAGACTAGAGGCAAGAAGACCATGCAGCAGTTTCTTGCAATAGCTTAAGCTTGAGGTGATTGATGAGCGTTGACACCAGGGTGGTGATAGTATCAATGGAAAGGAGATAGAATATCAATGGAGACGTTGCCAAAGGTGACAGTGTCAATGGAGAGAAAACTATAAAATGAGAGAGGTATTGCAAAGGGAGATAGATTGGCAATAGATTAGATATGACCATGGGGGGTTGAGAGAGAGTGAGGAGTGACCTAAATTGTCATCCTAGGTGACTGGGAGGACAATGGAACCTTCAGGAATAAGAAAGTTAGGAAGAAGGAAGAATGGTGGGGGAAGATGATGAGTTCAGTTTTGCACATGTTATACCACACTGACTAGTATACTAAAGATACAAAAACAATTAGAAAAAGACCTCCTCCATGTTGAATGGACCCTACTTGGAAGACTTATAGAAAGATGGAGAAAAAGGTTGCCATCCAATGTGATCTGCACTGTAGAGGGACCACCCAGACTTCACAAGTACAAGATCAAAGAGATAGCAGTTTGAAAATTATCTGGGGAAAAACATGAAAAGACTTGCATGAAATAATGAAGGGCAAAATTAGCAGAACCAAAAGAACATTGTATGTAGTAACAGCAATATTGTTTTAAGAATGACTTTGAGGGAGGTAGCTAGGTGGCACAGTGGATAAAGCACTAGCCCTAGATTCAGGAGGACCTGAGTTCAAATCCAGCCTCAGACACTTGACACTTACTAGCAAGTCACTTAATCCTCATTGCCCCACCCCCCCCCAAAAAAAAAACTTTGAGCAAATAAGTCATTTGGACTATTATAAATGCCCAAATTAACTATAAAGTCCATATGAAGAAAGACACTATCTGCATCCAGAGAAAGAACTAATAAACAGAAGTATGTATAGAATAATTTTTTGTGTGGGGGGGACAATGAGGGTTAAGTGACTTGCCCAGGGTCACACAGCTAGTAAGTGTCAAGTGTCTGAGGCCGGATTTGAACTCAGGAACTCCTGAATCCAGGGTCAGTGCTTTATCCACTACACCACCTAGCTGCCTTGTATAGAATAATTTTACATATATTCAACCTATTTGTATCTGATAGCCACCTCTAGGGTGGAGAGAGGGAAGGGAAGGAAAAAAGAAAATAAATAAATTTACATGATAACTTTATTACATATTTAAAAGTAATAGTAAATTGTACATAATGGATTTGTAATTTCATGTGCAATCATATTTTTTTAAATTATGCTATCTTATGGAAATGCTCACTTTATTCCATAAATTAAAAATATATTTTTTTAAATGATCTGAGGGTTTTAGTGGATTGCAAGCTCAATGTGAGTCAACAATATAATGGGAACTAAAAAGCTAATGCATTAGCTTAGGCTCCATAATTTAAGAAGGATACTGATAAGCTCTAAACTGTCACAAGGTGGGAAAGTAGGGTGGTAAAGAGTCTTGAGTCCATATCATATGTGAATCAATTCAAGGATGTTTAGCCTGGAGAAGAAAAGTCTAGAGGAACATAAAAGCTGTGTTCAACTATTTCAAGACTAGGCTTGTCCTGCTTGTCCTGGAGACACTGCATGACATAGTAGATAAAAAGCCAGCTTCCAAATAAGGTTTGAATTTTACCTCTTTTACATAAACTGTCTGTGTGACTGTGGTTAAGTCATTTAATCTCTCAATGCTCAAGGCAATTCACTAAGGCTATAAATTGAAGAGAAAGTTTCTACCTGCAATGATAAAGGAAGTTTCCTCACCTTCGAGTTCCTTATACCTATAGGTACAAAATATAGCCTATAAAATCATGGGCTCAATTCTTATCCTTATCACATTTTGACCTCAAGGGGCAGAACTATGAGCACTTGCTGTTCCTCCTTCATTCTCAAAGAGGACCAATGACATCAGGAAGGTGATGTCATGACTTGCAAGTGAAGTGAATTTAAGTGAGGCAGGACTGTGCAAAGTCATCAGCCAAGGGGTAAAAGGGCCAGTTTAGGCTTAACATGAGGGAAAACCTCCTAACCAGTAGAGCTATCCAAAAGTGGCACAGGCTCCCTTGGGAGGTAATGGGTTCCCCCTCATTGTAGGTCTTCAAGTCAAGGCACCCCAACAACTTGTTGGGTGGGTTACAGTGGGGGTTTCTATAATAGGTGATTCTGATGAAGTTAAAGACCCATTAGTGCAATGAAATAAGATGTGGACCCAAACAGCTGATCTTCTAAGCCATTGTTCACTAAAACCAAGAGCCTGATATTCTTTCTTGTGCCTTACAGATACCAACCATGCTGAGTCCTCGAAGCCAGAGTCTGATGACCTAGATACCTCAGACAGTGAGGTTCGTTCCTGCCCTGCCTGGGATTTAGGGGCACCAAAGGGGATAATGGTTGAACGAGAAGATAACATGAAAGAAAGGGTGGAACCAGCTGTAGATTTGAAGCCAGAGGAGCTGAGTTCAAATCCCAGCTTCACTCCTAACTGTGTGTCCCTCTCTCAGTCATAGTTTACTCTTCTATAAAATGAGGTGGTTGGACTCCACAATCTCTAACCCCTCTAGCTCTAAACCCTATGATTCCATGATTTGGGATTAGAAGGTGCTTTATCCTAACCTAAGCAATGTCTCTCATCCACTTCAGGTGGCTCCTCATTATGACCCAGGAACCAACCAAGACACCCAGGGAGAAGACCTAAGGTATTTTTGTGTGAAGGATAAAATACAGGGATTGCCCAAGAAACGGAAACGGGGACAAGATCTGTGGAGTAAAGGTATAAGGGAAGAGGGCCTAGCCTAAAAAGTTGGCTTTTCCAAGGTGGCAAAGAGCATTATGGGAGAGAGAGGAGAGGATGATAGGGGAGGAGAGCCAAGCCTCAGGGAGCAACTGTTATTTCTGACTTCTAATCATGTTTGAATTTACCTCCCAGCAATTCTAGATCTACTCAAAGGTGTGGTTAAAACCACCTGAATCACACTGCAAGGCAGCCCAGTATGTACATTCAACTGAGATTAAACTTCCTAAACTATAAAGCACCTTGAACGTATTCTATTCTCCTTGGTAGAATGTAAGGACCTTGAGGGTAGGCACTATCTGACTTCTATATTTGTGTGTCTGCTACATAATAGACATCTTAACAAGCACTTGCATTGAAGACAAATTTAAAAAACAAAACAACCTGGACCTCAAAGAAATTATATTCTATCAAGCATGCTATCAAACATACCATGTTGCCCTTTCTTTTTTCTGGGTCTCAGTTTCTTCACCTGTCAATTGAGGGGTTGGCCTGAAATAAAGTCACTTCTAACTGGAGTAATTTAAGGCAATTTGGAAGAGAAAGGTGTGTGTGTGGGGGGGGGGGGAATGATGAATGAAAATAATGTTTGTGAGACAAAAAGTTAAAGTATCATACAAAGAGACTTCTTGTCATCACCGTTATCATTATCCTGCTCTGTAACAAAGGTTCCAAATCAAGTGTCAGAATCTGCTGTGGGCCCCTTCCCAGGATGCTGGGGCCCAAAGCCTGAGCTTGATGGATTGGGAACTAAACTTCCATTTAAAAGTGGAAGAGCTGGAGAGGGCAAAGCCTGACTGTTTGTTCCCACCACATGAAGTTCGGCTGCTCAAACATTTGCCTAGGGTGATACCATTGGGGTTTGAGTTCCCTGTGATAAGACACGGTCCCCTGTACATTGGGAACCCCACGTATCTCTCCAACCCAGAGGACTTCCTGCTAATGGTTTGCCATCCAGGCTTGGCAACCAGGCCTCTGAAAGAGCCCTCTTTCCCACACAAGCTAATACATGCAAGTCCCTCAGTGTTTATCCAAGCAATACCCAGAAACGTAGATTGACAGCAGAGGCTACACACTCCACAATAAGCTATTGACATTTGGAGAAAGCTTCTAAGCAACCCCTGTTTATTTTCCAGACCGGCTGTAGCGGTTGGACTTTCCAACAATGGTATGGGTTGTACAGCTATTTCCTACTGGTGAATAAGCAGAAAATTGCCTTTGATAAGACCAAGATTTAAGCAGCCCCAAGCTCAGTGGCTATATCCTACCTCATCATGTAAACCAGATGTTTTGCAGAGTGGTACAAATGGGCCACGTGGGGCCATGGGGTGGGGGGGAAGCTGTGGGTTTATTAAGTCAGTTCTTTTCGTTGGTACAGTTCAGGATGGGGAACTCACAGGAGATTCCTGGTTCCATCTGGGGAATCTTGGTCATGATAGATTTTCCTGAATGCACAGGGAGAGCAAATAGGGTCAGCCTCTAATGTGGGGTGACCCTACAACTTGGTTTTTGACTCCCTTTTGAGCATTTGAAACTTTTTTTTTGATCCAGATAAGTATTTGTAATCAGTGTGGGTAATTCCCAGTGTGGAAACACCCTCCGCTGATGAAGATTAGCAAGTCATCTGTAACCTATAGCCTTAGAGAGCTTCCAGGGACACTGACAAATTATGTGACTTACCAAGCAGCTAAGTGGCACAGTAGAGTGCTGGCCCTGGAATCAGGAAAACTTGAGTTCAAATCTGGCTTCAGACACTAGCTATATAACCTTGGCCAAGTCACTTGACCCTGTTTGCTTTGGTTTCCTCATCTGTAAAATGAGCTAGAGAAGAAAACAGCAAACCACTCCAGTAACTTTGCTAAGAAAACCACCAGTGGGGTTACAAAGGGTCAGATACAACTCAACAGCAACAACCAAGCAGCTTATACGTATTAGAGGCAAGATGTGAACATGGTCTTCCTGATTCCAAGAGCAGCCCTCAAGCTACTACCTCTTATTTGCCTCTCATTTAAAGAAAATATTATTAAAAGAAAAAATAATCAAGTACTACCTGAGTGAGACTCCCATAGAGCTAGCTTGACTGTCCCCTGGAGACCCCCCCACAAAGCACTGTCCATGGGTCCAGGCCACCACCACTTGTTCTTGTGGAGAAAGGGCCCATAAAAGTAGAATTCCCATGCCCTCAGCCATGTACACCCAGAGTATCTGCTTCCTTGCACTGTAAGGAAATCTTCCCTTATGTTTTACCAACAAGCAATCTTCACTGTGCCCTGGTTTTGGTGGGCTTTGGGGGAAGGAGGGGGTTGGAATCTGGATTAGGTGACTTGTCCAGGGTCACATAACTAGTAAGTGTCTAAGGTTATATTTGAACTCAGGTCCTCCTGACTCCAGGCCCATCACTCCATCCATTGTACCAACTAGCTGCCACATATGTGTTGGGGTTTTTTGTTTGGTTTTTGTTTGGTTTGGTTTTGCCCCTGGTTTTAAGGGACTCTGGATTCAAGTGCTATAATTAAATTCTGAAGTCGCAACAAAAAGAATTACCTCCCTGGAAGTAGCTGCCTACACCCTGAGGTGCAGGACTCTGTCTTGCCACACAGGAAGCATAAGAAATCAGCAAATGCCACTAATCCCCTAAGTACATCTTCAAAGTTAGTCAAACCTTCAAAGAAAATTCTTCCTGGACAAACACTACAGGCATAAAGTAGCAGAAAATCAAATGCTTCTCAGACTACACCTCTTATTCCATAAGTATCCAGGAAAAAGTATTATTTCTCCATTTCATGTAAGTCAATGACAGGACTCACTAAAAATCAAATCATTTTAGAGGAAAGATACCCAGTCTGGGTATCTCCTTATCCCAGGGAACAGAGAGTTTTATGAAAAAGAGGAACACATCAGTAGCCTAAACCACTGGAAAATCAGCCTGGGCCCAGCACTAAAAGGATAGGCCCAACCTCCAGAGAAAGTACACTATTTGCACTATGTTTCTGGTAGCCCAAAAGGCTTTTTTAATAGTAAAACTTATTTATTGAGAATCCAAATAATAAGAAAGTTAAGCTTGGAGATATATATATATATATGTATATATGTGTATATATATATATGTATATATATGTATATATGTGTATATATATATATATACTAGATCATAGATATCATAGACTTAGAACTGGAAAGGATTATACGGGTCATCTAGTCCAACCCCTCAATTTCACAGTTGAAGAACTGAGGCCAAAGAAGTTAAATGACTTGCCAAGAGTTACACAGGTAGAAAGTGGCAAAGGCAGGTCTTCTAAATTCTAAATCCAACATCACTTGCCACCTTACTAGGTTACTTCTATGTATTTTGCATGGTCTTCAGAAAGATGACCCTCCTTTGCCTTTGTAATTATCCAAAGAAGATTGTCTTGTGTTGGGTAGAGTTTGAACATTGAATGGGTTTCCTTGTCACCTCTTTCTTTGGAAACTAGCCATCCAAATGTCCACATATCCAGCCCCCAAATTTGGAACTGATTATCAAACAAGGCAATAAAAATCAAATCTAGTAACAAGTCTGATTTGGCACTTTTGAAGGGAAAGGATTTCTGCTCAGGTATGGGCTGGAGTTAATGGCCTCTCCCAGTCCTAAAATGCAAAGATTCTGTTATTCCTTTCTTGCCCCTGCACTCCAACCTCAGGAAGCTACATTTCCCTGAGTCAATGCCTCACCCCTGAAAGATAATGTTCTTCCAAAAGTGACTACCTCCACAGTCCAGAAGACTTGCTTGATGTTTATTGGCTGGGAACATGGGACTAGGTTGCACTTCTCAAAAGGTCCTCTTCCACAAGGCTTAAAATTCTTTAAACTGCTCCAATCTTAAGTGGCACCAATTATAGAGCTCTTTAAGTTAACAAGCCTCCTCTCCAGTCTTGAAAATTGGATAATGGATCATTCACAGATTAGTATGACTTAGTTTATCAAAGGCTTTTCTCCTAACATCTGGCCAAGAGTTTCCATATTGAGGGCCTAGGAGTTGTGATTGGGAGGGATTTGGAAAAATGGAGCACTGGAAAGGGTGAGAGAAGACATGGGGGCGGAGCAGGGAGAGAAGTGTTGCTGTGAACAGCCAGAAAGCCCAGGACTTCTGGAGAATAGATGGGGAGGATTGATACATAGTAAGGAAATGTTCAGAAATAAAAGTGAGTGGGTACCTTCTCAGCAATTTGCCTGGGGCAGGCCCTGGTCTCAGATCTGATCTAGCTTAGTATCCATTTTTCCCAGTGACTCTCACATCTAGTAACCCACGAAGCCTCTTTTCTGAAATGTTCTCACACCTTGATAATTCCAATATCTGACTTCTTTGCAGTAGCTAAGAAATCCTCAAGAGGAAGAAAGAGAGTGAAAGGGATCTCTGCCCAGACTGAAGAAGAGGGAAGCCCAAAGGAAGAAGATAATCCCAGCCCTGCTTCAAGCAATGGGGCCTCAGAGGAGACATCCCTGAGTGGGCCGTGAGTGAGAATTCAGGAAGTTCTGTGTTCATTAAGATACACAAAAAAAGGAACTTGAGATTAAATGACCAAGTGACCAAGTCCAGTATCTCCAAACCCCAAAGTGTCAGCAATATTGGACTGTGTTTCATCCCCTCTCCTGGATTTCAATATCACCCCATACTTCTCCCAATCAATGAGTAAGGCTAGCAGAGGGCAATATGAAGACTTGGTTTGGTAGGGAGGGGAAGGGGAAGGGGCGAACAGGGATAAACCTGATTTAACTAGTTCCTAAAAGCACAAACCACCTCAGCAAGAAAGAGATGGCCTCCACTCTTAAGTAAAATGAACATAACCAATCTTTGATAGCAAACTCTGAGGACTGTGAACAAATGGCTGGAAGGGTCTTACATGAAGGAGAAGCAATCTGATGATTGAGAAAAGAGCCCTGGGAATAGAAGGGTTTACAAAGGATGTATGAGACTCAACCTTCTCCTCAAAATGGGGAACTCTTCTCTGCCTAACATCTACATCCAGCCTTCAGGGTGCAGAAGACTTGGAGTCCACTTCTAGGAATCAGCAACTAGCATCTTTTCTTCCCTTAGGGAAAAGTCAAATAGCAATTGAATGGATCTGGGAGGTAGATGGTCCAAAGCTTCAGATCAAGTAAACCTGGAATAGAGAGAGTAGAGGAGAAGAAAAGAGATGAATAGAAGGTGCTGGTATTCACATCTCTGTTACTCTAGGAGCTTGGAGACAGCTACCTTCCTCTCTGGAGCATAATGGCCACTGGTCAGACAGAGAGATGGCTGACTCTAAGACCCTACCATCTCTCTAAAAGAGAAGGATCCTAAGCCTGCCCACAGAAACTGACTGCATTCCTCTCCGTGCACCTTACTGATTAGGAACCAAATTGGGCTTTACAAAAGGATACATGGATTTATGAGAAGAGGTCTCAAAAGTCACCGTCCATCCTGAAACAAAGCATGAGCTTTTTCTACTACAACCCTGACAAGGGATCATCCAGCCTTTGCTTTAATACATTTCTCTAAAAAGGGATTTTAAATGTTCTTATGTATTTAGAAAAGACTTGGTTTCTAAAATTCAATTTACAGGCAACATTTAAGCTCTATTGTGGAGATTAAGGGTCCCCCTATAAATAGCTCAAAGTTAGGCAGCCAGGGTGCACAAAGAATGAGAAAAGGTCTACCCTGAAACCTCCACTCTTTAGTTGTTGTGTTGTTGTTTGTTTCTCATAGTCTGGGTCTACCACCTAGTGGAGAATTATGGTAATACGGTATTTTACCAAAGCTAAAGATAGCAGAGAAAAGTCATAGACAAGTTAATCAGACAAGACTAACAGTTAATCAGAAAAGGGAATCAATAGGTAGAGTGCACTTAATTCCAAAATGGCGGGCATTAGACAGTAATTCTGGGTTTTCTCTTAATCTTCCTGGTCTACGGGTTTAGAGGATGTCCAAGAATGCTCCCTGTTGAGCATTTTTCTCAATTCAAAACGCTGTGATATGAAACTCAATTCTGTGCTGTTCTTACCATTGAAATGATGTGAAGAGTTTTGTGAAAATAAAATTTCAAATGGAAAACAGAGTGATTCATAGAATCTCCAGGTTGGGAGGAACATGACAGATCACCAAGTCCATCTTCCCACTCTATGCAGTCCCTGCTTGAAGACATCCTAGGATGGCTAGGACATTATCCCATGAGGTGACCGACTACATTGCTGATCTCTTGTGGCAATTAGAAAGCTCTTCCTTATGCTGAAATAAAATCTGCCCTCCTGTCACTACTGCATCTCTATCACAAGTCCTGCCCTCCAGAGCTAGACAGAATGTCTATTTACTACCTCTTCTATTTCTTTTTTTTTTCTTTTTTTTCTTTTTAAGCGAGGTAGTCGAGGTTAAGTGACTTGCCCAGGGTCACACAACTAGTGTTATGTGTCTGAGGCCACATTTGAACTCAGGTACTCCTGACTCCAGGGCCGGTGCTCTATCCACTGCGCCACCTAGCTGCCCCTACCTCTTCTATTTCAAAAGCCTTCAACTATTTGAAGGCAGAGGTATGGTACAGTAGAAAGAATGATGGATTTTGAGTCAGAGGACTTAAGTTTGAATCCCAGCTGTCCTATTTACTAACCAAATGACCCTGAGTAAATCACTTAACCTCTTTGGGTATCAGTTTTCCTCATCAGTAAAATGAAGAGATTGTTTATAATAACCTCTAAGATGTCTTCCAGCTCTGAACCCATGAGCCAGTGTTCTTCAGCCCACCTCCCAGGTAAACACTCCCAATTCCTTCAACAATTCCTCATATGACATGGCTTCTAGCTGCCTTCTTTAATATCCTGGCCACAATCTTCAAAGCACACTCTAGTTTGCCAGTATCCTAAAATGTGGGAGCCAGAACTGAGCGTGATACTGCAGAGGTGGTCTGACAAGACCAAAGGACAGCAGAGTTTCCCTCACTTGAGAAACAGGACTTCTATTACTATAACCCAAAACAGAATTCACTGTTTTGGTTGCCACAATACATTTTGGGAGTAGGAGGGAGAGAGCATTGAGAGAGGGGGGCCCAGTAAGAAAGGAAGAGGGGTTCTATGCTCCTTTATGACTGAGGTTATAATCAACCCTGACTTAAGTTGTATCATAAAGATTCATGGGTCTATACACTCCAGGCTATGGCTTTCCAAAGCAGGTGGTGCATCTGATAAGAAATTTACTAAAGTCTACTCCTTTCTCTTTATTTGAATTTCATCAGAATTGTTCCTTATAGAATATTCTCCCTTCAGCCAATTGTGAGGGAAACTTAATGGATGGGATTAAATGGAGCTGGCACTGATAAACATGAGCAAGGATGGAATGTCCTTGTCCCTGTACCTATCAAGAGATACTTGCAACAGCATGCCCTGGGGGAGGGTGACCAATTTTCCTCGGAAATTTTGAAGACCTGCTTGGAAGATACGGTCAGGCTGTTAGCATCTTCAGCTGAATTCCCACCTATGCCCACCATCTCTCACTTTCATGTGAAAGGGAAACACAAACCAAAAATGGAACCTTATATGCAGGGAGATCAAAGCACAAAGAGCAGAATTGTTTATGTAAGAACATCAGCAAAACAACAAATGATCCCAATTAAAATTAATAAAAATGTATGCATAACAAAAGTGTTCCCTTAAAACAGATACTCTAATAAAGGCAAAAGCACCAAGTGAATCCTGTTTGTCTTTGATTTATGGTTGTGATGGCAAACAAATTCATCAGCAAATGGGGATACAAAGAAAGGTAGAAGACAGTCCCTGCTCTCAAGGAGCTCACAGTCTAATGGGGGAGACAACATACAAACAACTGTGTACAAACAAGATCTATATAGGATAAACTGGAGCTTGTCGGCTGTGGGAAGGCACCAGAATTAAGCCAGGGAAGCCAGGAAACAGAGGTGAGAAGGGAAAGCATTCCATGCATTGAGGACAACCAGGGAAAATACTAGGGGTTGTAAAATGGAATATCTTGTTCTAAGATCAGCAAGGAAGCCAGTGTCACTGGATTGAAAAGTCCATGGGGAGGGGCAGCTAGGTGGCGCAGTGGATAAAGCACCGGCCCTGGATTCAGGAGGACCTGAGTTCAAATCCGACCTCAGACACTTGACACCTACTAGCTGTGTGACCCTGGGCAAGTCACTTAACCCTCATTGCCCTTCCCAAAAAACAAAAACAAAACAAAACAAAAAGAAAGAAAGAAAAGTACATGGGGGGGCAGCTAGGTGGCACAGGGGGATAAAGCACCAACCCTGGACTCAGGAGGACCTGAGTTCAAATTCGACTTCAGACACTTGACACTTACTAGCTGTGTGCCCCTGGGCAAGTCACTTAATCCTCATTGCCCCAAACAAACAGAAAGTACATGGGTAGGGCAGGAGAGCAGAGTATAAGGGGTAAGAAGATTAGAAAATGGCAGTGAAAGTTAAAAAGAGCTTTTAATGCCAAACAGAGTATTTTATATTTGATCTTGAAGGTGATAGGGAACTAGTAGAATTTGTTGAATTGGGGAATGACATGGTTAAACCTGCATATTAGGAAGATCACTTTTTTTTTTTGGTGAGGCAATTGGGGTTAAGTGACTTGCCCAGGGTCACACAGCTAGTAAGTGTTAACTTTCTGAAGCTGGATTTGAACTCAGGTCCTCCTGACTCCAGGGCCAGTGCTCTATCCTCTGTGCCACCTAGCTGCCCCAGGAAGATCACTTTTATAATTGAGTCGAGAGTCTTGTGGCAGGCAGAACCATCAGCAGGCTATTACAATAACCTGGCATGAAGTGATAAGGGTAATGGCAGTATTAGAGGAGAGAAGGGGGCATATGGGAGAAATGTTACAAAGGCAAGATCAACAACTCTAGGCAACAGATTAGATATGGGAGGTGAGAAAGAGTAAGGAGTTGAGGATGATGCCTAGGTTATGAACCTAGGTGACTGGGAGGATGGTAGTACCCAACATAGTAATAGAAGAGTTTGGAAGGGAGGTACGACTTTAGAGGAAAGACAATGAGTTCAGTTTTGAATGTGCTGAATTTAAGACTCATACAGGACATCTGGTTCAAGGGATCCAGAAGACAGGCGGAGATGTGAGCCTGGAAGTCAGCATAGAGATTAGGGTTATGGAAATAGATTTGAGAATCATCAAATAGGGATGATCATTAAATCCATGGGAGCAGATGAGATCACTAAATGAAATAGTGTATATGGAGAAGAGAAAGAGCCCAGGACAGAGCCCTATTAACAGGTGTGAGGTGGATGAAGATCCAGCAAAGGAGAGTGAGTAGTGGTCAGATAACTGAGAGAAGATCCAGGAAAGAGTAGTGTCACAAAAACCTAGACATGGTAGGTGCCAATAGGCTACAGCCATCATTAAAGCAATGTATGACTCCCCAAAGGAGGTAGACTGGTCGTGTAGGTGGGGGCTGGATAGCCTAAATGTTGCATTCAGGGAATGTTAAAAGAATTAGAGGAAGTCCTTTGGTGTATAGGGTAGATGCTCTATGGGGGATTTACAGATTGACAAGAATTGCAGAGTATGAAAAGGTATGGAGAGGCTATGAACTGCACAAATAGAAGGAATATCCACACTGATAAGATCATGGATTCACTGAACTATTGTGGTATCTATGGGTTGAGTTCCAGAAAATCAAATTTAATTCCCACAATGGAAAAGTAACTAGTCTTTTTAGGGGAAGAAAAGCAATTGGACCCTTATGCCCATTAAGAGATATCTGAAGAATCATAATCTGGGGAGTTGTGACCTTAGACCTTTGGAGGTCTAAGGTTTACCTAACTTAGCCAATGCCATTTAGGGCCATTTTGTCTTTCAAAATACTTTTTTTTCCCCTTTCCTAAGATGCAGACGCAACTACTTTGGCTACCAATTATTCCCCCACAGAACTATGGTTTGAAGTCAATCTCCATCTTCCATAATCCAGGGCTACCATGGAATGGCAGGTGATTTCTAGAGAAAGTCACAGAGTTGGGCATGGGAGGTTATAAGTAAAAGAGAGCTTCCCTGATAGCAAATCTTTAAGAGTCCTGCCCCAATCTTCAAAGTATCTACAGGAAGTTTTACCTTGAGGAATCAGGAAGCAATCCCAGCAGAGACCTTGACACACATAGGACATCTGAAGTTCTCCATCTCACCAAGATCCCCAGGGGTAATTCAGGCAATTCATCCACGATCAGTGACACAAGAGAGCCTAAGAGGGTAACCCACTGGGAGTCTGAACCTAGAAGTCAGAGCCCCCATTCCAAATCATTATTAACTGCACCAGCCAGTTTTAAGTTGAAGAGAACAGAAGGATTAAAGGTCAAAAATCCCAGCTATAAAAAGAGAATTTATAAGAGCCAAAACAAAAGTAGTGATACTATAAATTCCGATTCAAGAAAACACGACAGATGTAATTAGCTCTACATTCCCAAAGCCAAAAATATGGTTTTCATGTTTGACTTTTGGATTCATGGAACTCATCACCCCATTGGGACCCTCACCCCCACACCCACCCACGACAGTCTGGTATATGGATTCTTAGTTTTTCTTCTTAGATTTTCTTTAGTAACTTCCCTCTCCAGGCAGGTGCCCTGTCATCTGTGTCTCAGTTGCTCCATCTATGAAATAAGAACAATACAGTCAACTCTTTCTTCCATTCATAAAGCTATTATAAAGACAAATGAGATGCTAGCTATTACAGTAGTTTGAAGTCTTTGGAAGTAAGGCTTATAAATACATCAGTAATTACAGAAATGTAGTAGGAGCAAATATGCCTATAAATTCCTTGCTAAAAGTTTCTTCCTCAAGTACTGTGTGCTCATGAAAGGAGTTAAGTAATTAAGTCATTCAGGAGGGTATTCCATTCATTAATGGAAGCGGCTAGGTGGCACAGTGGATAAAGCACTGGCCCTGGATTCAGGAGTACCTAAGTTCAAATCCGGCCTCAGACACTTGACACTTACTAGCTGTGTGACCCTGGGCAAGTCACTTAACCCCCATTGCCCTGCCAAAAAAAAAAAAAAAACTTATCGACCTGCATAACCCGACACTAGGGGTGGCCTCTTCTCTTCTTTTCCTTTCACTTTCTCCCCAAATCCTTGGGCAGCCCAGACCCCATCCCATGCAGGAAGCCTGTTCACATTGCTTCAATGATCTAGGAATTACCAGTTCTAATCCTTTCTGTGAGATGTAGCAGCACCAGGCCTACTCATCTGCCCGGGCTCTACACCCTCCAGACATGCTGATTCTCTCTTCTGACTTGCTAGACCTTGCCATTTATCCTATTGCTCTGCCCTTAGGACTTCTGGACATCTCCATAAACTCTGCGGCTAAATTCTCTTTAATGTGTTTGTTTTCTCCCTCAATTAGAGTTTGAGGTCCCTGAGAGTTTTTTCTCTTTTTATCCCCAGAACTAAGAAAAGTACTTGGAACATAGTAAGTGCTTTCTGGGTTGAAGAGACTCACATTGAAAATTTAACAATCGGGGGCAGTTAGGTGGCCCAGTGGATAAAGCATCAGCCCTGCATTCAGGAGGACCTGAGTTCAAATTCAACCTCAGACACTTGACATTTACTAGCTGTGTGACCCTGGGCAAGTCACTTAACCCTCATTGCCCCAAAAAGAAAAAAAAATTTAACAATCAGTTCGATGAAGAACTGTGAATGACTTAACTACTCTTAGCAATACAATGATCCAAGACAATCCCAAAGGACTAATGTTGAAGCATACTATCCATGTTCAGAGAAAAAAACTGATATTGATTGAACACAGACTGAAGCATGCTATTTTCACTTTCTTTCATTGTTTTCCTTTTATTCAAGTCTTCTTATACAAAATTATTAATATGGTAATATTTTATATAATTGCACATGTATAACCTATATCTGACTGTTTACCACCTCAGGGAGGTAGAAGAGGAGGGAGGGAAAGAGAGATAGAATTTGAATTTAAAACTTTAAATAAAAATGTTTATTACCCAAAAGAGGAGAAGAGAGGTGAAGGGGAGGGGAGGGGAGGGAATTTAACAATGAGTCCACCCTAATTTGACTATCAGGACTCAGAGATCTGACACATCTGAACTCTCATTACCTGTGCTTCCTCTGTCTCCTTTACTTTTTTTTTTCCCCTTTGGGGAAATGAGGGTTAAATGACTTGCCCAGGGTCACACAGCTAGTAAGTGTCAAGTGTCTGAGGTCAAATTTGAACTCAGGTCCTCCTGGTGCTTTATCCACTGTGCCAACTAGCTGCCCCCTGTGTCTTCTTTCCTAACACCAACCTTCCTCCTCCTCTTCCTCATTGGATCTAAGCATTCCACATCACAGGAGTGCATTTTCTAGGGTTTAATTATAAAAATTAAAAAGAGTATAAAAATTCAGAATTGAAACAAGAGGGTAAGGTCATTGGTAAATCATAAATGAAAACCAGCCTGTCCTAAATTAGGTGATTATAAACTTCCTAACCTGCCCTGTTCTACGACTCCCCTGGTATTAGCCTGACTAGCCTGTTACTCCTCCACTGTGATTGGTACACTTTGTTTCTACTCCCTCATTGGGCCCTGGAGGTGGACAGGCATCTTTTCCTCAAAGTGGAAAAATAACCAGTCTTTGCAGGGAAGAGGAACAACTGGACCCTTCTGACCATTAAGAGATATCTTTAGAATCATCAACTGGGGGGCAGCTAGGTGGCACAGTAGATAGAGCACCGGCCCTGGACTCAGGAGTACCTGAGTTCAAATCCGGCCTCAGACACTTAACACTTACTAGCTGTGTGACCCTGGGCAAGTCACTTAACCCCAATTGCCTCACTTAAAAAAAAATCATCAACTGGGAGATAGAAATCAAATCCATTTGGGGGGGGGGTCTGTGGTCATCCTAACACCAAGCTAATGAATGCCGGTTAGGAGTATTTTATCTTTGTATTTGTCCACCCAAACCAATTTTGGAATCCACTCAACTGGGCTCTCTGTAACAAAAACATTGGTCCATTCTTCCAATCCAAGGCTCACTGTCAGCAATTTTCTTTCTTCAGCAGTATCCTGCTGGCAAGGGCAGATTCCAGTACCCAGCCTATAAAATATGTAAACCTTTGGTCATTATAACTAGGTCTTAAACTTCACCTCTTCCATCAAGGAGAAAACAAGAAAATACAAACAAGGCAAATTAAAACAATTCCCATCATTTCACAATCAATATTCAGCCATTTCCAAAGCAAGCCACCTATACTCTGGACTTTTCCTCATTTCTCTCCCACCAGAACCCTGGCATCTGATAAAGGAGTTTTTGACTTATCTTGCCCACAAACCAGGCTTCCAGGACACTTCCAGACCATTTTCAAACCACACCACTATGTGGCATTCCCAGACTCCTTTGTGGATCTTCTTCATGTGTTGTCTTCACCCGATGGAATGTGAGCTTCTTGAGGGCAGGGACTGTCTGCTTGGTTTACATTTCTTTTCCCTAGTCCCTTAATACATAGTAAACATGCAATAAATGCATTTTCATTCATTAATTTATTCAAACTAATACACAGGTCATTCCCCACCCTACAAAGTTCACAGGATATATCCCCTTTCTTTACAGTTTAGCCGACCAAAGTATTTCATCAATGTTCTGCCACATGCCTGTGATTTCCCCATCACAGCTTCATTCTTTTGGACTGTGTCTCTAGAACAACTATGTTTCTGAGAGGTATAGCTCATTAAATAATTATCACCTATTAACAGGATGACTCAAGAAAAGCTAGCTGGGAGCAGTGTCCCAGAAAAATGAGACCAGAGAGGGCCATATTTTTTTTTTTTTTAGCTAACTGCGATCAGAGTCCTGAGAAAATGGATAAGAATTGGTTTTTATTGTCAGTGGGGAGAAAAGAAATGGGATAGATAATTCCCAGGAAGGAAAAGCACAAGAAGGGCATGGTCAGATTAAAGAAGCCAAGGTAACTGATTTGTGGAGGTGAGCAAGTACTAACTGCAGGCAATAAGCCCTGAGAAGGATGCCTGGCTCTCTTCCATTCTAAGGCAGCCTGAAGGCAGCAGATTCTTTTTAAAATAGAGAGATATCAGAATTTCAGAACTAGTATTTATAAAACTACTTCATTCTACTGTTTGAAAAATTCTACTCGTTTGTGGGCAAGATGATTGTTTCAGAAGCAGGGGGCAGGAGAGAGAGATGATAAAGACTACGGTGCTGAAGAGCTAGGCTTCCTGGCACCAAGCTGGGAGTGTTTGCCTCTGTTTCCTTGTACTGTGTGTCTTTTAGTAAATTACATGTCAGGTCACATTCTAAGCTGTCCAATACCTCAAGCATAAAGAATATAGAAGGGCCCCGACAGTGATGGTGCTGTGTTAACCTTTGACAACATCTTCTGAGTTCTTCCCTACTCTCTCAAATGTGGTCAGCGATCATGGGACCCTGACAAGATGATAGAGATGTACTCATACATGCTCTCAAAGTCACTTATTCATTCAATCATCTCTGGGATGATTTTTAACTCCAAGCATGCTCCTAAAAAGATCAGGGTGGGATCAAAACTATGCCAAATATATTGCTACTTCAGCCAGGGCTTCATCACTATAATCTCCACAAGCCAGAACCCATCTGTGGAGATCAGCATTAGGACCCAGAATGCCTTAATCTCATTGTCTGGACACATGCTGCCAGTGGCCTGTTTCCAGACAACACAGGGACAATCCCATGAAGCTGTGGTTCCCAGTGCTTGGAAAAATATGTTATGAGCCCCCAGGGCAACTTAATATATCCCACATATTATTCTTTTAGATTTATTCATTGTTGTTCAGTCGTGTTTGACTATTTGTGATCCCATTCTTGGCAAAGATACTAGAATGGTTTACCATTTCCTTCTCCAGCTCATTTTACAGATGAGGAAATTGAGGCAAACAGAATTAAGTAACTTCTCCAGGGTCACACAGCTACTAGTGTCTGAGGCCAAATTTGAATTCAAGAAGAGGACTCTTCCTGACTCCAGGTCTGGCATTCTATCCATTGTGCCACCTAACTATCCAGATTTATTCATTAAGTGTTTACAATAACTATAATGATAACTTTTCCCTCCCCAAAGCACTAAATTAAAATTTTATATTATGTAATTATAATTATAAAACTTTTACTATATAATTATGAAAACTCTAAAAATCATAAAACATGGATTATAAAGTAATTATTAATATTTTCTGTGGGACGTTCTATAAGAATTAATATTCAGCAAAACTTCATATGCTTACTATTCTCTACAAGATTTCATATATAAACTCACCTTTGTAAGGAAAGAATCACTTCAGATGTTACTTTCTTCTCTTCTATCACCAGCATACCAGTTACACATTCAAAGAAACTCTGCTGAGTGTGTATAAGGTTAGGAGCTTAAGGGAGGAAGAAGAGGAGGGAGGGAAAGAAAGGAATAAGCATTTATGTGGAGCTTATTATATGCCAGGCATTCTACTAATCACTTTTAAAAAGTAGTTCATTTTATCCTCACAACACTGGAAGGTAAAAGTTTCATTTTACAGTTGAGGCAATTCAGGCAAACAGGTTAAGTGACTTGCCATTTCCCTCTTTGGCTCACTTTATAGATGAGGAACTGAGGCAAACAGAGATTAAGTGACTTGCCCAGGGTCATGAAGCTAGTAAGTGTCTAAGTCTGAATTATGAACTCAGGTATTCCTGACTTCATGCCCCTTGCTCTATATATTGAGCTATCAAGCTGAACAACTTATCAGGGGTGCCAATAAGTTAATCTGAAAAATTCAGATAGAAGAATAGTAACATAAGCAAAAGATAAGTTTAAATCAGAAAACAGCCCTAATACTGCATTGAACAGCAATATAAGGTTTGTTTCTACAGAATATTTGTGATGGTTCATGATGGTTTCAAGATGACTTTTAATGCACATGCCCAATGACTATGGTTTTCATATAGCCCAACATTTATGTTGCAAGAGCACAAACATTATTAATCTTGATCACATGATGATACAACTAATGAAGAATAATTATAAGGTAACAAAAGGGAACTCTGGTGCAGTGTTTAGAAATGAGGGTATGGAATTTCCAGGTGCAGAACCAAGATGGCAGAGTAGAGAAAGCACTCAGCTCAACTATCCTAATGTTCCCCTCCAAGCAACTTTAAAATAACACCTCAAATCAAATTCTGGAGTGGCAGAGCCAAAAAAAAAGGTCAGAGGGAGAAATTCTTCCAGCCCAAGATAACATAGGAGGTCAGAAAGAAGGATTTGTAACATGGGGGAGGAGGCTAACTCAGAGCCCACATGGATGAAATGCCAGTGGACTAGGTGGTGGCACTGGATGCAGGACCAAACACTGTTTGGCAATACCATTGCCTATACCCACTTCTGAGTCATAGTTCAAAGGCAGAGAGGGGCACTCTTGGTAGAGAGGTGTAACAATTAGAATGACGCCACCTGCTGGAGACTTACTGTAGGAAAGCTCCATCATGAGGAGAAGGCGCCTGAGGGCAAGATATGTGGCTTTTCTTTGGCATCAAGAAGTGACGTTTGCTTGTGGGAGGAAGAGGGGGCGAGGCTGGCGCTCTCACTCTCTTTTGCCAGAACTCTTGGGGAGAGTGGAGCAGGAGAACTGTAGCTCCCTTTGATAGGTAGCTGAATCTAGGCCTTTCTCTCTCTCTTCACCAAATTCTTATTCCCCTTAATAAATGCTTAAAAGTCTAAACTATTGCTAAAGCTTATAATTTATTGGTGACCACTCATTAGATATTTTAGACAGACTAGCTAGAATTTTAGCCCCTTACAGAGGGAATGGTAGCTCTGAGGGACACCTGTCTGGCATTGCCTACTTCTAGTCATAGCTAAAGAGCAAGGAGGAGCACTTAAAGTCACAAGGGAGTGGAAGGCCTTAATGGCAGTATCACTTCCAGCCCCAATGGATCAGGAACCCCAAGGAAATATTGCTTCTGGTCCTAAAGGATCAGGGACCCTTCCTGATTAAGGACCAGAATGCTGACCAGGAGAGCAGTGAATACACCTCTCCCCAGATCACACCACCTTGGAAACACCTAAAAAATTCCAACCCCCCAGAACTAGCTCTAAAAACAGCAGTACAAAAAAGCCTGAAGTTTAAGACAGTGTCCCTCCTCTCCCATCCCCACCCGAAGCTGGAAACAGGGCCCAATCAAGTAAGGTAGGGAAATGAGCAAACAACAAAAAAGAACCTAACCATAAAAAGCTATTGTGGTGACAGGAAAAATCAAGACACAAACTCTAGAGGAGATAACAAAGTTAAAACAGCTACAAGAAAAACTTCAAAGAGAAATGCTATTTGTACACATGCCCAACAAGAATTCCTGGAAGAGCTAAAAAATTTTTCAAAATCAAATAAGAATGGTAGAGGAAAAACTAGATAAAGAAATGGCAGCAAAGTAAGAAAATTATAAAAAACAATTAACAGCTTGGTAAAAGAGGCACCAAAAATAGGCACCTAAAAGCCAGAATTAGACAAATGAAAAAAGAAGTACAAAAGATAATTTACCCAAAAAAAGAATTAGGCAAGTGGAAGCTAATGACTCTATGAGATATCAAGAAACAATAAAACAAAATCCAAAGTATAGGGGGGGAAAGTGAACTATCTCATAAGAAAAATAATTGACCTGGAAAATAAAGTAGAGATGATTTAAGAATTATTGAAATATGTAAAAGCCAGGATAAAAAAAAGAAGAGTCTACACATCATATTTCAAGAAATTGTCATGGAAAACTTCCCCAATATCCTCCAACCAAAGAGTAAAATAGAAATTGAAAGAATCCACCAATCACCACCTGAAAGAGATCCCAAAATTAAACTCTCAGGCATATTATGGCCAAATTCCAGAGCTCCTAGGTCAAGGAAAAAATACTTCAAGAAGCCATCAAATACTATGGAGCCACAGTCAACACCTTACAATATTTAGCAGCTACCACATTAAAGGAGTGTGGGGTTTAGAATATGATATTCTGAGAGGCCAAAAAGCTGGAATTACAACTGAGAATAACCTATCCAGCAAAACTGAGTATAACTGCTCCCACCCCAGTAGTCTATAAGACCTGTTAATCCTTTATGGGAAGACCCAATATGTGAGCCATACCCAAGCTTGATTTTTGGAGATTTTCCCTGGTGTTCTACTCTGGGATGGAAACATAATAAACCAGAGATCTCCAGAAAAGCTTGATCCCATCTTTTTGTTGCCAGGTCATTCCCAGATGAATTTTGGTCAGCTTGAGCCCAGAATTATGCCCCTTGTGAGAACCAGCCACTGTGAGACATGATTCACATTTTAGAGGCTCTTCTGGTATATGAAGGAGGTGGCGGGGGGGGGGGGGGATTGATTCCTGTCAATTCCAAGTGATTAATTCCTTTTGGGCAGACCCCACATTTTGGGAGTTTATCAGAGTCTGATTTCTTTCTTGTTTTTAATCTACCTAAGTGGAAGTGAGTTTGGACCTCCATTTGAAATGCCCTATTGTTTTTTATGGGATCTACTGGAGAAATTCTAGGTGCCCTACATATTACAGGGATCCGCCTAAGATATTTTTGGCCAGAATTCCCCATGGTAGAAACTTTCACCCAGGACAGTTTAATTTCTAATCTAAGAGAGAGGGAGTAGACCTTCTTATAGTTGTTATAGTTTACTGTGGAATAAGGTATCTTCTCAAGATTCTATTCCCATGGACTCAGTATCAAGCCACAGGAAAACATGAGGACCAATCAGGATGTTCTTTGTCATATCAGTAAAGTGAAGTGCCTGTTCCTCAGCAAGAGCCCAATGCTTGTGCCCATCCCCAGGGAGCCACGGCAACATTCTCTATGGGATCACTCCTGTTAACATCTTCACAGCCTTACTTCTCAATTACTCCCGAATTCTCTAAATGGAGATTCATCTAAGTGCAGAACCACAACCTTCTGTCTATCCATGCCCTCAAATTGCTTAAGAATCTTTACCCAAATAAAGCCCTCAGTTGCTCACAAGACACATTGATTCATACCCTGCTGACACACAGACTGACTCAGACTCCCTTGGCTTTCATATAGTTACTGAAAACAAAGAGTAATACCCTGTCACACTCAGACTCCAGTCTACATTCTGTAATAATCATCCAGGAGCCAGCTTCCAGTTACCTACTACACCAATTATCAGCACCGAGAGAACACCCTCATAGCCCAAAGTGAGATAGTAATCAGTTTTTACTATAGGCTAATCTTTTCCATCAAGTTAGGCATTCTCAGAGTCTTAACACAGCTAATACAATGTTGCATTTCCTAGGTAGGGAAGGACATCCCTAGAATAGCTGCCAAATATTTCAAGATCTCTAAGTACCCTCTAACCTGCAGGTTGATGAAACTAATATGTAGTCACTCTGGCTCCTAAATGAAATCTCCACACTTCCTAACCTGCTTACATTGGGATGAACCAAACTGAAAGGTTTTCACTCTACTCAAAGAAAGTTAATGAACCAAATTCTACCATTTCCCAAACCATGAGTAGAAGGGTTTTCCTTAGAATGGAAGTGCAAGGGGCAGCTAGGTGGCGCAGTGGATAGAGTCAGGAGTACTTGAGTTCAAATCTGACCTCAGACACTTGACACTTACTAGCTGTGTGACCCTGGGCAAGTCACTTAACCCCAATTGCCTAAAAAAAAAAAAAGAAATGGAAGTGCAAGCACTTGTCAACACAAAGTACTAGCTCCCTCATCAAGAAAGAGGCACATCTCGGGGCAGCTAGGTAGCAATGTGGATAAAACACCAGCCCTGGATTCAGGAGGACCTGAGTTCAAATCTGGCCTCAGACACTTGACACTAGCTGTATGACCCTGGGCAAATCACTTAACTCTCATTGCCCCACAAAAAAAAAAAAAAAAGAAAACAAGGAAGAGGCACATCTCATTGGTATACAATTTACTCTGGCACCAAGATCTAAGGAAATAATGTATGTAAAACACTTAGCAAACCTTAAAATACTATTTAAATGTCAGCCAACATTCATTATCATCATCATCATTATTATTGTCAGATTCAAGACTTCAGATGACAAGGAAACAGGCACCCTAGAGGTGGAGGGTCTCAGATCCACAGCTTTCCACCTCACATTTATCATTGTGCTAATGAGATTTAGTGGTGGGTAAGGAACAGGGCTGAAGGGGTCTAGAATATCCTGAAAGGCATGGTGTTCTTCACTAGTATGATGGAAGGCAGAGTCATAATTAGGCCTGGATAATTAGGTCTTTTCCCAAGGTACTGAATTCAGAGAGTACGAAAATACTTATTATTTATCTTAAAATAATAATTATAAATAAATCCAAATAGTGTAAATAATATGAATAATTAGAAATAATATAAATTATATAATATTTATATAAATATTATATAAATTTCTACATAAATAATATAAAATAATATTATTTTAAAAGATTTTATAATTTCACATTTTGTTACATGTATAAATAGACTATTATGTTCATTTATGCAACAACATAAAAACTAATAAGCAAGAATAATTTGCTAACATGTAAAAGGGAAGAAAAACATGAAACAATTGAAATGTTACCAGATTACAAAGAACAATCTTGGCCACAAGGAAGAGATATAAGAAGACACCTCCCCCAGATTTCTTTCAGAGTTGGAGGTGGGGATCCTCTGGGTATGGAACATTGTGTATATTGTCTGTAACTGGAGGTTGGAGGCTGCATAAGACTAAACTCATTGGTGGAGAGAATGATTTTTCAATGTTCTGTGCCTGTATGAAAAGCAATTAGCTGGGGCAGCTAGGTGATACAGTGGATAAAACACTGGCCCTTAGATTCAGGAGGACCTGAGTTCAAATATGACCTCAGACACTTGACACTTACTAGCTGTGTGACCCTGGGCAAGTCACTTAACCCTCATTGCCCTGCAAAAAAAAAAAAAAAGGCAATTAGCAGGAGCTTGGGAGAGCAGAGTTCTTTTTCTGTCTTCTGGGAAAGACCCCTGGAAAGAGAAAAAACTTTGGGAAGAAGTTTACATGTAGGGGAGCCTATGTTTGCTTTCATGCTGTTTTCAGCTTTCCCCACTAGAGACTTTGGGGAATTTCCCCTTGGATGACATTGGGAGTTCTTTTCCTTGACTAAGTCATCTTGTTCCCAATGGGAGAGTTCATTCATTTTGTTCACATTCAGTATATTCCAATCTGTATAACTTCTATGATTTCTGCTTGCTATTGGTTTAGGGAAAATGGATTTAGTCTCTACTATTGTGATGGTCTTTACTTAACTAGCAGTTGTTGAGAAGGGAATCAAGTATTTGGATATAGCTTGGGGCACTCCTTTGGTTAAAAGATAGAGATCAAGAAAGCATTTTCCCTAGATTAGAAGGATCGGGGTGGAGACAAGTATAATTCCACTCCAGTATCCACTCTGTGAGAAGAACACAACAGTCTACTTTACGGTCTCAATCCTTTGCTTCCATCCAGGCAGAAATAAAGTCTCCTGTAGAGAGGGGTGAGTGAGATTCCAGATATATCTCTTTTTACACCTGTCTGTGAGTCAAATTTAGGCAAACCTAATTATAGACAATATTTATGTAGACTTATACAACCTACATAGGCAAAACTTTACGTGTCAGATTTTTAAAATATTTTTATTGCTTTCTTATTTATTTCTTCTTATTTAATTTTCTTCCTAACTTCTTTGTTATGTAGAATGGCTCTCTAGGAGGGGGAAAGGGAGGAGACACAGGCAGAAATTGAGACAATGTAATAATACAAGATGTCAGTAAAAATTTATTTTAGAAAAAGATAATTAGTTAAACTAGGAAATTAACAGATAAATCATGTCTTCACTACCACCAAATAACAAGTGAATTCTTTCCAGGTGAGTGGCTTACCCTGCCGCAGCCTCAAGGCATCTCAGGGTCCCAGGCCTGTAGGGGCTAATCTCCTGGCCTCTCTTACTCTACTTTATGGAGTCATGCCCTAGCCACTAGTCCCATGGTTGATCTGAGGACATGTGTATAGTGTTGTTTGTCCCTAGAATCTACTTTGTGATGATTGTTCCAAACATGAAAATTGCTATTTGAGGCTCCAGGGAGAGGCAGTTCTCATCCATCATTTTTCTTTAAATTGCAGTCTCACTTCAATGATGCATAGTAGGCACTGTCCAGGGCTAACTCTGGCAAAACTGCAAGGCTGGCAGAGTTTTTCCTGACCATCCTCTCCCCTCTCCCAAGAGCTCAGCTTCTCACAATGCTTTATTCCTACCCTCCTGTCAGAGGACCCTGAGATGCCAAGTGTGTCCCCACCACTACCAAGGCAGTCTAAGGCAAGTACCAAATGAGTGGCATGTATGGTAATTGCTGTGAGGTCTAAAAGGGCAGGGCACACTGGGAGAAATCCAGGAAGGTTTTATGAAAGAACTGGGATCCGAGCACAGAAATGTATTTGAAAACTTATTTGAGCAATGCATCTTTTGGAGACATAATAAATTCAGAGGAACAGAGAGAAAGTGAGAGGACAACCCTAAAAGAAGAAAATAATATAGGCATAATGGGGGTCAATCCACATGTAAAAATGATGATAGGAAAAGGAAGTGCCCTGATCCCCAATATGGAACATGCCCAGACATTCTGAAGTGTTGATTTGTTTTGTAGACAGAACTGAGGTACATTCAAAAAGGGGATCATTATTCCTATCTACCTATGTTGGAATGAGGAGGCTAAGCCTTTGGTGGAGAGGCCTCAGGCCTTTATTTTCCCACCGTGACCATACCTGTGCCCTTCTCCCCTGCAAGGAAATTGGAGATGGCTATGACCTTGTAAACCTCAATGGTCAGCAGGGCAAGCAACCCAAAGTCTAGGAGTTAATGCCAGGATTTTCCAGAAACCAGATGGTAAGAACTGAAATCCAAAGCAACCTGCCCCAGCTTTATAAATGTGGCGTAACTTACAATTGATCTGCTACTGCCTAACAGGCAGTAGCAGAGATTCAATCTCACCCAACTGTAAGTTACACCACATTTATAAAGGAACTTGGGGCAAATACTATGTAGAAAGTGCACTGTCTGAGCCCTCTCTCCCCCAGGCTCAAGGTGGTATGGGGGAGACTTTACCCACTGGTATTGATGAGAAAATGTTTATAAATTTGGCTCTTGTTATATCTTTTCAGTAAATATCCCTTTGTAAGAGCTAATTGATGTTAATTAGTTAAATGAAACCAGGAACTCATTTCTGATGGTTAACAGTATAGGAGAGTATATAGCAATGGAGGTTTGAGCTGATGGCCTTAAAGACTGGAACCTCAGCCTGAAGTGCAAAACCCTTCTGGCTGCCAAGGAGCCATGTCTGAGAATTCTGTGACTAGAACAACTCAGCATGGAAACAAGTGAGAAAAGAGATGCTGTTCAGGCTGGCTGAGGCTTTCTCTTTCTTCTTTGGGGTCAGAGCAAACATTCAGTTTGCTTGGCCCTAGATCAAACTCATTCACTGCAGAAGCCAATGTTTCAACAAAACCCTGCACAAGTGTCCTCCACGCTCCAGGGATCTGAGCCAAAACCACTCACAGCAGAAGGACAAATGCCCTCATCAGATTCAAGAACAGCATTTCTTCTGACTTTGCCAAAGGCCTGAGGTCATTATGGCAGCTAGCAGTACTGCAGGCCCCAACTCTAATCAATGCTCCCAACCAGAGAGTAAAAGTCTTTGTGCGCTGAAGGATGCTTTTTGATTGTACCCGATATATTTAGAGGCATGGTATTAGGAATTAGGATACCAGAATGGAGGAATATAGGTAGAGCAATATACTAGAAATCAATTCCAGCAGTTCTATAAGTGTCTGGGTTAGAAAGGAGAAATCAGGGGGGCAGCTAGGTGGCATCATGGATAAAGCACCAGCCCTGGATTCAGGAGGACCTGAGTTCAAAACCAGCCTCAGACACTTGACACTTACTAGCTGTGTGACCCTGGGTAAGTCACTTAACCCTCATTGCCCTACACAAAAAAAAAATGAAAAAAGAAAGAAAGAAAATAAGTAAGAAAGAAAGAAAGGAGAAATCAAATAGGTGGGATCAGTGGAAAAGACTGGTGTTACTGAAGAAGATGTCAGACTGGCTGACCTTTGGTAACATTCATGGTATAGTGTCTGGAGAGTATGGGAACCAATGAGCCAGGTCAGGTTCTACAGAGTGGTGCGATACCTCTGTCTAATTGATCAGGTGCTCCAAGTTGCTCTCTGCTTGGTCTGGGTAACTCCAGCTGAAGACCATGTTGCTAAAAGAGTTGTTGAGAGCTCCTCTTGATTTGTTTGGGTTCCCTAAATTTCTGGAGATAGGGGGATCCTGCAGTTGAGGTCCATATTCCAGACAAAAATCCATAGGTCCTTCAGACAAAGAGTATATAGCATCTGGCATTCTCAGGGTCTAACACAGGCCCTATGAGTTTGAATCTACTATGTAAGTAGGGACCAGGGATTCTTAACTCCAAAGGGCATCTCTTTATTAAATTCCTATTATAGGTCAAGCACTTTACAAACATTATCTCATTTGGCTTCATATTAGCCCTGGGAATTGGATAGATTTCAGGAGCTCTGTAAATTTGGATGAGAAAAAATATTTCATCATTACTTCATATAATTGGCTTCCTTGGTAATTCTATGTATTTTATTTTATCCATTTAAAAACATTATTCTGAGAAGGGATCCATAGGCTTCACCAGGTTGCCAAAGGTGTCCATGACACAAAAATGGTTTAAGAAACCCTGGCCTAAGGGGCAGCTAGGTGGCACAGTGGATAAAGCACTGGTCATGGATTCAGGAGGACCTGAGTTCAAATCCAGCCTCAGACACTTGACAACAACTAGCTGTGTGACCCTGGGCAAGTCACTTAACCCTCATTGCCCTGCCCCCAAACAAAACAAAACAAGAAACCCTGGCCTAGACTCAAGTGACCTGAGGAGCTCAAAAAAAGGGGGATCTGCATGATGTTGGAATGTGTCTAGGACTCAATCTACAGTGACATATCCGATCCTCTGTGAATGAGCTCAGTCACACATCTCTTCAAAATCCAGTGCTCAATAACAGATCCAAAAATGTTGGAATTGGAAGGATGATTGGAGAGAAATTATCTCTCTCCAAAGGTCAGTAGTTAGGGCTAAACAGAATGGACAGAGGAGAACATGAAGCACCAGTCAATGTTCATCTGGCCCAACCCTCTCATTTCACATATGAGAAAACTGAGGTCCTTAAAAAAGCATTTGCCCAATGTCACATACTAAGTTCTAAGGGGCTATGGGAGAAGGATTAGAATGGGGGTTTTTAACCTCGTATCAGCAGACTTATTTTTAAATATAGTTTGGTAACTATTTCAACATAATTGGTTTCTCTTATGATCCCATGCATTTTATTTTGTGAATTTAAAAACACTCTGAGTCCATAACTGGGTCTATAATGTAGAAAAAAAGGTTAAGAAATGATGAATAAGAACTTGGGTCACCTAAGGCGCCATACAAAGATGAATCAAAGATGAATTTTCCCTTATTATGTTTTCTTTTTTTTTTTCTTTGGTGAGGCAATTGGGGTTAAGTGACTTGCCCAGGGTCACACAGCTAGTAAGTGTTAAGTATCTGAGGCCAAATTTGAACTCAGGTCCTCCTGACTCCAGGGCCAGTACACTATCCACTATGCCACCTAGCTGCCCCCTTACTATGTTTTCTTAAACAATGGTCCCCTTAATCATCATCCTTGCCTCAAGTCTCTCCCTACACCGGCTTAAGCAGTTTCCTAACATACAGATCTTATGATGGCACCAGCCTCTAAGGTCCCTTCCAGATCTAAATCTATGATTCCCCTGCCTACTCAATACACTCTGGGAGTTCCCTATTCAATACAGGAGCAAATGCCAACTCTTCCACTTGACATTTAAAGCTCATCACAGCCTCTACCTTTCTAGTCTTATTGCATATTACTCCCTTTCATGCAAACTACAGTCCAACTAAACTGGCTTCCTTACTGTTTTTTTGTTTTGTTTTGTTTTGTTTTTGTGGGGCAATTGGGGTTAAGTGACTCGCCCAGGGTCACAGAGCTAGTAAGTGTCAAGTATCTGAGGCCGGATTTGAACTCAGGTCCTCCTGAATCCAGGGCTGGTGCTTTATCCACTGAGCTACCTAGCTGCCCCTTCCTTACTGTTTTTCATACAAAGCAATCTGATTCCCACCTCTGGACCTTTGTATTGGTGGTCCAGCAGGCCTGGAATTTAGTTTCTCCTCATCCCTGCTTCTTAGAATCCCTTGTTAGTTTCCTTTAATTCACTGCTAAGTGTTGCCTTCTCCATGAAGTACTCTGCTACTAGTGTCCTTTCTCCCCTCAAATTAACATATCTACTTGTAATATATTTTGTATATTCTTCCACATGTACATGTTGTCTTCCCTGTGTAGACTGTATTTTCTTCAAGGATGGAGATTATTTCACTTTGGGGGGAGAGGGGCAATGAGGGTTAAGTGACTTGCCCAGGATCACACAGCTAGTGTCAAGTGTCTGAGGTCAAATTTGAACTCAGGTCCTCCTGAATCCAGCACCAGTACTTTTCCACTGCACCACCTAGCTGCCCCCCTGACTACTTCACTTTTGTCCTTGTAGTCCCAGAACCTGGCATATATTAGGTGCTTAATGTGTGAGGCCACTAGGTGACACAGTAGATAGATTACTGGAGCTGGAGTCAAGAAGACCTGAGTTCAAATTTAGCCTCAGACATTTACTAGCTGTTTGACCCTAGGCAAGTCATTTAAACCACAGTCTACCTCAGTTTTCCTCATCTATAAAGGGAATAATAATAGCTCTTATCTCCCATGGTTGCTGTGAGGATAAAATTAGATATTTGTAAAGCAACTTTGCAGATGTTATAACACTATATAAGTGCTAGAGATTATTATTCATAAATATTTGTAGATATATTGGTTGAAAGCTGGGCACATGTGTGTGTATATATTAATAAGTCTGTATTGACAGTCAATGCCTATGTGCAAATAGTTGTCATAGACCCTAGGCCTACTTTTTGTTTAAATTAATTGGGGGAGTGGTAAAGATCAAGGGAGAAGTAGGGAACAGCTTGTCCCTTCATACATTCATGCTATTAAAGGATAGTTCTGATCATTCACAAGCAATGCTCATCTTCATTTCAACCAGGTTGGGGGCGGGGGAGGTGGGATGGGAGGGGCAGCAGGGATGGGTGGGGCAGCAGAGGGGTTGATAGTGGCTTCAGTGGGGCAGTTAAGAGATGCCAAATTGTAACCTTGCTATTATTCTTCCTAACCAAAAATAAAAAGCTCAGAAATGGAAACACTGTCAACTCTCTATTATCCATTGGCAACTTATCCCTGGCCTTTTCTAAACCCCAATCAGACCTCTTTCCATCCCTTCCCCAAACCATTAAGGTTTCTGAGTTGCCCATAATTGCACATTAGTATTCTACAGAAAATTGGCATTCCAAATCCAATTACAAGTGATTTTTAAATTTCTCACTCTTTGGAATTATCTGTGCCACCACCTTCTGTCACAAATATATGATAACTGGGAGAATCAAGAACTCAGAGAATGGAAAAGAAAATATACAGTAAGAAAATACCTGAAGGAGGTATGGTGAGGCAGAAAGTGTACTAGAACCTGGGCCCAAACCCAGCTTTGTGATAAACAACATACAAGAATTTAGGCAAGTCTACCTGAGCTTGTTTCCTCATCTACAAATTGAGAGGGCTTTAAGGTCCCCTCCAACATTTGTATCCTACAGTTCCAAAACCACAGTCAATTGCTAATGGGATCTATTCATTAGTCACTTTCCAGGTCTCCTCAGTGGAGTCCAGTCCTGTAGGTAATCTAAGATCTGGACATTAAAGTCTGCTGGACCAAAACAGGCAGGAGATTTGAGAAGAACAAGGAAGTCAGGACAACTGCATAAAGGTTCCCTTTACTTCCTGGAAATAAGCCATTTAAAAATTTGGAAGCTGAATGTTATAGAATAATAATTGCACTGGAACCTAGAGATACTTCTAGAGACACTATTGGCCACTCAACATAGCCTCATGGTGAGGTTTCTCTACTACTTCCATAAGTAAAACTAGTGGGGATAAGAGTTCAAAACAACACACCTTATGACAAAAGAGAATAATGGTGTATAATGGACTCAGAGTCTAAGGTATGGGTTCTGGTCCCAGCTTTACCTCTAAACTAGCTGTATGAAGGGGTACTATGATTTTATAGATATGGATATAGCTAGATATAGATAGATATACACACCCTTCTCCTTCATACAGTTTAAACAGATATATGCATACAATAATATATATATATATTAAAGATATCAAGTATCTTGATGAACAAAGATGTTCATCTTTGCTATCTTCTTCACATTCTTCCAGGTGTACTTATATATCTATTTATACCTATATGTGTATGCACATGCACGCATATATGTGAACGCATGTATGTGCATACATGCGCAGATACATATGCATGTGTCTGCACTGTACATATGTGCACACGTGCACGTGTGTACACATACAGTATAATAGATCTCACTGGAAGACTGTTGAGTGGCATAAGCATCTCTAGGCTCTAGTGCAGTTATATAGCATTCAGCTTCCAAGTGTGTGTATGCACATATATGTATGTGTATGTTTGTTTTCACAAAACACCTACTACGTGCCAGGTATCTTATAAACATTGTCTTGTTTGATCCTCACAAGGTGTATGAATTTGAACTTGGGTCTTGCTAGCTCAGAGTTCTATCCACTGATCCACCTAGCCGCCCCCTTGGTGTGACTTTGGGCAAGTCACTTATCTTTGGAACTCAGTATCGTCCTCTGCCCTTAAACTGAAGGGACTGAAGAAAGGTGATGTAGATCAATATCGTCATTATCACTATTGAATAATTTATGAATAACAATATTATCATAGTATTATCAAACGTGTGTAGTAGTTCCTTTGTTTTCTGTAAACAAACGAGGAAGTGCTAGGTTCCTTCCCCCTCAAAAGGTCAGTGCCAGCTTCAAACCAGCAGCCCCGACTCCTCTAGCCCAGTGCGGGAGAAGCAAAAAAAAAAAAAAAGGAAGCGGGAGATGAAATCCGCTCCTTTCCCAGCCCTCAACAACAAAGGGCTCTCCCACCTGCAGACTAAGAAGTGAGCGAAAGCTCCCATCTCTCGCAAGGGCAGGAGCATCAGCTACGACTACAGTGCCTGCACCCCTCCCCAGACCTGGATTCAAACCCACTACGCGGGAGGCGCAGGGAGTCTTGGCGCTCTCCCAACCCGCCTAGCCACTTGGCCGCTGATCTATCCCCGTAGGGGGGACGGGCGGGCGGCCCAGCCGCTCCCTCAAGACCAATCCCAATAGCCTCTAGGACCCAGAAGAGCATTCCCCAGAGAAGGGCTTGGCCCGCCCCCCGTGCCATGCTACCCAATAGAATGCCTCAGAAGATCCTCTGATTTGCATGCCCACGCGCCGGGGCCAATGGGCGATGGGTGTGCGCGTTCCCGACCGGGCCACTCCGGCCGGCTGGGGCCGCTGCGGCTCATTTAGAGAATGGCTGCGGCCGCGGCGGGTGGCTCTTCTTCAGCCGCCTCTGCCTCCGCCGCCGCCGCCACAGGCACCGGCTCGTCCTCCAAGCCTCCGCCGACCCCGCCGACCCCCAGGGAGCACCCAGCGCCCCGCCACCCGCCGCAGCTGAGGAAGCGGGGTGACTCCCGACGCCGACAGGCCGCTCTCTTCTTCCTCAACAACATCTCGTTGGATGGCCGGCCCCCCAGCCTCTTCCCTGGCGGCGAGAAGCCCCCGCCTCAGACTCACGATGAGAATGCGTCCGGACAGGCGGCGGCGGCCGGGGAGTCCCCAGCCGGGCACCCGCTGCCTCCTGCCGTCGGACAGTCCCGTCCCGGGGCCCCCAACGGGCCTCCCCCAGCCCCGGCCCTGCTCTTGCAGCTGCCCAAGGACAGCCCCCTGCCGCCGGCCCGCGGCGAAGCCGAACCCCCGGGCGCTCGAGGCGGCGTCTTTCTGCCTCAGCTACTGCTGCTCGGAGGTCAGCTGGGCTCGCCCGCTCCGCTCACCGCGCCCCCCGCCGCCGCCGCCGCCGGGGCCGCCGCCGCCGCGGGTATGTCCGGGCTGGGGGGCAAAGGCGCCCCCCCGACACCACAGGGGCTCCTCAGCCCCACGCAGACCAGCACTGGCTTCACCTTGGAGGTTCAGCGGCAAAGGTAAGAGTCCTGCGGGCAAGTGGGGGCGGGGAGCTTCCCGACACCCTCCCCATTCACCTTCGGCGTCTCCTGCAGAGGGGCCAGGGTAGGGGGCTCTAGGAGGATGCTGTGAGATTTGGGAGCACCATTGAGCCCCCTTTGGGGTCTCTGTCCCCTCCTGGATGCTGCTGAGCTCTGCACCCCTCGACCCGAGCACCCCCCCCCACACACACACACACCCTTCCAAAGATTCCCTCCGGCATCTAACTTATTTACCTTTCTTTGTGGTTTCCCTTCCGTCTCAGAAAGCACACATGACAGTGTGTAGATTACTTTTTTTTTTCAGGCTTCTGCTTTTTCTTTTTCCTTCCCCTCTCCCAGTTGATGCTTTCCCCTCGTGAACAAGTGTTGGGCCATTGCTACAGTGCTGATGCCTTATTACATGCCCTCCATTTCCTGGCAGCATCTTCTGACCCTTTTAGCATGGGAGGGGGAGATGCTTAGGCATATCTCACGTTGAATAACTGTAGTATTTGCAGAAAGGGTCCTGTTCTGAGATTTGTTTTTAGGTTCTTTCAAGTAGACCAACCATGAACGTTTTTTATGAATTGTTTTCATGACCTTGATGGCTATTTTGTCTTCAGAAAATAGCTTATATTTGTAGTGCTTACCTGGAGATAGGAAACGTTCTACTTAACAGTTCTTTTCCCAAGCACTGAACATTAATTCAAACCCCACTTGAATTCTCAGCCAAGACTCTCCAAAGATGCTTCCTTGAAAACAAATTAATTTCAGTTTTTTTTAAAGAGAGTCTTCAGAAGCCTATCTTGTATAATTTGTTAAATTCCTAAATTTATATTAAATAGAAAAATTTTAAGTTTTAAAAGCAGATATAAGTATTTACATTTTTTGCTTGAAAACTATTAGATACATATGCATTTTTAATTCCAGAGGAAAATAAACTAGTTGAGCTGGCTCTTCACCCTAAGGGAAGCTATATATTTCAAAAGATGATCTTGTTGTAGCTATGTGTAGCTAGTTCTGCCCGAGTTATTTATGGAGAGCCTCATAAAGGTTGTCATTTGATGCTTTATAATAGTAAAGAAATCTCTATGTGAAATCAGGCCAGCAAGCATTATAGTGCCTACTATGTGCTAGGCAGGCACTGTACTAAGTAATTCGGATACAAAGAAAAACAAACAAAAAGACCCTGATCTCAAGGAACCCCAGTCCAGTGGGGAAGACAACATTCATATAACTAAGTACAACCTATATATCTATATATATCGTACAGGATAGATTGGAGAAAGTCTGAGAGAAAGCATTAAAATTCAGGAGCACTAGAAAAAGCTTTCTTGCAGAAGGTGGAACTTGAGCTTTGAATCTGCCATCAATAAAATAATTGATCCTTTTTACAATAACATTTTCTAAATGTTAATGATTTTCTTTAAAGAGTGGTATGAAAAGAGAAAAAGAGATTTAGCTAATAAATGATTATTAGATGCTGGCTTTATAAGTCACTTAGAGCTTAGTCTGATGCTGAGTTGGGGGGGATTGTTGTTATTTTTAACAAAACTAATAGAAAAGCCTTTTTTATTGTAAAATTTTAAGTTTCTTAACCAGAATGAAGCAACACAAGTTAGTCCAAAGTATAATTATAACTACCTAGTGGTTTTCCTGGGCCTATCAGGCAAAGACATCCAGCATAAAAGTGCTTGTTCAGTTGATCTTGTTAGATTTCAGATCTTCTGATATGGTCTAGGAAAGTAATCTCCAGAAAACAGATCTGTCCTAGGTATAATAACAAGGGTTTTAAGAAAGTTGAGTTTTGGGCAGCTAGGTGGCGCAGTGGATAGAGCACCAGCCTTGGATTCAGGAAGACCCGAGTTCACAACAATTACTAGCTGTGTGACCCTAGGCAAGTCACTTAACCCCAATTGCCTCACCAAAAAAAAAAAAAGTTGAGTTTTAATGTTGTCATGTGTTTCAAAGACTATCTTTCAAACATTCATATGTGTATGTATACATATATACATATATAGTCATTGCCAGCCCTTGTGGCTGGTACAAAAACAGCAGAGTGTGAAGCCCCAGGAAACACTCGTTGCATTGTGTTCAATTTCCCGGGTTTCTAAGGTCATTTTTGCATTACATAAGATTATTTGGTCTCCATAGTAAAATGATGCTTTAAGTATAGAAAAACTATGGGTAATTATGTGTACACTTACAATTGTAGTCAATTTGTAATGTGTCCTGAAAGGTTATGTATTAATTAAATAATTTATTCTGAGAGGAAATCCTAAGACACAATAATCGCAGCCTAATTCACTTATTATTCATTTGGATTTTTTAAAAATATGATTTTCAGGGCAGCTAGGTGGCACAGTGGGTAGAGCACTAGCCCTGGAGTCAAGAGGACCTGAGTTCATATTCGGCCTCAGACACTTAACACTTACTAGCTGTGTGACCCTGGGCAAGTCACTTAACCCCAATTGTCTCACCAAAAAAAAAAAAAAAGATTTTCTCAAAGTGATACATAGTTCATACTGATACTACTTTAAAGGTTCAGAAAATAACTACCATTCCTTAAAGTTCTCTTCCTAGTTGTTTTCAAGGTATGAAAATAGCAAGGGTATTGAAGTTAGTATTAAAGTAAACTAGGGATTGGATATCACTTTTATTAATTTGATGTTTGACTTTTGGTCTGGAATTGATCATTGTAGTTATGTCATCAAGTAAATGAATAAATCATCTGAGTATTTGTTCTCCTAACAATTTTATCTCCTAGATAAAGATTTCATTTTTATTATGCCAAGATGCTTTAAAAATAACAAATAAGCTGACTTTTTACATTTTCTTCATTTTCTTTGAAACAAGGATTTTAAAATTTTTTCTTTTCTGTGTGTGTGTGTGTGTTTATTTCTTTGATGTGTTGCCGTACTTCTTTGGAAGATGAGCTAAGTTTTGAAGGATACTAGAAATACTAGAAGGTAAAGTCTGGGAGTGCATTACAAATGTGCACAGCCTATTCAAAAGCATAGAGACAGAAGATAGAGTGTTGTGTGGAAAAACTGCAGGAAAGCCCATTTGGTTGTTAAAGGGGAATAATGTATGAAGCTGGAAAGGTAGGTTAGAGCCAATTTGTGAAGGGCTTTAGAAGCCAAAGGAATTCGTATGTTTCTGACTCTAGAAATAGGCACTGGAATTTGAGAAGTGGAGTGACATGGCCAGACTTGTACTTTAGAAAATCACTTTGGTCCCTATATACATGATTGGAGAAGGGAGAGACTTGAGGCAGAAAGACTATTTAGGAGGCTATTGTAATACTTCAATCAAGAGGTGATTAAAAGCCTGAACTATAATGGTGACCATGTTAATGTAAGGGGATTGATTCAAGAGCCATCATGAAGGTAGAATAGAGGAAACTTCTCTTAGATATTTGGGGTAAGGGAGAATGAGTAGCTGAGGATGACTCCAAAGTTGTGAGCCTGTGTGACTGGAAGGATGTTGATGCCTTCAACAAAAACAGTGCCACTGAAAGAGGAATATTTATGGAGAAAGATAATAAGTTGTGTTTTGGACCTGTTGTGTTTGAGGTACTTAAAGAATATCCATCCAGCTGGAAATGTCCAGCTAGAAGCTAGTGATGCAGGATCATGGGATCATGTATCAGAGTTGAAAGGGACCTCAGAGACCAATCCCCTGATTTTACAGATGAGAAAACTGAGACCCAGGGAAATCAAGTGACTTGCCAAATCCCACACAAGTACTAAGTGTTTTATTTTATTTTATTTTATTTTTTGCAGGGCAATGGGGGTTAAGTGACTTGCCCAGAGTCACACAGTTAAGTGTCAAATGTCTGAATTTGGATTTGAACTCAGGTCCTCCTGAATTCAAGGCCTGTGCTTTATCCACTGCGCCACCTAGCTGCCCCTACAAGTACTAAGTGTTAAGGATAGGTTTTGAACCCAGGTCTTCTTGATTCTAGAGCCAGTGCACTTTCAACTTCTCTAATCCAAGAAAGAGACCAAACTAAATGTTTGGATCTGGGAGTCATCTGCACAGAGATGCTAATTAAACTCCTAGGAGCTGATGAGATCACTGAAAGAGTATAAAAAGAGAAGAGAAACCAAGATAGAGCACCCACAGTAAGGGCGCAGGATATGGAACATTATCCAGCATAGGAGACTGACAAGGAGGGAAAACCTAGAGAAAGTAGTGTCATTAGAAAGCCAGAGAGAAGAGGCTGGTATTGCCTGGAGCTCAAGAAGGATGTGGATTGAGAAACAACCATCAGATCTGGTCATTAAGAAATCATTGGCAGTTTGAAAGTGTTCTCATTTTATTGAAGTCAGAAGCTACATTGTAAAGATTGAAAAACGAAGGAAGTGGTGGCAAAAAGAAAAGAAAGCTTTTTCAAAAAGTTTGGTTGTCAGAGGGGGCCTTAATAGTCATCAAGTCCATCCCCCTCTTTTTTTTTTTTAATTTTTTTTTTTTAGTGAGGCAATTGGGGTTAAGTGACTTGCCCAGGGTCACACAGCTAGTAAGTGTTAAGTGTCTGAGGCCAGATTTGAACTCAGGTACTCCTGACTCCAGGGCCAGTGCTCTATCCACTGCGCCACCTAGCTGCCCCCATCCCCCTCATTTTACGGATGAAAAAACTGAGGGCCAGAGAATTTGATCCCAGGTCTTCCTGACTCCAAGTCTATTACTCTCTCCATTATTCTACTATTCTACCTAGTTGCCCACAGGAAAGATGATGTAACATGAGAAGAAGTTAGGGTCAGGTGTGGGTTTTAAAGGGTGGAGGACACCTGGGTGTGTTTGTAGACAGCAGAAGAACAACCAGTAGATAGAGACTGAAGATAATAATTATGGGGGTAGTCTGCCAAAAGGGAAGTGAGAGGTTGGGATTAAAGTCAAATATTACTGGGGATTGCCTTGGCAAGGAGGTGCACCTTTTTTCCCCTCCTGGTGAGGCAGTTGGGGTTAAGTAACTTGCCTAGGGTCACACAGATAGTAAAGTGTCAAGTGTCTGAATTTAGATTTGAACTCAGGTCCTCTTGACTCCAGGGCTGGTCTTCCATCCACTGTACTACCTATCTGCCCCCAAGTGGCCCACTTTTTCATCAGAGATTGAAATAAAAGAGGAAGAAATGGGGTGTGATGTCAAGAGGTTTTGCAATGTAGGGATGAGAAAGGATGCCCTCTTAATCAAGCCCATTGGCTTTTTTTTTCCAGTTTCTTTTTAAAAAATTTTTTTAATAAAGTATTTTATTTTTTTTCCAGTTACATGTAAAGATAGTTCTCAACTTTTGTTTACACAAGCTTTCCAATTTCAGATTTTTCTTCCTCCCTCCCCTCCCCTAGACAGCAGGTAATCTGATATAGGTTATATATATATATAAAATAACATTAAACATATTTCTGCATTAGTCATGTTATAAGAGAAAAATCAGAGCAAAGAGGAAAAACCTCAAAATAGAAAAACAGCAGCACCAAAAACAAAAGAAATAGTATGGTTCAATCAGCATCTATACTCCACAGTTCTTTTTTTTTTTTTCCTGGATTTGGAGATCCTCTTCCATCATGAGTCCCCTGGAGCTCTTCTGTACCATTGCATTGGTGAGAAGAATCCAGTCCATCACAGTAGATCAACACACAATGTTGATGATACTGTGTACAATGTTCTTCTGGTTCTGCTCATCTCACTCATCATCAGCCCACGCAAGACCCTCCAGGTTTTCTCTGAACTCTTCCTGCTCATCATTTCTTACAGCACAATAGTATTCCATTACATTCATATACCACAACTTGTCCAGCCATTCCCCAATTGATGGGCATCCCCATAACTTCCAATTCCTTGCTACCACATAAAGAGGAGCTATAAATATTTTTGTACATGTGGGTCCTTTTCCCTTTTCCATGATCTCTTTGGGAAAAAGACCCAAAAGTGGTATTGCTGGGTCAAAGGGTATGCACAGCTTTATTAGCCTTTTGGGCATAATTCCAAATAAGCTTGTTGGCTTTTATCCTGGGTATCACTCTACTACCCTCATTTAAGATTTGCAAAGTTTTATTGAGCAAGATTCAGTTATTATATAAAAACATAAAGCATTTTTCTTGCCTTAAGAATCTACTCCATAAGCAGTCATTAGAAATATCTCCCAGATCATAGATCCAAAGAGGAGAGAGACCTTAGTACCGCCTTCTCATTTTACTTTACTCAAGTAAAGTGACTTGCCTGAAGTCAGACAGGTAGCAAGCTTTAGAGACAGGATTTGAACCCAAGTCCTCTGGCTCCAGAGCCAGTGCTCTTTCTACTGTACCATTTTATTTTTCTCCCAGATTTTGGTATTAGAGCATTATTATATATGCCTTTGTGGGGACAGTATTTGTAACAAAATAATTATAAATTTGGGATTAATAATCTAAATATAGATTTTTTTGTAGTATGTAATTTTATATATACCTTGTGAATGTCTCCTTTTATAGTTTCTAAATCTAGATTCCTAACAATTAGAAAAAAATTCACACAAAACATTACAAAAAGATTCAAGAGAACATCTCAAAATAAAACATCAACCTAATTAGTAATTAGTTAAAAAAAAAAAACCTAATTTATTGGCCGGATCACCTTAATGGATCCAACTCAGGGGAGAATGAAAAGCTTCATAAAATGAATTTTTGTGTGGTTTATTGCCTTCTTCATAACTTACCCCATTTTAGAATCTTACAGTCTTAAAATTTTAACTAAAGTCTTTATTGCCTAATTATTTGCAAAATAAAACTGAAGCATCTAATTTATATCCAAGTTTAACTTAAGATAGTGTAAAAGTGGATTGTAGAAACATTTAAAACTGTTCCTTCTTACCTAGAGGGTTAAACTGTATACATAGAACTTTTTTTTTCTTTAAGCCAGACTTAAGCCATTCACTATTTCTCTGATGCTACATACAACCTAGAATAAGAGTAGGTAGGTAGTCTTCTTTCTGTTAGATGCAGGATTTCACTGTGCGCGTTATATAGCTATCCAGAATCAAACTGCCAACTTAAGGGCTAATTAATAATTAAACTCCAAGCTTCGAGCTCTAAACAATAATAATAATATTTTTTAAAATTATGAGCCTTTCAAAAAATGTCTCTTCAGGTATCCCAGCATGCAAAATCATAGAATCTTAGAACTGAAAAAGACTTTAGAAGTCATCTTATCCAACTCCCCCTACACAGAGACCTTATGTAAAATGAGCAAGAAACAAGCTCAGAAGGGAAGCAACTTAGCAAGAACTAAAACTCAGGTATTCTGTCTTCTAGTCCGGTGTTCTTTTTGCTAGACCATACTCCCTAATCTAATTCTCCTGTGAATACTTCTTATTTAGAGATTCTTTTGTATCAGACTTCTTAAATGTCCGCAGTGAAAGAAGCATACATTTTAGGTGGCCCACAGAAATGCTGTAGTTACTGTTAAACTTTTCTAAATAGATTGGGATTCATCCAGTATCCATGATGTTGTCAAATGATTTGTGTAGGATGAGTAACTGGTTATAAAAGAACTTTAGAGAAGGCAGATTTAACACTGATAAAATATAATTTTAGTATGATAAATTCTATGACATTCTCTGGAAGTCTTTTTGCTTTTCATATACAATCTAAAAATTCAAATACTAACATTATAAATTTCCACAAATAGTTTCATAACTACATTGACCAAAGAGAAAGCAAAATATTGCTACTTCTGCCATTAAAATTTTTCACTGAATGAAGAGCATCATATACTATTGACACTCTTTCATAGGTGTGCCCTTATAATTCAGTTCTTCTTTTCAAGAAATTGCATATATATGTAAAATCTGCTTCCATTTCTCTTAATCATGTCTTTTTCTGGAGCTCCAGTGCATTAGATTCTTATAATTATAAAAGATATATTTGGTTCCTAATTCTAAATTGTTAGAAAAGTGATTCAACTTTAACTTAAATGAAATAGTTCCTAGCCATTTAAATCCATTTTAAATACAGTCAGCTCTCTGTGGAACAAAATCAAAAGATTGAAAAGATGGAAGAAAATATAAGATATCTGATATCAAAAATAATTCACCTAGAAAATAAGCCAAGGAGAGAAATTTTAAGAATCATTAGACTCTCTAAAAATGATTTTTTTTTTTTGCTGTGTGACCCTGGGTAAATCACTTAACCCTCACCACCCCCCTACCCCCCCCCCCCCAAAAAAAAGGGTTGTTTTGTTTTTTATTTAAAGCTTGGGCACTAGATTTAAAGAAACCACCTGAAAAATTATACACAAAACTAGGGGGCAGAATGAAACTAGAATCTACTGAAAGGAACACAAAAAGGAAAAGTTCCAGGAATGTCAGAGCAAAAATCCAGAACTCCTACATCAAAGAAAAAAAATATGGCATTTCTCCAGAAAGAAGCAGTTCAGGGACAAGGAACTAGAGTCAGGATCACATAGACCTGACAGTTTCTACTCTAAATTGGAGGTGGTCCCAGAATACAAAAGACAAAAGAAGGAGGCTTACAACCAAGACGACCTCACCCTGCAAAACTGAGTATATGACTGTGAAGAAAGGGATGCACCTGGAGTGTGCAGTATGAATAGGTTTTTAATGGAATAGAGTATTTTCAAGTATTTGTGTTGAAAAGACTGGAACTGAATAGGGGCTTTGAAATACAAGCAGAAGAATCCAAAGAAACCTACCTAGGAAGGGTAATGGGAAATTCGAAGAAGCTTTATGATGATGTGGTGCTAACATTCTAACAAGGGAGAGGAAACAAATGGCCTTTAGAACCTTAATGTCATTAAAGTGTGTTAAAGGAGTTAAAAAAGAAAGCAGAAATCTTGAGAGTAGATTGGTTCTGTTCTGAGATTTTGAAGAAGGGAAAAAGAAGGGAGGGTAAAAAGAATACATTAGTATAGAAATGAGAGAGGAGATGGAACTTACTATTTCTTATATTTGGAGTATGTGTGAAGAACATACTCAGTGCAGGACAGTGTGGAGGAAGTAGACGTCAGATAAACCTTTTGCCTGAAACTGACAAAGGAGGATTAAACACACCCAGAGTTGTAGAAATACTTCATACTCAACAGTGAAACAAGCAAGGACAAGGAGTTAAGAGGGGAAGATAATATCAGGAAGGGCATAATTGAAATCAAAAGAAACTTCCTGATCTTGAAGCAAAGATTAATGGGGGAAAGGAAGAAAGAAAAACAAAGAACTAGAATCAGAATCTTTGAACAATGCTGATGGGGCTATGAAATTGTCAAGCCATTATGGAAAGCAATCTGGAACCATGCCCAGAAAGTTACTAAACTGTACTCTCTGACCCAACAATACTTTTACTAGGCCTGTGCCCCAAAGAGATCAAAGAAAGAGGAAAATGACCAAAAAAAAGTCTAATTAATTCTCTTTTTGTGGTGTCAAAGAACCAGAAACTAAAGGGGTACTCGTTAATTAGGGAATGACTGGACAAATTATGATATATGAATGTAACAGAACACTGTTGTGTTTTAAGAAATAACTTGAGATGATTTCAGAGAAACCTAGGAAGACTTGTGTGAACTAATGAAGAGTAAAGTGAGCATCAGGAGAACAAATTATAGAATTACAACATTTTAAAGCCAAACAGCTCTGAAAGATGGAAGAATTCTGATCATTGCAATCACCATCCATGATTCCAGGCTGCTGCTGCTGCCCACCCTCTGACAGAGAGGTAACATATTCAGAGTGCAGAAAGAGGCTTTTTGGGGTAATTTTTAAAAAAACTAAATGACATGGGGCAGCTAGGTGGCACAGTGGATAAAGCACTGGCCCTGGATTCAAGAGGACCTGAGTTCAAATCCAGCCTCAGACACTTGACACTTACTAGCTGTGTGACCCTGGACAAGTCACTTAACCCCCATTGCCCTGCAAAAACAAAACAAACAAACAAAAACTAAATGACATCCCAGCGGTTTAAGGATGAAACTAGAAGAAGGATAACAAATAGGTGAAAATTGAAAGAGATTTATAAAACATTCTTTTCACTATCAAAGAGGAGCCACCACACCTGGACTCTTACCACAATCCTGAATGTGCTTAAAGATGAAGGAGAAATAAACACTTAAAGAGAACAAGATGGAGAAAGCAGCAAGTTTAGGCCAGGTGTACCTAGAAATCTATTCCGAAGGTGACACAGTTGTGAATTCTTGTTAATGGATTGATTCATGGGATATCTGAAGGAGGGAAAGAGACCAAAAATGGGGGTAGGGATATCAAACCTTATTAATCTCCTAGAAAGTCAACCAAGAGAACAGCAAAAAGTACTAACCTACATTCCTGCCTTTTCTACCAACATACAACTTTTGAGAATGACGCACGTAATCAAGGACATCCTTGATCAGGGTGTTAGTGGGGAACAGGAAAGCTCTTGCAAGTCCATGATAGTCTTGATAGTCCATGGTAGATTACATCTTTTTTTGTTTGGTTTTTGTTTGTTTGTTTTTGATCACATCTTCCCCATCACACAATTGACTGAAAGATGCAGGGATCATAAAGATGCAGCGATTGACATGAACCCATTGACTATTTTTTTAAATTTTAAGTAATTGATTCTGTAGAGGATACTACTTTAAAAGCCTCTCTTCCAACAAGGGATCTCCTATTCATACTATATAAGATTCCTTGAAAAATATAAAAACAGAGAGAATCTGGTTCATTGATCCTCCAATTACCAATATCAAGCCAGGCATACAAGAGGCAGAAATGTTCCCCAAAGGTGTTTACCACTGTATTGGAGGAGATACAGCATAGAGTCAAAGTTTAAGAGTGATTCCATAGAGATGATGAAATCCTCCAAAAGCTCCAGGCTGTGACATTGTGTTTACTGTATCAAGCCCTGAAATATTGAAGAGCCTCCTGAAAAAGGGCCCTAATCACTCAACCTTTCTTTGCAAATTTCTCTAAGTACCACGTTTCCAAGATATATAAGGAACCAATTAAAATTTATAAGAATAATAATAGCAATTCCTCAATTGATTGTCAAGGAATATGACTAGGCAGTTTTCTAAGGAAGAAATCCAAGCGATCAATAGCCATATAAAGTATTCCAGATCACTCATAATTATAGAAATGCAAATTAAAGCAACTCTGAGGTATTGTCTCATACCTGTCAAATTGGCAAAGTTGACCCAAGAAAGGAAAATAACGATTTTGTGGTAGCAAAGAATTAGAAACTAAGGGGTGGCTGTCAGTTGGGGAATGACTGAACAAATTATGATGTATGAATATAGTGAAATAAAATTGTCCCATAAAATGACTAAAGGGATAATTTCAGAGGAACCTAGGAGAACCTCTGAACAGATGAAAAGTAAAGTCAGCAGAACCAGGAAAACAAGTTATACAACTATTGTAAAGTCAAAGGATTTTGAAGGACTCAATTACTGATAACTATGAAATATGCTACCCACCACCTGGCAGAGAAATGATGGACACAGAGTGTAGAACGAGACATTTTTTAACTTGGTTCAAGAATTTGTTTTACTTAACTATGCCTTTTTGTTTACAAGGGTTTTTGTATTTTGTTGTTTTTCCTGTCCCGAAAGAAGAGAAAATATACTTGTTCAATGAAAATGCCTGTTGCCCAGATTATGACATCATGAGAGATAACCTTTAAAAGATATTCATTACTAAATATATCTGCTTACATAAATATACACATGTTGGGCCAATAATGCAAATGGTCCCAGATTTAAATGGGAAGAGCAGAATGGACTAGGTTATTGGAAAATTTCAAAGTCCCTTTTAATGACTCCAGATTTCTCCAAGGGGGAGAAATATCTTTTTAATACTAATGTTCTATCAGTGTTGTTATATAGTTGCAAGTCATGGGACCCTACATTTTCTTTTTTTTCCATAAAAGTTACATTTTCACAATAATTGAAAATTAATATCACTAAGGGCAATTTAGATGCTCATGGTAGGAGTGAGCAGGCTGTAATATGCAACAAACAAGGAACTCCTTGGAAGAACCAAAGTAAACGATGTCACCAAAGAAATGTATAAGTGCAAAAATGTTTGGGCTGGTCATGCGGCAAGAATGAGGAATAATAGATAACCCTTGTATTCCACTGGTATCCTTGCAGAGTCAAAAGAAAGTAAGGAAGGGACCCAGCACATTGGGCAGACTCCTTGTGTCAAACATAGGAGCACAGGAGTAGCCCAGGATGGGCAGACAGGGATAGATTACAGTCTTCATAATTGGATGGAACATCTATATCCATGGAAGCAAAGATCCACATGAGCAGTTCTGCTTAAAAAACAAAACACAACAACAACAACAAAGAAAAAACCTACCAATAAATTTGCATGGGTCTCACAGAACTTTTACTAGTCTCCCCTCTCCATCTTACCTCCTTCCTCTTCCTTAACTCCTGACACTCTCTTCCCAAGAAGAGGGACTAGAGGCCTCTATCAGCAACAAATTTTCCCTACTCCCCTAAAAAAATACAAATTCTTATTGATGGTAGTTGGTGAGACCAGATCTCTTTTCACAGAAGGAGGAGGGGAAACATGTAAATAATCAGCTAAAATCATAATTTCTGATGCCAAAAGTATTCTGGCAACCCCTGTTTTTGTCCCTATATTACATACTAATGATTGAAGTCACCCCTAAACTGTTTCTTAGTCTCTCCTAAACTATGCCGGCCTTTGTAATTCTATTTTTAACTCAACTATTGCTCAGTGCATCATTGGACAGTGTGTTTCTCTCATTTGTCATTGCCAGGAATATTGTGGCTTTGTAATATAGACCTTTATTAGGCTGGTTCATTTTCTGCTGTTTAAAATTAACCTTAAAATTAAGTTATTCCTAGGTCTGAATGAAGGATGCTTCTTGAACAAGAAGGGTCAGCTAAAAGGGAGGGGAGGGAGATATTTGTGCCTTTCAGAACTGTGACAAGTTATTACAGTTCAGAATCAAAATGGAAAACTTGCCATATGCTGGAAACTATAAAATAGCCATTGAGGGTGTAAACTCTATTATTGAACAGTTGTCCAAAATTAAATGAACACCAAGTGGTAACTGGAAGTACATACTCTTAAACACAAGACTCCTCCCCTGTGTGCCGAAAATAACAATTCTAAAGAACAGCAGCCTTTTCAGCTACTTTAAAAGAGAATTAGATAATTATTGCATATGATTACTTGTGTATGTTGTGCACACAGCTAGTCTGAGGTCAAATTTGAACTCAGGTTCTCCTCAATCCAGGGCCATTGCTTTATCCACTGCGCCACCTAGCTGCCCCTTGATTCCATAATTCTAGAATACTTGACCATGATTTTAGTTTCCTGTTAATTTAAAAACTCATCTAAAACCCATTCTCATTGTGATTTGCTTTAAAAGACATTGCTTTTTAGCATGTCTTATGTGGATGCTCATGCTTGTCAGTTGCTTCTTATTGAGTTCATTCTAGATCTGCACCAGATCACCAAGAGTCACCCTCTTTGGCCTTTAGTTTCCTTATCTGTCAAATGAGGCAAGGAAGTAGGTCAGCCAGATTATCCTTAAGGTTTGTGACACATACATTCTTGAACTAAGGAACAGACTAGTGATTTAGTGAGCAGAACATTTGGAAGTTCTCAATAATTGGTTCCCAGTTGAAGTTGGAATCACTTGCTTTTTAGTTAAGAGTTGGGTCTCTGTAGCCTGAGAAATGAAAGATAAGTTGATAAAATAGCCTAGAGAGAATGGAAGCTTGAATAAGAGTTTGATTGATAATTTTAACTTATCAACAGGAGCCACACCCTGGGATTTGAGGACCTGGGTTAAAATTATTCTACTACCTGTGACCGTAGGCAAGTCACCTAACATATCTGGGCCTTAATTTCCACACGTATGAAAAGAGAGGTATGGACAAGGTGGCCCTTAAGGTCCCTTCCTGGTCTAAATACATGACCCTACTAATTTGTGAACTAAGTAACAGACTTAATAAAGCTTTGAAAAGATAAATTCACTAAATCTCTTTCAGCCAGTTTCCTCATTTGCAAAATGGAGATAGTACCCATCTGCCAGAGCTTTGTAAGGATCAGATGAAATAATGTATGTGTAAAGATGAGATCAAAATCACTCCATTTAGCCCTGATATATTTATCAATTGAGACTACTTCTCAATTAGTCAATCAAAAACTTTAGACTTAAGTGCAGAAGTTCTTTGAAAACCATTGGATGAGCTTCAGCAACATTGTACAGAAAGTCTGTTCCAATCAGGTGAGGCCTGTTCAAAACTAGGGAGCTAGTTCAGAACCCACTGGAGTACTTGCTGGTTTCCTGTCTTTGACCTAGAAGCATCCCCAGATACATGATCACAATGTCTGCATTGAAGTTAAGGACAAACTATACACACACTCAAGGTTCTACAAAGAGCCCAGGAAAAAAGCTACACTATAGTTCAAGGGAAGAACTGAAGACTCCAGTAAAAGGACTTGAGGAGCTCAGAGTCTGCTACGTATGCTCTAACCTTGAGCCCACTTTCCCCAAACACTTTATGTACTTGTGGAAAAGTATAAGAAAACCTGGGGCATGGGGCAGGGGGAGGATGATGACGACAGGGGTCTATACCAACGGGGAGGATGATGACGACAGGGGTCTATACCAACCATTCATACCACTGCGGTAAAATACCCCTTTTCTAAAAGTTAATTAAGTCTGGCTGACTGATAACCAGCTCATAACAATATCAGGAAGTACATTAATGGGGACTCAAGCTATATAGTTTTGGAAAGAAAACCCCATTCCCTCAGGGTTGTCCCCAAAAGGGAGAGGCATAGCTACATTAGGAACACTTGGCTGACTCCTCCTTAGTATGAATAAGAGTTGGAAAAGTAGCTCTAGAGCATATGCTATACACATAAAGCAAGTAAATTGCACGCTGTAACAGTGACTATTATGGTTGGTGAAACAATCATTATTGATAATATTAACAATTTCATTTCAAAATGATTAATTTCTTAAAAGGAATTCATTATTCCCCTTAGGACTAGACATACAAAAATTATTAATTATAAAATTTACCTGCCCTCACCTATAATGAAAAAGGTTCCCCCAAAATACTTTTAAATATATAAAACTGGTTACAGGTCACTTTGGTTTGTTTTCTCTTTTTGGGGGGTGGGGGGGCAATGAGGGTTAAGTGACTTGCCCAGGGTCACACAGCTAGCAAGTGTCAAGTGTCTAATGCAGGGTTTGAACTCAGGTCCTCCTGAATCCAGGGCCAATGCTCTATCCACTGTGCCACCTAGCTGCCCACAGTTTGTTTTCTTTTACCCCTCTTTGAGAGTAGGAATAGTTGGAAGTTTTCTTCAGTACTTCCTGCAGTATATAAGAATGTAGTCTTTCATGATCAATTGACCTCTCAAAACTAAATTTACTTTGAAACCTGAAGCACATTGCAGTACCTCCTGCATGAGAGTGATTAGGTATATCTTTTCCAAATATCAAATGAGTTTCATTTTTTCCTAGAGTATCTATGAAGATGAGTATTTGTTTCCCAAATAGATAACAAGATAGTGATACCTAACTATCCACTTACAGGTGAACAAGTCAGAGACCCATTTAAAAATTATACATTTGTGGTCTATCTATAGAATTAGGAATACTTCCTATTTCCCCTTAAAATAATTATTAATATCATCATTTAAAATGCTTTATGAGAGATACCAGAAGCATGTGGAAAATAAAGTTTGGGAACTGTAACTTAAGTCATTTAAGCAGTGGACTCTCCTGGACAGTAGTCCCTATCTGTTTCCATTCTACCAAAAAGACAAGTGCATATCCCATAATTCAGTTCTAGTTATCCTGTGTTCTTTCTTAATTGAAAAAGCTTGGGATATTTAGTCTAGAGAAAACACGATAGCTGTCTCCAAGTATTTGAAGGGTTGTCACTTATAAAAGCTATTAAACTTGTTTTTGTTTCCAAAGAGAAAAATTAGCACTCTAAAATTTAGTTTGCAGTGCCAGATTTTAGCTTGTTGTAAGAAAACCCTTCTAACAACCTGAGCTATTCAAAAGTAGAACAGACTATTTCTGAATGTTAGAGTTTTCACCTCACTAGAGGTGAAACGGGATGGTCATAAGTTGTAGAAGATTATTATTCAAGTCCAGTGAAGACTAAAGCATTTCTGAGATCCCTTCCATTTTAAATCTATGCTTAGAGCTATGATTAGGTAAAACAAAATATGTCTATGATATGAGCCTGGTATAGGATCACTTTACAGATTGCCAGGAACAAATTTGCCTCATATATGGAGAAGGAAAGGGCTTGAAATGTCCACATCCTCTCAAATTAAAAAACATCATCTTATCTGTCAGCTACTGGCCAAAATCCCAAGTTGTTTCTTGTGCACCTTCGTCCTAAAAATAAGTGGTTCGAGTGATGTGAAGCCTCACTTTCCCTTAAGGTGTTCAAAATACTTTACAACTTTCTTTGCCACTATAAGTAGTAATCCTCACAACACTCCTCTGAGGTTAACATTAAAGGATATATTTCTTAATTTATTCATGTTTTAAAATGTTTATGTAACTAAAGAGGGTTTTTTCCCTCCTACCTGAAATCTATAGTTAGATATCATGTTATTAAGAGATATGTAAGCACAAGTTATAGCATTGCTTCTTACTGCTGAGGGTGTTATACAGGGTACTCCAAAAGTCTTAGTGCAGTTAAGCACCATTAAAGCTTATGCCCATTATAAAGCTATAAAAGCTTCTCCTTCTTTTTTTTTTTTGTGAGGCAATTGGGGTTAAGTGACTTGCCCAGGGTCACACAGCTAGTAAGTATCAAGTGTCTGAGGCGAGGTTTGAACTCAGGTCCTCCTGGCTCCAGGGTCACTGCTCTATCCACTGTGCCACCTAGCTGCCCTGGCTATGAAAGCTTCTAACTGCACTAAGACTTTTGGAGCACTCTGTACTCTGGTATACAATATATGGTTCTTTCTAATTACTGACATAAACTTAAATTACTTAATTGTTCATTTTCTTGTCTCTAAGGAGATGGGGCAAAGTCTTTAGTCATTATACTTTCTGGCAAAGAGGCCCAGTCTCTTTGTCCTTGTTTATAGTTGACCTGGTGACTGATTTTATCCTGTGACTTTCAACACATTGCAATTTGAGTTTCCAAGTCTGAGCTTTGAGGGATTATTGAATCTATAAATAACTTGAGTTTTCAGTTATATCCATGTGTCTATAGTAACAGGATGATTAATACAAACTATTTGGTCAAGAATATTCTCCACAATTTAAATAATGTAAGTATAGAGTACTTTGTAAACATTTAATTGCTATATAAATGTCAGCTATTATTATTATCACTTACTGGAAGCATGTGCACTTTTATCCTTCTAAGCTTTAGAATGTCATTTCTATGTTGATTTTTATATCATTAATCTTCATTTTCATCAAAAAATATTTATAGCCCTGTGACAGAATTTCACATCTGGAAGAGGCCATAGGCCATGTAATCTGACCTGTGCTCAAACAAGAATCCATTCTTCAATGTCCCTGACAAATAGTCATCTAGACTCCAATTAAAGACGTCCAGGAAGGGGGGGGGGGACACCCTACTATCTATAAAGGGATAGTCTAATTTTTTAAGAAATCTTTCCATACATCTTATCTAGTCTCCCTCCACATCTGAATCTCCCTCACTACAGCCTTTTATTCAGGTTTTCTATTCAAGAGTCATAATGAGAACAGGGTAAGGGCACTAAGATTTAGAGGGTGTTGATAGCATTCCTTGACACCTAGTTATCAAGAATAATTAGTTAACACAGGAAGTTACTAATGCATTTCCTCTCGACCTTGTGGATACTTGCCCAGTAGCAGCCTCACTGTGTCCTGCCAAGGACTTGTCTTACAAGGTTTCTCCTCCACCCTCTCCTTTGCCCCCAACTGAATTTGTTTTCAGTTGATTTGAGAGCATACTTTGTGAAGTTGCCTGCTAGTTAAAACTTTGTTCTAGTTCTGCCCTCTAAGGAAAGACAGAACAAATCTAGTCCTTCTTGCACAAGACACATCTTTACCTAGTCAGCTAAATCTCCTCATTTTCAGGTTAAGCCTCTCTGTCTGGTCCTCATATACACAAACATTACCATACTGGCCACACTACTCTAGATTGGACACCATAATTCTACGTAGGCAGCTAGTACTTCAGTGGTTAAGGCCTAGAGTCAACAAAACCTCAGTTTCAAATGCTGCCTCAGACAATTATTAACTCTATGCCCCTGGGCAAGTCATTTAACCTCTGTCTGCCTCAGTTTTCTCATCTGTAGCATGGGGGTAATAATAGCATATACCTCCCAGGCTTATTGTGAGGAAAAAAATGTGATAATATTTGTAAAAACACTTTTGCAAACCTTACAGTGCTATATACATGGAAATATTTATCATCACTATCATTATATTCTAGGCATCATCTAACCAGAGCAGAGTTCATAAAGATTATTAACCTCATCATTTCTTCCCTCATTCTGCACATTACGCTCTCTCTCTCTCTCTCTCTCTCTCTCTCTCTCTCTCTCTCTCTCTCTCTCTCTCTCTCTCTCTCTTTCTTTTTTTTGCAGGGCAATGAGGGTTAAGTAACTTGCCCAGGCTCACACAGCTAGTAAGTGTCAAGTGTCTGTGGTCACATTTGAACTCAGGTCTTCCTGAATCCAGGGCTGGTGCTTTATCCACTGCACCACCTAGCTGCCCCCTATGCTTTTCTCTTAAATCATTATAACTATAATTCATTTTGCCTACTATGTAATATCTGCATACTTGAGAATAAAAGGAAATTATATTTGAATTTTTGATCCATCTTCCCACCATTGCCTCATCCTTTCTATCTCTCATATTGCAAAGTGTTGGGCAGTGGGTAGAGTTCTGGACCTGGAGTCAGGAAGATCTGAGTTTAAATGTAATCTCAGATACTACTAGCTATGGGACCCCAAGAAAGTCACTTAATTCTGTTTGTCTCATTTTCCTCATTCGTAAAGTGGAAATAATAATAACTCTCTTTTCCCAGGGTTAGGAGAATAAAATAAGATCGTTGTGTAAAGTGCTTTGCAAACCTTAAAACTCTATGAACATGCTAGCTATCATTATAATTACTGTTATTGCCTGACATAGACCCCTAATGAAAGATTTTGTATTAATTATATTTCTGAATTCCATTTCAGAGTAATTTTTTTCCTTTCTTTCATAGATAGCTGCAGGTAATTAAAGTATAATAGGTGACATATAAGACTAAGGTTTACAACACACATTACGTAAACCCAGATTATGGCACATTCATCTTGTAGTAGTCAAACATAAATCTAGTTAAGAGTCCCTTGCACAAATAGAGTAGTAAGAATGCTGTACTCCAGTATAATATCTTAGCTCCTGACTTAATATATTAATGAACAGTGAACTCTGCTTAAGCTAACAAAATGTGCTCCTGTTACCTTGAAAAAAATTAACAATCACTTGAGCAGAAATTGAAATAGAGACAGTTTTGCACAGGTAAAGTTACTGGAAATTTTCCTAAATCTGAGAAAATGTAGTACCAGTATATCTAAACATTATTATACGTTGTCTTCTTATGCATTGAATTGCTGTAGTACATAGACTGAAACATGTGGTTCTGGATCTTGGTTTTCAGTGAGCCAATTTTTCATTGATGTCATTTGCTTAAAAACAGTTCACTTGTGGAAAGCAGAGCTCAGTCACTTGGTTTTATTAAGGTGAGATAATATATCACATAGATCAGTCTTCTATCTATGAGTAAAACTTTTTTTTATAAATAAAAACATTTATTTGTTACATACATGTACTAGTGTGCCAATATATTGTATACATCATAAAAAAATTCTTAATGTATGAGATGAGAGTGAAACAAATTTAAATGGTACAAAACACTTTTTCTCACTAAATATTCAAATTTTAGGGAGCAAGGTTACTAAACATATTTAATTTTTTTTTTAAGTTTTAACATTTTATAGTACAGCTATATAAAGTTCACATGCTAAATTGTTTATTTCCGGTTGGTTTTTTGTGGCTGCCATAGCTAAAAAAGATACCTCACAAACATACATAGTTACAAGTAGAAAAAGTATATCTTTGGCTTTTTAATCCTATCCAGAAGTTATTCACAGATTTTTGTTGACATTCAATTGGTAAATTTCCATCTTCCCTGATGTCAAGCAAAAATCCACTAAAATTTTTCATTTGGAATATTTTTAACCAGGCTAGAAAATTGTTTTTAAATGTGAGACTTTTAGAGATTACACAACTTTGGGGGTGGGGCAGGGCATTGAGGGTTAAGTAACTTGCCCAGGGTCACACAGCTAGTGTCAAGTGTCTGAGGTCGGATTTGAACTCAGGTCCTCCTCAATACAGGGCCGGTGCTTTATCCACTGAGCCACCTACCCCCATGACACAACATTTTTGACAATAAAAGCTTAGTTTTATTTAAGAGTTGCTACTCATAATGGTTTTATGCTATTATTAGCTAGTGTCTGAAGGCACAGCCATACACTTAGGGCAGGGGTTAATCATTAACAGGGGATATAATTCATTTTGCAGTCCTGATAATTTTTTAATTTGGTCATTGTTTTACCTTGTAATATGGCTGACAGAAGTAAAAGTGTTAGCTCTACCATTTATTTATTGTTCACTTGCGTTCATTATTAGTGTAATCATTCCACGGTTTCTTTACAGGAATCTTTTTAGGGCACTTGTCCATTTTGAGGGTTAGTTTGATTAAAACTGGAGGATATCCATAAATCCACTTGATCAGGTACACATAAACTGTAATACATATACACAGAAAATGAACTAACAATGGGGCAGCTAGGTGACGCAATGGATAGAGTACTGGTCCTGGAGTCAGGAGGACCTGAGTTCAAATCTGGCCTCAGACACTTGACACTTATTAGCTGTGTGACGCTGGGCAAGTCACTTAACCCTAATTGCCTCACCAAAACAAAAAAGAAAATGAACTAACAAATCAGAGTTTCACTCTCATCTCTTCTGTGCCTGGTAAACTCCCACTTTTCCTTAAGGGTGCCTCAAGGATGCCTGTATGTAAAACTTTATGTGTAACCCAATTTTTAAGATTATAAGTAGAAATAGAAGAAAGAGCATTTTATTCCCACATTCAGTGTATGTATGTGCTCCTTTTGGGAGGTCACTGACATAATGAGATATGGAAAGTATTTATTAAAATTTAAAAGTACTTGGGGCAGCTAGGTGGCGCAGTGGATAAAGCACCAGCCCTGGATTCAGGAGGACCTGAGTTCAAATCCAGACTCAGACACTTGACATTTACTAGCCGTGTGATCCTGGGCAAGTTACTTAACCCTCATTACCAAACAAAACAAAACAAAAAACACACACACACACACACACAAATTAAAAGTACTTACCTCATTTTTCTCTTCTCATTGTCCCCATAAATTTTATGTTTGGGGGAACAAATGTCCTTCCTCGTATTCCCTAATATTGTTGTTGTTTACATGTTCCACAGAAATTGCCAGAAACTATTTCTGTAGAAAAGAAAATGTTAACAAAATGGAAGGGTTTTTTGTTTTTCTTTTTTTTTGTTGTTCTTGTTCTTGGTTTGGGTTTTGATTTGGTTTTTTGTTTTGTTTTGTTTTTGTGAGGCAAGGGGGGTTAAGTGACTTGCCCAGGATCACACAGCTAGTAAGTGTCTTGTGTCTGAGGCCAGATTTGAACTCAGGTACTCCTGAATCCAGGGCTTGGTGCTTTATCCACTGCACCACCTAGCTGCCCCCAAATGGAAGGGTTTTTTAAAATTGCTATCTTTCTAACATTGTCTTCCAGGATGGCTTATCAATTAGTCTATTCTTTAGCCTCCAATGACGTTTTTACACCATTTCCTTAGCTTAATATATCCTCCCTCATTATCACCTCCATTTCCAGTCATTGAATTTGAACCAGTACTTCCAGACCTAGCTGAAATGTCACCTGCTCAATTTAACCTTCCTTGACAATGCCCTGAAGTTAGAAATTTCGTGCCTCTTCTAGGCAGAATCATCTATAATTAGGTGTATGCATATACATGTATACACACATATATATGCATGCATATGCACACATATACATACATGTGTCCCATATGCCATTGTATATTCCCAAAAGGGCGGATAAATTAAAATATATTTATTTCTGTACAATAATTCCTTAAAATGAAAGAAATAATGTTTAGGAAAGTAGACATAGGGTTTTCCTCTTAAACCAGTTTTCTCCCAGAAATCTATATAAAATAATTGTAACTTACACTATGCTAAGTAAATATGAAGTATTAGTAAAGATAAGCCTTGTAGCACACTAATTTGCTTTCCACATGGATTATTGATATTATCATCCAGAAATTTCAATCCTTGAAGGCAAAAGAGCAACTTTTTCACAATTTTTTAATGCATTTCTTAAAAGATCAGTTTTCCCAGAACCATCCGTTGTTTCATGGTCTGCAAGAACTGGTAAAATAGATATCATTGAAGAAATAATTTTGTGATTTGAAAAGGAAGTGGACCAGTCATGTGACAAGAGCAAATGGCAACAAATGGACCACTAGAGTGAAATATAAAATGACTTTGAGAAAGAACTCTAGCACTTAAAGGGCTATAGAGGGTGGAGTCTGGGGAGGAATGTGATGTTAGACAGGAAGACCTCGGTGGAGAATCTGTGAAAAAACACGGATAAGGGACCCAAAAAATGAAAAGGCATTGATAAGTTGTTCAGCACTAATGGAGAGATTTAACCACATTAGTGAATTCATAGATCCCACTTAAGTATAAGGTCTTCTAATTTAAATGGATAATTAAAAACCTTCTTAACCCACTCTTTTAAGCTAAATTTTGCATATTAATGAGTCTTTGTCTTTTTTCCTAAAATTTTAAAGATTGACTATTGAGAGGATTTTTTTTTCTGTTTTTACTTTTTTGATAAATATTTTAAGGGATCCTTCACAGACTTTTTTAGTTTCTATTCACTATAACTTCCAATTAATATTGTTCACTCTTCGTGTTGGTGTACATTTTTGCAGAAGGCGTTTTATCTCCCAGCGCTGTTCTCTAGAATTTTTAGAAGACATAGTGGAATATGCCACTGTACAAAGGTACTCTTTCAAAGCAGCATTAATCTTGTTGCATGCATTCCTTTTCCCCCTGTTACCCCTGTCCGAGAAAAGTGTCGGAGGTCCTGCATGCTGGTGCTGCCATCTGATCATACAAGCCCTAATGAAGAGTCTAGGGGTTAGGGAGGAATTGATTTATTTTTTTCCTTTTTAATTGCAGAACCAAACACATATCTGGATCACCAAGACACAAAGGCTTGAAGAAGACTCATTTTATTAAGAACATGAGACAATATGACACAAAAAATAGCAGGTGACCTTTAATTTTTTATTATAAATATTATTTCATTATATAGAAATATAATGGAATAAAGGAATAGAATCGTTCTTAGCCTCTGAATTTTAAACCATGTTTGTCTTTTAATGTGATTGCATGTAGCTTCCTGTTCTCCACATGGTTTGTGTTTTTCTTCTACAGTATATATACAGGAGAAATACCTGTCTCTGCCAGTCTGCTCTTCATCATAAAACCAATAGAGCAGGTTAATTTATGAAGATTGTCAAAGTATTAAATGTGTGGTTTGGGGGAGTAGACTTCATTTATAGTAGAATTTTAGGACTTTAGAAATTCCCAGGTTGACTTGAAACCCATATCTTCAAGTGACATTCCTAAAATACGGGTCTAACTAGAATTCCCTTGCTTAAAAAGCATTTCCTGTTATTGCATGTAGGGTCTAAATACAAGCTCCTATTGAATAACCCAGCTTTAACCTCCTTTTTAAAATTGTTGTTCACTTGTTTCAGTTGTGTCCAATTCTTCATGATTTCAGTTGGGGTTTTCTTGGCAAAGGTCCTAGAGTGGTTTGCTATTTCCTTTTCCAGTTCATTTTACAGATGAAAAAATTGAGGCAAACTGAGCTAAGTGACTTGCCCAGGGTCACATGGCTATTAAGTATCTGAAGCTAGATTTGAACTAGGGTCTTCCTGATTCCAGGTGTGGCATTTTATCCACTGTACCACTTACCTGTCCCTTAACCTCCTTTACCAGGCTTATTACATACTATTTCCATTCATACATTCTGTGGCCCAGCCAAACCATCCTTCTTACCGTCCCTGATACACAATGATCTATCTGCCATCTCTGTGCCAGAGTGAATCAATCAGTTGCTTAATTAACAAAAATTAATTATGTTCTAGGCACCATGCTAGACTCTAGGCATACAAAGACACCAATGAACCATCCCTGCCCTTAAGGAACTCATTCCATCAGGAAGAACAACACATATACATCTGGGTAGCACAGTATTAGAATTAAAACCAGAAAGTTCTGAGTTCAGATCCTGCCTCTGACAGTTAATAAGCTGTTCAAATCTGTTAAGTCATTTAACCTTGTAGCACCTCGGTTTCCTCATCTATAATTAGGAGCTCACACCAATCAGAGTGGCAAAGATGACAAAAAAGGGGAAATGAGGGTCTGTGGGAAAACAAGGACATGGATGCACTGTTGGTAGACCTGTGAATGGGTACAACCATTCTGGAAAGCGATTTGGAATTATACATGACAAGTTACTAAAGACCATGTTTTCCCTTTGAAGCTCTTCCTATGCTAGATTCACACCCAAAAGAGATCAAAGAAAGAGGAAAAGGTCTGATATGTACAAATATATTTATAGCAGCTCTCTTTGTGGTGGTTTAAAAAAAAATAAACTAAGAGAATGTCCAACAATTAAGAAATAGCAGAATAAGTTGTGGTATATAAATATGATGGAATATAATTGTGCTGTTAAAAATGAGGAAATAGATGATTTCAAAAATACTTGGAAAGACCTACATAAAATGAAGCAGAATGAAGTGAGCAGAAACAACAATTTATACTGAAACATCAATATTATAAAAATGAATAATTTGAGGACTTTTATAAACTAGTAAAGAATGAAAAAAGCAGGACCAAGAAAACCATTTATAAAACATAGAAACAACTTTGTAAAATGCAAATTATGATCAATACAGTGACCATTAATGATTCCAAAGGACAGATGATGAACTGTGGTATCCATTACAAAGAGGTGATGGATTTAGGTTACAGAATGAAACATATTTTTGCATATAGCCATTAGGGAAATTTGTTTTGCTTGATTATAGATATTTGCTATAAGAAATTTTCCCTTTTTTCCTTTCACGGGGTATGGGTAGAGGAGAGAGAAAAATAGAAGGCAGCTAAGTGGCAGATTGGATAGCGTGCCAGTCTTGAAGTCAGGAAGACTCATCTTCCCGAGTTCAAATTTGGCCTCAGATACTTACTAGCTGTGTGACGCTGGGCAAGTCACTTAACCTTGTTTGCCTCAATTCTTCATATGTAAAATGAGCTGGAGAAGGCAATGGCAAACCACTCTTGTATTTCTGCCAAGAAAACCTCAAATGAGGTCACGAAGAGTTGGACATGACTTAAAAATGACTGAATAACAACTGGTGGGGGGGGGGGTACCACAGATGTGAAGTGCTGCACGAACTTTCAGTAAGGTTACTGTATTATTTTACTTAACTGTTTTACCTCATTACAGGACACTTGTCATGAAGTGGGAGTAATCTATAAATGTTGGTAATATAAAGACAAAACACATCAAGAAAGCAAAACAAAACAAAACAGACAATAATTAGCACCCATCTCACTGGGCTGTTAGGAGAATCAAATAAGATCCAAAAAAAAGCAAATTTCCTATAGCAAGTATTTATAGTCAACATACGTAAAGTGTTTTGTAAACTTAAAGCAATATATAAACCCTAGCTGTTATTGTCATAGACAGGTACAAAATATATACAAGGTAATTCCAAAGGAAAGACTTTATAGCTTAAGACATCAGGAAAGACGACTTCATGTGAAGTGAATAAGTTCCGTGCAGACAGAACTGATGCAGTTTGGTTGTTTTTAAAAAATAGATCTATTTAGGGGGCAGCTAGGTGGCACAGTGGATAAAGCACCAGCCCTGGATTCCGGAGGACCTGAATTCAAATTTGGCCTGACACTTGACACTTACTAGCTGTGTGACCCTGGCCAATTCACTTAACTCTCTTTGCCCCACCCTACACACACACACACACACACACACACACACACACACAAGCATTCTTCTTTTTCCTTGCTAGATCAGGTTTTCTTTCCTTTCCTTGCCATATTATTAATAATATATACACAGATGTATACAAATATACATATACACACACAGAAGTACTCCTTTTAAAACATGTAAGGTTTACAAGTCATCCCCTGGAATTTTTGCTGATAATCTAGAAAATTTTATAGCAATAGTTTAATAAACATTTAAAAGAGGTTAAAATTAGAATAGGGGGTATAGGCTAGCAGTAAAAATAGGCATCTTAGAATGCATAACTTGTGTTTTCCAGAGAAGAGGGGATTATTTGTGTCAAATATTGTGTATACTGTCAGAAGCAATGTGTTAGTTTTTCTGTTTTTTTCCTCTTTCATTTAAAATATTTGTTACAGAGGAAAGGCAGTGGGGGAGAGATTATACATATATATGTATATATATATATTTAATCTATGTAAAAATTAAATAAAGATATCAATATAACTTCAAAAATGTTGGCTTAGTTTTAATTAGAAATTAGGATTTGGGGCAGCTAGGTGGTGCAGTGGATAAAGCACTGGCCCTGGAGTCAGGAGGCCCTGAGTTCAAATCTAGCCTCAGACACTTGCCACTTACTAGCTGTGTGACCCTGGGCAAGTCACTTAACCCTCATTGCCCCACAAAAAATTAATTAATTCATTTTTAAAAAGAAAGAAAAGAAATTAGGATTTGATGTAGAAGAAATTATGAAATTTATTTTTAAAAACTTGTTTTCAATTACATGTAAAGATTTTTTTTTTGAGTTCCAAATTTTTCTTCTTCCCTCTCCTCTCCCTAAACCAGCAAGCAATCTGATATACATTACAATCATGTTAAACATATTTCCACATTAGTCATGTTGTAAAAGAAGAATCAGAACAAAAAGGAAAAACACACAAAGAATAAACAACAACAAAAGCAACAGCAAAAGTGAAAATAGTATGCTTCAATTTGCATTCATATTCCATAGTTCTTTTTCTGAATGTGGAGATCATTTTCCACCATGAGTCTTTTGGCATTGTCTTGGATCATTGTATTGCTGAGAAGAGTTAAGTCTATCACAGTTGATCATCACACAATATTGTTGATGCAGTGTACAGTGTTCTCTTGGTTCTGCTCATTTCACTCAGCATCAATTCATGTCTTTCCAGGTTTTTTCTGAAAACCATCTACTTAAGATTTCTTAAAGCACAATAGTATTTCATTAAATGTATATAACACAACTAGTTTAGCCTGTCCCCAGTTGATGGGCATCCCTCAATTTCCAATTCTTTGCCACCACAAAAAGAGCAGCTATACATATTTTTGTACATGTGGGTCCTTTTCCCTTTTTTATGATCTCAATAGGATATAGACCTAGTAGTGGTATTGCTGGGTCAAAGTACATGCAGTTTTATAGCCTTTTTGGTCATGATTCCAAATTGCTCTCCAGAATGGTTGAATCGATTCACAACTCCACCAACAGTGCATTAATGTTCCAATTTTCCCACAACATTTATCCTTTTCCTTTTTTGTCATATTAGACAATTGGATGGGTGTGAGATGGTACCTCAGAGTAGTTTTAATTTGCATTTCTCTAATCAGTGGTGCCTGAGAGCACTTTTTCATATGTCTGTAGATAGCTTTAATTTCTTCATCTGAAAACTGCCTGTTCATATTGTAACGATTGGAATGACGCCACCTGCTGGAGACTTACTATAGAAGAGTTCCACCCATGAAGCGAAGGTCTTTGAGGGCAAGACCAGGAGACTTTTCTTTGGCGTCAGGAAGTGACGCGGGCTAGTGGGAGGAGGAAGGAAGAGACTGGCACTCAGTCTCACTCTTTTTCCTGAGGACACTGGTGGAGAGGGGAGCTAGAAATGCGCTCTCCCTTTAATAGATAGGAACCTAGGCCTTTCTCTCTCTCTTTACCAAATTCTTATTCTCCTTAATAAATGCTTAAAAGTCTAACTCTTGCTAAAGCTTATAATGTATTGGTGACCACTCATTAGATATTTTAGACAGTTTAGCTAGAATTTTAGCCCTTAACAATATCCTTTGATCTTAGTTGGGGAGATGAAATTCATTTTACTTAAGTTTCCCTGATAAATTAATTTTGGCTCTTTTAACTTACTCTGAATTACTTGTGATAAGCTACATATGATAAAAGCGACATGCACCAAATCGGATTTTTTTAAATACTTTTTTTCAGTTATCACACATTTTTTCCTCCATCTGCCACATGCTTAAAAAAAAGGAGGAAGAGCCCTTGTATCATATGTACATAGTCAAGCAAAATGAATTGGCCCCATCTTAAAATGATTTTCTCATTCTGCATATCAATCCATTGTCTCTATCAGGTGAGCAACATTCATCAGTCTTCTGGAAATGTAGTTTAATATTTCATTCATCAGATTTCATAAGTCTTTCAGAATTATTTATTTTTACAATACTGATGTTATAGTATAAATTGTTTTCCTGGTTCTGTTCATTATGCATTGGTCCATACAAGTTTTCCCAGTTCTCTCTAAAACCAACTCTTTCTTCATTTCCTATAGCAGTATAGTATTTCATTGCGTCCATATACCATAATTTGTTCAGTTATTGCCCAATTGATGGGAAATCTTATATTTTCTAGTTTTTTGCCACCACAAAAAGAGCTGCTAGCCATATATTTGTAAATATGAGTCCTTGTCCTCATTCTTTGATCTCTTTGGGATATAGTTGTAATAGAGGTAATACTGAGTCAAAGAGCAGTAACTGTGGAAGGGGCATAATTCCAACCACCATGCCCACTGGTGATTTGTTTCTCTCTCTCTCTCTCTCTTTTTTTTTTTGGTGAGGCAATTGGGGTTAAGTGACTTGCCTAGGGTCACACAGCTAGTAAGTATCAAGTGTCTGAGGCTGGATTTGAACTCAGGTACTCCTGAATCCAGGGCCGGTGCTTTATCCACTGTGCCACCTAGCTGCCCCCATGTCATTTTCTTATTTTGTCTGTTTCGCAAATATGAGGTAAAACCTCAGAGTTGCTTTGGTTTGCATTTCTCTAATAATTAGTTATTCGGAGCATTTTTTCATATTGTTGTAAACTTATTCATAATCTTTAGACCATTTATCAATTGGAGAGCAGCTTATTCTTATAATTTTGTTTTCTGCTAGGAAGAATGAATTTGTGTTGGTTCACACTTGCGTGATCCTTTAGGATCATAGATTCAGAGCTAGAAGAGACCATAAGAGGTATAAAATCTAAACCTCTCAACTTTATGATGTGGAAATTAAGGCATAGGGAGTGGATGGCCACAATATTACTAGTCAATAGTAAGTGACAAAGCTGGGCTTTGAACAATACTTCCAAATCCCATGCTCCTGCTACATTGCAAGTTTGCTTCTTGTGACCAATGAATTGTACTTGTGAGGCTAAGGGTACAATGTATAGTGTTGAACAAAGTGAATCTCTCATTTAGGCCTCTAGAGCAAAGAGTTTTTTAAAAAGTGATATTTTTATTCAGCAAGCTTTTGTCAAACAATAACAATCTACCATCTTCAATTTCAGTAGTTGGGAGGATAGGAAGGGGAGTATTAAAAACTTGGGTCACAGGAAGAAAATTTTAACTGTAAGGTCTTGTGACTCTTGAGATTAAGTCTTGACTTTACCCCATTAATTGGATCATTGCCTTAGTAAATGCCCTGCTTTTTGGTTAGGCAATGACTAGCTTTTCATGAACAAATAAGCAAAAATAGGTGGAAAACATTTTTAAGCCCTTACTATATGCCAGACTCTGGGGATACACATACAAAAAGCAGGGACAGTCTTAGCACTCTCAAGGAACTTGCATTCCAAGGGCAGAGACGACGCAGAAAGGGGAGTGGAACCCTAGAGGAATAGGTCAGTAGAGTTCATTGATCTTGGTTCCAGAATGGGGAGGGGAGAGGGAAGGATACCTTTGAAGAGGAAGAAGACTTGCTGTTGAGGCCACAGAGGAGATGGCCAGGATTTTTCCCTGAATTAGGAATCACCAATCACCACATCACCAATAGAGACAGTCACCCATCTGTAGAGCAAGACCCCAGAGCAAAAGTTTCTCCAGTGCAGGAAGGTTGCTGTTGAAGCTATAAAGATGACCAAAGGAGAAAATAACCCTATCCAGACATTTGTTCAATATGAACACAGAGACTCTTTTCTGAGCCCTCTTGTTAATCTGTCAGAAATGTTGCAGCAGCATGTATAATTCAGTCATCCAAGATCAGCTCTAAGAGTTAGCTATTTGCAATAATTATCCCCATTACATTGTGATTTGGTGTAGGGAGGGAGAGACAGAGACAGACACTGACACTAGTTGATCAAATTCCTATCTATTGGTCTTAAGCCCTTAATAATCCTCCCACCCAACCAAAAAAAAATCACTACTCAGAGGAACATACAAATTGTCAACAGTTTTCCCACTTCATACTCTATGCTTGAGGGGGGCCACAGTGTTACCAGTGACATTAACTTTTTCTTGTTTACTGGACTTGAATATCTCAATGAGGGAATAACTTAAAAAGTTTGTGCTTGCTTTTTTAGGTAGAAGAAAACATTTAAGCTAATGCCTGAGCACATAGTATGTAATTGAGAAGAAAGCACGGTATGGTAGAAAGAACATTGGAGTTAAAAGGCCTAAATTCAAATTTTACTTCTCATACTTGGCCACATGTAATCTCTTCTAGCTTCAGTAGTTATTCTGTGGACCAGGAGAGATAATGTTTTAAGTTTTTTGTAAACATTAAAGCGCTGTACAATCCTCAGCTATTATTAATAAATTTGTTGAAATGAATTGAAACAAATATGTAAATTGAACTGCTTACAATGTTTATGAGTATGTTTAACTTGCAGTTCTAATTTTGTGGACCTTTCCTGTATGTATCATCATTTGTTTTCCCCATTGCATTTCAGGATAGTTCTGATTTGTGCTAAAAGGTCCTTGTGTGCAGCGTTTTCTATTTTGCCTTATGGAGAAAGCATTCGGATCAGGTAAGTAATGATTTTAATTGTATAGATCTGAAAAGTTTCACAATAGACACAGTATGTAATTTATAACTTGCTTACCTATACATCCTTATATTGGGGCAGCTAGGTGGTACCGTGGATAGAGCAAAGGGCCTAGAGTTAGGAAGACTCATCTTCCTGAATTCAAATCTGGCTGACACTGTGTGATGCTGGGCAAGTCACCCAACTCCATTTACCTCAGTTTCCTCATTTGTAAAATGAGCTGGTGATGGAAACAGAAGACTACCTCAAGATCTTTGCCAAGAAAACCCCAAATGGGGTCGCAATTGAACAAAAACATCTGCATGCTGAGCACTGTGCATTCTTCCATACCATTTAAGTTCAATGACAAGAACATCACATTGTACAAGGTGTGATGGATGAGATATGATTTAAAAGCCCTCTGGGGGAAGTGTGTTTTGTAAGAATAGAAAAACAAAGTTCACCCTCTTAAACTGAGACCTATTGTAATTAATGGAGAATTATCCCCACAAAAGTCCAGCAGAAAGCATTTAGAATTCAGTGAAAGTTTGATCTAATTCAACTTCCTATGAATTAAAGTTATTTATGTTCTCTTAGCATTTTGAGGTAATTTTGTGTTGCTTCTTAAAAACTATTTCTTTTGGAAACCTGTTTATATTGCCATTATCGTTCCTTCACTTTATGTGGAATACAATTGTGTTCACTTACATCCTGTCCACTTGATTGTCTTGTACATAATTTATGGAAGGAAACGGATGTTTAGCAGTAGAAATAGTATTGTGTGCAAACATACTATAAAAATAGTCAATAATAGAAAACCATTCTTCCTCTGGTGTGGGAAAACATTAGTTACAGTGGCAGTTTCTAAAGCTTACTGGCTGTGTTGCTACAATTTCATTTTACCTACAAATTTGCCTATGAGATGTGCTTATTCCTTTAAACAAAGGTAGGTAATGGTGCTCACTAAATGTTTATTGGTCAATACAAATTTTATTTTGATTTATAGAAAATGGTATTAAATAACAGATTGGTAGTCATCATGGAAAGGAATCAATATAAGATGTTTGGGAATTTCCTAATATCTTCTGATACTAATTATCTTTTAAATAGTCTTAACCCAGTTTTATTCTTATGAACAGTCAGATTCTATTCCTTTGTATTTTCAGTAGCTTATTGATATAGATGTACATAACTGATTTTTCATGGAGAAATAGAAAAAAAAATCTTAATAAGTACTGATGATGTTTTTTTTTTAAATCTAGCTACTCCTTTTTCTCTTCTCCCCTCTCCCAAATCCTCTCCCCTACCTCAATAGTTCATTTACTATAAAAGGAACTCCATCCTAGAATATACCATCTTTGATTTAAATACTTTTACAGTGACATGAAGGTAGAAAGCCAGAAACAGAGGCACCCATCTGGTGGGGTTTCAGTGTCTTCTGAGATGGTCTTTGTATTGGAAGGAGTTGAGCTTGGTGCTGATGGAAAGGTAAAAGAATAGTCTTCATATTTTGACAGCAACTAATGCCAATTATTGTCTATAGTATTTTTGAAGTTAGAATTTTTAAGAATGCTGAAAGAGCTAAACATTTAAACTTTTATTTAAAATTTTTAACTTTGGGTATGTAAATGTTTGTGATTAATTGAAAGATATTGCAAAATGAGCTGGAGATAAAGAAGGAAATAGAAGAGAAGCTTATGCAATCCTATGGAAAATAGACATGTGTTATATTGCCATTTGTACTTCTGATTTTATTTCTCTAAATAAGATGACTTTTAAGATAGCTACTTTAACATAAACAAAAATGTCATATAAGCAGATTTCCTCTTATTTGGAGGAATGGCTCTTAAATGTCATATCACACAGTACTAATCTTTTTAAAGTTTTATTATATTATGTGATGCCTTCATAGGGAATATTTGTATGCATGAATGTTGAAGTGGCAGGAAAATGGGCAGGATAGAATACTACAGAATATCAAAACAGTGGTAATATACATATATAGACACACACATACTTTTAGGATGAAGGAAACTTTATTCAGATGCTAGTTTTTTGATGGTAAAACATCCTATGGAAATAACCCAGACATACACATTTGTTTCCATTCATAGGCGCTCAGTAGGATCAAACTGGACTACTAATATGAGTAAAAGGAAATAAATTTAAAGTTGAAAAGATAACCTATGAACATGATTCATTCCCTCATCCTGAAGAAACATTTGTCATGGGGTTCATTTTTGCATTCAGTATCAATATCACACTCAACATCAAGAAATGCTTCCTGAATCTTGGGGGGGGGCGGGGAGGAGAAGTTGTTTTTTTGGTCTAACTCAGTCAAGTGAGGATAAGTAATACTGAATTTGGACTTGTTTTTCAGGTAGTATCTTATGCAAAATTTTTGTATCCTACAAATGCCCTTGTCACACATAAGAGTGATAATCACACTGCAGCATCTCAACCTCGATCTAGCGTTCCACGGCCTCTGCCTGGATCACGATACAAATCTTCAACAACTAAATCTGTGCCATCAGGCACAGAATTAGGTAGGAGGTTTTTTATCATTAGGTTTTCTTTCAATTCATTACAAGGATTTATTTAAGAATCCGTGACCAGACTGAGATAACAAAAACAAGCAATCTCTGCCCTCAAGGAGCTTACATTCTATCACGAGAAACAAGTACTCACTCAAATCGATACAAAATATATACACAGTAAATACACTGCAATTTCTGACAGTTGGGAGAATATAGAAAAGCCTCACAGTTGCACTTCAGTTGAGCTTCAAAAGAAGCAAGAGAAGTAAGCAGCCTGGTGGAAGGTACCAAGGAGGGAGACAGGGTCATGTTTGAGGGATGGCAAGAAAAGTCCATTTAACCAGATCCTAGAGTGGAAGGTAATGTGTAACAAACATGGAAAGACAGGCTGGAGCTATGTCATGAAGAGCTTTCAGTGGAAAATGGAAGAGCTTGTGTTTGTGTCTAGAGAGCACTCTAGAGCCTCTTGAGCATGACTTGATCAGATCTGTGCTTTCAGAATGTCACTTGGGCAGTTTTGTGAAGGACGGACTGGGGAGGGAGTAGACTGAAAAAGTAAAGAGAATCTACTTATTTGATACAAAGACATCCCAGCGAGAATGACCCAACCCTCAGCTGAAATTAAGGCATTTTTAAACCAGTATTAATATTCTGTGATACAGACTGAGAAAGAAAAACTACTAGTGGAAATGGAGAAAGCAGATTGATAAAAGTTTAGGAGAAACTAACGGTAGCCAAGAATAAATTTTTAAAATTAAATGTAGGAAAATTATCTTGGAATTTGTTTTGTACACTTGTAGGTACACACATTCTGTTGCCTGTGTTGTTTTTAGTGTTTGAGTCTAGGACTAAATTGGTTCTTTACATCAGAGCATATCATTCTGGCTCAGATTTCACAAAAGGAAATCCAGCTTAAATTGAACATTTGTTGAGAGTACTGCTTCACCAAGTAACTTCAGTAGCATAATAACACTACCTTTATAATTTAGTATTAACACTTATTTTTGACAAAATTTAACTTCCTTCAGTGCCTATGTGAAGAACAAAAAGAACAGGACAAGTAAAAACAAAACTCAAAACCAATAAAAATATCCAAAAAGTGAATATGATATGTTAAATATGCATGTTCATTTACTGATTCCCAACCCATTTTCACTACTTAGTGCAGCATTTATTATAACAAATGTCTGAGAGTTTTCATTAGTAGAAACAATGTTTCCTGTCATTTTCACTTACCAAGAAGGAAATATGCAAATTCAATTTTAGGTAGAAAAACGGTTTCCATCCTTGTGTCCTATCTAAAAATTTTACTTGACTCAGAATTTACATTTATCTTTTTTCTCCTACCACTTCATGGACACATACCCCCTTCACAACTCTTGACCATTCATTCAAATTCATGGATACTTGACCCTTTACCTTAAGCATATGCCTAGGAGAATCTCCATGATGTACTGTGCTGTGAGAGTGTATGAACCCAAAAAAATGCCAGCAGTGGGTATGCTGGCATTTTCCTAAACTAATACACATAAACATGCACACGCATTTATGTTCATCTGCTAGGAATACATTTAACCTATTTCAGAGAGGTGAAGTTCTAGTTTCCTATAAAAGATCTAAGGAAGGCAATTTTACAGTTTCCCTACCAACCAGGAAATTATTCCATTTAGCATAACATGTAAATTAAATCCTTCACCCTACAGTATAGGTCCGCCAGTCATTCAACATTTATTAAGTGCCTACTGTGTGCCAGGTACTGTGCTAATCTCTGGGAATACAAAGAAAGGCAAAAGATAGTCTCTGATCTCACAGTCTAATGATAAAGATAACATGCAAGGGGCAGCTAGGTGGCGCAGTAGATAGAGCACCAGCCCTGGAGTCAGGAGTACCTGAGTTCAAATCTGGCCTCAGACACTTAACACATACTTACTAGCTGTGTGACCCTGGGCAAGTCACTTAACCCCAATTGCCTCACTAAAAAAAAAAAAAAAAACAAAGATAACATGCAAACAACTATATACAAGAAAAGCTATATAGAGGATAAATTGAAAATAATCAAGAGGGAAAGTACTAGAATTAAGTGGAATCAGGAAATGATTTCTACAGGTGGGGTTTTAACTGGCACTTTTTGGAAGCACATTTTGTGCATAGAGAACAGTGAAAATATAAGGGGTCAGGAGATAGGGTACAGCAATAGCAAGGAGGCCAGTGTTATAGATCAAAGAGTGGGGGTGGGAAATTGGGAGAATGTAAGAAGGTTGGAAAGGAAAAAGTTATGAAGAGTTTTGATTGTCAGAGCATTTTATATTTGATGGAGTTTAAGTATAGAGGGATGATGGCACGATCAGACCTTCGTTTTATGAAGATCCCATGTGGCATGAAAACCAGCCAGTAGGCTGTTACAGTAGTTCAGGCTGGAAGTAATGAGGGGCTGAACCAGAAGAGAAAGAGGGATATATATGCAAGATGTTATGAAGGTAGAGATGACAGGCCTCAGCAACACAGAGATATAGGGAATAAGAGAAAGTAAAATCAGGAGTCATGACACCTAGATTGAAAGCCTAAAGTGAATGGAAGGATAATAGTGCCCTTAACAGTAGAAAAATTTGGGGTTACAGATGAGTTCAGTTTTCTACATGTTAAGTTTAAGAATTCTATAAGACGGGACAACTAGGTGGCGCGGTGGATAAAGTACTGGCCCTGGATTTACACTTACTAGCTGTGTGACCCTGGGCAAATTACTTAACCCCAATTGCCTCATTAAAAAAAAAAAAAGAATTCTATAAGACATCCAGTTAAAAATATGTGATTGAAGGTCAGCAGAGAAGAATCATAATTGAATCCATGGGAGCAGATAAAATCACCAAGTGAAATAGTATAAAAGGATAAGAGGGCACAGGATCGAAACCTATGGACACCCAAGGCTAGCAAGTGTTACTTGGAAGATTTAGCCAAAAAGACTGAGGAATGGTCAGATAGATGGTATGAGAAGCAGGAGAAAATGTCATGAAAACCTACAGAGAATACGGTATCAAGGAGAAGTAGGTGCTTGACAGTGTGAGTGGCTATAGAGAATGAATCCTCAAGAAGAATGAGGATTGAGAAAAGGCTGAGATTTGTTGATTAAGAAATTGTTAGTAGCTATGGAGAGAACAGTTTTGGTTGAAGGATAAGATCAGAAACCAGACTATAGAAAGTTAAGAGAATAAGAGGAAAGGAAGTGGAGGCACTTTTTGTAGAAGGCCTTTTTAAGCAGTTTAGCCACAAAAGGGAAGAGAACTATGGGACAATAGCTAATGGGGATGGATAGAGCAAGCGAGGGTCTTTTGAGGATAGGGAGACACTGGCATATTGGTAGGCAGTAGGGAAGCAGCCAGTAGACAGGGAGACATTGAAGATAAGTAAGAGAATAGGTATGATAGAGCAGACGGTCTTGGAGAAGACAGGGTGGAACAGGGGATCATTTATGCAGGTTAGCCTCAGCAAGGAGACAGCCACCTCTTCATATGAGACAAGGGAAAAGAAGATGGTAGTAAAAGGCATCTGAGTAATGTGAGATGAAAAGGGAAGATGAGGAAGTCCTCAGTGAATGGCCTCATTAGACCCACTTCTGCTTGCCCTGTCCTCAGTATAAGTAGGAACCAGTAAATCTGACATAGCAATTTAAGGTTTATGAAGCACTTCACATGTTAACTTATTTGATCTTAAAAAACATGTGAGGTTGGGTATTATTATCATTCTCAATTTACAGATGAGAAACTGAAGCAGACAGAAATCGAGGTTTATCCAAGGTCATAGTGCTACTAAGTATCTAAAGTAGTATTTGAACTTGGATCTTCTTCAAGTCCAGTACTCTGTCCACTGTACTACCTTGCTGGAGACTTAAAAAAAAAATTGAAATTGAAATCAGCGATTTAAAGGGGGCAAAAAAACACCAAACATTTGCTGGATGCTTTTTATCTGAAAGCAGTTTCTGACTTCTACCTATGCCTATTCTATATGTTGTTTGTGCTTCTAGGGAGTGAAACAGGTGATTCAATAGAATATAATCCTAATCTTCTTGATGATCCTCAGTGGCCCTGTGGGAAACATAAGCGTGTTCTTATCTTTGCATCATATATGGTAAGAAAACAACAAAGCATCTAAAAGTTGAACAGTGGTACTTTTCCTAAAGAATTGATTCAGTGGTAGATTGTATTCAATCAAGGTGTAAGAATGTTTGTTCTGTTAAAAAAAAAAAGTTGCTTCATTTAATGCTGAATGTGAAAACTACATATAGTGCGACAGAATCAGATTAGCCTTAGGAAGATTAGTGAGGAAAATAGACCATGTTACAAAAGAGATTTGCAACTGAGGATTCTAATGTGCCTATATGTGAAGAAAATAGCAGCATTGTCCCCTAAAACTGGAAGCAATATTAAGGTTAAGTAGTTAAATTCTTCTAATATCAGTTCCATCTTCCCAGTTACCTAGGATCTAACATAGTTGTCATCCTTGATTCCTCACTCTCATCCCATAGATCCAGTCTTTTGCCAAGGCCTATCAATTTTACCTTTGTAAGGTCTCTCATATACCTGACACTGCTACCACCCTGGTGCAGGCCTTCATAACCTTATACCCAAACTGTTGAAGTAGCCTGCTGGTCCATCTCTCAGCCTCAAGTATCTCTCCTCACTCCAGGCCATTCCTAATGTGCAGATCTTACTATGGCACACCCCTCCCCCCACTTACTCTCCTATTTGAACAAATATGTACTCCTATTTCATACTCAAAGCCCTTCCTAACCTGGCCCAGTCTTTCCTTCCTCACTTTGACTTAACGCCCTCCCCACACCCTGCTCTGCAATCCAGTGACATTGGCCTATTTGCTATTACGGGAACATAACACTTCACCTCCCCATTCTTTGCATTTTCATCTCCATTTCCTGGCTTCCTAGCTAAAATCCACCCCTTCTACAAGAGGCCTTTCTCAATCCTCCTTAGTACTTATGCTTTCCCTGTCCTCCAGTTTATATCTCTTGTTTGTACATAGTTATTTGCATATTCTCCTCTCCCCCCCCCACCCCCCAGTAGACTCCTTCAGAGAAGGGACTTTTTGTTTTGCTTTTTTCTTTTTTTGAATTCTTGGTGTTTAAAACAATTTCTGTTACATAGTAGGTACTCAATAAATGCTTATTGGCTAATGGCCATGGAAGTCTAAGTAGCTTCATTTTGGACAAATGGTTCCTATTTAAAACCTCAGCTTAAGACCATAAGAGCATAGCATACTGCTAAGAAACTTGTTTAAGAGAAAATGAGATTGATTATAAATAACAAAATTAGTGAATTCTTATGCCCCTTGGCAGTCTGGGAACAACTAGTCAGCAATATTGCCTCTTTTTTATTTTTTTCAATTACTTAACTCCTAAGCAACACAGAACTCGTGCATAGTTCTGTATTCTGTACCCAGCTTCAGGACCTTATTAAAAGGCTTCATCTTTATTTCATTAAATCTCCCAAAACTGCTTTCCATAAAGAATTTCAAGGTATTGAAAATGGTCCAGATTTATTTGCATGGCTGTTAACAAGCACTGGCTTGAAAAAAATTCAACAGTGAAATATTTCATTTTGACACTCAAGGCTAGACCTATAATTGTTATAGCAGTAGGAGGTGCAGAGATTGGGTTTAAGGGTAAATTGGCTTTGAAGCAGTGTGAATGCTCAAATATTAAAGTGTCTTAGATGACAAGCAACTTTCTTTTCTGTTTCAGACTACTGTGATAGAATATGTGAAGCCTTCAGACCTTAAAAAGGACATGAATGAAACTTTTAAAGAGAAGTTTCCTCACATTAAGCTTACGTTGAGTAAAATTAGAAGGTAAGAAAAACATTAGTAAAGCTGTTCTAGCAGTCATTTGGACTTGTGCGAAGGTAATCATTTCTCATTTGTTTCTAAAACTGCTTAGTCTAGAAGACTATTAGGATCTTTGTTGCCTCATAACCAAGAACATGATTTAGTTTTTGTTTACTCACAGCCTAAAACGGGAAATGAGGAACCTCTCTGAAGAATGCAACCTCGAACCAGTTACCGTGTCAATGGCATATGTTTACTTTGAGAAGCTTGTCTTACAAGGCAAGCTAAACAAACAGAACCGAAAACTGTGTGCTGGTGCTTGTGTGCTCCTCGCAGCAAAGATCAGCAGCGACCTCAGGAAAAATGAAGTAAAGCAGCTTATTGATGTAGGTATAACCAGAATTCTGCTATTTTCATGGAATGGTATGAAGTATACCAAGGCTGTTGACAGTGCCAGCTTTTGGTTCTGGTAGTCAGATCATGTTGAATGCTATCTACAAATTTCCTAAATTCCACCTGTACCTACTTGGAAGAGACATTGACTAGGGTGTAATTTCTGATCTCCACTGCTGTGAAAGATGAGAGGACTGTTAAGGGCTAAAATTCTAGCTAGTCTGTCTAAAATATCTAGTGAGTGGTCGCCAATAAATGATAAGCTTTAGCAAGAGTTAGACTTTTAACATTTATTAAGGAGAATAAGAATTTGGTAAAGAGAGAGAGAAAGGCCTAGATTCCTATCTATTAAAGGGAGAGTGCATTTCTAGCTCCCTTCTCCACCAGTGTCCTCAGGAAAGAGCCCCAGTCAGAGCGCCAGGTTCCTCCTTCTTCCTCCCACTAGCAAACGTCATTTCTTGACGCCAAAGAAAAGAAGCATGTTCTTGCCCTCAAAGACCTTCCTTTCATGGTGGAGCTTTTCTACAGTAAGTCTCCATCAGGTGGCGTCATTCCCATCATTACAGGACATATGTATAAAGAACAGAACTAGAGACAAAGAATTACAGGATTCAAAGCTAAAGATCAAATATAAACATAGACCTATGCTACTTTCCCTATGATGGCAGCTAGAAGGAAGGTGGTCTCACTTAAGCTAACAGATCTTTATCCTTTACAACACAAACTTAAGGAGGGTGATGATTTGTGCATTTACCAATTGTTCTTCCCAGACTTTGGAATGTTTGCATCAGTAACAGAAATATACATATATCTTCATATTTAGACATAAAGGCAATTTTTTTGTTTTTGCTTTGTCCCTCAAAAAAGTGACAGCCACAATTAAGCCAAGGGGTGACCATTAAGACAGTTAGAAAAAATGGAGAAAACAATCTAACCTATTCTTTCTTCTTCAATACAGAAGTTAGAAGAACGATTCCGATTCAACCGAAGAGATCTAATTGGATTTGAATTTACAGTGCTTGTGGCTCTGGAACTGGCCCTTTACCTTCCTGAAAACCAAGTTTTACCTCATTATAGACGTCTCACCCAGCAGTCCTAGCCAAAGCTGTGTTCCACCAGTTGGCAGGAAGATTTACAGAATGCTTTGCTGCTGAATGACTTCCACTTCCCACTAATCTTTTCTGTGCCCCTATTACATCAGAACTTTCAGTTAGTTAAAATATATGTTCTCATAGTGGCATAGTTGAGTATTTGTTGGGTGAAAACAGATTTGCTGGCACAGAAAGGATTATTTCCTTTACACACTAAAGCACAAGTAATTCATGCTGTAGTTATCACTGTGGCTGTTCATTCTTCCCTTCAAAGGATATTATGCTTTTGTTCCTTTGAAAGATATTTATCCTTTTTTTACTTTTTAAAAATGAACATTATTTCCATTCCAAAATGTCATACTTCAAATGGTATTTGAAATTTTTCCTGCATTTTTTTACATGAACAAAATGCACACTTTTTTTTTTAATGTGCCTGAAACTGGTCTGGTACCAGAATCTTTTTGTTGCATAAGTTATAAATTCTGAAATTATATAGTGTTTTATCCTTAACCTGCATTTGCCTTGCATTCAGAAAAGAATTCCATGGCTGCATTAGCATAACAATGGGATCTGGATTTGTAGATCTTGAATAATTGGTTCATCAGTGATGAAATTACTAATTTATTTAAGCATTGATACATGAATAAAGGGATAGTTAAGATTTTAAAATGTTAGGAAATATCTCATCATGCAATCAAACTTGATGAAGGTAATTGCAGTCAAGCCACTCAAGAGCTGCAGAAGTATATTGGCCTAAAGAGTGATTTGCTATTTTCTGTAACTTCAGGATGGACCCTGCCATTGTTTTAAGTATCCAAAGTAAAGTACCTTTTTGACTACTTTCTGCATGCAGTTCTCCCAAGTGTTAACAGTTATAGTTTTTGCTATCAAGTTAAGCCAATGAAACAAGATCTGAATTTTTTTAATTGTATTTTTTTACTCAAATTCTGTTCTTCCAAGCATCGTGCCACTGTGATGTTCCACTTGAAACTGGCATGTTGTATATCCAAGTAGGCACTTGTGAGACTTGAGTATGATGCTTATATAATTGTGAAGAGTAAGAAAATGACATCTAACTCAAGTACTAAACAAATGTTTGGATAAAATTTGCAACATTTTGGTCCCGTAGTAGTTACTTGCTGATTCTTGCATTGTTTCTTCTAAGCAATATTGTGATTGAGAAAATTGGTGTTCATTTGGGGTTTTGCAAGAGAAAAAAAAATAACTGGATTTTTTGATTGAGGAATTTACTTAAAACCAACTTTAAATACCATACCTTGCTCTGGAAGAGAATGAGGGATGGTTACTCTTAAAGTACTGTAAACTTCAGTCTTGCCTGTTTTGGCTATATTAAATATTGTACACAGAGTATCAGATTGTGTACAATTTTTAAAGGCATAGTTAAACTTTAATTGCTGCAAATTTCAAATATTTGATGTTGTCTTACACAGTATATACTATAGTGGTATTAACTGTCATAAACTTATCTTTTATGAATTTGTATGCAACATATGATCAGTATTCAGGTCAGTCTTTATCAGATGTCTTTAAAAATTAACTCGCATGATAACATGTAGCTGAGTTCTACACAATTGAAACGCATGCTGATGCGAGATCTGAAACAAGTTTCTTTGTGGGAAAAACTTTAAAACTACTTGTTGCCAGTACTGTCAGGAAATCAAATCCAGGCAGGGCCAGGATACTGGCCAGTCTTTTCAGACCAAACAGTTTAGGCTTCTGAAGTACAGGTTATTATTGGGCATATTACACACATATTGTGATAAATTAATCCAGGTCCCATCAAGCCTGTTTTTGAACAGAACTACAGGACTTGTACTCCTCACCATCCCTACACCAAGTTGTTTTCTCAAACATGTCACTCCACCTATTTTATCGCCAAACTGCCCAAAGATTTTTATTTTCTGATTATGTCATACCATATAACATTTACAGCTAATGAACTAGTTGCTGGGGAAGGCAGGGACGGGGAATGACCAGCATGCTACAGGTATATTTATCATCTTGTCCATCAAAATCATCCTTTGCCTGACACATTACTACCAATATAGCTAACATAGCTTTGGAATGATCTACAGATTAGTATATTATGGAAGCAACAAAGTATGAACTGTGTTATGCTCAAATGCTTTTTATGGGCCAGTGTTTCAGTTTTTTAAAGAGCCAATAACAATCCTATTTCTATAAAAGCACCTTAAACATTTTTTCCCATGAGGTTGTCCCTTTATCCACTTTACTAAGGAGCCAGCCTGAACTTAGGTTATTACCTCAGTTTGGCTGCCCTCTCTAACTAAATTATGTATACCTACTGTGCATTGAGTCTTCTTAAAAACAAGTTATGCCATTTAAATCGTCTCAAAAGGGTACTTATATATGTATAAACACTGTAAAGGGTCCGATTCCCAAATATTTGCTCTATGGTTTACAACATATACTTTAGGTACTTTATATTCTGTATAACCAATAGTGAAACTGTTGGCAAATAGAGTAATTTAATTGTGTGTGTGTATGTATACACGTAGTTTTAAATTTTAGCTGCCAAAATCGTTTTATATAACCTATTTGGCTCAAAAGCCTTGTTATAATAAATGTACCCTTTTTACTAATTTAAAAGTTACCACTGTGTGGTAGCATTGAATTACTGCAACAAAGCCAATATTTAAACCAAAATTAAGCCCTAAAACTTTTCAAGGAAAAAATGTTGAAATGTTTGAGCTGTCTGTGTTTAAGTATTTGGGTTTGTGGCCATAAACATGTAGTGCTGCTTTCTTTCAGCACAACTGCACTAGGTTAATGTAAATTGGTGTAAACTATTTAGTTTTAAATGTCATTGTATCTGAGTTGCTTGTAATTGGTCTGTTTTCAATAGTAAGATAATGAATTTATGAAATTGAGATGCTGTGAAATAAAACTTGCTTTTGATACAATTTATTTTTTTACAGGTGTATGCTTTAAGGTTAAAATGATCATTTGTTTTCTCAGACTTTTTTTGGGGGTGGGGTGGGGCAATGAGGGTTAAGTGACTTGCCCAGGGTCACACAGCTAGTAAGTGTCAAGTGTCTGAGGTCGGATTTGAACTCAGGTCCTCCTGAATCCAGGGCCAGTGCTTTATCTCCACTGTGCCACCTAGCTGCCCTCATTTTCTTTTAAGAACTCTTTCACAAAGTAAAACCCCTCCATACACGAGCTGGTAATCAAGACATCTAATTGTGGGAAGAGTTAAATAAAATCCTTTTTTGTTTTGTTTTTGTGGGGCAATGGGGGTTAAGTGACTTGCCCAGGGTCACACAGCTAGTAAGTGTCAAGTGTCTGAGGCCGGATTTGAACTCAGGTCCTCCTGAATCCAGGGCCAGTGCTTTATCCACTGCGCCACCTAGCTGCCCCTAAATAAAATTCTTAATGATAACATCACTTTTTTTTTTTTAGTGCGGAACTTGGCAAACTATTAAATATATAGTCACAAAATGAAATCAATACACAAAGCCATTTTTCTGATTTATTAAGACATATTCCACAAGGTTTCTTCAATTAGAAATTCCTATGGGGGAACAAGAAGAAAAAATTATCAAAAACAATAAAACCTAGAAAAAAACTTATATTCAAGTGTGACAAATCTACTTACTTTGAAACAATACCATCATTTTTTGCCAGCCGGAGAATAGAGTCATCAGATTCTCCCTAAAATAAAGGTTAGTTTGAATTATATTAATATTGAATTAACTATAGGATTTTAAAGTTTTCAGGTGAATAACTGAAAGTTCTTTTCCCAGAAATCTAGTGAGATAACAACCCCATAACAAAGTGGGGACAAGCATTAGAGTGCTTGCTTTACATGAGGTAGGCAGTTAGTATCCTTTAGGAAAAAAGAGCAGAGCAAATAGCTTTGTGCTTTTTCAGGTTAACAATGACAAGATTTAATCCTGTCTAATGTCTCCTAATCCAAACCATACCTAACTTGGAATCTTTATAACTTTTCTCCAACTTGTAAATCAATGTGCTTAAGCATTTCCCCAGCAGCTTATTCTACTTCTGGACAACTCAAATTGTTAAGCAAATTTTTCTTTACATCAAGCTACAATATGCTTTTATAATTTCTTTGTTTAATCCCTTCAAGTAGTTTAAAACAGCTATCAGGTACTCCATCTTAAGTCTTTTTCTTCAATCAAGAAGGCAAAACTAGAGACAACTAACTGAAAATTTTTGATAGAGGGCCTGTAGAGACCTGTGATCCCACCAGTCATATCCAAATTACAATTCTCAATCCTTATTTTCTCAATATGTGTTCTCAAATTTGTCACATACTTAAGAGAAAAACTCACCATTCTACGAATTGCTCCACAAATTGCATAAGTTTTAAATTGGCCATTGAATCTGCCTGTGACCTTGTCAACCTAAAAGAAAATAATTATGGTTCACTTTTCAATTCAGATTTCTATTTTTATAAGATATCTATAGAAAAAACACCATATCATTTGGGGAAAGTACACCTAAACATTTGCATGCAGGATTTGTTGCAGTATATTTTGAATTTCTAAGTAAATTTAGTCTCAGGATATCATTGCTTGACAAGAAAAGGCAATTATTCAGCATTCTACTAGGTAAAGAAACAAATTTCCAACCACCCCTATTCTTCAATAACCCCAACTCCCCTCACCCCAAAAAGACAAAAGACATTCAATTTCAGAGTAAAGAGTAAAACTATCATTTCCATGTCTAGTCTTTAAAGCAACAAAAACTCTCACATTACCACTTCAGTTGAAATATCTTTTCGGAGCTTTATTCAACATCTTATGGAGGCTGAATCTTCATATTATCATTCAAGCTTTTGCTAATTGGCCCATCACCGATTTTCCTGGTTTTTGTTTTGTTTGTTTTTTTAGGCTACAAGCAGGTCTCATCCCAGTGTACCTTTACTACCCTAGAGCCACTCATTCCCAACGTACAGTAAGAACTTCCAAATTTTCTGGCTTTTAAACCATCAATCTAAGATCTAGTTCCTAACGTATCAAAAGATTAAAGACTGGGGGGCAGCTAGGTGGAACAGTAGATAAAGCACCAGCCCTGGATTCAGGAGGACCTGAGGTTCAAATCCGGCCTCGGACACTTGACACTTAACTAGCTGTGTGACCCTGGGCAAGTCACTTAATCCTCATTGCCCCGCAAAAAACCAAAAAAATTAAAAGACTGCAAACTTCAGGACCAATATCAAGCAGACCTGACTTCCAGTTCTGTATTGGACACGAACTTACTGTGTCTTTAAACAAAGGCACGATCTCAGGCAAGTCACCCTCTCTTGGCCTCAGTTTCCTGACCGTAAAATGTGGGTACCAGCACCTACTCTGGGACTCCTGGGGTCTATCTATACATGATGGGTTTCGCAAACCTTTTAAGTGCTACACTGAGAACTTGCTAAACATTGCAGACCTCCGTTTGTTCCTCTCTAGGACGAGGATCTACAGTCCCAGGTTCCCCAGCGGGGAGAACTTTGGTCTCATTTGCCAATAACTAAGAACCCAAGCCCGGCCGGCGCTCGCTCACCTCGGCCACGTTCATCTGGATGGACGCGTGGTCCTTGGCCCCGATGATCCTGTTGCTCGCAGAGCTGCGGGGAGAAGGATCCGAGTGAGGAAAGCTCGGCTGGAGACGATGAGGGAAGGGGAAAGGTTGGGGTGCGTATGGGTGAGGGGGCAAAGTCCTCCCTCGGGGCGAGGGCCGGGGGCGGAGGGCGCAGCCCGAGCGCCCCATGCTCACCATTTCCGCGGCACGTACAGGTCCACGAACTCGCCAGCGTCGTTCTGCATGTCGGCAGCTGAGGGAACCTGCGGAAGACAAAGGTCGCCGCTGGGAGTGAAAAGAGACCCAGTCTCGAGGCCGCCCGCCCTCCTCCTTCCTTCTCAGACGGACCACGAGGACCGTTTCCTACCCTCCCCGACACCGGCCGGTCGGCCAGGGAGCTTGGCCGGCGGCTTAACCCCACTCCTGGACACTGGGTGCCGGCCCTGGAAGCCAGAAATTACCGCGGAGGGGAATGAGGGGCTAGATGGTTCTTGGGGCAGCAGAGAGAACTCACCGAGTGCAAACTCGAAAGCGGCGGAAGAGAAAAAGGAGGTGGCACTTCTCCAAGCTCGGCTAAGAGGAGGTGGAGGCGGGACTTCCGGAAGTACTTCCGGGGCACGGCGCGGCTCAGCGGCCGGGTACTGAGTCTGCGCCCCTTCCTCTTTCCCCTCCCACCTTCACTTCCTTGAGCTAGTGCAAGAGCGTTCTTTTCTTCCTTCTCTGACCACAGGAATAATACAAATCGTTCTGGACGTCACTTGTGTCTCCTGCTGAATTACTGTCCATACCCTCTAAGTGGCGTATATCCGATGATCTTCCTCATCACCTCCCATTTGGTCCTCTGTGTAACTGGGTGATACATCCCCGGAGGGCATTCTCACCCCCGCTATTAAGCCCTTAGCTCCCCCCATCTTCTGTGAGTGGTATCTCCTTCAACGGAACCACACGTGAACAGACACACCCATACATAACCGCGTAGTGCTTCTCACTGGTTTTCACCCCTCCCGCCTTCACCCTCCTACATCCTGTAGCCGTGAAGGCCACATACCCAAACTGTTCCTGTATCCTATGGCTCCTGAGTAGTACGTTCCAATGGACAATGGGCTTTACCCCTTCTGTCCACACCCCACCTCCATTGCAGGCAGTGAAAGATGTTCACCCCATAAAAGTGTTGTCATAGGGGCAGCTAGGTGGAGCAGTGGATGAAGCACCCACCGGCCCTGGATTCAGGAGGACCTGAGTTCAAATATGGCCTCGCACACTTGATACATATTAGCTGTGTGACCCTGGGCAAGTCACTTAACCCCCATTGCCCCACAAAAACAAACAAATGTGACCCCAAACACTTTACACTTACTAGCTGTGTGACCCTGGATAAGTCACTTAATCCACATTGCCCTGCAAAAAAAGAAAGTGTTATCATAAACCATGTCTCCTGATAACTACATCTGTCCCCAGTGGACTCCTCCCTATAGTCTCTGGATGGCAAATCCTCTATAGGTTTATTCATTCACCAGCTACTTTGAATGGCACAAGAAGCATGGTACCCTGGGGAAGAACGCTGATGCTAGGAGAAGACCTGAGTTTGAATACAGACTTTACTACTTATTGACTGGGTGACCTTGAAGTAGACTCACCTCTCTGTGTCTCCAAAAGTCATAAATTTAAAGCTGGAAAATTTCTTTAAAGATATCAAGTCCAACCTCTTCTTTTTACAATTATGGAAACTGAGGCCCAAGAAAGTTACAACTTGGCTAAAGTCAATAAATCACACATTTATTAAATACTTATGTGCCAGGCACTTGTACTAATTCTAGTTCTAGTCACTGAAGTCCTTTCTTGAACTAAACTGCCAAGCATCCAAACTCTTCTGCAGAGACTACAAACTCCAGTGGGCTGGCCACGTTGTTTAAATGCCAACAGTCCATTTGCTTAAAAGACTATTCTATGAAGAATGCACACAAGGCATGCACTCACCTGGAAGTCAGAAGAAGGGATACAAGGACACTCTTAAGGTCTCTCTGAAGAACTTTGGGATTGATTGTGAGCCATGAAAGACAGTGGCACAGGAACCCCCAGAATGGCATGCCTGCACCAAAGAAGGCACTATATGAGCAAAACAGCATTGCAGTGGCTCAAAAAAAAAAAATGAGATGTGCAAATTTGGAGACATCTCCACTCCAAATGTTCCTATGGACTATTTGTGTCCAACCTGTGGTAAAGCCTTCCAAGCCTGTATTGGTCTGAACAGCCACAGTCAGACACACTGTATCTTGTTGGCAACAGAGTGATGTCATTTTGGTCCTCCTCAGAAATGAAGGATAACAACCAACCAACTAAATATTTGATCAATTTGTTTGATTATCTCTTGTTAAAGCCTAGGGCTTGGGATAAGATTTCACCCTAACTTTGTCTGTTTGTTTATTCTGATTGGTTTTACCAAATTTATCATTTTTAATGGAGTTGGGCAAGATGACCTATAAGGCTTTTCCTGTTCTAAATTGCATGAGCCCCTCCTTTTTGTTCCCTAATATACATCTCCACAGGTTCTCTGGTTCATCCTCTCTCCTCTTTTTCTCTCCCTACAAGGCAGACTAAATTGTGGGATCTTCCTGATGTCTTCCTGTTCTTGTCTCTACTATGGCCATCCAATCATCTCTATTCCTCCAGAGCTTCTTATACTTTTTTCACTCTCAATCCCTTTTTTTTTTTTGTGAGGCAATTGGAGTTAAGTAATTTGCCCAGGGTCACACAGCTAGTAAGTGTTAAGTGTCTGAGGCCGAATTTGAACTCAGGTCCTCCTGACTCCAGGGCCGTTGCTCTATCACCTGTGCCACCTAGCTGCCCCTTCTCAATCCCTTTTTGCCAGAGAAATTTTTGCACCACCCTGAGTATATAGGTATATAATAAAGCTTCTTAACCTTTTACTGTTGCCAAATTTTTGTCAACCCCCACATTCAGTTATGTGACCCTATATGGGGTCATGACCCACAGTTTAAGAAACTAAGTACTAGACTATAGGCTCTTTGAACCCACATACTACATTGTTCTTCATCTTTGAATCTCTAAGTCATATCTAACAAGTCACCAGTTCTTGTTCTCAAGGAATGGCAAAGGGAACGAGCAAACAAATATTTATTAAGCACCTACTATGTGCTAGGCACCATGCTAAGCACTAGAGAGAAAAAAGCAAAAAATAGACACTGTTCCATGGAACCATATACATGTTGTTATTGGTGTTGTTTTTGGTTTGGTTTTTTTTGGGGGGGGGGGGATGAGGGTTAAGTGACTTGCCCAGGGTCACACAGCTAGTAAGTGTCAAGTCAGATTTGAACTCAGGTTCTCTTGAATCCAGGGGTGGTGCTTTATCTACTATACCACCTAGCTGCCCCCTATTGGTGTTGTTTAATCTATTAGACATGTTCAGCTCTTCATAAACTCATTTTGGGATTTTCTTGGCAAGGATACTGGAGTGGTTTGCCATTTCCTTCTCCAGCTCATTTTACACATGAGGAAACTAAGGTGTACAGGGTAAGTGACTTGCTTGGGGTCACACAGCTGGTAAGTGTCTGAGACTGGATTTGAACTCAGGTCCTCGACTCCAGGACTGGCTCTCTATCCAGTATACCACCTAGATGCCCCACTATATATATAGTAAGTGCTTCATAAATGTTCACTGAATTTAAATTTGATTTGAAAAAAAATATGTATTGAGTAATACTTAATGAATATTTGTTCCTCAACTTGTATGACCTCAGTCAAGACACTTAACCTCCCTGGGCCTCAGTTTGTTCATCTATAAGATGAAATTGGAGTAGATGGTCCCCAAAGCCCCTTCTGGCTCAAGACCTGTGATCCTGTGATCTCTGGCCTGGACTATTTAATATATGACTCCTAATCTGTCTACCTGTCTAAAGTCTCTTCCTCCCTCTGTAACGATTGGAATGACGCCACCTGCTGGAGACTTACTGTAGGAAAGCTCCACCATGAGGAGAAGGCCTCTGAGGGTAAGGCCATGCGGCTTTTCTTTGGCATCAGGAAGTGACATTTGCTTGTAGGTACTGTCTATCAAGGCTACCAGCTAATCAACTTGAGGAGCCTCCCATTTCTGGGAGGAGGACACGAAGGAGGAAGTGGACACTGGTGGAAGGGTTCTATCTCTCTTTTGGTTCCTGACCTCGCCATGGTGGGTTGGATGATAAGGTCTCTTAGAAATAGTTAGATCTTTACCTTTCTCTCTGATCCTAATGTTCTGTTATAAATACTTAAACACTTAAATACTCTTGCTAAAGCTTATAATTTATTGGCAACCACTCATCAGATTTTAGATGGTATAGCTAGAATTTTAGCCCCTTACACCTCAAATCCATCCCCCATATGGTTATCACAATAACATTTCCATGTCCCTTCCTGCTCAAAAACCTGCAATGGCTCCCTATTGTCTCTAGGATAAGTACAAACTTATCATTCTAGGCTTTCTATAATTTGACTCCAATCTACCTTTCCAGTCATATTTCACATCACTCCTTTTCACATGTTCTACATTCTGGAGCGGCTAGGTGGCACAGTGGATAAAGCACCGTCCCTGGATTCAGGAGTACCTGAGTTCAAATCCGGCCTCAGACACTTGACACTTACTAGCTGTGTGACCCTGGGCAAGTCACTTAACCCCCATTGCCCCGCCAAAAAAAAACCCCAAAAAACAAAAAAACCAAAAACATGTTCTACATTCCAATCAAATTAAACAACTGGCTACTCCCCTAAACTTGAAATGACACATCCCACCCCAATGTAGTCACATGAGCTGTGTTCCCTGTCTGTAAAATGCACCCCTTTCTCTCTACCACCTTTCAGGGAATTGCCTAAAGTACTATATGGAGACACAGGGGATTCACCAGCCAGTTTAGACTTATAAGTGTGTATATGTCTATGTGTATGGATGTGTGTATATATGTGTGCATGTATATGTGTGTTGTATATATGTATATATATCTACATATGTGTCTATGTGTATATATGTATATTGTGGGGGGGGGATACACAAAAGATGTAAGCAGGGGCAGCTAAAGAAGGTTGACTACAGAGCTTGACCAATAGGCCATTAAAAATTGTGTCTACAAAGATCAAACCACGGTGAAGCTAACGAGCAAAGGTGAGAACAGTAAAAAGGGTTTTTTGGGGGGTTTTCTAAGCTCTATTAGGGAAAAAAGGAAGATCAAAATGGAAGGCAGTATGGTTGAGTGAAAAGGGGACTCCATTTGGAGGCAGAAGACCTGCTTTAAAATCCCAGCTCTGCTATTTAATACCTTTATTTTGCTTTGTTTTGTTTTTTGCAGGGCAATGAGGGTTAAGTGACTTGCCCAGGATCATACAGCTAGTAAGTGTCAAGTGTCTGAGGCCGGATTTGAACTCAGGTTCTCCCGAATCCAGGGCTGGTGCTTTATCCACTGTGCTACCTAGCTGCCCCTATTTAATACCTTTATGACCCTGAGAAAGTCATTTGATGACTCTGGGCCTCAGTTTCCTCATCTACAAAATGAGGGCTTTTGACTAGATAGCCTCTGAGGTCCTTCCAACTCTTAATCTATGGTCCTAGGAGATCAGCCCACTGCTCCAGGACAATGATACCCAGTGACAGAGAAAGATGATCTAATGTACACATAATAGGAATATAAAATATATTAAATATAAATGTAATATGAAGATAAAATATAAAATCCTCTGTTTGGCTTTTAAAGCCCTTCATGTTTGGCTGCTTCCTACCGTTATGGTCTTTATGCTTTATTCTCTTCCTCATACATTAGGGGTCAGTGGTGATTGCTTCCTTGCCATTCCTGGCTCCAGCTACTCTATCACATGACTGCATTTTCCCTTGGCTGACTCTCATGCCTGGAATGCTCTTCCTCTTCATCTCCCCCTCCTGGCTTCTTTGCTACCTTCAGGTTTTAGCTAAAATCCTATCTTCTAAAAGCTTTTCTGACCTAATGCTAGTGTCCAGCATGAATGGATATGAGAGGTGAGGGAGAGGGAAGCCTCGGGGATGAATCTGATACTGCACACCTGCTTGTTTGGAAGGACAGTAGTGCCCTCAACAGAAACTGGGAAGTTAGAAAGAGGGAACCATTTAGTGAGGAGAGATAATGGGTTGTTTTGGACACATTGAGTTTGAAATGCCATCCAGCTGGAGATGTACAATAGGCAGTTAAGTGATGCAAGAGTGGAGTTCTAGAGAGATATGGGGTGGATATATAAATGTAGGAGTCATGTGCACAGAGATGTTAACTGAATCCATGGGAGCTTATCAGGTTACTGAAAAATAAAGTATATATAGAGAGGAATTTAGGACAGAGCCCTAGGGTACACTCCCATAGGGGTGGAGAGATGAGGGTAATAAATCCAGCAAAGAATTAGCAACCTGACAGGTAGAATTGGAATAATAATACTACCTGCCTTATATTTGATCCTTTGAAAGGATCAAATGAGATAAAAATACATTAACCATTTTATAATTCTTAAAGCATATACATGGAAGCTATTTCTATTATGGCTATTTTTCATTATAACTTTCTCTAGCATCTATAGTGAGATGTTTTTATGAAGAATAACTTAAAACCCTGCTTATAGTGGCATGAGGGGGGGGTGTATTAAAATATATCACTGACTAAATTTGCTAACTTTGATAGGCAGCTAGGTGAAACAATGTATAGAGTGCTGGGTCTAGAAGACCTGAGTTCAAAAGCTACCTAGAACACTTACTGAGTTATGTAACCCTGGGCAAGTCACTTAATCTCTGTTTGCCTCAATTTCCTTTTCTGCAAATACTCCTAATAATAGCACCTATCTCTTAGGGTTAGAGCAGCTAGATAGCACGGTGAGTCAGGAAGACTCATCTTCCTAAGTTCAAATCTGGCCTCCAACACTTACTAGCTGTATGACCTTGGACAAGTCACTTCACCCTGTTTGCCTCAGTTTCCTCATCTGCTAATTGAGCTGGAGAAGGAAATGGCAAACCCTTCCAGTATCTTTACCAAGAACACCTGGAATGAGGTCACGCAGAGTTAGACACAACTGAACAACAACTCTCTCAGAGTTGTTATGAGGATCAAGTGAGGTAATATTTGTAAAGAGTTTTGAAAACCTCAAAGCACTAAATAAATACTAGCTACTATCATGATTCATTCTCTAGTCCCTTTGAACCCATTACAGTATGAAGGCCTTGGATTGGAAGCATCTGAATGACTCCTCCCCATGTCAGTGTGAGTAGCCTACTCATACTTTGATGACAGGACACAGTTCTCAATAATCAGAGCTACCTTTAAGATGATTTGCTAAAAGGTCTGGAAAGACATGTATGAAATGATCTATTGTGAAGTGAGCAGAACCAAGAGAACATTGTACACAGAGACAGCAATATTGTTTGATGAAGAACTGGGAATGACTTGACCATTTTCAACAATACAATGATCCAAGACAATCCCAAAGGACTATTGATGAAACATACTATCCACCTTCAAAGAAAGAACTGATATTTATGGAACAGACTGAAGCATGCTGTTTTTAATTTTCTTTCATTTTTTCTTTTAATCGTTTGCTTGTACAAAATGACAAATATGGTAACGTTTTACATAATCATACATGTATAACCCATATCTGATTGTTTGCCACCATTCAGGGAAGAGCAAGGGGAGGGAGGGAAAGAAAGAGGGATAAAAATTGGAACCTAAAACTATAAATAAAAAAGTTTATTATTGAAAAACATTTTTTTTTAAAAAGATGATTTGCTGGCTAGAATTCAGGAGGATGGACTCTTGTCTGAAGATTTTTGTATTCTTTTACAATACAATACCCTATGAAGTATCACATACAAACAAATCTTAGGACCTCCACAATGTATGTGCATTTATTTATAATGTATATACATGTGCCACTCTACTAATGTATTATGTACATAAGGAGGGGAGATTTGGTTCTCACTACTACCACCACCCTAATTAATATAGTCACAGAAAGTAAAAAGTAAAAGGCAGCTGAGTTAACAAGGGGTTAACAACCAGATTCCCTTTATAAAGAGTGAGTGTAGGGGCAGCTAGGTGGTACAGTGGATAGAGCACTGGCCCTAGATTCGGGAGTACCTGAGTTCAAATCTGGCTTCAGACACTTAACACTTACTAGCTGTGTGACCCTGAGCAAGTCACTTAACCCCAACTGCATCACTAAACAAACAAACAAACAAAAAAAAGAGTGAGTGCCTTTATTTGATGGAATTATAGGGAGGAAGCTCACTGGAAGAGCAAAAATTAGCCATGCCATTCTAGGGCTTTAAAAAGCTAAATCCTGAGGGGGCAGCTAGGTGGCGCAGTGGATAAAGCACCGGCCCTGGATTCAGGAGTACCTGAGTTCAAATCCGACCTCAGACACTTTGACCCTTACTAGCTGTGTGACCCTGGGCAAGTCACTTAACCCCCATTGCCCCGCCAAAAAAAAAAAAAAAAAAAGCTAAATCCTGGAAAAATTTAGGCAGTTCAGGTGAGTGAGTGTAACCCAGGAGCCAGAAGTAGTAGAGGAACCTGGACTCTGAAAAGGAATTGCTCTTGAGAGAAGACAAAGTTTTCTTCTCTCCTCTTCTTTCTTGTCTCCTCCACTATCCTCTTCTCCCCTTTGAATTACTCAACTGGTAGGAGATGTGGCATCTACCAAGGATAAAACACTCCCTTCCAACAGATATAGCTACAGAAAGGAAGTGACTAGAGGGAGGAAGCAAATTTTAGGAATGGAAATTCTGGCAGCAAAGAAGGGAGTCACATGTGGACTCAAGAGAGTTAGCCCTGGGAAAGTAGAGAGTTGAGATGGAGAAGACTCCCAGAAGAAAGAAAGGCCTTCTAGGCCCTGAAGAGCTATGAATTGTGAGTTACCTTAGCCATGTGTTCCCTACATGTGCACTTTACTACCAGTGTACTCTAAATTTCTGCCCACTCTGTAAACAAATTCTGTGTGTTTTGGTGGGAAAGTATTCTCTAGTTTTATAGAGATAATGTAAAAACAGCTACCTTTAACCTCCTAAACTAACTTAATAAATGCCTTTTCTAAGAGTTAATTGCACCTCCTGTCTGATGGTTTATGGTAATCACACTAGTGGGGGATTTATTTTCTATATTTATTATTTATATATTTTTAACATTCCTAAAAAAAAAATTTGAGTTCCAAATCCTCTCCCTCCCTCCAGTCCCTCCTCCACCCATTGAGAAGGGAAACAACATATTATGATACATATTAAATTATGCAAACATATTTCCATATTAGCCATATTGGGGAAAAAAGAAAGTGAAAAAATAATATTTCAATTTGCATTCAAACTTCATCAGTTCTTGGAGGCAGCTAGGTGGAGCAGCAGATAAAGCACCAGCCCTGAATTCAAGAGGACCTGAGTTCAACTCCTGCCTCAGATACTTGACACTAGCTATGTGACCCTGCTCAAATCACTTAAGCCTCATCTCCCCCCCCCTGCCCCATCCCCTCCCAAAAAAACAAAAAACAAAAAAAAAACAAAAAAACTTCATCAGTTATCTCTCTGGAGGTGGATAGCATTGTTCTTCATGAGTTCTTCAGAATTGTCTTAGATCATTGTACTGATGAGAGTAACTAAATTTTTCACAGTTGTTATTACAATACTGCTTTTACTCTGTAGGGGATTCTGCTCACTATCCAGGGGTTTAAAGCTATCCACACCAAACCCATCCCAGCATGTACTAGAGTAGCAGCTGCCCTCTGGGAACCCAAACTGACAAGACTAATGCCAAATTTAGGGGGCAGTTAGGAAGAGATGTTAATATACATTATAAAACAAACAAAATAGAAGTGAAAAAAAGGATAAGATAAAGATGAGGTCAAAAGCATTTTGCTTTTTGTTTCACTTATTTTTTATTTACTTATTTATTTTTGGTGAGGCAATTGGGGTTAAGTGACTTGCCTAGGGTCACACAGCTAGTTAAGTGTTAAGTGTCTAAAGCTGGATTTGAACTCAGGTCCTCCTGCCTCCAGGGTCGGTGCTCTATATACTGCGCCACCCAGCTGCCCCTTTTTTTTTTTTACTTATTAATAATACCAAAACCTTTTTGGTACTAAAGTATTATTACCAAGTAGGTTTTGTTTTTTGTTTTTTGGGGGTTTTTTTGCAGGGCAATGAGGGTTAAGGGACTTGCCCCAGGTCACACAGCTAGTAAGTGTCAAGTGTCTGAGGTCACATTTGAACTCAAGTCCTCCTGAATCCAGGGCTGGTGCTTTATCCACTGTGCCACCTAGCTGCCCTAAAGTATTGTTACCTATAATATTCTTAGTGAGAATAATATGACTGAATAAGTTTCATTGTTTTTTTCTAAATCCCTTGTATGTCCTATGAGATAGAAAGACTTTGAAATAATAATTGCTTGTCAGTAATTAATTATTCATTTAATTTGACCAGTGTTGCTAGCCAACCAAATGAATTCCTTTTTCAAGACGTTCTTATTGAAAGATACATAATACAAAAATCAGATAATAGGTCATAACAGCCAGTGAACATACCAGCTCATCAGCAGGAGCTGTGTTTCTCTGTGCAAAGCCATTCACCATACATAATGCAAAAACAGCAAGTAAAGGTAAATTGTCGCTGATTTCAACTCAGCAGAAGATTTTCAGTATAAATCCATTCTTTTTCTATGTGGTTCTACTGAATGGATGATAAATCTTAATTTCCTATTCATGTTTTAATGTTTTTGTTGTTTTTGTATGAGCACGAAGAACAGGAAGGAGGCCAATTTGCCAGTACCATGAAATGAAGGAAGGGAAATAATGTATAATAAGGCTGGAAAGGGAGATTGGAGTCAGGTTGCCACCGGTATTAAATGGCACACAAAGGAGTTTATACTTCATCCTAGAATTAATAAGGCACAAATGAGGTTTACTGTATAGAAGGGGGGATGTGATCATATCTTCACTTTATTTTTTTATTTTTTGGTGAGGCAATTGGGGTTAAGTGACTTGCCCAGGGTCACACAGCTAGTAAGTGTCAAGTATCTGAGGCTGGATTTGAACTCAGGTCCTTCTGAATCCAGGGCTGGTGCTCTATCCACTGTGCCACCTAGCTGCACCCCCCCCCCATATCTTCACTTTAGAAAAATCACTTTGGCAGCTTCATGGCAGATGGATTGAAGTGGGGAAAGACAAGGCAAGAATACCAATCAAGAAGTCATTGCAAGTCTGAGAGAGAGGCAATGACCTTAAATAGGGTGTAGCTATGTGAAGGGAGATAAGGGACAGATAGAAATGATGAGATTTGACAATTGCTGTGAATATGTGTAAAAGTGAGGAATTACCCCACTTGTTTACTTGCCCCCACCACCAGGTTATCAGTTGGGAATCCATTTAGTCAACCAGCCTTAAGTAGTTTTTTAGAAATGGGTACATTTACAAAAGTGGCACATTAACAACGGTTGGTACCAAACATCCCTGTCTCAAGTCTGTGATACAAATAGTCGAAGAGAAATTTGGCTCAAGTTTAAGAGAACACAGGCGGTAAAGGGGTAACTCACAGATCCTGGCATCTGGAACTCCTTTTCTCCTATTTGCAGGGTACTCAAGACGCTCCCCCTTAAGTATTGTAAATCTGCATCCTTGACTCACAGTTTGCAGACACTGCTATCACTTGATCTGGAGACGTTACTAGGACACAGATGGAATGATGAGAAGTCTAAAATCTTCTAGACCCTATGAAGCTTGAAAGATCTTCCTCTGGCCAAAGATGGGAATAAGGGAAGGAGGAAACCTGGCCCAGACTCAAGATGAGGTTTCTTCCCCTTCACTGACCCCACTCAGGTGATTTCTTTTCAGATGGGTTCAGCTAGAATTCCAAGTTCCTTCTAATTTCTGGAATGAATCACTTCTCAATTCACTTGATAATTTATAGAAGATCTCTTTGGCATGGCCAAGTTTTCTTGACCCATTCAATCATTATTATTTGTGAAACATCAGTCATTTCAGTTTGAAGTTTCAGCATTTCATTTAGGGCCAACAAGAAGTAACTGATTGACTAAAACATGTTCTTACCTCAGAATTAGGGAATCAAACCTAAAATGGAGTGGGATGGTTTTTAACCCTACCCTTATAGCAATTTAGATGATTAGAAATTTGGTAGTGCCTCCAACCATTCTGTTGTTTTTTTTTTTACTTTTGTTTTGTGGCGCAATGGGGGTTAAATGACTTGCCCAGGGTCACACAGGCCGGATTTGAACTCAGGTCCTCCTGAATCCAGGGCTGGTGCTTTATCCACTGTGCCACCTAGCTGTCCCACCTCCAACCATTCTGGAGATGGAATTTGGAACTACGCCCAAAGGACTATAAAACTGTACATACCCTTTGAACCCAGCAATACCACTTCTAGGTCTATAACCCAAAGACATCATCAAAGATGCCCATAATTTTGGGATGGTTTAACAAGTTGTGGTGTATGACTGTTATGCAATACTATTGTTCTATAAGAAATGATGAACAGGCAAATTTCAGAAAAACCTGGAAAGATTCACATGAACTGATGCTGAGTGAAGTGAGCAGAACCAGGAGAACATTGTACACAGTAACAGCAACACTGTGTGATGATCAACTTAGCTCTTCTCAGAAATACAGTGATCCAAGGCAATTCTAAAAGACTTTTTTTTTTTGGTGAGGCAATTGGGGTTAAGTGAGTTGCCCAGGGTCACACAGCTAGTAAGTGTCAAGTGTCTGAAGCTGGATTTGAACTCAGGTCCTTCTGAATCCAGGGCTGGTGCTCTATCCACTGTGCCACCTAGCTGCACCCCCCCCCCCATATCTTCACTTTAGAAAAATCACTTTGGCAGCTTCATGGCAGATGGATTGAAGTGGGGAAAGACAAGGCAAGAATACCAATCAAGAAGTCATTGCAAGTCTGAGAGAGAGGCAATGACCTTAAATAGGGTGTAGCTATGTGAAGGGAGATAAGGGACAGATAGAAATGATGAGATTTGACAATTGCTGTGAATATGTGTAAAAGTGAGGAATTACCCCACTTGTTTACTTGCCCCCACCACCAGGTTATCAGTTGGGAATCCATTTAGTCAACCAGCCTTAAGTAGTTTTTTAGAAATGGGTACATTTACAAAAGTGGCACATTAACAACGGTTGGTACCAAACATCCCTGTCTCAAGTCTGTGATACAAATAGTCGAAGAGAAATTTGGCTCAAGTTTAAGAGAACACAGGCGGTAAAGGGGTAACTCACAGATCCTGGCATCTGGAACTCCTTTTCTCCTATTTGCAGGGTACTCAAGACGCTCCCCCTTAAGTATTGTAAATCTGCATCCTTGACTCACAGTTTGCAGACACTGCTATCACTTGATCTGGAGACGTTACTAGGACACAGATGGAATGATGAGAAGTCTAAAATCTTCTAGACCCTATGAAGCTTGAAAGATCTTCCTCTGGCCAAAGATGGGAATAAGGGAAGGAGGAAACCTGGCCCAGACTCAAGATGAGGTTTCTTCCCCTTCACTGACCCCACTCAGGTGATTTCTTTTCAGATGGGTTCAGCTAGAATTCCAAGTTCCTTCTAATTTCTGGAATGAATCACTTCTCAATTCACTTGATAATTTATAGAAGATCTCTTTGGCATGGCCAAGTTTTCTTGACCCATTCAATCATTATTATTTGTGAAACATCAGTCATTTCAGTTTGAAGTTTCAGCATTTCATTTAGGGCCAACAAGAAGTAACTGATTGACTAAAACATGTTCTTACCTCAGAATTAGGGAATCAAACCTAAAATGGAGTGGGATGGTTTTTAACCCTACCCTTATAGCAATTTAGATGATTAGAAATTTGGTAGTGCCTCCAACCATTCTGTTGTTTTTTTTTTTACTTTTGTTTTGTGGCGCAATGGGGGTTAAATGACTTGCCCAGGGTCACACAGGCCGGATTTGAACTCAGGTCCTCCTGAATCCAGGGCTGGTGCTTTATCCACTGTGCCACCTAGCTGTCCCACCTCCAACCATTCTGGAGATGGAATTTGGAACTACGCCCAAAGGACTATAAAACTGTACATACCCTTTGAACCCAGCAATACCACTTCTAGGTCTATAACCCAAAGACATCATCAAAGATGCCCATAATTTTGGGATGGTTTAACAAGTTGTGGTGTATGACTGTTATGCAATACTATTGTTCTATAAGAAATGATGAACAGGCAAATTTCAGAAAAACCTGGAAAGATTCACATGAACTGATGCTGAGTGAAGTGAGCAGAACCAGGAGAACATTGTACACAGTAACAGCAACACTGTGTGATGATCAACTTAGCTCTTCTCAGAAATACAGTGATCCAAGGCAATTCTAAAAGACTTTTTTTTTTTGGTGAGGCAATTGGGGTTAAGTGAGTTGCCCAGGGTCACACAGCTAGTAAGTGTCAAGTGTCTGAAGCTGGATTTGAACTCAGGTCCTCCAGAATCCAAGGCCAGTGCTTTATTCACTGTGCCACCTAGCTGTCCCCAATTCCAAAAGACTTATGATGGAAAATGTTCTCCACATCCAGAAAAAGAACTATGGAGTCTGAATGCAAGTCAAAGTATAATATTTTCATTTTATTTGTTGTTGTTATTTTTTCTTTCTTATGTTTTTTCTTTTGTTCTGATACTTCTTTTGCAACTTGACTAATAGGGAAATATTTATAAAATGATTATCTATATATAAAATCTATATCTGATTGCCTGACATCTTGGGGAGGGGGAGGGAAGAGAGATAAGGATAAAAAATTTTAGAACACAAAATCTTTTTTAAAATTTGTATTTAATTTTATTTTTTTAATAATAAACATTTTTATTTATAGTTTTGAGTTCCAAATTTTCTCTCTCCTTCCCTCCCTCCCTTCCCCTTATCTGAGGGGTAAGCAATCAACATGTGTTATACATGAGCAATTATGTAAAACATTACCATATTAGTCATTTTGTACAAAAACATTTCAATAAAAGAAAAACTGAAATTGAAAAATAGCATGCTTCAGTCTGTGTTCAATATTAGTTCTCTCTTTGCAGGTGGATAGTATGTTTCATCAATAGTCCTTTAGGATTAACTTGGATGATTGTATTGTTGAGAATAGTTAAGTCATTCACAGTTCTTCATCAAACAATACTGCTGTCTCTGTGCACAATGTTCTCTTGGTTCTGCTCACTTCACTATTCATCAGTTCACAAGTCTTTCCAAGCCTTTCTGAAATCATCCTGCTTGTCATTTCTTTCTTTTCTTTTCTTTTCTTTTCTTTTCTTTTCTTTTCTTTTCTTTTCTTTTCTTTTCTTTTCTTTTCTTTTCTTTTCTGCAGGGCAATGAGGGTTAAGTGACTTGCCCAGGGTCACACAGCTAGTAAATGTCAAGTGTCTGAGGTCAAATTTGAACTCAGGTCCTCCCGAATCCAGGGTCAGTGCTTTATCCTCTGTGCCACCTAGCAGCCCCCTCTGTTTATCATTTCTTATAGCACAATAATATTCCATCACCATCATATACCACAGCTTGTTTAGCCATTCCACAATTGATGGGCATTCCTTGATTTCCAATTCTTAGCCACCACAAAAAGAGATGCTAGAAATATATGTGTGTGTGTGTGTGTGTGTGTGTGTGTGTGTGTGTATTTGTTTTTTCAGGGCAATGAGGGTTTAGGGACTTTCCCAGGGTCACACAGCTAGTAAGTGTCAAGTGTCAGAGGTCAGATTTGAACTCAGGTCCTCCTGAATCCAGGGCTGGTGCTTTATCCACTGTGCCACCTAGCTGCCCCCACCCCCCACCCCCGCTAGAAATATTTTTGCACAAATAGATCTTTTTCTCAGACACTTGACGCTTACTAGCTGTGTGACCCTGGGAAAGTCACCTAACCCTCATTGACCCGCTCCCTCCCCCCACCAATAGATCTTTTTTCTCTTTTGAGGGATGTTTTTAAAGTATAAATCTAAAAGTGGTATCACACTGCCCTTTGGGCATATAGAACTCAAAATCTTACAAAACTGAATGTTAAATGAGACAATCTAAATAAAACACTATATCAGGGCATCCCAGAAATCTCAGTGCAGGTTTTTTTCTTTGAATAGAATTTTATTTTCCAAAATATATGTAAAAACAAATTTTAACATCAATTTTTAAAAACTTTGTGTTCCAACTTATCTTCCTCCCTCCATTCCCACCCCACACCCACAAGAATTCAAGCAGTTCAAAATAAGTTATACATGAGCAGTCATGGAAAAATTCCCATATTAGCTAGTTGTGAGAGAAAACAGTCAAAAAACCCCAAAACTTCAGATTAAGGAAAAGAAAAAAAAAATTTTTTTTTGGCCGGGCAATGTGGGATTAAGTGACTTGCCCAAGGTCACACAGCTAGTAAGTGTCAAGTGTCTGAGGCTGGATTTGAACTCAGGAACTCCTGCATCCAGGGCCGGTGCTTTATCCACTGCGCCACCTAGCCGCCCCAAAAAAATGTTTTTAATGTGTTTCCATCTGTTTTCAGATACTATCAGTTCTTAATCTGCACATGGGCTGCAATATTCATAAGTCCCTCAGGGTTATATTGGATCATTGCCTTGCTAAAAATAACCACATGCTTCCCAGCAGATCATCCCCCACTATTGCTGTTATTTTGTATACAGTACATTTCACTCTGCTTCAGTTCATGTAGGTCTTTCCAGGTTTTTCTGATAGTATCCTGTTCATCAAAACCTGTATATAGTACCTTAAGCTTGACAGGGAATTTTCTTCATAATAGCCCAGTAAAGTAGATACCATACGTTTTGCCATTATAATCAATCATCATAACTATTTCCCTCCATCCCACTCCCTTCCCATGACATTTACTCTATCTTCTTTTTACCTATTTCTCCTAAAAAGTGTTTTACTTCTGACTATCCTCTCCCCCACTCTGCATTCCCTTTTTTCACCCTTCCTTCCTTATCTTCCTCCCCTCCTACTTTTCTGCAGGGTTAAATAGATTACTCCTCCCAATTGGGTATGAATGCTATTCCCTCCATGAGCCCACTCTGATGAGATCAAGGTCCTGAGATAATTCTGTGTTCTAAATTTTTCTTCCTCCCTCCCTCCTCAACCCTCCCTATGAGATCAAGCAATTCAATATGTCATACTTGTGCAGTAATGCAGAACATCTTCATCTTCCTTGAAAGTGTTTTGCTTTTTACTGCTCTCTCCCCCAATATGCCCTTCCCTCCTTCCCTTCTCCCCACCCCCTTCCCTCCCTCCCCTCCCTCAGGGCAAAAATATATTACTATACCTACTTGAGTATGTATGTTAGTCCTTCTTTGATCCAATTCTGATGATATTAAGGTTCACTCAGTCCCCAACTCCTTCCCCCTCTTCTCCTCCCCTCCATAAGCTTTTTTCTTGTTTCCTTCATGTGAACTACCTCTCCCCAAACCATCTCTCCCATTCTCCCTCCCCTAGTCTATTTCTCCTACACCTCAACCCTATTTTAAAGATGTCATCATGGGTTAGTTAGGTGGCACAGTGGACAAAGCACCAGCCCTGGACCCAGGAGGCCCCAAGCCCAAATCCAGCCCCAGACACAAGACACCCCATCCTGTCTGCCCCACAAAGAATAAATGCTTTACAGATATCATCACTTCATATTCAGTTTAGACCCGTGTCTTCTATGAATTCATTACTGAGATAGTTCTTATGAGCTTGGAGTATTATCTTCCCATGTAGGAATGCAAAACAGTTTGATCTTTTAATATCCCTCATGAAGTCTTTTTCCTGTTTACCTTTTTATGCTTCTCCAGGGTCTTGTATTTGAAAGTCAAATTTTCTATTCAGTTCAGGTCTTTTAATCACAAATGCCCGGAAGACCTCTTTCTCATTGAAATCCCATTTTTTCTTCTGAAAGATTATACTCAGTAAGGTAGGCCACAATACAACCTCAGAAGAAGAAGATAATAATAGGATCAAAGTTCCAACATCCAAAGCTTCCAAGAAAAATATGAACTGGTCTGAGGCCATGGAAGCTCTCAAAAGGGACTTTGAAGAGAAAGTAGGAGAAATAGAAAGAAGATGTAGAGAAAGGGAGGAAAGAATGGAAAGAGAAATGAGAGTGATGCAGGAGAGTCATGAGAAAAAAGTCAATGGTTTAAAAAGCCAAATGGAAAAGGAGATTAAAAAACTGTCTGATGAAAATAACTGCCTAAGAATTAGGATTGAATAAATGGAAGCTAGTGACCTTATGAGAAACCAAGACACAGTAAAGCAAATCCAATTGAATGAAAAAATAGAGGGCAATGTGAAATATTGCCTTGGAAAAACAGCTGACTTGGAAAATAGATCTAGGAGAGATAATTTGAAAATTATTGGACTACCTGAAAACCATAACCAAAACAAAAGCTTATACACCATCCTCCAAGAAATTGAGAGGGAAAATTGCCCTGATATTCTAGAAGCAGAAGCTAAAATAGAAATCGAAAGAACCCACCAATCACCTCCTGAAAGAAATCCCAAAAGGAAAACCTCCAGGAATATTATAGCCAAATTCTAGAACTCCCGGGTCAAGGAGAAAATATTGCAAGCAGCTAGAAAAAAGGAATTCAAATATGGTGGAACTCCAATAAGGATAAAGCAAGATCTAGCAGCTTCTACATTAAAGGACCAGAGGGCATGGAATATGATATTCCAGAGGGCAAAGGAACTGGGACTACAGCCAAAAATCACATACCCAGCAAATCTAAGTGCAGGGTTTTTTTTGTTTTGTTTTTTTTTTTAGTTTTGGTTTTAGTTTTGTTTTTTTTTTAGTGAGGCAATTGGGGTTAAGTGACTTGCCCAGGGTCACACAGCTAGTAAGTGTTAACTGTCTGAGGCCAGATTTGAACTCAGGTACTCCTGACTCCAGGGCCGGTGCTCTATCCACTGTGCCACCTAGCTGCCCACTAAGTGCAGTTTTAAGCCTTAATGCCTTAGAACTAACTACACTAAGAATTTTGGCACATCAAAAATGTTAAACTTATAATTATTATTATAAACATTCTCATTTGGCGGGGAGGGGGGAATAGCTTTGGAGGCTTTTAAGAATAAGTTATGTAAACAATCATTCTGAGATCTTAGATGGTAACCAAGCTAAGACTAATAAAAATGACTTCCTTGAGTACCAAGTGGGAACTCAATGAGTACCCAGAGGGAAAGAGGTCATTCATTTTCCTCCTGAGTGCCTAGTATTCCAGAAACAAGCTCCTCCATCCAACCCTCCAAAATTCCTCAGTCCAGGCTCATTATTATTATTATTATTATTATTATTATTATTATTATTATTATTATTATTATTTTAGCAACAAACATTTATTTTATTTTTTCCAGTTACATGTAAGGGTAGTTTTCAACATTCATTTTCATAACATTTAGAGTTCCAAATTTTTCTCCCTCCCTCCCTCCCTTTCCTCCCCCCTCCACAAGATTACAACCAGGTTATATATGTACAATCCACAAATGTTCTTTTTATCAGTTCTTTCTAATGGGGGTGGATAGTAAGCTTCCTCATTAGTTCCTTGGGATTTTCTTGGATCATTGCATTGCTGAGAGTAGTTAAGTCATTCACAATTGCTCATTGAACAATATTGCTATCACTATGCACAATGTCCTCCCAGCTCTGCTCACTTCACTATATATCAATGTTCATTAGTCTTTCCAGGTTTTTCGGGGGTCATCCTGTTTGTCATTTCCTATAGCACAAGACCATTCCACCACAATCATATAGCACAGCTTCTTCCATCATTCCTCAATTGATGGACATTCCCTTGATTCTCAATTCTTAGCCTCCACAAAGAGTTGCTATAAATATTTTTTGTACAATTTTCCCCCCTTTTCTCTTTTTTCATGATTACTATTGTTAACTGTTTCCCTTCCATCATATTCCCTTCCCCATAATATTTATTCTGTTATCCTTCTTCTTTCATCCTATCACTCTTCAAAAGGGATTTGCTTCTGTCTGTCCCCTCCTCCAATTTGCCTTTCCTTCTTTTGCACCTCTCTCTTTATCCCCTTCCCCATCTATTTTCCTGCAGGGTTAGAGAGATTACTCCACCCAATTGAGTGTGTACATTATTCCCTCCTTGGGCCAATTCTAATGAGATTGAGGTCTTTGAGCCAATTCTGATGAGTGTTAGGCTCATTTACTGCCCAGATTAAATAGATTACTCCACCCAGTTGGGTGTGTGTGTGTGTGTTAGTCCCTCCTTGAGGCAACTCTGATGAGTTTAAGGTCTTTGAGCCTTTTCTGATGAGTGTAAAATTCATTTACTGCCTTGCTCTTCTCCCATCTCTTCCCCCATTCCATAAGCCTTTTCCTGTTTCTTTCATGTAGGATTTCACCTCTGCCCTTCCCCCTCCCCCAGTGCATTCTCCTCACCCTCAATTTAACCCTAAAGATGTCATCATGGGGCACCTAGGTGACACAGTGGACAAAGTATTACCCCTGCACCCAGGGGATCCCAGCCAAAACCCGGCCTCAGACACAAGACAGTCACCCATTGTAAGACCCCAGGCACGTCCCCCAACTCCAATTTTTTTATAGTTCTCTAGGGTCTTGTATTTGAAAGTCAAATTTGCCATTCAGTTCAGGTCTTTTCATCACAAATATCTGAAAGTCCTCTGTCATTAAAGTCCCATTTTTTCCTCCGAAGGATTATGCTGAGTTTTGCTGGGTAGGTGATTCTTGGTTGTAATCCCAATTCCTTTGCCCTCTAGAATATCACATTCCATGCCCTCCAGTTCTTTAATATAGAAGCTGCTAGATCTTGTGCTATCCTGACTGGGGCTCCACAGTACTTGAATTCTTTCTTTCTGGCAGCTTGCAATATTTTTTCCTTGACCTGAGAGCTCTGGAATTTCCTTTTGGGATCTCTTTCTGGAGGTAATCAGTGGATTCTTTCAATTTCTATTTTTAGCTTCTTATTCTAGAATTTCAGGGCAATTTTCCCTGAGAATATCTTGGAAGATGATGTCTAAGCTCTTCCCTTGATCATGGTTTTCAGGTTGACCAATGACTTTCAAATTATCTCTCCTGGACCTATTTTCCAGGTCAATAGTTTTTCCCAGAAGATATTTCACATTGCCCTCTATTTTTTATTCATTTGGATTTGCTTTATTGTGTCTTGGTTTCTCATAAAGTCACTGGCTTCCATTTGTTCAATCCTAATTCTTAGGCAATTATTTTCATCAGAGAGCTTTTCCATTTTTCCATTTCAAGCTGTTGACTTTTTTCTCATGTCTTTCCTGCATCACCCTCATTTCTCTTTCCATTTTTTCCTCTACCTCTCTAACTTTATCTTCAAAGTCCTTTTTGAGCACCTCTATGGCCTGAGACCAATTCATGTTTTTCTTGGAAACTTTAGATATAGGGGCCCTGACGTCTTCATCTGAGGGTTCCCCTTGGTCTTCCTTGTTACTGAAGAAACTTTCTATGGTCCTCATCTTTCTCTGTTGGCTCATCTTGCCTTTCTTTTACTTGACTTTTAGCTCCTTAAAGTGGGGCACTGTTTCCAGGCTGCAGTATCCCAAGCTTAAGAAGTCCCACATGCTATGATTTAAGGAGGATCAGGTTCTTCACTCACCTGGCCTGTTCTCTGGTCTGTAGATGACCCCAGACCAACTTGCTAATCAACCAGCTTTGTGTGTTGTGGTTGTTAGCTCTGACGAGCCTGTGCCCCTCCCCCACCAGGGCCACTGCTACTCAAGCCTACCTCCTGGTTCTCAGCAGGGTGAAAAATCCAAGTTCTGCCTCAGCACCAGCATAGATCCCCTGCCCAGGGCTCAGCCCTCTCACCAGACTGTCAGCTTAGTTCCAGATGACAATGGCACTTCAGCTGATTCAGAGGCTCTGGGGGTCTCCCTCTCTGGTGAGGCCTTCCTGGGACTGGATCTGTGTCAGGGTGACAGTGGGTTTGGGCTCAACTCCTGTATCAGTGCAGCAGCTCCCTCCTTCTGACCTTCCAAGCCATTCTTGGTTAGAAGATGATTTCAGCACATTCTTCTGTGAATTTTGCTGCTCCAGCATTTTCCTATGGTGTTATTTGGATGTTTTTTGGAGCGATCCTGTCATGAGTTCGAGAGCTCACTGCCTTTCCTCTGCCATCTTGGCTCTGCCCCGGAAGTCTAGGCTCATTATTTTTGTTGATAGCTCCAAATGAAAATAACTGATTTTTTGTTTTGTTTTGTTTTGTTTTCATGAGGCAATTGGGGTTAAGTGACTTGCCCAGAGTCACACAGCTAGTAAGTGTTAAGTGTCTGAGGTCAGATTTGAACTCAGGTCCTCCTGGATTCAGGGCCAGTGCTCTATCCACTGCACCATCTAGCTGCCCCCAAAAGCCTTTTTTTTTTTTTTGCGGGGCAATGGGGGTTAAGTGACTTGCCCAGGGTCACACAGCTGGTAAGTGTCAAGTGTCTGAGGCTGGATTTGAACTCAGGTACTCCTGAATCCAGGGCTGGTGCTTTATCCACTGTGCCATCTAGCCACCCCAATTTTTTTTTTGTGAGGCAATTGGGGTTAAGTGACTTGTCCAGGGTCACACAGCTAGTAAGTGTTAAGTGTCTGAGGCCGGATTTGAACCCAGGTACTCCTGACTCCAGGGCCGGTGCTCTATCCACTGTGCCACCTAGCTGCCCCCCAATTTTTTTTTTTAAAGAAATTTTGTGGTGCCCTCAACAGAAATATAAATGTTTAGCGTAGAGGTGGGTTTAAAGAGAAGGCTAATACAATTACATCTACAAAGCAGTTCACAACCCATGCATGGCTGCTCATCCCATGAACCACTTCCTGTCCCATTCAAAATGAAAGGAAGTGTTTGCTGTTCAATGTTGGCAATTCATTATTTATTATCCTGAAACTCACTCTCCAAGGGGTACCTGCTTGTAGCCATGATCAGGTGGCAGAGAGTAGATTGAGGGTGTCAAGGATTTTCCCAATCATACCTGTGAAGCAGCTACTGGGGGGGTCCCTGGGTCACTGACTATAACTGCCCCAAGGAGCTAAGAGATAACACATAAAGAAGAAGACTGGGAACTCAGTAACAGAAAGGGATGGAGTGGGAGAATGGAAGGTGATAGTGGATAAAAAGTAGATATAGTTTGGTTGAAGACAAGTCCCATAATTAAATATTATTGGGGGGAGAGGGAAAGACATAACTCATCTTCTCACCCTCTGACAATCACAAATCTTGTGGGGCCATGGCCCCAAAGAAAGCTGACAAACAAGCTCTGTTTTTTATTTCTTATTTACCTTTCTCTGTTTAGAAGACATATCGTGATGCAACAGAGTAGGCCTGGTCCTGGGGGGAAATACCTGTGTCTGTGCACAGTCTCTCCTTCCCCCCTCCCCACAAGAATTGGAAATCACTGTCTTGTGGCAGAGGTATCTGGAAGTTCTATGTGCTTTCGAGTAGCCTGAGGACAGACCCTAAAAGCAGACTTTCCCAGTCCAAGGGATAGCAATTAAGGCACTGACAGATTTCCTCCAGAGGTACGTGGCAGTGGTAACATTAAAATGCCCATTTGGTCTGAGGGGGTAGTTCATGGTCAATGTTCATGAATTCCAAAATCCTGGGTAGAAAATGGTAAATATTTTGGTTCTCTAAACAACATGATCTCAGAATCTAGCCTTTGAGCAGAAAAGGTAAATTTCTTGGGCAGCATCAGTCTTTAGGATTGTCTTATGGGCAACCCCAAAATCAAATGTTCAAGTATCAAGCTAGAGAAAGATGGAAATTTCCCAGTGTAGCATGTTTTGTTTTTTTTGAAGATGAAGATGCCTGAGCTGCATCCTTCTTAAATAAAAAAGCCAGTGAGTTATTCAAACAGTGTAGGTCCTGGGGGAAGGTGTTTGCTTAGCAGCCCCAAAGTATGCTTGTCCTTTGGGAAGATGGCAAAGAATTCAGAACACAGAGTGATACTTTGATTCAGTAGGATTTCCTATAAGACCCTATGGGAAGGGGAGGGATTCACCAGAATGTCAAAAGATCATCCTCAATGCAACCCCAAGTTCAGGAAACTGATGAGCTATTTGGGTACTGTATGGGTTCCTGTGTCTGTTTCTGGGTCCATCTGAGTCCTTTTCATGTTCCAAATGTTCTGTGAGGTAAAATAAAAGCTGATCTACTTACATGCATTACCGCCTTGAGTGCCTGCATGAGAACTGGGATTCTGATGCCCACACACCTAGACATAAGCCAAATATAGGCTATATTTGGAGATTTTTCCTGGAGTAGCTCCAGGTAGGGACAATAAGCCAAAAAAAGAGAAAATTACTTTCTTGGGGTCAGTCCCTAGAATGAACCAAAAGGAGAAGACACTATTAGGATTGGATCCTAGAACTGAACTTGGTCTTTGTGTGGCCAGAGTCTTGGGTGGGTGAGGACAGGGTGAGGGGGACTAGGCCACAGGTTATAAAATAACCAGCATTTCTAGAGCTGCTATCCCATCCTTCAGATTCAATTTGTTTGAAAACCACAAAACCGTGTGTTAAGGAAAGGAAAGAATAAACAGAGGAGGCAGAGAGGGAAACTGGAGCAGTATTTAGACAAAAGAATTAAAAAGGCAGCTTTTTTTTAAAAGGCAGTTTTTGAAGCAAAAACAAGACTCCCTAAAAACTAAGAAGAAGGTCAGAGTGTGGCCAGAGTTTTACCCAAGAAAAACAATGCTTAGTAAGTTTCCCTGAGATTCCTCCAAAGAGGTATTTTAAAGATAGCTTTGATTTATGGTAGGCAAAATGCCCCCTAGCTGCCCAGGGACGAGAATAGTTCCCTTCTCAAACCAAGAAAGGAAATGAGCTGAACTAAGGTGAAATAAGATAACAGTGCCCTTACATGGTTATAGAGAGCCAACTTGAGAGTCTCTGGGGGGGAAGCTTGCCAGGAGCAAGGCATTCAAAGCTATTTCAATCACTGAAGTTTAGGGAGCTGAACTGGCACCCTGCATCCATTTTCTATGCCCTGCTAGTCATGTGTCAGCCACTTGAGGACAGGGACTATGTCTTACCTGTACTTGTAGCCCCCTTGGTACTGACCATGGTGCCTTTTTCACAGTAGGCACTCCATACATCTGTGTTGAATGAAAGAATTTCATCATGTTATCCTCTACTCTAGGGCTATTGGCTAAAATCTGCTTTCCAGCACATTCAGTTGTGGAAAGATTTGGTGTAGATGTCCTAGAGAAAGCTTTGACGCTTCCAAGTAGGGCTAATCAGCCAAGAGTAAACAACGGAAAACAAATCAGGCCTTGCTTTCCGCCAGGAAGTAAACTATTGTTCAAGAAGGGACAGAAGTTTCAATTGCTCAAGTCTCTAATTGGAACTGAAAGTATTCAGCATTATTAAAAAAAAAAAAGCAGAGCTCAAATAACATCTGATGCAATGAAGTTGAATTTCTTTGCTCTTTTCGTTAATAAGTTCCTCTTGTGAGATCCCACAAGGGTGACTTGAAAGTAATATTCATTCATCTATCTGAGCAAAGTTTGTGCACTCCCTGAACCAAAAGATTTCTGGAGCTGGAGTAATGAGGCACCAAGGTATGAGATATACCCTGCTCTCTATTTCCCGATCTGGATCATCTCTTAGCAATTTAGGTCTGAGAAAACTGTCCATCTTTGCTCAGCCTCTGATGTCTCACACCAAATTTATTGGATATTGATTAATAGGAAGACAATAGAATAAAGACAGAATTCAAGTTTACTTGAAGTTTATAAAAATCAAAGACATTCAGTGGAGAGACTTCTCATTAATTAGGACTCCATACACATGTGGAGTAAACAGGCCTATTTTGTGCTCCACATAAGCCCAGAACAGCTTGGGGAAAAAGGGTCAGGTCACTCTTCTCTCATCAAGAGTCTGCTTTTACAAAGGCTAAAATTCCCTAGGGAAGGGTGGAGCCGCATGGCCAGAAGCCAGATGGAAAATGAGTGTACAGGGCCACAGGATGAGGTGGAGGCCAGGGGGGCCGAATCCTTTCTTCCCCAACTCTATTTTCCATGATGCTTTCAATGAAGTCTAAAACAGAAGGTCTGTGCTGGGACTCAGCTTTCTGGGCAGTTCCCTGGAGAACCAAGAGCCAATGAGAGTCGGGAGACTATCCCCACCAGTAATTGTCCCTGCCCGGAAAAAGAGCCCTCTGACATTGGCCTCCAGAAGAGAATCTTTTTCCTCATTTTTCCCTTTTTCCTTGTGCTCCTCCCAGCATCCTGTGGTCTCCTTGCTCTCACCATCTCTGCTAAATCAGCTCCTTTATGTGGCCCCTTCCCACCAACTGCCAAAACCCTTTTATATTCCTGAGTCCCCCTTGCATTTTCTCCAGTCCTTTGTAACATTAGATGTCACTGTGAAGCATGAAGGGGCGCAGGGGGTGGGGGGGATGTCTTCCAAACAGACATCCTACATTCTTCTCACTTTCTTCTCCCAATTAAAAAGGGAAGGCCTTGAAATCCTCATAGACCAAGCCTACTGGCCAGCTCAGAAACTGAACTTTCTCTTCTAATCCCTTCTAGGTCTACCTCCCTTAGAGAAAAGGAGAAGGATCTAGCCTCCCTGACGTGTACTCACATCCTACAAAGACCATTTCTCCAATGCACTCATTCAGGAAAATTAGTTAACTTGAATCATGAGTTCAAGTTTTAGATTTTTGCTTAGCAGTTTCAGGATCATTCATAAAACTAAACTGTGACTAGATAGTCCATAGAGAGGTCTTTTAATCTCCTACCTAGAACTACATATACTATCTTGTTTGTCCTTAATTCCCAAAGAAGACCATGACAGATATCATGACTTGCAATGAATTGGATTTAAATGAGGAAGAGCTGTGCAAAGTTACCAGCCTCACTTTCTCCTCCAGACCCATCTGGGTCCAGTGGCAAAATATATTATCAGGATGATTGGAGATAGCCCCGGATATTTAAGGCAATTGGGGTTAAGTGATTTGCCCAGGATCACACAGCTAGTAAATGTCTGAGGTGAGATTTGAACTCAGGTCCTCCCAACTTCAGGGCCAGTGCTCTATCCACCGGCCTATGTATGGGCCTCACAGGTCTCATCAAACTTGGCCTTCACTTCACTTCATTAGCCCAGAAAACTCATGTACTTTATTGCTATACCAAATAGGAATAAAATAAAGTTTTTCTCATTCTTTTTCCTCCCACTTCAAACATCCTCCTAGTTCCTATCCATGCATCCAAATGTTGCCTCTCCTTCAAAGCCCTGACCAAATCTCACCTCCTCCATGAAGGAGAACTACTTCAACTCTCAGGGACCACTCCTTCCTATGACAATTCTTTCCTCTTCGATGATTTACTTTGTGTAATGTATAATTCAGCACTTCAATCTGCTGTCCTGCATTGCTCTCTCCTGTTTCTTGTGGTTAGTCTTGCCTCCACAACTAGATTGTAAGTTCTTTGAGGTTAGGGACCAAGTCTTAAATTTCTTCTGAATCTTGCACTGTATCTTACACGATATAGAGCTCATAATAGGTACTCAGTACAAATAAATGATCAATTGTTGGAAACCAAGAAATGACTTGGCTAAATAAAGCAAAGTGTTTTGCTTTGTTTTGTTTTCCCTTGCCTTATCAGAATCCCACATTTGTTATCTTATTGCTCTGCAATAACTTTCAAAGAAACTAGCTAATTTTGACAAAAGTTGGTACTTTGGAGATCAATTGATCGATCTGTCAACAATGTGCTAAGCACTGGGTCGATATTAATTTCATTCTGTGGGATCAGTCATCATTTTGAAAAAATAGCAATAAATATTTTCAAATGGGTATCTAGCCTGTGACCTTCAGTGGTTCTCAATGAGGCAGTGCTGTGCTGTAGAAAAAGTGCTAAATTTGTAGTCAAAGGAACCGGGGGTTCAAATCCTAACTCTGCTACTAATGACTTGTATGAGCTTGAACAAGTCACTTAACCTCTGGGCCTCAGTTTCCTCACCTGTAAAATGAAAGAGTTGGGCTAAAACACCTTGGAGGTCATTTCCAGTTCTAAATCTATGATCCCATGATTTTATTGAAATTTGGTACAGGACAAGGATTACAGAGATGAATATTTAATAACAAAATATGGCTCAGTATTTTTTGTGAGTTCACTGAACGAATGTCATAGTTTACAGACTCACTCTGTTTATAAACACAAACTCACTGTGTTTAAACATCTTTGTTTTGTTTGGGGGGCTGGGGAAAATGTATGTCATGTGTTTCAGTCATATACACTTTGAAACATCTGGATCTGGTATTCAAGGGGGTAAGCTCTGTGATACCATGAACCTTCTCCTTTCTGAACTTTCATACTTTGAAAGGTCTATGATTCCCTATGCATGGGTAGTTCCTTCCTCAAGCCAAACTACAATCACTCTATATTTCTTCATTCTGTGTAATTTTTGCTCCTCCTTCCTTCCATAATTCCTCCTTAGAGAATCAACCTGAGGAAAGGGAAGGCTTCTTCTTGTTCCCATAGGAACTAATAATTACAATAATAACCAGAATCTTGATAACACTTTAAAGCTTGCAAAGTGCTTTACATGTTATCTTTGGGGGGGGGGGGACGGGGCAATGAGGGTTAAGTGATTTGCCCATGGTCACACAGCTAGTAAGTGTCAAGTATCTGAGGCTGGATTTGAATTCAGGTCCTCCTGAATCCAGGGTTGGTGCTTTATCCACGGCGCCACCTAGCTGCCCCTACATGTTATCTTGCTTGGCCCTCACAATAATCCAGTGAGGGAGGTATTATGATCCCCATTTTACAGATAAAGAAATGAAAACAGAGAAAGGTGAAGTAGTTTCCCCAGGGTCATACTGCTAGAGAGGTGTCTGAGGCAGGACTTAAACTCAGGTCTTCTTGTCTCAGAGCACAGAATCATATCTACTACACCATCTAAGTGCTTCAGGAAACTTGGCTTGTCTGTTCATTTTCTCAAAATTTCATTATATCTTCTTTTTCAGCTTTACATATTCTCCATAATATTGTTGTGGGCTGTGTTGTGTCTTGACACAAGCTGTCCCCGGTAACTTGCTATAGCCTGCATACACCCAACATATACTTGGGCTACAATCACTCTTTTCTACTTTGTTGTTGTTGAGTCATGTTCAGTCATGTCTGACTCTTCGAGACCCCATTTGGGCTTTTCTTGGCAAAGATACTGGAGTGCTTTGTCATGTCCCTCTCCAGCTCATTTTACAGATGAGGAAAACTGAAGTAAACAGGGTTAAGTGACTTGCCCAAGGTCACATAGCTAGTGTCTGAGGCTGGATTTGAACTCAGCTGTTCCTGACTCCAAGTCTGGTGCTCTTTCTTTCTTTTTTTTGGGGGGGGGGCAATGGGGGTTAAGTGACTTGCCCAGGGTCACACAGCCAATAAGTGTCAAATGTCCGAGGTCAGATTTGAACTCAGGTCCTCCTGAATCCAGGGCCGGTGCTTTATCCACTGCGCCACCTAGCTGCCCATGCTGGTGCTCTTTCTACTGCACCACCTAGGTCACATTAAATGATCCACCTACTATGGACATGGAGCCACTATATGCTGGAAACAGACAATAGTTGTAATGTCAAGGGGAAACCTCTGTGAACACTATAAACAGAGGTGCACCCCAACTGACAACTCTAAATATTAACATAAAAATAAAAATTAGGAAGTAATTATTCACTTTATCATAGGATACATAATTGTTTTCCTTTAAAGAGGAAGTTCCGCAACCCCCACCCCAATACCTTTCCCCCACCTTTAAAATAGAATTCTATTTATACAAATTCTATTTACAAAGAACCTTTCAGAGACACAATCATGGTGCAAATCAAGATCCACCTTAGCTAATTTTCCTCAGATATTCAAGCTGACATAAAGCTAAAACACCTTTTTATTTACATTAAAACTAGGAACAGGGGCAGCTAGGTGGCGCAGTGAATAAAGCACCAGCCCTGGAGTCAGGAGGACCTGAGTTCAAATCCAGATTCAGACACTTGACACTTACTAGCTGTGTGAACTTGGGCAAGTCACTTAACCCTCATTGCCCTACCCCCCCCCCCCAAAAAAAAAAGTTGGTTCTCCTGGAAAACTAGCAACACATTTACACGCGGGCCAAACCACCAAACAATTTTTGGGAGAAAGATGACATGAAAGAGAGAACATTAGGAGAACCGAGCCTCTGTTTAGCATATTATACTACATAGTTAGAGAGAATATAAAGAGGACCGTTCACCCTACATCTCTCAACAGCCTGTATAAAGTAGCGACGCAGGCTTGCTTCTCCCTGCATTCTTCCAATCGGCCACCGTGTGGTTCCAGAGAACCATCCTCATTCGTTTCACTGGCTCAGCGCCTGCTTCCCCCTCAGCAGCCAAACCAGCCGCCTCCTGCCTGGCAGGCTCATTGGCAGGACATCCTGAAGCTAGCAAACAGCCCCAGACACCATCTCTTGGCACATCACCCCAAGCTTCCATGAGCCCAAAAGTGGTATTCTGAAAATGTCAATCTCAAGTGGGCTGAGCGTGATGCTGAATAGGTCATTGGGTCAGCAGTTCAACCATTAGGCTTCAGCCAAAATCTGTTGGAGCAGCCTTGCCTCTACTATAGGCAAGTCATCCCTTGCCATGCAGTGGCCAAGGGACCCTTTGCTTCGCTTCCACACCAGCATCACTTCTCCATATCCCCCTGGTCATGTTATTCCCACATATGGTCTGGAGACTTTCCTTCTCTGAAGAGCTAGGGAATTTCTGGCTACAGATTTTCAATGTGATTTTCATTATCTCCTCGAAAGTCCTTTCCAAATGCCTAACTGTGGAGGTGACTCTGACTCCTCAAAGTCTATCCCAATGAGGTCTGGCACGGCCTGCCAGATTGAAAAGGCTTCGAGTATAACTCAGTAACAGACCAAGAACCAGCCTATCTAAATTGATAATGGCTTATCACCAGAAGGTTGGCCACCAAGCCATGGAATTTTTAGCCACTGAAACTTGTAAAACTATCCATCTGCTAAGGCATAGAGGAGATAGGATCTACATCTGCTGAGGGCATACCCACACCAATAAAATCACTGACCTTCAAAGTTAAGTTTTCATTTCATAGCTGATACTTTTTCTTCTTCCTCCTCCTCCTCCTCCTCCTCCTCCTCCTCCTCCTCCTCCTCCTCCTCCTTCTTCTTCTTCTTCTTCTTCTTCTTCTTCTTCTTCTTCTTCTTCTTCTTCTTCTTCTTCTTCTTCTTCTTCTTCTTCTTCTTCTTCTTCTTCTTCTTAGTGAGGCAATTGGGGTTAAGTGACTTGCCCAGGGTCACATAGCTAGTAAGTGTTAAGTGTCTGAGGCCGGATTTGAACTCAGGTACTCCTGATTCCAGGGCCGGTGCTCTATCTACTGCGCCACCTAGCTGCCCCCTGTTTCCTTCTTTTTAAGGGTCTAGATTTTTACCCTCCAGACTTGGGAACTCAGGAGCATTTAATAGAGGATGTCATGTCTGGGAAAGGCTAAAACATGGGTTACAAAACATGGAGAAGCTAACTTTAATTCAAGGCTCTTCCAGAAGGGAGCAGACACTGCCTATTATCCAGGTTGACTCAGGAAGAGCAGTCCGAATAGTTTTATCAACTCTTCACTTCTTAGTTTCCTGCCTTGGACTGCTTTGGGGTATGTATGTATATTGGTACACAGGATCTACAGATTCCTTTGGATTTGTTTTTTACCTCAGCTTTTTCATTCTCCCTATTAGACCTTGAACTACTGAGTTCTGGTCAAGAATCCTCTTAGGCTGGGGGATAGACTAGTCCTGAGAAGTAGCTTGCAGGGACAGGACAAAGGCATCAGCTAAGGGAAATAAGGAAGGAAATGCAGGTAGGATAGGAGTATAGAAGGGGGAAGAGAGAAAAAGCAGAGAAACGAGAAAAATGAAAAGAATGAGATATGTGGTAGGAAGAAAAGGACACTCAGCAACTGAGTTACCATTAGTGATGCTGCCCAATCCATCTGTCAGGTTAGACATAGAAGATCAACATATATGCTGGAAAGGATAGCTAAGATGTTACATGACCAAATCAGCATCCAAAAAGACCTCAACAGTCAGAACAATGGGCTGAATGTAACTCTATGTATTTCATAGGGATAACTATAAACAAATTAATTAATAAAAAAGAAATCATGTGCTTATTGCTTATCAGGCACTGTGCTAAATCACTGGGGATATAAATGCAGAGAGACAGAGACAGAGATAGAGAGACGGAGAGAGAGGAGAGAAGAAAGGGTGGGGGAGAGGGAGGGAGAGTCCTTGTCCACAAGGAGATTACATTCTAATAGGAAGAGACAACAAATATAAGGGGATATGTAGCCTGGCCCAGGTAGTCAATTGACCCATCTTTCTCAAAAGCAATGGTAGTACTGATTTAATTCCATTTCCCAACATAAGAGGTGCTATGTTGTTCAGTCATGTCCAACCCTTTGTTACCCCTTTGGAGTTTTCTTGGCAAAGACACTGAAGTGTTTTCTTCTCCAGCTCGTTTTACTCATGAGAAAAATGAGACAAACAGGGTGAAGCGACTTGGCCAGGGTCACATAGTTAGTAATTGTCTGAGACCAGATTTGAACTCAAGCCTTCCTGATTCCAGGCCAGGCAATCTATCAACTGCACCACCCAGCTGCCCAGGACCAGATACTTTGATGTATCAGATGTCCCAAATACTCTGCTTAGCACTAGGGTAGGGATACAAATAAAATCAAATGGCCAGGGAGCTTACTTTTTTTTTTTGGTGGGGCAATGAGGGTTAAGTGACTTATCCAGGGTCACACAGCTAGTAAGTATCAAGTGTCTGAGGCCAGATTTGAACTCAGGTCCTCCTGACTCCAGGACCAGTGCTTTATCTACTGCACTACCTAGCTTCCCCAAGGAGCTTATATTCTAATGAGAAATACACATAAAGGAAAGCTAGAAGAGGAGAGGTCCCCCACATGGGGGCAAGGTTGTTGGTGAGGAGATGAAGTCCAGACAGTGGATCTGGGAGTGAAGTGAGAGTGGCCTGGGCTCCTTGTGATCTGATGGCCTGAGCTAGGGATTCATCAATCAGGAAAGTAAATAGTGTCAGGTCTGGGGCCACTTAGATGTCCCCTTCCCCCTTCCAGCATTTAATAGATGCACCTCCTTCTGCTCTGTCTTATGCATCAGGATAACCTGGTCGGGGCCAGTTCAAAAGCTCCTTTAGGGTATGGTCTCTAGAAGACCTACTTGAGGGCAACAGAGACAGGCCCCAAAGTAGATTTAAGTTCCTAAAATCCTCTGCAAAGTACAAGATGAAAGATGGATGACTAAACAACAACAAAAAGTTATTTGAGGAGGGAGTAGTTTAGAGGATAGCAAATGCGGTTTTTGTCAACAGTGTGGCATGGCAGCCCCCAAAACCCAGCATATAATCTGTATGAATAGATGTATAAGGTGCAGGATGGAGGGGGTGATAGTCCCACTGTAGTCACAGAGGTTCTCAGAATTGGAGACTTAAAAGGGGCTATGGTGATTATCCAACCCTATCCAAAACTGAAAAGGATCCACACCTGATAAGTGGTCTTCTAGGCTCTCCTTGAAGACCTCCAAGCAGAGAGAATCCATTTCCTGTGCTGGTGCAGCCACACTTGGAATATGGTATTCATTTCTAGGTGCCATATTTTATCTCATTCATTTATTTATTTATCTATCCATCCATCCATCTATCTATTTATCTATCTATTCATTCATTTATCTATCATTCATCTATTTATTCACTCATCCACCCACCCATCTATTTATTTATTCATTCATTCATTCATTCATTCATTCATTCATTCATTCATTGTGGGGCAATGAGGGTTAAGTCATTTACCCAGGGTCACACAGCTAGTAAGTGTCAAATGTCTGAAATTGGATTTGAACTCAGGTCCTCCTGAATCCAGAGCTGGTGCTTTATCCACTGTGACACCTAGCTGTCCCCAGGTGCCATATTTTAGAGAGAAGAAAGGTATGCTGGGGTATATCCAGAGGAGATGAGCAGAATGGTGGTGAAGATGCTGGAAACTAGACTGTGTGAGTTTGTTGAAGGAAATGGGAATGGGTAGAGAAGAGAAAGTTTAGGAATTGGAGGGAAGGATTCAAAGGTGGGTCTTCAGGTCCAATATATAAGTAAAATTTGATTTGATGTCCTTGTTCTCTGAGACCGGAATTAGGACCAATAGATGGAAGCTATTTGAGCTTAAAGTAAAAACAAACAAAAACTTCTTAACAATTAAGATGGTCCAAAAGTGGAATGGGCTGCATTATGAGGTGATGAATTCCCCATTGCCGGAGGTCTCTAAGGGGAAGCCAGATGACCATTTGCTTAGGTATGTGTTAGAGTATATGACCTAGATCTCTTGCTATTATAAGAATCTCCTAAGTACTGACAAAATGACTATGTTCCCAGTTTTGTGCTGCATATGATAGGAGAGAAGAAGACCAACCAGTGAACATTTATAATGATAGAATCTATTATTACCTGATGAAACAGCCCTGCTCCATTCTCAGAAACCTCAGAGAGGATGATATTTCCTTTATCTGGCCAAAATATACTTCTCTGTAATTGCCAACTATTGATCCTAGTTTTATCCTCTACAGTCGTACAAATCTAGTAGCTCCTAATTCTCTAGGTAAATTGGCCAAGTATTGAGGTGGACTCTCAGATTTCTAATACTCTCTCTATGCTTGGGAAAGGGACCAAGATCACACCCATTCTTCTGACACAAAACCCATTGCAGCTGGAGTGATCCCAAACCCACTTGTGAGTCTTTCCAGCCAGGCTGGTCCCTGCATTCCAGGGCTCAGAATTCAGAGTGGAAACTTGTTGACCCTGGCAAGAAGGAACATGAGCAGACAGAAGCTGCCACCCTGCTCATACCAACTGTGTCCAGCCTGAAGGGGTGGGCAGGCTCCCCCCTAACTCCCACCGCAAGACCTGGGCCAGTTGTGGTCAATACAATCATCAGCATTGAGGTCAGAGAAAGCCAGTGAGCAAAGAAAGGCCCCTGCACAGACCTGAAAAACCATTGTATTTTGAAAAGGAACAAGTTCGGTACAAGGAAATCCTCTCCCTTGGAGACATAGAGTATGGGGTGAGCTTCAGGTCACTGCAAAGAAAAAGCCTTCTCCCTGTGCAGTCTGGCTGCCCCACCACCCCGGAGCATGTGATCTGTCAGCCAAGGAACCTGGAGACTGCATTGTTCCCTACTGTGTGTTTGGCCCCCAAGCCTCTGGAAGCAGGCTATCTTCTGTGAGCATAGACAGGTCACTCAACCTCTTTGCCTTTCAGTTTCCTTATCTATCAAACAAGGCTAATGATATTTGCATTACCTACCTCACAGGATTGTAAGGAAGAAAACATCTCGTAAATCTGTAAATGCCACATCAATAGGCGCTCTAACTACATGCTATGAGGCTCCATGTGTACCAGCTGTTTGGAAACCAGGCTTGGCCCACTGGTGACAAAAATGATGGTGATTCACTCCTTCACATGACCCTTTCTCACCCCTGAGTTGCCTTCCCTCCTCCCTTCAGGTACCTAGTCTTTTCCTGGTCCCTCTCCTCCTCCCTTAAAAAACCAGCTCTCAGAGAAGATTCCAAAATGAGTCACTAATAAAGAGCTCATTTGTTTAGCACTTGATGGTTTACAAAGAATTTGACTTGTGTTAGCTCATTTGGTTCTTATTACAGTCCTCTAAGTTAGGTATTCCAGGTATTATTCCCATTTGACAGAAGACAAAACTGAGACTCACAAAGCTTTAAATGACTTGCCTAAAGTTACAGAGCTGGGCTTTGAATGCAGGTCTGATGAATCAAAATCCCCAACTCTTCCCTCTGGGGTTCAGTGAGTTGCAGACAGGCCACCTGGGATCCCAGGAGAATTTGCACCAGAGCTTTATCTATGATGGTAAAACCAATAAGCAGGTGGGATCTTGTGGCTCCTATTAAAGAGACCTGGGGAGAAGAGAAAAGAAAACCAAGTTCAGAAAGTGACATAAAGAAACAGGGCAATTCTGTTCAATGTAAACTTTGTTAAATGAAACATATGCTCAAAAAAATCAAATTAAATGGAACATGGTTCCATGTTCTTATTTGTAATTTGTATATTGGAATGGTTGTTGAGAATTGTTAAGGTCATAATAAAATGAAAGTTTAATTTAAAAAAATAAAGACAGGGAGTGGCTGGGTTTTTTTTTTCAGGGTGGCTCTTTGAAAGAGGGCAATGGCCCAAGGCCTAAGGCCTAAGGCCTAAGGCCAGAGCCCCTATGGGCTATGACAGCTATGAGGAGACTCATTTTACTCTGGAGGGACAGATGGATTTAATATCTTCTGTTGCTTCCCATGAACGACTTTTAAAATAATGAGGCCCTTCAATGCCTTTTATTTTCACATTATTTATATGTGTGTATATGTACACACACACACACATACACACCCCACCCCAAAATTGAATCTGCACTTGTAACAAAGGAGAAAAAAAAACCCACAGAGTTTAAAAAGGCCAAGTGAAACTTAAATCCAGGGTAGCTGCCAGAACACAGGCAGGCTGGCCAGCTTCCCCACACCTACACCAAAAAAACCCCTGAAATTCTCACTAGAATAAACAATGATTGGGGCAGCTAGGTGGCGCAGTGGATAGAGCACCGGCCCTGGAGTCAGGAGGACCTGAGTTCAAATCCAGCTTCGGACACTTAACACTTAACTAGCTGTGTGACCCTGGGCAAGTCACTTAACCCCAATTGCCTCACTAAAAATTAAAAAAAAAAAGAATAAACAATGATCAAGAAATCTAAGGAGATTCCTCCTCAGAATCTCACAAAAAGTCATCCAGCGGCCCACAGGCAATAGGAAAGAGGGGTTGTTAGCAAAGCCAGCTCTAAACAAGACTATGGTCTCTCAGCATAACCAGAGAAGGGACCAAACATGTGGTCTACAGAGGTCCAGAGGTAACAAGAGTGGAGAAAGCCCTAGGGAGGTTAAACTCAAGATGGTGGGATGGAGTTTTTAGAAGTCCTGGGAGCAGCAGCAACTAGTATAGGCATGGCTTGGTCTGGGACATCTCAGGGCTCCAAGGTTCCTATCACTTTGTCCTGAGATACCATAGAGGGTCTTCATCTGGAGGGGTGGGGTAGTGGAAAGTGGGATCTAACACTAGGAGTAAGAGGTCAGTGCAAGAAAGTGACCCAGGCAGAGACCAAATAAAACAAATCACTGTACCCCAAAACATAGCAGGGAGTAGACCCTGATCCTGGCACAATGCCCCAATGCAGGAGGTAAAGGTAGAGAAATGAATAAACCAAATAAGACATTGAGGAGGCAACTAGGTGGCCCAGTGGATAAAACACCAGCCCTGGATTCAGGAGGACCTGAGTTCAAATCCAGCCTCAGACACTTGATACTTACTAGCTGTGTGACCCTGGGTGAGTCACTTAACCTTCGAAATTGACTAGTATCAAAATAAATTACTGAAAAATCTTAACACACCCCCCTCCCCCGCCGTAATAACTGTGAAAAGATGAAAAACAGAAAAAAATGAATTTTCTTCAAGGCCTATATAAATACTTAGAAGAAATGTAGCAAGAGATTTAAAAATGAAACAAAAGTTCTTGAAGAAAGAATTGAAGAGAAAATAAGTAACTTAGAAAAAAGAGGGTGATAAGGGAGTTCCTGAAAACTAGAATAGAACAAAGAGAAATCAACAACTCCATGAGGCAGCAAGAAATAGTAAGCCAAAATTGGAAGTTTGAAAAAATAGGTGGAAAATGTAAGCTAGCTGATATAAGAAACAACTGATCCAACAGGTCGAGACAACTTAAAATAAAGGCTAGATACTGTAGTGATCATGTCTGACAGTGTATACAACATAGTGTTCCCATAGGTTCTCGCCTATCTCCCTACAAGTATAGTTTATTATCTGATCTCTAGGGCCAAGATTAATCATTTTAATTAGAGTAAGATCAGTTTCCTTTTAGCATTTTCATTTGCATTATTATAATCATTGTGTATACTCTTCTTTGGGTTTTGCTGCCATTACATAGCAAAAGTCGATATGGGGGGCAGCTAGGTGGCGCAGTGGATAGAGCACTGGCCCTGGAGTCAGGAGGACCTGAGTTCAAATCTGACCTCAGACACTTAACACTCACTAGCTGTGTGACCCTAGGCAAGTCACTTAACCCCAATTGCCTCACCAAAAACAAAAAAAAAGAAAGAAAAGTTCATATGAAACTGCCTTTATTTCTCTTATACTCTTTTTTCTCAAAACAGAATAGGCCATTGCACATCATAGATCACAATTTGTCCAACCATTTCCTAATCATTGGACACCTAATTTGTTTCCAGGTTTTTGTTCATTTGGGGTTTTATTTTGTTTTCTTTTGGTTACAGAAAATCCTGTTATCAATATCTTAATATATAGAGAGCATTTCTTTCTTTCTTTGATTTCCCTGAGGCACATGCCCAGTAACGGGACCTCTAGGTCAAAGGATATGAACAGTTTGATAACTTTTGTCCCACAATTATAAATTATTTCCCATGAATTAGTGTTAACTGAATCATGAGTCCCGTATTTCCTTTCAATGTGAGTTCTTGTGAAATGACGCGTTAATTCAAGAAATCTAAAATACCTTCCATTCCCCAGGACTTCACCACAACAGTTTAAGCTTGATAGACTTTGCCTTCATTAAAGGCTGTCTCATATTTAAAATAATAAACATTCCACAAGCCCCAAGGTGCTTAAATAAGGGAAAATAAAGGTGGGGGGCGGGGGGAATGCTGAGCATTCTGCACTGGTAAGGAGTCAAGTCATCATAGTCAGATTCAGGGAGGAGGAAATAGAATTTTGGTTTTTATGGAGACATTGTGGCACAGAAACCACAACGACCAAGTCAAGTCAAATGCCCATTGTAGGCCTTGCCTTTAGCCAGAAGTGAGCAAGAGACCAACGTGAGAGCAGCAGAGCAGGTGACCCCATGACAAATAGTCATCCAGCCTTTGTCCGAAGGCCCTCAAAGAGGAGGAACCCATTGCCTCTTTAAGGCAGTCCATTCTACTTTTAGACAGTCTTAATTGCTAGGATGTTTTACCTGTTGTCAAATTTAAATTTGCCTACACAACCTCTCATTACTCTATGTTAAGTCCTCTGGAACTAAACTAAACGGTAAATGCAGAAATAGGATTAATGTTATTATGGATATATATATGTGTGTGTATAGATATATATATGTATATGTATATAGATATATAGATATAACCTATATCAGATTACCTGCTGTTTAGGTGAGGGGGGAGGGAGGGGAGGGAGGGAGAAAAATCTGAAATTGTAAAGCTTGTATAAACAAAAGTTGAGAACTATCTTTACATGTAACGGAAAAAATAAAATACCTTATATGTAAAAAAATAATAAAAAAAAATAATAAACGGTACAAGTCTAAACTGCCCCCCCACCCCCACCCCCATAACCACACTTCAGATACTGGACAACTCTTATCCTGTCTTTCCCAGTCTTCTCTTTTCTAGGTTAAACATGTCCAGTTTCTTCAATTGATTCACATATGATGTGGACTTAAGACCTTTCGCCATTCTTATTGCCTTGTCCACTTCTGGATATTCTCCAGACTTCAGTGTCCTTCTTAGAATGTGGCACAGGGCTGAAGATGAAGTTTGATTAGGGTATATAGTATGGTAGGACTATCACATAACCTGTTCCTGGAAGCTAAGCTTCTTTCAACCTAATATCACATTAGCCTTTTGGATTGCCACACCACACTTCTGATTCATCTTGAGCTTACATTCCACTGAAAACCCTAGATCTTTTTCAAAACTTCTCTCTAACCATGCCCCAATCCAACTTGTACTTGCATACAAATGTATGTGATCATCAATCATTATTATCCCTCCCCCAGAGAGATTTGTAGTCTAAGCCTGATACCTGGTTATGGAATGAACAGCTTTCTATACCATTAAAGGGATTTCATGCATGGGAATTGAGGAAGTGGGGAGTGGAGGGGCATAACAAACCTATGCAAAGACTGGAAGCAAACCCTTCGAAGTCTCCAGAGAGAGAAAGGAAGAGAAAATTTCCACTTCTACCTCTTTGGACCAGCAATTCCAATCCCCACTCTGTGATATTCCAAAGACATCTGAGGATATAACAACATTTGAAGTTCTCAAAATGAATTGGAATTTAATTTCCTTTAAGTTTTAATCAATCAACAAGCAAGTATTAAGAACTTACTATGGAACTTCAGACTTCAAACTTTATTATAAAGTAGCAGTTATCAAAACCATCTGGTGTTGGTTAAAGAATAAAGAGATAGATCAATGAAACTAGACAAGGGGTCTTCAGAAGCAATAGAACTCAACCCAGTGTTCAATAAACCAGAAAACAAATTACTTGGGAAACAACTCCTTATTTGATAGAAATTTCTGGGAAAACTGGAAATAATTTGGCAAAAATCAGGGTCAGGCCAACACCTTATTTGATCTATAAACATTCTAAATGGAGACATGACCTTACTATTATACTTTTTAAAAATTAGAAGAGAAGTAGATCATGTACCTCTCACAGTTATGAGTAGATGTATTCTTAACCAAACAAGGGACAGAGGCAATCACAGAAGATAAAATAGATAACTTTGATTACCTGAAATTGAAAAGGTAGGATAAGAAGGGAAACAGTTCAATGGAGGGAAAAATCTTTGTATCAGATTCTCTGATAAGGCTTTGGAATTTAAGATATATAAACAATTAACAGATATGTACAAGACTAAAAGCCATTCCTCAATAGATAAATAGTCAAAGGGTATGAGCAAATAGTTCTCCAAAGAATTGTAAACTATTAGCAGCCACATGAAAGAATGCTCTAGATCACTAATAAGAAGAAAAACACAAATAAAAATAATCCTGAGATTTTACCTTATGCCCTGGAAATTGGTGAAGATGATGGAAGATGGGAATAGACAACATTGGAGGGGTTGTGGGAAGATAGGCACACTGATGCATTGTTGGTGGAGCTATGAATCAGTGTACCATTTTGGAAAGTGATGGAAATAAAGTGACCAAGATGTCCATACCCTTTGACCCAAAATTCCTTTACTATGATTATACCCTAAGGAGGTTATTGATAAGAAGAAAGTACTCATATACACTAAAATATTTCTAGCAGCACTCTTTATGGTAGCAAAGAATTAGAAGCAGAGTAGATACCCATCAATTGGGGAATGGCTAAGCAAATTATGGTACATTGATGTAATGGAATATTACTATGCTCTAAGAAATTATGAATATCATAAAGAGAAACATTGAAAGATCTACATAAACTGATCCAAAGTGAAGTAAATGGAATCAATACACAATGACAACAACGGAACAACAATTGCAACAATTGCACCCAAGAAAATCAAAAGTGGATATTGAAACAGTATTTTTTTCTTTTTTTTCTTTTTAGTGAGGCAATTGGGGTTAAGTGACTTGCCCAGGGTCACACAGCTAGTTAAGTATTAAGTGTCTGAGACTGGATTTGAACTCAGGTACTCCTGACTCCAGGGCCGGTGCTCTATCCACTGAGCCATCTAGCTGCCCTGAAACATTATTTTTTAAAAAGGCATAGCTCAAAAGAAGAATGATGAGAAGACAACCCTATCTCCCCTCTTTGCAGAATTAGGAGGTCCACAAGTATTATACATTGCACATATTTTCAGATCTTTAAAATATATTAATCAGTTATGCTGTGTTTTTTTCCTCTTCTTTTTCTGTCTCTTTTTTGCCTTTAAAAGAAACTAAGTGGGCATCTAGGTGGCGCAGTGGATAAAGCACCGACCCTGAAGTCAGGAGGACCTGAGTTCAAATCCAGCCTCAGACACTTAACACTTACTAGCTGTGTGACCCTGGGCAAGTCACTTAACCCCAATTGCCTCACCAAAAAAAAAGAAAAGAAAAGAAACTAAGTGGCTCCACAGATAAAGCACCAGACCTGGAGTCAGGAAACCTGAGTTTAAAACTGGCCTCATACACACTAGATGTGTGACTTTGGGCTAGCCATTTAACTTGTTTGCCTTAATCCACTGGAAAATGAAATGGCAAACCATTCCAGTATCTTTGCCAAGAAAACCCAAAATGGGGTCATGAAGAGTCAGACACAACTGAACAACTGAACAACAATTTGTTATGTGGAATGCTTCTCTGGAAAATGGAGAAGGAGAGATATTGGGGTTTTAAACAAAAAAGAAAAGATATCAATAAAAACTTTTTTAAAAAAGTGTTTACTATATACTATTACTGTGGAGGCAGCTAGGTAGTATAGTGGATAGAGAGATAGCCCAGAACTCAAATTCTGCCTCAGACACTTACTAGCTATGTAACCTTGGGCAAGCCACTTAATCTTTTTTTTTTTTGTGAGGCAATTGGGGTTAAGTGACTTGCCCAGGGTCACACAGCTAGTAAGTGTTAAGTGTCTGAGGCTGGATTTGAACTCAGGTACTACTGCACCATCTAGCTGCCCCATATGCCACTTAATCTTTCAGCCTCAGTTTCCTTATCTGTAAAATGAGGATAAGATTATCTCCTCAATCACAAGGTTATCATGAGGAGCAAATCAGATGACATATGTAAAACATGTAAATATTAGCTATTGTTATTACATGTGCTAGGTATCCTGTTAAATGCTGAGGATTACCAAGAAAAAGAAAAAACAATCCCTGCCCTCCAGAAGCATACCTTCTAACAGGGAAGATGAGATGCCTAGGTACATATAAGATAAAAGTAGATGCAAAGAGTAAGTCACTTGCAACCACCAAAGACTTTCTGCAGTAGGGGGTGCTTGAGCTGAATGGTGAAGGAAGCCAGTTAGAGAGAGCATGCAGGAGCAGAGAACCGCTAGTGGGAAAGGGATATCATGGGAGACAGAACGTCTTGTAGGAGGAACAGAAAATGGGCCAGTATGACTGGGCCAAAAAAGTGCATGGAGGGAAGTTGTATAAAAAAAAACTGGAAAGGGGCAGCTAGGTGTCACAGTGGATAGAGTACCGGCCCTGGATTCGGGAGGACCCGAGTTCAAATCCGGTCTCAGATGCTTGACACTTACTAGCTGTGTGACCCTGGGCAAGTCACTTAACCCCAATTGCTTCACTCCCCCAAAAAAATTACATAAAAGACTGGAAAGACAGGAAAGGAGTCAGGCTATTAAGGGGCTTTAAGGACCAAACAGAAGCATTTGTATTTGCTTCTGGAGGGAATAGGAAGCCATTGGTGTTTATTGAAGGGGAAGAAGTCAGTAATATGGTTGACTGTGTTTTAGAAAAATCACTTTGGTAACTGGGTGAAGGGTGAAATCAGGAGGTAATTGAAATAATCTTGGCAAGACATAGGTGCTTAAACTAGATTGGGTACTATGTGAATGTAGAGAAGGAGATGGATGCAAGAAATGTGGAGATAGAAAAGACAAGGTTTAGGAATGGATTAAACATGTGGTGAATGAGAGATTCAGACCTAGGGGACTAGAAGGATGGTGATTTCCTCAACAGAAATAGAGAAGCTCAGAAGATGAGTGATGGGGGAGGGGGGGAGGCAGAGAGGCAGAGAGGCAGATAATGAGCTCTATTTTAGATATGTTGAGTTTGAGATACCTACAGGCAGTGATGTGCTGGTAAATGTTTAACGACCAGCTTGCTGGGAGCAGGGTGGGGGAACCACATGAGAGTTTTAAATTTAATCTGTATTATTAACATTTAATATATATTATTAACATTTTCTCTGCCACTTTAAGACCTAGACAATCAACAAAACAATAAGTCAGGCCCAGAATTGTAGCTTTTGCCAATTTCTGAGATGTAAATGCTCAATTGGCCTGCACCAGCAGGTTTAAGCAGGCTCCAGCAAACCCCTGCACATCACCCAGTTTTAGCTGTGTTTCAGTCCCCATTTTGTCTGAGAAAATTTCCACATTGGAGAAAGTCCCTTTGTTTTTACAAATGAGGAAAGTGAGGCTCAGAGAAGGGGAACAAGTTGGCAGAGAATGTGCTACTTACTGGTTAGTGGCAGAATCTGGACTAGGGCCTAGAGATGCTAACTTCCAGCTCGCTGCCCTTTTGGCTACACAAGACTACTTCCTCTGAATGGTTACTGGGTTACTGTGGCTCCAGCAACACCAGGAGAAAAGACTGATTTCTGGGCTTTGTTGAGTATGAACTGTCCCATGAAGCTCAGAAAGAAGCAGCGGTGTGTCAGAGGAGTCACAGAACCCAAACACACACACACACACACACACACACACACACACACACACACACGTTTCAGCTTCCTTCAGTTTTATCTTTCCTCCCTGCCTCTGGTCCCTCAATGAAACTGCAGCACCAACTGATTCCTTTTCTTTTCCACCTTTCTCAAGTCAGAGGCAGAATGTCTGATACAACCCTACACTGGCCTGAGAGGGAAAAGGGGAGGCCCTGGATTTATTGCTGCTCTCTTTGCCTATTGCATTCCAGGGAAAATGTCTCCATTCATTCAGTGGAGTGGGTAAACATGATGGATGATGCCACTGATAGGTCCCGGCTCTCACTGTAGTGTCTCTATGTGTGGGCAGAATGGTCACAGTTGGAAAAGAGGGGGGAGCTGGGTGCTTTCATTTCAACTCAATTCACATTTATTAGGTATTTGCTATGTGAAAATCTCTGCTGGGTTGCAGAGAGATACATATTTAGACAAGACACAGTCCCTGTCCTCATGAAGGTGACTGTCAAGGAACAGGATATGACACATACACAAATAGTCATAATGTAAACTAATATGTGATTAGGGCATCCAAGAGGTACAAAGTGCTTGCTATGTGAGGTCCAGAGACCATTAAGATCTGGAAGGATCAAGGAAGGAAGGCTTCTTGGATGAGGTAGTGCTTGTGTTGGGCTTTTAAATATTAGAACCCATGAGTTCAGTGGATGAGAGATCATGTATTCCATTTCAGCAGTTGTTCCTCTGAGGCACCAGACAGGGCTGGGATACTCAGGGTACAATGGGATTTATGCCTGGGGGTGGGGGTAGGGAGAGGGAAAGGACTCACAGAGAGAACAATAAATGGGGGTACAGCAGAGAGAAAACCCTTCTTATCTCTGAACCTCCGGGAAGGCTTTTCTCCAAAAGGAAATTTGTTTGGAAGGTAGCGGACAAGGCTGGCATTCCTGGCAGGGTTCCTTCTCCTTGGTCGTTGACCCCTGTATAGGCAGTCTCAGGGAGAATCTAGTAAGCCTCTGGTTCCTATTCTTTTTGACTGAAGAGAAACCATGTGCAGAATTATAAAGATCATGAAAATAATGATAATGGCTAACACATTTTACAGTTATAAAGCAATTTTCATTGTCTCATTTGAAATTAATAGCAACCTGGTAAAGTGAATAATGTATTATCTTTTTTTATTTGAACAGATTGAGGAAACTGAGCCCACGAGTCCTAGATCACCCTGGAGGTAAATGGCAAAGATGGCATGCAAAGCCAGGGTCTAGGACTCCACACCCATTGTTCTTTTCACTAGTCCTCAACTGGAAAGGACAGGTCTGGAACTGTGTGGGGGGATACCGCCAGCTAGGTTTGCTCAGCTGCCTGAAGGGACTTAGCTTACACCCCTTACCAAAAGTAGGGTTGGCAGAAGTGGGAGGAAGGATAAAGGTTGTGCTTTGTTTCATTTTGGCCCTTTGCTTCTGAACAAGAGGCAAGCAGACAGTGGGCCCAGGGGTGACATGGGAATGGGACTGAAGCTAGGCGCAACTGGGAAGCCCAGCAAGTTTGTCTTCAGAGGCTCCTAGCCTTTAACCTCTCCATGAACTCTCCCTTCCTTTGGTTGGGCCAAATCTAGGCTCCTAGTCATTTTCAGGGTCCCTCCTATCCCAAGAAAAATGTTCAGTCTACACTGATTCTCTGGGAACTAAAGGCATCATTCCATCTCTCAATGGGGCTTGCATTTAAAAAGAGATGCCAGGGGCAGCTAGATGGCTCAGTGGATAGAGCACTGGCCCTGGAGTCAGGAGTACCTGAGTTCAAATCCGATCTCAGACACTTAATACTTAACTAGCTGTGTGACCCTGGGCAAGTCACTTAACCCCAATTGCCTCACTAAAAAAAAAAAAAAAAAGAGATGCCTAGAGAAGTCAGTGCTTCCCTTCAAAGGAATGAAACTCTAATGGTGGAATTTCAGGGAGACTGCTGGGAGCCTTCTTGTACTTTACACCATCCTGGTAAAGCTAGCTCTAACTGATATGGGGGGGACCTACTCTGTGGGCTCTTAACCCCCAGGAGAGAACAGCAGGAGCCTGAACTTTGGGAAGGGGGCAGATTATCCTTGCATGGTTGAGAGGTATCAGCAAGGCGAGCTAACCACAAAAACAGCAGCAGAAGGAAATCTTTGTTTCACAAGCTGTTGGCCCCCTCCACTGCCGCCACCCCCTTCCCCCTCCTCCAACGTCCTCCAAGAAAAAAGCAAAGCAGGAGAAAGAGAGAATCTGATTTCTTATTCTGAGTGAAGGTCTAGGCCAAGTCCAGGCCTGTCAGCCAGCCAGTAATGGGTGGCAGCTCTGCTGGGCTCAGCAAGGATCTGCTCAGCACTTTATTGTCCTTCCTCTCCCACTCTTCCTCCCCCCCCCCCTTTTCTCTGGAGCCACAGCCAATCAGATTCCTTTACTGAGCCCAGCAAGTTTTAGAAGAAAGGAGAAACACCTTCCTCCCTGGCCTCGGGCTCCCAGAGCTGCAGACCTATCCTCACCCCAGCCTGAGCTCAGATGCAGGTGGTCTGATCCTGGCTATGTATGCCCCAAGACGGGGAGGGGGCCACACCCTACCCCCCCCTTCCCCTTGTCTGCACACAAACAGCCTTTCATCTTCTGAAGCAGACAAGCTTCAGCATTGGGACCTGTTCAGACTGGATTCCTTTCATCAGCTTAATGGGGCTTCTAAAGCTCCCTTAATAGAAGGTGCTCTGCAAAGAGAAGCACCCATCCCCCCAAGCCCCTTAGAAGCAGTGGGGGGTGGGGGAGGAATGAACTGAAATTCTTTAGTAATTTGTTCAACAAGGCTTGAGTTGTTAACTAAAGATGATCTACAAAAAGACTATGGTCTGGAAATCAGGAAACCTAGATTCTAGTCCTAACCCTGCCACTAATTTCCTGAATAACCTTGGACGAGTTAATTTATCTGTCCAAGACTCAGTTACAAAATGAAATGGTTTGACTAAATCATTTCTAAGGCTTCCAGCTTTAAGATCCTAAATCCTGTGTCCCTGAACAACCCTAATGTATAAGAAGTTACTAAGGAGGCCCTGGTCTAGATCCTGGGAAAGTCTCATAAAAAGTCATTTCTTTTCTCAGAAATATAAATATTGTTAGGTGAATTACTAGTATTATAATAAATGTGGTTTTAAAAATTATAATTAGCTGGGGAAACAATCGATTAGTCTTCTGCCTCAAAATTTCCAGCTTAGTCTGACCTTAGTCACTTTCTACCTTGTCTCACATTTATTAGAGTGGAAGCTCTCTGAGGTCAGCTCTGTTTTTCATCTTTGTTCCTCAGCCCTAGGGCAGTACCTCAGACTTAAGTAGGTGTTTAAGAAATGTTTGTTGAGATACACATTGAGGATTCTCATGTGCCCATGCGCCCATCCCCAGGTACTACAAAGGTACATATAGGACTTGGGACCTACTGGGATCCTGGCTCTGGGAGTTCACACTCTAATGAGGGAAGAGAGAGACTCATCCATGGAATGTTAAAGAACATGACAGAATTTGGTGTGATGCAAGATGATTACATCCTGATTTCTCTGAGGGCAGTGAGAACTCTAAGGGAGGGAGATCAGTGTAGGCTAGAAGCGTGTGGTATACCAGACAGTAAGTAGAAACAGAAACCGAGGGAAGATGTCATCCTCAAGCCAGGTGTTTTATAGGGATTTTGTGTTTCAATAGTTAACTGCACAGACAGGCATAAGCTGAGGAATTGTTCCTCCTGGGCACATGTAGTGCTCTGGGAAGCAAGTCATATCTTGTCTCCTAATAATAATTCCTCACATTACATGGCAGAGCTCATATGATGAGGTGATGCTTCTCTGTCTCAGTAGCATCATAAATTTAGAACTGGAAAGGTGTACCTCAGAGGCCATCAAAACCACACCTTTCATTTTACAGATAAGGAAGTTTTGGCCTAAGGAGGTTAAGTGACTTGCCCCAAATCATGCAAGTAGTAAGGTAAAAGTGCCAGGATTGAGACCCTGATCTTATGATTCCAAATTCTGTCTCTTTCCATTGTACCCTCCCACCTCTCCAGGGCACAGTGAGCCTCATGGGAAGGATATACTTTTCATACATTGGTGCTTTGAGAGACCTCCTGCTAAACTCTTTCTCCTTGGGGTGAACTTACTGCCTTCATTAACTTTAAGGCACAGGGACAGCAGCTGAGGTCAGGAGGTCTTTATCATAGTAGACCAGCTTCTTCCGCCCCTAAGCTCTGGGTTAGACAGGTGAGGGAAGAGACCCAGAACTTTTTTAGAAAAGCCTTTGACAAAGTCACTCATCATGTTCTCATGGATAAGGTAGAGACATGGAGGCCAGTTTTGGAACAAATTAAATGACTGGACCCAAAGAGGATTCATTACTGGTTTGCTGTCACCTTGGTAGGAGGCCACTGAATCACAGTCAGAAGTGAAATGGGGGCAGCTAGGTGGCGCAGTGGATAGAGCACTGGTCCTGAATTCAGGAGTACCTGAGTTCAAATCTGACCTCAGACACTTAACACTTACTAGCTGTGTGACCCTGGGCAAGTCACTTAACCCCAATTGCCTCACTAAAAAAAAAAAAAAGAAGAAGTGAAATGGATCTTAGAGACCAGCTAGTCATGAAGAAACAAGTTTGGGAAAGGTAAATGTCTTACCCAAAGTCACATGGGGTAATAAGTAGTAGAGTCAGAATTATTCAAACTCAGGTTCTTTCTTCTGCAACAAGTCTTTAGTTAGTGCCCAGTGGACCTATGCTATTGGTCCTATTCTATTTTTAACATTTTTATCAGTGAGTTTGGGCAGGTAGGTCACCTGTGGGTAAAGTACCAGGCCTGGAATCAGGAAGATTGATCTTTCTGAGTTCAAAATCCAGCCTCATACACTTACTAGCTGTGGGAACCTGGGTAAATCGCTTAACCCCTCTGTTTCCTCATCTGTAAAATGAGCTGGAGAAGGAAACAACAAAGCACTGCAGTATCTTTGCCACAAACATCACAAGTGAGGTCATGAGGAGTTGAACACAACTGAAAACAACCAAACAAGAACAGCATCAATGAATTGGAGAAAACACATTTGCAGATAACACAAAGCTAGGAGGAGAAGCTGATACAAGGGATAAGAGTTATAGTGTTAAAAATATCTGAACAGGATGAAATGATGAGCTAAATCTAGCAAAAGAAAATTTCATAGTATTACTCAGGTTAAAAAAAACAACTTCACAAGAAAAAGATCAGAGAGGCAGATAAACAATTCAGAGTTGGGAGACTGATCAAACTACAAGCGTGCTATATGAGTCATCACTATGATATAGTAACCAAAAAAGCTAGTTGCAAACTTAGGCTCCATTTAGAGAGAGTGTCCAGTCTAAAGAGGCTAGTGACAGTCAAAGGAAGGGAAGGGGAAGGAAACAAGCATTTATTAAGTGCCTATTGTATGTCAGGCACTATGCTAAATCTTTTACAAATGTCTCATTTGATCTTCACAACAACACTCTAAGGTAGGAGATATTAGTAGACCCATTTTATAGCTGAGGAAACTGAGGCAGACAGCAGTTAAGTGACTTGCCCAGGGTGACATACCAAGAAAATGTCTGAGACTGAATTTGAACTAAGGTCTTCCAGACTCCAGGCTTAGTGTTCTATCCACTGTACCACCTAGCTGCCTTTGTATTCTCTCTTATGGAGACAAAATCTAGAGTACTATGCTTGGTTCTGGATGCCACATTTTAAGATAACTGGATGAAGACATTGGAAAAGAGAGAACATAATAGCTGTCTTCAAGTAGTAATAATAGTTAACACATATAGATAGCACTTTTTTTTGTAGGGCAATGGGGGTTAAGTGACTTGCCCAGGGTCACACAGCTAGTAAGTGTCAAATGTCTGAGGCCAGATTTGAACTCAGGTTTTCCTGAATCCAGGGCTGATGTTTTATTCACTGCACCACCTAGGTGCCCCTGATAGTACTTTAATATTTGCAAAACACTTGACAAATAGTATCTGATTTGAGATCAAACCCTGGCGGGTAGGTACTATTATTATCCCCATTTTATACTTGTGGAAACTCAGGCAGACAGGTTAAATGACTTGCCCAGTCACACAGCCAGTAAGTGTCTGAGGCATATGAACTCTGGTCTTCCTGATTCCAGGTCCATTTCTCTATCCACTATTCCATCTAGCTGCCTTTCAAATATTTGAAGGGCTGACACATGGAGTGGAAGTAAATTTGTTTCATTCCCCCCCCCCCCCCAGAGTAGAACTAGAAGCAATGGGTAGAAAATGCAAGAAGATTTAGGCTTGACCGGAGGAAAACTGTCCTCATAGCCCTATCTGAAAGGGGAGGCCCTGGTTTCTCTTCAGGAGAGGTCTTCATACAAAGTTTAGATGACAGTGTGTCCAGTGTATTACAGAATGAATTCTTCTTCAGGTACAGGGAGAATGAGGTAGCTTCTGAGATTCTTTCCAACTCTGTACTTCTATGATTTTGTGACTCAGGCCCTATTTCCTTAGTCTGTTTAGAGAGGAAAGACTCCCACACATAGACTAATACTGAACCACAGAGGACAGAGAGTGATCAACTGCTAAAGTGTGTGGTACAGTCTGTGAGTACTGCAGGAATTCAAAGGAGGGAGACATCAATTAACACCAGGCCAAGCCAAATGGCTTTGAGGCCTCTGTGGGGCAGGGGAGGGGGCAAAGGATGGGAGGGGACCCCCCCCCCCAGCAGCTGGCCAACCAGGCTTCAGGCAAGAAAGAGCTGGCGTTTGATCCTTAGTCCAACGGAATTGTCAGAGGGCTGGAGGTAATACTCCCCCCCCATCCCTTTCACCCAGCTCTCTCTCTCTCTCTCTCTCTCTCTCTCTCTCTCTCTCTCTCTCTCTCTCTCTCTCTCTCTCTCTCTCTCTCTCCAGAGTTCCCTACAGAGTTTGATTACATTCCTCCTCCACTGAATGAGCAGTGAGTGTTGGGGAGGGGGAGGAAGGTGGACACTGGACAGGAACCCCCTCTGCACATTCCTTTGGGGTGATATGAATCCGAGAATGAGTGAGTGGAGACAGCTTCTTTCATTTCTCTTCTCCTCGCCCCAGGTTACACTCAGATAACCACTAAATAAGATGGCACTCTGCTTTCACTTGGGTGGGTGGGGGGCAGGGAAGACTATCCTGACTTAGAGATTTGGGTACAACTAGATTGGAGAAGGATGAGGGGAGAAAGACTTCTGCTCTAAAGGTTAAGAAGCAGCTTTTAGAGCAGGTATTCTTAATTGGGGGTTCATCAATACCAAAGAGATTCATGGAAATATTTTAGGAAGTCCATGAATGCAGATGAGAAGAAATACATCTTGATTTTCACCAACCTTTGGTTTCCTTTGTAACCCTATGTATTTTACTTTCTGCATTTGAAAATATTAATAATAGCTGCCATTCCTGGAAAGACGAAGAATTGAAAGTTAAAGGAATGCCCATCAATTGGGGAATGGCTAAACAAGCTGAGGTATATTATGGTTATGGAATATTATTGTGCTATAAAAAATGACAAGCCGGATGACTTCAGAAAGGCCTGGAAAGACTTGTATGAACTGATGTATAGTGAAGTGAGCAGAACCAGGAGAATGATGTGCACAGAGACAGCAATATTGTTTGAACTGTGAATGACTTAACTATTCTTAGCAATACAATGGTCCAAGAAAATCCCTAAGGACTATTGATGATCCATGCTATCCACCTCCAGAAAAAGAACTGATATTGACACAGACTGAAGCATGCTATTTTTCACTTTATTTCTTTCATTTTGTTCTTTTATTCCAGTTTTCTTATACAAAACGACTAATATGGTGATGTTTTACATAAGTGCGCATGTAGAACCCATATCTGATTGCTTATCACCTGGGGGGGAGAGGAAGAGGGGGGTGTTAGAATTTGGAGCTCAAAATTTTAAATAAAAATGTTTATTAAAAATAATAGCTAGGGCAGCTAGGTGGCACAGTGGATAGAGCACTGGCCCTGGAGTCAGGAGTACCTGAGTTCAAATCCGGCCTCAGACACTTAACACTTACTAGCTGTGTGACCCTGGGCAAGTCACTTAACCCTTATTGCCCTGCAAAAACAAACAAAACCCCCAAAACCAAAAATAATAGCTGCCATTTATAAATAACTTTATGGTTTATAAAGTACCTTACACATATTACCTTATCTGACCTTCACGATACCCTGTGAGGTAGGTACTATTATTATCCCCATTTTACAGGTGAGGAACCCAAAGCTGAGAGGGGTGAAGTGATTGCCCATGACCACACAGTTAGTATGTATCTCAGACAGGATTTGAGGTTAAGGTCCTCTTAACTTTCAAGTCCAACACGCACTCTATTCCCTGTTCTGAGAAAAGGTCTTTAGGTTTCACCAGACTGCCAAAGGAGTCCATTAAAAAAAAAAAGGTTAAGGACATTTGCTTTAGAGACATGGGGATGATCATCTTTGTGGGTCTGTGCACAGTTTACTAATGCAACCAGATTTCTACCACCTTGGCCTACTCAATATTTCCCAACTAGAAATACACAAATAATGCACTAAGCTCAGTATTCTTAATCCCAACACATTATACATATTTCCAGGTCTATGGATGGTGGAATGGGATTCTATAGGTCAAAAGGAGAGCTTTGAATACCAGGATGAGGAGAACAAATGGTCCATGCCTCTTCATTTCTAATCTTGTGACTTGCTCAGTCTGCTCCAGAATGTCCACACTGTATTGATATTTCTGGGCCAGCTCTAGCCTCACTTCACTATTCCTCCTTTGCCATCTTCTCATCAGTTGCCTGGCTGCCTTTCCAAGCACTCCTCCTCTTTCCAGTTCAGGAACCAAAACCAAATAAATGCTGCCATTGTTAGGGGAATCAGTGTGTCAATCTACTCCCCTTTGGTTTTGTTCACTGTCCTCTAACTTTCCAAACCAAACTACCCTTCCCTGGCTACTCTCCCCCATAGATGTTGCCTCCCCCATTAGGATATAATCTTCTTGTGGGTACTGGCTATCTCCACTTGTATATTTTTATCCCCAATGCACATAGTAAGAATTTAATAAATGCTTTTTAAATGCATTCCATTCATTATGGTATCTCCATTCACTTTTAAATCACCCTAGAGAATGATTCCTCTTACCCCAGGTCCTGAAGGCAGGTAAACAGTCCACCCCAGGTCAAGGTGTTAGGTTTAGAAATGTGAAGCTTAACTAAGTTGCCTTTGTCTATAACTGAGGCCGTGAGTTAAGAAGTCAGTGAAGGAGATCCCATGAGATAAGTTTCACTTTCTTAGAAACCTCAGATTTCAAGATTAGAGAGCTAGGAGTTCTACCTTTAGTAGAAGATAGAAATGAATAATTATCACTTGTATTTATACAGGAGTAATAAGAGTAAAGGAGGAGAAGAGGATGGACAGGAGGAAGGATGAAAAGAAGGAAGCAAGGCAGGAAGGAAAGAAGGAAGGGAAGGAGGGAGGAAGCAAAAGTATTTAAATTCTTATACTTATGAATAACTGAAAAAAATTAAGCTCCAAGCTGAGTTATAAAAAAATATTAAGCTCCAAGGAGTTTTACATTATGCCAAGGCAGCTGGAGGCACAGTAGATAGAGTTTGGATCCAGAGTAAAGAAGATAAGTTCAAATCTGTCCTCAGACACTTGCTAACTGTGTGGTCTTGGCCAAGTCATTTAACCTCTATCTTCCTGCTTCCTCAACTATAAAATGGGCAGTAATAATAACACTTACCCTACAGAGTTGTTGTTAGGATCAAATGAGGTAGGTGCATTATTGCTTTACTATGTAAAGAACTTAATCTAGCAGCCTGGCACATAGTAGTCACTTTAACAAATGCTCATTCCCTTCCTTCTCCTTTAAATTCTTTTTTTTTTGTTTTTTTTTTTGCGGGGCAATGGGGGTTAAGTGACTTGCCCAGGGTCACACAGCTAGTAAGTGTCAAGTGTCTGAGGCCAGATTTGAACTCAGGTAGTCCTGAATCCAGGGCTGGTGCTTTATCTACTGTGCCACCTAGCCGCCCCTTCCTTTAAATTCTAATAAACAGATTGTATTGAGAAGTGGTGATCAAGGAGTACTTTGGTTCAGAAAGTATATGGAGATGGTCAGGCAGACCAAATGGAAGTAGGCTGACACATCCTTTCAAAAACAGTGACAGCACTGATACCATCATGGCTCCAGAAATGGAAAGTAAAGGGAAACATGACTGATCAGGCTAGATGAAGCAGACACCAATCATTTCTGATCTCTGTAAATCTGGGTAAGTCACAACCTCCCTGGGTCTTAGCTTCCTTATCTATAAAATGAGGGGGTTGGACTAGATAACTTTGAAGTTCCCTTACAACTCTAAAGCTATGATCCCTGTACAAGCTGATCCCCATACTGTGCATGTACTTCCTTCTCACTTCTGAGTCCTCCCTCAGCTGTCTTCAAGGCTCAGTTCAGCTGCCATCTTCTACAAAAAGCCTTTTCTGATCTGCCCTCCACCCACCCCGATTGTCAGTGCTCTTTACCTCCTGCAATAATATTATTTGTATGTTTTTTGTATCTAATTGTGTATATGCTATATCTTCCAAATAGAAGGTAAATTTCTTGAGGGCAGGGATTATTTTGTATCTGTCTTTGTATCAATATAATATAACACAGTGCCTTGAGTATACTTCATAGGGCTTTGTGGGATTGAACTGAATTGAACTAAAAGAGGTCATGTCTGACTATGTCACTCCCTTGCCCAATAAACTTTAGTAGTTCCCTGTCACCTCTAAGAAAAACAGCTGGATGGCCCAGTGGTTAGAGGGCTGGGCCTGAAGTCAGGAAGACCTGTGTTCAAATACAGCCTCAGAAACGTCTTAGCTGTGTGACCTTGGGCAAGTCACTTAACCTCTGTTTGCCTTAATCCTCTGGAGAAGGAAATGGCAATCCACTCCAGTATCTTTGCTAAGAAAACACCATTCACAGCATGGTCCATGGGGTCACAAAGAATAGGACACAATAGAACAACAACATTACCTCTAGGAGCAAATACCAACTCCTTTGTTCTGGCATTTAAAGTCCTCTAAAGCTTGGCTCCAACCTCCCTTTCTAGCCTTGTTACATAATACCACCCTTTACTCGTTCTTTGGACCAATCAAACTGGCCTTTTTGTAGTTACTCACACATGACATTCCATTTTCCATCTCCTCGTCTTTGCATAGTTTGTTTCCCATACCTGGATCGAAATCTTGCCTAACTTCATCCCTTAGTTTCCTTTAGACTTGAGCTCTGATGCTGCATCTGAATAAAGGCCTTTTCTGTTGCCCCAGTTGCTACTGACTCTGCTCCCAAATACTTTTTATTGAGTTTGCATATATTTTGGATATAATCTTAATATACATATTGCTTGGGGTGGCTAGGTGGTGCAGTGGATAAAGCACCGGACCTGGATTCAGGAGTACCTGAGTTCAAATCCGGCCTCAGACATTTGACACTAGCTGGGTGACCCTGGGCAAGTCACTTAAGCCTCATTGTCCCGCAAAAAAAACAAAATAAAATAAAATTTTATACACACACACACACACACACACACACACACACACACACACATTGCTTGCCTTTCCCTGAGGATGGGGACCGTTTTCTGTATCTCTTAGTACCCCCTGCCCTTAGCAGAGTGTATTATGGTGACTCAAGGCAGGCCTATTGATTGATACCCAATATCATCTAGCAAGGTAAGAAGCACATTGAGTATTAGGATCAGAGCAGTGTCATCCAGTGGCAGTCCTCCAATTCAAGAGACCTGGCTGCTCCCAAGCTTAGTTTAACTATTAACAAGCCACGTGACCTTGGGCAAGTCACCAAATCTCTTTGGGCCATAGGTTCCTTATCTCCTCTGCTTACCTCCTAACATCATTGTTCCAGCTGGGACCAGAGGCTAGAGAATGAAGACGACTTTGATCATTACCATAACGACTTAGTGACCTCATCCCTCATCCAGCTGCCCTTATTAGGGTCTCTCTCCATAAATCCCTTCCCTCCAAAGAAAGAGTCCCTCCTTTCTTCCCTCCAGGGGCCCAAGACAGCCTTTGGGAATCTCACCGTGGAGCTGTTTACATTCCTGGGGAAAAATATTTCCAAGATACTCCTTCTTCAGAGCAAATATTTTGTTAATGGTGTAACATTGGGGGCAAACAAAGCAGGGAGGCTGGGGGCAGGGCTGGGAGGAGCTGTCTGCCTGGGGGATGGGGAAGGCTGAGGGGAGCTATGACTCTGGGTGGGAGGAGGGCTGCCGGAAACTTCCTAGTCTTGGAAGCCCCAGCCTCAGCTCCATTACTGAAGTTACACCCTAGATAATGTGACTTATTGCTTCCACAAAAACAACACTTTAGGCAAAATAATGTGATGAGGATTAGGCATGTAACAGGGGGGAAAGAAAAAACAAAGCTGTGCCAAGAAACACCTGGTTGGGTGGATCATTCAGAAGCAAACTGACCCAGGTAGGTATTCTATTGGCATTAGTGTAGGGTTGGAGATATTAATCAAATTTGGTAATGCATAGTTAATGTTATTGCCAGATGATGAAGCAGAGGGTCATTTAATTTCTCTATGCCTGTTCCCTCGTCAGTAAAAATGAGGTGACTGATTAAATAATAATAGGTAGCATTGGGGCAGCTAGGTGGTGCAGTGGATAGAACACTAGCCCTGGAGTCAGGAGTACCCGAGTTCAAATCCGGCCTCAGACACTTAACACTTACTTACTAGCTGTGTGACCTTGGGCAAGTCACAACCCCAATTGTCTCACTTTAAAAAAAAATTAAAATAATAGGTAGCATTTATGCTTCAAGTGCTTTACAAATGGAGTCTCGTTTTATCCTCTCAGCAACTTGGGGGATGGGTATAGACACTATTATCCCCACTCATCTGTAAAGATGAGCACACTGAGGCAGATGGAGGTTAAGGCACTTGCCCAGTCTCACATTGCTAGGAAGTATGTGAAGTCAAATTTGAACTAAGGTCTTTCTGACCCAGAGCCAGCACTCTTATCCACTACACTACCAGCTGCCTCTAAGCTCCCTTTCAGCTCTAGATTTATTATCTTCTCATCTTTTTGTTTGTTGGTTGGTTGTTGTTTTTTTAATTTTGTGGGGCAATGAGGGTTAAGTGACTTGCCCAGGGTCACACAGCTATAAGTGTCAAGTGTCTGAGGCTGGATTTGAACTCAGCTCCTCCTGAATCCAGGGCTGGTGCTTTATCCACTGCACCACCTAGCTGCCCCCATGAGAAGAGATACAACTTGTATAAAGGTAAGTGACTACTAAGTTGTTTGGGGTAGAAGAACTAACTGGCAGAATCTGGAAGTCCGTTGAGGGAGGCAACACCTGAGCCAATTTGAAGAAAGTTGTGGTGCCAGGAGTTGAAAGTGAAGAAGGCAAGCATTGAAGGCATGGAGTCCAGCCTGTGGCAAAGCCAAAGGGGTGTCCCATGTGGGGAACAGCAGTATGGCCAGTCTGGCAAGAATGTAAAGAACAATGTGGTAGAAGCCTGGAAAGGTGGGCTAGTGCCAGACTGTGGAGAGCTTTACATGACCAAAGAGATGAAAAGATGCCCAGACACAGACTCTGCAGGCCCTTTACATCCTCCTGATTTACTATCACTCTCTCCACAGCAGCTGTTGCAAAGCTCCTCATTCCTCAGGCCCACAGTGATACCCCAACCCCCTCGGCAGATGACCTCACATCCTATTTTTCAGAGAAAATTGAGACCATCTGTCATGAGCTGCCACATCTTCCCCCTCTATATTTTCACCTGTCCTTTCCTCTTTACTCCAGTCCCTGAGAAAGAGGTGACCCTTCTTGCCAAGGCTAACCCTTCCACTTTTTCTCTTACTTCCTTGTCTACTCTGGAAGTTGCCCTTTCAATGATCACACCTCCCCACCCTGAACTATCTTCAAATTCTTTATATCTACTGGATCCTTCCTATTTGCCTGCAAACATGCTCAGATCTGCTCCATCCTCAAACAAACAAACTTTTGGTTGTCCATGCCATCCGGCAGACTCTCTTTCTCTGTATCTGTTTCTCTCTGTCTCTCTCTCCCTCCCCTCCCCCCTTTCTCTTCTCCTCCCTCCATCTCTTTCTCTCTGTCTCTGTCTGTCTGTCTCTCCTCTTTAACTGCCACATTCCTAGAAAAAGTGGATCTACACTCATTTCCTCTGCTTCTTCACCAGATACTTGCAGACCTGACTTTTAGCCCCAGGGTTCTACTGAAATGCTCTCTCAAAAATTACCAAAATAAACAGCTAAATCTGATGGGCTATTCTCAAGCCTTATCTTCCTTGACCTTTCTGAAGCTTTTGAGGCTACCCATCATTCCCCCCCTTAAGATCCTCTCTTCACTTGGCTTCCATGACACTGTTTTCTCCAGGTTTTCATAACTGTCTGACCCCTTCCTCATGGCAGCTTTTCTATATTATCATCCATTTCCCACAACCACCAAGCATTAGACTCCCCCAAAATTGTCTTGGGTCTCTTTCTTTTCTCTCCCAATATCCTTTCTCATTCACTTCTGTGAATTTAATTATCATCACAACACAAATGATGCTCAGATTCATATGTCTAGCCCTAATCTCTCTCCTGAATACTAGTTCCACATCAAATGCCTGCTGGACATGTCCACCTGAATGTCCCACTGTAACATATTCACCATGAGTACAGTTAGGAGGAATTCCTTAAAGGGGTCTCCTAGACCCTGTATATAGAGTTGGAGGACTGATTAGGTATTCTTCAGTAACATGAGACTCATGCTATAGCTGAAGATTGTTGAAGTTTTCCTTAATGTCAGAGCATCTTCCCCACCTTTAGTCATCCATAAACCTTGCTTCAAATTCCTCTCAGTTTAGTGTAGGGTTTTAATATGGTATCATTCTGGAAAGCAATTTGGAATTATACAAATAAAGTGACTAAAATGTTCATACTTTTTGGCCCACTGATTCCACTGTTAGGCATATACACCCAAGGAGGTCACTGATGGAAAGAACAGCTTCATATACTCCCAAATGTTTACAGCAGTACTCTTTGTGGTATCATAGACCTGGAAACAAAGTAGGTGCCCAATAATCAGGGGAATGACTAAACAAACTGTGGTACACAAATGTTATGGAATATTGTTATGTGGTAAGAAGAGAGGAACAAGATGAATACACAGTAGCATGCAAAGATGGAGAGATTGAAACTGATTCAAAGTGAAGTAAGCAGAGGCAGGAAAACAATGTACACAGTAACTACAACAATATAAATGGAAAGAATAACCATAAACAATTGAAATGGAATGTCATAAAATTATAAAGAACAAGCTTAAAGAAGAAATATGAGAAGACATTTCCCACTAACCCCTTTGCAGAGGTAGGGTCCATTAGTGTGGAACACTGAAAGTAACAATAGATTTCTGTGATGTATTCATTGATTTTGCTAATTGTTTCTCTTATTCTTTTTGGGGGGGAGGGGCAATGAGGGTTATGTAACTTGCCCAGGGTCACACAGCTAGTAAGTGTCAAGTGTCTGAGGCTGGATTTGAACTCAGGTCCTCCTGAGTCCAGGGCCGGTGCTTTATCCATTGTGCTACCTAGGTGCCGCCCTCTTATTCTTTTAAGAAATTCTTTGTTATACAGTAACAGCAATATCGTACAATGATCAACTGTAAATGACTTAACTATTTCCAGCAATACAAAGATCCTAGACAATTTTGAAGGACCTATGATGAAAAATGCTACCCATCTCCAGAAAAAAAAGAACTGATGAAATTTGAATGCAGACCAAAACATATTGTTTTTACTTTCTTCTTTTTTGTCTGTTTTCTATCACAATATGACAAATATGGAAATACGTCTTGCATGACTACACATGTATATCCCTTATCAAATTTCTTACCTTCTTAATGATGGAGGAAGAAAATGTGGGAGGGGAAGACAGGGAAAATCTGGGTATTGTAAAAACACAAACATTAACAAAATCTATTTCAAATGTTAAGTATCATATATAATATTTCATACTTTTATCTCAAATTGGCTTATTTTGAGCTCATCAGACTCAAGGGAATTTCCAGTTAATACCTATGCCTTACTTGTCCATTTTGCATATCCCAAAGGGAGAACACACTCATATTTTAGTTAGAATACCTTTACTGAAAGAAGTTAAAATGTAAAAGATAATACTAAGTTGCCAGTGGCTCAAGTAACAGGGTCAGTCATCCCTATTCCTAGCAGAAGCAGTCCCACCCCCAACCCCCATAACTGAGTTTACAACTTCAGTTTTTCCAAAGGGACTTCATCAGTGTGGTCTGATCCCAAGCCATCAAAACCAATAATCAAATTAGAGCTAATGCTTTTTATCAGGGAAGAGTTCCCCTCACTCAGAAGTCAAAGTCTCAAGGAATAAGGCAAAACAAAAACAAAACACCTATCATTACCAACCTTCATTTTAGCTCCTGAGGTTCAAGAAGACCCACAAACACCCTGCAAGCATTTGATCTATGTTGTATCTTCTGTGGTGTTTCCCATTTAGGTGGTTACTCCCTCCCTTGGCCAACATTTCTTTTTTTCTTTCTTTCTTCTTCTTCTTCTTCTTCTTCTTCTTCTTCTTCTTCTTCTTCTTCTTCTTCTTCTTCTTCTTCTTCTTTTTTGGTGAGGCAGTTGGGGTTAAGTGACTTGCCTAGGGTCACACAGCTAGTAAGTGTTAAGTGTCTGAGGCTGGTTTTGAACTCAGGTCCTCCTGACTTCAGGGCCGGTGCTCTATCCACTGCACCACCTAGCTGCCCCCCTTGGCCAACATTTCTAAAGTGCCAGTACCCATGGAAGTTCAGGAAAGTGAGAGTGACAGGGAGCAGAGGAAGGTGTAGTTCCCTAATCTAGTTGCATAAGGTTTCCTTCAAGCATGTTCCCTACCCTGGCTGCCTCTCAATAGTGTGGGTCCCTCAGCAGATTTTTAACTGTTTTGCTCAGTGTGACAATTTTACAACAGTCCCATCACTTTACCATTTGGAGTCCTTCCTACCAAATACCTATTTCTTCTCTATACAGTGCTCTGGTCTAGTTGGGACCAGGAGAATATAAAGGAACTATCTGTCTGCTTGAGCAGCAAGATGGCCCAGTAGATAGTGTGCAGGCCTTGGAGTCAGCAAGGGCTGAATTCAAATCCTGTCTTGCACACTAACTATATGAGACTAGGCAAATAACATCTCTCTGCCTCAATTTTCCCATATGTAAAATGGTATCATAATAGCACTTACCTCAAAGGGTTATTGTAAGGTTCTTATGAAATATTTGTGAAGTGCTTTGCAAACCATAAGACACTACTACATCAATGATAGCTATTATTATGAGCAGGGACCACACCACTGACACCTCAGACTCAGCATCTTCAAAATGGAAATATTCATCTTTCTACCTAAATCTGATACTCCTCTATGTCAAAAGATTTTTGTAATGTCCAAATTAAATACATTCCATAAACTTTAAAGTGTTCTAAAAATGTATCTCATTCTCATCTTTTTTGATGAAGTGGAAATTTAAAAAACAATTTAAAGACAAATTGCTATTCTTTTATATGTAATATTACTCAGTTCATCATAGTGGTAGATAAAAAGACTTCTTTTTGACAGTGAATGAGATTATTAGAATGTCAGTCCATCTTCTGTAGACTTTCTGAAAGTGTCCTCAGGACAACTTCAGAAGCATTCAGGGAGACAGGGATGAAATACATTTCAATGCTGTAGTTTTCATTTCTTCTGGCATGTCTCTATAATATGAAAGCCTTTCAATTAATGTAATTTTAAGATTATGAATATTTTGTAGGGTGTCATCTCCTAAAAACATTGTTCCTAAAGTTTTGAGTCCATGCCATTATCTAGAAAGTGGTTAGCAAAAATGTTTATCTATAACAATGCTATGGCATTTATTAGTTTTATTTATTTATTAGTTTATTTATAGTTTATTAGTTGAATTCTCAAGAATATTTGGAGGTTTGTATTTTTAATAGGGAATTTTGTTGCCTGTTCATTTAGAAAGGATAGTGGAATTCTGGTATTTAATTCTGGCCATCTGCTTCTGTCTCTACTAAATTCATACAACACTCCATAACACATTACACAGTTTCCACCACTTCATTACATAATCTAATTAATCACTAAATTTCGACTCCTTAAGGATAACCTTTCTATATTTTCTGGTGACAATGACCTGATCCTCAATCACTATCACAACCCTCTCCTTTTCTTTAAACAAATCTGCACGATTCAGTAATTTGCTCAATACTTCTCATTGTTGGCTGACTTCCTTTGGTTGTCACCCATGGAGTGCCTTTTGATTCTATCAATGCATTTTTGCTATCCAGAAATAAGTCACTTTTAATTACATTTGACAAATCCAGTGTCAGGATACCTGTTATTGACTTTTACTATTGCTTTGTGAAGTAAACCAATGAAAAATATTTATTAAGCATTACTATGTTCCAGGCACTGTGCTACATCAATGGGATACAAAGAAAGGGGTAAAGAGTTCCTGAACTCAAGAAGCTAAAGTTCCAATGGTACAGACAAGGCATAAACAAGTAGTTACATATAAAATCTATACAGTGTAGAGATAATCTCAGAGGGTAAAGCACTAGTAGCTGGGGAGACTGGGAAAGATTTCCTACAGAAGATTGGATTGGAACTGAAATGAAGTCCATTGGTTACCAAAAGAATTTCTCTTTGGTTTTTGCCAGTTTTATTTTGTGCTTTTAGAACATTTATCAATCCTCTTACTCTTTTTGACCATGAAATGTTAATCTTCCCATAGCTGCTTCAGGCTGATGAGCCTTGTGTTTTTGTTAATATTGTGGATTACTTTTGTTAGGATACTTTCTAGGGGACAGCTAGATGGCGCAGTGGATAGAGCACTGGCCCTGGAGTCAGGAGTACCTGAGTTCAAATCCAGCCTCAGACACTTGACACTTACTAGCTGTGTGACCCTGGGCAAGTCACTTAACCCCAATTGCCTCCCTAAAAAAAAACAAAAACAAACAACAACAACAACAAAAAGGATACTTTCTAAATCCATTGTGATCCATTTTATGCTTCTGAAAGTATATAATAAGACTGGAATTACATTGCTGTTAATTGCTTTAAACATGTTCTCATTAAACTCTGATTTCTGGATGCCTCAGTAAGTTTCTTAACATAATAAGCCACAGTTTTCATGATAGTTTTATGCTCAGTGTCTTGCCTGGGAGATCAATGTATTTGTAAATATTACCTTCTTTGTGGCTTCAACTTAACCTCCAGATTCAAGTACACAGCACTCAGTTTCTATCTTTCACTGTACTACATCAAGGATTTTGCATTTATTTAGTTCCAATAGCATTTTGATATCATTGAAGAAAGAATCCATGAGATTAAGATTCTATTTAATGTGTTTTTCAGGGGAATCATATTGCTTGATGTCAATCATACATCAAGTGATTAATTAGAACTTTTGTTTCAATTCCCCCTTGAATTTGGAAGTCATTAATTTCTATTTAGAAGAAATGGTGTGGGTTTTTGGGGGGGTGTTTTTTTTGTTTGTTTGTGTTTTTTTGCAGGGAAATGAGGGTTAAGTGACTTGCCCAGGGTCACACAGCTAGTAAGTGTCAAGTGTCTGAGGCCAGATTTGGACTCAGGTCCTCCTGAATCCAGGGCCAGTACTCTATCCACTGTGCCACCTGGCTGCCCCTTATTTAGAAGAAATGTTAATGAATTTAAGGCTAGGCAGAACTATAATGGGCTTAAACTGTCTCTCTGAAAAATGTCATAATTGATATCAATTGTTCTCCACATTACTGTGTTGATGGTATATTTTAAAATGAGCAATTTCTATGTGGACATCAAATACTCTACTATTCTCATTCTGCTTGGGTCTATTTTATATATTTGTAGTACATATTGTGATGTTTAAATCTAAATGTGTGGGCCCCTTAAATTAGAAGCTTTAGGGGCAGCTAGATGGCGCAGTGGATAGAGCACCGGCCCTGGAGTCAGGAGTTCCTGAGTTCAAATCCGGCCTCAGACACTTAATACTTAACTAGCTGTGTGACCCTGGGCAAGTCACTTAACCCCAATTGCCTCACTAAAAAAAACCAAAACAAACAAAAAAAACAAATTAGAAGCTTTAGCACCAGTCTTTGGGCATTAAGCATTTATTAAAGTATACCAGGTATTCATCTGGAGTTCAGAAAGTTAAGAAAAGGCCTATCTAGCCTAGAGTTCCAGCCTGGTCAGGTTCTTCCTCAAGTCCTCCACCATGAGCCTGCTCTAATCATGAACTTTTCTCTCAAACTGAGTGTGGAAGCTTTTTATAGGTCTGGAGCAGAAGCAGTCCTTACACACTGCTTCAAGCTGATTGGTGGGTGTCATCCAAATCCACTGGTTCACTGGACTTGAAGGTGGCCTCAAGTTGAGTTCAAAGTCCTTAGCTTCTGAGAACACCACCTCCTTAAGGGCTGGCCAGGTGTGGTTACAATCTAATTAACTTGAAGTAGGCTAATCAGCAGTCAATCACTCTTACTTAATTCAATCAGTTTAGATTAATCTTCAGGTGAGCCTTTGAGTATCTGCCAAATCCCATTATTTTCTCACATTATATAATATTAACAACCCATTTCTGGGCACAAGGGACTGTGGCACAGCATCTACTCCTTTCTCCCCTGAGGGGCCTATTTGCTTGGAATCTATACATGAAATCCATGGGTTCAGTCCTGAGGGAGTCTGTCCTCTAATAAGAAGGCTTAGGCTCCCTTTTCTTGCACTCTTTGGCTTGTTAGAACCCCAACTCTGGCAATCTTGTGAAAGCAAAATACATATGGCTTATGTTTTAGCTCATGTCCAAGGTCTCACCAGAAAAGAAGCAGTAGAAATATTAATTATGAATCAGGTATGGGAAGGGTATTTATTTACTACCCACAAAAGGAATGGTTAATGGAAAATACTCACAAGCACCATTAACAGATTTAAGCAATCAGTAATATAACAATCTACTGGGAGGCTGAGTCATAAATACTTGCACATGAAACAGTTCATAGTACTATTGAATATGCATTCCAAATTTCACCTCAGCTCTGCATTTTCTCTCTTGTAGCAAATATCTTCTGACAAGTCAGGACAGGTATTGGGTTTATCCTTCTGCCAGTGGTCACTTTTTTCAAGAAGCACTGGATTAGCTGTTGGGAACGGCTCCTTTACCATCAGTCAAATCCAAGCAAAATATGCAAGATCTCTTAATTTCTTAGATTCACAAGTTGGCCTCCAAACCTGAACATGTCATTCTAGGAATTGATGCTCATTCATCTAAGATAAGGAAAGAACAGCGAAGAGGCAGCCCCAAATCCTGGGTCAAATTCACCTAGGAAGGACTGGGATTTGTTTGCCATGTGCTCGTGGCTGCATGGAGGCTAAGGTGAGAGGTAGAGTGAGCAACACTTTCCCCTCACCTCTTACTAGAATTCCAGTGAAAAACAGCTACCACTATGGGAGAGTTTAAGGAAGATAGAGTAGAAATACATCTCTTCTTTTCAAATGATGCAGTACCTATCCCTCCTTCCTACCCTGGTTGTGGTGGGAGGAGAGAAGACCAAAGGACTAACCCAGGTTTGTTGCATCATACTAAAGTACCAAGTCCTTTTGGTTCTGAGACTCCACATGGCCAGAAACAGGCAGGGGCTCAATATCCTCAGTGTACCCAAGCACTGAATCACACAAATGGTCACTTCGTTATAGGAAAGGCAGCTTTGCTCATGTTCCATAGTAAGGCCTCATTACATATAACAAGCCATTGAGAGAACTGAGTCAAAGGCTTTGACACAATCAACAAAGGAAATACGAATGTCATAATGCTTTCTATTGCCTTTTTGAATAATTACCAATACTAAGCTATTCTTTATAACTGAGATATTTTGCCACACACTTTTTTTGAGTTTTAGTAGATTTTTGGGGTAATGATATGATTTGTGAGTCCTTGTATAAAGTACATAAACATATAATTGGCTGTTGGTAATTCTCAACTTTGGATAGCAGTTATATGATACCTTCTGTTAAGTAAAGTGGGATGAGTCTTGCATCTGAGAGGAAGCTGGTAAAGTGCTATGAAAGTAATTCATGTGTCACTAAGTAGTGTTTGATCCAATAAATGGATCTTATCCAGGTTGAGCACTTTCTAGTTTTGCCAAGAAGCTAGTGTTTCATCTAGAGGTGTAAAATTCACTGCATGCAGTCAACACTCTCCAGTGAGACCTGATACAGATTAAAATTTAATTAGGAAATGTTTAACAAAACACATAAAATACAATATAATATAGACAGTGTTAATTTGTGGTTTTCTAAGTCAATATGGCCCTACAGGAATCCCTTTCTGTTGAGTTTGTCACCAACCTTGTTATAATTGTTCTGCTGTTCAATACATTTATGATGAAAAATCTGTTTCTCATTTTATTCAACTTACCTTTGGACTTCTTGCAGCAATATTTAATCAGAAATTTTCCACTTCCTCTTATTCAGGGATTCTCTCTTTCTTCTGATTATTGTTGTTATTGTTATTGTCATAGCCAATCTCTTCTCTCCACTCTCATGCCCACCGTACTAGGTCAAATACTCATTACTTTTTTTTTTGTGGGGCAAGTCACTTAACCCTCATTGCCTCGAAAAAACAACAACAACAACAACAAAAACATATACATACGAAAATAACCTTCCCATGTCATGTATCTAACCATGTCATTCATAATACCAACCCCCCCCCCAAAAAAAACAAACCCAAAACCCAACCCCTTCAGTAGTTACCTAGTTCTCCTAGAATAAATTACAAAGGCCTCATCCATGAATTTGAAGCCCTCCACAACTTGGTTTCAACCTCCCTCTCCAAAATTATTTCACACTTTTCCCTTCACACCTTCTATGTTCCAGCCAAACTGGAACACTAGACATTCCTCCAAACCTGACATTTTATCTCTTACTTCAATGTCTTCCTATAAGCAATTCGATATCGAAGGGTTCCATCCTGCTTTTCCAAGAGCTCACAGTCTAATGGAGGAGACAGCAGGCAAACAATGATATACAAAATCCACAGAGGGAAGGCACTAACATCACAAGGGATCAAGAAAGGCTTCCTGGAGGAGTTAAGCTTTTATCTGGGACTTGAAGGAAGCCGGGGAAGCTGGGAGGTAGAGATGAGAAGGGAGAACATTCCATGGCTGGGGGGTGGGGGGTGGGAGTCAGTAAAAATGTCCCGAATCAGAAGATGAAATGTCATGTGGGAGGAACAGCAAGGAGGCAAGTTTGACTAGATCCATGGGTGGGATAATACTAAGTATCAAAAGGCTGCAAAGTGGGGATGTCAGGTTGTGAAGAACTTTTGAAGGCCCAAGGATTTTATATTTGATCCTGGAAATCATATAACATGAGCTTCTGAAGACTTTGGGAGATACTGGAGGATACAAGGACCTGATGTGCTATGGTCCATGGGGTCACAAAGAGTGGGATATGACTGAATAACTGAACAACAACAAAAGAAATGATAGGGGGACAGCTAGGTGGCAAAGTGGATAGAGCACTGGCCCTGGAGTCAGGAGGACCTGAGTTCAAATCTGGCCTCAGACACTTGACACTTATTAGCTCTGTGACCCTGGCCAAGTCACTTAACCCCAATTGACTCACACACAAAAAAATGATAGGGAGCCACTGGAGTTTAGGAAGATTACTTTGACAGCTGAGCGGACGCTGACCTGGATTGGGGAGAGATGTATGTGAGTAGGAGATGGAAGTAAAGATTAGAACTGGGATAAATGCAGAAATGTGTGTTCCTGTAAGAGTGGTATCAGGAAAACTAAAGTCCAGGGTGATCTGAGGTTTGCGATAAATGCTAATGACGACATAAAGAGCTTTAGTGGGGAGTGGGACAAAGGGAGGGAGCAAAGGAAAGAATAGGGTGCCTATTTGGTGTGGCCTGGGAGATGATAACAGATGGAATGGAATGAAATAGAATGGAAGGGAACATACTTGTGGTAATACTGATCTTGCCTCAGACTGTCATTATCTCTGTCCTCTTGGTCTTTTATCTTTATACATAGGACAATTTTGTCTTCAGTTTCATCTTTCAGCAGGTTCTCAGTAAGCTTTTGTCTTTTAATCTGTCTCATAGATCAGTGTGACTCTCTTACTGGGCTTTTTTATTCTGCTTATGAAAAGATATTCATTTTTCCTGAATTGAACTACTCACTACACTCTCAGTCCATTATTCAAATGATTTGTTTTTTTTTTTTTAACTTTTTCTATTAACTGAACACAGGTCAAACAATTTTTCTCTGGATTTGCAGGATATGTCTTTAGCTCAGGCCATCCATGTACATATTACCCTACTTGGGTCATTGTAACTATGTTTTTTTCTCTCAGGTCACATTCCTCCTTTTTCTACCCATCTTAATAGTAAGGCTCAATAGCTACTTCTCAGATTTGAATGGTGATTCCTCTTTTTGCTGAATGATTCAGCTAAGACAGGAATAGCATATGCCATCCCAGCACTTAGACCAAGTTTATAGTGCTATCCTAACTTTTATTAGCACTTTTGATAAATCATTTCATGTTTTTCTGCTCTTGGTGACATGACAAATTCAAAAGCAAGCTCTCTGATCCTTTCTACTAAACTGCACTTGTTTCCAGTCCAGATGTCTGCCAACTCTAGTAATTCTATAGGATGCCTAGACTAAATCTCTACCGATTCTTCTTCAGGAAGACAGGGATTTTGCCCTGAGAAGATTCCTGACATAGACCTGTGATATCTTTGTAATATAAGAAGTCTGTGCTCAGTACAACCAATATTTGAGGCATCTATCTCTAACCTAAGTGTGGCTGAGTTTTCCTACTAACAATGACTCACAATCTTCTGAATTCTTACTTAATTCCTTTTCCTCAGAGGGTGGTTTAGAGATCAGTTTCTAGATACCATGCCCTATGTCACTGAATCAGAAATTTTGGAGGGATCAATTGGATCTGGTCATTCATAAAATATCACTTAGGTAGTTTCTCCAGGTTTACCCTGCTAATTATTTATTTGAATTTTTCCATCTGTTTTTCCAGCTCTTTCAAAATAATGTGATAGCGTCCTTGTGCTTACATTCAGGATCTACTTCTAATATTAAGATGTTTTTCCATTCATTGTCACAGTATTGATTAAACACATCAGCTTCCATTTGGTAGATGGGATTAGGACCTGAGTTCAAAACTGGTCTCAGACACTTACTGGCTGTGTGACCCTAGGCAAGTCACAATTCTGTTTGCCTCCATTTCCTCATCTGTAAAATGAGCTGGACAAGGAAATGGCAAACCACTCCAGTATCTTTGCCAAGAAAACTCCAAATGGGGTCATGAAGAGTTGAACATGACTTATCAACAAAACAACATGGCTAAATTATTGTCAGGGATCTTTCAAAGGTTCAGGGTGAATAGGGGAGAGGACAGAAGACAGATGAAATATGGGCAAACATCTGTTTCCAAAAGGGGAAAGGAGGTAGATACTTCAAACTTACAAGCTAATGAGCTTGATTTTGATTCTTGGTCAAATTATCGAACAGATTAGTAAAAATATTTCTAGTGAGCTCAGCTAGGTCCTAATTACTGTGAATAATGAATTCTAGGAAGTGGTCACATGTATCCAAACTCACACTGTTCAGTTACAGTTACATAAAACATGGCCATTTGGACAATCATCCTCTGTCCTCTGAATAAAGTCACACTTTCTGATGGAAATAAGTAGTGCAAATTTAAATAATTAAACCACTTTACTGGGATGTTTTATTCAAACTAATCAGAACCTAGTTTAAAAAAGAAGCAAAGATGATCACTAGGAGCCAATTAGAACAATGGCTTGTTCAGTAAGAACAAACCATATCACACTAACTTGACTTCCTTTTTTTTTTTTATGAGATATTTTATTTTTTCTGTTACATGTAAAGATAGTTCTCAACTTTTGTTTATACATGCTTTACAATTTCAGATTTTTCTCCCTCCCTCCCCTCCCTCCCCCCTCCCCTAGACAGCAGGTAATCTGATATAGGTTATATCTATATATCTCTATACATATACATATATATATATATACACACACATATATATACACATAATAACATTAATCCTATTTCTGCATTAATCCTGTTACAAGAGAAAGAATCAGAGCAGTGATGCAAAACCTCAAAATAGAAAAAAAAAAACAACAGCACCCAAAACAAAAGAAATAATATGGTTCAATCAGCATCTATACTCCACAGTTCTTTCTTTCTTTTTTTTTCTTGGATTTGGAGATCCTCTTCTATCATGGGTTCCCTGGAACTCTTCTGTACCATTGCATTGGTGAGAAGAATATAGTCCATCACAGTAGGTCAACACTCAATGTTAATGATACTGTGTACAATGTTCTTCTGGTTCTGCTCATCTCACTCATCATCAGCTCACGTAAGACCCTCCAGGTTTCTCTGAACTCTTCCTGCTCATCATTTCTTACAGCACAATAGTACTCCATTGTATTCATATACCACAACTTGTCCAGCCATTCCCCAATTGATGGGCACCCCCTCAACTTCCAATTCCTTGCTACCATGTAAAGAGCAGCTATAAATATTTTTGTACATGTGGGTCCCTTTCCCCCTTCCGTGATTTCTTTGGGCAAAAGACCTAAAAGTGGGATTGCTGGGTCAAAGGGTATGCACAGCTTTATCGCCCTTTGGGCATAATTCCAAATTGCTCTCCAGAATGGTTGGATCAGCTCACAGCTCCACCAACAATGTATTAGTGTTCCAATTTTCCCACAGCCTCTCCAACATTTATTATCTTCCCTTTTTGTCATTTTAGCCAATCTGATAGGTGTCAGGTGGTACCTCAGAGTTGTTTTAATTTGCATCTCTCTAATCATTAGAGATTTAGAGCATTTTTTCATATGGGAATAGATAACTTTGGTTTCTTCATCAGAAAACTGCCTGTTCATATCCTTTGACCATTTCTCAATTGGGGAATGACTTGGATTCTTATAAATTTGATTTAATTCCCTATATATTTTAGAGATGAGGCCTTTATCAGAAGCACTGGCCTCAAAAATTGTTTCCCAGCTTTCTGCCTCCCTTCCAATTTTGGATGCATTGCTTCTGTTTGTACAAAATTTTTTTAATTTAATATAATCAAAATCATCCACTTTGCATTTTATAATATACTCTATCTCATGTTTGGTCAAAAACTGTTCTCCTTTCCAAAGATCTGATAGGTACACTATTCCTTTCTCTCCTAATTTACCTATGGTATCACCTCTTATGTCTAAATCATGTATCCATTTTGACCTTATTTTAGTATAAGGTGTAAGATGTTGGTCTAAGCCTAATTTCTGCCATACTATCTTCCAGTTTTCCCAGCAGTTTTTGTCAAATACTGAGTTCCTATCCCAGAAGCTGGAGTCTTTGGGTTTATCAAACACTACATTACTAGTGTCATTTACTACTGCATTTCCTGCGCCTAGCCTATTCCATTGATCTACCACTCTATTTTTTAGCCAGTACCAGATAGTTTTGACTTGACTTCCTTTTATGACACTTATTAGATTAGGAGATAAATAAGATGCTATGATCATGGTCTATCAAGGGTTTTTTTGTTTTGTTTTGTTTTCTTGTTTTGTTTCGTCTATTAAGTTTTTAGCAAGAGTGAGTGATAACTGCCTCTGAGTATGTGAAGATTCTCATATAGAAAAGGGATAAGACCTATTTTATTTGGCTTCACAGGCCAAGACTCAGAGTTTCCATCCCAAAGAACAAAAGTTGTAGGGACACAAATATAGGCTTTGCATAAGGAAGAACTCTGTAACAATTAAAGCTATTTGAAAAGAGAAACTAGCTGCCTCTGGGAAGTAGCTGATTTCTCCTTATTAGAGGTATTCAAGGTAAGTCTAAATGATCACTTGTCAGGAAAATTATAGAGGTGATTCCTATTCAGATACAAGTTGGACAAAATAGCTTTTGAGATCCCTTTCAACTATGGGTCTATGATTCTATGAAGGTCTATCATGAGATACAATTTGGAAATATGGGGACACAATAGTAGTAGACCTAGATGAGTTCAGAAATGATGGACTGATGATCTATTTCAACCTGGCAGGAAGTATCTAACAGTGTTGCAGGGCTCTGTCCTTGGCCCTCTTCTGTTCAATATTTTCCCCACTGACTTGGATGAAGACATACATGATGTGTCTATCAAATCTGCATATGTCAGGAAGTAGGAAGGGAAAGCTCATATATTGGTTAACAATTCCAATATCACATCCCAACCCCTCTTAATTCTAGTGCCTTCTCTCTGTTAATTAGTTCCCATTTATCCTGTAAATAACTTGTTTATACAGTGGGTCATTTTTTGTTTTTAATTTACAATACCATCACATCATATATAGTATGTATAGGAATGAATTTATATTATATATGAAAAATCAAATATCATAAATGACAAAAAATAAAGAAAAAATAATTTTCAAAATTTGCTCCTTGAGAGCAAAGGCTGCCTTTTGTCTCTTTTTGTATCCCCAGACATTAGCATAGTGCCTGGCACTTAGTATGTGCTTAATAAATATTTATTTGTTAACTGATTGACCTCTAAAATCAGGATAAAAAATATTAACAAGTTGGAATACTGGGCAAAGGTTAACAAGATAAAATTTAGTAGTCATAAATATTCCTGTAAACCAAGTTGATTAAGGACCAAACAAAAATCCATCCTCCCCAGCACCCAAACCAGTCACCTTGGATCTAGTCCTAATCCCTGAAACGCAATTAGGAGTCATCCTCTGTCCTTTCAACGAAGCACTAGTGGGCACACATGCCCACATTCTCCAACCTGGGAAAGCTTCAGGTATGAACTTAGTGATGGACTGCATACCTGTAATGTAAGGATGAGACAACTAAGCTTGGAGAGGCTCATCAGCAGAAGCTTGACTTCTGGATAATAATTAATTTTTTTGTTTCTAATGATTCACAGAAATTAACTATTAAGGACTGCTAGGCAGCAGTGGATAGAATGTGGGACTTGGAGTCAGAAAGATCTGAATTCAAATCCTACTTCAGATACTTACTATGTGATACCGGGCAAATCACTTAGCCTCTGTTTGCCTCAGTTTCCTTATCTCGAAACTAATAGCACCTAACTTCCAGAATTGTTGTGTGGTTCAAATGAATAATGTGTGTAAGGTACATTGCAAACCTTAAAGCAATATATATATATATGTGTGTGTGTGTGTGTGTGTGTGTGTGTGTATGTATATTCTACATATTCATATACATATAACATATGTGTGTATGTGTACGTATATACACTATTTTGGTTTGGTTTGGTTTGGTTTTGGTGAGGCAATTAGGGTTAAGTGACTTGCCCAGGGTCACACAGCTAGTAAGTGTTAAGTGTCTGAGGCCGGATTTGAACTCAGGTACTCCTGACTCCAGGGCCGGTGCTCTATCCACTGTGCCACCTAGCTGCCCCTGTATATACACTAGATAATTATTGAGACATCAGTCCTCTGAGAATGAAGGATGAAAAAAAAGAAAGAAAGAGAATGAAGGATGAACAGCAACTATTTTGATAGATAGATGATAGATATATAATATATATATATATTTATATATAAACATATATGTATACTTTAAGTTTTTAAGTAATTGTGTCAATGGAATTTAGTAAATATATGTTTTCTATGTGGGGTATATGTGTGTGTATGTAGACCTTGGTTCTGTCATTAACTTATTATGTGACCATGGTAAATCATTTCCCCTCTCTGGGCCCCAATTAAATCATCTACACCATAAAATGGAGAGTTTGGGATGACTGATTTCCAAGATCCCTTCCAGATCTAATATTTTATCCCATATCTATCTATCTATCTATCTATCTATCTATCTATCTATCTATCTATCTATCTATCTATCTATCTATCTATCTATCTTATTCTAAGGTCCCTTTCATTTCTGTGCTCTATAGCCTTAGGTTTCCATCAGTGCTGGCATTCTATATTCCGTGTGACATGATGGATGCAGCTGGGGGCAAGGAATCCAGTCCTGTACCACTCTGACATCAACTCGATTACTATTGAATCCCTGGCATATGTTATGCAATAGGGTGTGCTCTCCCCATGCATTCACGCTTCATGAAATCATTTTACTAGTTTGAACAAGGCAGAGAGAGAGGGGGGAAAATAGAAAACCTAAGTAAGAGAAAAGCCAGCCCTAAATAGGATTCACAGTATTTAACTATTTCATTTGTGCAGTGAGCCTCTGTCTTGTTCCAGCAAGTCTAGAATGTCCTGAGGGCAGAGACAAACTGGGTCTGTTGGCCTTGGCACCCCTGCTCAAGGGTGGAGCAAGGCAAGCAGTCAGAGACCCTTTTATTCCTTCTGCTGGAGGTGGAGGCCTCTTCTGAGATCCAACTCTTCTATAACAGGTGCTCCCCCCAACCCCCACCCCACCCCACCCCCACTAGAAACTTGGCTAAAAAGCATTGATAGCTTAGGCCCAGCTTACCAATGGCTTCAATGCCTTCCCTTGAACAGCTTGTCACACCCAATCCCCATACCCTGCTCCTAACTTCCTTAAACCTATAGAGAAAGGACCTTGAATTCCCTGGAGGGAAAAAGGGATGGGGGTAAAGTAGGTACCTCCTGCTGGATGGGAACCAGGGCTCAGTGGCATATGGAGGGGCAGCTGTCCCTCCCATAAGGGACCTTTCCCAACCCCCACATCTCAGCTGGTCCAGGCTTGGGGAAAGAGAATCCAGAGCTTTAAGGGCCCTGGGCTTGTGCCCAGAGAGAGCAAGCCAAGGAGACAGCATTTCATTCAGTGTTAGAAATCCCCATGGCTCCTGAAATGAATTTACCAAGGTTCAGGAACATTAAAGAAACGTGTGTGTCTGCCATAGCACATATGTGTTTATATGGTGATGTCTGTGAAATTATTAAATAAGCACAGAGACATAAGCCATCATATGTTGTCTAAGCCTACTTGACTTAGCTGGCCATTTAGAACCTTATGCTGTAAAGATTGGTCTCTATATAGACTTAAGTTCTACATAGACCATTCATTCAATAAGCATTTATTAAGTTCCTACTACATGCAAGGCACTGCACTTGGCCCTGGGTACAAAGGCAAAATGAATCATGGATTATACACTCTACTGGGAGTTGTGGGGTAGGGATTAATTGGGGTACAGAGCTTTGTTTCATTCCTAGGCCACATATTACAGTACCAGAAACATCTTACTTACAAAAAAAAACACCTTACTTACAAAAAAGTATGGATTTCTCCATGCAGGCAACAAGTCAAGTCAACAAGCATTGATTAAGCATTTAATATGTGGGAGACCCTATGTACAAAGTAGGTAAACAGCATTATCTTTTTATAGAATAAAAATTTGGTGTGTATATGCAATGTGTGTAATAGCCTGGTGTAATGTATTGGAGCCAGAATACCTGAGTTTGAGTTCTGGTTCTAGCTTTGTAATCCTGGGCAAATCACTTCTCTGTTCCTCAGTATTTTTTTCATCTATAGGATGGGTACAATAATGCTTGTATTACCTACCTCACAAGGTGATAAAGAAATATTTTTAAAACCTTAAAGCACTTGTAAAAGTGGATTTTTACTATTCACTTATCAACAAACATTTATTGAACACCTAGTGTTTGCAGGGCACTGGTCTAGAGCTCTACTAAGGTGCAGAAGGATTATATTCTACAATGGTAGAGGAAATACTCACATGATGGGTTCTTGAAGTTGAAGTAGATTCAAGAGGTATATGTAAAGTATCATGAAGTATGGGGGTGGGGTGGGGCAGGAAATGTTATTACCACTGCTGAGATCAAAGAAGACTTCATGAAGGAAGTGGCATTTCAGTTGGGCTCTACAGGATGGATAAGAATTCACCAGGCAAAAAATGGGAGGAAGCATATTCCAGGCATAGGAAATAAGAAGCACAAAGACATTGAAGAGGAGAGAATAGGTCATATTCAGGGGTAGGTGACCAGTTTGGTGAGGGCAGAGAGTATGGAAAGGGGAAAGCATCAGGCTAGACAGGTGGGCTGGTGATAGGCTGGGGAAAGCTAATGGCTAGAGGGGACAAATGTCATGTGGTAGGAAGAGCACTGAATTTGTAATCAGGAGTCTTGGGTTAAAATCCCACTTCTGTCAAATAGCAGCCATATAGCCTTGGACAAGTAAGGCATTCAACTTTTCTGAGACTCAGTTTCCTGTCTGTTAAATGAGAATAACACCTATCATATCTACTCAGGGTTGTTGTAAGGAACAGGTGGCATTCTAGATAAAGTGCTTTGAAATCTTTCAGTGTCACATAAATGTCAGTTGCTATTTTTCTATGTGATAAAGAAAATGGATGATAATAGGTCAATATAACATATATAGTACCCAAGGGCACTCCAAAATCATAGGGTAGATCATGCAGTTAGATGCCCCTGGTTCAATGTTCTCTGTGGATGCATATCACATAAAACTCTAGTACAAGGCCCAATCAATGTGTTTACCTTTAATAGTCAGCCAGAAGACACAATCAGTTTTAAGCAAAAGCTTTTAATGAAATGACTTAGTAAGAAAAATAGCAACAAAAATCCTCACTCACTCTAGGGCTCACCCTTCCATAAATTCACATAGTATCAGTGGGCAGAGTGGATACACATAAGGTACACACATTGAGAGATATAATCACATCACCAAGGCACTTGTCTGAAGAGCCAATCCATGCCTTCAGTGATTCAGGGCTTCTAATGTGTTCTAATGATGTCATCTTTTCTTTTCTTTTCTTTCTTTCTTTTTTTTTGTGGGGCAATGAGGGTTAAGTGATTTGCCCAGGGTCACATAGCTAGTAAGTGTCAAGTGTTTGAGGTCGGATTTGAACTCAGGTCCTCCTGAATCCAGGGCTGGTGCTTTATCCACTGCACCACTTAGCTGCCCCCTGATGTCATCTTTTCTAATGTCGTTGTGTGGCTCCCAGTCTCCTGGTCTCTGCTGGAAGGGCCAGTTTTCTGAAATCTGCCACTACTCTCACCCCCATGCCCTTGTGTTGCTGGTTAGCTCTGGTGATCTTCTCAAGACAGTACTCCAATGCAGTCTCCACCACCTCTAGCTTCTGGCTCAGCTGAAATACTTGGCTATTTCCTCCTCATGGAAGAATGAGTGCTACTGTGTGTTCTTAGCTTAAAACCAATAAGCTTTTTCTAGCTTTTTCAGAAAAGACAAGAAAAACCTTACCCTATGACCAGCAGAAAGTTTCTTCTATGTTGTTCCTTCAGAGTCTTTGATATTACTGAGGCTTTCAGCCTTCTTACAGATTTTCAGCTTTAGGGGAAAAAAAGAGCAATGTCACCAGAGCTAACTAGGGTCTGAAGGTTACTTTGTCTATTCTTTGAAATCCTTTTCCTAGTCTAGAGCTTGGGTTCCCCAGTCAGAGACCTACCTCTGACTTATGGTGATTATTCCATATACTTTCATAGCTTACAAAACAACACGGGGGCTTCAGAGTTCCCTGGGATTTCAAATCCTAAATCTCTTCTGATCTCCCCTGTAAATGAGCAGGAGGAGAAGTGATTGGAGAGACAATGTCAAGGGGGAAGGGAGGAAGGTCATTGTCTATGCCACCAGCTCATGTGTGTTCCTCATCCCTTTGTATGCAGATGCTGCTGATCTAAGCCTAAAACAGGGCTTTGCCTCATATATTTATACATGATATCTGTTTGAAATTGGTATATGTCCATGGGCACACTAGCCTAGTAGTCCTCTCTCTTCAGCCCTGCAGTTTCCTAGCTCTATTTTTTTTTTTGGCGGAGCAATGAGGGTTAAGTGACTTGCCCAGGGTCACATAGCTAGTAAGTGTCAAGTGTCTGAGGTCAGATTTGAGCTCAGGTCCTCCTGAATCCAGGGCCAGTGCTTTATCCACTGTGCCACCCACCTGCCCCCCTAGCTCTAATTTAAACATTTTTTTTTTTGGTGAGGCAATCAGGGTTAAGTGACTTGCCCAGGGTCACACAGCTGGTAAGCGTTAAGTGGCTGAGGCTGAATTTGAACTCAGGTCCTCCTGACTTCAGGGCTGGTGCTGTATCCACTGTGCCACCTAGCTGCCCCCTAGCTCTAATTTTAATAGACATGGGGGCCTACCTTGTTCAGTCACTCCACCACCCCCGTCATATTTCCTTGTGCAACCTAAAGAGTTGAAAAATTAATTTCAGAGGATAGCTAGCTATATCTTATGCACTATGAAAGGGACAGATATCATAGTGTCATAGGATTTAGAGCTGGATGGGTCCAACTCTATCATTTGACAAACAGGATAACTGAGGCTGAGAGAGGGGAAGTGACTTGCTCAATGTCACTGAGCTACTAAGAAGCAGAACCAGGTTTTCTAACCCGGATTGTGTGCCCCTTCTCATGAAGCATAGATTAAAGTATAAGGGAAGGGAACAAGCATTCTTAAACATCTCTGTGTCAGGGACTGTGGCTAAGCTCTGTGAAATGCTAAGCAAAATGTATTTTGGGATTTGACCTTGCCACCAGGGGGAGTGACCCTTACCTGTACAGAAGGGCAGCAGGGTTAGTGTCACTGGCAAGATCATTTGAAATATCTATCTCTTCCCCTGGGGTCAAAACTTGCCTCTGCTTGCTGATAACCTATTGACCTTAGATGCCATTGAACATCCCTGGGCCTCAGTTTCCAAAACTATAAAATACAGGAAAGGGATCAGATAGCCTGTGAAATTCTTTCTAGCTCTAGTTCTATTCATCTCAAAATCCCTTTCCTCTCTCCCTAAAACAATTCCACTCTTTGGGTGTTTGAAATTTCTGCAGAGGGGTTGCTAAGCCAGGCCTGCCTGTCATGGATATACAGATTCCTTCCCCTTTGCAGACCTGCTCCTGACAGGGGGAGGGGGAAAGAAAGGGAGAGGCCAGCTCTACATAGTTCACATTTTTGAAATGTTGCATCTGTGCCAGAACAGCTGGCATTTCTCATAGCGACTGCTCTTATTGTATGGGGGTGGGTGAGAAGCTGGCGGGGCCAGGGAGGGAGTAAGCCCAGGGAAGCCGGGACCTGAGATGGATATGGAAGAGATAGATCAAACTTTAAAGAAGAAGATAATCTGGGGGCATCTCAGGGTAAAAAAGATCTAATCTGAGACAGAAAGGACAGGTGCTGTTGTGGGCTAGCCTGAGAAAGACGGTTCTGGGGAATCAGCTGGTTTTTTATTTATTTTCCACTCAAATGAGAATGAGGAAAAAGCACTTATAAAGTAAAAAAGACTGATATAAGTGACAATAATTATTATAATCTTTTTTCTGGTCTATAAGGTCCTTGAGGACATAGACCTATTCTTATATATGCTTTATAATCTTTCCATTTAGGTGGCAGTCTTTTTGCACATGCTAAGTGCTCCAGAAAAGCTTGTTGAATCAAATTCAATTATGTGGTACTAGTTAAGCTCTTAGGCTGGCTTCTGCTCATTAGGGGTTCCAGGTAGAAGGGATTGGGGGAGGAGCAGAAATGGGAAGGAAGCACAGTACACCCTATTTTCTTGTCCAACCCAAACTACTCTGCCGGTGAGATCTGGTCATAGGAAGCACCTTGGTTGACTATATGTTTGTTAGTCACAGGTCTTTTTCTGCTTTTCAAATCTCAAGGCACTATACAAAAGTGAATCATGCTGTGGTTATGAATACAGTTGCTGTGGTTGTTGCTCTCAGTAATAATAATGAGAAGGAGGAGAAGAAGAGGAAGAAGAAGAAGAAGAAGAAGAAGAAGAAGAAGAAGAAGAGGAAGAGGAAGAAGAAGAAGAGGAAGAAGAGGAAGAAGAAGAGGAAGAAGAAGAAGAAGAAGAAGAAGAAGAAGAAGAAGAAGAAGAAGAAGAAGAAGAAGAAGAAGAAGAAGAAGAAGCCTCCCTGAATTACTAGCCAACCTCTGGTTCTATGACTTTTTCTCCTTTTCCAATGAATGCCCCGTTTCACTTACTTTCTCTCCAATGAGTAACCTGCTCTCTTTCATCCACTCTGAGGTATCAGTGATTAAGAACTAAAAGACCCAGATGTCATAGAACATTGGATTTAGAAGAGCAGCTATAGACCACTGAATCCAACCCTATCATTATATAGGGGGAGAAATTAAGGCATCTAGACTTGGAGTCAGAAGACCTGAGTTCTAGCCCAGATTTGAACATGGTATCTGTATAACTTTGGCAGGGAGAAGAAAAGAGAACAAGCACCTACAATGTGCCAAGCACTTTACAAATATTATGTCATCCTCTCCCAAAAGCCCTCTGTTGTTATAGGTACTCTTATTACTCCTATTGTACCACTGAGGAAACTGAGGCAGATAGAAGTCAAGTGACTCCTCCAAGGTCACTTAGCTAGGAAGTATCTGAGGTTGGATTTGAACTCAGGTCTTCCTGACTCCAGTTGCAGTGCTCTATCCACTGTGCCACCTAGCTACCCAGGCACCAAGCAAGTCTTTTCTAACTTCTCTTTGGTCTTTACTTCCCACATCTATAAAATCAAGGGACTGGACTAGATGACCTCTACGTTTCCTTCTAGCTCTGTATTTTATGATCCTATAACTTTAAGTGCTTTACCCAAAGTCCAAAATAGAAGTAAATATCTGACTCTTTTCACAGTGACAAGCTCCCAAATGAGTGGGCATTTTAAACAGAAATTGGTGTGTTGTAGTAGAAAGGGTGCACATCTTGGATTCAAATCCTAACAGGGTACCCTTGGCTACTTTACATCTTTAGGCCTCAGTTTCCTTATCTGAAAAATGATGGGGTTGGACTAGGTAGCTTCTAGGACTTCTTCTAGCATGCTTCTGTATAATCCAATAAATCAGGGGTTTTTAACCTTTTTGTATCATGAACTACTGGGGCTGACTGTCAAAGTCTATGGACCTTTTCTCAGTATGTTTTTCTTTTTTTAATATATTATTTATTTATTTTAAGCATTCTTTTCTTTTCATTTCTTTTTTTTGTGGGGCAATGAGGGTTAAGTGACTTTCCCAGGGTCACATAGCTAGTAATTGTCAAGTGTCTGAGGCCAAATTTGAACTCAGGTCCTCCTGAATCCAGGGCTAGTGCTTTATCCATTGTGCCACCTAGCTGCCCCCTATTGTTTACCTTTAAGTGCTGAAGGATAGAGTTCTGTAAGCACTCTCTAAATTCAGCAACATGGGACAAAGCCCTGATCATCCCAACTTAGTTTCAGCACTGGAGGAAAGCAGCTAATGACATTTAGAGTTGGAAGGAAATTTACAGATCATCTACTCCAATCTCATTATTTTACAGATGAGAAAACTTGGGTGTGAAGACAGGATATGACTTGCCCAAATTTACATAGGTTGTAAGTGGCAGAGGCAAGATTTTAAACTTTGGTTCTCTGATCTCAAACCCATGTCCACCCACAGATGTATGATAATGCCCTTCAGTGTCCTGTGGGAAGTATGGGCTGCTACCCTTGGGCTGAAATGATTGGCAGAAGAAAACTAGGAGCATTATTTTATCTTGGAAAGAGTTGAGAGTTAGGAGACCTGGGTCCTAGGCTACCTTTGTCACTACCTTATGGTTTAAATTTGGAAAACTCACTTCCCCCTTCTGGACTGACATGCTATCTATAAAATTAGGGGTTAGAACTTGGTCTTTAAGAATCCTTCCAACTCTAAGATTCTGTGATTCTGTGGCTGCTTTTGATTTGGAAAAGGAAACCCCAGGGCTGGGTTGGGACTGGACTCTGCATTGTAGGTGGACAACATTTTCTATGCAGGGGGCAGCGGCCTCACTGGGAGCTGGCCCTCAAAGGGAAGTATGTTGGGCTCCTGCCAGGTAGACAGACAGCATGAATGAAACACCTGTTGGGGCTTTGTGAGAGTTTGGAAAGCCATTTGATTACGGAAAGGTACAGACTGACCTTAAAGCTAATTGAATTCCTTGGTGTTGGGTAACACATACTGTGCTCTCAGGATTGGGTGGGGAGGGAGGGGGAGACTTTTCATCCTCTGGATGAATGAATAAAGACAAAAGATAAGCAGTAGATGCATTTCCCCTTGGATTTCTGCAAAAACAATGACCAGACATTTCATAGCTATCAAGGATATCAGGACTCAACCCTTCTCCTTTTATTAGATTATTTATACAGGAAACCAGAATTTATTGGGGAAATGAAAGTGAGGTATCTTGAAAAGGCATCTTGTAAAAAACATAATAATAAAGGAGAAATAAACAGATCTTGGCTAGCCGGGTGAGCAGGGGGTCTGTTTAGATCTCTCTTGAGGGAGGAAGCCCCATTGTTCTTGGCTTAGTCTTCTCCAGCACCCAGCACTGGGTCTTCCTTCCTCCAAACTGCCTTGCAAAGTGTGACTGGTTGGGAAAATGTGGGGGCAAGAATAAGACTCCATTCTATGTTACTGCTGCAACAATTAGGGTTGAAAAGTAGTGAAAAGAACTCTGGATTTGGGGTCAGAAGAAGGATTTAAATCCACAAACTGTTGCTAGTTGTGTAAGTCACATCACCTATATGATGTGGCAAGCCATGTCACTTTTCTGGACCTGTTTCCTTATCAGTAAGGTAAGGAGATTGGACAAAGTGATCTGTAAAATCTCATCCATCTCTAAATGCTTATTCTCTGGGGTACCAGCTTGGGGCAGGGAGATAAGAGATGGACAATGCTCTGGTTTGCTTTTCCAGGGGAGAGGTTTTATTTCAACTGTTGACTCAGTGACATGGTCTGGGGAAAATATCTCCATCCAGTAGAAAACCTCACATCTGGTTATCATAGACTAACTCTGAAAAACTATTGAAATGCCAGCACCCAAAATCATCCTCAGGTTAGCAGGTTCCTTAATATGGTAGACAAGAGAGATGGAACCAGCGCTAATTGTTGTCAAGGAAGAGCAATTGCAGGAGGCAGCTAGCCCCTAGAAAAGCAAATAAACCATCTTCCTTCTTCTGTCCTCATCCCTACACCCTGGCCAGTAGGAAAGTACCCTGTTGCCCTCAGAGAAGTCAAGGGATTATAGCATCTGAAGGATTATAGAATTTAAGAGGCAGGTGGGACCTCAGGCATCACCTAGTCCAATCATCTTATTTTACAGATGAAGGCACTGTGGTCCAGTTTCACAGTGTTATCCCAACCGAATTTCTTTTCTGGAGCACAACCACTTCTCCCTCAGCAAAGACTATAATATTGATTTGATTTTCTTGGATCCAAATTCTTCTATTAAAGTCTGATGCCTTATCCTGTTGTGGAGATGATGCTAGGACACTTGTGGGTTCTTAATCTGGCGTCCCTGAATTTCACTGACAAGATTCAAAGTGTAGGCTTTCTCTTTCTTTTTCTCTCTACATTCCCCATGTAGGAGGGGGGATGATGGTAATATTGAATCCAAGCCTTTTAGTTGTGGAAGAAGGAAACCTCTAAAAGGAACAGGGAAATCAACATGTCTGTAATTAATTCCCAGAAAGATTGCATGAGACCAGCCTCTCATCTGTTAGCCCAGCCTTGGCAGACCAAGCCTACATGCCATCAGAAAGCTTGAGTAACTGGCTGAAAGTGAAAATGGGATTGGGGGGATGGAATAATAAGCTCAGTTCAAAAAGCCCAGGTAGGCAGACTAAAATTAGGGGATAATCTGGAAGCAAGACACCATTCTCATCTGGGGCCATAATGACTTAAACACATGAAAAAGGGTTAATCAAGAAAGCCACACTAGACCCAAAAGAACTTTAGGATAGGATTGTTTAGGAAGTTTAAAACCATATGATCCACAGACTCATATGTTTAGGTCTGGAAAGGAACCTTAGAGGTCATCAAAGCCAACTCCCTCATTTTACCATTGAAAAAGCTGAGTCAGAGAAAGATTAAGTGACTTGCCCAGGATTGTGCAACTAGCCCCTGAGTCAGGATTTGAACTCTGGGTTCTCTTAAATTCAACACTGGGTAGCTTTCTAGAATACACACTTCTAATGACCTTCCTCTAGCACATCATTTCAGAATTTGAAAGAAAGAGGATGGAGAAAGGAAGGAAGGAAGGAAGGAAGGAAGGAAGGAAGGAAGGAAGGAAGGAAGGAAGGAAGGAAGGAAGGAAGGAAGGAAGAAACCAAGCCCTGATTTGGAGCATTTTCCAGTTCCTGAGGTTTAAATACTCACATTAAAAATTTAAGAATTGGCTCTCAGAGATGTGATAGGAGCTGGCTCCAGCACAACCCGAGAGTAACCCAACATCCACCCAAAGCAAGCTATTTTACTTAGATAATTCTAAATAATAAGAATTCTAAATAATAATAAAGTTTTGCCTTTCTAAATTGAGGGTTTTAAAAATTGAAATTGCTTCAATTTACTTTCTTTTAAAAATATTTTATTGTTTCAATTAACAAGTTTTTAAAATTAATTTGTCCCTCCTTAACCTCCCTTCCAATTGAGCAAATAATAAAAGAATCAAGCCCTCAATACATAGATGCATACTTCCACAAAATAAATTCCCACATTAGCCATGTCTGAAAATAAACATCCCTTTTTGCATTTCAAGTTCCTCACTTCTCTCTGTCATGGGGTAAATGTTGTGTTTCATCTTTATTCCTCTAGACTCATGGTTTATTCTGTTGATCAGAATTCTAAAATCTATCAAAATTATTTTTCTCTACAATGTTGTTATCATTGTATAAGTTGTTCTCCCATTTTTTCTCACTTCATTCTGCATCAGCTTAAATCTGACTCTCTGAAATGTCCATTCATTGCTCCTTGTTCTGATGAACAGACTGTCTGATTCCACATAGCAATCCTTCAGATACTTGAAGACAGTTTTCATGTTCCCCTCCTCCTTGAAATATTCTCTTCTTCTAGTCATACACTCCCAGTTCCTTTCATTACTCCTCATATGGCATTAATTTGAGACCTTAACTATCCTTTCTTCCCACCCCCAGACATTCTTTAACCCATCAGTGTCCTTCCAAACATTTGGTGATCATAACTGAGCACAATATTCCAGATGGGATCTGACCTGGGCAGAGTAAAGTGAGACTCACACCTCCCTGGTCCTGGACAGCATGCATCTCTAAATGCTCTCTGAGATCCCATTATTGGTTTTGACTGCTTCTTCACAATGGTTCCCTTTCTTGAGCTCATAGTCTCCTAGAACCCCAGTTCTTTTCCATCTTGCACATGTGAAATTGGTTTTAACCCATGGTAAATTTCATCTTACTAGGTTTTGTTCATTTCTCTGGCCTGTTGAATTCATTTTAGACATTGATGCTGTGAACCAATGTGTTGACATTCCCTCCCAGCTTTGTGCCATCTGCAAATTTAATAGGCATGCTATCTGTGCCTTTGTCCAAGGTATGGATAAAAAAAGCCCATACTGCATATGACCTATGACAGATCTGGACTGCCTGAAATGATAGTTTGGGAATGGCAAAGCTTTGAATCAAGGAAGTCTTACTCAACCCAGGGACCAGGAACATTTGAAGAATGTATCTTAGTCTTGCAAGCTTGGATGCAGGGATCTGAGTTTAGTGTAGAAAGAAAAGTGAGCTATCTTGGAAATCAAGACAAATTTCCTTTCACCAAGAAGAGAAATTGGGCCCCCAGGAAGTTGACAGCATGTCAATGCGGCCTAAGGTGTATTTTATAGGATATAAGGGTAGAAAGGAACCTTAAAGATCTTCTCGTTCAACCCTTATAGGTACATTGTTAGTTGATTTTTCTTTCCCCATTACAACGTGATCTCCTCAAAGGCAGGAACAATGTTGTTGACTTTTTTGTATTTTGAATGGGCTTAGCACAGTGCCTAGTACTTTATAAATGCTTGACTAGGAAGATTTCAGAAAAACCTGGAAAGACTTACATGAATTGATGCTGAGTGAAATGAGCAGAACAAAGAGAACAGTATACACAGTATCAACAACCTTGTGTGATGATCAACTGTGATAGTCTTAGCTCTTCTCAGTAATACAATTATCCAAGACAATGCCAGAAGACTTATGATGGAAAATGCTCTCCAGATCCAGAAAAAGAACTATGGAGTCTAAATGCAGATTGAAGCATACTAATTTCACTTTTGTTGTTGCAGTTGTTTTTTCTTTCTTGATTTTTCCCCCTTTTTTTTGATTCTTCTCTCACAACATGACTAATATAGAAATATATTTAACATGATTGTAACATATAATCTAATCAGATTGCTTGCTGGTTTCAGGACGGAGGACAGAAGGGAGGGAGGGAGACAAATTTGGAACTCAAAATCTTATAAACACAAATGTTGAAAACTAAAAAAAAAGCTTATTCCCTCCCTCCCTTCCTTAAATTAATTGATTAATTAATTGGTTAATTAATTAATTGATTGCTTAATTAACTTATGAACAAATAAATTCTTGACTAGCTGAATCAATGTTGCCTAGCCATCTGTATATCTGATAGAGAGGAAAGGATTATACCAGCAGAACAATCATCGTTTTGCAAAGGATTTTCTCACACCTGATGTGAGAGGCTTGACAAACATCCACAGAATCTGGCAAGCTCAGAAAAGACATGAACTGTCAGGGTTTGCATCAATACGACCATGAAAGTCATCTTCCACTTGCTTTTTGCCTCCTCATTTGAGAATGAAGGTTTGCACTGAGAATTGACTAGGGAAATGAGTTAATTGAATGTTGACTAATTTTTTTCCTTGAGTCCAAAGGGAGGTGAAGCGGAAACTTCTATGCATCAGCTGTTAATTAACTAATGGCTTAGAGTAAGTAAACTGAATATAGAGTTTACCCTAGGGGGCTCAAAGATGTGAACCAAGCCTCATTTATTTTTTTCCTATTCCTCATGAAAGAGGCTCCTTCAGTTGGGGAAAATGCTGCTTCTAGCCAGGTTCCACATTGGATTCTTTCCCAAGGACCCAAAAGTATAGGGCTATAAGATACAAGCCAGCAGCTCAGGACAGTGGAGCACAGTACGGTAAAATTAGCATGGTATTTGTCATCAGGGAACCAGTATTTGAATACAAACCCCTTAGCTTGTTACTAGTACAATATTGGACAAGTGTCTGGGCCTGAGTTCTCTCATCTGTTAAATGAAGGGGTTGGACTAGATGGTCTCTGAAGTCTCTTCTATTATCTGGAGACAGAGGATTTGGTTTCTAGTCCCTGTTCTGTCATTTATTAACCAATCAACAAACATTTATTAAGCTTTATGACCTTGGACAAGACACACAAGTTAATACTTATTTTTCTGCACCTCAGTTTCCTCATTTGTAAGATAGAATTAATACTATTTGTCCTATCTACCACTAGGATTATTGTGAGAATCTGGACAGTTAAGTATACAGAATGCTACGTAAAGCAGAAAACCTATGCCAATGGCAACTATTGTTTTTAGTCTATGTTCAATGAGAAAGTGTCACAGAGGGACAACAGGTAACCTATTGTGTAGGGGAAGAGAAGGAGGTTGTTGCCAGTAAGACTTAGGTCCCTTACCCTTTTAAAAAATCTGATTAGAATACTAGAGGCCTAGGGTCTCCTCTCTGCCTTTCTGTCTCTGTCTCTGTCTCTACTTGTCTCTGTCTTTGTCTCCCCCCTTCTATCTCTCTGTCTCTGTCTGTCTTAGACGCTGTCTCTTTCTCTCTGTCTCTGTCTCTCTCTGTCTCTTTCTCTCTGTCCCAAACTGCCCCCTCCCCCCACTACTTCTCAACCCTAGAGTACACATACCCCAGAACACATACCGCCTCTTACCATGTACAGCAACCTTGTGTCCCAAGTTCTAAGACCAAGATCTATAGATTACCCAGGGAAGAAGGGAAGGAGGGAGGGAGCTGTGCCCTTGGAAGTTTAGGCATTTTGGTAGAATAGAAAGAGAGCCATACTTAAGGCTGTCACTATAAGAGAAGTTCCTTTGGCTTGTTCATCCTGGTTGAAAGAGAAGACTAAATCCACTGATGTCCCTTTTCTACTCGCTTTCTGTAATAGGTTCCTTTCTACTTTCCCCCCACATCTCATTTGTAGGTGGATTTGTGATTAATGGAAATATCTCTGCCATTAGAGGATGAGAGTATATGGAATTAATCCAGGGAATTTCCTGATCAATTTAATAAGTTCCCCAACTAACTAGATGAATGTACATGGTAATGAACTTTTGGGGTATCTGATGGGCACCACCCTCCAGAGGGTAGAGGTACCTTTGTTAGTCCTTACTGAGAAGTCAAGGGATGGCTCCTGATTGGGTTTCCAGGGACTAAGGCTGCCTCCTTGATGGCTGGCTGGCAAGGACACTGGGAAGGATGAACCCTTGTTGGAGAAACTAACTTCTTCCAACAACCTTTTAAAATGAACTGGGAGGGGCAACTAGGTGGCACAGTGGATAGAGCACTGGCCCTGGGGTGAGGAGGACCTGAGTTCAAATGTGACCTCAGACACTTGACACTTACTAGCTGTGTGACCCTGGGCAAGTCACTTAACCCCAATTGCCTCAACAACAAAAAAAGTATATATAAAATTAACTGGGAGACTCCACACACACACGCACACACACACATACTTTTTTTTTTTCATCTTCTTCACCTTTTCCCCATTTAGAAGACAGGCTAGGATTTAGCAGAGTGGACCTGTGTCCTGGGTCCTGGGCAGGGGTAATCTATATGTACACATGATCTCCTTCTCTCTGTAAATGAAAATGGTTGCCTTTGAGTAATAACATATAGGAGTAAAAAATACCTTCATAAAATGTTTTCACCCACATGACCTATGAATAGAATTTCTGATAATGGATTTTCCCAGTCCAAGAGATGGCAGCAAATGATAAGTGTTATTACAGAATCATGTAGCAGAAGCACACTTGTCCTTGCCCACTTGCCCCAAAAGGGAAATTCATGGACAATATTCCTGAGTTCCAACTTCCTATGTAGAGGAGGCGGGGTTCGGTTATCTTAGTTGTAAGATTCTAAAATCTGTACTTTTAATCAAGGAATGGAGAATTTGGGAGGAAGTCAGAATTAGGGTGTACCTTCTGAGTAGCCCCAAGTTTAAAAATCCTAGGATTCAGCCTTCTATCACGGAAAGGGAATTTCCTAGGTAGCTTTATCTCCTTTTAGTTCAAGGAGAGAGATTTCTTCAGTACCAGCCTTGGGGGTTGCCTCATGAGTTACCCTCAAATTTAAGAGTTCAGTGACATGGCCTTCTAAGGAAGACAGGGAAATCTTGAGCTGTGTCACTAGAGAAAGAAGAGGTTAACCAATATAGGCCCTGTAGCTGAAGGAACAGTAATGCTGTGGAGGAGGGGAGGAGGTCTTAGAGGAAGGACATTACCTAGCCAGAAGCCCCAAGTTCCTCTGGCTTTATAGCTAAAGAGAAGAATTGATAATCACACAAAACTGATGCCATCATGGCTAGAAATAGGTACCCCTAAATGTTCCACCTGGTCACATTGACTGAAACCAAGCGAGGAATACTCTGCACATGCTTTAAAGACCGAAACCAGGCAAGGAATATTTGCACATACTTCAAGGACTTGCTCGCTATTACACAATACATGTATGTGTATACATAAGGAGGCCATGGAGGCAGGGAAGGTATAAGCAGCTGGGGGATCAGAAAAAGGCCTCATGAGGGAGGTAGGCACTTAAGCCTAGGAAATTAGGGATTGCAAGAGGCAGAGGTGATGCAGGAGAATATTTGAGGCACGTGGGGCAGCTTATGTGAGGGCACAGAGTTCAGAAATAGAATACTGTGTGTGACAAATATCAAAAACACCCATTTTGACTGGAGTGTAGAGCTCAAGAAGGGGAGAAATACATTCATAAGGTCAGAGAGGTAGGTTAAAAGAGCGAGGTCATGAAGGGCTTTAAAATCCAATCAGAGGAATTTGCACAAGTGAGATAAATGCAAAGGAGAGGTCTAGTCTAAATGTTACAAGCATTTAAGGGAAAGAATCACTAATAATAACTATAAATGTAAACAGCTCTGATGACTCACCCCATATCTACCAGAGAGGCAAAAATGTCAAAAAATGAAAATGATACATGTTGGGGGAGTTGTGAGAAGACCTATGAATTGATCCAACCCCTCTGGAAAACAAGTTGTACATACCCTTGGACCCAGCATTGTCTCAAATTGTCACATACCCTAAGGATATCATGGAAAGGGAGAAAAGTCCCCATATATAACTATGTGTATAGCAGTACTGTTGGTAGTAGTAAAGAACTGGAAAGAAGGCGAATGCTTATCATTTCCTCTGGACAAATTGTGGTATATGAATGTCAGGGAATATTACCGTACTCTTAGAAATCATGAATATGAAGGATTGTGAGAAAGTTGGGCTGATTTGTATGAACTAATAAACAGCAAATAAACTAAACCAGGAAAACAATTTCTACAGTGACCTCAATAATTCAATTGAAAATAACATTGAAAAACTTTAGAACTCTGATCAAAGCAGTAGCCAGTCATGAATGATTGTGAAACTTGCCTCCTGACTTTCTGCTAGAACTAGGCAAATGTTTTCAGGCATGGGGAATGTTATGATTAATTTTGCTTAATTGTACTTAATTGCTACAAGGAAGGGTTAGATTCAGTCACAGACCTATCACACACACACATACACACACACAAAGTTATGGAGAGGGGAAGGTACTAGCAAATGGGGAGATCAAGAAAGGATTGTTGAAGAAAATGGTGCTTAATCTAAGTCTTGAAGAACAGGTAGAGGTGAAAAGGGAAGTGAATTCCAAGCATGGGGTGGAAAGTTACAGAGACAAGAAATGGAGTGCCATGTATGAAGAACAGTAAGAAAGACAGTTTGGCTAAACTGTAGATTTTCGAAAGAGAATAATAAAACTAGAAATAAGTGGAGAATAATAAAACTGCATGTAATAAAACTGGAAAGGTAGGTTGAGGCCAAGTTGTGAAGAATATTAAATGCAAAGCTAATGTGTTTATATTTGATCATTAAGGTTATAGGGAGCCATTGGAGTTTACTGTGAAGAGTATTAATATAGTCAGACCTACATTTTAGGAAAATCACCTTGAAAGCTATGTGGAGGATATATTGAAAGGGGTAAAGACTTGAAGCAAGGAGATAAATTAGAAGGTTATTTCAATAGTCCAGGCCAGAGGTGGTAAGGACCTGAGCTGTGGTGGTGGCTCTGTTGGAAAGAGGACAGAAATGACAAGCTTTTGGAAAGGTGATTGGATATGTAAATTACAGATGAGTGAATGTGAAGAATCAAGGATAACACAGACATTCCAAATCTAGGTAAACTAGAATGATAGTCTTGGACAGAAATAGAGAAGGTTATAAGAGGGGTGGAACTGGGGAGAAAGATATTGAGTTTTGCTTTGGCCATGTTGAGTTTGAGATACTTGTGAGCCCCTTCAGTTTGAAATGTCTAGAAAGTGGTTGATGATGGGGGACTGGATCTATGGTATGGGTGGAAGGAAGAAACAGAAAGAGCATCGATATAATATTTGAGGGGCAGCTAGGTGGCGCAGTGGATAGAGCACCGGCCCTGGAGTCAGGAGGACCTGAGTTCAAATCCGGCCTCAGACACTTAACACTTACTAGCTGTGTGACCCTGGGCAAGTCACTTAACCCCCCAATTGCCTCACTTAAAAAAAAAAAGAAAAAGATATAATATTTGAAAAGAAAAAAGTATTTGAAGAGGGAGGTGATCACTTATATAGGTATATGAATATATGTAGGCTTATAGAGCAAAGAGCATCTGAATAGAACTTTGAAAGAAGGGACAGATGTCAATACTTACTTATTTAGTCCTCCTTGTGTGATATTGGGGGTGTCTGGAGGGGATTTCATTCCAAGAATAAGCAATGACATGAGCATGAATAAAAGCACATTTCAATTTATTTTACATAATTTCAACTAGATCCCCACTGATCTCCCACCATCCGCCACTTTTGTTCCTATTCACATGCCACTAAATGGAGCTAGAGAAAGTCACAAAGCCATGATAACTGGGTCCAGTACAAATTTATGATACATAGTCTCAACTGGGCGCTCAATGAAAAAGGCAATAAGCAAAACTTCCTTAATCAGTTCCTTCTTCCATTCACAGAATGTCTATCGCAAACCTTTTCATCCATCCTCAAGCTTCCTGTGGCACCCCCTCCAACAATCCTTTCAGCTGAGGACCTGACTCATACTTCAGTGGAAAAATTGAGGCCATTTGCCAAGAATTCTCCCTTGTCTCCTCCTCATCTCATAATATTCAAAAGTTACCTCCCATAATTTCCTCTTTCACTCACATTTCACAAGAACTTTTTTTTAAGGCAAACCCCTCTACCTTCACCCTTAATCCCAATTCCATCTCATCTTTTCAACATGTCTTCACCTGTCATCTCTACTCTTGCTAGTTTTCATTCTCTCCTTTATGTACTGGCTACTTCTTTGTTGCCTACAAACATGTGCAAGTGTCCCCAATCCTTAAAAAAAAGGCTTTACTTGAAATTAACATTCTTGTCAGCAATTATCCTATATCTTTCTTCCATTTATTGCTAAACTCCTTGAGAAAACTGTCTACAATGGGTGCCTCCATTTCCTCTCCTCCCACACACTCCTTGATCTAATGACACTGGCCTTTGTGTTGTTTCTTATAAAACATAGTCCATCCTAGAGTCTTTTCACTGGCTTTCTCCTATGACTGGAATTCTCTCCCTCCTCATCTCTGGCTCCTGGCTTCCTTCGATATTCAGTTCAAATCCCACTTCCTGTAAGAGGTTTTTCCTTTCTTCCTCCTCTCCACACATGGTGCATTCTCTCTGAGATTCTCTCTCATTTACACTGTATGTATCTTGTATGCACATAGCTATTTACATGTTGTCACTCCCATTAGATTGCAGGCTCCTTACAGGCAGGGACTGTATTTTGCTTCTTTTTTGTATTCCCAGTGCTTAGCACAATGCCTGGCAGATAATAAGTGAATAAATGCTTACTATCATCTGAGATGAGGGAGGGAAAGATAAGAACAAGAGATGTAAAATAGTCCAACTTGGCTGGAAGATTAAACACATAAAGAAGAAGAGTAGGTGATGCTTTATAGGTAGATTAGAGCTAGATTTTGGAGCTCCTTGAATGCCAGAGCCATGAATGTATGTTTTATTCAGTAAGCAATTGGGAACCATTGATTGTTTTGTAATAGAAAAGTGATTAGATTAAAGAAATGCATTAGGAAGGGTTCTTGGGCAGTGGTACAAAGAATAGATTTGAGCAAGGATTGATTGGAACTGTGAAGACTAGTTGAAATATTATTATCATAGAAGTTTCCCTAGTAGGGGCCATAGATTGAACCCAAGGTATGTATGATTAACCATTCAGAGATTGGGAAGATAACTTGTACTTCATCCATCTCACAGTAGTCAAGTGTGAGTTTTTCTCCAATATATCTCTACCGTCCCTTTCATCCATTATAGCTCAATACTCCCCTACTCTTTTTTTTCACCTCTGTCCTTTTGTAGGTATATTGATATTGGCCAGTTAGGGAGGTTATAACTTAATTGCAACCCAGGCTTTCACTGCAGCTGTGTAGGCAGACACATGCCTCCTACTTACCCAACTGTCTCCATATCCTATCCCCAGGATCATCTCATGGTTTCTTTTTCTTTTCTTCTTATTTTTTATGTGAGGCAATTGGGGTTAAGTGACTTTCCCAGGGTCACACAGCTAGTAAGTGTCAAGTGTCTGAGGCCAGATTTGAACTCAGGTCCTCCTGGCTCCAGGGTCAGTGCTCTATCCACTGTACCACATAGCTGACCTCATGGTTTCTTTAGAGGCACTTCAGGGGTAGGTTCTAGAGTAGTGACCAGTGAATAAAACTACCTCCTTTTAATTTTTTTTTTTGGGGGGGGAGAAAGAATGAGTAGAACAAGTAGCTACACTGCACAGCATCTTGCGTGATGAGTAACCCAGGAGGAGTAGGCATATTGCAGGTCTTATTACAGTACATTTCCCTTCTACTCTACCCCACCATTCACCCTATTTCCAAACTTTCCTATTTCTAAGGGCACCATCATCCTTCTGGTAACCTAGGTTCTTAACTTTCTTGTTATCATCAACTCCTGACTCAGCTGAAACTGCTCTCTTCAAAGTTCTCAGCATTCTCCTAAGTGTCAAATCTAATAACCTTTTCTCCCTTTGCATTTTTTCTTCTTTTTTTTTCCAGGGCAATGAGGATTAAGTGAATTGTCCAGGGTCACACAGCTAGTTAAGTGTCAAGTGTCTGAGGCTGTATTTGAACTCAGGTCCTTCCTGAATCCAGGGCCTGTGCTTTATCCACTGCACCACCTAGCTGCCCCGTCTAATAACCATTTCTCAATCTTCATCCTTCTTGAACTCTGCAGCATTTGACACTGATGAATACTTTCTCCTCCTAGATGCTTAACTCTCTTCTGTGAGTTGTTGAAAACAATGTGACATGGGGGCAGCTAGGTGGCACAGTGGATAAAGCACCGGCCCTGGATTCAGAATTACCTGAGTTCAAATCCGGCTTCAGACACTTGACACTTACTAGCTGTGTAACCCTGGGCAAGTCACTTAACCCTCATTGTCCCCCACAAAAAAAAGAAAACAATGTGACATTTTAAAAACTCATCTCGGCTCAATTTTAAAACTTGGAAATGTAATTTTCCAATCTATTTTTTTTAAGTGAAGCAATTGGGGTTAAGTGACTTGCCCAGGGTCACATAGCTAGTAAGTATGAAGTGTCTAAGGCCAGATTTGAACTCAGGTACTCCTGATTCCAGGACCAGTGATCTAAACACTGCACCACCTAGCTGCCCCATCTAATCTATTTTAAAAGTATCCAAATGAAGAGTTTCAGTGGGTTTTGAATCCATTTGTTAAAAATGTAAAATGACAACATTTGCCTACTAGTTTGCAAAAGCAAGTGATTGATGTCAGGGAAGATGGACATTTACTCAAAGAATTTCAATTTTAAAAATCTTTATAAGATTGTTGGTTGGGATTGAAGAATGAGGATCTTTATTTAGTAAATACAGTTAATGATGGCTCTTCTTCCATTTAGATCTATATATCTTTCTGAGGCATCCTTTTTAGCTATGACACCCAAAGTATCTGACTAAAATGAACTTAGAATCAGATCTGGATTCCTGCATAACTGAGTGTTAAAACAAGATTTTAAAAAATAATGAAGTATCTTCAATTGCATTGCTTTCATTACAATACTATCATTAATAATTTTAGCGACTGCAAGATATTTTAATACAAAATATTATTTTCAAAGTATTTTACCTCTAATCCCTTTTCATTTCTATTTTGTATAAATTTCATCATAGGATTACTAGTATAGAAGTATATGCATATGATTTATGAATGAAATATATATATTGCTGTTCAAAAATTGTTTACTGATGGGGTATACAATTTAAAAAGCTTAGAGACTAAGGCTCTAAATGAGCAGAGATAAAGGGCTGAACAGGATGGGTCTCAGTGGGAATTGGTTGGAAAAGATATTGAGAAGGTAGAATCATCAGCACTTTGCAACTTGCTGAATGAGTGGGAAAAGGGAGGAGGACTTTTAAAAATTAATGTTTTAAGTATAGTAAGTAGGAGGATATCAGTGCCATCAATAGAAATAAGGAAGTTAGGGGGTGGAATAGGTTTTAGGAAGAAGATGATGAGCATGTTGAGTTTGGAGACACCCAAGCAGAGTTATATATCCAATAAACAGTTGGAAATATGGGACTAGAACCCTGAGGAATTATCCATCGGAATAGAGATGATCACTGAAGCCAGGGGAGTAGATGAGATCATCAAGGGAAAGCCCGTAGAGAAAAAAGAGTGCCAAGGACAAAAACTTTAGGAAAGCATCATGTTTCAGGGATTATAGGAAGATGAAGAAACTAAAGAAAATGGAAAAGGAGTGGTTTTCAGGGACACAGGACAAGAAGCATGAGAGTCCAGTGTCACAGAATCTCGGGAAGGAGAGAGCATCCAGAAAGATGGAGCAGTCCAGTGTTCAATGCCACAGAAAGGCCAAGAAATATGAGGAGTGACAATAGGCCATTAGATTTCATAATAAGGAAGTCATTAGTGACCTTGGAGAGGGTTGTCTGAGGACAGTGGTGAGAACAAAAGCCACATTGCCAAGGGATCAGGACTGATTGAGTGGGTGGTGGTTAACAAGAGGAGGCAGCAAGTATATACTACTCTTTCTAGTATCTTGGCATTCAAGAGGCAGAAAGCAAGAGGATACTAACTAGAGGGAGTAGCAAAGTGATGGCGGTGAGATTTTTAGGTCAGAGAATCTCATTTCTTGACTGAAGGATGTTTGATGAGGCAAGACCACAGAGGAGGTAGAAAAGAATGGAACTGAAGGTCCTGGTGGCAAAGAGTAAGGTCATCACATCCCCTAATACTGGAGTGAAGGAGGCAAATGGAGAGAGTTCACATTCAATGGCCTCAGGTAAGGTAGGAGGCAAAATTGTTTGTTGAGAGAGAGGATATAGAGTTGTGAGTTTGAGATCAGTAGAAGGTCTGGAATTGCTGTTATGGGAAAATCATAGAGTTATAGGATCATAGACAAAGAACTAGAAGAGACATTAGAGATGATGCTGCAATGAGAAGAGGATTGGATTCAGAGCCATAAGACCTCGGTTCAAATCCTAGTTCTTCCATTTACTATTCGAGTGACCTTGGGACGTTCTTTCTCAATGTGGACCTTAGTTTCTTCATCTATAAAATAAGGGAGTTGGAATAGATGACATCTGAGGCCTCTTCCATCTCTGTGATCCAACCAAGGGGTTGATGGAGGCCCTCTGGAATGCCACAATCTGACCCATGATCAAACAAGTGGAAAGTGTGAAAATGGGTCACATCCCATCCTCTCCACATAGCCAATAATAGAGTTTGTCTCCCACGTGACCAAACCTAGCCTTATCTCCTAACTCTCCCTACCCTACCCCCTTCCTCTTCTTTACAAACTCCCAGCTTCCTCCATCTAGCTCAATGTTAGCCCTGACCAGCAGTTATAACCTAACAGGGCTTGCTACCCAGAGAAGCAGCTCTGAAAATGCCACTGGGAAAATTCTCTTTCTCTTCTCTCCCCATCCCAGCATATACCTACTAGTACCTCCCCAGATTACCTGGTGGCCTCAGTGGTCTCTGTGTTCTAGGGCATCAGCAGGTAAAAAAGTTCCACATCCCCCTTTTTCATTTTGAGTAGGACAGAGTGAGCAGCACAGAATGAGCAAGCATGGATGGGTTGCAAAAGATCAAAGATATCACTACATGATCATTGCCCCCAAATTTCCCTTTTATTATCAAGAATAACATTATCCTTTCAGTTATCTGGATTCACAACTTTGGTGTCATCTTCACCTTCTCATTCTCCCTCATGCCATGTATCCAATCAGTTACTAGATCTTAACATTTCTACCTCTATATCTCTCACATCTTGTTCCTTTCTCTCTACTTAACACAACCACCACCCCAATTCAGGATCTCATTCATGCTAACATAGATTATTTAAATTTTCTTCCAACTGGTCTTCTACCTCAAGTCTCTCCCTTTACTAATCAATCCTCCACACACTTTTTAAAAAAAGTGATGCAATTGGGGTTAAGTGACTTGCCCAGGGTCACACAGCTAGTAAGTGTTAAGTGTCTGAGGTCAGATTTGAACTCAGGTCCTCCTGACTCCAGGGCTGGTGCTTTATCCACTGTGCCACCTAGCTGCCCCGACACACTTTTACCAAAGTACAGATCTATCCATATCACTTCTTTACTCTATTCAATATACTCTAATTATTCCTGAATGATTCTAGGAACAAAACAAATTTCATTTTTTCTTATCCTTTCAAAATGTCTATTTTAGAATAAATTTTATAATGTATTATTATTATAGTAGCCTATACTATCCCATGTAAACATATATACATATAATTTCTAAATAAGTAAATATACACAAATTGGGGGTACATGTTCAAACATTTTTTACTGATGGGATATGTGATCAAAAAAGTTTGGAGATCACTAATCCAGAAAAAACAAAGTGGTTCATTTTACAGATGAGGAAACTGAGCCAGAGAGAGGAAGTGACTTGCCCAGACCACATAGGTCATAACTAGAAGTCCTAGGATTCAAGACTTCTGACTCAAAACCTTGAACACAAAGTGGAAATTGTTCTTTCCCCTACCCCATGTAGTCAGATGACTAATAGGATTGTCATGCAGCAGTGAAGTCAAAATTGAGGTTAGATAACTTAAATTTGTAGAGGGCCCAGTAAGCATGATTTCACAATTTATTTCTTCCAGCAGTGCTCAGCAGCCTAAGAGTAGGGGCAAAGGAAACCAATGGTAGGAGTTTCCCAGGTATGAGAGTTAGCAGGATGGGAATGGTGGAAGGAAAAGGGAAAGGGGGATTAAAGGATGTAGAAGGATGAATTATTGAAGTGGGTGATCAAAGAGTCAAGACTGAGTAGAGACAAAAAAATGAGGCCAAGACAGGGCTGATTGACCAGGGGAATAGAGAAGCAAGGATGACAGTTTACAATGAGGGTAAAGGATAGTGTACAGTGGAAGGATCAGAGATCCTTCATAGAGATCAAATTTCAGATTTCAAGGTTTTGAAGTGGAATAGTGATGGCAGAATCTAAAATGTGACCATCCTGGTGGGGAGCTGAAGTGAAGAGAATACAGAGGGTCCTAGAATATTTCCCATGGGTCTGGGCATGTACTCTGGCCCTTTTTACTAGGACTGCTATAATCTACCCTTGCTACACTTGCATTATAGGATTTAGATCTAAAAGGGACTTTGGTAATCATTTAGTCCAACCTCTTCATTTTATAAAGGTAGACGCTAAGGCCCAAAGAAAGGAAGTAATGCAGGTATTACACCTAATAATAGCAGAGTGAGGATTCAAACCCAGCTCCTCTGAGTGAATCTAATACTCTTTTTACTATACACCAGCTGCTTCTTTTTCAGCGATTAGACCCTATAATAACTTTGGGAAGGAAGTTCATTCTCAGGATCACTTCCCACCATTCCCCAGTGAAATGGGAGAGAGGGGGAGGGCAGGGTGAGGCAAGTTTCATTTGTAAACTGATAATTGGTTCCTTTGCCTATCAGAGGAGGTCTGATGTCCAGGGATAAGAGACAATGATGACTCCTCAAGAAACAGGCTTGAATACCTACAGATTTTCCTTAACCCCTCACCTTCAAATTCCAGTACCATCTCCTAGTTGTTTGTTTTATGAAAGGAATGAATGGGAGCTTATTTGATAGTGAATACTTTAGAAAGTCCAGACCACCATCACCAGGGCCAATGCATGCAGTTAAAGTAGTAACTCATCTGGGGGTGGGTAGAGAAAAGGAAAATCCATTGAAAGGCTACAACTATCCAGCCCAAGACAGGGGAAGCACAACTCTAATTTGCTGTCCAAGGAGAGTTCAGGGCTTTCTTTCAGTTGGGTGGAACCAGAAAACAAAGTCCACAGTTAATGTTTCTCTCTCTGTCTCTCTGTCTCTGTCTCTCTGTCTCTCTCTCTGTCTCTCTGTCTCTCTATCTCTCTCTCTCTCTCCTCTTTATCACATATACATCATCAAAGATGACAAATACAGGGGGAAGGGTGGGAGGAGAAAGGCTAAATTCTACCTTTTCTGTATCTGGGAACTTTGAGATTTGGAGAATGAAGTCATACATGGGAGGGGGTTTGGGGAGGTGAAGTGCTATATAAAATTATAATAGTTTTTCTCTTTCTAATCTGGAAATACTACAGAATTTAGAATCTGAAGCCCTGGGTTTGAATCTAGGCTTTGCTATTTGCTATGTTTGTGACCTTGGGCAGTCAATTAATTGGTAGGTCTTGCTTTTCTTATATGTAAGATGAAAGCTTGATTTAAATCAGAGGCATCAAACATGCTACATGAGGCCCACAACATCCCTATCTGATTTTAATGTGTTGATGTATTAATTATAAAAGAAACCTATAAACATGTATGGTTTTTTAAGTCAATATGGGGCTGCAGGGATCCTTATGTATGGTTTAGTGGCCCTGGTTCTATTTCAGTTTGACACCACTGACTTACTTGATAATTAAGGTTGATTTCCACCAAACTATGCACTCCTTCCAAACTATTCACAGTATCTCTACTGAAGCTCTCTTCCTTGCCTCAGGCTCTGGGAACAGGTTTAAATGACAGTGGTCAACTGTGCACCTTCTGAATAAAACAACCTCAGATTAGAATATCATACAAATAATCCCTATCCCCCAAAGGTCAGAAGAGGGAAAAACAAATTTTTGTCAAATCCAAGATGCTTGTAAACTTCAATGTGAAGCAAGAAATGCTGCCTCTTTCCCAGTAGAAGCAGAAACATTTTGCAAAAGGCCAGCCTCTGGTTTGGCTTGTAGACTCCAAGGAAGAACAGCTGGCCAAACAGATGCTTCTGACAAGGGGTTCCCTCAAGGATGATGTTTGGCAGAAGTGAAGGGGAAAAAAAAAGGAAAACCAATCACAGGAGCCACCCAAATGCAAAAACATCTGGGACACAAACCCAGCACTAGAGTAAAGGTCTTGCCTTGTTTATGGGGCCTTTCCAAAACCATAACAATGTGGCTGAATGACTGGCGGGGGCAGATTTGGGAAGGTGTTGTCTTGTAAGGGTGGGATAAATATACAGGAATCCAATATTACTGCAAACTGCAAGAGTCCCAGTGACAAATGTGTACATAACTCTGTGACTCCCTCATTCTGGTTCCTCTTGTGGTTTCTGAAGGATACTTGGCCCTGTCTGGTCTCCATGATCATGGAGTGGATTGGTTAGGTGCTGGATGACCTCTTCATGAATCAGACTTCATGGAAGAGAACACTGAACAGTCTCTAAAGACAGCCTTTAGAGAATAGGAACAACTTTACAGAAGCTTTGGCAGTTGGAGAATAGTGGAAAAGCACAGGAATTGTCCTAGGAAGACCTAGATTTATATCTCTCTACTTATTAAAAGCTTAATTTCATTTTTTCAATTAGTCAAAATCTATTTTCTCTCCCTCTCACTTCTCTGCCCCACTGGGGGGGGGGGCGGGGAAGAAAAGAAAAAAGCAAACCCTTATACCTAATACTCATTGTCAAGCAAAACAAATTTCTACATTGGCCACATCCAAAAAAATATATGTACCAATTTGCATCCATCACTTCTCTGTAAGGAGGTAGGTAGCATGTTTCATCATGCATATATCCCTCATCTTATTAGCAAAGTGACATGGGAAAGAGCTATTTGAGTTTTTTGGTGCCAAAATGAGGGTGGTTTTTTTTTTACATACTATTGTTTCTCAATGAAGTCTTATTTTGATGTTTCATCACGGCTCTGAGGTGACCCCAGGTTCTGGAAAACTATACTAATTTCTTCTAGGACAGGCCCATACATATACCATCAATCTAGTGTCTGGGGATCAGCCTGCCTATGTAAAAAAGAGAAAGAAAAAAAAGATCAACATGAGAGAATTGGCTACCAGGAGATGATTTATTTCTTGACCATAGCTTCTCAAGAAAACTTTCTACTAAAACACATAGGGGCTGGGATCTATCAGAGGCATTGCCAACTAAAGAAATCATGCATCTTTGATGTATAAGTAGATAGTTGTTTATTATTATTATTATTATATCCCCCGTAGTTTTATTTTTATGCCTTATCCTAGTGTACAAGTCTGGGAGAGTAGAAACAGTATTAGACTTGAAGTCAAGTCACCTGTATTCATACTCCCAGCTCAGACACTTCCTAGCCCTGTGACAATGGACCAATCATGGAACTCTCTTTTGTTATCTATAAAAAAATCAATGGTAAAACTTGAATCTTCTCCCCAAAAGGATTGTGGGAAAAGTGGTTTGTTAACCTTATTATTCTAAATAGATATGTTGTTATTATTATAATGATGGGAAAAGCTTCAGACACAATCTGGCAAAACACTGTTGTATACATCTGTTGTCTGAGGACCATCCTAGCTAAGTACAGAGAGATTCCCCATCAGCTGTTTGCTCACCACATAAGGAAATTTTTTTGGCCAATAACAATTCATGAAACATTCTGCCTCTGACATTACCAGTATGACCTTGGAGAAATCACTTAACTTTCTTGAGTTTCATTTTTCTTGCCTGTAAAAAATGAGCCGGTTAGATTTGATGAAATCTCAGTCCCCCTCCCAGCTCTGTGACCCTATGGACCTATCTATGACGTGGAAAGGCATGGAGGGGCTGCTACTTGCGCAGGAGGAGGGAGTATCCACTATCAGTTTAATCTTTAGTCCCTTGATGTGTTGAAATACTACTTTTAATAATATTGTAGAATCTTAGGATTGTGAATTTAGAGTAGTAAGGGATTTTAAAGGTCGTGTAAGTAGGTTCTGAAATGTGAAAAATGGAAACTTAGTCTCCTAGAGTTGCCACTGACCATAACAACAATCCGAGGGACTTTCTTGCTTAAATCTATGTATTGGGGGGGGGGAATGAGATCCGTTTAGTTTGACAATGAACAGAACGCAACAGGACAGCTCTTTGTTCGAGGGGCACCAAACTTACAAAGGAGGAAGAACAGAACTGGGTAGAAGGAGAACATTTTTCGTTGAAACATCCTCACCTCACAAATATGAACCAGTTGAAGTAATTTAAGATTTGTCCTTCACAAGTTACTAAGTAACATATACCAAGCTTATATTATAGGTGCTTGGTAAAAGATGTGTTAGACTAGATGACGTCTAAGGTCTCTTCCAACTCTAAATACTGTGGATACCAAAATACTTATTTCTGAAAGTTTACAATGGGAAAAAGCGGGCTATTCAGTTTAGGTCGGGCCATAAATTTGTAAAAATATTACTTTAGGGTGGGAGAGGAAACTCTAGGAGCCGCCAGGTAATTAACTCTTTCGATGCTGAGCTGATTGGATGCAATTGGAGACAGCGGGATGGGGGTGTGAAAGAGTGCACAATTGTTAGAGTCCCCCGTTTTCCTTGCAGAGTCTGGGGGCTTCATGCTGCTTCCCAGGCCGCCAGGGTCTCAGAGTCAGCGGCATTCTTGGGGCCGCTGGGCGGCGCCTCCTCGGCCGGGCTGGGGGTGCCCAGGGTGGCCGAAACAAAGGGCGAGCGAAAAACCCCTAACTTTTGTAAGGTGCAGAACGCCCGGGGCCTAGGAAGTTTCTGAATGTGGCGGATTTACGAACCCCAAAGCCAGGCACCCGGAGTCTCTCCCCCTCCCCACACCCCAGCCCCGCTCTAACCCACGGTCCGTCTCCCTCCGCTTCCAGGAGGCCCGCTCCCGTGGCTACCGAGGACAGGGGATTCAGGCAGAAGGAGAAAAGCGGAGAAGGAGGAGAAGGCAGCAGAAGGGAGGGGAGGGGAGAGAAGAGGAGAGGAGGGTGGGCACCACAACCCCCCAGTAGGGAAAACTTGAAAAGAAATTTCACGTGAAGGAGGAGGGAACAGGAGGAAATCCTCCCCTTCCATAGAAAACCTATTTTTTTTCCCACGGCCTAGCCCCGCGACACGCAAGGTGGGGGGAAGGAGAGGGTCGACCCCAGGAATAATGGCTGTCTCCTCCCCTTTCCCTTTCTCTCCCCCTCTCCCTCCCCTCAGCAGGTGCCCCGGCTCGTTTCGGGGCCGGAAGAGTTAAAGGCTCTTCTGTCCAGTGTCCAGCCCCGCCCCCTCCCCCTTCCCCACCGGGACGGCCATTCTGGGGGTTGGGCCGCTTGTGGGCGCCAAGCCAAGAGGAGCCGGGCCGGACCGAGCCGGGCCGGGCCAAGCTGGGCTGGGCTGGGTTGGGTTAGGCAGGGTTGGGCCGAGAAGGGGAGAGGAGAAGAGAAGAGGGGCGGGAGGGGGCGGGGGCAACTTGAAGTCTCCTCCCCGGATTAAGTGGCCCAGCCCGCCCTCTTGGCCCCCGGCTAGGGCTAGAGAGCTTTGGGAGAAGGCACCGGGAGGGAGCGCAGCGTAGCAAGAAAAAGTTGGACTCCCGCATTTACCGTATTTATTCATTTATTACTTGGACGCCCAGCGCTCGCAATGTGCGCTTCGACTCCTCTCTGAATCGGGGGCCCCCTCCTCTCCTCCTCCTCCTTCTCCATTTCGCTCGCGTCCCAGCCCCCGCCGCCGGCTCCCCTGAAAAGATGGCGAGGTGGGGAGCTGGGCACCGCCGGGGGGACGCGTCTCTCTGCGCGCTGTCCCCTCTGTTGCTGCTGCTGCTGCTGCTGCTTCTCCATGGTGGGGTTGGGGCGCCCGAGGCCGGTGGCGAAGGAACAGGCAGCTGGGGTGGTGGGAGCGGTGGCGGCTTCAGCTTACACCCACCTTACTTCAACCTGGCGGAGGGCACCCGCATCTCGGCTTCTGCGACTTGTGGGGAGGAGGCGCCAGCCGGAGCGCGGGGCCCCCCGCGGCCCACCGAGGACCTTTACTGCAAGCTAGTTGGGGGGCCAGTGGCTGGCGGCGACCCCAACCAGACCATCCAGGTACGGGGAGGTCAGGCTGAATGGGGTGGTGGTGAGGGATCTGCTCAGTTCGAACTAGTGGAACTGGAAAAGTGGAACTAGTGGAACTGGAAAAGTGGGACTCCTGGGTCCGTCCGAGCATTGGCGGCTGGCTACCTGTTTTCCTCAGAAGAGGATGAGGGTGTGTGCCAGGTCTTTCTTTCCCGGTGTTACGCTTTCGGCCCCTATTTTAGGGTAGAGGTTGTGCTGCTTGTGTGTAGGCGAGTGGGCGGGGGTTGAGGAGAGAGGACCGAGATTTGTTCTTTTCAGAGCCCCGGGGGCACGTTTAGTCCTCTCCAGCGGAAAGTGATTCCCCGGCGCGTGGGAATCCAGTAGCTAGTTGGGTTCTTCGTCCTCTCTAGCAACTAGGTTCATTAGCATTTTCTTCCCAGGAAGGGGAAAGAAGGGAGGTGGAAAGGGTTAATTGACGGGTGAAGTCCTGGACTTGGTGGAGGGACCTGTTGGAGGGAATCTTGGTCTGCTGATCTTGGGAGCAGATTAAAAGGCCCCTGAGTTACTTTGTATTTACCCTCTCGAAGTCTTTGAAGCTTCGGGGAGGGCTGCTGCTCCGGGTGACGCTGAATCCTGTGGAAGGAGGGTGCCGGTGGTAGTATCCTTTTAAGTCCAAAGGGGCTGAGCCTAGAGGAACACAGAAACCACTTGACTTTCAACCCCAGGCTGGAATCTCGGAGAGTGCACCAAATCCAGAAGCTGCAAGTGGAGCAGTTATCTCCCTACAATTAAAATGGACTAACGTTTCCACAGAGATTAGGTAAAATTTAAGAACTTCCCCTACAAGATTTCAGAGTGAGAACTTTCGGAATCCGATTTCTTCCAACATTCTTCATCCCTTCAAAATGATTCTGGCCCCAATGGAGGCAGGGGGCATGGACCAGTGGACCTGAGGGACCTTGGGACCCTGGTCTTTCTTCGTACTGGGCAGGGGTTGAGGCTGAGGCTGCTGATTTCTGGTCTTGGACTGGGGCTTCCTACTTCCCAGATCCCAGGAGAACTAGGATCTGGCCTGGAATCTTTGGGTTTTCCCAGCATGAAGGAGTGTGGGGGACTCTTGGAGCAGGGCCTATTCTATGACACCAAGATCCCTTCCCCCTTATGCTCTTGGGCTAGGAGTTGTCCTGAAGTTCTCTCTTCTTCCCACACCCTCTCTCTTCCCTCACCATTCTGCTTTGGAGTAGTAAATGAAACGGAAAAATAAGAATTTACCATCCTACTTCCCCACCCCATCCCATCTCCTCTGGAGAAATGGTTTGAGAGTAGTGGACAGATCGCCTTAGATACCCCATCAGAGAGGGATAATGGAAGCATTTAGACTTCAAAGGACCTGACTGGGGATTTGGATAGAGAGCTGGGTTAGGGGAAAAGACTCAGCTCCTTTCCTCTTCTGGATGTTCAATCTCTCACCTCTGTGTCAGTGTAAAATACCCCCCTTTCTGCCCTGGTCCTCTTAGAAGCCTTACTTCCTTGCAGAGCACAGCTCAAATGCTATCTCCATCATGAGGCATTTTCTCACTCTCTCTGTTATTTGTAGTCTTTCCTCAAAACTTCTCAGAAGCACTTGTCTTTTTAACCTTTGTATGTGTTATATCCATCTGCCTATCTCCTCCCCATCCAGTAGGGGTAGGTTTCTTAACCACAGGCACTTCTTTTTTATTTCTTTACCCCCATTGCCTAACACAGTGACTTGAATTGAATAGGGAGAGTCAGTGTGGTTAGTTGATAAAGCCACAGACTTGGAATCAGGATAAACTGGGTTTGAATCCTACCTCAGACACTGTGACCCTGGGCAAGGCACTTAGACTCTTTGACCCTCAGTTTCCTCATCTGTAAAATGAGAAGTTTATACTAGATGACAGCTCAGGTCCTTTGGGCTTTATATCCATAATCCTATGAATTTGCTGCAGTGTGCCCTTCAATGTGGTTGAATGTGCAGTGTGCTGGATTTTAAGTCACAGGACCTGAGTTCAAATCCCACTTCTGCCACTATCTGTGTTAGCTTGAACGAGTTGTTCACCTTCTCTAGACCTCAGTTTCTTCATCTATAAAATGAGGGAGTTGGACCTAATGACCTCTGAATTCTCTAAATAGCTCTAAATTCATGATCCTGTAATATATCATTACAAACCGAAGGACTGAGTCACTCAAAGGTGTGCCTTCCCAGCCTCTACATTTCTATCCTTGGACTTGTGTGATCATCAGTTTTTGGAGCTAGAAGGCATGTCAGGAGTCATCTTGTTCATTAGCTTTTTTTTAAACAGGTAAGAAAACTGAAGCCCACCAACTAGTCATTTCCCTTAGGAGAATGCATTTGATTTTTGAAGTCCTTTTCCTCTCCTAAATATGTCATATGATATTTATCTCAATTAATAATACTGCAATTTGAGATGATTGAAAACTGATCAGTACAAACATTTTTCCATTCAAAAATATTTAAGTACTTATTAAGCTAAGTGCTGAGGATCCAAACAATAAAATGAGTTACTGCTCTCATGGAGTTTACATTTTGTGTTCAATGGCATGTACACAGTTAACACTTGTGCTGTGAGAACCTAATGAGCCCTGTGATAGGATACCCTGGTAAGAATGTTTCAGTTCCTCAGCTTTTCTCTTACTTTTGGGAGAAGCTCTGAGGTTCCTGCCGTTCAGGATAGTTGATAGAAGCTGGTAAAACTTTTCAATATTTAACAGTTAGGGTAGTCTTAGAAGGAGTTCTGAGGAGAGCAGCCCCCTTTAGGCTGGAATGGTCAGGATTATAGGCTTCATGGGACAATTGTAGTATCATTGATTTAGATTGGAAGACACCTAAGGGGTACTCTAGTTGTCTCATTTTATAGATCAGGAAACTGAAGCCCAGAGAGGGAAAGTGATTTTGTCCAAGGTCACACAGGTAGCAAGTGGCAAAACTGGGATTGAATTTAGATCCTCTGACTCCAATATCCATGACTTTTTCCAATAGGCAATTCTAACTCTAGAAGCATCTGTAATCTCAACCCTATAAACTCCAGGGCTGGTGGGTGAAGGGAGCATAAGTGAGGTCAGAGCTTTTCTTTTCCAACAAAGTGGGGGGGGGGGAGGGTCAGGTATATGAAAAGTTTTCTTTAATATTTCTTATATTTTACTCTAAAAACAATTTTTTATTTTGATCTTTATATCACCATTATCTTTTGGATAACTGACCCCTCAGTTGTACTGAAGAGAAACAATTAAATGAAAATAACTCCTAGTCCCCTCATCTGATAATGTCCACAACATTCTGCCCTGTAGATCCCTTCTTTTATCAGAGGAGGAAGCTAGGTTTCATTATCTCTTGTCCAGGACCAAGATTTATTATTACAATTACTGCACTAATGTAGCTTCCTTTTGTTTGTTTTTTTCATTCACATCATTGTAGTCCTTGTGTATATTGTTCTGGTTCTACTTATTTAATTCTGCATTAATTTGTACAAATCCTTGTTTCTTTGAATGTTTCCTATTTATCCTTCCTTGGTGGTTGTGCTTCTTTCTCAAAGAGGACCAAAATGACATCACTGTGTTGGGGTCAAGGTACAGTGTGTCCGTCTGTGGCTGATCCGGCCAATATGAACTCAGAATGCTCTACCTCAGGCCAGGCACAAGTGGTTCCTATGAACATTTGGAGTGGAGATGTCTCTAAATTTGCACATCTTAAGTTACTTTTGAGCTACTAGAATTCTGCTTTGCTCTTAGAGCACGGCAATAATATCCTATTAATTAATCTGCAAATACTGGCTTTCATAGTTATGATTATGCCTAACATTGTGTGGCATAGACATTCAGGGATATCAGAGGTTCAGAGAAGAGAATCATCAGAGGTAGCAGAGTCTAGCAGAAAGAACTGTCTCTGGGGGCAGAGGACCTGGGTTCAAATTCTGTCTCTCTTACCCGTGTGACCTTGGGCAATTCACATAACCTCTCTAATTCTGTTTCCCTATAAGTAAAATGAGATGGTTGGGCTAAATGATCTCTTAAGATCTCTTCCAGCTCTAAATCTATGATCCAGGGACCACCCTGAAGTAGTCAAGAAGGGTTCCTGGAGGCAGTAGAGGTTGAAATGTGAATAGGATTCCTCAAAATAAATATATATGACAAAATGGACACAACCATGTGAGCTAAGATTTGGAGTTAGTTCAAGCATTCCACAATTCACAGGCTTTCTTTCCAGTTCTTTGCTGCCACAAAAATTGTTCACATAAATATTTTGCTTATCTATTAGACTTCTGTCATTAATCTCCTTAGGGGTATATGCCCAATAAGTGGATTTCTGGATCAAAATGTATGTACAATTTAGTGACTTTTGGGGGGGGGAGGCAATTGGAGTTAAGTGATTTGCCCAGGGTCACACAGCTAGTAACTCAGGTCCTCCTGAATCCAGGGCTGGTGCTTTATCCACTGTGCCACCTAGCTGCCCAATTGAGTGACTTTTTTTAAAAATTGAAATTCCAAATTGTTATCCAAAATGATTGGACTGATTTGCAGCTCCACTAACAGTTCAGCCAAGTGTCTGTCTTTCCATAGCTCCCGTTAGTATTTACTTTTTATTTCTCATCTTTGCCACCTTGCTGGGTGTGAGACAAAACCTTGTTTGTTTTTATTTTAATTTCTCTATATTAAGTCAATGATAACTTACAGTTCTTTTGAAAATACTCATATCTTTTGATCCCTTATCTATTGTGGAATGACTCTTAGTTGTCTATATTTTTGTCAATTCCCTCCATGTCTTGGATAGGAGTGTTTTGTCAGTTATATTTAATCAGTTCAATGTAAAAGTAGGAGCATTCGCTTCCTGGTCTGCCATCTGAGAACTCTAGGCTTCCTAGCTTTTGTAAAATTGTTCTTGTAGTATGTGGAAGGGAGTCAAAGGATCATTTGTTTTATTGTCCCTGTTTTGTACACCAAGAAACTGAAGCTCAGAGAGGGTGCCAGTTTCCCATAGTCACAAAGGTACTAGGTGGCAGAAATAAAGTTTGTTGAAGGCAGTTGGTATGATTCCAATTTCAGTGATCTTCCTCTTCTCCCATGTTCTTCTATTCCTCTAGCCTGCCCTTTTTTTTCCTCCTTCCCACCTCCAAATTGTGGTTCCACAGGAAAACCATCATTCCTTAGACTTGTGAACTCTTCCTGTAAGAGGAGAAAGCTTAGGAGTTTAAAAAAATTCCTAGAGATGGGAGATTGATGGGAATCTGTGCACATGGCTCAAATGGGACTTTCTCTTTGCTTTTGAGGGCCACTGAATAGCTATCTGAAACATTTGACTTTATATTAGAATCTTCCATGGTCAGCCTAGCTCCCTTAGTATGAATGAAATGGAGACAGTGGACATCCTTTTCCAAAGATTGGGTAGGCTACATTTAAAAACTAGAATAAATTCTAGGGGCATCTAGGTGGCATAGTGGATAAAGCACTGGCCTTGAATTCAGGAGGCCCTGAGTTCAAATGCGGCTTCAGACATTTGACACTTACTAGTTGTGTGACCCTGGGCAAGTCACTTAACCCTCATTGCTCCACAAAAAACAAAACAAAACAAAAACTGGAGTAAAGTCTCTATTCTCTAGAGTAAAGAGAAACATATGCTCATTTTGTTTAGAGATGGAAGGATCTCTATACACCACTATCAAATTCCTGTTATCAGCAAGCATTTATTAAGTGCCTATTTTATACTGTACTGAACATCCCAGGCAGGTGAAGTAAGTACCTTGTCCAAAGTCACCCAGGCAATTAACTGAGGTTTAAATCCAAGTTTTTTTTGTCTCCAAATCCTGAGAGTCCAAAGCATGGTATAAGCTAAACATCCTTCATATTTGACATTGAGATAGGTTATCATCCTTTGATATAACATATCCCACAATCCTTTTCACTTTCTTAGTTCTGTTTTGGCTCAAGCTGATATTAAAATGAGAGGGATTTTGTTGTTGTTGTTATTTCCTTAGCTCATATTGACAAGAGTCAGGGAAGTGGATACCCTGCTGTGGGGTAAGGAAACACCAGCTTTGGATTAAATAGATGTCACAAATAAGTCACACATGGATAACTCAGTGTTGACTCTGAGCTTCATCTTGAGCTTCCCATAAGTCTAAGTTCATGGAACATTGAATCATAGATTTTGAACTGGAAGGGACCTTAGAGATCGTTGAGTCCAACCCCCTCATACTGCAGATGAAGAAACTCAAACCTAAAGAGGTTAATAGTAAGTCAACAAATATATATTAAATGCTTACCATGTACCAGTCACTGTGTTAAGACCAAGAGATTCAAAGAAAGGCAAAAACATCGTTCTTTTTCCTCAATAAGGGGGCATGTAAAATACTGTACCTGCAAAATATGGACAGTGTAAATTGAAGGTGATCTCAGAGAGAAGGCAGGGCTAATAGTACTGAAAGGCTTCCTGTCGAAGCTTGGATCTGAGCTGAGTTGTGAAGACAGAAGCCTGGAGGCAGGGTCACAGAGTACTGGATGGGAGGAAAGTATAAGACAACTAGACAGGTAGGAAGATTCCCAGGTTGTGAAAGGTTTTAAATGTCAAAGAGTAATTTCCCCAAGTTCCTACAGTTTTTAAGTGTCCAAGGTGGGATTGGAGTCTAGGTCTTCGTGACTCCTAAGTTTAGCACACTGTCTACTGCACCAGGTAGAGCAGAGTGGTTTCTGAGGGGTGTGTTCTGTCTCAACATCCTCATTCAACTTTGTCATTCCTCTGTGATGTGTCCTGAGAGAGACAGAAAACATACACCCTATCCTTGAGCAGTTTGCAATAATTCACAGGTATGAAACAGTTAAGCATGCTGCTTTCCCTGTTCTGACACCAAAGAATTGATGGTACAGACAATCGGGGATTGTGGGGGTTCAGAGAAAGATGCCACTGTGGGTTGGAATAGTCAAGGAAGGCTTCTCAGAGTGGGTAGACTTTGAAGGATGAATAGGGTTAGGCTATATAGAGAAGACAAGCAGGAAGGAACTATTAGAGGAAAGACTTAGAATCAAGACAACCTAATTACATGTAGTGGGGAGGGAAGTGATGAGAAGCCTGGCCTGGCAGGATCCCAGATCAGAGAGAGGGGAATTGGTGGAGGCAGATGCAGACTAAGGTCTTGAATGCAAGGTTTCCTTGTTTCCTATGGGAAGCAGGTTTAGTTGCAGAGGGGCAGGGGAGGAATTTCAAGATTTCAGAAGTGGGTGAAGTCAGATGCTGAGTGAGCTCTTGGGAGCCCTTTGCACCAAGTCGATGAATCACCAAGGGGAAGTCCTTATCTGTAGCTGCTGCTTCCTTACAGCAGCCCTGGAGCTGGCAGAGCTAAGGGCTTTAGCTCTAAGATGTTCCTGGTGTAATGGCCCTTGGGGAATGTTCAGGGGCTGGAAGGGGGGAGGAAGGAGGCAGAGAATGGTGGGAAGGAATCCCAGGGTGGTGGGGGTGCAGCAGGAAGCGGTCAGACTTATCTTCATCACAAAGGTCTGTAATTATTGGAACTTAGAGCATATGTACCCAAATTTTCCCCAGCATCCATCTACTGGAGGGGAGGAGAAGGGGGGGGGGATTCTTTTGTTTCTGCTCTTCATTTGATCCTCACAGTACTCAGTGCAGTAAGCAGAGTAGGGATTATTCCTATTTTATACATGAAAAATCCAACACTGAGAGGGCCTCATGAAGCCAGCTATCAGAACTAGAGCCCAAGTCTCCTGACTCCTATTCCAGTATTCTTTCTTCTAGCTTCTAGCTGGAAACAGGGGCATTTGTCACCCTAGATTAGACATTTTGAACTCCTGCCTTTTGTTGTGGCCAGGTGTGGCAAAAGCCATTCCTTTGACCATCCTGCTATGTGTTCTGGGTTCCCCCCTACATTGGTGGGGTGCTCTGTGAATTCCCCCAACCTTATCCATCCTTTAAGGCAAAGCTTAAGTTAATCCTGTCTTGCTTGACTTGCAGTATCTAGTGATCTCTCTCTTATCTGCTTATTGTGTAATAATATCCATTGTGTAATAGAATCTATGCATTCTATCTCCCCAGCTAGATAAGGGAGATTTTATTTTCTTTATTTTCCCCTACCACCTGAATATACTGTAGGCAGTCAATAAAGTTTGAATGATTGATGGACAATACCTCGAACAATGGGGAGACTACATTTTCCTTCAGGGTCACCTTTAACACAGTGTGGCAGCAATGACTGGGAGTAGGTTAGGGAGGGGAGATAGAAAGGTTCTTTGCAACATGATCTGGGTCTTCTAAGTGCTTGATTGACATGGTTTGTTTTTTCTAAATTTCCAGTCCTGCTGGCTCTGGTTCCCTCTGCGTATCTGCCTTGCCTTTTTAGGGGGCTGGTCTCTGCAGAGAGGGGAGGGGAGAAATTTGGGCCATTTTTTTTCCTCTCGGTGGTTCATGTTGCCTAAGTCAAGAGTCAGAGGTAAGCAGCTGGCCCCAGGGCTGGAGTACACCTACAGTTATAAACTGTTTTCCTTCTCTTTGTCAAGTTGCTGAAAAGGAAATTTAATTTTCACCTTTTGTGGGACTAGATCAGGTCTGGGTTCTTCTAGAGGTGGTCCTGGCTTCCTGATGCAGCTCTCAGAGTCTTAACTGTAAGCGAAGACTGTGTACATACTTGTACCTTCCTCCATGGGCTTCTGGGAGGTGCTGCTGGGTAGTCCCTTTTCAGGGAGGACTTGAGTGCCTGGGACTTGTATCCTTGTAAATGTGGAGGGCAGATGATGTTTTTTGCAGGAAATCCACACATCTGGAGAGCCAGCTAAGCTCCTAGGCTGTGAGGACTAAATTGTGGACCAATCACACATCATCCTGTTTTCTTCTCTCACAGCTTCATGAGGGTGGGCTTTGCCTTTTCCAGTGAGATCAGGGGTTCTTAACCTATAGTCCACTGGGATAGAAAAAAAATACAACTTTATTTTCATCAACTTTTGACTGAAATTTAGAATTTCCTTCAAATATGAATGTAGGCAAAAACATTGTTCTGAGAATGGGTCTATAGGCTTTACCAGACTGGCAAAAGAGTCCATGATACAAAATAGGTGAAGAGCCCCTGAGCTGGACTGTCAGCCAGCTAGCAATTATTAAATGCCTACTATGTGCTGAGCACTGTGCTAAGTGCTAGGAATACAAAGAAAGGCAGAAATACTAAGCTTCCTGAGGGAAGAGCCATCTCTTCAGTGAACCTTCATTTCCTCATCTGTGACATGAACCAAAAGGACTCTTAGCGGTAAGGGGGAGGGGAGCAAATATATCCCTCCCTGTTCCCCTACCAATAGGTCTTCCCTTGTAACAAAGATTTTTTTTTTAAGTTCAGTAAATGCAATCTACAAATGTAGCTAACATGTCTGGCAGCATATACAATACCCATGATCTCCCACCTCATCCTCAAAAGAAGAGAGGTGACTTTTCTCATGTCTTCTTCAGAGGGCCAAGCGTTCATCAGAATTACATAATGTTTAGTCTCTAGAAGGACTTTTAGGGTCTTTTCCAGAACTAACTTTCTTGTCTTATAAGTCCCCCTCCACCTCTGACAGCTTCATTAGTGTCTCTTGTTTTTCCTATGGTTCTTAGTACTGATCCCACAATAGGTACTTAGTAAGTCTTGACCAGTATGTCTTTTAGCTTGTAGTTGAAGTGCCCCCCGCCCCAGCTTCTTTTCTCTAACTTCTCTGGCTGAGGCTAAGCCATTGGTGGTCTCTCCAAACCCTTACCCCTCTGCTCACCAAATGGGCCTCTGAATGGTTGATGTTCACCCCTAGCTGGGCCCCATCCATGTTGTAGATTTTTGCCAGATAAGGGGGAGATTATCAGCCACAATCACAGTGGAGGAGTGGCTGGTGCAGGGAAAATGAGAGACTTTCCTTTGACCTCTTCCAGGAGGCTTTTTGTTGTTTGAGATTGTAACATCTTAATTCGAGTTTCTCAGGAAACCATAATCCTCATTTGCTTTAGGAGAGAGCTCTGCTGCCCACAGACAAGGGGTGGCTGTGCTTGGCCAGGAAGTTTTAAAGGCAGATTGGAGATTAGGCACTTTGTAGATATTAGTACTAGTTTTTTCCACCTGAGTAAACAGTATCTTCTAGTTTTCCCCAGAAACCATTTCCCCCTCTTTTAAAGAGTCACTGTCTTGGGTGGTGAGCATTCAGGCTTAGCTCTCTATGTATAGAGGTGAGGGAAGTGAGATAAAGACCCTGGGAAGGTAATTATTTGCCAGTGTCTGAGTATTGGCGTTAACTACCACTGGAGAGCATCCAGTGAATGTCTCATAAAAACTGCTTTTGAATCTTGAGATTCTCAGCCCAGGGTCCCCTGGCATGGTATGTGAAATCAGTCTCCTGGAGGATAAGTTTTTACGAAGTGACCATGCCTGCACTTTAGTTTCTGGCAAGAATTAATGATTGACTTTTGATATTGCATCTAAAACAAGACCAGAATTCCTATCTTATAGACTCATGAATCACAGAATGACAAAGCTAGATGTGACCATCTAAATAAACTCTTTCATTTTGCAGATGAGGAGACTGAGAGGAGAAATACTGATGTGCTCAGGGTAACACATTGAGGCCACACAGAATCAAGGTCTCCAGCCTTTGATTCCAGTGTACTTTCCAAACTATCACGAACCCCTTTATCTCTACACTGTACATGAATGCAAGTGAATGTACATTTTTTCTTTGGTAGGGATGTTTACAAACAGGTAGAGTGGATGGCCTTTGGGCTTTTTGTCCCTTGGACCATGAAGCAAAAACATTTATGGAAAACTGTTTCAATCAACATGTTAAGTGAAAATTAACTCTAGGGAATTTATTTGGCATTGTGACAAATGTGCAGTCAGTCAACAAGTCCTTCCCAAATTCCATGTACCAGGCTTTGTGGCTAGCTGTGTTATTTAGTAGTTAAGAAAAAGTATCATGATCCTTGCCCTCAATGAATCCCAAAGCTACTTATGGCTAGGGTTTTCTTTACCTTTGGGGGGGGGTTAGGACCTGTCTGGTTAAACCTATGAACCTCTTTTCATGATAATTACAATAGTTAGCTTTAATATAGTTCTGTAAATTGCTGTAAATATATTATCTCGATTGATCCTCACTACCACCCTATGAGGTTATTATCCCCATTTTCTAGCTGAGGAAACGATTATTTACAGAATTATATTTTAAAATACAGTTACTTTTTCTGTAAAATGGCAGTCATAATGCTTGTTCTACCTTCCTCAAAGGAGTGTTGTAAGGCAAGTGCTTTGTAAGCCTTAGAGCAAGTCATTATCTTTATTGCCTAGCCTGCTTACCTCACAGAGTTCTTGCAAGGATCACATAAGGTTAAGGTCAGTTCCTAAGGGAATAATGGATGAAGGTACCTGACTGTGTCAGTGTGGGATACTTGTAGAGCTATTCAGCATTTTTAGGGTGGAAGGGGAAGTTGATGATGGGGGGAGCTTTGTGGTGCTCAGGGATCAAATCCCCTCTTCTGGTTTCTGTCTGACCATTTTCCTCACCCCTAGGGCCAATACTGTGATATCTGCACATCGGCCAACATCAACAAGGCTCATCCCATCACCAATGCAGTGGATGGAACAGAACGATGGTGGCAGAGCCCTCCACTCTCCCGTGGTTTGGAGTACAGCGAAGTCAATGTCACCCTAGACCTGGGCCAGGTAAGACCAAGGAGGCATCTCCCCTCGTTGAGGCCAGGGTTGATTAGCACAAAACCAACTTCTTTCCAGACCCAGGATCCCTGCTTGGGCACATGTTTGGGAAGTCAGGGAACCAGCTGCAGTTCAATTCTAGCCTGCTGTTTCATGCTTTATGCCCTCTGAAGGATTCAGCATTTGACTAAGGAGGAATCTGGCATTTCTCTTCCTCCCCCATCCCTTGGGTGGACTGCAGCCTGTAGCCTGCAAGACTGTTTTCTCCTTAGGGAGAAGAGGGATGTTTGTTCAAACCTCCCATGCCTCGAGAAAAAGTTCAGACAACACCCTTCTCCCTCTTCCCCAACCTCCTCCTAATTCTCCTATAGCTTCCCTGGGATTTTGTTGACTTGATTAAGGCTCTGCAGCCTGGGACTTGTTTTTCTTCCTTCTGCCTTAGCAGGAATCTCTCCTGCTCCCATCTCCTTGAAAGCATAGCTTAGCTCCCTGCTTGGCATGCTGTAAGTGGTCAGCACACATGGCCAAATTGGCTGGCTGAGGTGAAGAACTGTACTGCACCAGAGTTATCTGTTCTCTGGCAAAAGGGCAGATGCTAGCCTTCCCCTCCTCCCCTCTTTGAGGTATGAAGGCAGCTGTCCTGAAGCTGTTATGACTTTGAGTGGGGAGAGCTTGGCCAGAGCTTTGGGTACAGTGCTGCACGTCCCCCTACTATGAGGGGAAAGGGGAGGGGTACTGGGAGAACACTCCCCTACTGTATGAGGAAGGAGAACTTGGCTGAAAGCCCTGGGTACAGAGCCTGCTGTCACCACCAAAAGATGTTACCCCCACTCATTTGCTCCACCCTTTCACCTCCATCTGACCACTGGCCTATCCTTTATCACAACTTTAATGGACTCTTATGGTACAGACTTGGCTATAGTTTTTCTGGAAACTGGATGAGACCCCAGGGAAATGACAAGTGGCAACAGATGGAATGCAAGAGGGGGAAGGTGGGAGGGGGACCAGCCTGGGGCAATTGGAAGAGCAGAGGCGGAAATTCCAGAGATACCTGTATTGAGGGGCTCAGGTGAACCTAGTCTATGAGTAGCTGGGGCACAGGCAACAAACCTGTTGGGGCCTCTGGGAGCCAAGTTCTTTACTACAAAGTATGTCTGGGTTTCACTGTCCTGGCTGCCTTCCTTGGGCTGTTCTGTTATAATTTGGAAGGATCACCTGGTAAGTAACTTGGAGCTCCCCCAATAGGACACCCCCCTCCCAATGAGGCAACTCTGTCTAAACTACTTCTAACTTTAAGATAGTGTGGGTAGGACTGTTCTCTCTCCAGTCTTCCTTCACAGTCTGACAGATTGCTCTTCCTAAAGTATCTTTCTGAACATCCTTCCCTTGCTCAAAATCTCTCAGTGGCTCCCCATTACCCAAAAGACCAAGTTTGAAACCTTCATCTTGACAATGAAAGTCTTCACAATCTGGGCCTACATTACATATCACCAGCACATGATTGCTCTTTCTCCTACCAAATTGTTAGCTCCCTAACTGTAGGACAAGACAGGCTAGGTGCTCAGTGGGCACTAGACAGTTAAAAGGCAGCTCATTAAAATAAAAAGATTCCATCTGAGTGTAGTTGGGTCAGGAAAGATTAGGAGTCAAAAGCACTGAGTTCTAGTCCCAGTTTTGCCTTTCTCATTGTGTAATCTTGAGCAGGTCATCCCTTCTTTGGGCTTCGGTTTCTCTGAGTAAGATTTCTTTGAATTCTGGCATAGCTAGGGAAAGAAGGAAATATGGTCCTTGCTTTTGGGCCTCCCTTCTCTTCTCTGTAAAATAAGGGGTCTGAATTAGATGATCTATAAGGCTCCTTCTGGTACTGATATTCAGTGAATCAGTAGCAAGGAAATATACTTCCTTCATCAAGTTTCTTTGCCTCATTCTGTCCATTCTCCATTCTGTCTGTCTCCTTTCAGTAGCTATTCCCTCTACCTATCCAGACTGAACAGAGTATGTGTCCTTCATCTTGGGTGATTCATCTTTTCCCTCTCCTGGCCAATCTAGGCTCCTGGCCTAAATTGGTAAGAAGAGGAGAAAAAAGTTTCAGCCCTTGACAAGAGAATTGGGATGGAGTGGAAAGTAGAGTTGAGAGCTCCAGCTACTTTGTTTAGAAAAGGGTGGGGGAAAGACAGTAGTGGAATGCAAATTTGGGAGTTAAGGTCCATACTTGAGTGGCAAGCATGATATGTATGTATGTGTATATAAGTGTATATACACAGACACATGTATATGTATGTGTTTGTATGTATGTATGTCTTTGATGTGGAAGTGTGTGAGAGAGGTATGTGATTCTGATGTTTGGATCAAAGGGCTATATAGATTGAGTGGCAAGGGACCTTTGAGGCCTTTGAATCTATCTTTCTCATTTTCAGATAAGGAAACTGAGGCATAGAGTTTAAGTGACTTGCCCAAAGCTACATAAGTAAGTAGCAGAGCTGTCTTAGGATTGTTGTGAGGATCAAATGAATTCATATAAGTAAAGCACCTTGAAAACCTTAAAGCATATATAAATGCTATATAAATACTATTATTAATACCAATCAAATCAATAAGGATTTATTGAACTTAACTATGTTCAAGGCACTCTACTTGGCTCTCAGGATACACATGCAGGAATAAAAATCAGTTATTGCCCTTAAGGGAGATATAACCTATAAATAGATAAGTAAATGCAAGGTAATTTTAGGAGGGAGATGACAATGACATCCAGGGTGGAATCAGCAAAGATTTCACCTAAGCCTGGAAGGAAAATAGGGATTCTGTGCATACATCTGGAGGTTATTTGTACACTTGGAGTATTTGCTGGGGGCTTCGTTAGCATCTGTGTGACCACAGATTGGATCTTTAGGTTCAAGCCCTGAAAGACTTCATAGTGAGGCAGAAAATAACAGGGATTGGTCATGCTAGTCATGCATGCTTGGTTGACTGATAAGGGCCAGCCCTTGAGAGGGTCACAAAGTGAGAGAGATATCAATATTTCCCTCTTTTTGCCTTATTGAGCCTCATATGTGAGTCTGGCAATAAACACAGCAGGGATCTTGTACCCCCTGTGGCTCCTGGGCTGGTTTGTCATGATGGGCATTTCAATGTGAGCCCCAGCTTTCATCATAATTAATATTTGGTGGTGGAATATGTAGCTCATCCATACTCCCTTGCCTAGGGGGCTCTGGGATCTGTAGAAAACCTTGAGCCCATGGAACATCCTAATTGAGAGATTAGTATATTGATTGAGCAATGAAGTATTTATCAAACTCTTACCATGTGACATCCCTGCGTTTGGTTGTGCTATTGGGAATACAGGACAGATGGTTTTCTGTCCTCAGAGAGCTATGATAGGGAAACAAGTCTAAAACCCAGGGAGCTAAAAATGATGTAAGCCAGGATAGAATGTGTGGAAGGCAGGTGCTGTGGGAAATCAGAGAAGGGTGAGCTTTGCATGTGCAAGCTGGGTTAGGCAAAGGCTTGGCCTTGCTGGTTGACAGTCAGAATGTGCTCTGTTGATGTGGTGAGGGCCACTTTCAGGGTCAGTGTGTGCCCTCTGTCTGCCTAACCAGATTTACATACTGACATTGCCTCACAGCTTACTTTCACATCCTGTCTAATGTCTGATATACTTTTTATGTCTGAGCTAAAAGTTTCTATCTACCTTTTGGTTTTTGGGGGTGTTTTGTTTAGTTTTTTTTTTTTTTAAAGAATAGGCTCCTTTTGGGAGAATTTTATGGATCTGTATAGTGGAGAATTTCACAGCTGAATTCTGCCCTAATAAACTCATGAGACCTCTCTTCCCTCTACCTCTCCAGCTCCCAGTAGAAGTAAGTATGTGTAGACTGTGTGTTGAGCCTCAAATCCATCATTTGTTCTTCAGTGTTTAAAAGAAAGAGAGATTTTTGTTTGTCTGTGGTTCTATAGGTGTTAGCTTGCTTAGAGGCAGATGGCTGGATGATATAACCTCTGAGGTTATTTGATCCCAAATTTAGATCATTAGGCTTCAGGGATTTTTAATGACCTTGCTCCCCCTAAATAGAAATTATACAAGAATCTTTTTATTGTTGACTTTGGGAGTAATAGGGAGGTAGAGGAGTATGGAGAAGCATTGTGCTATGGTAGGCAAGGGACAACTAGGTGGCACAGCAGATGGAACACTGGGCCTAAACTCAGGAAAATCAGAGTTCAAATCCTGCCTCAGACACTTACAGGCTGTGACCCTGGGCAAGTCATTAAACTCTGTTTACCTCGGTTTCCCCAACTGTAAAATGAGGATAACAATTAATTACACCTACCTCACAGAGTTGTTGTGAGGATCAAATGAGATAATATTTGTAAGGTACTTTGCAACATTCCTGGCAAGTAGTAGATGCTTAGTAAGTGTTTATTTCCTTCATTTCTAGTAGAAAAAGCACTAAATTTAGAGTTTCATTCTCAGCTCTGCTCCCTACTATCTTATATATGCTGTTATACTATTATTATCCTATACTACCTATCCCTACTACCTACTAACCTTTAGCAAATCATTTTCCATCTTTGGTGCTTCCTCATTTTCTCTATCTGTAAAGTGATGTTGTTAGACTACAGATGATCCCTAAGGCCCTTTCTAGCTCTAAATCTATGTTTTTCATATCAAAAGAAATGAGCTTGGGCTTGTTTGGAAGACACAGACTGACATTAGCATTGGGAGACTAGACTGACATAATTCATCTGTCCATCAACAAAAATTATTAAGTACCTACTGTGGGGCCTACAGTCATGTTAGGTGCTTTGGGAACCACAGAAGTTTATGTTATAGACCCTGCCCTGCAATATCCCTTTGTGGGAGGCTTGTCTCTCTCAATTTTTTTTTTTTGTGGGGCAATGGAGGTTAAGTGACTTGCCCAGGGTCACACAGCTAGTAAGTGTCAAGTGTCTGAGGCTGGATTTGAAGTCAGGTACTCCTGAATCCAGGGCCGGTGCTTTATCCACTTTGACACCTAGCAGCCCCCCTTGTGTCTCTGTTTAAAAAAAAGTGAACGTATAGTACAAGACATTTTGTTCAGTGCCCAGACAGGCCAGGGAAAGCTTCCTGGAGAAGGTGGGAATTAGCTGAATAACAAAGGATGGATAAGATATGGCTAGAGAACAGGCTCAGACTGGGGAGCAGTATTATCAAAGGCATAGAAATATAAGTTCCCTGTACACATTTGGGAACCAGTTTGAGATTTGGGGCTGGAAAGTGACATATTAAAGTAGATTAATAAGGCACTATGCTGTAGGATAGTGGACAGAGGGATACTCTGGAGGCCAGGCTATCAGTCTGGTAGGGAAGAGCACTAGATTTGGAATTAGGAGGTCAGGGTTCAAATCCAAGCTCTCTACATGTAGGTGACCTTGAGTCAATTACTTAACCCTTTTTCATCTCACTTTCCTCATCTTTAAAATGTGAATGTTTGACTAGATGACCTAAAGGCTTTGCCAGCTCCCAATCTTTGACAAGTCTCTTCCAGCTCTGTGACCTAAAAAGTCACGAGCAGGAGCTGACCTCCAATGGTGGTCATGGATTAGGAAAGAGAACGAGGGGGTATGAGGGACATGTAGGGGTAGAATGGACAGGTCTTGGTGACTGACTTAGATGTGCTGAAGATGTTTCTTAAAACCCTGCCCTGACAGCCTCCATCCTGGGCTCAGTCAGAGGGAACTTTCGCTGAGCTGGTAGGTTATTGCTTCTCAATCATGCTGGGCTGGGTTGGCTGGGAAGAGGAGGGAGGGGAGGAAGCCTTGGCTGAGTGCTTCACAATGGCCTGTCTCCATGGTGATCCCAGGGTGACTAGAGCAGGTGGGCATGGAGCCACTGGAGGGGGGAGGGGACAAGGGAGAAGCTGGTAGGGCCAGACAAGGCCTGTCCTAGCCTTTCCTGACAGCCCACCTTACTGGTTGACATTATAGCCCGGAGACAAGTCTTTCTTTCTTTTTTCTTTTTTTGTTTGTTGCACACAATAAAGACTGACAGGATATTGGGAACGTTACTTGGGAAACTGGAGGGATGGAAGGAAGAATCATGAGATTGAAAGAGGCCTGGCCTGGGTGATAAGAGACCTGAGATCTAGTCTTGAGTCAGCTCCTGATGTGCTGGGGGATATTAGGCAAGTCCCTAGGTCTCCATCTCCCATTCAGTAAAAAGAAGTGGGTTGGATGAGATCAGGAGTTCTTATGGACCCTTGATACTCTGGGGAAGCCCATGGATCTTTTTTTTTTTTTTCAGAATAATATTTTAAAATGCATAAAGTAAATACATTAAGTAAAAAACATCAGATAACTAAGGAAACAAGTTATATTGAAATATAGGGATTGAATTATTTTAAAAACAAGTTTGAGGTGGGGCAGCTAGTTGGTGCAGTGGATAAAGCACCAGCCCTGGATTCAGGAGGATCTGAGTTCAAATCTGGCCTCAGACACTTGACACATACTAGTTGTGTGACCCTGGGCAAGTCAGTTAACCCTCATTGCCCTGCAAAAAAAAAAAAAAAGAATTAAAAACAAGTTTGAGGTCTGCAGGTTAAATAAAAACAAAACACAAAACCTGGATTGCATGATCTCTAAGGTGATTTTCAGTCCTTCCATTCTAGGATCATTTCCTTGGTTAGATTTGAGGGTTTGAAGACTATTTTCTACCTGAGTCCTTCAGAGAATCTTCAGCTGAGCCTTCACCTCCGTTAATGGGTAGAGCTGCTGGCTTGGAACAAAAGGAGCTTGCAATCTCACATGCTTGAATTTAGTTCAGAAAGTCTGAACTGATGCCTCTAGTGTCCCTGGCCCCTGGTGAGGATCAGGGAGAGGGTAAATTAGAAAGAGACAGCTGTGTAATTAGAGGAACAATGCAAAATGGGATATAACCCAATGTCAAAGTGTGTGGTTATGGATAGCTAATGCTGTGGGTGGTCAGGAAGCTGGGAGAGAGTACTGGGGAGCTGGGGCGGACAGTGGGGAGGCTTCTTGGAAGAGGTGGGACATCAGCTTGTCCTTTAAACATTGATGGGGTAGGATTTGGCTGCAGGAGGGCATTCCAGGTGGTGGTAGGATGGGTATGGCTGTAAGAGTAGACACAGAGATAGAAATGAGCTTGGCATTAGCTAGGGGTGGGGGAACATTAGGAGGTAAATTGAAGTGAGATTTTTAGAGGGTCTTGAATGCCAAGCCTTGTGGCTCTGAAAACAATGACCTGGTTTTGGGGGCTTTGGAGAGAGCAGGCCTGGTAGGCAGGTGACTTTTTTGTGGGGGGAAGAGCTCAGGAAAAGTGAAGATAAAAAAAGCCTAGAGTGAAGGGGTGAATTGTAGCCAGAGAGGGAGGGGTCCATAAAGGCAAAGACCTGAAGCTTTCCAGAGTTGGGTGGGTGAAGAACTGGGTTTTAGGGGTGGGGCGGGCATTGGGGAGCCTAGTAGCAGGTAAACAGGAGCTTTCCTGGAAGGGAAATATCTCTGTGTGCTCTGGGAAGCCAGCTGGAAGCCAGTTTGACAAATTACTCATGCTAAGCAAGTTGTAACTGATTTTTACCTCCTTGGGTCACAGGATTTTTCACTCCTGGGGATGAAGTGGTTTCCTGAGATGTAGATTTCCAGAGGAAATTCCAACTTTGATCTCCTTTCTTTTTAGGAAAGGCAAACTCTTCCCCCTTTCCCTTTCTTTCAAAATCAGTAAGTCTTTATCAAGTATTTCCTGTACCCAACCCTAGGCTAGGTTCTGTGGGGAAGATGGGAGCAGAGCTAGAACTGATATAGCACTTTGAGGTTTGCAAAGTGCTTTACATATTCTGTCTCTTTGATCCTCACAACCCTCTTAGGAAGTAGGTGCTATTATTACCTCTTATTTTACAAATGAAGAACCTGAGGCACAAAGAGGCGAAATTACTTGTCCAGGGTCACACAGGTAATAAGTGTCTGAGGCAGGATTCAAATTTAAATCTTCCTGATTCCAAATCTAGCACTATCCATTGTGCCACCTAGCTGCCTTAAAAGAGAAGACACTATCCTTGTCCTTGGAGAGCTTAAAGCCCAGCCAGGAAAATGGGACTCCCACATGCAACAGTTAATAGAGAATCATGGACAGAGCTACCTGTGTGGCAGTGAGTGTATTAATTCTATGGATATATGGAACAGGGAAAAAACAGGGTGGGCTGGGCTAGTCAGGGAAGAGTTCATGGAGCAGGTAGTGAAGCTTAAAGTTAGGGTCCCTCTGCTTGGGATGTTTCTGAACAGTCTTTTTCAAGGGTAGTTGCTCTGAGGAGGGTTCAGATCTCTAGTTTTTCTTTGCCTCAAGCTATAAATTTTGCCTTTGCTCCCAGGCTATTCCTGCCCTCCTCCCACTTCTCTTCCTGGAGAAGCTTGGAAGCTGGACTTTCTTCCCTGACTCTTCTGAGACTACCTTCTATCTCTACCCTGTCTACCCCAGTTGAACCATCTTGCCAGTTTCCCCAGAAGGCAACCTGGTAGGCACCTAGACATCTGGATGGTGCCCTTGAGCCTTCTTTAGGGTGAGTGAGAGGCAGAGTTCCCTGCATTCTGGTGGTTCTTGAGTACAACCTTCATTGCCCTTCCTTCCTCACTTAGAGTTATGAGGGAGGGAGAGGTTTTGGGGGATGGGAGATTCCAACAGGATGTTGAAGCCCTCAGGCTGGGGAGGGGGAAAGGGAAGGAGTGCCCACCTCAGGTGGCTTGCTGCCAAAGCTCTTTGTTCTGAGAGCTTGAGAAGCGGATACCTGTAATGAAATGGGTACTGGGAGCCAGGAGTACTTCCTTGCTGCTTACAGTGACTGAGTGGTGAGTGTAGGGAATGAACTGGTGGGGGTTGGGGCAGGACCTAGTTGTAGCTGGTAGAGAATAGGAGGTAGACAGATAGAGGCAGGAGGAGGTTCAGCTTTACTCCCAAAGAGAGCCCCTCCCCCCAGTCTTAGAAAAAGGGTGAGATAGAACATACCCTTAGAAAATGGGCATAGAAAGAAACACCTACCAAGAAACTTCCTGATGAATCAATAATACAAACTGTAGCTAAGGGGACATAGTTAAATAAGGCTATACACTAATTATCATGGAAGGCTTCCTGGGAGAGGCAGAGAGACAGGGACAGGGAGATGATAAGAATAAACCACATTTTTATAGCTTTAAAAAGTGCTTTCCTCAAAGGAATGCCCATCAATTGGGGAATGGCTAAACAAGCTGTGATATATGATGGTGATGAAATATTATTGTGTCATAAGAAATGACAAGCAAGATGATTTCAGAAAGGCCTGGAAAGACTTGTATGAACTGATATATAGTAAAGTGAGCAGAACAAGAGAACATTGTGCACAGAGACAGCAATATTGTTTGATGAAGAATTGTAAATGACTCAACTATTCTCAACAATACAATGATCCAAGACAATCCCAAAGGACTATTGATGAAACATACTATCTACCTCCAAAGAAAGAACTGATATTGATGGAACACAGACTGAATGAAGCATGCTATTTTTCACTTTCTTTCATTTTTTTCTTTTATTCAAGTTTTCTTATACAAAATGACTAATATTGGGACCAGCTAGGTGGTGCAGTGGATAAAGCACCAGCCCTGGATTCAGGAGGTCCTGAGTTCAAATTTGGCCTCAGACACTTGACACTTACTACCTGTGTGACCTTGGGCAAGTCACTTAACTCTCATTACCCCACCCCCAAAAAATTACTAATATGATAATGTTTTACATAATTGTACATGTAGAACCCATATCTGATTGCTTACCACCTCAGGGAGGGGGGAGGGGAGGGAAGGAAGGAGGAATAAAAAATGGAACCCCAAACTATAAATACAAATTATTATTACTTTAAAATAAATAAATGAACAAAAAAAACCCTAAAGTGCTTTCCTTATAACACTTTGAAGTAGTACACTGTACAAGTATTTTTTCAGGGGCAGCTAGGTGGCACAGTGGATAGAGCACCAACCCTGGAGAGGAGTTCAAATCTGGCCTCGGACACTTAACACTTACTAGCTGTGTGACCCTGGGCAAGTCATTTAACCCCAATTGCCTCACCAAAAACAAAAACAAAAAACAAGCATTTTTCCATTTAACAGCTCAGGAAGCTTGCATTTCAGGGGTTAAATGTTTCAGGGGTTAAATGACTTATCCATAGTTACATCTCTAGTAAGTGTCAGAGCTAGGATATACACCCAATGTATCTTTCACTTTACAGTACTGTGTCTGATGTTGTATGTTGAGTCCAGGACAGCATGTTTGGGGAGGCTTCATAATCAGACAGAAACATCCCCCAGGATTTTGAAGCAGGACCCATGAATTTGAGTCCTGACCCATGTAACTTTTGGCACATTTCTGAACTTGAGTCTGTGTTACCTCTTCCACAAACACTGGACCATTAATAGTCTCAAGGCCATCTCTCCCTCCTAGGCAGGACTGAACTTTTGAGACTGCTGGGCTGTAGAAATTAATAGGATCCAAAACTAGAAAGGAACTTAGAGATGATCTATTCCAGTGATGTCAAACTCAGATAGAAATGGGGTCATTAATCTATATATAAGGATCCCTGTGGGCTACATATTGACTTAGTTTTTAAAATGTAGTATTATCTGTTTTGTTATATTTTAATTTATTTTATTAGATACTTCTAGTTACATTTTTCTCTGGTTTGCCCACACTGGGAAGTGTGGTGGGCTATGTGTTTGACACCTCTGATCTAGTTCAACTGGTTATTTTACAGATAAGAAACTGAGGATAAATGACTTACCCAAAGTAATAAAAGGCAGAACCAGAATTTGAACTTGGGTTAGCATAATCCAGTGTTCTTTGTGCTACATTGTTCTGTTACTCTTTAGAGGAAACTGATAAAGAACTACTTTAATATTGCATTTGAAAAGTTTTAAAGTGTTTTTTTTTTCTGTCATCTTAACAGTTCCAGAAGGGTGGGGAAGGGAAGGATCATTCCCATCTTGCAAATGAAGAAACTGAGTCCCAAAACAGTAAAGCATATTTCTCAAAGTCTTAGACAAGTTTAGGGGCTCTTATTGATGGTCAGCAGTTGGGAGTGGAAGGAGGTATAGCCACTCCATGCTTCCTCTGGCTTTCTTTTGGTGGGGCACTGGTTGGTGGGACAGACCACAGGGGAAGGAGACTTCACTGGTGATTCAGTGGGTGGTGTTTCCTGAGTCCTAACATCCAGTATCCTAGAGCTTCTTTTTCTTGAAATAGGAGGGGTTTTTTCTTACTTTTACCTCATTTTCATTTCCTTTCTTAAGAGGTTTGAAGGGAGGGAGGTCAGCAAGACAGTAGATTTAGAACAACACATCTTGTGATTGGATTTGAAAGTTTTGAACACAAAATTATGGAGTTCAATACCCCAAAAGGAGGCCCCTCAGTAAGACTTAGCCCCATCCCTCTTCCACTTGAAGACCTTTTCCTGCATCCCCAAACAGCCTATCCTGTTTTTGGACAGTTCTTTTATCTCACACAGTGCCTTACACAGAATAGGTACTTCAGGAATTGAGAACATTTTCCCCTTCCTTATAGCTGAAATCTTCCTCTCCACAATCCTTTTAAAGTGGTGCTCCTAGTTCTATTGTTTGAGTCTAAGCAGAACAAATAGTCCTTCCACATGAGAACACTTTAGATACTTGAAAACTACCCTCATGTCTCCTCATATTGTGCTTTATACACACAGCTAAACTTTTTATCATTCCCAATTTATTCATCCTGGCAAACCTCCTTCCTGGATGTGCCCCCAACTTGTTCAGCTTCTTAAATTGTGGTACCCAAAGTTGAACATATTATTCTGCTGATGTCCTCTGATCAGGACAGAATGTATTCATGCTATTCCATCTCCTAATGGCCACTCTTTTTCTGTTAACATGGCTTAAAATTGTATTAACTCTTTTGGCCACCTTTCCTTCTCTACCCCCACCTTTAGCCCAGGAAGGGGGTGCCTTAGAGGTAAATGTCAATCTCTGTAGGGAAAGTAGGGCTTGGAATCAACATAATCACTTACCCCCAAAAAGGCCCTCTGAGGCCATGTGACTTCTTTTGGGGGAGTGGCCCTGGGCCTGGGAAGGGAAAAGCCCAGTAGTGTAAGTTTTACCTTTCCCCCTCCTCCTCTGCCACCCCAAGCAACCAGTACCCTTTCATTTGTCTTCCCTATCTCTGGTGTGGCCGGAAGGGCCTGGCTGTGACTCTCATTTCCTGGGATGATGAATAGACCGGCCTCCCTCTGATTAGCTCAGATCTTCCGCTGCAGGGAAAGTGGTGTTCCGGCCTCCTGGGAGGCTGAGGTGCTGCTGGGAGGGCCAGTTGTTTTTTCCATACTAGGCTACCTTATAACAATCAGTAATTCCTGTCTTACTTTATGTAATCCTATAACCTTTAAAGGAGAAAGTGTGGCATAAAAGATAGCAAGCTGGTCTCAGACTCAGGAAAACCTGGGTTCAAGTCACACATTTGACATATATCTATTTTTTTTTGTTTGTTTTTTGTTTTTTGGCAGGGCAATGGGGGTTAAGTGACTTGCCCAGGGTCATACAGCTAGTAATTGTCAAGTGTCTGAGGCCGGATTTGAACTCAGGTACTCCTGAATCCAGGGCCGGTGCTTATCCACTGCGCCACCTAGCCGCCCCTGACATATATCTATAAAGATATCATAATGTGCAGCATTGGGAGGGACACTGATGAAATAACAGATTTGATTTTTAAAACGGACAAAAAATCCACCCTCTTTTAAAGACCTTGCCTAACTGTGGTCTTATTGGTTCTTCACAATGACCCTGTAAGATGAGTAGTCACATCTTTAATTCCACCCCACCTTGGAAATGCCTTTTTTTTTTCTTGTATCCTCACCTGGGCTTGTGTCTGTCTTGATGCTGGGATTCTTCTGTATGGTCCTTGGTTAAGCATTCACCAGTGAGATGCTGAAATCAGTTGTTTGGCTCTGCTGTTTATGGTGCTAACAGGTCAATTGTATCCAAAACAATTTCAGGGATTGGGAGGGGATTCAACTTTAATTCAGGTGAAGTGAATGAGTGTTAGGGTTCTTTGAAAACTTTGATGTGGTGTCTTTAGATGGTGGATTCGTCTGTCAGTGTCAACTTCTTAGTATAGTGATCTTATAGGCTATGTTCTCTTATAGAATGTATTGTTAGGAGTGAATGGGGACTGGGAATAGTGGGGAGACACCTAGAACTATAGCCAGAGGAACTAGATTCAAATCCTTCCACCTCTATCCTTACTACCTGTGTGGCAGCCTCTCTGGGCATCAGTTGTTGTATCAGTAGACTGAAGGAGTTGGCTCTTTGAGGTCCTTTCCAGTTCTAAGGCTATGATCTTAGGGTCCTCATTTAACAGAAGAGGAAGATACAGAGGCCTAGAGACAGGTAGTGACTTGCCCAGAGTCAGGACTGGAGCCCAGGTCTCATGAGGAGCAATCCTACTATTTCATACTGTTTTCTCCTGCCTAACTGCAGGGATGGTGGGGTGGGGAGGAGAAGAGAGAAGCCATCTGGGGAAGAGAAATAGAAGGTGATAAGGGAGGGATGGGTCAGGATCATGGCTTCTTGAGGCACAAAATAATTATGAATTGAGAACTGTTGTTTTTGGCTCACTGGTTCAGGCATTTTTGAAACTTTGGCTACATTCAGTGTGACAACATCTCACAGTTATATGGTACTTTATGGTTTACTAATCCCTTTTCCTTCACATTGTCTCTGTAAGGGAGATAGTCTGAGTATTTGTACCCCCATTTTACTGATAAGGGAGCTGAGGATCAGAGCTTAAATGAATTCATATGAAACCCAAAGCAAAAAACTAAGATCTAAGGGGGGTATGTGGGAATTAATCAGTTGGGAAATAGCTGGATGAATTATGGAATATGAATGTTACAGATTATTTTTGTGCTGTAAGAAATGACAAAAGAGATGATTTCAGAGACTCCTGAATAGTATCAACTGGTGCAGAATGAAGTGAACAAAACCAGGAGAACAATTCATATATGGGCAACAGCTTTGTAAAGAAAAACAGTTTTGTAAGACATAAGAATACTCATAAGTGAAATTACCAACTGTACCTCCAGAGGACCTATGTTTGAAGCATCACCTCCTGACAAAGCGGTGTAGGACACAATGTGTAGAAAGAGACACACATTTTTGAACATGGACACTGTGTATATTTATTGCCCACTACTATACTTATTTGTTACAAAGATTTTTTTCTCAGTTGGGGGAGGGGAGATTAGCAACAGTGGTACCAAAAAAATAAGGCCATTGAAACATTTTTAAAGTGAACAGAGTACAGAAAGAAGCTCAGAAGGAAACACAGACAAACAGGACAGTTTTGAAAGTGACTTGAGTAATTATTATATACTTTTTAAAAAGTATGGGGGGCAGCAAGATGGCGCAGTGGATAGAGCACCGGCCCTGGAGTTCAAATCCGGCCTCGGACACTTAACACTTACTAGCTGTGTGACCCTGGGCAAGTTAAGTAACCCCGATTGCCTCACTAAAAAAAAAAAAAAGTAAGGACTATGAAATAAGAGTTTCAGTTTTATATACAGTCTACTTTTTGTATTCTGTTGTGTCTCTGGAAATAGTCTCTTTTTGTGATGTTTAAGTTCAGAATAAAATTTTTCAAAATTTAGATAAAGAAACCCATTTACAAAAATGGTTTCATAGGAGCATAGATTTATAGCTGGAAGGGACCTAATAGGCTATCTAGTCCTCATTTTAAAGATGAGAGAACAGGCTGGAAAAGATTAAATAACTTTCCTAGAGTCACATAGGTAGTGGTGTCTGAGGCAAGATTTGAACTCAGGTTTTCCTGACTCTAAGCCCAGTGTACTATCCACTATACAACCCAACTACCTCAGATTCACACAGCTATAATTTTGAACCAGGATTAAAACTCAAGTCTCTTGAATATAAATCAAGGCTGCAAGTCCAATGTACAAAGCTTTTCCTCAATAGGTGTTTTTTTGTTTGTTTGTTTGGGGGGGGGGAGTTGGGTACTGCATATGCACTGATAAATGAAAGGGGAGAGTTGGGATGATCAGATAACTGTGATTGTAAAAATTCTCTTCCCTTCTGGGTGGCCCATGATGAAGCCTCTTCTAGTGAGGGAAGAAGTTACCTATTAGAAACCATCTCCTTTCCCCCCATTTTTAGCCTAGCTTGGGTGTTTGCACATTCCTCCAGATTTGGCCTTTGATAAGGAGATGGATGTCACTGTTGACTTTGCTTTCCTACTTTCCCTTTCAATAGCTTTTCACATAAAACCTCCTCCTACCTTTCTGTCTTTATTCTTTCTGAGTAGAGAGAGGGGTGTTGAAGTGGGTTGGGATGGGGAAGCAAGTTGGCTGACCTCCACAGTGCAGCTCCACCAGACCCATACTTGTATGACTTCTCTTCCTTGAGCCCTCTGTTCCAAGGCTTCATGCATTCCTGTCTCAGGGCCTTTTTATACCTGGAATACCCTCTACATTTCTGCCTTTCCACATAACAAGTGGCCCCTAGCCAAAAATTAAGTTGGTCTTAAGCTGCATTGAAAGGAATATTGTCCAGAAGAAAGGGTGTTCTCTAGCCTAATTTGAAGTATTTTGTTCTATTATGGACACCATATTTATGGAAGGACATGGATGTTTTAGAGCATTCCCAGAGGAAGGTGAGCAAGATGTGGAGAGGACTAGAAACCGTGCTATATGAACCTCAGACAAAGCAATCAATGTTCAGCTTAAAGAAAAGGTGTCCATTATTGGAGAGCATGTGGAAGTTTATAGCAATGGCACTAGACTTCTCTTTGTCCACTGAGGTACCAAGAGGGGATCAGGGAGGTACAGGCTGTAGAGTGACATATGTTGGCTCTGCTCCTCTCTTTGCTAGCTTTTTTTTTTTTTTTTTTTGGTGAGGCAATTGGGATTAAGTAACTTGCCCAGGGTCACAAAGCTAGTAAGTATCAATTGAGTGTCTGAGGCCAGATTTGAGTCTGCTCCTCCATTTGGAGAAACTTCCTATCAAGCCAAAATGTCCAAAGGTGGAATAAGCTATCTTCAGAGGCAGTGAGTTGCCTAACTCTAGAGGTATTAAAGCAGAGCAGGATAACCACTTAGAGATATTGCTGAGTTGCTTCTTGCTCAGGTAGGGAGGTGTTGGAATTGATGATTTGTGATGGACCTTCCAAATCTGAGTCCATGACTACCTCCAGAAAGCCTTTCCAGCCATTCCAGCCTTGCATTGATCTCTTCTGCACCTCTGTGAGCACCAACAGCACTTGTCTGTACCACTCAATTTAGCCCTTAGCTCAGAGGATAAGGCAATGTAGATGCTAACTTTTCATATAGGAGTCATATTGTCCCAACTGGTCCATGAATTGAGGGGTCATCTTGGGAAGAGAGTAAGAGAAAGGCAGGATGGAGAGATGAGTAGAGTCCATGTAGGGCTTGTTCTGGACATTGGAAAATAGAAAGAGCACTGGTCTGAGAGTCAGGGGACTTGGGCTTTGGATCTGGCTTTAAAACTATCTATGTGACCGTAGGCAAGTCACTTCCCTATCCTGGGCTTTGGTGTTCTCAGACAAGACTACTCTGTGCTGTAATAAAGGCAGAAGGAGAAGATCTGGTCTTTATTCTTGGAAATTTACAAACTTGCTAGGGTGATAAGACTTTTGTGTGTGATGCAGTTTGAGAATATTAAGGCAGCACGAATCCCTAAACACTAAGAGGCCACTGAGTGAGAAAGGAATGTAAAGGTCTTGGGTTTTTTTTAAATGAACTGGCCAGCCCTCTGAGCAGCCTGGTTTCTTTTGACAAGACCAGGCCACAATACCAAGTGTCCAGGTACTTGGGCCGTTGCTGCCCCCTCCCCTTTATCTAGCTCAAAAGGAGATTATGTCCTTCTTTATTCCCCCCAGCCCAAGCTTATTTCCCTCTGAGGGTCTGAGAATTTGGACTTGAGTTCCTTCTAGTCCTCTGGTTTCTGATCCTTGTACTTAGAGGTCTTTGGATCTCCGAGGGCTTGAGGGGCCAACATTGGCACTTGAGGAGTGTAAGCCTGGCATCCCCAGAGAACAGGGTCATCTAAGGGGACAGACAGGAAGTTAGGGGATTTGGGGCTGAGTAGGGCAGGATTGGATTACTGAAAGAGAGAGGACTCAACAGGTGCCCAGAGCTGGGGGATGGACACTCATCTCAACTTTTCAGTGGATCTCTGTGGCCATTGCAAGGATTTAACAGAAGGTAGGGAAAAGAGTGAGGTTTGTAAGCTACCCTAGAATTCATGTGGGGCTCCGGGAGGGAGGCAGGGTCTTGACTGGGGGTGTTTTAGGCTGGGTTCTTAGTACTGTTGGGGAAGCAAGTACTCAGAGTTCCATAGCACATTCAGGTTTACTAAGTTTTTTTCATAGCATCCCTATAGGAGAAGGCATCCCTGTAAGCAGGGGTATGCTGGGAAATGATTAACAACCAGCTCTCTGGAAAAAAAAATTTAAAAAGCAGTGGATACATGATGTACTTTTAAGTTTAATCAGCATTATAAACATCTTCTTCATTACTTTCTTAGGTTCAGACTATCAACAAAACAATAAATCAAGCCCTGTTTTGTAGCATTTGACAATTTCCAAGGAGTAAATGCTCACATTGAAAATTTAGCAATTGGCTCTCAAGGTTCAAACTGGCTCCAGCACACCTCTAGGTGTAAGTATTAGCCTTATTTTGCAGATAAGAGAATTGAGGCTCAGGAAGATGAAGTGAATTGCTTGTGATCATACAGCTAGTGACTGTTGGAGCTGAGAGTCAAAAAAAAGTTCTCTAGATGGATGGATAGGTAGGTAGGTAGATAGATACATAGATACATAGAAAGAAAGAAATGTCATTTATATAGACTATATGTGTATGTGTGTATATAGATAGAAAATATAGATAGATAAGATGGACAGATAGATAGTAGATAAATAGATGAGTAGTTGGATGGATAGATGGATAAATACATAGATTAAATGAACATATAGGCAGAAAGACAAATGGATAGATGGATGGATGCATAGACGGACAGATAGAACAAGCATTAATTAAGCACTTACTAAGTTATAGGCCTAGGCATACAAGTACAATCAAATAAGCCAGTCCCTAACCTCAAGGAGCTTACACTATAACAGGGGAAGACAATATATAAAGGGGAGCTGGAATTGAAATGGAAGGAGATAGGGAGAGAGTTGTTGCTGGTGAGGTGGTGGAGAAGTCTGTAGAATGAGTTGAATTGGGAATGAACTGAAGACCATCATGAAACGGCATTCTTTCTATTATTATAAACTTTTCTTCATACCCTCTAGACCCTAGCTGTGCTGAGTAAGCTGTTTTCTTGTAGTCTTAATACATATTTAATAAATTAAATGGCCTGCTAGTGCTAGGCAATGTGTTAAGTGTGGGGGATTCAAAAAGAGGTAAAAGACAGTGCCTGCCTTCAGGTAACTCAGAGACTCATGAAGGAAGGTAATCAATATGTACAAACAAGCTATAGACTGGAGAAACAGGAAATAATTAAAATAGGGAAGGCACTAGAATTAAGAAGGGTTGGGAAAGGCTTCCCTTGGAAGATGGGATTTCAGTTGGGATTTGTTAGTAAGTGAAGTCCTGAAGAGCATTAAAAGGTGACTGCATTAGTTCAAATGAGCAGATGGTAATGAGGGTCTTGTACTAGGATGGTGGCAGCAGGAGTAGAGAGAAGGGACTAGATGGAGAAATGCCACAGAAATCAAATCAACAGGCTTTGGCAATTGATTGGATATACAAAGGAAAGGAAAGAGAAGGATCAAAGATAACCTTAAGGTTGGAAATACATGTCGGAGATTTGTGGAATGGTGGAGCCACAGTAGAAATACTGAAGGCAGAAGGCAGAGCAGTTTGGGAGAAAGGTAATGGTTGTCTCCCAGGTATGTCATTCAAACCGAACTCTTCCCAGAAACCCTAGGGAGGATTTTGGAAGAAGGTGAATGAAAGCTGCCTTTCTTTCTCTATGAACGACCCATTTGCTCTTACATACACTGGCTATTACATTCCTTCTTACCCAGTCCCTTCACGCTCCCCTTCATGACCATGTACACACGTGAACACAAGTGTTGTTACACATCTCATGTCCCCTAGGGTCACAGTTGATTCCTTTCAACATTCCCAAGAAGAGGACAAACCGGGGGAAAGGGGAGTTGGAGGGGGATCTCTTTCCGTGGCTTTTCCCTGGAGTAGGGGGGGACTTTCCTCACAGGCCACTTAAGCCCTTCCTGTTATGAGTTAAAACAACACACAGCATGTATGAAAACAAATTCACACTGCTGTTGTTTTTAGCTGAGTATAGGAGGCCTATGTTTAATTCAAGAGAAGAAAATATTTTCTCAGATGTCTAAATGCTTGTGGACCCCACTTGGGCAAGACTAAACAGTTTGGGTTTCTGGAAATGGCAAACCTCACAGGGATAAATTCAGAAATTCCTGGGGATCCAGAGACGTCCTCAGGTACCTTCTTGCTTAACCCAGGTTTTGGTGGGGATTTCTGATGGCCTTGGCCTTGGTCTCAAATGTGACTAAGCTGAATTTGTTTACATTATGGCTGTTATTTTCTTTAGAATTACAGAAAAATCAGAACTTAAGCACAAATAAAATGATCAATTCTTTATAAAGAGTAGAAAAGAAAAAAAGATTATCTTGGCTCTTCTTAAACATGCTACTGATCTCCATAGAAACTTATGGCCTGTTGAGGCCATCTTATATTCATAGTTCCTCTCCAATCCCCTACCCAAATGAACAGTTGCAGCTCTTTTTGGATGGGTCTGATTAACAAAGGGCCAGGCCCCTCCCCCTCTCCCTAGGTCACCCAATCTTGGGTATACTCCATTGCCCTAGAGGGGATTGTTGTCCAGCCTGGCCAGAGTCACTTCCTCTTAATTTGCAAGTGTTGTTGAGTAGATGTCTTTGGGAAGCATTACAAGAAACAGTGGTCTAGCCTTTCTCTTTCTGTTATGCATGTCCTTCATACTTAAAATCTCAGCATTGAAAGGACTGGGTTGGAAGTAGCGAGTTAGAATCTGAGAGCTGGAAGCAGGGAAACAGCATGTGAAATAAAGAATATGGGATTCACCTGGATTTGGAGTGAGGAGACTTGGATTTTAATCCAGCTCTGACACTAGCTAGATGACCTTGAGCTAAATTAAATTACTTAATCTCCCTGGATCTCAGTTTTCACATCTATAAAGTGGGTATAATATACTTGAACTACCCATCTCCTGGTGGTGTTATGAAGAAAGTGCTTTGTAAACTTAAGGGAAATGTGAATGATTATTATTATTGCCTTTGGTCGATACTGCATTCTCCTCTGCAGCATCTTTGCTTGAATACATCCAGTGGCAGGCAAGTTTAATACCTAATGAAGCAGTGGATTAGACAGGTCCAATTATTCAGAAATTGTTTTCCTTATAATGAGCCAAAATCTGTCTCCTTCTAACTTTCATTCATTGGTCTTTGTTCTGCACTGTAGAGGCACAGGAGTATACAATGTGTGGAGTGAGGTCCATGGTAATTCAGGGAAGCCAGTGGTGGAGAGAGGAGGAGGAAGAGATGGAGATTACAGGCTTCAGTGTGGGGTACCTATGTGAGTGTGTGAGATGGGACAGAGCAGGAGTGATCTGGCTCCAGAGCTTAACTAACAATGTCCAGTATGGGAAGAGGGGGTAGTATGGGAGTAGCAGGAGAGCTGAGAATTTCCAAGGACTTAATGGGATCTTCGTTATTGCCATCTTATTTAGCTGTAATAAGAAGCTTGGTGGAGGTGAACAAGTGAAGAGTGGGCAGCATAAGCTCATAGCCTTGTCTAGAAATCAGGGAATGGGGAAACCAGACTGCCAGCGAGGCAGAAGGGATAATGAGAAGAGAAGGGAGCTCAGCGTCACCTAGTACAACAGGCCAAGAAAAGAGAAGTGACTTACCCAAGGTTACACAGCACACACACGTTCAGGTTAAGAACCCCTGATCTCAAGTGATATTTGTAGTTCCAGCTCTGCTACTATACTACTTATATTGAGTTATAATTCAGTATAAGTCTAATCTCTCTTTCACAAGGTAGCCCTTCAAAAGCTAGAACAGAGCTATCAAACACCCTCCTCCCCCATCTTTGCCAGATTTAGTCTCTGGATCTCCAGCTTTTTCAGCTTCTCATCATATAGCATAACCTCGAGAGCTTTCTGTACACACTTCAATTTATATTTGTCCTTTTTTATTTGGTGAGGCAATTGGGGTTAAGTGACTTGCCCAGGGTCACACAGCTGGTGAGTTGGCAAGTGTCTGAGGTCGGACTTGGACTCAGGTCCTCCTGACTCCAGGGCCGGTGTTCTATCCACTGCGCCACCTAGCTGCCCCTATATTTGTCCCTAAAATGCAGCAGTCAGGATTGAATATGATCCTTTGGGCATAGTCAAACCATGGAAGAGCTTGTCAGGACTATTGCCTCCCCTTCCTCAGGCACCCTATACCTCTATTGATACAGCCTAAGATTCCGTGAGCTTTTTTGCTACCAGACTGCAAAGTTGACCCTACAGAGCTTGCAATCTGTTAAATGCCCCAGTTACTTTCTACAGGAACCACTGTCTGGTCATGCCTCCACAATCATGAACTTATGAAGTGAATGTTTTTGTACACCAGTGTAAGTGTCTGACTCTATGAAGTTTCATTTTAATAGAGTCAGCTCAAAATTCTAGCCTGTCAGTGTCTTCTTGGATCCTGATTATGTATGCCATCCACCAGGTGAGCTGCCTGTCCCAACTTTTTGTTACCTGCAAACTTGACCAACACACCATCTATTGCTTTAACCAAGCTATTGATTTTTAAAAAATGTTAAGTAACAGAGGGCCAAGACACTCCCTGAATGCATTCCAATTTCAGAGCCAGACTCAATAAACATTTATTAAGTACCTGCAATGTGCCAGGCACTGTGCTAAACTCTGGGAATACAAATAAAGGCATAATACATCTCCTGCCATCAAGGAGCTCACCATCTAATGGGGAAGAGGAAGCAAAAAGAGCTGAAAATGGGGGGGGTGGGGAAGCTGTCAGAGAGGGGGATAATGAAGTCCTGCAGCTGGTGTTGGAAATTTATCTGAGGAGCTATGTGTTACAGAGTTAAGTTCATCTTGCAGAATGAGGTTCTGGAGATCAAGAAGTCCAGGAGGTCACACAGAGGGAAACTGAGGAGGTGAATTCCCTAGTTATCCCCTCAGGCAGAGGATCTGGGAGGAGCCCTTAGCTGTCCATCTTCTCTAAGCAGGCAGAGGGAAGGACCCAAGGGGTGTGGGGTACTGAAGAGTTATGAGTTTCAGAGTTGATTTCATCTTGTAAAATTAAGAGTTTCTGGGGGGCAGGTAGGTGGTGCAGTGGATAAAGCACTGGCCCTGGATTCAGGAGGACCTGAGTTCAAATCCTGTCTCAGACACTTGACACTTACTAGCTGTGTGACCCTGGGCAAGTCACTTAACCCTCATTGCCCCACCCTCCCCCCAAAAAAAGAGTTTCTGGAGATCATGAAATCCAGGAGGTCAGCTGAGTGGGAAATGACATCAAATAATTGACATCTGGCCTTTCAAATAGCTCTTAAGACTACTAACTATACTAGCATCTAGCCCCCAACTCCATTTCTCCCAAAAGAATAATGAGAGAATACTTTGCTTAAACTATATTGATAGGATACCCCTGATCTGCCAGTCTGTTAACTGTCACAGAAAAGAAATGAGGTTAGTCTGGAATGACTGTTTTTTTAAAAATTAGATTAAATTTTCTTTCAGTGAACAAAAATACTGTTTCTCCCTTCTCCCTTTCCCCTCTCCCTATTGAGAATGAAAGAATAACAAACCCTTTATAACAAGTATGCATAGCCATGCCGGCTCTTGGTTAAAACTCAGAAGGAAATATCTTTCAATATGAAATATCAGTTACAAAATTAATGGGAATTGTTTCTAGTTGTTAAGTCATTCTTATTTTTGTCCAGTGATACTTTTAGATTTCATAATTATTGGCATTATTATACAAATTAAATATAAAATGTATTTAAAACTACACATAATAGCTATGGAAGTTTCATCAGTCAGCAAGTTCCTTCTATGTCTGGAGGCTAGACTAGCAACTTGATAGAGAAAAGTGAAACAGATCTTGCCCTGAAGGAGCTTACATGCTGAGGAAACATCACAGATACATATAAATTAATGGAAGTTAAATACAGGGTCAGTTGTGGGGAGAGTCAGCACCTGGAGGGACAAGGAAGGAGATCCTATAGGAGAAGGTGCTTGGGCAGAGTTTTGAAGGCACTTGGCTTTTTAAAGAGTTGGAGGTAAGAAAGGAGTGCAGAGCATTCCAGGCTTGGGGGGGAGGGGGGTGGAATGGCCTGGGCAAAGGCAAAGAGAGAGGAGATGGCATGCTGTTTGTGAGGAGCAATAAGGTGGCCAGTTTGGATGGTAGAATGCACCTCATACATTACTCCTAACTTCCTTCCCCCAACATCACACAGATAATGCATAATAATCATGAAAGGGGAGATTGTAGATTTGTAGATTCATTGTAGATCAGGTTACAAAGGCTTTTAAATACCTTATTCTTGTGAAGAATAAAAAAGATTCTTTAAAAATAACATTTAGGACCTGAACTATACAATATTCTCTGAGAACTTTTCCACTCTTCACGCTACTAATGAATAATTCATTGAGTCTGTTAAAGGTTGCAGGGACAAACCAGTTTAAGAAATGTAAAGATGAGTCTGTTACCTGGACCTGAAGATTGAATTTGTCCACAGTGAGAGGAACGTCAAAGTCTAGCTGTTGCCTTCCTCACTTGCTGTTTAGGGGGGCTTTACGGTCAACGGTTTTCTGACAATGGTTTGGCTGCATCTTCACTCCTGTCAGCTGTGCCCAGAGATTCCTTGAGGTTTGGGAAAGCCCAGCAGCAATCAAATGAGCTCTTCTTTGGGGAGTCTGGCAAGTGGCCACAAACTAGATATTGCTCTGTAGCAACTGGGCCACAAGGTGCCATACATCTGACTACAGGTTTCATATTATTATTTTAAAGTATTTTTGATGCTTTAGAAAAAACAAGTCGTGACCATTTCCTGATATGGCTCCCTCCCTGCCATTGAAACCTCCTTTGTAACAAATTAAAACAGCTTTTATAAAAGACAACCGATACATCAGTCATGTCTGTATGTGCAGTGTACTGCCCCCATTGCCTCCTACCTCTCTACCCAAAGAAGGAAAGTGAATTTCATTATCTAGTCTCTGGGACCAAGATTAGTCATTGTAGTTAATCTGAATTTGGTTGCCTTTCAATGCTGTTTTATTGACATCATGGTAATCATTGTGTATGTAGTTCTGCCTCCTCAGATTTAGGACAGGACTTTGGATCTGTCCTTTGTTCTGATAACATTTTCCTTTGTATTCATTTTGTCCCCACCTCCACCTCAGCCAGAATGAAAGTTCATTGAGAGCAAAGCCCAATCTCATCTCTCTTTGTGACATTAGTGAGTGAACAGTGCCTTGCATAAGGTAGATAGATGCTCAATGTATAGTCCTTGGATTGAATTGATTAAGCCAGATCTCCTGAATCTCCAGCCCAAGTAGATCAGCTGGGCTGTTGGGTTTTCCCAGAGCAGACCTCAGCTTTTGTTTTCCCTGTCCTGCTAGAATGAAGACTAGAAGAACCCAAGGGACCCTCCCTTCCCCTGACCTGGCCCTCCCCAGCTCATCATCCCCTTCTTGACCTCCAGTTCAGTGTCTCCTGGGACTGGCCAGGGACCTTCTCCATGATCACAGCCATAGACATCCTCTGGTTGTCCTTTGAAATGGGAAGGAGGTGACTGGTCTTCAGGGTCAGTGTGAGGGGAACCAGTATCAGGGGAGAACATTTCCTGGTCCAGGGAAGCCAAAGAACTAAGTCTCACATCAATTTCTTCACTTGGATCAGAGTGCCAAAAGGTCCCATGAGCTGGTTTTTCCCTGTATGTTGTGCCCACATTGGACTCAATGATTTAGATAGTTCACGCCCCCCATTTTCCTTCACCCTTCCGCAACTACCCAAATCCTTTGTAGAGTTTGTCGAATATTAAAAAATAGCTTTTGTATCTGCCTGTCTCCTACAAACAGATCAGAGAAATAATGTTTAATTTCTCCTACAAATTAATAAACAGATCAGAGAAATTATAATATTTTATCTCCTAGTAATTAGAAAGAGAACATGATATATCTGCCTGTCTCCTACAAACAGATCAGAGAAATAATGTTTAATTTCTCCTACAAATTAATAAACAGATCAGAGAAATTATAATATTTTATCTCCTAGTAATTAGAAAGAGAACATGATATATCTGCCTGTCTCCTACAAACAGATCAGAGAAATAATGTTTAATTTCTCCTACAAATCAGAGACAGAAAAAACCATACCTGTCCTCCTATGAAAATAGATCAGAGACAGACAGAAAAAACATAATATCAATTTAATATTTTATTGTCCCAAGAAGAAAGATAACATGACACATGGTCATGTGGAGATTTCCCTCCTAAGAGAGAAACTCAGAGGACTCCCCATTTCTGAGGGTATTAAAGGTTTTAGTCCACTGATTACAGGGCAATGTCATTTTCAATAGTATGATACAGAAATCAACCCAGAAGCAAAAAGTAGTTTAACAATTTCAGTTATAACAAGTATGGAGGGGGCAGCTAGGTGGTGCAGTGGATAGAGCACTGGCCCTGGAGTCAGGAGTACCTGAGTTCAAATCCGACCACAGACACTTAACACTTACTAGCTGTGTGACCCTGGGCAAGTCACTTAACCCCAATTGCCTCACTCAAAAAAAAAATATTACAAGTATGGAGGAAATACAGAAGCATCATGATAAGACTACAGGATTCAAAAAAAGGGTTTGGCAAGGATGAGGATGCCCAGATGTTACCATAAGATAGGGACTTACTATCCCGAGGGAAAAGAAGTCACTAGGTAAGGTTTTTTATCTGCTAGCTATCTGGGTTCAGTTTGGAGTTCAGTTGAAGGACATTTTGCTTCTATTAATCCTATTAATCCAGGGTTTCATAAAACTCCCCTTGGATAAGGTACCTCTATCAAATCCAGGTGATCTATATATTCATATTAACAGCTTCGAGGTTTTCAGATTTTAGGGAGGGCTCCTGAGGGGCTTGCAGAAAAATATGAAAGCAATCACATCAAACACTTGTCTTGTGGTCACCCAGCTTCTGTCCAAAAACTTCTAAGGGCACATGGCCAAGAGCAGATTGTAGGGTCCCTCATCCCAAGCCAGGATGCTCAGATTGACTATAGGCTATGATTGGGTCTGGCTCAACCCACTCTGGGCCCTAACTGCAATCAATGTTTCAGCAACGCAGGTGTCTGGAGATGTCTAGAGGTCATGCTTTAAAAACTGCACTCAGTCAGATGATACTTTTCCCTGGGGTTGAAAGATAAGGGAACCTGGAAGTTGCTGTGTTGTGTGTGTGTGTGTGCGTGTGCGTGCGCGTGTGTGTGTGTGTGTGTGTGTGTGTGTGTGTGTGTGTGTGTGTGTGTGTGTATGTATGTGCGTGTGACATTTCCTGCTTGTCTCCTCTCTCATGCTGGCTTTTGCCCCAGCTGACCGACTCGGCTACAGCCTTCCTGCACAAGAGCCTTCATAGTGGAGACTGCTCTTCTGGCTCAGGTCTCTCAGACTATTTCAGATTCCCAAGTGTTTCTGTTCCCTTCTCCCTGAGACCTGGCACGGTCCTCACCCTTTCTTCCTGCCTGGGGCTCACAGATGTCAGCTCCCCAGGGAACCTGAGTCAAAAGTTATGACTCACCCTGAGAGAGGAGGTAGTTGGTGGACTGGCATGGGGCTCATGCTGATGTCCTGGATACAGATTGCTTCCTCCCCTTTCCACATCCAAATCTCCCTCAAGGGGAGCCTGCTTAATGGGCCATGGACCTCCCTAAGGCCATTTGGGGCCTAGGAATAGCACTGTAATGACTCCCATCTTCTTCCCTGAATTGTGAACTTGACTCAAATTGGGCCCAGGTGTGTTTATCCCCAGATCCAATCTTAGCAGAGCTGTTATTAAATAGCATTTGTCACTTAAAGGGAGAATTAAAGGCTTTGCCCTTGAACTCTCATGCTCAGACACATGGTCACAGAGAATGGGATGGAGTACAGGGCTGGGAGCCAGCTGACCAGAGTTCTACTCCTGGCTTTGTCACTAACATTATTGTGATCTTAGACAAGTAAGTTTCTTCTGTTGACCTCAGTTTTCTTATCTGTCCGATGGGAGGAAGAATCCTTTGCCTTATCCCTCACATTGTTCTGGGAGTCTTATGAATTGGTGTCTAAAGGTGCTTTCTAAAGAATAAAGCAGGGGCAGCTAGATGGCGCAGTGGATAGAGCACCGGCCCTGGAGTCAGGAGTACCTGAGTTCAAATCTGGCCTCAGACACTTAACACTTACTAGCTGTGTGACCCTGGGCAAGTCACTTAACCCCAATTGCCTCACTAAAAAAAAAAAAAAGAATAAAGCAGTGTGTATGCACACAGAGGATCTTTGTTACGTAAAGGGATAACTAGTGTGAACTGGGAAGTTTGGATTGAGCAGCGTTGGAGTACACTGTATTTTAGGGAAGGTTGGTCTGAGGGACATCTCAGCTCCTCCAGTCACTCTGAAAGCATTCTGGAAAGAATGAACTTTTATAGTTTCTTTTTTTTTTTTACTTTTATAGTTTCAAAAATGAAATCTAATAAACTGGGATAATTCTGGGTCTTCTTGACTTCCTGGGATTGGAGTGGTGTGTGTGTGTGTGTGTGTGTGTGTGTGTGTGTGTGTGTGTGTGTGTGTTCTTGTGTGTTCATCACCCAAAGTGGGACCAGATGGGTGGTGGCTCCTATAAACGTCTTTCCCAGGGTGAGAAAGATGCCAGATCTCCTTACACCTATGACCATCAATGCCCCCGGGGGACTCCAGATCACCACTGGGGCAATCTAAGGCAAGGCTTCTTAAACTCACAACCTCATATGGGCTCATGTAACTGAATGTGGGGGTTGAGAAAAATTTGGCAACAGTAAAAGGCTATGTATACCTATTTTATATACCTTTATACCCAGGGTGGCATAAATATTTCTGGGTTGAAAAGGGGCTGAGAGTGGGGAAAAAATAAGAAGCCCTGTTATAAGGTATACTCTGGACTGTTTGTAGACAAAATTACATGACCTGTTATTCCTCCTTTACCTGAAGATTCTGGGATAGCAAGGTTGGGTGATTTTTTTTTAAAACTCTAATTGTCCTCCTAACCTTCATCTGTTCTTGTAAACTTTACTTTGTCTTTACTTCTAACACAGACCCTGTCTTTATAACCTTCAACATGTTCTCATCCACACCCTAGCTGTGTTTGTCCCAATTCTGTTCTCTAACCCTGACCCAGCTGCTTACTCTACCAATTCATAGTGTGATAGATAGTTCCTCGAGAAGAAAAGTTTGTGTTGCATACTAGTGTGTGAGTGTACTCTCTGTCTCTCTGTGTCTCTCTCTTTCCTTCTTTCCCTCTCTCTCTTCCTCCCTCTTGCACTCTCTGTCTTGTTCTCTGTCTCCCTCTCTCATTCTTTGTCTCTCTGTCACTTTCTTTTTCTCCCCCTTCTCTCTCTGTCTCTCCCTTCGCCCTCCTTTCTCTGTCTCTTTCTCTCTTGCTTGCGCTCTTTCTCTCATCTTGAAATATGTAAGAGATTCAGTCCATCAACAAACTTTTGTTAAGCACCCACTGTGAACTAGGCATTAGGGATACAAATACAAAGAAGGAAAGAATCCCCATACTCATGGCTGAAGTAAGGAAGAAGTCCATTCCGTGCCACTAGGTGGCACTGATCCTGAAGTCAGCTAGACCTGAGTTCAAATTTAGCCTTGGACAGTGGGACTCTGGGAAAATTACTTAACTTTTATCTCAGTTTCTTCATCTGTAAAATGATGGTAATAATAGTATCTACCTTCCAGGGTTGCTGTGAGAATGAATGAGGTAATGTTTGCAGAGCACTCTGTGAACCTTAAAGCAATATGTAAATCCAACCTATTATGATTGTTATTATTATTATTATTACTACAATTCAAGGGAAGGCCAGTGCAAAGGCATAGAAATAGGGAATGGAGTACTATGTGTGATGAACAGTCTAGTTTGGCTGGATCATACAGTGTGGGAAAAGGATGATTTAGAGAGGAACATGAATGGCTCTTTTCAAATATTTCAAGAGCATATTTCAAATATGTAAGAAAGATAACAGCTGGCATTTATATAGCACCATAAGATTTGAAAAGTGTGTGTTATCTCCTGTGATCCGAAAAACAACCCTTTGAGGTATTATTGCACATATTATTCTTTCCATTTCATAGATGAAAAAAACCAAGGCTTCAGTAGGATTGAATGACTTGTTCATTGTTGTGCTACTAATAAATGCATTGTTGTTTAGTTGTTTTAGTTGTGTCTGACTCTCCGTGACCCCATTTGGGGTTTTCTTGGCAAAGATACTAGAATGTTTCTTATTTTCTTCTCCAGCTCAATTTACAGATGAGGAAAGTAAGGCAAATAGAGTTGTGACTTGTCCAGGATCACCCCATGGTCATAATGAATGATTTCTTGGATAAGTGGCTGGATTCTTTTGGACAGGGTTGTTTTTTTTTTTAAATCTATCACCATTCATGATGTTGGTCTATAGCTTTCCTGCTGTGCTTTATCTTTCTCTGTTTTAGGGATTAGGTATTAGGTATTTGTGTGCTTTGGTAAATTGATTCTCCAGATATTTTATATACTTTGTAGTTATTTGGAATGGGATTTGTCTCATAAAAGGAATCTGTGGCAGGGCATGTTCTTTTCTCAGTTTTTGAGAATGATTTTTGTAGTATTGATACTAATTGTTCTTTTAAAATTTGATAGAATTATCCTGTGAATCTTTCAAAAGCAGGATTTCCTTCCCCTCCTGCCCTCCCTTTGGTAGTTTCTTTACAACTAGTTCTTTTTCTTTTCTGACAGTGGATTATTTAAGAACTCTAGTTGGTGTTCTGTTGGTCTGAGCATTTTATACTTTTGAATTCTTCAATTCTTGACTTGTTCTGATCATTCTTTTTATTTCTTCTAGTCCTTAAAGTCCCATCTGGGTCGCCAAACTGTGAGATTTAAAATTGGATACTAGAGCATTAACCTCCCTTTAACCTTTCCCTTATTTAACCTTTCCCTTATTTATCTCCCAGACTAGTAAGTGGAAGAAGCCTCTGGTCTCTAGTTAGAGCTTTTATTGTTTGGAAATTACAAGGTGATGTTGATTAAAGAGATATCAAAGTAGAAATACAAACAAATAGTCTTAAATCTAAGCTTAGTCTATATTCCATATAAAACTCACCAAAACCCGTATAGGGCTCACCAAAAAACCCAAGGCCACCTCTGAAGCTGAGAGCCTCGTCAAGCACGTGCTGTTACTGCGAACCGAGCCGAGTCTCACTTCAGTCAGCGTCTGTGTGTGCAGCGCCAGTCAGCAGACGAGGAGAGTGAACAAGACCGCACTTCTGTTCTCTCCTTGCCTTTTAAGCTCGCACCCCAGAAGTGGAGTGCCTAACAGACGGACCTGGCGGTTTGTCACGGTCTCCTCCCTGAAAGGGTGGTCCTTCAGTTTTCGCTAACTGACAGTTAAAAACTTTCACCTTTTAGCATGTTCTGGTTGTGTTGTAATTTTACTTTGTTCATTTTATATTTTGTTGATTTGATTTTTCTGCTCTTTTTAATCATGAGTGACTAAAGGTTTATTATTTTATCTTTTTCAAAAAACCAACTTTTAGTTATATTTATCATTTCTATAGTTTTTGTTTCCAGATTATCTATTTTCTCTAATTTTTAATATTTTCTCTTTTATGATTATTTTAAGTTTGTTTATTTGTTGGCTTTCCTAATCTTTTTAAATGCATTGCATCATGGCATCTTAAAAGTTGGAAGGGTATACCCTTCCAGAGCCTTGAAAAAGAATCCTTCCTCCAACACATTTGATATCCAGGATTTGCTTGAAGTCCCTCCATGAGAGGCAAGTCACTAACTTTCAAGATAGCTGATTCCACTTATAAGTGACTATACTTATTGGGAATTTTTTTCCTCACATACAACCTAAATCTGCTTCTCAGAAACTTCTATCCGTTGCTCCAGATTGTTCTTGCTAGGAACAAGGTGAACAAATACAGATACAACTTTATTTTAAAATGTAAAAACATGTTCTTTGCTTTAGGGCCATGCAAAAAACAGGTAGCAGATCATATTTGGCCCACAGGCTGTAGTTGGCCATAAATATTCTACCTAAAATGTGGTGGTTAGAACTGAGTATAGGGCAGCTAGGTAGTACAGTGGATAGAGCACCAGCCCTGGATTCAGGAGGACCTGAGTTCAAATTCAGCCTCAAACACTTGACACTAGCTGTGTGACCCTGGGCAAGTCACTTAACCCTCATTGCCCCACTGGGGGTGGAAAATAAAGAACTGAGTACAATAATCCAAATGTGGTCTGACCATGGGAGAGAATATTAGGACTGAACATCAGTGTAACAGATGCTCACTATCTTTCTCTAATCTAGAAACTTTGTTTCACTTAATGTAGCCCAAAAATCATATTAACTTTTGTTGACATCACACTGTTGAGTTTGTAGTTCAATTAACTCTCCAGTTCTGTTTCAGAAAAACTGCTACCTTTACTATTCTACATCTTTAAAATGGTTATTTTTGGACCAATTGTAAAAATTTACATTTATCCATATTACATTTCATCTTATTAGATTAGACTCAACTGTATCTATAGCAATTACCTGTTCCAATTGTCTAGGAACCTGATTTTTTAAAAAAGGAAATATTGGTGTAGCATGACCTGTTATTGATCAATATCTTAGCTCTTTGTGATTACTACTCCCTTTTCTAGATGTCCACCACTAAACCTTTAATAATACATTCTAGAATTTTGACAAGAACTACTGTCATGGTTTTCCAGACTCCGCCTCCCTTTTTTAGAAAATCAAGACAACTCCTATCCTTCAATCCTGTGGATTCTCTCCTATTCTCCATGGTCTTTAAACTATTATTTATCTTCTGTCTTTATTTCTATTATTTTTCCAATGAACAAAAAACAATTTCTCTCCCTCCTACACTCTTTTTCCTCTCCCTTCCCCCAGAATTGGGAAAAGAAAAGCATAATCATTGTAATAGATATATGCATAGTGAAGCAAAACAAATTCTTCTGTTGGCCTTGTCCAAAAATGTGTGTTGCATTTTGCACTGAGTCCAACATCTCTTTGTTAGGAGATGAGTAGTATGCTTTATCATCAATCCTCTGGAATCATGATTGGTCATTGTGTTGATCAGAGTTTTATAGCTTTCAAAGTTTTGTTTTGATTTTTTTGCAGTTTTTTTTTGTTATTTTATAAATTGTTCTACTGGTTCTGCTCACTTCACTTTGCATTGGTTCATATATGTCTTCCCAAGTTTCTTTGAGCCCATCTCTATGATAATTTCTTCTAGCACGATAGTATTCCATTACATTCATATGCCAGAATTTTGCATAGCCATTTCCCAACTGATGTACATCCCCTTAGTTTCCAGGTCTTTGACCCCACAAAAAGAGCTGCTGGAAATATTTGTGTATGTATGGGTCTTTTTTCTCTTTCTTTGATCTTTTTGGGTTAAAAGCCTAGTAGAGATGCTGCTGGGTGAGAGAGTATGCACAGGTTAGTGACTTTTCTAACATACTTTCCTATTTCTTGTGATTAAGGTATACCCTTCCAGAGTCATTCCCTCCCTATGTTAGTAGTTCACCTTGCATGTTACTGATACTTTGTCCTTTTGTGTATAGACATCTGTGGCCATGTGTTTTTTTGTTGACTGCTTTCTTGAATTTTTGTCCCTTGTGCATTTGTAGATTTCTTTCTTGCTGTTCTTCTTCCTAAATTGTACTTACTCTATGTTTTCGAATTTGGTAGATATATGTAGGCAGTTTCTTTCCATCTTCCCCCCTGGTTGCTTTAAAGCCTTTTCTGATTAGATATTCAAGACTACAAATACCTTCTTTTTTGTTTGTTTTTTGGTGACGCAATTCGGGTTAAGTGACTTGCCCAGGGTCACACAGCTAGTAAGTGTCAAGTGTCTGAGGCTGGATTTGAACTCAGGTCCTCCTGAATCCAGGGCCTGTGCTTTATCCACTGTGCCACCTAGCTGCCCTGTCTCCTGGTTTTTAAGGAACACTTTTTCCTCCCTGAAAACCTGGAAACTGGTAAAGCATTTAAAAAAACTTTTACATATTTACTTCAAAGATATAGCTAGAATGAACAGATAGCCAGGTCTGGTGGTACATGACTCTCATTTCTACTGTTGGGGAGGCTGAGGCTGGTAGATCACTTGAATTTAGGAGTTCTGAGTTAGCTCAGTTGATCTGGTATCTGTGCTAAGGCTACCACTAACATGGGGGCTCACTGGGAGTAGGTGGTCGGTCACCTAAGGAGGGGCAAACTGGCCCAGGTTGGAATTGGAGCAGGCCAAAGCTTCCATGCTGTTCAGTAGTGGGATTGGGTCTTTGAGTGACCACTTCACTTCTAGCCTGGGTTATAGAGGGGCACATAGTCTCAAAAGACAAACAGGCAAAAAAAATTAAAGTATAGACATTTCCCCCTAACACCTTGAGGACACATTATTGACTCAATTCCTGCAGAGCGTTGGCCCCACCAAGTTCATGTCTGGATGCACTCTGACTACTGAATGAGTTCTTGTCTCATCACTGACCTGAGTCCTGAAGTTCCCTCCTTGCTCCTTAGGCCATCAATGCTAAACTGACTAAAAAGTCATGTTGTGGAATGCTGGGGTGTTAGGGTATCTTCTTGACCTTTTGTTTGGGCTTCACTCCCTTCACCTGTAATAGAAAAGAATAAACTCAGAGGCCAAAGACCAAGGCCTGTTTTCAATGCCACATGGCCCTGAGGGGCAAAGGACCCCAGGCCTTCAACTGTGTACAAATAAGAGTTATACAGGATGAATTGGGCATAGTCTCAGAGGCAAAGGACTAAGATTTAGGAGGATTAAGCAAGTCTTCTTTCAGAAAGTGGGGCTTTAGATGAGGTTTAAAGGAAGCTAGAGAGGCTAGGATGTAGAGATGAGGAAGGCAAGAGTCCCAGGCATAGAACTCCTCAGAAAATGAAAATCTTCAGACTCTTTTACTGTGGCCTCTCACTGAATACAGGATTCAAGAGTTCAAGAATAAATAGAGAAGAGAAAGGACTGAGGCAAGTGAGCTGGAGAGGCATCTGAGCCCCTTTACTTTTTCTTCTTGAAGGGAAAACAGCTTATATTTTAAAAGTACAAATAATAGACATTTTGGTCATGACAGAAATGCAAAAATCACACACTATACAGGTCACATAAAGATCTTCCTGCCCTCTTGTTGAAAGGAGCTCCTCAGTTCTCTATCAGTCTGGCCAGCAGCTGCCCTGAAACTCTATTGTAGCTTTTCAGGATTGGCACCTTGCTTTTTGCAGGTACAGCATCTCCTTAGCACCATAATGGTACCTGAAAAACTGCATCCGCCTTCCTTTCCCTCTTCTTATTAGCATCTTAAACTGTCTTACTCAATTGTTTTACTTCAGTCAGTCAATGACATTTATTAATGACTGGGGACACAAAGAAAGGCAAAGAACAGCCTTTCCTCTGTGGGAGCTCCAAGTCTGATGGGGGAGGCAACATGCATACAACTGGGTACAAACAAGATTTATACAAGACAGAGTGGGGATAGTCTCAGAGAAAAGGCGCTAAGATTAAAGAGGGGCTAGAAAGTTGTTTTTGAAGAAGATAAGACTTTAAACAAGTTTTGAAGGAAGCCAGGAAGGCTAGGAAGTGGAGATGTAGAGAGAAATTGTTTCAGGCATGGTAGAGAGCCAGTGAAAATGCCCAGAGTTGGGAGATGTTGTGATTCATAGAATTAGCAAGGTGGAGGATAACTGGGAGGACATCTAGTCTAATCTGTACCTGAACTAGAATTCACCCCTAGAACATACTTCTTGAATCCTTTGCTCCTCCACCCCCCACCCTTCCAGCTTGAGTTCTTTTCTTCCTTGTTCCTCCTTCATAGGTTCATCTGCTTGAATCCACTCTTCCTTCCACTGGGATTCTCTTTCAGCCCAATTCCTTCTCCTCCAGCAACTTCCTCTGATTGACACAAGACATAGATTTTATAGAGTCAGATTTGGCTCAATGTAAATTAAAAGCTTCTCGACAACTAGAGTTACACAAATTGGAACATGGTGCCTCCATAGGTCTTGGGTTCCCCAATTCTGAAGGTCTTCAAGCAAAGGTTGAATCATCACTTGTTGGATGTGTAAGGATTTCTGTTCATGTATGAATAGTACTTTTGAAATCCCTTCCACCTCCAAGATTCTATGATTATATTGAGCCATGGTCTGCCTTAAAAGAAGTTCTGCCCTTTGAGGTAGGAAAACAGTGGCTCAGTGGGCTGAGATGAGACCCTTTCCCTCAAGAAAGGACTTGGGACTAGACTCTCCTGCCTAGCTTCAAGTTTTATAATTTGAAGTCTTATTCCCAGGCTCCTAGAATTTTCCTGGGCATCCCCACTTTTTTCCCATTATTACTAACTCCTCTTGCATGTCAATTGTTAGATACCTACCAATTCTAGTCTCTGTATCTGTCTTCCAGGCCTGAAGCTGAGTTAGGGGCCACCCTCGTCTTTGTACAGCTGCCCATGCTACAAAGTCAAATGCCTGGGGTTTCAGGATGCTGTTGCTCCCTTCAGATGGGAGAGTCCCTTACCCTCCACCCCTGTCTCCCCATCCCATACTCATTTGTCCTTGTGGCTTGGGGCAAAACAAAAGTTTGGGCAGGGGGAGGAGCTGAGCTGATGAGGCCTTTCTGGCTGTCCAGAACTTAGGCCTCCTGGAAATGTGCTGGCCCCAAAAATAGACATATTTTAAAAATAACTTGGGCTGGGTTTTTGTTTTGATTTTTTTCCTCTGCTCTTTATAAATATGCAGCATTGGGAAAAGGTCAGGATGGGGTAGGGGGGAGGGGAGGGGCTGTGAGTGGAAGCAATAGGCCCCTAAGCTTAGAGTTTGGGCAGGGAACATCCTGGTTACTACCTACTGTCCTATTCACTAACCTTCTTGCCCACCCATGTCCCTAAAGCAGAGGAGCCTTGCCTTGGGGAAGGACCAATGGTGAACTTGATACAGGTTTCTCTCAGGGTGTGGCTGGCCACAGTTATACATGAAATGTTAATATAGGAGGAGGAAATGCAAGGCTGAGGGTATAGGGAATGAAAGGATCCCATAAAATAGAGAAATTTTCTGTAGGAAAGGTCCCAATTGAAATCCCCTCCTTCCCCCAATTCATTCCTGTCTGACCATGTAATGGTTAAGGGAGGCCGAACAACAGAGATAAAGGAGTTACCCTCCTCTAGACCCATTTCCTGACCTGAGTTGAGAGGTTTGGTCCATGTTGTTAAGAGGAGAGTAACCCATCCTTCTTCTCTCTCATCCTTACTTTCCTGCTTCCTGAAGGGGTAAGGGGGGAGAGGTTCTATTCTCTGGGTATCCTGCCTAATCTGTATCTGTTCGAGTCAGTGTTTGTGTAAATGCTCTAAGCTGGGAAATATGTAGCTAGAGAGGCAAGCCAGGGCCTTTCAGAGGGTGTGGCTAGTGTGGCCACAGGCATAGAACCAATGTGGGGATACAGGAGGCTCCCACAACTTGGTAGCTGTCTTTCTCAGGGTAGGAAGGGATTTATTCTGAACCCAAGATGTTACACCTGGAAGCATTTTAATCTTCTTGACACCCCTTACCACCTTGCCCCAGGAAGCTAAAGACTGAGAATATAGAGTGTGGGAGAGGGGTACATCAGTGGGTGCTATAGCAGGGGCCTCAGGAATACCTTAGGTAGTTCCAGTGGTATAGCTTTGTCTTCTCTGTCTCCAGACAAACACACACTGATAGTCATTTGTACTCTCTCTCTAGTCTCCGGGGAGACAGCAGGAAGGTTTCATCGGTGCCCATCCCCATTGCTTCCCCAGGGAGCTTCCCCTCCCTTGGCTGAGTTGTCTGTGCCAGTCTCTGGTGACCTTTCCATGGTGTGTGTTCTGCAAGTTGGATGCAGTGGTTAGAAAACATGTGCATTTGGATTGCACCAGGCCTTTTCCCCACACAATGACCTGCCAGGGTCAGAGGCTGGGCAGAGTTTTCAGTCCCCCATGCCTCACCCTAGGACCCCTAGCTGGCCAGGCCCAAATGCAACCCCCCCACCCTGCTTCCCAAGGGGGCCAGATGGGGTGGAGCTGCCAAATGGGAATGGAAAAAAACACCAGATCCAACCAGACTGGCATGTGAATAGCTTCTCCTCCTTCCCTCCTCCCCTATCCCCATCCCGGCCCAGTCCCTTTTGGGAAAAGCTGCTCTGGATTGCACGCAGACCCAGCCAGCTCTGCCTGACTTTGACTTTGTCCCTGCAAGCTCCTGGCTGCCTGGGAAGACAGTCTGTCTATCCCCCACCCCCACACCACCCCCTCCTCCAGGCCTAAGAGCAAGAGGACACCCAGCCCTTTCCCATCAATGTTCCATGAATGCCCCTTTCAGGCTGTGGAATTGGAAAAAGGCATATCCTTTTGGGGAAGTGTGGTCTTTTTTTCCGAGTAGGTACCTGATTCTCTTGATCTGGGAGTCCCCCTCCTGCAGGACTGGTCTCATACCATAAACAAACTATAATGGCCCAAAGGATTTTGGAGATCATCTAATTCCCTCACTTTACAGGTGGGGAAACTGAGGCCCAGGGAGAGAGATGGACTAGTCATTCATCACACAGCTCTCCAGTGGCAGAAACGGGGTTCAAACACAGGCCTTTGGGCTCCAAATCATGTTTCTGGCTCTAGGTTTCAGGCCTGGCATAGACTTTGTGTAAATACTAGAAATCCCTGTTTGTAGACCCAGGGGAGTTAGAAGCAGTCTAGAGCCAGGATGGTTAGAGCTGACTAAGAACAGTGTCTGCCAAGCCCTGAGGCTCTCAGGTGGAAAACTATGCTGCCCTTGCCATTGACCCTCACCTGGGCCCCGAGGAAGGGACAGCCAGGGTCAGCCATTGTGGACAAATGGCAGAGTCAGGAAGATTCTTAGAAATGGCTTAGTGGAAATCTGCTCAATTTGGAGGCTAATCTGGAGCTTTGACTAGACCAGCTCTGCACACCGGGCAGATCGTTTCAACTCTGGGCTTGTTTCCCCATCTGTGAAATGGCAAGTGTCACCGTCTGATCTAAGTCCTTCTAGCTCTAAATGCAGTGACAATAAACTTGATGACAACGTACAGCCATTTACTCCATCACCTGTATTTTACAAATGAGAAAACTGAGGTCCACAGAAGGAACTTGATTTGCCCAAGTTTACACAACAATTTCAGGGCAGAAATACAGGAATTTGTTTTTGCTCTACAATACATGCTTATAACAAGGACTTCAGTTTTCTTTCTCAATGTGGTCCAGGGAGAGATTTATCTTTTTTTTTTTTTTTGGAAAAAAAATATTGGGCAGCTAGTTGGCACAGTGGATATAGCACTGGCCCTGGAGTCTGGAGGACCTGAGTTCAAATTTTACCTCAGACTCTTACTAGTAGTGTGACCCTGGGCAAGTCACTTAACCCTGATTTCCCCACCCCACCCCCCAAGGAAAAAAAGTAGAAAATTAAATTAGGAAAAAAGTTAGGGTAGACTCAAGACTGTAACCTGCATGCTTAGAATGTAGCTACTGTGTCAACCAAAGGAAATGGGTGAAGGGGTAAGGGCTTTGCTAAAGGGTCAAGGAGAGGGATTGAAGGAGGTCTGAGATGCTAGGGCCTTCCTGGGAGTTGGTGATGCTAGTGGGGTTAAACATCTTCATCTTTATCTCTACATACTGAGAAAGGTTATCTGTCTCTGCTTTGAGCCCAAGGCCACTTGATAGGGAGAGAGAGAAGGGAAGAGAATAAATATCTACCTGGTACTGGCTCATATGATTTTATTTGAAATTCACAACAACCCTGCCAGGTAGGCTTTGCAGCCACAGAGACCTCAGAGCAGGGACCGGAAGGGGAAGAAAGATGCAAGGTGTCATTCTTGCCCCTGAGGCAAGGAGAGGGGAAGTGACTTGCTCAGGGTCACACAGTGGTGTCTAAACTCAGGTATTCCTGACTCCAGGCCCAATGCTCTATTCACTGCAGCACATAGCTGCCTCTAAGAGGAGAAACTGAATGAATGATAGAGCTGGAACTTGAACCTTCATTATCTGACTCCCAAATCCATTGGCATACAGAGGAAGCAAGAATAGCCTTTCTCCTCCCCCTAACTGTCTCTCTCAGTCCTGCTCTCTGGGATAGAGTTTGTTCTTCAGTGGTTTTATAGATTTATAGCATGACTGGTACTGCTGATGGGAGGCTCAAAAGCCCTAACTTGGCAGAACCACTATAGGGTAGAAGAGAAGCACCCAGACTCCAGGGCTGGGGTAGAGGGGGAGAAAAAGTTGATTTTGAGCTAGATGGACATGGATTTAACCTCTCTTCCCTTTAATTTGCTCATCTACAAAACAAGGGAGCTGGACCAGGCTACCTCTAAGGTCCTCTCCGGCTCTCAATCCCATGATTTTGCTATGTTGAGGTGTGTTACAGTGTATGTATGAATGAATGAATGAAAAAGCAGTCATTAAACATTTACTATGTGTAAAGGACTGTCCTAAATGCCAGTATACACTGGACAGTTGGGTATGTGTCTTTACTTGAGTCCAGATAAACATGAAATGTGTGCACATGCATGCACATATATGTATGGGAGACATAAAGGCATGTACCTCTGTGGGGCAGCTTGGAAACTGACACTACAATAGCCCAAGGCTCTGATCCTGTGGGAATCTCTATGTCTCCTGGCTTTGAAAGACTTGACTTCCTCTTGATTTCCTCTGGACCTAATGGATCAGGAAGCAGGTGCCTACTCACTGCCACCATCCTGTTCCCAGCCTGAGACCCCGGCTGCCCTCCTCATGGAGTCATATGTGACGCAGGTCCTCGGAGATGTGAGGGATAGGGGCGGCCAACTACCTCCCCCCTCAGGAAATAGGAGGCCACTCCCCTCTTGGGAAGAACCCTCTATCCTGCTCCCTTCTGCCCAGAAGGAATCTTGTTGGCAGGGATGTATAGACAGTTTGGCAAGTATAAACTCAGCCGTGTACCAGGTGCTCTGGTATGCATAGTAGGGGTGAGATCGTTGTGGGCTAGAATAGGATAATAGGATCATAGATTTAGAGCTGCAAGAGACCTTAGGGGCCATCTAGTCTAACCCCTGCATTTTACAGATGAGGAAACTGAAGTGACTTGCTCAGGATCACACAGTAAATATCTGAGGTAGGATTTGAACTCAGGTCTTTTTGAATCCAACTCTGGCACTCTGCCCACTACCCGCCTACCGCCCCCAAATTATTGGGGTAGAATTTATGAAGGAGGTTGGGAACATAAGACTGAGAAGTTGTTCTTTTTTAACCATTTTATTGCACAAGACCTCATGCAAAAAAGAAGTCATTTCCCACTCTAAGCTTCAGTTATTCCTAGATATGAGGTTCTGGCTCTTCTGCCCATATGTGGGGAGGAGTATGTGAAGAGAGTGTTGTGACTGTAGAAGGTATTAGATGGGGAGATCTCTGCTTCAGACTAGAAAAAAATCTGGTTAGATCCCCAGTGAAATTCACAGCAAACACCAATCCAGCCCAAGGGATTTATGATAAAGGGATTTGATTTCAGGGTTTTCCAAGGAGAGGCCTCCTTCCATTTTCACCCCAAAGCAACCCCAGCCTGGAGGTCCTTCCAGGAATGAATGAAGTTGAGGTGGGGCTGGGAACCTCCAGAGAAGCTGGATTCCTCTATAATTTGATCTAGGGGGCCACCCGAGGGAGATAAGAGGGAGCTCACCTTCTCAGGAATGCGGCTTTGCTTAGCTTTCCTTGGGGGAAGAATGTAGTGGGAGCCCCCTCCTTTCCCACTCCCACCCTGAACTCCAGAGAGCAGCGGGAGTGGGGAATGTTGGGAGGGTGTGTAAAAACTGTACTGCTCAGGGAATGAGAAAGGCGTTCATCCTGCACCCTATAGGGAATGACACCTTGCATCTTTCTTCCGCTTCCAGTCCCTGCTCTGAGGTCTCTGTGGCTGCAAAGCCTTAATCAGTCCATGTTCTCAAAGCCCTCTAACTATAAGGGGACATGGCTGACATGGAGAGAAATAAGCAGAGGGGAGGGGAGACAGAGTACAGGATCCTGGGATGGGATTTCATACTTAGAACAGCATAGCATTGAAAGCCAGAAGTGCTTTAGAAATCATCCCATTCAAACCCTTTATTTTAGAGATGAGAAACTTGATGCTCAGGAAAGAGCTAAGGTTTGGCCCAAATCATACAAGTCATACATGGCAGAGCCAGAATTCGAACCCAAGTCCTCTGACTAATTCCAGTGTTCTTTCCATTGCATCACCACTGACATCCTCTTTGAGGGATCTTGGTATAGGTTTGGAAAATGCTTAAGTGCGTGGGGGTGGGGAGTAAAATAAAGCAAGATAAACATTGTTTTGTCTCCTTGCTCCCTCAACCCCAGTGATGCTTCCTTGAGAATGGAGACCCAGGAGGCTCTGCGTAGGGCTATTTTCTGGGAAGAGGCAGGCTCAGCATGAGAAAACTGCCCCCTGTAGCCAGAGCAGAATTACTCAGCTTCCTCATTTCCTTTGATAGGCAATAGATCCAACCTGGGCCAAAGTCCATACTTGTTCAAATGCTACATGACAGTGGAAAGGGTTGTCTTGGGTGGGTGAGTAGATGGGGGTATTGGGATTGGAGAAGGGCTCAATCATCCAGGACAGGCTCTGGATCCCTTCCCGCATCCAACTCTTCATTCTAACTGTGGGGGTTGATGGAATCCATAAACCTACAACAGAGTCTCCCTGCCAGACATACTTCATCTAATAGATCCTGGAAGCTTTGGGCAGAATACCAATGATACCCGGCTGAAAAAATATAATTTTCTGTTTGGGGCAAAAATATTACCACAGATATTACTTGGGTAGAAGAAGGAGGATAATAATCATAGTATCATAGGTTTAGGGCTGGAAGGGAATTCCCTGGCCCCAGCGCCTGGGCAGATCAGGAATTGGGTGAGGAAATTCATTCTCTAGAAAATTGAGCTCGCTGACCTCCATCTTGGGTCAAATAAGGGTATGTGCCTAGAAGGGAGGACCCTGAGGGTACTCTGGCCCTTGGGTCCTTTGCCCAGAGAGGAAGTATCCCATCCACTTGGGGTGGGGACCCAGCCATCTCTGGGCACAAGAGGTAATTTCTTGGTCCAATGGCTACTCTTTTGAGGAGGGGGAATGCTGACTAGGCAAGGAGCCAACCTCTTCTCCTCATTTCTCTCTCTCCCTAACACCAGGCCTTTTTGACAGGATGATGAATGGGGAGGTCCTCTGAACAAGCTAACTGCTTCGAGGGGGAGGGGAAGGGGATTCCAGTCAGGGCCCCCCAGGCCCTTGCACATATGAGATACTAGCTGATGGGCCCTGCTGAGTCTTCCAAAGCTCATGGCTAAATTTCTGTGTGAATAATCTGGGCCACTTTTCAGTCTGGTTTCCAGACTAGGACAAGGCAGGGCCTACTGAGAAATCCCATCCTTTCCTTTCTTTTCATGGCCTCTAAGTGTATTCTATTCTTGCCTTGGTAACATATCTCAGCCTCCAGTCTAAGCTATAGACCAGGCCCAAACCCCAGTCACAAACAAAGATGAAATGCTCCTATAGCAATCTCATCTATGGGAGATGTTGTTCACAAGAGAACAGGCCAAAGAGTAACAATGGCTTGGCGCAGTCCATCTCTGATGCTAAGGGATAAAAAATACTCAGAATGTATGTCATAGAATGTCACACTGGAAAGGAGATTAGAAGACATCTCACCCAGAGGTGTCACATGCAGCCTAGTGCTGCTCAGTGCAGCCAGAGCCTGATTCAAATGTAGTTCCTACCTAATTTTAATGTGCTGATGTATAAGTATGGTTTTCTAAGTCAATATGTAGACCTCAAAGGAAGGTCCTTAGATATGGTCTACTGACCCCCATTTCTTTTGGAGATTGGCAACACTGATCTAGACTTCATCTTGCAGATGGGGAAATGGCAGCTCTGAGAAAGGAAATGACTTGCCAACATCACCCAACAAGTTAGTGGCAGAGCCAAAACTATTCCTGTTTCTGCTGCACTTCCTTGGACAAATTATCTGTGAAAGGGAATACCTGTATGAACAAGATAACAGGTCCATCAAAGTATACAAGAGAATTAAATAGTATGGATGCAACATCATACTGTGAGCAAGCCCCAGATAGACAGAATGACAAAGCCCTGAAGAGAGGTGTGAGTCTTTCAGGGGACACTAACACTCCAGAGAGTGAATGAGAATCTTTCCATCATGGAATGATAGGTTTAGAGCTTGAAGAGACCCTAGCAGCCATCCAGTGAGCCACCTCCTTTTACACAGAGGTCAGTGATTTGCCCATGATCACACAGAGAGTGCCAGAAGCAGAATTTGGACCTGTGTCTTCCTCACTCCAGGTCTAGCTCTCTATCTGCTGCTTCTGCTCTTATATGATGTGCACAGGGGGCAGCTAGGTGGCACAGTGGATAGAGTACCGGCCCTGGATTCAGGAGGACTCAAGTTCAAATCTGGCATCAGATACTTGACACTTACTAGCTGTGTGACCTTGGGCAAGTCACTTAACCCTCATTGCCCTGCCCCCCCCAAAGTGTGTGTAGTGTGTGTGTGTGTGTGTGTGTGTGTGTGTGTGTATAATGTACACAGCCTTGGCAAGGACTTGTGCAAGCCCTGTCCATCTTTCAGGGAAGAGACTGATCGGTTTGGGGAATTACCTGGCATTAGTCCAGATAATCTTCTTTGAGGAGATACTCTACTCCCCTTATCTTTTCTCTCACCTGCTTTTCTTCTTTTGCAGCTTTTTCACGTGGCCTATGTCCTCATCAAGTTTGCCAACTCCCCACGGCCGGACCTCTGGGTACTTGAGAGATCCACAGACTTTGGACTCACCTACCAACCTTGGCAGTACTTTGCCTGTAAGTGGGCTATAAGCTATGACCCTTGACCGTCTCCCCACAGGAGCAGTAGGAGCTTTGTCCATTGGAGATCTGGAGGACAAACTTACACTGTCTACCCTCTGTGAGGGGCTCTGTGGCTCCATGAACAGACCAATGACAAGGCGGGCATGGGAGATGCCAGAGAGCTGCTGCTACACATCTCTTCCCCCGTCAGCCCACGATGCCTGGTATTTTGGCTCTTGCTGTTGCCAAGAATGTGTTTATAGAGTAGGGGCCACACTGTCTGCTTCTTAGGTAACTGGGATGGTGGAGCATCTTCCATGATTCCTGTACTTCTTCAAGTTCTCTTCTTTCTTTTCTGAAGTGCTCACACTGCTGTTCTGATCTGTCTTACAGGACTGCCCTTTGTGAGTTCCATGGTTATCTTGACTTTGTCACTGTCCTGGGACAGCCATCTTACTTTTCTAGGTCCTGGTTTCCTTATCCTTTAAAATGAAGGGTCTGGATTTTAGAGTTTCTAAATTCCCCTTTATTCTTACATCCCTTCTGCTTCTGAGGTTCTCTGTTTTAATATGCCTTCCATATCTGACATTTTATATTCTCTCTTCTAAAGGTTCCTTCCATTTCTGATATTCTTTGTCTAAGATTTCCTCCTGCTCTGACATTACAAATTCTGTGTTGTAAGGTCCCTTACCACTCTGACATCCCTTGTTCTAAGGTCCCTTCCAGTTCTCTGTTCTAAATTCTATTCCAGTTTGGATAGTATAGATCTAAGGTCCCTTTAAGCTCTAATACTCTGTGATTCTAAAAAGTCCTATTCCCATGGCTAGCATAATTGTAAACCTGGAAAATATTGCCTCTGGTGGCCCTCTCTTTAGAGCTCTCCCCCTTCTTTATCACAATTCCTTCAATCCCACCTTGAGGCCCTAGAGATTCCTTGTCTGGGAGGAAAATATAAATAAGCGTCCTCCCTCTGAAGTATTCAGGGCTAAATAGGTTTTCTCTTTCAGGGGTGTTTCCATTTTAAAAGAAAAACCTGGAGAACATTACTTACACCTTGGGTTATACTAGCATTATCCTCCTACTAGTCTATAAATCACCAAGAGTCTGGACTATATCATCTTTATCTTGAATCCTCCCCACTCCAAGCCTGATTGCCCTGTGCCTGTACACTCAAGAAACAAACTTAATTCACCCAAGATTTAGTAAGCATCTACTATGACTGAGGTACTGGGTATGTACAAAAGTAAGAATATAGCAGTCCCTGCCCTCCAGGAATTTATTCTGCTGATGAGATACAGAAAGAAGAAGAATAGAGGTTAAATGGAAGAGAGGGAGTACACTATCAACTTTGGGCTACAGGAAAGGTTTTCTAGAGAAGGCACCCCTAGAGTTACACTCTTCCTCTCCCCTCCAGTTCCTGCCCTCATACTAGATTGCCTCTCCCTCAAATACCCTAACTTTTCAGTTCTTCTGCCTTCTCCAGCAAGCTACTCTTCCACCTCGCCTCTGTGTTCAAGAGTTCTGAAATCCACCCTTTTATTCAGGCAGCAAGGTGGAGCAGTGGATAGAGTGCTGCACCTGGAGTCAGGGCGAACTGAATTCAAATCTAGCTTCAGACACTTACTTAGCTGTGTGACCCTGGGCAAGTCACTTAATCCTGTTTGCTTCAGTTTCCTCATCTGTAAAATGAGCTGGAAAGGGAAATGGTGAAACCACTCCAGGGTCTTTGCCAAGAAAACCTCAAATGGGATCACAAGTCAGACACAAATGAACAACAAAATGCAATAATGATAGTCCCTATAGAAATGAAGATAGGTTCAGTTTTGAATAGTTTGATTTTTTTTAAGTTTTTTTTAAAAGTTTTTTTTTATTTTTGAGGCAATTGGGGTCACAGGGTCACACAAGCTAGTTAAGTGTTAAGTGTCTGAGGTCGGATTTGAACTCAGGTCCTCCTGAATCCAGAGCTGTTGCTCTATCCACTGCGCCACCCAGCTACCCCAAATAGTTTGATTTTTAAATACTTACTAGATATCCAGCAGGTAATTCATTCAGGAGAAATTAGCATTGAATATATAGATTTGGAAATCAGCTGTGTTGAGATGATAATTGAACCCCATGGGGACAGATGAGTTCACTAGTGGCCAAAGGAGAGAGAGATGAGAATGACACAAAATGGAAAACAAGTAAGAGAGTCTACCTTTGGGAAATTCCAAATTGGGCTCCATGTTTTCGTTGTGGCCATGTTGTTTCTTCAATTTCTTCTACCTTCTGGTGAAATCTGGAAAGTTCCTACCTCTCCCTGACACACCTGTGCTTGTTCCATACCATCTGTTCTCCTACAGCATCCAAGAGGGACTGCATTGAGAAGTTTGGATTTAAGACACTGGAACGGATCACCAAGGATGATGATGTCATTTGTACCACTGAGTACTCTCGCATTGTACCCCTGGAAAATGGGGAGGTATGACTGTGGCTAGTGGGAAGAATGGGAATATAAAGGGATATTTTAAGTGGTGCTAAAGTGGTGCAAACACAGGGTGGGGACTTAGGAGGGGGGAAGGGTGATGAAAAGGCCTCAGAGTGATAGTTTTGAAGGGTTAAATCAGCTGTGAAAAAGGTTTCAGAAAATCAGGTACAAAAATGTCTCAGATTGTAGACTTTAGATGAGCCCCAAGGCCTCTCTACTGAGGCATTGGGAATAGCAGCCTGTGCCTGCTGTAAAGATACTTGGAGCCCACACACAGACTCTCTCAAAAGCCCAACCTGTGTGCTTTTGTTTTTATTTGGCTCACTGCCTGAGTTCTTTTAGGCCCTGGCATATGTCTCTCTACTAGAGGCAAAAGGAAGAGGCACAGCCCTTTATTAGAGGGAACCTCCAGCCTGAGGGAGATTCAGCACATGCTCTTGGGGATCCCTTAGTCAATGGGAAATAGTATGAGGGAGGGCTACGTCCTTGGGCAGTCTGTGACCTGAACAAAATGGCCCCTGCCCTTGTGGTCCCCTTAGTCTGAGAACTCAGTGCCAGCTTTTGGGGAGTCCCCATATGAGGACAACACAGAACCTTCTCTTAGGGGAGCCCTTGTTTTAATCGGGAGAGGTAGCCCTGCCGTTTCTTGGAGAGAGGCAGAAATCATAGAGATGCCCATCCAGGGGGAAGAATGCTTACCAGGAGCATTTGGCATTATGGAGTTGAATGTAGATGGGCATGATTGGCCATGATTGGCCACCCCTGCTACAATTTTTTACCTTTCCTTTCAGATCGTGGTATCTCTGGTGAATGGGCGGCCAGGGGCCATGAATTTCTCATACTCCCCACTCCTTCGGAATTTCACCAAGGCCACCAACATCCGCCTTCGTTTTCTACGCACCAATACTCTACTTGGCCACCTCATGGGGAAGGCACTACGAGACCCCACTGTCACTCGCCGGGTGAGCCTCCCACCCATAGTCTGGGGATGCCCCAGGAAATTAGGATGTTCATATTATTCTAAAGCAGGGAGACCACTTGCTTGGTAACCAGGCTGAAGTCTCATGCCTGGTTTGGATTCTCTGGGACAGTGGTACCAAACTCAAATAGAAATGGATCCCTGCCATAGCATATTGACTTAGATAGCCACATATTAACATCATCTATGTTGTATTAAATATTTTCCAATTATATTTTATTCTGGTTTGGGCAGCACTCCAGGGTTTTACAGGCCTTGCATTTGATATCCCTTCTCTGGGACAAATGATTTTACCTAAGTTGTATAGTAAGGCCAGTGGTGAAAGCAGTATTTAAATTGTGTCTCCTAAGCCTCAACCTAGGACCGATTTTGACAGACCAACAGATCAGCACCCCACACTGACTACTTCCCTGTACTAGCCTTTGGGGACATACTTGCCTTTGGGGAATTCCTAGGCTAAACAGGGAGACTCTAGCCCCACTAGGCCTTGAGAAGTTACCTGTTCTAATCTTGACCATTCAATTCTGCCAAAGGCCTACCTAAGGTTCTTGGTGAATGAGAGGGAAATGAAGGAGGTGCTTACTTGTTCTGCTGTTACAGTATTATTACAGCATCAAGGATATCAGCATTGGGGGTCGCTGTGTCTGCAATGGTCACGCAGATGTCTGTGATGCCAAAGATCCCACAGACCCCTACAGGTAAGAAGACCCTAAGGTCATATTCATTTTTTTCTACATTCCTAGTATATGAGTACACAAGTGTGTTTACCATGGGAAGAGTGCTGAACTAGGAGTAAGAAAGTCTGGATTCAGGTCTCAGCTCCCCCACTGCCTGCATGGGCAAGTCATTTAGCCTCTCATTTCCCCCTATCTGTATGAATGGACTAATTCTATCTGCTCAACCCAACTAATTTGTCTGTTGGGAAAATCCAATATGAGAACATGTCTAGTGTTTTGTATGCTGGAAATCTCTTCGCATGGATGGGATGTTTGTATCTTATATGTGGGTGTATGTTTGTCCCTCTTTATACTGCTGTATAAATGTTTGTCTGTATGACTATGTGTCTATATGTGATGGGTCAGTCATTTCCTCAGTGCTGGTATGAACTGTCAGACAATCTCAGTTTTCTCCCCACCCATTTTGCTTCCTGTTTTGTCCCTACCCTGCCTGTTCTGTCCTTATCAGAGTCTGTTTTCCATGGATTTAGGGCTTTTTTGGGGGGGAGGGTATGAACTTGGAAGACAAATGGAAATTGGAAGGGGGAGCAGCAGTGCTGGGACCGTGCCTGGGAATTTGACTCCCTGGAAGTAGGGCGCTCCTTCAGACTGAGGTGGCCTCTTCCTACCACAGACTTCCAGAAATCAATCCCAGGGGGCTTGGAGCCAGGACACATGAAGCCTGCACAAGCTCCCACCCACGCCCATGTCTGGCAAATTAGACCCCTACACAGGCAGCCTCTGTTTCCAGTTACATCTCAGCAGCTGGAATGTGCCAGTCATGGCCATGGGGGGGGGTTCTATATCATGGGCACAGATTTATTCTGGGCATCAACTGAAGGATTGCAGAGTTCTTGATGTTAAGGCCAAGTCCTAACTAGGCTTTGGGGAGGGGTGGGTGGCTGGGAAAACAGTTTATTACTGATATCAGGAACTGATGTCAGGGCTAAAAATGTAAGGATGGAGGTACACAGTCTGGAGGGCCTCAGAGTTTTCTAATTGGGTCTTGCTTAGCTTCCAGTCCCAGTCCAAGCCAGAGTTTTTCTTTCTCTTAGCTCCCCTGGTCATGGAAGAAGTCCCACAGTCTGCCTTTGCTTTTGTCCTGGCCAGACCCTGGCATCCTGAGCTATAACAGTCCCCTGGTTTCTCAATCAAAGAAATCTCATGGGATAGGAAAATCTCAAAGTTGGAAGAGACTTTTAGTATAACATCCTGCCCATATAGGATTCTTCTCTATAGCATCCCTTACAAGTACCTAGCTTCTGTTTTGGAACCTCATGGCCCTAATAAAGTTAAAACCAGCCTCTCCTTGAGTACTTTCATTGCTGATTCTTGGTGCCTGGGGAGCCGACCCAGGGTTGGAGAATTTTCTCAATCTCTCAGCTCACTCTTGGTTGTTTATGGATCTGATAAGCAAGGAGTATCCACAGATAATTCAAAAACCTCTCTAGCCATTCGATTCAGATGCTTCTTCCTCTTCCCCAACTGGTGGCAATGTATCTAACAGGGAATGGGAAGTGGGGAGTGGAAAAAGAGATACAGTAGATGCCAGTTAATCAGCTCCTGGATGATTGAGATAAAGTTCTGTCCAGAGTGTTAGACTTGGACTTAGTAGAGACTTGGATTCAAATCCTACCTATGCATGACAGCTGTATTGTATGTGTGTGTGCGCACATGTATATTTAAAGTTTTTTACAGCCTGACCCCTTCCTACCTTTCCAGTCTTTTTTACACTTTAATCCCTCCATAAGCTCAATGGTCAAGCTATACCAGTCATTATGCTGTTCCTTGAACAGATCATTCCCAATTCCTATTTCCATGCCTTTGCACTCATTGCTCCCCATGCCTGGAATGCTCTGTTCCCTTATCTCCCATCTTCTTAGCTTGTTTGGCTTCCTGCAAAAGTTAGCTTGAGTCTTACCTTCTGCAGGAAGGTGATTTTCCCAGTCACCTCTACTGCTAGTGTCCTTCCTTCTGAGATGATTGCCTTCCATGTATTCTAAAATATATATCTTGAATATTCTTAGTTATTTACATGTTGTCTCTCCCATTAGAATGTAAGCTCATTGAGGACAGGGTCTGCTTTCGCCTTTTTGCATGTCCTCAATGCTCAGCACAATGCCTGACATATAGTAAGTGCTTGATAAATTCTTGTTGAATGACTTGAGTATAAGGGATCTGGTCATGGGTCTCACTGATTGCTAATTACAGTCAGTTTTTCTGGGAATACTGGCGCCTCCTGGGAACAGATTTGGGGAACCTTGTCCTTGACCCCAGAGTTTTTTTTTTCCTTTATATGTTTCTGGACTGCACTTGATCTCTAATCACTAGCCCAGAACATGGAGTTCCCTTGACCTTCTTGATCCCTGGACATACTTGAGTTCCTTGTTTTGAAATCTCTTACCCTACCCCTAGTTACCTTTCCGCCTTCTCTTGGCCACTTCCACAGCCACAGACCCTGTATAATCATTATGCTCAACTGTAGGACGTCTTCCTTTTCCCCTTACTATATCCTAGCCATCTTTGAGTTAAGCAAGTCATTCACAAGGAAAAAGATAATTATCAGTTTAGGAACAATATGCCAGCCTGAAGTAATTAGAAATGCATGTGTAAAATTTCTACCTAGCCAGTTGAATGTTGGCTAATTTCTTTTTGCTTTTTCTTTTAAAATTAAGTAACTGATTTTTTGAGATTTTTTCCAATTACATGTAAAGATATTTTTTGAGTTCCAAATTTTTCTTCCACCCTCCCTTCCCTTCCCCCTCCCAAAGCCAGCAAGAAATCTGTTATAGGTTATACATTACAATCATGTTAAACATATTTCCACATTAGTCATGTTATAAGAGAAGAATCAGAACAAAAGGGAAAAAATGAAAGAATGAATAAACAACAAAGACAAAAAACACAATGAAAGTGAAAATAGCATGCTTCAATCTGCATTCAGATTCTATAGTTCTTTTTCTGAATGTGGAGAGCATTTTCCATTATTAGTTTTGGTGTTGTCTTAGATCATTGTATTGCTGAGAAGAATTTATCACAGTTGATCATCACACAATGTTGTTGATACTGTGTACATTGTTCTCTTGTTCTGCTCATTTCACTCAGCATCAATTCATGTAAGTCTTTCCAAGTTTTTCTGAAATCCATCTGCTTATCATTTCTTACAGCACAATTGTATTTCGTTACATTTACATACCACAACTTATTTAGCCATTCCCCAATTGATGGGCATTCCCTCAATTTATAATTCTTTGTTGCCACAAAAAATATAAATATTTTTGTATATGTGAGTTCTTTTCCCTTTTTTATGATCTCGTTGGGATATAGACCTAGTATATTGCTGGGTCAAAGGGTATGCACAGTTTTATAGCCTTTTGGGCATAGTTCCAAATGGTCTCCAGAATGTTTGCATCAGTTCACAACTCCACCAACAGTGCATCAGTGTTCCAATTTTCCCACATCTTCTCCAACACTTATAATTTTCCTTTTTTGTCATATTAGCCAATTAGATAGGTGTGAAATGGTAGTTTTTGTTTTTTTTTTAAGTGAGGCAATTGGGATTAAGTGACTTGCCTAGGGTCACACAGCTAGTAACTGTTAAGTGTCTGAGGCCAGATTTGAACTCAGGTACTCCTGACTCCAGGGCTGGTGCTCTATCCACTGCGCCATCTAGCTGCCCCAAGATGGTAGTTTTAATATGCATTTCTCTAATCAATAGTGATTAAGAACATTTTTTTCATATGACTATAGATAGCTTTCATTTTTTCACCTGAAAACTGCCTGTTCATATCCTTTGACCATTTCTCAATTGGGGAATGACTTGTATTCTTATATATTAGATTCAGTTCTCTATATGTTTTAGATATGAGGCCTTTATCAGAAATACTAGCTGTAAAAATTGTTTCCGAGCTTTCTACTTTCCTTCTAATCTTGTTTGCGTTGGTATTGTTTGTGTAAAACCTTTTTAATTGAATGTAATCAAAATGATCCATTTTGCATTTCATAATGCTCTCTATCTCATCGGTGGTTATAAATTCTTCCCCTCTCCATAGATCTGACAAGTAAACTATTCCTTCCTTTTCTAATTTGCTTATGGTATCACCCTTTATGTCTAGATCTTGTCCCCATTTTGACTTTACTTTGATGTATGGTGTAAGATTTTGGTCTATGCCTAGTTTCTGCCCTACTATTTTCCCGTTTTCCCAGCAGTTTTTGTCACATAGTGAGTTCTTAGCCTGGAGGCTAGAGTCTTTGGATTTATCTAACAGGAGATTGCTATATTTGTTTACTTCTGTGTTTTGTGTGTCTAACTTATCCTACTGCTCCACTACTCTATTTCTTAGCCAGTACCAAATAGTTTTGATGGTTGCTGCTTTATAATATAGTTTTAGATCTGGTACAATTAGGTCACTTTCCTTTGCATTTTTTCATTAATTCCTTTGATATTCTTGATCTTTTGTTCTTCCGTATAAATTTTGTTATTATTTTTTCTTGCTCTATGAAATAATTTTTTGTAGTTTGATTGGTATGGCACTGAATAAGTACATTAATTTAGGTACAATTGTCATTTTATTATATTAGCATGGCCTACTCATGAGTAATTTATGGTTTTCCACTTGTTTAGATATGATTTTATTTATATGAAAAGTATTTTGTAATTGTGTTCCTATAGTTCCTGGGTTTGCTTTGGTAGGTAGATTCCCAAATATTTTATGTTGTCTGCAGTTATTTTAAATGGAATTTATCTTTCTATTTCTTGCTGCTGGACTTTGTTGGTTATATATAGAAATACTCATGATTTATGTGGGTTTATTTTATATCCTGCAACTTTGCTAAAGCTGTTGATTTTTTTCAGTTAGTTTTTTAGTTGATTCTTTAGGATTCTCTAAGTATATCATCATATCACCTGCAAAGAGTGATAGTTTGTTTCTTCTTTGCCTATTCTAATTCCTTCAATTTCTTTTTCTTGTATTGCTCAGACCAACATTTTTAATACAATATTGAATAATAGTGGTGATAATGGACATCTTTGTTTCACTCCTGATCTTATTGGGAACACTTCTAACTTATCCCCTGCATATAATACTTTCTGATGGTTTAAGATAGATACTGCTTATCATCTTAAGGAAAGCTCCATTTATTCCTATGCTCTGTAGTGTTTTTAATAGGAATGGGTACTATATTTTGTCAAAAACTTTCTTTGTGTCTTTTGAGATAATCATATGATTTTGGTGAGTTTTGTTATTGATGTGGTTGATTATGTTGATAATTTTTCTAATATTGAACTAGCCCTTCATTCCTGGTATAAATCCCACCTGGTCATAGTGTATTATCCTGGTAATAAATTGCTGTGGTCTCTTTGCTAATATTCTGTTTAGAATTGTATCCCTAACGTTCATTAGGGATATAGGTTTATAATTTTCTTTCTCTGTTTTTGTTCTTCCTGGTTTGGGTATTAGCACCATATTTGTTTCATAAAAGGAATTTGGTAGGATTTCTTCACCCATTTTTCCAAATACTTTGTAGAGTATTTGAATTAATTGTTCTTTAAATGTTTGGTAGAATTCACTTGTAAAACCATCTGGCCCTGGAGAGTTTTTCTTAGGGAGTTCATTGATGGCTTATTCAATTTCTTTTTTCTAAAATGGGCTTATTTAAGGATTTTATTTCCTCTTCTATTAATCTAGGCAGTTTATATTTTAGTAACTATTCATCCATTTCATTTAGATTGTCAAATTTATTGGCATATAGTTGGGCAAAATAGCTCCTAATTATTGCTTTAATTTCCTCTTCCATGGTGATGAATTCACCCTTTTCATTTTTGATGCTGGTACAAAACAAACAAACAAACAAACATTTTTGATGCTGGTAATTTGGTCTTCTTTCTTTTTTAAATTAAATTAACCTTTTATTGTTTTTTAATAGAACCAGCTCTTAGTTTTATATTAAATTTTATTAATCTCTCCTTTAATTTTCAGAATTTGAAATTTGGTATTTAATTAGGGATTTTTAATTTGTTCTTTTTCTAGCTTTTTTAGTTGCATGCCCAATTCATTAATCTCCTCTTTCACTATTTTATTCATGGTGGCATATAAAATTTCCCCCAAGAACTGCTTTGGCTGCATCCCATAAGTTTTGGTGTGTTGTCTCATTATTGCCATTCTCTTAGATGAAATTATTGATTATTTCCGATTTGTTATTTGACCCCCTCATCCTTTAGGATGAGATTATTTAATTTCCAATTAATTTTTGGTTTATCTTTCCAAGGCCCTTTATTACACATAATTTTTATTGCATCATGATCTGAAAAGCATGTATTTACTCTGCCTTTCTACTTTTGACTGTGAGGTTTTTATGCCCTAGTACATGGTCAGTTTTTGTGTAGGTGGCATGTACCACTGAGAAAAAGGTATATTCTTTTCTATACCCATTCAGTTTTCTCCAGAGGTCTATCATATTTAATTTTTCTAAAATTCTGTTCACCTCCTTAACTTCTTTTTTATTTATTTTGTGGTTAGATTTATCTAGTTCTGAGAGGGTAATGTTGAGGTTCCCCACTAATATGGTTTTACTGTCTATTTCTTCCTGTAACTCACTTAACTTCTTCTCTAAGAATTTGGATGCTATACCACTTGGTGCAAATATGTTTAGTATTGATATTACTTCATTTTCTATGGTATCTTTTGGCAAGATACAGTTTCCTTCCTTAGCTCTCTTAATTAGGTCTGTTTTTGCTTTTGCTTTGCTGAGATATAAGGATTGCTACCCCTGCTTTGCTAACACTCAATCAACAAATATTTATTACCAAGAGCCTATTGTGTGTCAGCTACTACAGTAGGTGTTGGGATATAAAGACAAGAAAGAAACAGCATATTTCCCCTACCCCCATCCCACTTCCCAAGGAATTTCCATTTTATCTGTTCACTACTCTGTAAAAATGAGGAGATCATAGGATTTAGAACAGAAAGGGACCATTCAAAAGCATCTAGTACAACCAGATTATTTTAGAGATAGGAAAACTGAGGTCCAGAGAATTCAAATAACTTCAAAATTTTGTATGGGTTTCCAGTTCCTTTGTCTTCCATACCTAGATGTATGATCCAATAATCTTACAATTCAATTTCAGACCCTGAAGTTCCACCTTCTTTGTGCTTATAAATTATTGAAGTGATTCCTTCAAACTATCAAATTCCCATGAGGCAGCCCTGGATGACCCTAGGCAAGTCTCTTTCCCTTGGGGCTTCAATTTTCTTATCTATAAAATGAGGAAACTGGTCACTTGTGAATCTTAGATCTATGAATTTCATGGTCCTCATTATGTGTTGTCTTGGTTAAGTCACTTTTCTGGACCTCAGTTTCTTCTTCAGTGAAATGAAGCCGTTGGACTAGAAGATGTCTGAGATCTCTTCTACCTTTAAATCCTATTCACCTTATGATGATCCTACTTTCCCCTCCCCATTAAAGATTAATTCCCAAGGGTGCCCGGGACCAACTTTATTCATTGATTTACAGTACTAAATCATTCCTATATAATCACTTGGCTGACTAGACATTATTCTTTCCTTGGCCTAAATCAAGGAGGAGAGAAAGAGAGCTATTAGAGACTCTTGAAACTGAATAGAACTCTTTTATTCTACAGGTGAGGAAACTGAGGCCTAGGAAGGCTAAAGGACTTGTCTTGGATTACCACTCTATTATGTGGATCATCTGGGATTTGGATCTAGGTCTTCCAGCTCCCTGTTCAATTCTCTTCATACATAACATGAAAGTAGTTCCTTCAACCAGAAAACAAAATAATAATTCAACCAGTTAATTTACCCTCAGGGTTTATAGAAGATAATTCCTTTCATTATAGTGTGGGTGGTGGTTTTTTTAAAGGATGATTCATTTAACCCTCAGATTTAGGAAAGGTTATAATATCTTCCACTGATACTTCCTCCCCCCACACCCAGATACTTCCCACCCCCAGGCCAGGTAGCATTGGCTCACATTCTGAGTGTCAATTCCTTGCAGCTGTCCTGTTGAGTGAGTGGGTTTCCCCATTTGGGGCCAACAGAAGTTCTGTCTTACTGTCTCTGTATTGGCTCTACAACATTACAGAGCTGTCCTTCCCTAGGGCTCTGGCTGCCTCTCATCCCCAGCAGAATGCTGTTGGATTCAAAACGAGGCGATGTAGAAATTCAGCCTCTCGCAGCTGTTGGCTTTGAAGGAGGGTGATCTAGGCTGAAAGGGTTAGCCTATAACTGGAGCCCCTTAGAACCCTCCAAGGGGTTGTAAGCTCCTGTACACCTTCCCCTGTAGCTTAAGGCAGGATCTACCATTTTGGGTCAGGAGCAATGGGAAGCTTCCTTCTCAGTGTCCAAGATCATCAGCAGTTACCTCTCTGAAGTAAAGGTTATGGGTTGCCCTCATGGTCTCTGCTTTACAGATGGATAAACTGAAGGCCAAGTTTGGGTTTCATTGCTTGGTCCCTTAGTGATGGGGGAAGACTCTCCAGGGAGGGGAGTAGATGAGTATAAACCTCTGGACATTGAGTCTCAGGCCTGTCTTCTAGAAGAGTATAGGGAGGAGGGGAGGGGTCTGTCTGGTCCTACTCTTATCTAGGATTTGGTTTCTAATGAAGACCTTCCTGACTCACATGGATTAGTCCTAGGGAAGGCTAACATTGGAGGCATTTGCTTTTGATGTGGCTAAGCACTCTTTTCCTCAAGAGTAAGTCTTTAAGTTTCAGGGGAAATTACCATGTATAGGATGAGGAAAAAGGGGAGAGTGAATCTTGATCCAACTTCTGTAGGCCCTACCATCTCTCATATATGCTAGTTCTAAGGTATATAAGGGATGAATTCTGGGCCCCACTGTCAAGCCTGAGGTCATGATCTTTCACTGGCTGTCTAGTTTTGTAGGCTTACCTACTGCCTGGTTTCTTCTGAACTTACTAATTTTTTTTCTAGACAAAATTGATTAGAGAAAGATTTAAAAATTTTTTTATTGATATCATTTGTTTTTATATCACATTTTCTAATATATTTGTCCCCCTCCTTCCCAAAGAGCCATTCCATGTAACAGAATAAAAAGAAAAAAATAATTCAGCAAAACTTAAATATTCAGTATTCTATACCCATGGTCCTCTGTTTCTGACAAGAAAGGAGGAGGGATCATTCTTAAATATCTTGTTTGGTCATTATAATTTGACAAGCTTGGTTATTATAAATTTGGAGTAATCAGTGACTAGAGAGATTAATTTTTTAAATTTCTATTTTATTTTATTTTCAATTCTACATTCTCTCCCTTCCACCTCTTCCTCCTTCCCCGACAAGTAAGAAAAACAATTTGTTACAAGCATCTATAGTTAAGCAAAACAAATTCTCACATTGACCTTATCCAAAAAAAGGTCTCAATCTGTACCCGAGTCCATTACCTCTCTGTCTGGAAAGGGGTAGCATGATTCATCATGAGCCATCTGTAATTGTTGTTGATGATTGTATTGATCAGAGTTCCTAAGTTTTTCAAATTTGTCTTTACAGTATTGTTGTTTCATGTAAATTGTTCTCCTAGTAATGCTGATTTCACATTGTATCAGTTTGTACAAGTCTTCCTAGGTTTTCCTTAAACCATCCCCTTCATCATTTCTTATAGCACAATGGATTCCATCATCTTCATATACCATAATTTGTTCAGCTGTTCCTCAATTGATGAGCATCTCATCAATTTCCAATTCTTTGCTGCCACAAAAAGAGCTGCTAGAAATATTTTTGTACACATTAGTCCTTTTCCTCTTTCTTTGACCTGTTTGGGGTACAAACTTAGCAGTACCGCTGGGTCAAGAGTATGCATAGATCAGAAGTTTTTTGGGTATAATTTCAAACTATTTTCCAGAATGACTGGACCAGTTAACACTTCCACTCATCGTGTACATACCTGTTCTCCCTAAATCCCTGCAGTATTTGCCATTTTCTTTTTTTGTTAACTCTGCCAATCTCATGGCCAGATGAGGTCATACTCAGAGTTGATTTAACATGAACTTCCTTAATTATTAGTGATTTAGAGCATTTTAAAAAATATAACTATTGATTCTTGGATTTCTTCCTCCAAAGACTGTCTATTCACATCATTTGACCATTTTTCAATTGAGGAATGACTGGCTAAGAGATTCTTTAGGCATTGCTCATGGGAGCATGGGGCTGCAGTTACCCCATTACCCCATCTGTAAGGAGATGAGAAGTACCCACCTGGGTCTATAGTCTTTCCAGCCTAGTGATAAGTGATTTCTCCTGTCTTTGGACTGTACATTGCTGATTACTGTGTATATATCAGTCTTCTGACTCTCTTATAATGTTGTCAGTATAAATGTGCAGTGTGCCTACAGCTCCACATGGCAAAGAATACTGTGCTATAAACAAAAAAAGTTTGGAAACCACTAGACCAGATCATTATTTCTAGCTCTAGGTTTTGTGAACTTATAGAATAGGAACTGTTGACATTTCCTGCCACCTTCTTGCCTGAGCCCTGAGCTCCATTACCACCCCACTTGTCTTCTCCAGGCTCCAGTGTGCCTGTCAACACAACACCTGTGGTGGTGCCTGTGACCGCTGCTGTCCTGGCTTCAACCAACTGCCTTGGAAACCAGCCACGATGGACAATGCTAACGAGTGTCAATGTGAGTATCTCTACTCTGCCTTGATTGCAGACCACATACTGACCTGTATGTACATGTGCAGACTCTACCTACACTGTGCAAGCACATGCTGACTTATAAATAGGGGTGCTCGCCCACAGCTCTCAGGGGATGATTTTATTACCTTCAGTCTTAAGTGGCATTCAGATCAGTATTTATATCCTGTTTGGGTAGCTGAAAGCCCAAAGTAAGGGTGTGATTTGCTCAAAGTTATAAAGCCTGTTAGTAGCAAAGTCTGGACTCTTCATTGGGGGCTCTATCCACTGCTTCATTATGCCTTCTCTAACTCATGATCAGGTGGTAGGTAGAGGTGTCCAAACCCTATACGTCACCTAGGAGGGCTGCCCTGGAACACAAAGGGGATTTAGAGAGGGGACACATAATGGGCAATGGCTGGTAGGTTGTGTAGGGTCATAAAACAACCAATCTTTTTTTCTGTAGCCTGTAACTGTCATGGGCATGCCCATGACTGCTACTATGACCCAGAGGTGCATCGGCACAAAGCTAGTAAGAACCGGGACGATGTCTACGAAGGTGGAGGTGTCTGTATCGACTGCCAGGTAAACTGAAGTCACCAGCCAAGGCATCCTAACCATACTAATAATTCACCTTTATAAGCACAGTGCCCCTTGTAAGGAGGTAAAGTCTTATGATCCCCATTTTACAAATGAGGAAACTGAGGTCCAGTGAGGGTCATTGACTTGCCAGTGGTAACACAGCTAGTCATAAAAATTCATATTTATATTGTTGTTGAAGGTTTACAAGGCTCTTTCCTCACAGTAGCTCTGTGAAGTTGACAGCATTAGAACAAAGATTTGAATTCAAGTCTTCTGGTGGCAAGAGCAGGGCTCTTTCAGCCACACTACATGCAGGGGCCACTGGGTAGCTATAGCAGGTCTCCAGGAGGAAAGGGGCTGCCCTTTCATTAAGAGTAAGGTATAAGTTGCTAAGTGTCAGAAGGGGGAAGACTTTGCTGTTCTAGTTTTGTCCAGAAGAAGTGGCATCATAGACAGTATGATCACAGGGTCTCAGGCTGAGTCATGGTATCCAAACTCAATAGCATTCTCCAATCTTCCCCCCTCCCTTCCTCCCCAACCCCCTCCAGCATCACACAACCGGCATCAATTGTGAGCGCTGTATCCCTGGTTATTATCGATCACCTGAGCATCCCATTGACTCCCCCTATGTCTGCTACCGTAAGTAGGCTCTACACTGGCAGGTGGGAGGGGAGATAGGCCTCTTGCCCCAGGATTCCCATCAAGGTCACTCCTCTGTGTGTTGAAGTCCTGAGACGGTCAGGCAGTAGTATTCCAATTTTCCCAAGGTGGAAGATAGACCCAGAGAGACTTTCCCAAGGTCATACTGTGGTAGAACTGGGGCTCTTCTTATTTCTTCAGATAGTTCATCCTGGGCGTGTCGAGACTCTCTCCCTTCCCTGGGCTCCGTGGGTAGAGGGAGAGAGTCTGGGACTCTAGCTATCTCGCAACTGTCACATTTCCCATTTCCAGGTTGCAATTGTGAGTCAGACTTCACAGATGGGACATGTGAGGACCTGACTGGCCGTTGCTACTGCAAACCCAACTACACAGGGGAAAGGTGTGATGCCTGTGCCAAAGGGTTCACGGATTTCCCCCACTGCTATCGTGAGTATCAGGACCTGGAAGAAGTGGGGGCTAGCTTGGGGACAAGCCAGTTCCTGAAGCTTTAGTTATGGGTGTGCTTTTTTTTTTTTAACCTAAGAGAAGTAAATCAAAAGTCCTCTTTTATGTGCTTTGAGGCTGTTATGTCAAGGACCCCTGGACTGAATCCTTTTGATAAAGCAAATAATTGTTCCTTGATGGATAATCTTGTATATGTTTGGAATTTCATCTAGAATGAACCTATCTATGCGAGAGCTGGAATGATCTAAAAGTCATCTAATTCAGCTTCCTCATTTTATAGAAGTGCAAAGCAAGAGCCAGGGAAGCAAAGAGACTTAAGGTCACATAGCTAGGGGGAGAGCTGAAATCTGCTTCCCAATCCAGCAGCTATTTATAGTCCCAGGGTTTTATAAACTAAAACATGATGGGCTTTCTGAGAGCAGAAGTCTGTGATATTCCTCCTCCGATCCCAGAATCTTTGGGGTAAATCAGGAACATTATATTCCTGCAGGTATTCTGGGTGGGGGATGTCAGTAGTTTTCTTGGTTTTGCCCCCCCACACACACCCCTTACAATTAGTTTTTACTCACTAAGGCCTCCAGGGGACAGGGGAAAGGATAAGCAACCCCCCGCCCCCAGGACCTGTCCTTGGGGCCCTTCTTATGTAACCGGAGACACAGACTGCCATATGAGTGGGAATCACAAATTCAGCCATTAACCAAACCACCAAAGTACAATCGACCCAGATGCGAATTTGTGTGTCTGGGGCTATGGTAATAGGTTGTTATGTAGTTGGAATAAATCTAGGAAGGCTTTCTAGGAGAGGTGGGCTAGATATGAGCTGGATTTCTGAAAGCACTAAATTGAAGGCTATGTACCCAAGTTAGAGGTAGTAGGTACTCCTGTATATGATTATGAGGCTGTCTAGGTGTGAAACCAAAATGGTCCCAAAGAAAAAAGGACCAAGGTAGGCGAATGCTTTTTTTTTTTTTTGGAGAGCGGAAGTGAGGCCTATTAGGTTGATGGGAGGAGTACCCGACAGCCTCTAAGAAGTGAGAGATAGAAACATAGCTGGGACGTTGTCTGTGTGACTTGAGGATGTCTCTTCCCTTTTTCAATCTCTTAGCTGTGCCCTCGTTCTCCCACAATGACACTGGGGAACAGGTTCTTCCGGCTGGACAGATTGTGAGTAAGTATCTAATATGTGTGACCCCCATTCCCCTTTCTTTTATGAGGTTCAGTTCCCTTCACCACTGGGAAAGAACCCCACAGATGGAATTGGGACCCGGAGAAGTCCTATAATTCCTATGTCCACTTCTGTCCTAGAAGCTCCTATTCCTTGGGGAGTCCCCAGGCTGAAGGGGTATAGAAATGGCATGCTTTGGGGAGCTCCCAGCCTGAGGGGGCAAACACATCCTCTGCCATTGTGGGTCTCCCAGCTCCCACTCAAACTGTATGCATGTCAACAGAGCAATAGGTGTAAATTCTGGGGGGCATGCTGGGTAGTATCCATGTGGGATTATGCAAGAAGGCCCCTTGAAGAGAGGCTATTAGAATGAAAGAGTGGCAGGGGCAGTGGAGAGCTGGAGCCATGTTAGATTGGAGCAGGGAGGGGTGAGGGATAGAAGAGCCCATGTACAATACTGCTTACTGCCGACTGCCCCCAGACTGTGACTGCAGTGCTGCTGGGACCTTGGGAAATGCCTGCCGGAAAGACCCTCACATTGGCCAATGCGTGTGCAAGCCCAACTTCCAGGGTGTACACTGTGAGCAGTGTGCACCAGGCTACTACGGGCCAGGCTGCTTGCGTGAGTTCCCTGTCCGGGCTCCCCACCCCTAGTCCTCAGGGCAAGATAAATCAAGAGACTCTGAGGGAGGCTCCTGCTGTTGGTCCCATTGTGGGTTGGAGTAATGTGGCCCTGTGGGCCTTGAGAGAAGGATGTCTTACAGTCACGGGGTCCCAGTGTCTCCCATCCCCAAGGGAAGGTGCATGGGTGGGTCTGGGGTCTGAAGGGTCCCACTACTCACTCAGACTTTCTGCTCCTCCTCCAGCCTGCCAGTGCTCTGGGCCTGGCCAGACTGGTAGCAGTTGTGACAATGAGACGGGGCAGTGTGTGTGCCGTACCGGCTTTGAGGGCCCTGCATGTGACCGATGTGCCCCCGGCTACTTCAGCTATCCACTCTGCCAATGTAGGTTGCTCCTCCCAAGACTCCACATGCACATAGCACAGCAGCAATCATACCCAGACATGCAAGGACACATATCACCAAGCTCCTCCTAGCTCACATTTCTTTAGCATATCTTCCCCACAATAATGGAGGGAACTGGGAAGCATAAATATTATTGACCCTATTTTACAGATGGAAAAAATGGAGGTACAGGCTCTTCAGTGGCCTCCTTGAGTTCACAAGCTTAGTTTTAAAGCCTGGCACCCAAGCCCAGGGCTCCTGATTCTAGGTCTTTGCTCTTTCCATTATACCTCCCAGTGACTTATAGTTAAGTAGGAACAGAGATAAACCTATGCCTGTTTCTACACCTAAGCCACTAACACAACTGTGTCAAACACAGCCCCCTTAAATTTGAAGGGCAGTAAAAAATTTGAAGGCCATTAAAGACCATTCCTAGGACTTTCTTTTCCAAGTCTGGTAGAGAGGATGAGAGAGTTGGAGATGATAGATCCATGGGGCTAAGGTACAATAGTGAAGAGAGGAAAAGAGTTCGGGGCTAGGGAAAATTGGGGAGGCCCAGGGAGGAGTCTTTCAGGTAGGGCTATAACCAATTTTCCTTTGCCCATGTAGTGTGTGGCTGTAGCCCTGTAGGAACTCTGCCTGAGGGCTGTGATGAGTCTGGGAGATGCTTTTGCCGCCCTGAGTTTGATGGACTGCACTGTGACCGCTGTCAAGCTGGCTACCACTCCTACCCCCACTGCCAAGGTTAGAGGGACTGGGGCTCAGTTGGGAGCTGGAGAGTCAGAGATGGGGGCCATCAGAGGACTCTGGGCTGGTGGAATCAGGGTGCCAGGGAAGTATCCTGGGGGTGGGGAAGAGTCGAGAAAATTGCAGGGGACAACACTTACCTCTATTGAGAAAGAGATGAAATAGTATCTAGTTAGCAGTAGGGGTGTAGCGCTTACACTGGTAATTCAAAGAAAGGGGATTAGAGAGAACTGGAGGGAGTCAGAGGAGGGGGCTCTGCCTTGAAGTGAGGGCCATTCAGTAGAGGATTAGAGGTATTTGTATATGGCAGGTGGGGGGGAGGTGAGCAAACATTCAAACAGGGTAAAAGTTTGGGATGAAGCCAAGATACAGGAAGATACACAGTGTGTTTGGGGAACATCGTGAAGAAAGGCCTGCATGCAATACTGTGAGCATTTATTAAGTGCTTCCTAGATGCAAGGCCCTGTTTCTAAACATGAGGAAGAACGGATGGGGTCAGACTATGATGGGCCTTGAATGCCAGACTAAGGAGTTTGGAGCAAAATGTAGCCACCCAGAAGCTCATTGTGTCTGTATCCCGTGTTTCACCTCTTCCCCAAGTTTGTTCCTGTGACCCTCGGGGCTCCTTAGACCAGTTATGCAGCGGGGCTGGAATGTGTCAGTGTCGGCCTGGCTATGCTGGGTCTATGTGCCAGGAATGTGCCCCTGGATATTATGGATTCCCCAACTGTCTCCGTGAGTGGATCCTTCTTCCCTTCACTCTTCCTCCCACTCCCCAAGGACCTCCCTCCCCAGTAACCCAGGGCCCCTTACTCTCCCCCATAGGGAAGGGAGAACAGGATCTCATTCTTTACTCTCATCTATAACATGGGAATATCACCCGTTGCCCTACCCTGCCTGTCTCACGGCAGAGTATGTGTGAGGAGGCCTTGAGTTCAGGTAGTGAGGCTGATTATGTTCCCTTATCTGACCATAGCTTGTCACTGCTCTGAGGCTGGGTCCCTCCACACCACCTGTGACCCTGAGACTGGGCAGTGCAGCTGCCGGCCGCGAGTGACCAGTCTGCACTGTGACACATGTGTGCCTGGGACCTACGGGTTCCCCCGCTGTGAAGGTAAGTTTGCCTCTTCCCTCTAAGAACTTAAGGGGCTCTGCAAATACTGCCTCAATGGAGCCTCTACCCACTGGGGCCCAGAATTTGTCTAGGGGTTATGTGTTTGTCTCTATATGTGATCATTAGTTTGACTTGGGAATATGACATGTTTTACATATGTTTGTGTGTCTTTATGTCTGCATATGGAGTTGTAAAGGATATTCATATCATCTACATGTATGTTGTATGAATGATGTTATTTAATGGATAGGCTAAAGTGAAGCACAATTGTTTATACACACACATGTGCTGTCAATCCCTGAAAACACCCCACGGTCTACACCAAAACTTCTTAAACTATAGTTCAAGACCTCTATGGGGTAGTATAACTGAATGCGGGGGTTTTAAAAAATTTGGTAACAGGGGACAGGTAGGTGGCTCAGTGGATAAAGCACCAGCCCTGGAGTCAGGAGGACCTGAGTTCAAATCTGGCCTCAGACACTTGACACTTACTAGCTGTGTGACCCTGGGCAAGTCACTTAACCCTCATTGCACCCGCCAAAAAATTTGGTAACAATAAAAGATTATGTATACCTATGTTATATACCTATATGCCCAGGGTGGCATTTCTCAGGCAAAAGGGGGTCATGAATGGGAAAAGTTTAAGGAGCCCTGATCTGGACCAATGATGTCAAACTCAGATGGAAACAGGGGCCACTTTTCTGTTCATAAGGATTCCTGCGGTCTGCATTTTTAAAAGATATTTTAAGAGAAATAAAATTTTATTACTTTCAAAATTAATTAAACAAAGGGTTGCCTAGCAAGCATCCCTCAGGATTCACTATTGACCTATAAATAAAATACGCGCTTTTGGAGGCATGACCAGAAGGGCCACTGGTCAACTTGCTGAGTTTTTCAGTCAGTTTGATGAGATAACAGGATGTAGATTAGTTGGAAGGGTATGCCTTCCATGGAGTTAGATATGGGCCAGGGCCTACTGCCCTGCACACTGCATATGACTTAGTTTTAAATTTGAATATTATCTATGTTTTATTGTATTGTTTTCATTTTGTTAAATATTTCCCAATTATATTTTAATTTGTTTTGGGCTGCTCTTGGGAATGGCCATGTGTCTGACACCTCGGGTCTAGAGCACTCTGCTGTCATTTGGGCTTGCAGCACAAATAGGGGAATCATTAGTGTAGGAGAGGAAGAAGCCCTTTTTCCTTGTGGGGGGCCTGGCACCCCACCTGTGCTTCCTTTGTTTCTTTTCCCCACAGTTGGCTCCTGTGATCCAGCTGGCCAAGCCTCAGCCGGCTCATCTCTCTCTGAGGTAAATTGACTAATGTTCTGACCTCAACACAAGATGGAGATTTGTGTATAGTTCAGGCAGTGTGGGTGGATGGGTAGGGAGAACCCAGGGCTGGGTATTGGAATACTTCAATTCTAAAGCTTGTTTATATTCCTCTTCCTCTGTGTCTACAGGCCTAGGGTCCCCTCTGGATATCTGTTTGCCAATTCTTGTAACAGAGGCAGGGAACCCAACCTTCTCAGGGGTGTCCTTATGAACTCCTTAGTCTCTGGGTTAGACTTTGAGACTGCTGCAATTTAAGAGTCATGTCTCAGAGGCAGCATCTAGGACCTATCTCTTCTTCATTATCTGCACATGAATTTTCCAGAGGAAAATGTTAACATAGGAATAGTTCCTCCCTGTTGCCATCCCAGTTTAATTCTTCCCCATCCTTGGTTGGTTTTGAGTCAGGAAATTAAGACTAATACTTTTAGCACAACATAACTAGGAAGGTAAAATATGTTGTCCAAGTATCAGGTTATTAATTTTAAATTAAATTGAAACTCACTGGGATCACAGCTCCCTACTCCCAGCATACGGATAATTGAGAAGAAGTGGTGGTAATATTTTTGCATGGTGGTTTTGAGTGGAGCATGTAAATGCCCTGATTATCTGTCTCCGTCTCTCTCAAAAACACAGGGTTCCTGTGAGTGCCGGGCTAATGTGGAGGGTCCAAGATGTGATAGATGCAAGCCTCTCTATTGGAACCTGAGCCCAGCTAACCCCTATGGCTGCAGAAGTAAGTCTCTGTGACTGCCAGGAAGTTGGTGGGGAAGAAGAGTGGAATCTGTTCTGGAGCCTGGGACAAGGCCATAAGGGGTTTACCACATATGTCGTCTGTCCCCCTTTTCCTGGTCTCTCTTCTGTCCCCTCACTTTGACCATAGTGATCAGTGGTAAAGTTGATCTTCATGAGGTGGTGGTACACCGTACACCATGTATGTACTCTTCAGGCACACCAGTCTCGGAGTTGAAAGGGACCTTAGGGGGCAGCTAGGTAGCACCGGCCCTGGATTCAGGAGGACCTGAGTTCAAATCCAGCCTCAGACACTTGACACTTATTAGCTGTGTGACTCTGGGCAAGTCACTTAACCCTCATTGCCCCACAAAAAAAACAAACAAGAAACAAGAAAGGAAGAAAGGAAGGAAGGAAGGAAGGGAGGGAGGGAGGGAGGAAGGAAGGAAGGAAGGAAGGAAGGAAGGAAGGAAGGAAGGAAGGAAGGAAGGAAGGAAGGAAGGAAGGGAGGGAGGGAGGGAGGAAGGGAGGGACGGACGGACCTTAGCAATCATCTAGTTTAACCAGTACTTTGGTCAAATCCACATCCCCACTATGCCATCTTTGACACCCTCCAGTCTCCTTTTGAATATGTAAAATGAAAGGAAACTCATTACTTCATGAGGCAGCCTAGTACTCTTTCCACTATACATCCAGTGAAGTGGCTGAGGCATCTTACAGCTATGGAACCATGGACTTAGATGTCTTCTTACTATCTCATGAATTTTCCAAAAAAGTTCTTTGATGAGAATAGCTTCTGTATTGATCAGATGCTTCTATGGTTAAGTGGAGCTGCCCCATGCTATGCTTGACTAACACTTGATTAACACGTTACAGGGCATTATGTTTCAGCTAGACTTGTTGAACCACTAGATTCTCTACTTTGAAATTGAACCTCTACTCACCTGGACTCACTCAATAGCAACTGTAATAGCCATAATTTCAAGCTTCAAGCTGAGCTAAAGCCTTCAGCTACAGTAGAGTTATATCCTTTTAGAAAAAGGCAATGGCTTTTTTTTTTCTGAAGTTGGCAAAAGCCTCTTCAACTCTGCTTCTTTATGGGATTCTTTTCCTTCTCTGACTCTCAAAAAGAACAGGTGGCAATGCAGAGAGATATGTTTTGTCTTTTCTTTAATTCTCTTCCCAGAAACAAATCAAAATAGAGAACAGAGCATAGTTACTCTACTCCTTATTCTTAGCAAGTAATAATAGAGAGCAGAGAGAGTATCTTCTCTCTAACTCTTCCTGTTGTCAGCAGTAGATGGCAGGATAAGCTACACCAGTCTCTCACTGGCCAAACAATTGGCCCAGCAACAAGTGACAGGAGACAGAGAAAACGAGAGAGGAGAGAGAGGAGAGAAAGAGAGAGAGAACACGAACATACAAGTCTTTCTTGAACACAGTTTTGAACTTTGTGTTTTGACTTCTCTCCCTCTATTTTTTCTCCTAACCTTTCTTGAGTCAGCAGCCAGGTCCTCTCATGAATGATCCCACTTTAACTTATAGTTAGTAACCGTATTCTCATTTTGTCTATAAACAGGTAAACTATATTTGTCCAATAATCATAGAACAGTTCTGGTGTCCATATTTCCTATTCATTAGCCTAAAAATTCTCCAGTTCTTTGCAAATTACTGAAATAGACTATGGTCTCCATTTGATCCCATATACTACAGTTTGTAATATGCAAATGAGCAGTTGCTATCTCAGAATTCTGAGTCAGATATAAGTCATGCTTCTCCTAGAACCCTAAGGCAGACTCTATACCCCAGGAAATGAACTATTAAGATCAACTTAATTTAGCAACTACATTTTCTCAGCAACAGTTGTGCCCAAGTTAAGAAATTGTCATGGTTCGTCCATTTATACTTGTATGGAGCACCGGCCCTAGATTCAGGAGGACCTGAGTTCAAATTCAGCCTCAGACACTTAACACTTACTAGCTGTGTGACCCCGGGCAAGTCACTTAACCCCAATTGTCCTGCAAAAAAACCAAAACAAAACAAAAAAAAGAATACAGGGGAAAAATCTGAGGAACAGTCATAAGAACAGAGAGAAAGTGGGGTTGGTTCCATTCTCTACTGTTATTCTAGGAGTGAAGTTCCTTCCTGTTTCCTCTTCTTCTCCAGTAATTCAGGTCCATTATTCTTGTTTTTACTATTGGGACTGAGCGGGAGTTAGGGCTGAGTTATGTGACTTGTGTCCAGGCTTCCACAGTACTGTCCCAAGGCTGTGCCTTGGCCTTATTACCTCTATCCTCAGGCAAACCCTTCTTCCAACAGGCTGTAGCTGTGACCCTCGAGGTACTATCAATGGAGTGGCTGAATGTCAACAGGTGAGTGTCGAGGGGCCTGGAGCATGAAGGTTCATGCAGAGAGCAAGAGTCAGGTGGCATCCTCCAGAGGATGTCATTGATTGGCAGCTCTCATGTCTCATTTCACCTTTGGGCTGCTGTCCACAGGGCAACGGACAGTGTTTCTGCAAACCCAATGTCTGTGGTCAGACATGCACAACCTGCAAGGATGGTTACTTCAGACTGGACCATGCGGATTACTTTGGCTGTCAGAGTGAGTGTCCCTGAGTGTCCCTGATGCTTAGGACTTTCCGGAGGGTAAAGACATAGTCTGAGGATTCAGACTGACCTAGTACATTGCAATGGAGGCCCAAAATAGCCATACCATTGGTTCCCTTTCCTGGCAGTGAAGTACTCATCAATTACTCCTAGAAGGACCATGTAGTCCAGCTCTTTCATTTTGTAGAGGATGAAACTGATACTCAGAGAAGGGAAGTTCCTTCTTCAAGGTCACACAGCAAATTAGTGGCAGAGCCAGGAACATGACCCAAGTCTAATGATTCCTCATCCATCACTCTTTCCATGGCTCCATACTACTGAACTGCCTCTGCGGACAACAAGCCACTATTTATTGAATATCCTCCTGTGGTGGATGCTGAAAGAGAGAGAGCCAGGGGACTACACACTCCTCTTCCTCAGAGAGCTCACAGTCTAGATGGGGAGATGAGATTCACATACACAAAGCACAATTAGAGAATAAGCCGGGTCTGGATGTGATACAGGGATGAATCCTGTTATTCAAAGCATAAATTTTAGACCACAGGAAATCAGCCTGGGCTAGAGTACTCAGGGCAGGCTTCTTGGAAGTACTAAGGACTTGAAATGGACCTTGGTGTGATTTGAAGATGCAGAGAAAAGCGGGTTGGTTATACCAAGAAAGGGGAATGAAGAGAATGAAAACATGGGAGCGGGAATGTGTCCAGTCTCTGAAGAGACTGATCTGACGAGGATGGAGTGGTGCGAGTTGTAGGCTGTGTGGAGAAACGAGTAATAAAATTGGAGCAGTGGAATGGTTCTTCACATGTAGTACCCCCTCATCCCACCACCATTTTAGCATCTGAAGGATATTTTCATGTGCTTTCCTCCCTTTCTGCAGCCTGTCAGTGTGACATTGGGGGAGCCCTGGCCCAGGGCTGTGAGCCAAGGACGGGGACCTGTCAATGCCGGCCCAACACACAAGGGCCCACATGCAGTGAGTGAGTGCCATGGCCAAACCCTGAGGGTGGAGGCTACAGGGTGGCAGCCGTGTGCTTTCCTTCAGTTCTCTGTACCCCTGAAAGCTCTGGCCTGTGTATCAAAGGTACAGGGAGAGGGGAGGCATGGGGGTCTGAAGGCTCAGGTTCAAGTCTCCATCTCTTACTTCTTGACCACGTGACTAGGCAAATCCTAACATTCCCCCCACCTTTAGTTTCCTTTTCTGTAATTCTGCATTCTACCCTATAGGATTGTTTTGAGGAAAGAATTTTGTAGACCTTAAAGTGCTATATAAGTGTGACATTGCTATTATTCTTCTCACCATTCCTGCAAAATGTTATAGAGCCAAGTGCAAATGAGATTCAGTCCTTGTTTGGTCTTACTAGTACTGTTGTTCGCCCAACTAGCATGGATAACCAAATATCACAAGCCCCAAACAATCCTGACTCCACTGATCCAACATGAATCCATTGTCCTTCCTGGGCAGCCCTGGCTCTAGGCAGCTTGGGCAGTGCTCATATATGAAAGAGGTGAACCAGGCAGAACCTGTGTACTCTGTCTTCCCTAGGCCTGCAAGAGACCATTATCTCCCAGACCTGCATCACATCAGGTTTGAGCTAGAGGAGGGCTCTACTCCTGATGGTCGGCCTGTGCGTTTTGGCTACAACCCCTTGGAGTTTGAGAATTTCAGCTGGAGGGGGTATGCACAGATGACTCCTGTTCAGGTAGGTCACCCTCTTCCTTCATTCCCATCCCTGCTCAGTAGACAAATCTTTATGGAGTCCCCCCACATCTGTGCTTTGAGGGAAATAGAGGGGAGGAGAGACCTTTTCAAGGAGCTCCTAATCATTTTTGAGAAGCAAGACACATATTTGGAAAAGAGGATAATAAAATGCCCCCAGAGTGTATGATTTGAGCTATACGTACAATAGACATTTTGGAATTGTGGCATTGTGAGTTGGGATAGCTGTGGAAAGCTTTCTTGAAAGGAATGGAATGAGCTAAACCTTGTAGGTGGTTTGGATGAGAGGTTAGGGCGTGGCATTCCAAGAGAAGGGAATGGTGTGATTAAAGGTGTGGAGATGGGATTAAGTATCTGACGGGTGGTGGGACAAGAACAGAGTTGAGTGGGACCTGGATGGAATTTAGGCTGCAAGTTGGGGGATGTGATTGGAGAGGGGTGGTGAGATCTTGAATGTCAGGAAAAGCAGTACCCTGCTGGCTGGGGACTGGGGTTGGATGGCTGGATCAGTTGAGGGTGACAGAGATATCTCCCACTTGCCTCCCTGTTTCTTTCTTTCCTCACAGCCCAAAGTAGTGGTGAAACTCAATGTGACATCACCTGACCTATTCCATCTTGTCTTCCGCTACGTCAACCGGGGATCCACAAGTGTGAACGGGAAGGTTTCAGTCCTTGAGGAAGGGAAGTTTAACACTTGTAGCAACTGTAAGTACGGTAGTTATTTACAACCTTAGAGGTCATTTACTCTAACCCCTTCATTTTACAAAGGAGAAAACTGAGGCCTAGAGAGGTTAAAAGACTCACTTGGGGTCCCTGAGGCAATAGATAGTAGAGCCAGCATTAAAACTTGTCTTCTTGACATCAAGGCCAGTGTTCTTTCCACTACTCCATGCTGCCTCTCAGGCAACCCCTGCTCTCTCTACTGTTACTTGTTTTATCTTTCCCATCTCTGTCCTCTCCTCTTTTTACCTCCTTCTGTCCCTCCTCACCTTCCCTTTCTCTCCCTCATTCCCTGGATCTCAAAGCTTATGCCCTTATTGTCCAGTTTAACAGAGTCATTGGTGGGGCACCTATCCCTGTCCTGGGCATGTTAAGGAATGCATGCACCCAGGAAGTCTACTTCTGCGGGGAGGGCACAGACTGGCCAAAGCCAGTGTGACTGCAATGCAAGCTGTGCATGTTACTATAGAGAAAAGAAGCAATCCCAGGGAGATGGGGCTATTCAGAGAAAACAACTTGGAGAATGTAAATATTCACTGGTGCTCTTCCTCCTACTGATTCTAGGCACAGAGCAGACCCGGCAGGTCATATTTGCACCCAGCACAGAGCCTGTGTTTCTTACTGTGCCCCAGAACAGCTACGGGGAGCCCTTTGTCCTGAACCCTAGTATCTGGTCCCTGGTTATTGAGGCTGAAGGTGTCCTCCTGGTAAGAACCTGGCATCCTATCCCATGGTTGCCCCTCCAGTGCATCCAGGATGATCTGTGACCTTAGCTGTTCTAACATTGGCTTCTTCTGTTTCCTCAGGACCATGTGGTCTTGCTTCCCAGTGCATACTATGAAGCCCCCATATTGCAGGTGAAGGTGACTGAGGCCTGTACCTACAACCCCAAACCTGAGGAAGTCAGAAATAAGTAAGGACCAGACTTATCTGAAGCTTTAACTTGAAACCTTTAACATTTAAAGAGGAAGAGAAAAGAGCTACTTTATAGTCAACTCAGAGTATATGCCCATAGAGGCAGTGGGAGAAAAACAGGTGGGGTGGGAGCTTTAGGATCTAGAGTAGGCTGAACATGCCTACAGCCATTTCTCCCTCTTGAGCTCTTGGTCTGTCAAGGGAATCAAAAGGGACTGTGCGGGGAGGGAGGCCGGGCTACCAATGTGTGTGTGTGTTCTTTCTCCTTTCCCCAGATGCCTCTTGTACACGTACCTCCCACTAGATGGCTTCCCCTTTGCCAGCGGGACCGATGCCATATGTCGCCTGGACAATAGTCTACCCAAGGCCTGCCAGATGGAACAGCCTAGTTCCTCTCACCCTCCGCTGGCCGCTTGCTGGGGCAATGATGTGAGTGCCTTGTTCTCTCTCCCCCTCCCCCTGGACAGAATGAGAAGGGGTAGGGTCTTGGGCGGGTGAGAGATGAGACTCGGCTGGCCACCCTGAATGGGGCCTCTACCGTCATTCAGCCAGATCCTAAGCAGGGAGGAAGTGGAGCAGAGCTGGGGGGAGCCAACTCTGCTACTGACTCTTTGTGGCTTTGGGCTGGTCCTCTCACCCTATCTCTGGGAGGTGCCATCATGTGTCTCTTAGAGGCAACATGAGGATGATGAAGATGGGCTTTATATCCTTTCATGCCTTTCCTAAGAGGCAGTGTGCTATAGTGAATGGAGTGCTGGAGGTGCAATCAAGAGACTTGGGTAGGAATCCAGCCCCAGAGACATATTAGCTGTGTGATTATGGGCAAATCTTTTGACTTCCCTGAGGCTATTTTTGATCTATAAAATGAGAGAGAGAGTAATAACACTACCTCCCTCAGAGTTGTTATGAGGAAAGTACTTTGTAAACTGTAAAGTCTTATATAAATGTGTTGTTATATTGCTCTGATATGATTCTTCCTGAGAAACTCAAAATATAAAATGCCTAATCATTTGTGGTGGAGCAGCTAGGTGATGCAGTGGATAGAGTGCTGGACCTGGAGTCAGGAATACTCATCTTTCTGAGTTCAAATCTGGCCTCAGATACTTAATAGCTGTGTGACCTGGGACAAGTCACTTGATCCTGTTTGCTTCAGTTCTTCATCTGCAAAATGAGCTGGAGAAAGTAATGGCAAACCACTCCAGTATCTTTTTCAAGAAAACCTCCAGTGGGGTCATGAATAATTGAACATGACTGAGAATGACTGAATAATAATGAGTCATTTATAGCATATATTGGATACTTTTATTATTTAAAAAAAAGTTCTAGATAAGGTTGTGGTATATATTGGAGCCACTGTGCAAAGTACTACATCTGTATGAAGTGATAACGTATGGGGAAATTCCTATATAGGCAAGTGTCCTAATGCCATTATAGGAAACTTCCCCTAAGACAGGGGATTGTTTTCTAAGAAAGATGATCTCTAGGGGGCAGCTAGGTGGTGCAGTGGATAAAGCAAAGACCCTGGATTCAGGAGGACCTGAGTTCAAATCTGACCTCAGACACTTGACACTAACCAGCTTTGTGACCCTGGGCAAGTCACTTAACCCTCATTGTCCTGCAAAGAAGAAAAAAAAATGAAGAAAGAAAGAAAGATGATCTCCAAATGAAGGCTTTCAGATATAAAAGATGTCATATAAGGAGTTAGTATTAGATAGGTGGCATATTATAATGGCAATAACTCCTATCTATACTTAAGATTTTTAAAGTACTTTCCTCACCATGTCACTGTGAAGTAGCCAGGACAATATTATCCTCACCCTATAGAAGAAGAAACAGGCTTAGAGAGATTAAAGTGTCTTCTCCATAGACACACAATTAGGAAGCAGATTTTGGATTTGGGCAGATTGCAACTGATCCACATCTTCTCATCTTGTCTAATTCTCACCCAGTGTTTTCACATACATTCCTTCTAAAACTTCTACCCAGTGTGCTTTGGCCTTCCTCTGGCTCTTTTAATATCTTGGCAGCACACTCGGGCTCCATTGTTGCCTCTCGTTCTGGCTGGCAGGACTAGCCCACCTCATTCTCTGTTCATCTACCATCTGGTTAATGTTCTTTACGGATCATTTTGGTAATATGTTGCTGCCAACTTACCCTCCTCTCCTTCCCACGTGACACATATATTTTTCTGGAACTCTTTGGGTCACCTCTCACTTGGATTCTTCTACAATCAGGATGCTGTTCTATTTGAAAGGTGTTACATAAAAAGATAGATCAACTCCTCCTTTAAATACCTTCCCCGCTGCCACATTGTGATGAGGAGGAGACTTTAGGTTCCTGAAAGTTGTGTCATCTAGCAGGCTGGAAAGGCTTCTGGTATACACCCAGCAACAGACTACTTCTGGTCTTCTGAGGACCAGCCCAGAGGCCCATCATCCCCAAGCTGGCCACAGAATGATGGTGCTTCTGGCCACAGCAGCTCTCTGAATCCATCTAGAGGGTTGAGATCTTCATTAGTGGAGGGACTGCCTTCACTCATGAAATCACAGATTCTTGAAGTGTATTTGCAGATTCTGAAGTCTAGAAAAGATTGTCATTGTATGAGAGAGGTGTTTTCCAAATTAGAAAGAAGAGCTGGTACATGCAGACTTTTTGTCTAGAAGAGATGTTGTGTTTGGGAGACAAGGTGATGTAGTAGATAGAGAAGTGGGACTGGAAGTAAAAGAAACATTTGTCCAAATCCTACCTTAGGTAGCTGTGTGATGTTGGCCCAAGACTTCCCCAGCTGTAAGTTTCCTAATCATTATGAGCATCAAATAAAATAATGCATAGAAAGTGCTTTGAAGATGCTGAAATGCTATATAAATGTTAGCTACTATTTATTATGTTAGAATATAGTATTATCTAGGAGAGATTTAGTAAGAGTATATCATTGTAGGAAAGTTTACTAGGAGTGGGTAGTGGTCTAAAAAAGGAAGAGAGATGATTGCATTTTGATAAGGGAGTGTGGGAAGGGACACCTTCGCCTGGGCTACTTCCAGGGCAATGGCTTAAGACATTTTTGTTCCCTGAGGGGGGCCCTATAAGGGAAGGGAGATGGGGGCAAAGAGGAGTGGGCACAGGCAGGCCCTGTCACTTGTAGAGGAGGGAGGTCAGAGAGAGGGTCCTAATGTCTCTGTCTACTTCCTGCTTCCAGGTGGATGTCCAAGTACAAATTGTCGTGCCCCAGCCGGGCCAGTATGCATTGGTAGTGGAGTACGCCAATGAGAATGACCTTCAGGGTGTGAGTGTGGCTGTGCAGACACCCCAGTGGACTCCACAACAAGGACTGCTCACTCTCTATCCCTGCCAGTACAGGTACCTCTTCCCCTGTCCTGCTTTGCTCTGTCCCTGGCTGTCAGCCAGCCTGTTTTGTGAGGGAAAAAAAGGATGAGGCACTGGGTCTAGCCACTGGGTTGGCTATGGAGCTCAGTCCCCTCAAAATTTGCTGACAGTAAGTGGATATGCTAATGGCCTGGTCTGATTGAGGTTGGAAAGCAGGAGCCCAGGCCTTGGGGGAACAAGGCTGTATCTTCCATTTGGGTACCTTGGGACCTGAGAGAGACCAGGGCTTGTTCAGGAAACATGCCAAGCTGGGGAAGGGAAGTTGGGATGGATTGGGTATGGGGGTAAGAACCAGGATCCATCTTTCTCCCTCCCTCTACCTATTTCTTTTTTTTGGTGAGGCAATTGGGGTTAAGTGACTTGCCCAGGGTCACACGGCTAGTAAGTGTCAAGAGTCTGAGGCTGGATTTGAACTCAGGTCCTCCTGAATCCAGGGCTGGTGCCCTATCCACTGCTCCACCTAGCTGCCCCCTCCCTCTGCCTATTAACTTGCCTCTACCTAATTCTTGCAGCTTCCTGTGCCGGGGCACTGTCTTAGATTCCCAGAATCGCCTTGCAGCTTTTGAACTCACTGGTGAGGCTAGCATTCGGTTCACAGCAGAACACGCACGGTTCTTACTGGTAAGGATGCTGGCCCAAGGCTTCCCCAGATACTTTGGGAATCATTGGGCCTCACACACATTCAATAAATGGTTGCGTGGATGAAAACATAGACATGGTACCCCAAAAGTAAACATTTTTAGAAACCTAGTAAACAGAGAGGAGAGAATTTAATTCTTCACAAAATAGCATTTACTGGGCACTTGCCATGAGTCCTGCCCTGTCCTACTTATGGATAGGGTTTCTGCTCACAAGACTCACACAGTGCAGTCTGAGAGACAAGATTTGCAAGTCATTGAATGATTGCATGAACAGGGCCAGATGGGTAGTATTGAAAGTAAGTGCTTTCCAAGTCCAAAAGGAGAAATGATCCCTGTAGGCTGCTGTGATCGGAGAAGACATTTTCATCTATACAATGAGAGAACCTAGATGATCTCTAAGGTTTGTTTCAGCTTTGGGATTTAGAGAGAAAGTAGGACTTGAGCTGGGCTGTAAGAAAAGGTAGGATTTGGAAAGTGGAAAGGAAGAGGATAGGCAGGACAGACACTAACTATAGAATCCTATTATCTGCTTTCCCTGGGTAGAGTCTGCTTTATTTATGCCTCCCAGCGAGTTCACAGGACTGACCTAAATTGTTCTCTCCTCTCCTCTCCTCCCACAGTACCGCATTTACCTGATCCCCATGAGCAAGTTTACCACAGAGTTTGTTGAACCCAGAGTTCACTGCATCAGCACACATGGGACTTTTGGACTGAGCAGGTATTCAGGCCAGAGTTAAGGATTTCTCAATTCCCTTGACCTCAACCCTCTTGGGGGTTTAGGCGGGGGAGAAGATGGTACTTTCCTGGTGGCTACTTCCCCTTTCATTGATCAATGGAGGGAACATCAGAGGCCTAAACCATAACCTTAGCCTGGTCTCCCGGGATTGGGGAAGAGAAGAAGATTTCTGTGTATGGCTCCCATTGGGCCTAAGCTCACAAGTCACATAAACAAAGCTCCTTCCTCAGTCCTACCTCTAATCACTGCCCTGACCTTTCTGGGAAGACCTACCTTGGCCTGTTCTGACCCTATGTCTGTCCTTGTTCTTACTCCAGTGGTTCCTGCATCCCTTCGCGCTTCCAGAAGCTATCCCAGCCAATCGTATTAACAGAGTGTAAGGTCCTGCCTGTGTCACCCGACTTCCCATTGAGCCACATGCACACTGTCACTCCTGCTGGACCCCCAATGAGTCCTCAACCTCGCCCACCCACAGCTGTAGACCCCAGCAGTGATCCCACCTTCCTGCAGTTTCCCCAGGTGAGGGTGGTACTCCAGGGGCTGCCTAATGCACTGCAGTCAGACAGTTAATAGGCACTCCCGCTATCCTTAGGTTGAAAGGAGTTGGGAAAAAGAAACTGTGGGTTTTAGGTGGGTTGCCTAGGGATTAGAGAGAGAAACCAGGGAACATTTCAGTAGAGTCAACAGGGAGGGTATATGTTCCAGTGGATAGAGCTTAAAGCGGTTGGTCCAGAGGCCTAAATTTTACTTCTAGCTTCATTCCCAACTCATTGTGTGGCCTTAGAGAAATCACTTCCCTTCTCTTTCATTCATTTATTCATCTGTAACAGAGAGTATGTAACCCTATGGCTACATTTGGTAAGTCAAGGATAAGTAGGAGAGAAGATTGATGGTATTACTGACTGCCTCCCTGGGGGATTCTTTCCACAGAGCACTGTCATGTTTAGCACTCACATCCAGACACTGGGGCGCTATGCCTTCCTGCTCCATGGCTACCAACCCAACCACCCTACTTTCCCTGTGGAGGTACTCATCAATGGTGGCCGGATCTGGCATGGTAAGTTGGAGTAGGGAGTGGGGAGGGGTACAAAGAAGGGCTCTGGGGAAGTTGAGGATTCTCCAATGTCCTAAAAAGGGTGAGATGAGCTGAGTGAGATCCATCTTCCTGAGTAGCTGTCCGTGTTCATCTATGAGGCCCTAACTGTCTAGGTCGAGCTCATCCTTTTTACATGGATGAATGATAAGGCACTAAGTACAGGGGAGGGGCCAGCTAGGTAGTGCAGTGGATAAAGCACCAGGCCTGCATTCAGGAGGACCTGAGTTCAAATTCGGCCTCAGACACTTGACACTTACTAGCTGTGTGACCCTGGGCAAGTCAACTCTCATTGCCCCACAAAAAAACCCACCAACAACAAACAAACAAACAAAGTACAGGAACGGTGGCCAAACAACATGCTTATTACATGATCTGACAAAGAGCCCTTTGTTATTATCCAGTAGGAGGTAAGGGAGCTGTCTGAAGAAGTCAGGGAATCTGGGAGCAGCTAGAGATAAGGACAGGTTAGGTGGCAGACAGGTTACACTGCCGTGCACCAGCACAAAGATGCAGTGTTGCTGGTGAGTTGGTGCTGGCCTCAACCTGAGGAGGCCCTTGTTGTGAACCCTGGGTCCACTGCAGGCACATGAGTTTGACACCCCGGTTTTTCCAGGCCAGGCCAATGCCACCTTCTGCCCCCATGCTTACGGTTGCCGCATCCTGGTCGTGTGCGAGGGTCAGATTGTCCTGGATGTAACGGACAATGAGCTGACCGTGACTGTCCGTGTGCCTGAGGGACAACAGCTCTGGCTGGTGAGTGGCCAGGGCGGAAAGTAAGGCCTAGCAGCACCCCCTGTCCTATGACTCTGGGAGGGAGGGCCTACCCCGTCCTCTTCCCGCACTTCCCCTAGAATCTCAGACTGGAGCCATGGTCCTGGACTAGTAATAGGATTGTAACAGAAAGAGCAACCAACTACATTCTGGAAGAACTGCCATGATCTGAATTCCTTCTACTTGGCCCTTTCTTCCAGCAGCTGGTGAAAGCTAGGGCTGCATATACATCCTCCTGTCAGCTATAGCCCAGCTGAATTTGGGGGAGAAAAAAAATAAAAACGGCTCCCAGTCTAGTGGAAAGAGTATTGGGTTTGGAGGTAGAGCTTCCAAAACTGGGTTTGCCACTTAATAGCTGTGGGGCCTTGGACCAATCATTCTTAACTCCAGGACTAGGTTTCTCATCTATCTGTCAGTTGTAGGGATTAGCCTAGATCCTGGTGTCAAAATCAAAGGATCCCTGAAGTCTGCATATTGACTTAGGAAGCCACAAGTGAACATTATCTATGTTATATTTTTGTTCATCTTGTTAAATATTTCCCAATTACGCTTTAATCTGGTTTGGGTTCCTGTGAGTTTGACACTTCCAGACTGGATAATCTCTCAGGTCCCTTTTCAGCTCTCAGTCCTGGTATCCTGTGGGCACTGGATTGAGAGTTAGAGGCCCAGCAGCTGTTTACGACCTGTCTGACCTTGGATCCACAAGCAAGGCCTCTTTTACCAGGGAGGATAAGACCCAAGATGGCCCGATCATCCTCTTTCTCCTCCTTTGCTCCTCCTCCTCCTCCTCCCATGGGTGGGCACGAGTTGAATCTTTGCCTTCCCCCTACTGCAGTTAGATGTGACCTTTAGAACTTCCCATCCCATAGGACTATGTGCTGGTGGTCCCCGAGGATGTCTATAGTTCCAACTACCTTCGAGAGGAGCCTCTGGACAAATCCTATGACTTCATCAGTCTCTGTGCAGCCAATGGCTTTTACATCAGGTATGACCCAAGCTGAAGGAGGTGGTGGAGAAAGACATTCAGGACCTTGAGTAGGGGCAGCGATGGGGGCTATGGTTCCCAAAAGGCTTGGAGGTGGAAATGGAGTGTTCTGGATATTGGGATTAGGGAAGTGGAGGGAGATTTGGGCGCTCAGGGTTGGGGAGGGGATCTTGGGAAGGTAGGGCCAGATTCAAGGGAATTTCAGGGGTTTGGGTAGTATGTGTGTGTTGAGGGGTTTTGTGGGAGGAGGAGGATCGCCTAAAGAATCTCATTTGATGGTTCTAATTCACCATTTGTGCCACTCCCCCAGCCCCTCCAGCTCACCTCCGTTCTGCCAGGATGCTGCCATCTCCCTCTCCCTCTTCTACAACAATGGGGCCCAGCCCTGTCGCTGCCACGAAGTGGGAGCCACGAGCTCTACCTGTGAACCCTTTGGGGGCCAGTGCCCCTGCCGAGCCCATGTCATTGGCCGGGACTGCTCCCGCTGTGCCACTGGTTACTGGGGCTTCCCCAATTGCAGGCGTGAGTCCTTATTCTCCTTCCTCCACCCCCAGCCCTGTCCTAGCCAGCGTCTCTTCTTCCTGACCACAGGGAGGGAGGAATTCCTCAGGACACTAACGAAGAACTCTCTCTTTGCAGCCTGTGACTGTGGCACCCGCCTCTGTGATGAAGGCACTGGCCAGTGCATCTGCCCACCCCGCACCATTCCACCAGACTGTGTGGTCTGCCAGGCTCAAACATTTGGCTGCCACCCCCTGGTGGGCTGTGAAGATTGTAACTGTTCTCGCCCTGGTGTCGAGGAGCCCACAGACCGTGGCTGTGATTTGGACAGTGGACAGTGCAAGTAAGGACGGAGGGGTCAGGGGTGGTGGTGGCAGGCATGGTGCCTCCTGGGGAAAGTCTCAGGATTGATGACTGAGCCACTGATCCCCATTAAAGGTGCAAACCCAATATTGTCGGCCGCCGCTGTGACGCTTGTGCCCCCGGCTTCTATGGCTATCCCGGCTGCCGGCCGTGCCAATGCCATAAGGCAGGCACAGTGGCTGGAGTGTGTGACCCTGTCACTGGCCAGTGCCATTGTAAGGTGAGTCTAGAGCCTGAGATGGGACCCTTTGTTATGGTGCTTTTATACATTGTAGAACACTTTAATAAACGCTTTCTCTTGGTTCTAACAACAGCTGCATCAAGAAGTCAGGGCAAGGTTTCTTTCCCCCATTTTACAGATGAATAAACACTGAGGCACAGAGAGGGGAAAGTGATTTGCCCAAAGCCCCACTGTGAGGAATAGAAAAACGGCCCAGAACCCAGGTGTTCCAGGCCAGCACGTCCCATGTAGCACACTTCCCAAAGTGATATTTGTACTGTGTAGATGCAAATGCATCCCATAAGAGAACATCCCCACCTTGAGCCAGGGAATTCCTGATGGCCTCCTGATTCCCAGTCCCACTTCTTCACCCTAGAGCTCAGGCTGGGGGACAGGGACACCTCCTCTGGGGAGATCTGGGCCTGCTCCTCAGACTCCCTAAGGAAGCTCACCCACCCACACCTGTATTCATATGCAGGACAATGTGGAGGGTGTACGCTGTGACCAGTGCCGCCTGGGCACCTTCTCCCTGGATGCCTCAAACCCCAAAGGCTGCACTCGCTGCTTTTGCTTTGGGGCCACTGACCGGTGCCGGAGCTCCCAGCAAGTTCGTGGAGAGGTGAGAACCCCTAGGCCGTGGGTGTCCCTGGTCTGCCCCCCTCCCAGTACCATGCTGCTTAGTCCCATTGCTCGCCCCATGGTTCGGGAGCAGGGTCCGCAGTCTGAGGTCCTGGCTCAAACCTGCCGTCATCCTTAACACTTATCTCTGCACATGCAGGCTCAAGCACACCCGTGTCCACATGCTTTTATACAGAAATGCAAATGTCCATTTATGGAAAAGTCTACACATCACTTAATGAAAAGAAATACATTTGTATACATGCTGTCCTACAGTTCATAGACATGCAAGGGTGGGTGCTGCTGAGTGGAGAGCGTCAGGAAGTGCCAACCTCACTTCGTGTGGATGCTGGTCTGGTCCATGCTGATCTACGCAACGTCCCAGAAGCATTTCAAGACCTTTACTGGCAGGCTCCTGCCTCTTACCTAGGGGACCGGGTGAGTGGGGGATGGGAGGTTGACATAGGGTTATTTGTTGTCATTGGGGGCTGGGGGCACCTAGGTTGGGAGGGGGATGTGAGCATGCTCAGGGCCCTTTGGGGTAGGAGGGCGAATCAGGAAAGTGCCCTCTTTTTGAAGTGGAGTGTGGTAGAATATCCAGGTCCCAAGTAGGGTCTGCTGGGAGAAGAGGAAGGTCTGAGCTCACTGTGTTCCAGGTGTCATCCTACGGTGGGAGCCTGCGCTATGAGCTGCACTCAGAGACCCAGCGTGGGGATGTCTTTGTCCCTACGGAGAGCCGGCCAGATGTGATTCTGAAGGTGATGCCAGAGTGCAGGGTGGGGAAATGAGGGAATGATGGACCAGATGGCTAGAGGAATTGGAGGAGAATAAGAACTTGGGGTGGGGAGTGTCATCTTAGACCATTAGCACAGGGGGCCTGTGGTGCAGAGAGGGGGAGACACAAGAACTCTCCAGTAGGGAGCGTAGGGGCACAAGACCCCAGGTCAGGGGCTAACGGGAGAGAGGAAGTGCTATGGAACCTAAAGATGGCTGGTCATGGCCTCTCCCAAAGGCCAGGGGTCAATCTGGGAATCTCTGGGGGCAGTGGAGTCACCCACCTTCACCTTTGTTCTCTACAGGGAAACCAGATGAGTATCACTTTCCTAGAGAGTTCCTACCCGGCTCCTGGGGACATTCACCAAGGGAAGGTGGATCTGGTAGAGGTCAGTGGGGATGGGGAGGCATCTAAGGGGGACTCCCGGGGGTTCCCATGGCTCTTTCCTTCTCATAAGCTGACAGCACTCTCGGTGATAGCCTTTCTTCTATGCCCAAAGCTTTCTAGAAATGGTGCAATGGAAATTGGGAACCCAGAAGTACTTCTCCCTGTTGAACTGAAATGCAAACTAGAAGTGTGCCTGGAAAACAGACGCTCAAGAAAGACGAGCACTGATGACACTCCCATTTTCTGGATTATTCTGAGCATCTCTTTCCTCTCCTGTAGGGCAATTTCCGCCACACAGCCACTCACAACCCTGTCTCCCGGGAGGAGCTAATGATGGTGCTGGCTGGTCTAGAGCAGCTACAGATCCGTGCCCTCTTCTCCCAGATCTCCTCTGCTGTCTCCCTTCAGAGGGTGGTGCTAGAGGTGGTGACAGATGCCACTGGGGGAGCCCAGGCCAGCAATGTTGAGGTCTGCATGTGTCCTGCCAACTACCGTGGGGACTCATGCCAGGTAAGAGAATGGGCTATCTCAGAGCCCTCTTGGATTGGGGGGGCAGGGTGGCTTCACAGCAACTGTGTAGAGCAAAATCCCATTCCTTGGAGTCAATGGGAGATTAAATTCTTCTATGGGTTCCTTGTGGGCAAGAACACTGTCTTCCTTACCATGTAACTGAACACAGAAAGGAGCATACATTAAGATGGGTATGCTGCCATGGAAAGCCAGCCATGGGACCAAGGGATGTACAAAGAGAAATGCATCAGGGGAGGATTTACCTTATTCTTGGGGAGCTTCCTTTATCAGGGGTAGGGAGGTAGAGCAGACAGGGATGGTCTCAAGGAAGAACCTGTGTTGGCATCTTCATTCTGCCTTCTGCTACCTGAACAATCGGGCAAATCATTTCTCCTTTCTGGGCCTTAATTTCCACTTCTGTAAAAATGAGTGGGGTAGAGTCCTTTCAAACTTGAAGATTTTATGCTCCAGTGACATGACTTCAGACAGGGTACTAAGCAGATAACCAAAATCATCCATGGCCTTAAAATGGCTGATCGTCAGCGACCCTTCCTCCTTTCCTGTATCTCCCAGATGTTCCCTCCCTCCATCCTCACAAATTTTGTTATCTGCTCTCTCTTTCTCTCTTCTCCCCTTTCTCACCTCCAACCCTCTAGGAATGTGCTGCTGGCTATTACCGAGACACCAAGGGCCACTTCCTGGGTAAATGCATTCCATGCCACTGCAATGGGCATTCAGATCGATGCCTCCCAGGCTCAGGCATCTGCGTGGTGAGTCCCAGTGCTGGCAAGGCACATCTCTGCATGCATGTTTATGTTGGTGGGGGGATGGATCTTAGTAATGCTGAGAGTTTCATAAACCCCAAGCAAAGGCTTTTGAGACAGAAAATGGCAAGGGTAGAATGGGGGGAGTAGGATTGAGCCAAGGGTAGAGGAATGGGAATTGCCAAGCATGTTGAAGAGGACTTGGCTTTGTCTACAGAACTAAGAGGGGTTAACATAAGAAATTGCTCTTTATATCCATAGAGGACTCAGTCAAAAGAAAAAAGCTTAACTAAAATCAAGCGATACCAGAATTAATCAATTCAGCAACAAGTATTTATGAAACACCTACTAGGTGCCAGGCACTGTGTTAGAGGCTGGGGATAAGAAGACAAAAACAATGACGATCAAGCATGTCTGACCAAGAGTGAAGAGCCTCGTGTATTAAATCGGGTGGTTGGGCCCTTATTTTAGGCAGGACATTGACAAGGTCTAACATGCAGAGGAAGAGGACCATGAGGAAGAGGCTGTGTCACACTATCGTAGCTTGCAGGAATGGAGGAGTATGTTTGCCAGTGAATGGGGGGCCCATGTTCCTGTATTTGAGTGTCTTCCTCGGTTACAGGAAGCAGAACTGGGAACAGTGTGGAAGTTATAGGGAGTGAATTTTGCTTGATATATCCAGAACTGTTGAAAAGGGTGACGGGTCACCTGCCTCAGGAGGTAGTAGGTTCCGTTGTTCTTGGAGGCTGGATGACCACTTATCAAGGAAGTTATGGGGGATTCTTATTCATGTACACATTAGATGACCCCTGAGGACCCTCTCAACTCTGAGATACCATGAATAGTGTCCACCATCTGCCAGGCCTCTGATCTAGATCACTGCCCTTGGTTCCTGAGCCTGAAGCAGGGACAGATTCCAGTCCTGCCCTGGGAATCTTTCTCCCTGGCAGTTCCCAGAACTCAGGGATGAAGTCTAAGCAGGAGTATTTGGGAATAGAATCTTATCTCTGATTTAACCAAGGGCAGGTTGTGGGGACCAAGGAAGGGATCATCTGCCTTAGGCCAAGGACAAATATAGGGCAGGATTCTGGGCAGCCTCTCACCATGAATAAGAACTTCTAGGCTAACTAGAGAAAGAAAGAGTCAGCTCTTTGGAAGTGATCAAGAGAGGGATGACTACTAGAAAAGTACATCTGTCATGGACCCAGACCCAGTGACCTCCCAGTATCCAAAAGATGCCATGGTCTCTGTTTACTTTCCTATTCTAGGGCTGCCAACATAACACTGAGGGTGACCACTGTGAACGGTGCAAGGGTGGCTTCGTGAGCAATGCAACCCAAGACCAATCCTCTGCCCTCTGCATCAGCTGCCCCTGCCCTCTCTCTGTGCCTTCCAACAAGTAAGTGCTCTGTCTGAAGACCTCCAGGAACAGAGTGTGGTCTACCACCTCCTGAGGCAGAGGCAGCCCATTATCCTTTTCAACAGCTCTAGATGTTATGAAACCTGTCTATCAAGCTAAAATCTGCCTCTGCGATTTCTGCCCTGCCCATACTCCTAGTTCTGCTTTCTGTAGCCAAGCATGACCAAATTAATCCAGATTCCACAGATACTCGAATACAGCTAATATGGCCACCTCTCACTGTCAAAATCTTCTTTACTCTGGGCCAAATATCCCCAGTTGCATCAGGCCCTTTTCCAAACCATTTCCATTCTACCTAAAATTCTTCCGTTTGGAATTCCATTCCTTTGTATTAGACCTCTGCTCACTCCTCTGAGAAAGAAGTCTTCCCCAATTGGTTCCAGTGAAAGGATCTGGTACTGGGCCTTAGACCCTGATCATCTGAGTCATCTTCCCAGGGTTGACAGCTCTTCCTTGGAACAGATTCAGGGGACCTTAGCCACAGAGCTTTGTTTCATTATTTTCTAAGCCCGAATCCCCTAAGAAGAACCACATCTGCTCATGAGCCGGCTTGGCCATCTGCGTTCAGAGACTGGCAGCATCTGAGCCCTAATTATGTTTCCCACTTCTCTACTGCTGATGTTCCTATAATGGATGTCCAGTTCTGGAATCCATGATCTCTTGCCTTTTTCTCCTACACACACACCAGAATACAAGAATATTTTTTCTAGGATTTATTCAACAAGGAAAAAGAAAGTATAAATTCTGAAACATTATACAAGAGAAGGTCACTAAGTAGCCATATAAAAAAAACTACCCTGGGACCACACTTGATGATACTTGAGCTTTCTGACCTAATGTTTAACTAAACTGCCTCAGTCCTGCATTGGCCACAAGGATTGTTTTTTTCCTGAGAGCACACACTATGGTATTCCTAGTCTCCAAAAAGGAATGGCATCCTCCGTATCAGAATTCACCTCATTTTGATGTGTGGTTGGTCAGCGTGGGCATTCTGGGCCTACTTCATTTGTCCATTCTGACATCTCAGACTTGCAGAGAGTAGATAATAAGATAATTAAGAACCATGACAAGTTTTCCTCATTGCTTAAGTAGACTACAGCACTTCTAAAAACACAAAGACAAGCCCATCCATCACAGGTCTTACCTATCCTTCAGCTGCCTACACAGATGTCCTCTTGTCATTAAGAATATTGGTCCTGGGGGTGTGCAGCTAGGTGGCACAGTAGATAAAGCACCAGCCCTGGTGTCAGGAGGACCTGAGTTCAAATCCGACCTCAGACACTTGACACTTACTAGTCATGTGACCCTGGGCAAGTCACTTAACTCTCATTGCCCCATCAAAAAAAAAAAAAAAAGAATATTGGTCCTGTGGGTCAGTCCTTTTTAGTCTGTGAATTCCTTTGTGGAGAGCAGACTGGGAACCATGTTACAAAAAGACCAACTAAAGGATCTTGGGATTGTTTAGCTGGGATTAGAGAAGATTCTGGAGTCAGGGGTATCCATAACAGATGGCCCAGCTCCACCCTATTTAAGTCTGTGCTACAGGCTGGGGAGGAAAGCCATCTGACAGTTGCTGACTTGGATGGGATCTGAGAAGATCCATCTACATCTTCCTCTCCACTTTCAGCTTTGCAGTTGGATGTGTCCATAAGGGTGGGGCCACCCAGTGTCTCTGCCAGCCTGGGTATGCAGGAGCTTCTTGTGAGCGGTAAGTAATGATAATAACCACATAACTGGTCTTTAAGGTTTGCAAAGTCCTTTCCTTGTGCTGTTTTGTTTGATGCTTATAGCAGCCCATTGAACTAAATGTTAGAGGCGAGAGAGGCAAAGGAAAGTATAATGGAAAGTATACTGGTGCCATTTTTGTCTTTCCCTTCTCCATCTAACCCCCCCACACACACCGTCTGTCTGTCTGTCTGTCTGTCTGTCTGTCTCTCTCTCTCTCTGTGTCTCTCTGTCTCTGTTTCTCTGTATGTGTATATACACATATATGCATACACCCATCATTTCTAAGCTGCCATCACTTGCTTTTGATTCCACTTCTCTAACATCTTTTGCATCCTTCCTTTCCTTTGAATTCCCTGTGCCAGTATCCTCATACAAACTGTGATTGCCACATGTCTAAACTATTCTAACAGACTCCTAAAAAGTCTTCCTCAGCATGGATGCACTTGATACCTGGCCCTGGAACAGAGAAGTTTTCCAATGCCATTGCTTCCCTGACCTCTGCTTCCACAGCTATGTTGAGTTACTTCCTCTCTTACCTCCCAACTGCTCAGTAATACAACTCCCTGGGGTGTAGTGAGAGTCATGGAGGAGCAGTTACAGAGCGACGGATGTTGTAGAGCAGAGGTATTAAACATGCTACTCTAGAACCAGATTAAAATGCAATTGGAAGTGATTAGCCAAATGAACAAAAACATAATAAAGTAGATAACATTAATAATATTACATTTTAAAACTAAGTCAGTATTCATTATGTACAGATTAGTGGCCCTGTTTCTATTTGAGTTTGACACCACTGTTGTAGAGTATCAAAAAGAACTCATTTTTTCATCTCAGTTGCTGAGTTAATAAAGACTGGACTACTTACTATCTTTTAAAAAAAGTCTTCCCATTTTACCTTTTTCCTCTCCAATTCATCTATATTGTTATCAGCCATCTTTTCATGTATTCATCTGCTCAGTTTATCCCTGTTAAAAAATCTGCAGTAATTCCCTATCTCTTGCCAAATAAAGTTCCACATTCTTTGCCTGACATTCAAGGTCTTCTGCATTTGAACACTTCCCTATATTTTCAGTTTTATCTCATGTAATTTTTCTCCACACACTTTATGCTTAGGACAAGTCAGACTATTTTCTATCCCCAGATACTTCCTGTACTTTCCCAACCTTCAAGCCTTTGTTCACCCTATTCCTTATATCTGGAATGCTCTTTCTCCTCTTTTTCTGATGTGTCCCTAACCTATCCATTCACATCTAAATCAAATGCTTTCTCTTCCAGGAAGTCTGCCATGACTATAGTCAATAACCATCCTCCTCCTTAGGCACCATGTACTTTGGCTTGCACTGATCAAGTAAAAGAGTGTATTATATCTCCTGTATCTGTGTCTTCCTGGACTGGAAACTGTGTAAGGGCAGGGATTATGTGTTATATGAACAGTGCACATGTTAGGAGCTTAAGAAATGTTTGTTGAATAAATCAGTAAATGAACTTTGAGTTAGAAAATCCTGACTCTTCTACTACATACTTAACCTGCTCAACCTTGGGTAAAATCACTGAACTTCTCTGGGCCTCAGTTTCCTCGTTTGTAAGATGAATTAACTGATCTCTAAGAAGCCTTCTAGCTCTGAGTCTGACAATGCTGTTACTAAACACTTCTAGGAATGGGGGCAGGGACGAATATCAGGAGGATATGGAGGGCAATGTACTGGAGGAAGTATAGCTATTTAGAAGGTAGTGATTGAGCAGGACCAGATGTTGCTGCCTATGCTTCAAGGGAATCATTCCTCCCTGATCAAGGGCATGCTGACTCACCTGGATGATTCTTTTCTCTCTCACCTGCCTCTCCTCAGGTGTGCTCCTGGATACTATGGCAACCCACTGGTGATTGGCAGCTCCTGCCAGCCTTGTGACTGCAGTGGGAATGGTGACCCTAATATGCTGTTCAGTCACTGTGATCCACTGACTGGGGCATGCTTGGGCTGCATGTACCATACAGCAGGCCCCCACTGTGAGAGCTGTGCTCCTGGTTACTATGGCAATGCTCTGCTCCCCAGGAACTGTACAAGTATGGTTGGGGCTGCCCTGTGCATGGGAAGAAGGGGGGAAGGGGCCAGGATATCCCAATGCAAAGTAGCTAGGTCCTTCTCCCTAAACCAGGGATAGCCCACACAGATTATGCACCATCACATGGAATGAGCTGGCCAGCTTGCCGTCTATAGTTTGGACAAGGAAGAATGGGAGGGGGAAGTAAATGTGCGAGACTAGGACTTATTACTGTTACTCTCTTGCCCTTGCCCTCCCAGAATGTGACTGCTCACCCTGTGGGACCGAGGTGTGCGATGCTCGGACTGGGCAGTGTTTGTGCAAAACTGGGGTGACTGGTCAGCGTTGTGATCGCTGTCAGGTAACATGGATGGCTTGGCCTGTCCCTCGAGGGCTTCCAGGACTTAGAAGGCAGTAGGGTGTGGGGGCAGTGAAGCCTGTTGGGCAAGGGTGTCCTGAGTATTAGACTTTACAGAGTTCACCAGCTTGCCCCCAGATGGGCCCCCTTCACAAAAATGAGGAGCTTCAGCATCCCACCCTCCTTGCCACCTCTCTCTCCTCTCTCCCTCCAGGATGGGCACTATGGCTTTGACAGTTGTGGAGGCTGCCGGCCCTGTAACTGTGGTTTGGCTGCAGTTGGGTCCAGCTGCCACTCCCAGAGTGGGCAGTGCCATTGCCGGACCGGAGTCAGTGGAACACAGTGCCAGCAGTGTGCCCCTGGATACTGGGGGTTCAGTGAGCATGGCTGTACCCGTGAGTCTCCGAGTCATATGGAGATCCTGAGGGAGGAAAGGATGTATGGGAGGAAATAAGGGAAAAGAGTTCTGGAGGGAGGGGAGGCAATATTTTGGAAGGGCAAAGCTGGGCAATACAGTGAAATTTGAGGATCAGGTTAGGACATTTGCTTGAGAGGTGATCTTAACCCCTCCCCCACCATGGATCTGGAGGATCAACAACTCAGCAGACTTTTCTTCCCCACAGGCTGCCAGTGTCGAGGAGGTCACTGTGATCCCCGCACGGGCGAGTGTACCTGTCCCCCTGGCCTAAGCGGGAAACAGTGTGACACCTGTAGCCAGCAGCATCAAGTACCTGTGACCCATGGTCCTGGTGGTGTCCACTGTGAAGGTGGGTCCCAATGAGGCTAACCCTTCTTACTTTACCCATCTTCTTTCTCCCTCATTTTTCCTTCACTTACAATCCCTCTCCCAATCCAGAGCCATCCATATATCTCATCATAACTTCACCTCTCATTGTCACCTCTCTGATCACCTCCTCATGCCCAGACTAGTTTGGGAATGGGCTGACTTGGGTTACCATCCCCCTGTGTCCTCCAAGCCATGAGTTTGGGGCCCAAATTAGGTAGCACTTTTATGTCCCCTTATGGGGGCTGTGACAGGGAGGTCACAAGGGAGGTTTGGGATCCTGCACCTGAAAGCCCAGATACCCTAGGTCCCCCAACTCTTGGTCCCCACATTAATTGCTGCTCTTGCCTTACCCCAAAGTGTGTGACAGTTGTGTGGTGCTGCTACTGGATGACCTGGAGAGGATAGAGTCACTCTTCCCCACCATCCGCCAGCAACTCAGCAGCCTCAATGCCAGCTCTGTGGCCTGGGCCAGATTGCACGGAATCAACAGCTCCATTGCTGCCCTGGTGGTAGGTCACCCTGACCCAGGCTCTCCTCCCTACCCCCTCTACAAGGCCTCCAGTGCCTTTAACCTTGTCTCCTTTCCCTCCCCAGAATCAGCTTCGAGGCCCCCTGGGATCTCGGGAGCCAACAAGACAGAGACTAGATGAGCTGGAACGTCAGAGTGGAATTCTGGAGGAAGAGGCTAACATGCTTCACAGCAAGGAAGGGTCCCCCCTCCTCCAAAGCCCCTGGCCCCCAAATATATCCTATACCCCTCATTCTCTACTTCCTCATCCTTTGATATTGCTAGGTTCTTTGGTTTTGTTTAGCCCAGAGCAAATTGTTCCATCTTTTCCTGTGCTGTCACGGACAGTTCCAAGGCGCCTTTAGGGTTCCCCAAATTCCTTTTCTTCAACTTGGACCCTCAGCCTCTTCTCCTTGAGTTTTTAGAGCTTTAGGCTGACCATGGTCTTGACCCCTATAGGTGGCAGATGCTCGAGCCCAGGCAGGTCAGCTACAGGAGAGCTCTGGGGACAACCTTCATCGAGCAGAGACTCTGCTACGCAATATCCAGAATGTGGAACGTGCTCTAGGGGGTATGCCTGGAATGAGGGAAACAGGAACTTCTGGCCCATCCAGCCAGTGCTTTCCCAACAAGCCCTACCTAGTGATTCAAGTAATAGAAGGAAGGTGGGATTGTTTAAAAGGAGATGAGATGGAGAGGAGATGGGTGAAGAAGGTCAGGTGGCATTCGGATTACTGCCTTTGGGGGGATATTCTAGAGAAAGCTCCTGTTCAGGTGTGGGCTGGACTAGAGGACCCTGACAGAGCATTCTCTGTGGGTAAAGGGAGTAGAGGGCAGTGGTCCCATGGGGATGCTGGCAACTCACTTCTCTACCCCACTTACCTTTCTCCCTAGAGCTAATATCTCAGATGGACAGACTCTCCCCGTCTAATACCAGCACAGCCTCTGGTGAAGAGTTCCTGCAGACACTGGGGGAGGTGGAGCGGATGCTACAGGAGATGCGGGCCAGGGATTTTGGGGGGCCACGAGCTGTGGCTGAAGGGGAGCTGGGAGAGGCACAGAGCTGTAAGTGGAAGCCTCCCCCTGATTGACCCTCAAGGCCATGGGAGCCAATAAGCAAGAATCCCTAAGCAAAGGAGTCTCTTCTAGTTCTATATTCAGGGCTAGGATAGGCAGAAAAAGGGAGGCTTATGGTCTCTGGCCTCAGGGAGCTCATGGCCTGAGAAAACAAGACTCAGCTATGTGAATATCTTTTTTTTCCCCAACCTTAAAATTATTTTATTATTTTCCAGTTACATGTAAAGATAGTTTCCAACATTTGTTTTTGTAAGTTTTTGAACTCCAAATTTTTCTCCCTCCTTCACTTCCCTCCCCCACCTCCTCAAGTCAGAAAGCAATCTGATGAAGGTTATAGATGTACAATCATATTAAACATATTTCTGCATTAGTCATGTTGTGAAAGAAGAATCAGAACAAAAGGGGAAAGGGAAAAACCTCAAAAGACAAAAAAAAAACCCAAAAAGTAGAAATCTCAATCTCACAGTTCTTTTTTTTCTGGTTGTGGAGAACATTTTCCATCATGAGTCCTTTGGAATTGTTTTGGATCATTGTATTGTTGAGAAGATCTAAGTCTATCACAGTTGATCATCACATAATGTTCTTGTTACTGTATACAATGTTCTCCTGGTTCTGCTCACTTCACTCACCAGAAATGTGCATTTCATGATAAGAATGTAGAGGAAGATCTTGAAAATCTCTTAAAATGTGGTTGATTTTATTGCTTAAAGTTTTATTGATACTTCCTTTTTCACACCAGTCACTTAACCACAACAACATTCATGATAATAGCTAGAATTTATATAGCACTTTAAGGCTAGTGGAGCACTTTATAAATATTCTCATTTGATTCTCACAACAACCCTGGGAGGTAAGGTACTATTATTATCTCCATTTTACAGATGAGGAAACTGAGACAGGCAGAGGTTAAGTGACTTGCTCAGGGTCACATGGCTAATAAGTGTCTGAAGCTGGATTTGAATTTAAATCTTCCTGACTCTAGGTCTAACACTATCCACTGTGCCACTTAGCTGTCTTAGTATATTTTCCAATGTACTATTCCCCCCATTCACCCACCATTCAAAGCAAAGAAAAACAGTAGAGCAAAACCAATTGACATGTATCACAACATATTTAGCTGTCCATACCTGTAGATCTCCTTCTACTGAGAGTAATGTGTTGTACCAGCTATTCTCAGGGACCAAGACTAGTTACTGCAGTTACTTGCATGAAACTGAAATCAGCTGCTCTTGAACATTATTTTTCATTTGCATTAGTGTAATCATTGTGAATGGTGTTCTCCTGGTTCTATTTTCTTTACTCAGGATCAGTTTAGATAAATTTTTCCATGTTTCTTTGAATTCTTCCAATTCATTTTTTCTTATAGTGCATTATATTCCATTGTAACCATATACTTTAATTTCCTCAAACATTTCCCAGGCATGGGTATCCCAGCCAAAATATCTGTATTCAAATCCTAATTTTGTTATTTTATGTTGTGTTTATGTTTAAGTCACTTAACTTCCCTGATCTTTAGTATCTTCAATTATAAAATGAAGTTAGACTAGATTGGTGATATGCAAAGTGTGGTCTAGGGAACAAGTGGGGATCCCCAACACCCTCTTTGGGGGTCTGCAAGACTCAGAGAGACCATGAATGCAAAACTATTAATAAGAGAATTAAGAGGTTTTAATTTCTAACATAGTAAATGCTGATAGATGTAATCTACATTTTTAAAAGTTCTTTTTGGGAAGAATCCTCAATAATTTTTAAGAGTACAAAGGGGTCCTGAGCAAAAAACTTTATATAGCACTTTAAGGCTAGTGGAGCACTTTATAAATATTCTCATTTGAGAACCACTTTACTAGATGATTTCTCTAAGTCCTTTTTGACTCAGGGCAGCTAGGTGGTGCAGTGAATAAAGCACCAGTCCTGGATTCAGGAGGACTTGAGTTCAAATCTGACCTCAGACACTTGAAACTTACTAGCTGTGTGACCCTGGGCAAATCACTTAACTCTCATTGCCCCACCAAAAAAAAGTCCTTTCTGACTCTAAATCCTATGATCCTTTGGCAGCAAATGACCACTTCTTCTCCTCTCTTTCTCTGCCACTGATTTCTTTGTCCTGGGTCAGTACTGAACCGAGTGCAGAGTCAACTTACCAGCCGGTGGGAAGAAAGCCAGACGTTGGCATCGAGTATCCGGGAACGCTTGGCTCAGCATAGCTCACAACTCATGGACCTGCGGGATGCCTTGAATGAGGCTGTCAATAAGACTCGTCTCACTGAAGAGCTCAACAGTCGGAACCAAGAACACCTAGAAGAGAGGCTGGTGAGAGAACTCTGCAGCCCAGGACTCTCTGCATCCACTCTGGGCCCTTCATTCCCTTCTCCTTCCTCCCCACCCCAACTTTCCTGCCCAAGATAGCTGGGCTTTGGGACCAATGATCATGAACTCAGCCTCCTCCTGCCCTCTTTCCATTCCAGGATGAGATGTCCACAGGATGGGAGTTATCTCCTCTTGGCTTTCTCCCTCATGCTAGTCTGACCATTCTGTATTCCCAAGGGAATTATGGGCTTCAGGAAGGGGAAGGGCAGGGTCTAGGAGCTCATGATGAATTTGGTGACATCAACTTCTTCTGGCTTTAGCAAAAGAAACAGGAGTTGGAGAGGGAGAATGCAACGCTGAGGGATACGCTGCGGATGGCCGAGGATGCCTTAGCTCAAGTCTCTGAACTTTTACAGACCATGGACAGGGCCAAGGAGGTGAGAGAGGGAGGAGTAAAGGATGGTGTACCTCCAGATGGTGAATCATCTCCTGGTTAGGGTTTTTAAATGTTTGTTGAATTGAATTGGGCTGGATGAGACCTGGGAGCTTGAGGAGGAGGAAACTGAGGGCCAAAGGAAGGGAAATGACTTGGCCAAGAACACACATCCAAGTAGTGGCAAATCCAGGACTAGAACCCAAGTCTTCTGACTCTCAGTCCAAAGCACTTTCCATTACATCACATCTGCATTGCTCTTCTGCAAATATGTTCATTTAAATGGATTTGCATGGAGGACTCTGAGAATAAGCTGCAAATGTGCCTTGGGACCAGCACAGATTTGTTTTTGGTCCAGAATGGACTTATGATTTTACTGGTATGGTGAACTCATGGTAAGAAACTCCTTCTACCAAAGCTGATCAGCATCTGCCCAGCAGCTTACATTCTTAAAAAGTGTTGCATTTGTGTGAAATGAAATCATTTGCCTAGGGTCACACAGCTCATGTATTTGAAAGGTGGGGCTCGAACCCCAGGCATTCTCAACTCTACTTTATCCAGCTTTATCCAACATGTCCCATTGTACTAGCACAAATAATATGAAAAAAAGTGTCCTCCACCACCCCATTTCCATTTCACCTTGGGAGGAGACCAGAGACTCATATAGGCCTCAAACCCTTTCAGAACCATTCATTGTAGAGGAGCAGGCTCCCTCTCCTCTTAGCAAAGAGTCCCTGACTGAGATATTACAGATAATCTGAAAATGGATAGCCTCCTGGTGGCAAATAATAAAACTGTGTTTCTGAGAATTTCTGTGTTATTTTGCATTTATGGACATTCACATGTTGAGTTCAGTGCAAAAACACAGGCAACGTTCAACAAGCCACTTTAGTGAAAGGGAGAAGTTAGCAAGGCAGGGCAAATAGTCTCCACAGATGAGATCTGGAAGACTTGCCTTGGGCTGGGCTTTGTCTTTAAAGGGAAGCATCAGACAGGGCTTTGTCTTTCCCCAGGAGTATGAACATCTGGCTGCCAACTTGGATGGTGCCAGGACCCCACTGACAGAGAAGATGCAGAAATTCTCTCCTGCAAGCAGCAAGATTCCTATTGTGGAACGGGCAGAGGCGCATGCCCGAGAGCTTGACCAGCTTGCATACAACCTCTCCAGGTGAGTCTGCTGCTGCACCCTGGGTGAGTCCCTGAGGTAAGGAGGCACCAGGGTGTTAGACATGTGGCCTCTACACTCAAAGGAGCTGATAGTCTAGCTAGAGAAAGGTGATGGACCTAGGGATAAGATGGCATACTGGAAAGTACACTAGGCTCCCCCTAGGCATCTTGACCCCAGCTCATTTGGTCTTCAGAGTCATACATTGAGGTAAATATTAGAAGCACAAGAGAAGAAGGAGTATATGATAAGAAATGTACTGGTGTTGTCTTTGATGCTTCCCTATCCTTCACATTTCATAGCCAGTCTGCCACCAGTTCCTGTCATCTCTATCTCCATGGCACGGTGCTAGGCACTGGAGATACAGAGATAAAAATGAAATAGCTCTTGGCCTCAAGGAGCTTACATTCCCTTAGGAGAGGCAGCATATACAACATATCCACAAAATTTAAGTTGGGAGGCCTGGGTTTACATCTCAGCCCTGATACTTAGTAGTAGGAACCTTGGGCAATTGACTTAACTCTCCTGGGCCTGGATTGGATGATCTCAAAGGCCCCTGTCAGGTTTAAATTCTATGAATGTGAACTGGGCATAAACCAAGCAGCCCTTGGTTTTCCTGGAGGAAAGCGGACAAGGGAATGAGGGTTGGGGTCACCACTGCTGGGGATGATGGATCAGGCAGAGGTCAGATCAGATTGGTGGGGCTAAAGTAATTGGTGAAGTTAGAGAATCATAATAGGGAGGCAGTGTGAGTGGGGCTCTCATTGCTGAGTATATAGGGGGCATTCTCTCCCATCTCTCTCCACCCTGAATCCTGACCTCCCATCTGCATCCCTGCTTCCAGTATCATTCGTGGCACAAACCAGGATCGGTTCATTCAGCGAGCAATCGAGGCCTCTAATGCTTATGCTAGCATCCTTCAGGCTGTGGGTAAGGCTGAGGAGGCTGCTGGCCAGGCCCTACACAATGCAACCAACACCTGGGAGGTAAGTGACCTGGAAGGTCTCTCCCCTACCAGCCCCTTTGGGCTTCCTGGGCCCCCTTTTCCGACTCAAGGATTAAAGACCAGCAAGAGTGGGGGAGAGAGAAAGGGTGGTATGGACTTTACAGGTTAGACTTTATTTCCTGCCTTCTATCTGGTTTTCTATGCTCCCGTCCCCAATGATCCAGGGCCATCTTGGTAGGAACAAATCTTTTCTTACCTCCTTTGTACTAAGATGGTGATTCACGGAGGGCTCAGTGCCCGAGCCCGGGAGCTCCGGGAGAACAGTAGCATCCTGGAAGAAGCTGTCCGCAGCCAACAGAAGAAATTGAGTGGAGGTGAGAGCTCAGGGCCAGATGCTGCTTAGGTTAGCACCTGGATTGGCCAGAGACCTACTGGACTGTTTCACAGCTTTGGGTGGGAAGGAACAGACAGGGAAAGAGACCTTTGAATGTGGCTGACTTTGGGCAGCTTCACTCATGTCACCTCTGTCTGTCTTTTGTGTGTTTTATCCTCTTTAAAGAACTGGGGGGATGGAGGTGGGGGGCACATGCCTTATGAGCTACTATCTCCTGGGGTGATCTTTTAGGGATGAGAAGGGAATTGCATGCGATCAAACCCAGGTAAAAAGAAGCTGGGTTTCAGAAGTGCTTTACAGTGTATTTGTGTGTGTGTGTGTGTGTGTGTGTGTGTGTTCCAGTGTTTGTCATTACATATAATCACCTGTGTCTGCATTTGCGTGTTCATGTTTTGAGGGAATTCCTGTATCATGCTAAGAATATGTCTCTGTCTTTCTGTGTCTCACTATCACCATAATTGACAACATAGTAACTAATACTATATAGCACTTTTAAGTTTGCAAAACACTTTGTCATGTATCTCCTTTGATCCTCGCAACAGTTCAGTGAGGTAGGTACTACAGGATAGATATTATCTCCATTTCACAGATGAGGAAACTGAGACTGAAAGACAGTAAATGATTTGCCCAGAGTCACTCAGCTAACCAATGATCAGAGGCAGGATTTGACCCTAGATCTCTCCTGACTTGCAGTCCCACCTCCTTCCCACTGTATATGCTTTAAACAAGCTTGTGTTTGTGCGTATATGAGTATTTATTCCTCTAGGTATGTTTTTGTCTATATGTAGGTTCTTGTGTTGCTGTACATATATCTGTGATCCGTGTGTGTCTTAATCCATGTCAACGTGTATATCTATATGTCTCTGTCTATGTAGACTGAAAGCTCTTTAGGGGCAGGGACTGTGTAATTCTTTTTTGCATCCTCAGCACCTAGGACAGTGCCCAGCTCACAGTAAGTTCTCAATAAATGTATTTTGAATGGAATGGATTGAATTATGTGCGTGTTTGCATGTGTGTGTATGTGCAAGCATGTGTGCACATGTATACACCTCCTCATCAGTGTGTCTTGCCCTTCACCTCCCTTAGGAGGAGGATTCAGCCTGCAGTGGGGGTTGATTGAACTAAACTTTGTGCTGACAGTGATCCCTTGGGCCTTTCCCTCCAGCCATTAGAGAAACCTTGCAAGCCTCTCGGACTCAACTGGAAGAAGCCAAAGCTAAGAAGGATCGACTAGCGGCCCAGCTGAAGGGTGTGCAGAGCATGCTAGCCATGGACAGAGGTATGTCTGGCCTAGGCTCCAAAGTATCCCCCATCATTTCCTAGGACCCTACATTCTCCCCACCAATATGCCCCTCATTTAGGAGTTTTCCTAGTATATTGACTTGGTCTTAATGGGCTGGTGGGTGACTTGACTTGACTTTATTTGCCTGGTTTCCCCAGAATCCTGGTTCTCAGGTAGTTTCATTGCATAAGTTACCTATGCATCACCCAGACAGCCAGATGGCATGGTGGCTAGAGCACTGGAGTCAGGGATACCTGAGTTCAAATTCTGCCTATGACCCTGGGCAAGTCACTTTACCTGTCTTTGCCTCAGTTTCTTCATTTGTAAAATGATGAGGTTGTACTTGATGACTTCTAAGATCCCTGGCTTTAAATTTATGTTCTCATGATCTTGTGACTTCTCTGACACCCCACCCCCACCAGCCATATCCCTCTCATTCCTTAGAAAATCTGTGTTGTTTCTTTAGCATACTAGAAGATACTCCAGGTATGTGGGGGTTGGTCCTTGTGGTCTATGATTTGCTGTCTCTACCCCTAGAAAGCTTGGTGAGCTCTGCAGCTCTGGTCTCCATACCTTTCTCCCTCCACCTAGGGATGTCCTTGGTATATAATCATCACATCCCCTGTTTGAGATAAATGGTCCTTTCTTCAGAAGAGACTGTGGGTGCCCCCTTAGCATTAGCCAAAGTTCCATTTCAGGGTGGTTTGGGAAAGGCTGGTACTTGAGGTGTTGAGCTAACCTTTCCCTGTCCTAGATGACACTAGTGAGAAGATTGCCCGTGCCAAGGCAGTGGCCATAGAAGCCAATGACACGGCCGCACAGGTCGGGGCCACACTGAGAGACATGGAGAGGAATCTGAATCGATGGCAGGGACAGTATGGGGACCTGAGTAACCAAGACCTGGCCCAGGCCATGGAAGATGCTGGAAAATCAGGTCAGGAGGCTGGTTTCGGGGGAAGATGGGGGTCCAGCACCAGGGAGACCTATGGTTTAATGCTGGTTCTACCCATAACTCATTATATGACTTTGAACAGATTATTTAACATGGACCTCAATTTCTTTATGTTTAAAATGGAATCAATTAACAAGCATTTATTAAAAGCTTATGGTATGGGTAGCTAGGTGGCGCAGTGGAAAGAGCACTGGCCTTGGATTCAGGAGGACCTGAATTCAAATTTGGCCTCAGACACTTAACACTAGCTGGGCAAGTCACTTAACCCAAATTGCCTGACTAAAAAAAAAAAGCTTATAGTGTGCCAAGAAATATACCAGGTGCTAGGAACACAGAAGATAAAGTGAAGAGACAGTAGATAGATAGATAGATAGATAGATAGATAGATAGATAGATAGATAGATAGATAGATAGATAGATAGATAGATAGATAGATAGACAATAAATACAAATTAATTTGGAGGGGAGACCCTAGCAGCTGGGGGAGGTCGGGAAAGGCCTCAGGTAAAAGGTAGGGCTTGGGCTTAACTTTGAAGAAAATGGAATTTAAAAAAAGGTTGAGGTGAGGAAGGAAAGAATATATCAGTATGGATAACAGTCCATGAGATGGGAGAATTAATTTTGCAAGTGAGCAGTAGCAAGAACTTCGACAATTTGACTAGATCTTAGGGTACATGAAGGTGAGCAATGTTTGGAAAAGCAATAACTAGGGTGGGATTAGGGGAAAAGAGAATCATTTCTGCTTTGGACAAGTTGGATTTGAGATGCCTACGGGACATCTAGTTTGATGATAATATCACTTTACTTGCTTATTCCACAGGGGGTAATTTCATCCTCTCATAGGCAGGAGGATCCTGCCCTTTATGTAGATGGAGAAAGTGAGGTCATTGGTAGTCCCCAATTCCCTTTGCCTAGAGCTGGTGGGTGAGGGGAAGCTTCTCTTTCTTGTTCCCATTGACCACAGCTCTCTGAGATGTGGATGTTTCATTTATGGGTTCTCATCTCCCATGCAGTATCCAGTCTAGAGAATACCTTGCCTCAATTGCTGGCCAAGCTAAGCCACCTAGAGAACAAGAGAGGACAGAATGCCAGTCTGGCCCTCTCCAACAGCATCTTGCGTGTGCGGGAACTCATCACCCAGGCTCGGAGTGCTGCAAGCAAGGTACCTGCTCCAGGGGGATTGGGGGTCAGGACTGGAGTGAAGGCAAGGGAGTAGAGACTTTGTTAAAAGCAGAATTGGGAAGGTTCTAAGGAAGAAGGGTAGGGGTAGAAGGATGCTGAAGGAGGTAACACAGGCCACAGTGGCTAGAGCACTTGACTTGGTATCAGGTTTGTATCCTGCCTTAGATATTTATTAGCTGGGTATCCCTGAGCGATTCAGTTGTTTCAGCTCCAGTTTCCTCATCCCACCTATCTCACAAAGTTAGTGTGAGGATCAGAGAAGATACTATAAGTAAGGTGCTCTGAAAACCTTAAAGGGCTAAATAAATGTGATCATATTATTTTATTGAAGAAACAGAGGTTACTGGGGGGTGAGAGAGGTTGGGGGAGGAACCAAGAAGGATCTGAGGGCTGGGGTCCCAGGTGAAGTCAATGATTGCTCTTGGTCTCCCCACCAGGCCTGATAAGAGGAGGAGCTGGAACATCTTCTCACAAGTTCTCCACTGTCTGTACTGTGGTCCTCTTTCTTTGCCCTTGGCAGGTTGGGACCTGGGGTCAGCCTATGATGGAGGCTTGGCAAGCCTGGCTGAAGGCCCCCTGTACACTGTGTATACACTGTTGTCCTCTCGGGGTTGCTCTGATGAGGGAGAGTCAACTGAAATGTTCCTACCCAATTCAGGGTTGCCATTAGGGTAGGAGGCATAGGGTTGAATGGAACAGGGATGGGCCCCAGGGTAGGAAGTATTTCTCAGATTCATCAAAGCATCTCAACGAGCATGATACCCTCTTTGCCACCAAATCACGGCCAAACCCCAGAGCCCACTGATCAATGGATCCTCTTCCTCCAACCAGGTGAAGGTGCCCATGAAATTCAATGGCCGCTCAGGGGTGCAGCTGCGGCCCCCTCGGGACCTGCAGGACCTGGCTGCATACACAGCGCTCAAGTTCTACATCCAGAGCTCAGAGCCACCTCAGCAGCAGGGCCAGGAGGCCAAAAGCCAGTTTGTCCTCTACATGGGCAGTCGTGAGGTAGATGTTTTGTGGGAGGGGAGAGAGCCAGTCACACATATCACAGAGGCTGTGTCCACAGGAAGGGACCTCTGGGGCTTGTGTGCTGGAGCTCATTACGCCCATGTTGACCAAGAACCTCAAATACATTTGGCTGGGGGAGAGGGAGGGGAAAGGGGAAGGGGCCACCAGAAGAGAGAAGGAAGGTGGCTCATGCCCTGGGTCGAATATCCTTCCCTGTTCTGACCTCCAGGCTTCTGGGGACTACATGGGGGTGATCCTACATGAGCACAAGGTACAGTGGGTTTACCGGCTTGGGGAGGCAGCCCACAGGACCCTGACCATCGATGAGGACATCGGAGAGCAGTTTGCTACTGTCAGCATTGACAGGTCTATATCCCACCCCTGCCTTCTGGACACCCAGTCCTTTAGGTCTTCAGAGAGGAGGGAAGCAGGGATCTTTCATCCTCAGAGGTCTCTTCAAAGGGGAGGCAGTGCAATGCAATGAAGAGAGTACTTGACCAGTCAGGAGACCTAACCTCTGGCTCCAGCCTTGCTGTTAAATTGCTGTGTGGCCTTAGATAAATCACTTCCTCTCTTGAGGCTTTGGTTTCTTCATGTGGAATGCGATAGGGTTGAATTGCATTAGCCCTAAGACCCTTGTAGTTCTACTATAATTCTAGGGTTTCCCTTGGTCACTTCTGAATCTCCAGAAGCAGCTTGGGCTAACACAACGAGCTCTTGCTGCAGCTGCTGTGTTGTGTTATGTGACTTCATTTCCCCCAACTGTGAAATGAGAGAATCAGTCTTCTATAGGAAAGACATAGGAAGGGAAGGACAGGAAAAAAAGGTGGAGAGAGAGGCTAATGGTGGGGGACACCAGGGCCGGGGGTAGGGGAGCACAGACTGAGATCTCTTCAGGGCTCCCATTTTTTCTTCTTTTATTCTAGGATCCTTCAGTATGGTCACATGTCTGTCACAATGGAGAAGCAGACAGTACATGAGACCAAGGGAGATAGTGTGTACCCTGGGGACCAGGGCCTACTCAACCTGAGGCCCCAAGACTTTGTCTTCTATGTGGGAGGCTACCCTTCCAACTTCACGGTAAGCCCAGGAAAGGATGTCATGGGATGAGGAAGAGAGAGGGACTGGAGGAGGAGGAGGAGACAGAAATCCTATTCTGTGACAGTTGATGTGCAAACGAATAAACACTTCTAGTAGACTCAAAACAATCAACCGACACAGGTTAATTCAGTTCAGCAGGTGTTTATTGCATGCAAGGGCCTGGAAATACAGTCTGTCCTTAGCAAACCTGTATTCTTCTAGATGGAATACAGGGAAGGGAGGATGCAATGGGGCCAAGACAGATGAGACAAAATGCTGTAGAGATTTGAGCAGGGGGAGAACATTTTTAGCTTGGTTGGTGGGGATGGGAAGGACACCAGGGAGAGCTTCCCAGAAGAGAGAGGACGTTGTGCTGGGTTAAAGCATTCTGGGCAGCAGAGAGCAGGAGGACACACACTGCCTCTTGGCAGACAAGCCTCAGAGAAGGGGGTTCTGAGGCTCCCCCCATCACTTCTCCTCACAGCAGAAATCCCTCTGTCTCTTGGCATCTCACCTACACCCACTATACTGCAGTCTTTTCCTTGTTGTGGCATTGGTTGGAGATGGAGCCCAATTGTCAACATTTCCATTGTGGTCAGGGTGCCCTGGTCTTCCACTAACCCCTGGTCTCTGATTCTGTCTTCTCTCTTCAGCCTCCTAGGCCTCTGCGTCACCCTGGTTACCGGGGCTGCATCGAGATGGACACCCTGAATGAGGAGGTTGTCAGTCTTTACAACTTTCAGAGGACCTTCTATCTGGACACAGCCTTGGACAAACCCTGTGCCAGGTGTGTGCCTTCCCCACCCCTATTCCTGACCTCAGATCCCCTTCTTTGATCCCTGGGAGGGTGTATGTCAGTGCTGGGAGCAGCTGGGCTTGGAGGGAAGAAGGAGATCTCAATTTGTCTCTTCGGCTAGATCTAAATCCACGGGGGACCCCTGGCTGACAGATGGCTCCTACCTGGATGGCACGGGCTTTGCGCATATCAGCTTTGAGAGTCAGATCAGCAGCACCAAGCGCTTTGAGCAGGAACTGAGACTGGTCTCCTATACTGGTATCATCTTCTTCCTTCAGTACCAGGTACAGCTGCCATTCTCCCAACCCCTTCCTTACTTCTGGGCCCACTGACCCTCTTAATCATAGATCTAGAGGCGGGCATCCTTCAAGTCCAACCTCTTAAGTTTACATATGAGGAAACTGAGGCATAAAGAGGTTAAGTGAGTTGTCCCCAGGGTCACAGAGAGTATAAGCTTTGGAGGTGGAATTTGACTTCAGAGTCAGTGCATTTTCCACTTTTTCTCAGTGGAAGCCTCCACGCCAGCTTCCTATCCCCCCTTTCCCTTTCCCTCTCTTTCCTCATCTCTAGACTCTATTCTCTTCTAACCGCTCTCTGCAGTCACTCTTCCGGGCTCCCTTCTCACCTCATCCCCTTCTCTCAGGACCAGTTCCTATGTCTGGCTGTCCAGGAAGGCCGCCTCATCCTCTACTATGATTTCAGCCATGGGCTGCAGATTGCCAGCCCCCAACAGGAGCTGACACCCTTTACTTCATCCAACAAAGCAGTAAGTTGGCCCCTTCTCCATCTTCTCAGCCTTCTTCCATCAGAGCAGCCATGTGATCCCTGCACCATCCTAGGAAATGGGGATGAGGACCTGGGAATGGCTCAGGTCTCCCTAAGTTCCCCCAGGTATTCTCCTCATGGGAGGACGGCACGGGGGGGGCTTTGGCTCCAGGGCCCTGTCATGCTTCCAACAAGGCTGTAGGCCATGAGGACTTTAAGATGGATCAGGGCCCTGAGGGTCTCCTCCTCTTGCTTCTCCTTCACTCTAGATCCAGATTTTCATCATGGGCGTGACAGGCCGAAAGCGGGTCCTGGTGCGAGTGGAGCGAGTGTCCGTCTTCAGCTTGCAGGAGGAGAATATGTTGGAAAACGCCGACTCCTACTACCTGGGGGGAGTTCCTCTGGAACAGCTTCCCCCGAGGTGAGACACCTAGCTCCTTCCTCCCCGCCCAAGCCTGCTAGTGCCCCTCTGTGGGAGACGAGGGTTCTGAGCTGCAGGAGTTCAGAGGTGCGAGATGTATTAGTGTGGGCTCGAGGAGTCAGTCAGCTAGGGCTACCTGGAAAGGAGAGAGACAAGCCGAGCCTGTAAGGATGGATGGGCAGGTTCTGAAGAGATGGAGGGGACAGGACAACATCTCAAAGTTGGGAAGCCACAGGAGACAGCAGAAATCTCCATCAAGTCCCTTGTCTTCTCTTGTCAGCCTAAGATCCATGTTCCCCACCGGTGGGTCCATCCGAGGCTGTGTGAAGGGCCTGAAAGCCCTTGGCAAATATGTGGACCTGAAGAGACTGAATACAACAGGCATCAGCTCAGGCTGCACTTCCGACCTCCTGGTAAGAGATCCGCTATAGATCAGGCTTTTCGCCTCAGTGTGGACCCTTGACAGCTTAGGACCGGATACCAGCTGACCTGGCTTTTGGTCCTCTTCCATTTTCCTTCTGGACCTCAGTTTTCTCATCTGAAAAATAGGGATGACGATTCTTGCCCTGCCTTCCTCAGGAGGTAGTGTGAATAGTTGGGAAGCAGTGATGCCATGGGAGGGGGCTCTTGCTAATCTCTGTGGGCCTCAGTTTCTTTCTCTGTAAAATGAAGAGGTTGGATTAGATAACCTTTGAGATCCTTCCCATCTCTCAAGCTAAGGTCCCACAAGCTGCTTAGTATAACTCATGTGTCCATTGTCAGTGAGATAACTTCTACACCCTGGGTACGTGTGGAGGTGGGGGCCACCCTGAACCCTTCTTCTGACGTACCCCCTCTCATTCCAGATTTCACGATCCATGACCTTCCATGGGCATGGCTACCTGAGCTTGGCCCTCAGAGACGTGCCCCCTCTTACTGGGAACTTCTACACTGGCTTTGGCTTCCGCTCCACACAGGACAGTGGTCTTCTCTTCTATCATGCCTCACCGGTATATGCCCCTACATCTTGGGAGTCTCTGGCCTAAATCCCTAGGTTCCCATAACAGCATCTCCTATTCTTCCCAGCTCTAAGCTGAATCCTTCCAGCTTCATTCTGTCCATTTCCTTAGATGGACAAGGAGGAGGCCCTTCTATGCAAGCCTCTATCCCTTCCCCTCAGGAAGCCCAATCTTGAATTCTTTGGTGACACAGGAGAGTAATGACTCTCTCCCCTTTCCCTGGGATCTGCCAACCACAGGAAGGAGTCCCCATGTGCCCCTTGCCCTGTTCGTTCCCCCTCATGGTATCTGTCCTGGGATTCCGATGCCCTTTTCCTGACCATGTGGTGTGTGCCCTCATGGTCCCAGGAGGGCATTTTCCAGGTGTCGCTAAGACAGGGTCGTGTGACGCTGAAGTTCCTTAGGAAAGAAGTCATGACGAGAGGTGCTTATGCTGATGGGATTTCACACTATGTTGCAGTGTACAGTAATGACACAGGGTGAGCTTTCTGAATTATTCCATTCCCCCTGCCCAGGCTTCCTGGCAAGTGGAACTCAGCTCTGGTTATCAACACTGAGGGAGAGGTGATGAGGAGTGGCCGAAAGGGCCCGGAACTGGGAGCCAGAGGCCTGGTGTTCTAATCCCAGCTCTGCCACTTACTGGCTATGTGACAGAAATCAAGTCACTGCCTCTCTCTGTGGTCTTCATTTCCTCATCTGTTTATGGCGTTTGTTTTGTCTAAGAGTCCATCCAGCGAACTCGAGAGCAGCTCCTCCCTCACCAGAGGGTGGGCCACCACATGATGAATGCTGTCCACTAAAGCTCATGCAGTCTCACTGCTCTCGCAGAGAGATCTGTGGTCTGAAAAGAGCTGATGAGGACATAGAGCCTTCAAGTATTTCTTAGCTGTTAATGAACAGCCAACATTTATATATTACTTTAAGGTTTGCAAAGCCCTTTACAGAAATGATCTCATTTGATGATCAAACTATTATTACCCACACTGGACAAAAAGGAGAAACTGAGATTGAGAGGGACTAATTACTTAAGGGGGTGAGGTGAGATTTGGGCTTAGGTCTTCCTTATTCCGAGTCACCACGTTGCCTCCTGTGATTACGAGGTACAGTGGTATGTCTGATCTATCAAACATTTCTCTTTGAATTTAGGATACAGTGTGTATATTTTGTTGCAGCAGGTTTGCCTCTTTACCTTTGTTCTATTAATTACTAATTTATTCACCCCACATTTATTGAGCACCTGTTGTGTGGAGGGTCTTGTGCCCTGCTACATTCTGGGTGAAACAGATTTGAGTAAGAGTGTCCCCATGTGCAGGAGAGTTTACAAGTCTGGTGAAATCACTTGCTGAATACTAACTAAACATCTATTTTGTGTGTCAAGTTGGGGGAGGGACCCATCATCTTTGGACAAATCCTGGTGGATGGAAATTGTGGGTGTAGTTGAAATGGCATCATGGAAGAACCCTGATGGCTATGAGAAATCCCCTTCTTCACAAGGACTCTTCTTCTCCCAGGGTCTGGCTGTACGTGGATGATCAACTCCAAGGTGCAGAGCACCAGGGGGGGCGGTCTCGTCGTCAGGTTCTAGCCGAGGGCCCTCCTCGCTTCCTCCTTGGGGGGCTGCCTGAGTCTGGTGCCTTCCAAAATCTGACTGGATGTATCAGCAATGTCTTCGTCCGGCGGTGAGTTGTAGAGAGAAGGCAAGGCCAGGGAACCCCACACCTTGAGCCCAGGAGATCACTACAGGCCCAGCTGGGGGAGCGGGGAGGCCAATGTCAGTATCCACAGAGCCTTCTGTGACACAGCTGCACTTGGCCCCCAGGGTCTCGGAAGCACAGCACGTTGTTGACCTGCAGCAGAATATCCAAAATGTCAATGTGACCACGGGCTGCACTCCCCCAGACCAACCACTCCAGCTCATGGCCTCGTCGAGGAAGTTCCGAAGAAAACCCAAGGTTGGAGCTGCTTGCTGATGGGTGGCTGAGAGCAGGAAGAACTGGGAGCAAGAGATCAGCTGGGTGGCACAGAAAGCACCCGTCTTTGTGCTCTTTCCTGCCTCCTCACCCCCACTCCTCTGTCCCCCAGGCTGCTATCCGTGACCAAGGGATGCCCCCCGACTCTGCTTGCCAGTTCCCCACCCATCTCCAAACCATCAATGATGCCCACCAATTTGGGGCTTCTCCTGCCAGCCGTCTGGAGTTTGCTCACATCCCATTCTCTTTCCAGGAAAGGTAAGCATCATCTCACTCATGAAGTTCCAGGGTGGGAGGCAGGGTGTGTCAGGACAAGCCAAGCATCCCTCAATCTGATACCGTGTCTTCTGGGCCCTCTCCCACCCAGGACCCACTTCTCTATGGATGTCCGACTGCACTCACCCCGTGGGCTGCTTCTGGCTGTGCCCACTGTAAAGTCAGGAAGCCCCTTCTTGGTCCTCTACCTCAATCGTGGCCACTTTGTCCTCCAGGCCGGAGGCCACGGAAAACCTTTTCGGATCCGCAGCCTTGAGCGATACAAGCCAGGAAGCTGGCACACGGTAAGGTGCACAGGGGTGCCAAAGTGTTCCCCAGAAACCTCTCTCTTTCTGCCCACCAGAGGAGAACTGAGTTGAGTTGGACTGGAATCAGAGGAGCTGAAACAAACGTGAGACATGGGAAAAATGCATATTCCTTCTGGGAGCCTGGAATTGTGATATTTTTTCCCCCTCCTTCCTTTCTTGGCTAAACTCCTTGAGAAATCTGTCTACATTAGATGCTTCCACTTCCTGTCCTCTCTTTCTCTTCCAAACCATCTGCAGTCTGGCATCCAATGTCATGGGATTCTCAGATGTAATGTCAACTCAGGTGCCCGGTCTTGGAATTGGAATGAGGATGCATGACGCTAAAACCCATATAGCTGTAATGCGTCCAGAACTGGTCCTCTCCTTGGTTTCCCCTGGGACATGAAGAAAGATTGGAGGATAATCTTTCCATATTCTCCTTCTCAGGTCTTTTTCAGCAGAGAGCAGAATCGAATTCAGCTGGTGATCGATGGGCTTCAGGCTCAAAGCAGTGAGGGGCCTCGTGCCCACAGGAGGGCATTGCCCAGTCATGGACCAATCTACGTGGGTGGCATCCCCTCTGCTCACAGCTGGACTCATCTCCCAGTAAGAGAAGTGCCCCATTACCACGCCACCATCTCAGCTTGACCCTTTTCCTCATGAACACCCTATCTTCCTTCTACCTCCCCCCTACTGCCCATCCATCCCCCTTTGTGACCTAGCCCAGCACCTGAAGCTCTTAGAAGTCACACAACTCTTTCCCTCAGGAAGCAGCTGGCACTAGCTTTAAAGGATGCATGAGGAACCTGAAGCTGAATGGACAGCCTCTGGAGGCCCCAACACAACTACATGGAGTGATACCATGTTACACGGGCACCCTGGAAAAGGGACTGTTCTTTGCCATGGAAGGGGGAACTGTAATGTTAGGTCTGTGAACTTTCCTCTTCCCTTTGACTTTATTTGGACCCTGGAATGGGTTGAGGGAGATGAGGATAAACTCTGAAGTATCAAAGGACCTTGCTGACCAGCCCCATTCCATATCCCACAGATCCCCCCAAGGTCTGGGGGCCAGACCTGGAGCTGGTGCTGGAGGTGCGTCCCTGGGCAGCAGCAGGACTCATCTTTCATCTAGGGTCAAGGCAGGGACCGCCCTATATCAGACTTGAAGCAGATGGAGACAAGGTGAGTGAGGCCCGGATGACTGGGGCTGCCCTGGCCTATGAGGATGTCTGCCCCAGGAGGCTGCCTTTACTTTATATGACACAAAATCTCTGCCCTGAGTGAGGGAGGTCTGATGATCCACTCACATGTTCTGATGCCACATCATGGCATGGAGCTGACCCTCTGTCTCTACCCTGTGACATACACAAGGCTATGTCAGCAGCCTAATGAACTGGAAAGTCTCTGTGGGCCATCAAGTCAAGAGCAGCCTAGCTCAACCTGGAGAGGCTACCACTGGGTGGTGAACCACCAGGCAGGAAATGTTTTTGACAAACTCAGCAAACTCATGAAACCATCTAAATAAGGCAGGGAGAGGCTGTTGTTTCACATTGGTGGAGGGTACCCAAAGTGAGGCAATCACAGGCCCTAGCACATAGTAGGCCTTAATAAATACTCAACTGATTTGAAGTACAAAAGATCATTGTTCCATGGATAAAGATCACAACTTTCTCCATGTCTTAATAAATGGTCTTGGGGGGTTGCTGTAGCAAAAAAATAATCACTAGGTAACCCCAACCTTCTTGGTAATGAGGCTCTGAATTTTCCTAAGCTAGACACAAAATATAGTCTTTAACCTATGCCTAAAACATCTCCATTTTGGTAGAACCTACTAGAAAAATGTTGTAAGCACAGCCTTTTTAGAAACCTGGGTCATCATCACCACGCCATAGTCAATCGTGGAAGGGATTTAGTGTAGGAACAATGACAAGAAGGGTGGTGCTTGGTGCTCTGAAGAGTGGGTTCTGTAGTAATGAACATATAAAATAGCAAATGATAACCCACACACACACACACGCTTTATACATTGCCTCATGTTGTCCTCCCAACAGCCCTGTGACATAGGTTAAATATTGTCCACAATATCTTCCTCTTACAGCTTTCGATGAATTGTCTCATCTGTTTTGTCTCAGGTGCTTGTCAGAGCCAACAGTGGGGCAGGGGAGTTCTCCACATCAGTGATGCGGCCTCCTCTCTGTGATGGACAGTGGCACCGAATTGCAGGTGAGGCAATGATCTCCCTCCCCAGACCCCACCTCTGGCCATAGCTTCCTGGCCTAGGGACTCCCTAGGTTGTCTGTAGGGAGTGATAGGTAAGCCACCGTGGCAGATAATCCAGATAAATTCTTGTTCAGATCTCAAGTATGCAACATGATTGGGAGAAAGGAGACAGCTCACATTCCTCATTACACTGTATGAGGCCCGGGGGAGGCTTGTTGAGGACCCATGTAGTGAGAATGTCCTTAGAAATGATTCAAAGATAGTCATGAGCCTGGAATGCTTGGGGGAGGGGGGAGACATGCTTGGGAGAGGTGACTGACCTAGCCAAACCAGTGTTTGGGATATGGCCTTGAAATACCAGGATGGGGAATTGGGACTTGATCTTTCTTTTGGGAAGCCACGGACCAGGGGAGAGATCTGATAAAAGTCTGGCAGGCTGAAGGGGGAGAGAGTTAAACCAGAAGACTACTAGATTAGGGCAAGGATGGAGATGGTTGGAATGCAGAGGAAGGAACACATTCAGATGACCAACTACACTCCCTCCACCCCACCCCCAAAGTAGAAATTTACAAGTCCATGAGTTGCCTGGTGGGTGGGAAAGGTTAAACCATTTTCACTTGGGTGGTATTCCTAGGGAACCCAAGGTCTCTCCAAGTACAAGGTTGTCTCCTTATCCCTTTCAATGTCCATGGCTCTGCTCAGGGGAGTTCTAGGGCAAGTAGGAAGGACAGCCCTTTGGGTAGGAGCTAAGCCAGAGGTCTCTCTCTCAGTGATTAAAGGAAGAAATGTGCTCCAGCTTGATGTGGATACAGAAGGCAATTACACAGTGGGTCCTGCCTTGGTTCCTTCCATTATCACCAAAGAACCTCTTTACCTGGGAGGGCTACCAGGTAAGTCCCACCTGTAGCTAGTTGGGGGAACTAGCTTCCAGAAGGGGGTTAAGGAAGACTGACAATCTCTTTTGTTTCTGCCTGTTTAAAAGACGTCTTTGTCTATTGCCCATTCCATCATGCAGTGCAAACGGCACCATTCTACAGAGTAGAAGATCAGGATTCTAGTTCTGGCTCTGCCACTGACTTGCCCTGTGCCCATGGACGAGTCGTCATTGTTCTAAGCCTGTTTCCTCTTAATGTAAAACAGAGACTAGGGGCAGCTAGGTGGCGCAGTGGATAGAGCACCGGCCCTGGATTCAGGAATACCTGAGTTCAAATCTGGCCTCAGACACTTAACACTTACTAGCTGTGTGACCCTGGGCAAGTCGCTTAACCCCAATTGCCTCACTAAAAAAAACAAACAAAAACACCGGAGACTAAAATCATCTCCCCTGTCTAAAGAGCATAAGAATAGCCAGCATTTATATAGTGCCTTAAGGGTGGAAAGCACTTAATAGACATGATCTCATCTGAGCCTTGCAACACTTCTGTGAGATCGGAAACTGAGGCTGAGAGATTGCGTGACTTGCCCAATTACAGTCCATTTTGTCCTAGATCTCAGAATGAGGTGATAAAACCCTCCTTTAGCCTACTACTCACCCAGCACAATTCAGTGGAAGCTCTAGGACAGCAGTCTCCTAGAAAGCCCCCAGTACATAGTGAAAATCTGTGATTTATGGTAGAGTTAACTCTCTCCACATAGGCAGATTGCAACCCTTCTATGAATTCGTACAGTATTCAAGAGTTGTGGTCAACAAAAGCTATCACCTGAAGCTAACACAGTAATAACAAAGTCTCTCCCAACTTAGCTAGCTAGTCAGATTGTTGGGTACCAGATCATACGATCAGTCACCAGGCCTGTATGCAAACCTTTCCAGCCTGGAAGATCCTCCAAGCCCAATAACTTGCACACAAAGTTTATAGGATACTTTCTTCCTAACAACTCTATGAATTAGACAGTACAAAATTATCCCTATTCTTCAGATGAGGGGAAAGAGGTTTAGAGAGAGAACAGGACTTGTTCAAATTCTCCCAGCTAGTGTGTGAGCCAGGAATTGAACCCAGGTGTTCTGAACCCAAGTCTTACACTCTACTCCATGACTCTCCAATGATCATTTTAAGCAGTACAGTACTAGACATAGCAGCTGTTATTTCTGTAGACCATTAAAAAAATTTTAAGTCTGAAAATGCAATAAATATGTATTAAGTACCTACTGTGTGCAGTCTAGGAAAAGGCACTAGGGAAAGCAAGGACAGACTAGGCAGCCCTTGTACTCAGAGAGCTTGGTGTCCAATAGAACAAGATTACTTTCTAAGACTACTATTATAGAATATAGAGACACCTGAACTTAGAAATCAGGAAGACTAGAATTTGAATACATCTGTGTCACCCTGAGCAATTCACAATCTCTGCCTTTGTTTCGTCATCTGTAAAAACAGGAATAATAATAGCACCTACCTCACAGGAGTGTTGCCAGGCTCAAATGAGATCATGTATATATTAAGTGCTGTCCAAACCTTAATGCAATATATAAACATAGGCTATCCTTACACTCATTAGACAGGTAGATGATCTTAGTCTATTTTATGTTAAGAGGAAATGGAGAGGGCCAGCTAGGTGGTGCAGTGGATAAAGCACTGACCTTGGATTCAGGAGGACCTGAATTCAAATCTGGCCTCAGACACTTGACGCTAGCTGTGTGACCCTGGGCAAGTCACTTAACCCTCATGGCCCCACCAAAAAAAAAAAAAAGAAAGAAATGGAGGCTTAGAATGACGACTCAACTTGTCCATGAGCATAGGACAAGTCAGTGGTAAAGGAAGGATCCTGATCCTCTGCCTTCCTAGAATGGTGCTCTTTGCACTGTGTGATGGAAGGAGCACTGAACTTAAAGTGGACTCAATTCTGAGGATGACCTCTGACATTAGTTGAGCAACCCTGGGCCCTTGCTGGGCTTCAAAATGGGGATATCAATACTTGTAGTAAGGGGTGTCATAGACTAAATGTTTTGTAACTTGAAGCCCTCTAGAAATGTCAGCTGTTAAAATACAACGAAACTGCTGTCCCTGTATAGTTGTCCTCAATGTTTGCAAACAGTTCTTCAGATTCTTCTTAGTGCTGAGTGTTAACAGTGAGATGTTTGGAGTACCAGCTCTGAACCAGTCAGCTTAGCAAGTGGAATAATATGGACAAGCCAGGGCTGCCTGTGTTCCCTATAAAATGATTTTTTTATAGTGTAACAAGGTCCCTCTTAACCTCTCTTCTCCATATTGAAAAAACTAAGGCTCCCCTAATGAAACTATCACTTCTCTCATTGCCAGTATCCACGCAAGCTCACCTTAACCAACAGCCAAAGGACTCAGTGTTAGGGACCACACTGGCAGTCTGGTGAAGCACATAGATCCCTTCTAAGAATGTTTTTAAATATGTAAAATGTGTAAAATACATGGGATTACAAAAACCAATTAGACACACCTGCCCCAAATGCAGGATAAGAACCCTTGCCTTAATGAAACATGGGTTGGGTGAATTTGGGAGTGGGGGTAGGGAATATACATAGAGCTGCTTAACTTACTTCCAGGCTTAACTATTGTTTTCTGTTGACTTCCTTGTTACCACCTCCCCTCCTCCCCCAATCCACAGAGACTTCGAAGTCCATGGTTCCACCATCATCTCTACCTGGTTACTATGGCTGTATAAGGAATCTTGTGGCAAACCGTCACCCTATCGACCTGACACACACTGGCATCATCCAAGGGTCAGTGGGTGCAAGTGGCTGCCCAGTCATGTAAATAAATGGTCCAAACACATAGGAGATTAAAGCTGCCCTGCTGCATATAGCCCCTCTCTCTGGTTAGTAAGTATTGGCAGACTCTGCACCCCATCATTTTTTCAGTATTTTTCACCCCAGGTGGGGAAATTTGGATAATTGACTTAAGCATTAGACACTTTACAACTCATCATGTGTAAGCAAGTAAATTTAATGTATCTTCTATAAATGAAGAACCAAAAGTGGGGCTATGCATTTCTGGGCCTGAGATGGTGCTAAGAAAAGGTGGTACTCCAGTCATGCTGCTGGTTTGCCCACCATTCATAGAATCTCAAAGCTGGAAAGGACCTCCAGAGGGAATCTAGTCCACCTCACACCAAAGCATGAACTCCCTCCCTCCCTCTGTAACATCCCTAAGTCCATCCATCCAGCTTCTGCTTAAAGATTCTAGGGATGGAGAACTCACTACCTCTCGTTCCGTTTTTGAATAGCTCTACTCTTTAGGAAGATTTTCTTTGTTAAGCCTAAATCCCCCTTCCAGCAACTTTCAGCCACCGACCCCCTAGTTCTGCTCCCTTGGGCCAAATAAAACTCTAATCTCCCTTCCACATGACAACCCTTCATATACTTGAAGATAGTGATCGCGTCCCTGCCCCCACTAAGCTTCTCCAGGCTAAACATCTCTCATTCTCTGTTATCCCCATGAATTGCTTTCAGTCCATATATTTATTCCCATTTTATGCTTCCCACCCTTTCTTCCTTTCAGGGTCATAGCCTGTGATTCTTGTGGTTGTAGTACAGCTCCAATGACAAAAACTTTCCTTCTGTCCCCTTCGTTTACTTTGTGCACTTACACATTTATATATGTTTTTTAAATATACATATGCATATATATATTTGTGTGTATATACCTAGATGTATGGGGATAAATCTTATGTCTGGAAATGATTTATAAATTATGTTTTTTTATATGATTGGGTAAATATTATAAAATGGGTTAATCTTTTATCATCTTTCAATGAGTTTCATTATGACCTTTCCCACTCTTTTTCAGTAGGATAAAAGCTTTGTAAATCACTGGTACATACTTTTGAAAGCAAAAATAATAATAAAAAAATAAATATGCTTACTTTAAATACTGGTTAGTGAAATGAAATGGAAAAAATCCTCTCGGCTTGGTCAGAGAGGGCTCAATGGCAGCAAAAGGTAATGATATTAAGCTAGGTCCTTTGTCCAAGCATCTAGTCCCTGCCTAATTTCACTGCACACACACCTTGACTGTTTTTAGTTTAAAGGTCTGCTCCTTGTTTTGGAGGTTTTGAAAAATCTCCTTTAGATAACCAAGCCATCAGCCTCCAGATGCATCTGAAGCACCCAAAATAACTTTTTCTAAAAAAAAAATCAGTGTTTAGGGGAGATTTGCTTCAAATCAAAGTGATGAAGCCACATCTGGATAAACAGTTTATTTGCTCTGGAAAGCTGACCCACTTGCAGCTTTCATGTGGTGTATGTAATTTACCAGATGTCGCCCAGGGAAAACTTGTCAAGCAAGGTTCCAGCTCTGCCTGTAGACACTAACAGGATGTCCGTGAGCAACATGCTGGCACTCACTTCCAGCGCTCCATGAGCTCACAAAGTATTTCCTCACAGACAATTTGTGCCTAAAGACTAGGCAAAGGGCACTTGGGACTCACTCTTTCTATTTCTGGCACACACAAAAACTAGAGGTGGCAGATAAAAGAAAAGTTCTTTATTCTGTAGGCTGAATGTAGTAGGCATGTGTATGCAATAAACTAGTGACACTACTGAAGTCACTTAATTACTAAGAATTTCCAATATCTTAAAAGACAGCAAATAATTTAATCTAAACTCATATCTTCCTCTTCATCTTTCTTGTCCTTTGCATCTCCTTCCTTTTGGTCTGACTTGGCATTGTTCTGCATGGCTTTGGCAAATGCTTCGACATCTAAAACATCATTAAAAGATATTATCAGTTCTTGCCCCCAGGAACACTTTAATAATCAGCCAAGTTGCTTTGATAAAAGGGAATAAAAATGAAAATGCAGATTAAAGAAAATCTGCAAACACTAGCAAGGCTACAATTTTTTAAAACCCACACAAATTAGGTTCCGGAGAGATTACAATTTGCTCCATTAAGCAAATCAAACTTTGTCAGACATGCCAAAATGAAGTGTTCTCTGAATGTTCTTACCCAAGAGAAATGTTTCTAAACAAATCATTACACAATTTAGGCTGCAAAAAAAAATTTTTTTAACTGTTACATAAGAATTCATCTTCAAATCTTAAAGATATGTTTCATGTGAGGGAAGAACAAAAGGTACTTACCACCCTTATTTGCTGCATCTACAGCTTCAGTTGGTAAACCAAACTGACTCATAAGTGGGCCAAGCTGTCCTGAGGCTAAGGCAGCACTGAACATACTTAATGCCTGAAAATGAAAGGCATTCATGAAAAATGACTAAAACTTTCTGGTTTTTTCTACTATTCAACTTCAGTCTTTTCCCTAGCATATACCTAAGCCCAACTCTCTAAGGAAATTAATCAAATCAACACATACTTTAGTATCTACTATTTAACAAGATACTTGAGACTGTGCCAGCTAGCACCAGGCTCTGTCTGACAGTGGAGGGAGCCATTGTTTCTGAACACTTATGTAATGTAACCTAGGAGACAAGAGAATGCCTAAAGACCCACAGGAGGTGGGCCTAAGCTACTGAATCACATGGTGACAAAATCTCCAAATGGTTACAGCATATAACATTTCTTGTGAATCAAAAAAGGAGGAAGAAGGGGAGGAAAGGGAGCTCCACCATCATATGGGATGGCTAGGAAACGTGACAGAATTTTAAGCTTAGCTATTGGACAATCAGAGATAGAAGCCAATGGCCATACTCCTACCTGTTGAAACTGAGGAGAGGTCAGTGTGTTCTGAATCTCTTCTGCAGTCTGTGGAAGAGATTCTCCAGAGGGAAGATAAGGCAGCAACCGCTCTTGGACTTCAGCATTGGCCAGAATGGGAGCCATGATCTCTGGAGTTAGTACACTGGCCAAGTCAACTAGGATATAACAACAAAACTATAAGTTGTTTGGCACATACTACTGGCTGCTTAATGGGGGATGGAGCGTCAGATTTCATGGATGATATCAAGACTAGAAGCAGCCAAATCACCCAGTGAGGCTTAATGGGAGAGATGAGATCTCTTCACTGGCTCCTGCTTCTTGCCAATGGTTGCTTTCTGCTTGGCAGGAAGTCTCAAGCTCAGCACTTATTGGGAACATTAGCCTTTTCCAGGATGATTTGCAAACCAATGGTGCCATAAAGAACACTTTCACTAAGGACATGCCTTCCCAATCCCCTTGAAAGAGAACAGGAGAGCAGCAGGCACCTTTACCCCAACAGCTTTCAGTCAACGAAAAAACGTTTACCTTGCTGTCCGCCTCCTGCCCCAGATGGCACATTCATAGTAGCTAAAATGTTCTGAAGGTCACTCAGTTGAATGGGCTGGGTTGGGCTTGTTGCTGTGCTGGTTCCATTACCTGAACTCGGTGCAGGGCTTGGACTAGTTGCAGAGGCAATTGCTTGAGCACTGGGTGCTGGTGTAGCACGAGCGGAAGAAGAGGTGGAAGATGGGGTTACAGAAGCTGACTGGCTCCGGGAGCTGAAAGCATAAAGAGCACCATTGAGAAGTAATGTATTTCTTGCTTTAAAGCATAACCGAGGAGTTATATGAAGAATTCATCTCATTTTAAAGTACATTAAAGGAGAACCTATGTATTAAAGTTAGCAGTGAAACCTTCTGTCATGCAAACATTCATTCCCTGATTTGGTTGTTTTTTTTGTGTGGGGCAATGAGGGTTAAGTGACTTGCCCAGGGTCACACAGCTAGTAAGTGTTAAGTGTCTGAGGCTGGATTTGAACTCAGGTCCTCCTTAACAGGGCTGGTGCTTTATCCACTGCGCCACCAAGCTGCCCCGCCCCGATTTGTTTTAAAGGTTAGATTTTCAAGTGCCTGTGGCACTGCACATCTGGAGTAAGTTTCTAAAAATTAAGTCCAAGACACAGAAAGGCCTCACCTTGATGAAGAGCTGCTTGTTGGAGGCCCTCCACTCCCCAGTAAGCTAGCCAGACCAGGACCTGTCAGTGCACCAAGCCCACCTACAGTGAGGAAACAAGCGTTAACTCAAAAAAATTCATGCGCAGCTTTCTCCCTTAACATTGGCATTCAATGACAGTTTCTGTCAGGACTCTGATTTGGGGAAAATCTACCAACAGTAATTGTGGATTTGTGATCAAGAGCATGTAACCCTTGAATACAAGAAATATATCAGGGTTCTGAACTGAAGAAAAATGAAATACCATTGGTTTATACAATATCCTTCCCTGAGCTGGTGTCACTTCACAAAATTTTCCCAACATGAATAGTAGAAAAGAAATAGTGACATCAAAATAGGCCACAATTCTCAGTGGAAATTAGACTCACATCACCTCTCAATCTTGCTTTCTTGTAATGAGAAATCTGAAGAGAGACTGTACTTTATGCAATTTATTTGTATGGTGGATTTGGGAGTCAGCCAGAAGACCTGGTTTCAAATCCTAGCTCTCTCACTTACCTGTGTAACCTGTGTGACCTTGGACAAGTCACTTCCTCTCTCTTGGCCTCAGTTTCCTCATCTGTTAAATAAGAGGGTTACACTAGATGACATTTAAGGTCCCTTCCAACTCTTAATCTATGAGCCTATGAATCCCATTAAATCTGATTAAGGATAAAATCAGTCTGAACTATGGAACATTTTTAAAGACATAAAGGGACTTTGGGTACATACAAAGAAAGTGAAACTAAGTTAGAGTAGTGTTCCCAGTTGAGGTATCAAGGGGGTTGCCTTTAATGAAAATATAAAAATCAATTATCACTGCAAACTGGATATATGTACATGGGGTCAAATACTTCCTGGTATTTTAAATGTGTAAACAAAACTGAAACAAAAAAGTTTAAAATGCTGTAATGTTGGACAAAAAAGCCAAACTTCTTGATGGGGGAAAAAAAAAAGGCTTTTGGGGAAAAGACCCCCATGTGGCTAGCTAAACTCAGATTTACTTCTCATTAAATGAGTGGTTCCCCACTTGTGGCCACTAGAAAGCACTCTAATAGATACCCACTTCCTACATACTTCATTCTATATAGGAAGCAGGAGCTTGAAGTAAATAAAGGGAAATACATTCTAATCATTAAATCATTGAACATTTTACACCTAACAGAGACTCAGATAATCTAGTCCAACCCTTTCATTTTATAAATGAGGAAACAGGTCTAGTGACATGAAGTGGCTTGCATTAAGATCACATAAATATGAAGTGGCAAATCTAGGATTCTTATCTGGATTTTCTGCATCCAGATCCAATAGTCTTAAATCACAACACCTCTTCACTGATAGATTTCCAACAACAGCAAAATTGGTATTTCGTTTATACATATTTAACAAATTGCTCAGTAAAAACAAATTGCTCAGAAACAATTATAGCTGAAGGCTTAAAGTGAAGAACAGTCACACTTCAGACCAAGAATCTGAAATCTTACCAAGTCCTCCCAAGCCAGTTGGTCCAATAAGTTGCATGAGCTGGTTATGACTCATGTTACCCAAAAGGCTCTGCAAACCACCTTCACCTGAAAAACAAAAACAAGTTAGACATACCACCTAGACTTTCATAAACCAAACCAAACTCAAAAGACCAATCTTGATTAAGAACTCAAAAATCAGTTAGTACATGATCTTTAAGTCCTACACAAAGGACTTAAAGTTTGAGAAATAACTATACTACACCATTTTCTAATAGATTTACATCAATAGCAAAATTATACAAAATCATATGGTTTTATATATATATATATATATTTAAATTTCCCAATAAAAAACAAATTGCTCAAGAAGGCTTAACTAAAGTGAAGAACCTTAATTTACTATCTTTGAAAGACGACAAATCCCAAAAGCCATAAGATGGGACTTGCCCAGTCTTATTTTGAATTCTTTGTCTAATATAACTTGACATTAGCAGTCCACTGGCTAAAACTTTAAAATCCTATTTAAGAGATATTAGCTATAAAAGTATCTGTTAGCAGGATGTAAATTGAATGTTGAAAAGGGAGGTTATAAATCTATCTAGACTCTCAGTACTAGTAATGACACCAAAGGTTGATAAATATAGCTGACATTTATGTAAGACATTTATGTAAAGCACTTTAACTGTACATACATTTTTCCATCTGATACTCAAAACAACCCAGTGAAGAAACTAAGGATGAAAGATGTTAAGTGACTTATCTTTGATTATACAATTACTCAAGGCAGGAGGCAGGAATGAATCTAGGCCTCTGCTGACTTCAAGTAGTGGTCAGTCCACTATACCACGTTGCCTGCCTCTCAATCTATGTCCACTTTTAACAAAAAAACAAAATAAAAAACTGCCCCACAGTTGAGAGGCTAGGTCATTCTGAAAATGTTTCAAAACTGACAGTCAAGTTGAAAAAGGATTAACTACCTCCAAGTGCTGAAAGTTCATGGCCTCCACTCCCGCTTGCACCCAAAGCTCCTGGCATAGGTGGATTATTCAAATATTCATTTACTTTCCTGCAATGTTCTTCATCCTTCTCAGTCTTGGGCTCCTGTAGGAAGAGAACTGGGGTCACTGACATAGTCTTTCAAAAGGACCTAAGATCGGGGCAGTCAGGTGGCACAATGGATAAAGCACTGGCCCTGGATTCAGGAGGACCTGAGTTCAAATCTGGCCTAAGACACTTGACCTGTACCAGCTATGTGACCTTGGGAAAGTCACTTAACCCTCATTGCCCCACAAAAATTAAAACAAAAAACAAAAGGACCTAAAATCCAGAATACCGTTTTTTAATCCAAAATACTTTTGCACTGAATAATTACTACTTTTCTTATACTCTTCCCTTGGCTTTATCTTTTTATATTATTTCCACAAGAGAAATCCTTACTATCAACATATATATTTGTACTTTTCAATTAGCTGTACACAGCAGGGTCCTATAGAATGCTGATGACAAGGAACCAATACAACACCAGGACTACAGTAAGAGACTAAATATCACTTTGCTGAGGAGAGGGAAGAGATGGTAATAATAAATCTGTGTGTGTGTGTGTGTGTGTGTGTGTGTGTGTGTGTGTGTAAAAATAAAACTGAATCCATGGCTTAAAGAATTCAAATGAAAATTGGAGTTTGAGTGAAAAAAGTGAAATAAAAAATTTCACTAACCTGCATCCAAAAGAAGAGTCTCTTTGATCCTGCCTTGAACTTCAGTACATATACTCTACCAGTAGTGCACTGAGGTACTCGCTTAAATTCACAATCATCAGGAAAAATAATTAAGTCCTGGAAAAAAGGTTAGGAAAGGATTATTGAAAGATCAGAAGAAATCTATCTTCGAACCCACTCTGAATGAATACCACTGAAAACAAATTCTTAAGAAGTCTGGCGACTGGGGCAGCTAGATGGCGCAGTGGATAAAGCACCAGCCCTGGATTCAGGAGGACCTGAGTTCAAATCCGGCCTCAGACACTTGACACTTACTAGCTGTGTGACCCTGGGCAAGTCACTTAACCCCAACTGCCTCACCAAAAAAAAAAAAAAAAGTCTTGTGACTAAATGTAAAGCAATTAACAGCAATTCATTTTGCTGACAGTTACAGAGCCAAATCTAAATTTATCTTCAGATATTACATATCATAGGATCAGAGATTTAGAGTTGGAAGGGTCCATAGAAGTTCTCTAATACAATCCCCACAGAGACAAAGCATTTAAGTGATTTGATAAAGTTACACAGGAATTAAGTGACAAAACTGAGATCTGAGTCCAGGGCTTCTGACTCCAAAGCTAGCATTATTTCCATAGCACCACATTGTCCAAATCACAGGTAGAATTACTACAAAATAAAGTTCCTTGGAGAAGGCTAAATATCTTTAAAAGATCCAAACCTAGCCACCCAATTTTAGTTGCACAAAGTTACAGGAACTGCACTAGTGTAACCACAAGCCATTTGACTAGGAAAAGAATACAAAAGACCCTGAAGAAAGCAGACTGGTAGCAAAGTAATTTGGACATTCTTCAAGCTATAAACAAGTGCTACCAAATTAAAAAAAAAGACATTTCAATGTTTAAAAATATATAATACAGCCATTTTAAAGACAAGTCTTAAAATCAAATTTCTTCACTTTTAAATTAAAAATTACTCAATACTCACATCTTCTACAGTACCAGAAGTCCTATCCTTCCAACAGAAATGAATGAGGGAATCATCAGTTTGTTGGATGTATACAAGCCCTTTCCGTTTATCTGGGGTAACTGTAGTTCCTTTTAATGACATTTTTCCTGCCCGAAATTCCACCAAGTATTTGCTGGATGAGCCCCGGGAGCCTGGGACTAGGCTTGGAAACAAAGCACCTGAAGTCATTCTGAAACAGGGGAAAAACAGAATCTTACACCATACATTTATTCTTTTCTATACAATATTGTCCTAATTGTAAAACTTTCTCCAATATGCAATGCACATATTAAATATTAATAGTAACAGCACTGAAAATTAGCCCCTTTGAACCATACCAGGTAATACCACAGCTCAGAGTGAAAAGCTGAGTATTAAGTTCCTTATCTTATATGGTTTTGTTGAAAAAATAAGCCAGCAGTCAGTCTATATCCAAACCATACCCTTTCACATATCCCAGAAAAGAGTTAAGAATTACATACTGAAATTATAAACCCAGGCCATTATTTGAAAATCTATTTTAAAAAAAAAACACCCATGGTTTAGTCAGCTCCAATATTAATAACAAAGACTTGAACATCAGGAGTTTGGACACAGACATCTTACCAAAGACAACCAGCTTTTATATGAACCCAAATCATATTAAAGAATCTCATTCCCAAGAGATCATGGGATCATAAATACATAGTGAAAGGGACCTTAAAGAAATCAAATCCACTCCACCCACCCCCATGACCAATTTTACAAATGAAGAAATTAAAGCCCAGAGGTTAAATGGCAGGAAAGTAGGGGCAGCTAGATGGCGCAGTGGATAAAGCACTGGCCCTGGAGATTCAGGAGTACCTGAGTTCAAATCCAGCCTCAGACACTTAATATTTATTAGCTGTGTGACCCTGGGCAAGTCACTTAACCCTCATTGCCCTGCAAAAACAAAACAAAACAAAATGGCAGGAAAGTAAATGGAGCTAGGAGTCAAACTCAGGTTATCTGACTCCAAATACAGCATTTTTTTCCTACAGTAGCTTGTTACTCTATGCTTTAAAAGAAAAAAATCTAAGGAAAAAATTAAAAATAAAACCTTTTTATCTTCCTGTTTCATTGAGAACTTCACTAAAACCTAAGTTCCCTGAAGTATGGAAGTATTTTTTCCATTCCCAATAACTAGCACTGTCTGCCAAACCGACTGTAACAAAGATTTACTAAATGATAAATTATGCTCAACTTTTTTTCTCTCACAAAACTTTGGGTTTTTGTTGTTTTGGGTTTTTTTTTTTTAGAAAAGGTTAAGTACCCAAGAGTGCCTTGTTTCTCTGCAATCAGATAAACTGAGTAAACCCAGTTTTACGTGCATAAACTTTCTCTCCTATGAGAGAGGAAGACAAGGGGAGGAGAGAAGGGACTTCAACAGATGACAGAGTGTTCCTTTGAAGGTCCACAGTAAATCAAGAACTGGGAAAACACTAGAACATCAATTCCTCCTTCGAAAAGTGACCATTCATTTCAAGTGATCTTCCCTCCTCATAAGAACACCTTCGTGGAAGCTAGGCACGCATCTCATCCCGTCTGGTCTCTCCCCGGGGCTGGCACGAAGGTATTGGGTCAATATCGAAAAGCCTAAGAGGTAACTGACAGAACACAAGCTGGACAGGATATTCCCTAGTGCCCGGCACAAATGCTCCATTACTGAGTGAAAACACAAGCAAAAAAGTGGAAGGGGGGGGGCTTTATTTGGGGGGGTGGGGGCCTGGAAGACACTATGACAAAACTCTTTAAGAGGAAGGTCAGTCAGGAGAATTTTGGGTAGCCTGGGTCAGCTGTAAGCTATGGGGAGCCTTCTTCAGTCGCTCCTCCTCCTTTACACAGCCACTCTGCGCCCCCAGCCCAAGATATGGCCTTGACCCCTGATCCCAAACCTTTCGCCACCTGAGGCTCAGCCACGACCACTCCGGCTTCTATGCCCCCCTCCCCCCAGCAGGAGAAACCCTCCCCGGCCCCCGCCTCCCCCACCCGGCCGCCGCCACCAGCACCCGCCTGCCCAAACCGTCCTCTCCACACCCTCCCTCTCCGACCGGCTCGGACCCCGACTCTAATTTCGTGTCGGGCTGGGCCTCGGGCCTCCCAGAGCCGTCTGCTCTTACCTGGGGCCTGGGGTGCGGACGGTGGGTGAAGCAGTGACTACAGCTTGCTCTTCCTCCTCTGCAGCTGCCGGCCCGGCCGGAAATCTCTTATTGCCCCACCCTCCCTTCGTTCTTTGTGCTGATTGGGCTTGTCTAGACGCTCTACCGGCGCTTCTCTGAGAGCGATTGGCTTGAGCGGCGGCCCATCATTTTCCTCCCTCTCCCGGTCTCCCTCCTCCCTCTCCTCTCTCGCCTTCTTTCGCCTCCCCCACCCCCGGCTCATTCCGCCGACCCCGCAGCGCGAAGAGGAAGCGCCATCACCACGCAGAATTTGGCGGAGCAGAGCGGCTCCTATTGTTGCTGTGTCATAGGGGAGCGGCGGCGGCCCCTGGCGGAGGCGCCTGGAATTACAGAGGCCTCTTGAAGAGCCAGTTTTGCATGGTTTACCTCGGTTTAAGAAAACCCAGTACCAAATAGGCGACCTTGCAAAGCAAATCACTAGGGAAAGGGTCATATTTGTAACACTCTACGGTGACAATAATTAACTCGCTTTAAGCACCGAGGACAATAGCTCCTAAGGCTGAGGTGGTTCCCTGTTCTTCTGTTTTAAGGAGTTTATTTTAATAGACCAAAGTTATGAGCTGTTACAATAGCTTTACATTCTCAATTAGGAAAATCCCCAACTTTACATTTATATCTATCTCTAGTTAAAGTCTGGGTAATGAAACAACAGATGATTATGGCTATGGATAAAAAGGGCATAGATGAGGAAGTTTGGGGAAAGAGCCAGCCTTTTCTCAGGCTTCCCTCCAGTTAGATAGAGAGATAGAGATGTCTCCTGCAAACATCTCAGATATATTCCTGGGGTTTTTTTTCCTAATTTAATATTTTATTTTTTCCCAATTACATGTAAAAACAATTTAAACTTTTTTTTTCAAATTTGGAGCTCCAAATTCTCTCCCTCCTTTCTACCCCACCCCTTAGTGTGTGTGTGTGTATAGTATATATATTTTTAAATGGTCCTTAGTAATGTTACCACTTAACATTTTGGGTTCTAGAAGCATACTGTTCTTTCTAGTTCTCTAAATATAGTTCTCTAAGTCTAAGGTAGTTGACATGACCTCAAAATGCCACTTGGGCACGAGAGATGAGTACCTAATGACTCTTCAATATCTCCCTTGTCTGCCACACTTCCATCCTACTTGATCCAGTCTATCTAAGGAATGTGATTTTAATTAGCTCTAATATATAAACGACCACTGGGCAAGGCCAAGTTTGGTCAGCTTATCCAAACTCAATTCTCTTATCTAAGGCCTAGGAGTTAGGCCCCCATCTTTACTTCTTCATCTCCTTTAAGCAGTGAGGTCTACTAGGGAATTTAAAATGTGATTTGATTGGGGCAGCTAGGTGGCGCAGTGGATAAAGCACCGGCCCTGGATTCAGGAGAACCTGAGTTCAAATCCAACCTCAGACACTTGACACTTACTAGCTGTGTGACCCTGGGCAAGTCACTTAACCCCCATTGCCCTGCCAAAAAAAAAAAATTAAAATGTGATTTGACCTAGTAAAATTAAATTTGCATGCAACTTTTTGGGGCCATATACATCATAAACAGCATGGTATACTATCTTGGGGCTAGAAGGGGGAGAGAAAGAGAGGAAGATAGAACTAATGTAGTACCTATGGAGTTGTAGATTTCCGAATGGATTTACCCAATCTAAGGCAGAGGCAAGCATATCACTCTCAGCCTTAGTTTTCTCATCTAAAAAATTAGGTGGTATGATGAACCATCACATCCCAAGTTCAGGTTCCTTTAAGTTTTCCTTTAACAAGTACTAAATGAATCAAAGCTATCTATTCTGGAATTTTCAGGTAATGTTAGCACTCCACATCTTGGGTTCTAGAGGTATACTTTGTTATTTCTAGTTCTCTAAGTCACAGGTGGTTGGTATGACCTCAAAAAGTCACTTAGGCAAAGGGCCTATGTGCCAGAAACAAATATTAACAATGTTTGTACTGTTTGTTGTCTTTGCATAATCCTTCTTTTGTGTCCTCTTCTCCCTCTATGCTATTTCACTAATCAAGTAATAAACATTTATTAAGCATTAACTATGTGCTAGGCACTAGGCTAAGTTCTGGGGATACAAATATGAAAAAAGACAATTATTTTCAAGGAGCTTACAATCATATGAGGGAACACAACACATAAAATGAAGCTGGAAAGCAGGGGTAGGGAACACAATGGCTAGGGGGTGGGGGGTGAACAGTCAGAGAAGTTCCAAAGTAGTGCAGGCAGGTGAAAAATAGATGCTTAATAAATGTTTATTGACTACTGGCTGTTTGTAGACATTATAAACTCAACAGGTCTACAACTGAACTCATCTTTCCTCCTAACTCTTCCCTACCCCCTTCCCTTTTACTATAAAGGCTGATACTACTCTTCTAGTCCATCAGGCTTGACACCTTGACACTTGACATCCTCTACTATCTCTTAGCCCCATGTTAAAACTTTTGCCAAGGTCTGTTGATTTCACCTTTGCAACATCTCTAGAAAATGCCCTCTTTTCTACTCTGATACTGTCCCATCCCTAGTATGGATCCTCATCACTTTATCCTTAGTCTATTGCCATAGCCTGCTGGTGAGTTGCATACCTCAAGTCCCTCTCTACACCAATCCAGCCTCCACTGATTTTCCTTAAGTGCAGGTCCAATCATGTCACCCCAGGCCCCTTACTCAATGAGCACCAGTGGCTCCTAATGGCCCCAAGGATCAAAAAACAAAATCTTGTTTGTGGTTAAAACCGCTTCATAACTTAGCAGTGCCAGACCCACTTTCTAATCAATCTTCCCACACTTTATTCTCTGCCCAATTAAAGTCCCATCCTCAACAGGAAGCCTTTCCCAATCCTTAATTTGAGTGCCTTCTCTTTCTTATTTCCTATTTTTCCTTTGTAGAACTTGTTAGTACATATTTTTTTTTAATTTGGGGGGGGGGGTTGGTTTTGGTTTGGTTTTTTGTGGGGCAATGAGGGTTAAGTGACTTGCCCAGGGTCACACAGTTAGTAAGTGTCAAGTGTCTGAGGCCGGATTTGAACTCAGGTCCTCCTGAATCCAGGGTGGATGCTTTATTCACTGCACCACCTAGCTACCCCCTTGTTAGTACATATTTGTTTGCTTGTTGTCCCTCTCTTTAGATTGGGAGCTCCTTGAGGATAGGCACTGCCTTTTGCCTCTTTTTGTAGCCTTAGAACTAAGCACAATGACTGGTACATGGTAGGCATTTAATAAATCTTTATTGACTGAATGACTTTCATTGTGTAATATAGTTTAATCTCTATAAAATGTTCTGATACCCTAGGATTAAAGCAACCATTGTACACATGATTTATTCTTAGAAGAAAATAACTTTCTCTTTTAGATTAGCATTCATCTAGACATTAATGAGATAACTCCCACTTGCCAAAAATTTAAAACGTTACTGTCTCCTCACAGTTGTGATTTCCTTCTTATGTAAGAGGTTTTAAAAAAAGAAATTCATCTTATTGGAAAGCAAAGTCTATGAAAATGTCATCTGTACATTTACTTTATGTTAATTTTACATTAATAAATGCTAGAGCAAAATGGAAATGCTTTGACAGTACCAAATAACCACATTAATACAACATGAGTTTTATTAATAAGCAAAATAATTGGTGAAAAATAGTCTACAACATAATGTTCCAGGAAATTGCCAGGGAAAATTGCCCTGATATTCTAGAAGCAGAAGGTAAAATACAAATTGAAAGAATTCACTGATCACCTCCTGAAAGAGATCCCAAAATGAAAACTCCCAGGAATATCATAGTCAAATTCCAGAGTTCCCAAGTCAAGGAGAAAATATTGCAAGCAGCCAGAAAGAAACAATTCAAGTACTGTGGAGCCACAGTCAGGATAGCACAAGATCTAACAGCTTCTACATTAAAGGATCGGAGGGCATGGAATATGATATTCCAGAGGGCAAAGGAATTGGGATTACAACAAAAAGTCACCTACCCAGCAAAACTGAGTATAATCTTTCAGGGGAAAAAATGGAACTTCAATAAAAAAGAGGATTTTCAGATATTTGTGACAAAAAGACCTGAACTGAATGGAAAATTTGACTTGCAAATACCAGACCCTAGAGAAGCATAAAAAGGTAAACAGGAAAAAGAAATTAAGAGGGATGTTAAAAGGTTAAACTGCTTACATACCTATAATGGGAAGATGATATGTCTAACTCATAAGAATTTTCTCAGTATTATGACAGATAATAGAAATAAATTTAGACAGAGGGCACATGTAGGAATTGATTATGAAGGAATGATATCTGTAAAGTATTAAAAAAAATTTTTTTTGTGGGTGGTCAGAGTTGGATGACATGCCTGAGGATGAGCAGGGGGTGAGTGTCTTGTGACTGGGGCCAGATTGGGGTTTGGGTCCTCCTGAGTCCAGGATGGGTACTTTGTCTACCTAGCTGCCCCATGATGACATCGTTAGGGTAAAATTGAGGGGTGAGAGGACTGCACTGGAGGAGGGGGGAAGGGGAGAGGTAGAATTGGGCAAAATCCCACATGACAGAAACAGGAAAGGGCTTATGGAATGGGGGGAGAGAGATGGGGGAGGAGCAGGGCAGTGAATGAACCTCACACTCATCAGAATTGGCTCAAAGACCTTAATCTCATCAGAGTTGGCTCAAGGAGGAATTAATATACATACCCAATTGGGTGGAGTAATCTATCTAACCCTCCTAAGAAATGGTACTTAATAGAGAAGGTGAAAAAATTGATGAGTGTAAATTGCCTGCAGTAGCCAGGTAAATGAAAGAAAAGCATCATATTAATAGATACCAATAAGGTGGGTGTGCACTACTTAGAGGCCTAATAGCAAAAGTTGACTCATATGATTATAGGATAAAACTTTAGAGCTAAAGGCTTTAGAGGCCACCTAATCCAATCTCTTCATTTCAGAAACAAGGAAACTGAAGCCCAGAGAGATGAAATGGACTTGCTCATGATCATCCCACTAGTCAGCCAAATGGGGAAAAAAAATGTTAGCCTTGTGTTTGCAGAGTACATCAGATTAAATACATTACCTCTCTATTCTGTCTCTTCTCCTATAAAATTTTGGTAAAAACATCCTGAGGATAGAGAAGGGAAAATACAAAACTCTGACTGCAAAGGAGTTATTAAAAACTTGGTTTTTCAACATCTCAAAGTGTTTACCAAGATAAGGTCAAAATGGTCACATAATTTAGACATAAAGGGTAATATCATAAGCAAATTCAGGGAGCATGGAAAAATTTACCTGTCAGATATATGAATAAGGGGAAAATTTGTGACCAAATAGGAGACAGAAGATCATGAAATATAAAATGCATAATTTTGATTACATTAAATTAAAAATGTTTTTTGCACAAACAAAACCAAGCCACCCAAGATTAGAAGAAAAGCAAGAAACTGGGGGGGGGGGCAGAGAATTACAGCAAGTTTCTCTGAAAATGGCCACATTTCTCAAATAGAATTTTTTCACGTCTTTCTTCATTTATTCTGCAACATGGCTAACATGGAAATGTTTTGCATGATTTCATAGGTATAATTGATATTGCATTTCTTGCCTTCACAATGGGCAGAGAAGAGGGTAGGAGGGAGAGAATTTAGAACTCAATTTTTAAAAAACGAATGTTAAAAACAAGCAAATAACACATTTAAAAAGCATTATACTAAAAAAAAATTTTAAATCAAAAATTAAAAAAACAACTTGGCTTTGGTCTCTCCTCAGCCCAAAAGAAAGGTGGCCACCACAGCACACACAGTGTAATAATAGTATCATGACCTGTCTTCTACCCTATGTTGCTACTGCATAGCTAAAAATCACAGAAATGGAACTCTGGAGGGATGAAGAAGCAATTTATTTGGAGCTCTAACAGGTTACTTTTAGAACCACTCTGGGAAAAATTCTAAGATTACAGCTTTTGAATTAATAACAATAATATATATTTGGGGGTATTTGATTTCTTTCAACAAGACATGACCCCCAGGAGAAAGAATGAATTATTACTATAAATCACTGAGGTCCTAAGAATTCTGAGGCACTTTCATTTGTGACTTTTGGTTAACAGAAATGTATTATTAAACATTTTCTAATCTGTTTAAGAAGATATCAAGTTCTGCTACAAAACAATCCATTTATTTACACAGTGCCCAAAGAACAAATATTCCAAATATAAGTAAGTCAAAATAAGTTCTCTGTAGATTTGTAAATTTTTCCCTAAAGGAGAAATCAGCTTAAGATGGTTTTAAAAAAAGAAACATTAAAAAGTAAATGTCACTGTTTTTATTTTGGGGTTTTTTTTTTCTTCTTGGAGGTTTTTCTTTTTTGTTCTGATTCTTCTGTCACATGACTAATGCAGAAATGTTTAATGTGATTATACATATGTAACCTATATCAGATTGCTTTCTGTCTTGGGGAGGGGGGAAGGGAAGAGAGGGAGAAAAATGTAGAACTAGAAATCTTATTTTAAAAATATTGAAAACTCTGTTTAACTGGAAAATAAAATACTTTTATGATTTTTTTAAAAAAGTAAATGTCAAACACAACTCATCTTTTTCAAAAGGACCTTTATTCAGATCTACTGTTTTAACATTCATCTCCACAAACCTGTACATACTCCTCCAAAAAGCTAAAGTATGACTGATTTTGTTAATATAGATGGGTATTGACAGTTATTAAATATTATAAAAATAAATCCATTTCACTAAAGCATTTTCATAGTCTGACATTTTCATGCAACATTGATAAAATGAACACAGTGTTTGAAAGAATCAACCAAGCACAGCAATTATGTAAGGCAAAAAAAGCGGCTCCATCAGAGTGTAACTCAGGATGTGTGCTGGCATTCTGGGTAAAAGCAAAAGCATATTTTTTTTCCACATGCTATAAAATATACCCAAATCAACTGTCTGTGTTCTATCCACTCTACAGAAAATTAAGTATTGCTCTAGGATACCATTTCCCCAAGATACATGGTTTTACTTTTTTTCAAAAGAGAAGAAGTAACAATTTACCAAATTATATATTGTTCTTTAGCCTTCATACCAAGGGATGAAAAAGGAGTGGCGCTTTCATGTTGGAAAAAACTGACAGTAAGTACATGGAAGATAATCAAAAGAGAATAAATTTAGGAAATGTTAGAGAAGAGTGAGTTAGTGTACTGTGCCTATAATCACAGACCATGTTATTATGTGTCAACTGCCAGCAAGCTATATACTGGTGATCCAAAGTGTTGTAACCATTCAGGTTATAGAAAAGATCTTTGGAAGATTTTTTTTTTAAATGTTGAGGCATAAGAAAAGAAGAATTTCTCAAAGATTTTTCCATTGATGACTCTTTTTCTTTTCTATTGACACATTGCTTCACATCCACTTTTTAAATCCTAAGATAGAAAACTTAGCACCCAAGATTAGAAGTAACAAGGATATTTTTAACCCCAGAAAGCTTTCACTGATTTGAAACTTCTAAGTAACTTAAACATGTTCTTCATTTCCAGTCCTTTCCCAAAGAGAGAAGACTCCAAAATTAAAGAATCATAACATTTAAAACTGGAAAGGACCTTAGATGGGGAAACTGAGGCCCAGAAAGGGCAAGTGACTTGTCCAAGGTCACAAAGCAAGTTAGTGGCAAAGGCAGGATTTTAACCTAGGTCTTCTGACTCTAATTCTGAGGTTCCTTCCACTATACCAGCTACCTCTCAAGTTGTTTTTGCAAGACATTTTACAAAAAAGTTTGAGCAGGTCATTTTTTCCCCCACTGATTTTTGTTTCACATTTCATTGCTTAGATCTATCTAGTAGGCACAAAGACACAGCAACTCAGCCTGGCAAGCATTTCCATTCACCATGGCTCAATAGCTTTACTTGCTGGTAATAGAAGGGTTGTTTTAACAATTATCACATAACAACATTTTCATACATTTGTTGAATGCTCTTAAGGGGCATGATGGTGAACCACAGGCTTCCCAGAATGCTTTTTCCTATTACATTCTTCACTAAAGCCATCATGGCATTTGGAATTCATTTTCACTGCATCAGATGGGCTATTTCAAGAAGAATTATGAGTCTGAGCAAGCAAAGGGATAATTATGAGCAAGGAAAAAGGGAAGTTCATCTTCCAAGTATTCCTGCCAAGTACAAACAACTGAAGGTATCCCTAGTGCCATCTATTTGTGGGTTTTTTGTTTGTTTTGTTTTTTTCCTATTTCTCTGTGTCAGGGAACTGTAACAGATTTTCAATCAGTCTATGCTTAAGGTCTCATGAATCACAAAGTATATTTTGGCACACTTTCCCAAAATCACATTGTTTTACTTACAGGCCTTTTATAGAGGTATGAAATATTTTGGAGGTGTCCTGCTTCTGTGGCAGCCTCAGAGGCAAGAGAGGAATGCAAACTTCCACAGTCTCTTCTTCAGTTTATCTCCCTGAACTGAGGCAAGTACTCCCAAAGTAAAAGTGCTGCTTATTCTTTTAGCTCCTTAGAGAGCAGTCTTTCACTTAGGAAGGTACCACCAGGCTACCCTATACAAATACTGTGTTGGCCACTGTAATGTAAACAATATTAAAGTCAAATGAAACAAAAGAAAAATTTGTCCAGTCCTAGACATTAGACAGCTTTGTGTTAAATCTATGAAACATTGAATGGCTCAACAAAATTAATTTTCAGTTTATACAAAAGCATGCAGTAATTATGTGTAGAGAAAAACAACAATGTGGCCTGAATTTTAGTTTTAATTGGGAAACATGACCAAAAAAATTAGGCTCAATTAAGGGTAAGGGATATAGTTCTAGTCTAAAGACATTTTAAGGTATCTAATGCAGCTGTTTTGACCTAATCATGAAAATATTATTTTGTAAAATAATGAAATTTGGGGGATAAGTTTTTTTAATGTCTACTAAACATAGGTCAGTATTAAAAATACAAATATATAACTTCTGCATCAGCCAAAAATCATATCATTAGAAAGTATAATCATACTTTAAAAGAAGTTTTATCATTAAAATTCTAATAAGGAACATTTCATTTTATCCTAATGTTTTACAAGAATGACAATAACCTTTAGGTGTCGATACTTTCACACTTTAAGTATTTTATAGGCATGGATATGTGAAAAGAAGCATTAAGCAAGAAATATGAAATAGTGATTAAAACATCATTAACTTTCTTTGCTACTAATGGTTTTCTTTTAAAACAAAGTACATAAGAAACAGTGTTTTTAGCAGGGCTACATTTATCTTAGTTATGCCTCTCCAAGCCCTCCAAATCATTTATTACAAGGTTGACTACCTAACAATATAAAGAACCCACTCTTGTTAGGGATAGGGACTGGGATAAGGACTTTACTGGACCTGTGATTTTTACTGGTATAGGGAACTCTCTGTACCAAGGGAGGATGCATCTTCTCTGTAACTTATAGCTTTAGAGCTGACTAGAGTACTGAGAGGTTAAACGACTTACCCAGAGTCACAGCCAATGTGTGTCAGAGGCAGAACTCGAACCTAGGGCTTTTGGGCTTCAATGCTAGCTTTCTATGCCATGCTGCTTCTCTCTTCAAAACAGCAAGATAAATAAAATGTTGTTTACTGCCCCCAAAATACAGCGAATGTGTGTGTACTTTGGGGATGCATCCTTCTTTGTCTTTGATTTTTAGAACTTACCTGAATGCTTAGACAATGACCCTACCATGACTATACCTTTCTTCACTTGAAGTGCCTGGCTTTACACACACACACACACACACACACACACACACACACACACAATATCCTCCTGACTTCTTTACTATACTTTGCATTGGCAGATATTTCAAAATCTACTCTGTGAAAAATATCACGCACATGAATCCTCAAATGCATTTAGAAATCAATTTTCAAGTTCATTTTAAGAATATGTAAAGTTGTTGGTATAGAGAACAGCAGCCATCTTTGAATGACTATAGACTTAGCAATAACACAGCTGCTTTCCAGTTTCTAATGGTTACCAAATTAAAAGCTTTCAAAACAAGTCTTGGCTTTAAAAAGTGTTTTAATTGCAAACATAATATTCAAGCCAAACACAAAACTATAATCCCTTTCTTCAGAAATGTTTGAATTTGTAACCTAACTCAATAATATTATGTATATATGTCTATATATATACAATAAATTGATCTGCAATTCAAATAGCTCTGACATTATATGGCTTTGACATTTCTACACAAAGAAAAATAAGTCACTTTGATGACCACATGTGCTTAAACAGATATTATACCTAATATTTCTTAAATAATTCTAATTACACCATTTTAAGTAATTTCTGCCCTCCCCTGCCCACCCTGCCCTCAGACAATCAGAGGTGATTCTGTAATGTTTTAGAACATGCATATTAAGGGGAAAAAAACACAATGATTCTATGAATACATACAAAGCACTTTCCAAACTGACTAGACTCTAGAGGCAAATGCTTTTTCCATAATGAAAAGTCAGTCCAGAGTATAAATAGTACCAAACTCTAAAGGCTTGATTTTTTCATACATGGTTAAAGCAGCCTTGGGTATTTTCCTTCCATATTTCTGTCAATATTTTAAATCATTCTAAATTGTAATGATAATGCTTTACCTTGGATAGTACATAGATGTTGATTAATGCATACCTTGCTTGTGACCAAAATGCTAATTTAGTTGCTTTGTATTAATATTTATTCAGTAATGCTTATAGTACCCCCCAATGATAAAATGTAATTTGGCATCTTTTTATTCAATTGAGTCTGACATTGTTTTGTATATATTCACATCGGGATCGCCATCATTTGATGAGTAGTCCTTTATTTCAGTCCTTTATACCTCTAGGGATAGTTTCCAAGAGTCATCTCTTCCCCTCTCAAAATTATTGTCACTTGTTTGTTCAACTTCTGAATACTTGAAGAAAGCCTTTTTTGCTTCACTACAAGCAGAAACGCGGATGTCTTCCTGTTACTTCTTTAAATGCTGTTACAGAGTTAAGAGGGTGCTTGTAAACTAAACCAGCCACAGTCAATTTCTGTCACATAAAAGGGAATCACAAAGAATTTTCCTTTTTAAAACTTAGTGAAAACTTGATGATTTCAAGTGCAGCTTTATGAAGAGAACACAATAGCAATTAAAATTTTGGCAATCAAAAATTAATAATAATTAAATCCTTGATCAGTGAATGATGCTATTCCCATTAAAATTGCTATTATAAAAGCTGGTTTCTGCTATTAACAAAACCAGAGGAGCTGGCTTGAAGTGGGATGTGACTTCTCCATGTCCTAAAGAATCCGTTCCAATGGTTCAGTATATATCTGGGCAGTCTGAGAAATTTCTGTCAAAGTATCCACCCGAATATAACCAGTCAGAAGCCCCAGTATATGGATTAATGCCTTGATAAAACCACCTGTAGAAAATAAAGATTGATAAGAAAACATTTCATTCAAAAAAAAAAGAAAGAAAACATTTCATTGAAGGAGAAAACTATTTCTGTGTCAACGCAGCCTTAGGCTCTGAGTTCCCTTATGGCTCTAGATTTTTAACTATGAAGTTTTCCTATTATTTACATTTTCAGTTCTCCCCCAAATGACCTCTCCTTTAGATTAAAAAACAAAAACAACCTAAGATAGCAAACGAATCCAATGAGATTTATTGGCATTTCTGTTTGAATATGGAACCATTAGCAACACCGTGATGTACAAAATGTACAGCTCTATTATAACACATGTATATATTTATCAAAATATAAGGTTAATTTCATAAGATAAAAGTTTCTTTAATAATATTAACTCAAGAATTTTCAAACTAAAGGCAAAAAGAAAAAAACCTGCAGGCCAAAGTTATTTTAAACTTGGGATCCAAACACAATGAGAGGAATTCTGTTTCCTTGAAACCACACCAGATTTCAGGGTGAGGGATGAGTAGTTGGCACAGAGGCAGAAGACACTGGGAATCTTCAACAACAAAGGAATCACAATATTTTAGACTAAATCCACAACCCCCAGGGACATCCTCAAGAGCTAAGCCTGGCCTTGCTTATTTTCATTTAATCTGCTGAAAACAGCTTAGTCCTATTCTGTGCTACTTTGCTTATGGGAAGAGAATAAGCATTTATATAAGCTAAATGCTTTTTACAAATACCATTTCATACAAGAAAGGAATACCTAATACATGACAAGTGGTTTCCAACATATGCTAGAAGACCTCCAAGGAAAGAGAACCCATAACCTTTTGAGGCAGCTCATCCCACTTTTTTTTTTTTTTTGCAGGGCAATGAGGGTTAAGTGACTTGCCCAGGATCATACAGCTAGTAAGTGTCAAGTGTCTGAGGCTGGATTTAAACTCAGGTCCTCCTGACTCCAGGGCAGGTGCTCTATCCACTGCGCCACTTAGCTGCCCCTCTCATCCCACTTTTAAACAGTGTTAAGTGAAGCCTTTCCTGACTTCAAGCCTAACTGTTGTCTTTGCAACTTCCAACCACTGCTCTGTCCCTCCTCCCCTCTGCCAAACTGAACAAATCTAATCCCTCTTCTATATGACTGCCTTTCAAAATCTTACAGATCCCATGGGGCAGCTAGGTGGTGCAGTGGATAGAGCACCAGCCCTGGATTCAGGAGGGCCTGAGTTCAAATCTGACCTCAGACACTTGACACTTACTAGCTGTGTGACTCTAAACGAGTCACTTAACCCTCATTGTCCCTCAAAAACAAACAAACAAACATTTGGGGCCATCTCCAGTTGTTTTGATATATATTTTGCCACTGGACCGAGATGGCTCTGGAGGAGAGAGTGAGGTTGGTGACCTTGCACAGCCCTCCTTCACTGAAATCCAATTCACTACAAGTCATGACATCACCCTGATGAACAAAGGACAAACAACAACAACCTCTGTCTTATACCTTAAGTTGATTTCTTTTACCTGGGTTCAAAACCTTACATTTATCCTTACTGAATTTTGTCTTACTAGATATGGCACTAACACTCTGGCCATCCTTTTAGATTCCATCAACTACTGTGTTAACTATCCCTCCCACCTTTGTAAAAAGACATTAAACAGCACAGAGCTAAGCAAAGACCTTAGGGTGCTTCCCTAGAGATACCTCGTATCCCAGTGAAATTAAACCATTACCAACTCCTAGAATGTGGCCATCTCACCATTTCTGAATCCATGTGATTGTCTTCTTATTTAATCCATCCCTCTCTATCATCTCCTCAAGAAAAGTATAAAGTACTCTGTCAAAAGATTCAAGGGATAAAACTGTGGATTCTACTTCTTAGAATGCATTCAACCCTGAGACAGCTTACCCTGGCTTACACAAGAAATCTTAGTTGTTATTTTAGAGTCTCCCAGCCTTTTAATTAAGAATTTAATAGATTAGGGAAGCAAAATCCTTTCATTTTCATGCATTTAATATTACATCCCTAATCCAAGGAAACCATGAAATTGAAGATGATCACACACACAAAAACCCCATGAGATGTGTTCTAAACGTCCTATCAAAATAGAGATGTTTACTTAGTTCTAAAAGTAAAACAAATCTGACTGTATTACTATATTGTATGCATGTTCTCTCAATCTGTTTCTGGATTAAAAAAGCAAAATCTTCAAATTGATGCTTCACTAAGTGTCAAGAGTTAAGAAGGAAAAAATACAATTTGATGATTAAATTACTAACCTATCTGGTATAAAAGGCAGCTTTCAAGCATGAATCTTAGGCTTTTAAAAGAATAGCATACAAAGGAGATTAGTCCTAGGAACCAAGAAGTGATTTCAGAACATTTTAGTCAAGGGAATGTCATTAACTTTTATTGAATCTTGCAGTGGGGGAAAATACTTAAATCTTTAAATACTTTAAAAGACTTAAAAATACTTAAAATACTGGGGTGGGGGAGGTAGAAAAAAATAGAAATATTCAAATACTTTATAAATCTATATCTCTCTAATCATATTTCAAAACCTGAAACTTAACATAATGAACTAAAATTATTTAATTTTAGAATATGACCATTTAACAATGCCAGAGTCAAGCTCATTTATAACACTGGTGTATGGGAATGAACAAATATAACCATATATGTAGGGTGTATGTGTGTGTGTGTGTGTGTGTGTGTGTGTGTGTGCGCGCGCGCGCGTGCAAACACATATATTGACACACATAGAGCATTAGCAAGCTTGGTTCTATAGCATGTAAATTAAATGACTGAGGAAAAAAGGGTTCAAATTTTCAAACATGTTAATTTATTAAGCAATTCATACCAAATGCATAAGAAATCAGGACAGGTCTCCTCAGCTTGGCCTTAGACCCCAAATGTATGTAGAGACAGATTTTTATGCATTAAAAGAAAACAATTAAAGGATATAAGCCATGAAACAAGAATTAGGTTATCTGATTTCTAACTGGAGGAAAGATATGGGGCTTTCCAAGTTGGAAGGGAGAAAGTGAACAAGTGCAGTTCCCTGAAATTAAAAAAAAACAAAAAAAAAGAGGTGTCCTACCACTCCCTAAGTGTCTGAATTCAATCAAATGAACAAGGAAATAGTAATTGAATGATCAGTATGGGGCCAGTTTTCAGATAAGACACTGGAAGTATCATTGTGAGAAAACTGCTTGAATCAATCTTTGGATATGACTAGATTTCTGTTCAGCATAACCTAGGTCCTTAGTTAAGGATCTCCAACAGGTAGCAGTGGCTCAGCTTCCCAGCCACACAAGGCGAGGTTCAAACGATGCATAAATATTTTCTCAAAATTTCCTTAATACAATAAAGTTTTCTTCCAAGACAGAAATTGGACTAGACCCATAACTGAATAGAAATGGAACTGAGCTAGATCGAGAATTGAGTTACAAGATGGAATCAATTTGGTTCACACAATTCTCACAATTCCCTCAGTTCATAGAAACTTTATCTATCCATATAAGGTTTCTACCTGTACATATCAAGGGATGGGTAATGAGGGTTAAGAGACTTGCCCAGGGTCACACAGCTAGTAAGTATCAAGTGTCTGAGGCTGGATTTGAACTCAGGTCCTCCTGAATCCAGGGCCAATGCTTTATCCACTGTGCCACCTACCTGACCCAATATGATTTGATCTGTGGCATATCCAAATCTCTCAATTATTTTGAGTGGTATGACAGGATTCTACAATAATTAATATAGTAAAATTGGGATAATAATAACACCTACCTCCCAGGGTTGTTGTGAGGATCAATTGAGATAATATTTGTAAAACATTACAGAGCCTGGCACACAGCGGGCACTAAATAAATGCTAGATAGTACAGGGTGGGCCAAAAGTCAAAAGGCATTTCAGTGTTTAATGACTCCTTTACTTTTTGTTTTTAATTTACAATACCTTGGCATCATATACAGTATATATAGGAAATGAATTTACATACAAAAAATAACATCTCATAAATGGCAAAAAATAAAGAAAAATAATTTTCAAAAAGTTATTAAAACATCATGATTTTTGGTCCACTCTGTATTACTATCATCATCACCATCATCATTGCTACATAAAGAGTCTAACACATTTTCTGGTTATATATCTCCTGAATGCTATTTCATGTTGCTTATGGTGCACAGCCTACGGATGCCCACCATAAATGTCCTATTTCCCTTGGAGTCAGCAGCAATTCATTGGAGAATGAAGTGCTCCACAATACACAGTGACATAATAAGTGGATGAATATTGCTGTTAAACAGATGGCAACAGGAAAAAGTTTTGGACCACTGAAAGTTCTGTGTAATTTCCTCCAAAATCCTGGCTCCCTCTTTCTCTCTTGGCCACACACACTTTGTCTACAGAGTCTGATGTCTGTCCAGCTTTATACCACAATACAGATAAGAGGCATTTTTCATCCACTTGATTTTACCTATGTTGGCAGTAAAACCAAACTATTTTGAATGGTTATTTACCTCTTAAGTGGAGTAATGTCATGTGTAAATAGGAGAATCTCCTGGGCTACTGAGCAGCTCTCTCTATGGGCTCAGTACTAGACAGTCTCCATGAATTAGCAAACATTTTGGTACACATACTTCTTTATTCTATTTCTCCCTTCATATGGTAAGTAGTGGCTCAAAAAATGAACCTCACTGCTGTAGTTAGCAAGCAAATTTGTACAAACTTAACAGATAACTGGACAACATCTTCTTTGAAGAAAGCTTTTAGGGTAGTTTTTGTTCTCTCAAATAAATTTTTTTAGACAACAAATAAGAAACACAGTGGGATCTTGTATCCTCTGCATCTTTCAGTCAATTCTCTAATAACTTTTAAGAAATGGACTGCTGTAAAATATCCTTTCTGAAAGCTTGCCTATTTCCTTCTTGTATTTTCATCAAGAATACTTTTTTTGTTTTTTTGTTTTGTTTCTTTTGGGTTTTTTTGGTGAGGCAATTGGGGTTAAGTGACTTGCCCAGGGTCACACAGCTAGTACGTGTTAAGTGTCTGAGGTCAGATTTGAACTCAGGTACTCCTGAATCCAGGGCCAGTGTTTTATCCACTGTGCCACCTAGCTGCCTCTTTTCAGATAATTTAAGAATCAATCCCTGCCATAAAAATCAAACTATCAAAAATTATTTTACAGAGGTAGCAAAAATGACAAAATTCACCTGGAAGAACAAAAGGTCAAGAATATTAAGGGGATCAATAAAACAATGTGAAGGAAGGTAGCCTAGCAGTACCAGATTTCAAACTATATTACGAAGCAGAAATCATCTAAGCAATCCAGTACTGGCTAAGAAACAGATTAGTAGATCAGTGAAATAGATTAGGTGCACAATACACAGAAGTAAATGACCATAGTAATCTAGTGTTTAATAAATACAAAGATCTCAGCTTTTGGGACAAGAACTCACTATTCTAAAAAAAAAAAACTTCTGGGAAAACTAGAAAGCAGTTTGGCAGAAACTAGGTATAGAACATCTCACACCATATACCAAGACAAGGTCAAAATGGGTACATGATTTAGACATAAAGGTTCTAAGCAAATGGGAGGGCGGGGGAAGCAAAGAAACTTTTTTACCTGTCAGAATTATGGCTAAGGGAAGAATTTATGACCAAACAAGAGACAGATAGAATTATAGGATGAGAAATGGATACTTTTGTTTTCATTAAATTAAAAAGGTTTTACAAGGGGCAGCTCGGTGGCGCAGTGGATAGAGCACTGGCCCTGGAGTCGGGAGGACCTGAGTTCAAATCTGACCTCAGACACTTAACACTTACCAGCTGTGTGACCCTGGGCAAGTCACTTAACCCCAATTGCCTCACTAAAAAAAAAAAAAAAGGTTTTACACAAAATAAATCAATGCAGCCAAGATTAGAAGGAAAGCAGGGAAATGGGGAAAATTCTTTTTTACAGCAAGTTTCTCTGGCAAAGGCCTCATTTCTCAAATATATAGGGAACTGAATAAAACTTATAAGAATACAAGTTATTCCCCAATTGATAAATGGTTAAAATACATAAATAGGCAGTTTTCAGAAGAAGAAATCAAAACTATCTAAAGTCATATGAAAAAATACTCTAAATCACTATTGATTAGAGAAACAAATTAAAACTCTGAGGTATCACCTCACAGCTATCAGACTGTCTAACATGACAGAAAAGGAAAATTACAAATGTTGGAAGGAATATGGAAAAACTATAACACTCTTTGGTGGAGTTGTGAACTGAGCTAGTCATTTGGAGAACAATTTGGAATTACGACCAAAGGGCTATAAAACTGTATATATCCTTTGACCCAGCAATATCATTTCTGGATCTGTATGCCAAAAAGAGTTTAAAAAAGGAAAAGGACTTATATGTAAAAAATACTTATAGCAACTCCTTTTGTGGTGGCAAAGAATTAGAAATTAAAGGGATTAGGGGCAGCTAGGTGGCACAGTGGATAAAGCACTAGCCCTGGATTCAGGAGTACCTGGGTTCAAATCCAACCTTGGACACTTGACACTTACTAGCTGTGTGACCCTGGGCAAGTCACTTAACCCCCATTGCCCCACAAAAAAATAAATAAATAAATAAGGGGATTCCCATCAATTGGGAAATAGCTGGACAAGTTGTAGTATATGATTGTGATGGAATTTTATTGTGGTATAAGAAATGATGAGTGGGATACTTTCAGAAAAAACTGAGAAGACTTATATGAATTGATACAAAGTGAAGTAAGCAAAACTAAAACACTGCACACAGTAATGACAATATTACAGAATGATCAACTATGAATAACTTAGCTTTTCTGAGCAATACTTTGATTGATCCAAGATAATTCTGAAGGATGTATGATGAAAAATGCTATCTACCGCTAGAGAGAAAACTGATGGAATATGAATCTGTATTGAAGAATATTTTAAAATTCTTTTCTTATTTTGCTTTGGTCTGATTTTTCCTTCACAACATGGCAACTATGGAAATATGTTTTGTGTGACTGCACATGTATAATCTATATCAAACTGCTTGACTTCTCGGGGACAGCTAGATGGCACAGTGGATAAAGCACTGGCCCTGGATTCAGGAGAACCTGAGTTCAAATCTGGCCTCAGACACACTTACTAGCTGTGTGACCCTGGGCAAGTCACTTAACCCTCATTGCCCCACCAAAATAAACCAAACAAACAAACAAACAAACAAAATGCTTGCCTTCTCAAGGTGAGGATGGGGCAGGGAGGGATTGAAAGAATTTGATCTGGCCCAAGTTTTTTCGCCATTTTTGTTTTATTTAATGGCATTTCCATTTTCACCTCCACATACAATAAATATGGTAGTTCCATTGTCAAAGATGAGGAATATAATTTGCTTTAGATACGCTGATAGACCTCTTTCATTCACCATCTATTCATTATCCTCCTATTTTCATCTTTAAATGCTTTTGGCTTGGATCTGGCTTAACTAGGTCTCATGCCAAGCTTTCTGTAAACTTATTTCCTCTTTTATTTCTCCTTGTTTTAGGGCATGGATCTATTATTCATAATTTTACACTACCTTCCTTTATAATATTTTACAAATAAATTTATATTCCATACCTCTGTTTCCAAGTTTATTGCTTGACTGGTTAAGGTGATGTGGCTGCTAGGTGGTACAGGGTAGATAAGAGTGCTCAGCACTAGGCCTGGAGTTAGAAAGATGTGAATTCAAATTTGGTCTCAGATACTTACTACTAGCTATGTGACCCGAGACAAATCTTTTAACCTCTACCTGCCTCAGTTTCCTCAACTATAAAATGAGGAAGATAATAGGACCTATTTCCCAGGATTGTTGTGAGGATCAAATAAGAGATTATCTGTAAAGCACTTGGTACAATGTGTAGAACATAACAGGTACTTCAAAAATGTTTGTTTCATTTTTCGTCCTTTGGACTCTTCGTTTTAGCAACTGTTTTTGCCTGGGTTAGGGTCCATAGAAAATTATGGTGATTAGCATTGATAACTTTTTCTTTACCCATTTCCCATTTTTTAAACATTAATAGCTTTTTTGAATAGGCAACAATAATAAAAAGATAGCATTTACATAGTGATTTAAAGTTTGCAAAGCAGTTTACAAATATAATCTCATTTTATCCTCACAACAATATTGGGAGGTAGGTGCTATTATTATTCCTATTTTATAGATAATGAAATTGAAAGACAAAAGGCTCAAGTGACTTGTCCAGGGTTATACAGCTAGTAAGTGTCTGAATTTGAACTCATGATTTCCTTACTCTAAGTCCAAAGTTCTATCCACTTAGCTGCCTGTAAAGACAAGTTTGGGGTTATTTAAATTTCAGGTAAAAGTTAGCTTAACTGAATGCCATATCATCTCATTTTTAGCTTTTCCATTTTGATACTGATTGTAAGAAGCTTACAGGCTAATTGTACACAGACAACTGTTTCAAAATGACTCCAACATCAGTAACCAATTGTTTCCTGTTTGTTAAGATGTAGTCATTTTCACTTTTTGTGATTGTGAAATTGTTCAGTGCTTACCGTAATACCTCCTGACTCTTCTTGACAATATTATCTATGATATAAGCCTTCTGTGTAGTTTACAACCTATTGGCATCAATTGTTTCTCAAACCTGAACCATATTTCCCAATCTTTCCTTATATCCACCTTTGCATTGTAGCCCCTAAGCATTAAGGCTAAATGTTGATTTAATCTGAATGTTCTTACTGAGTTTTTTTGCAAAATTTCTCTACCTCACAATGTAAATTGCTGTGTAATTGTATGATTGTGCAAAGTATTACCATTTTTGTCATTTTGTACAAGAAAACTTGATTAAAAGAAAGAAAATGAAAGAAAGCAAAAAATAGCATGCTTCAGTCTGTTTCATCAATATCAGTTCTTTCTTTGGAGGTGGATGGTATAGTACTTTGGAATTGTCTTGGGTCATTGTATTATTGAGAAAAGTCAAGTCATTCATAGTTCTTCATCAAACAATATTACTGTCTCTATGCACATCATTCTCTTGGTTCTGCTCACTTCACAATACATCATTTCATACATGTCTCTCCAGGCCTTTCTGAAATCATCCTACTTGTCATTTCTTATAGCACAATAATATTCCATCGCCATCATATACCATAGCATGTTTAGCCATTCCCCAATTGATGGGCATTCCTTTGATTTAAATTGGTGTATAATTAACAATTATCTTCATGTTAAGTCATCTTGCTTGTGCTTATCATGAGCACTGCAAGGAAAAATGACCATTTATCATGTAAAATTATTTTTCTTATTGTCTTAGGATATGCCATGAAACTAACAACCAACTCCTTTATGTGTTTCTTCAAGGATAATTAGGAGCCACTCTTCCATTTTAGCTGCAACTTTCTTATATCTTCTAGTTTCATTAATAGTGAGAATATACATATTGACATTCTTCTAGTGTACTGACTAGCTGGCATCGGACAAGAAGCTCCCATTTAGGGTATCAACAATGCATTGGTCTAAAAGTTAAAAACCTTTTAAGAGTTGCTGTGGGCATTAAAACTGTGTTTTGCTCTGTGACAGGCACTAAAAGTGATTCATTCTTTGCAACAAACACCCCTTTTTTCATCACTGTAGAAGCAGAAGGAGACTTGCACAGGACAGTGAGTCATTTTCTACTTTTGCTTCATGGGCTGCTAAGACCAAAGAATTCATCATCGTTGTCATTATCATCATGTTGCTAGACTATTAGTGATAAGTTTTTCATGCTTTTAATTAATTTTTTTCTGGCTAATACATTATAAAACATTTGAGTAGAAAGAAATTTAGACCAGACAGATTTTTCTCACAATACACATCAACCTGGTTTATTGAGACCATCCTCTTTAAAACTTACCTTGTGTGCCACTCTTGCTCATCTTTGGCACGCTCCTTCCGGGCTTCTCTTTGCTTTTCTTCTAATCTTTCTTTCTCCTGACTGGCTAAATCTAGGATAAATGAGGACCTCTTTAGAAATAAATCTGAATGGAAGGAATTCATTTCTAAATAAAATATACACAGACAAAAATCATAAATGAGCAGACATAACAGAAAAAAGGATTGGCTTTAACATTCTTTTTTGAAAAGTCTAAGCTAAAAAAAAAAGGTTAAACTGGAAAACTCCAAATCTCTAAATTAAATTTCATTTTGGTTAGAAAATCATGGACAGTGCTACATTTCATGATAATAAGACCAAAAAGTATGAAAGACAAAAGAACAAGCTTCAATAACAAGACATTGTTCTTGATTCTCTATTCTTTTTAAAACTAAATTAATAGCTTTAGCATCTGTGCCTTATTAAACTTCATGTTACTAGTATGAATGAAAGAGCTGAATACAAATGTTTGCAGATCACATGGAAGAACAATGGGGGGAAGGTGAGATAATTTGGTAGATTAAAAACCAGCAATGATGACTAATTTAGGAGGAGGTGCTATGATCCAACACAGCTTTGTTTGAGTTTGAGGTACTCTCCATCCACTAAAAATGGCTGGCTCACCTCTGCCTCATAGCTACTTGAAGGCGAAGTTCAAAGCGCATCTTTAGCAGGAAGCCTTTCCCAGTGCATTCAACCATGGATGCCTTCCTTTTTCAGATTACTTTTCATCTGCTCTTTCTACATCATATCCATACCTAGTTACTTACGTATCTTTTCCTCCATTAGAATGTAAACTTCTCCAGGGTAGGGATTGTATTTTTTGCTTTTCTTTATATCTCCAGCCCTCAGCACAGTGGTCTGGCATATAGCAAATACTTAATAAGTGCCTGCTGAGTAACAATGGTATTTATTTACTTTTTTGAAATTACAGGAAACTAAATTTATTTTTCAACATTGCACAACATCCCTTGGAGACACTCTGGATTATTTTAACTAGGCTGGGAACCGCTGTTTTAGAGTTTTCTGTCTGAAGTACCTGCAGGATTTTAGCATGGGCAGGAATGTAAGATCAAACTAAAAACAGAGGTCATAATAACAACAATAAAAACATACCCATGTTACCATTTTCCATGCCTCTGATATCTGGACGAAGGCGGCAATCTGTAGGAGCTAAAATCTTTTCCATGCCCTTTTCGAGTTCATTGAGGCTCACAGTAAAACTGGTAAAATTATACATCTGGAAAAAAATACAGATGTAAAAAGCTATTACTATAAATGCCACTTATTCTTGTATACCAGATTTTAATTTTAAGATGAGATCATTATGCCAAAAAACAAACAAGCAACAACAAAAAACGGAACAAAAAACCTTTCTCTGAATCAGCTTTAAGTACAAAATAAGATATTTCATTACCTGTTGCCTGGGATCAAAACTGATTATTGCATTCCACTGCCTATACTCGTCTCCTGGTTCTGCTGCTACACTACCATCAATTCTTGTTCTTCTTGATTCTACATACTTATCACTTATTACTGGTACAATAATATTCTGCTCTATTCATTCACCACAACTTGTTCTGCCATTTTCCAATTAAGGGGCACCTACTTGGGGTCCAGTTTTTATACTACCACAAAAGTGCTACTCTGAAGATCCCATTAAATAGGGGACCATTTTTTCTATGTTTTCTATTTATCCTTGGGCTCTATGTCCATAGAGGGATTATTGGGGTCAAAAGATGAGAAAAGTTTATTAACTTTAATAATTCAAAAGTTTTATCTAATACAGTTAAATCAATTCATACTTCCAACAGTATATTACTTTGCCTGCCTTTCTATAGCCTCTCCAACACTCCCATCTTTTTTCATCTCTGCAATATTTTTATATCACTGATTATATCATTATATCATTGATGACAGCATTCTTTCTTCTGAAAATTGTTCATATCCTTTGACCACTTACCTATTGGGGAATGACTCTTGGTCTTGGGTACTTGAGTCAATTCCTTATATACCTTAGATAACAGACTTTTATCAGGGATATTTTGATGCATAGATTTGTTCAGACAAAAATCTTTCAATTTTCCATAATCAAAATTATCTACTTTTTATTCATTATTTCCCTTGAGATTCTAGACCTTTCATTTTTCAAATGTAATGTTATTATTTTGTCTAGTTCTTTAAAGTAACTTCTTGGTAGTTTGGCAAATCATTCAATTTTCAAAATAATTGAAGCAGTATTATAATTTTTATTATATTGATCCTGACAATCAATAATGAATAATTTTTCAATTATTTTGTTTTCTTTCTTTCTGTAAAGAGTGCTTTGCAGTGTAATTACTCAAGTCCTGAGTGTATCTTGGTAGGTTAATTCACAAATGTTTTATGTATTTTTTAGGTTTTTTTTAAAAGGCACTTTATAACTTCTTTATTTTTTGTAACCACATAGAAATGTTGATGATTTTTGTGGATTTATTTTACATTGTGATACTTTACCAAAGCTATTATTTCAATTAGTTTCTTCCTTAATTTTATGAAATCTTCAAAGCAAACAGGTCATTTGTAAAGGGGAATCATTTCATCTTCTCTTTATTGATATTTATACATTTAATATTTCTCTTGCTTTATTGTATTGCTAGTATTTGTAGAATATTGTCAATAATGAAGAAAACAAACGATAATCCTTGCTTTACCTTTTTTTAGGACATGTTTTAGCATTTCTCTATTCTGAATAATGATAGTTCTCAGTTTCAGATATATACTTTTAATTAAAATAAAGAAGGGCCCCTCTGTGCTTATGTGTTTAGGATTTTTAAGATAAATAAATAAAATTTCATTGGATGCTTATTCTGCAGCTATTGATATAATCATATGTTTTTTTATTGGTTTTGTTTAAAACCATAATTTTAGTGGTCAATGCCAGTAGAAAATTACAAATCTTTTCATCTAGGATTCAATCATTAAAAGGAACATGCTTAAATATTCAATTCAACAAAAAATTATTGTGCAAGGCGCTGGGATGTTCAAGGTGCTGGAATTACAAAGACAAAAATGAGGAAGCTTTTGTTCTGTTCAAAATGTCAGCTCAGAAAAAAAATAATCTTTAGAACAGGGCTTCTTAATTCTTTTTGGTGTCATAGACTTCTTTGTCAGCCTGTTTAAGCCTATGGTCCCCTTCTCAAAATGTTTATTGCCTCCATTCACAATGGAAGGAAATGCTAAATTTCGGTGATTAGTGAAAATTAAAATATTATTTTCTCCTTCATTCAAGTTCACTAACTCCCTGGATCCATAGACCTCAGGTTAACAATTCCTGTTTTAGATGACAGAAAGACTTTAAAGGCCCTCAAAAATTATTTTAGGACAAGCAATCAAGGCCTAAGATTAGGCATGCAAATACATATCCCTGTTTTTCTAAGACAGCATGACTAAGCACCTCCATACCACTGCAGCCTATCTGTGAAGGGCCAAAACTCATACTTCCTACATTCTCAGATCTGCCTTGCCTCCAGATTCTAACCCCTACATCCTCTTCCTAAAAGATGAAAATAGCACTGAGCTACTATGTATCCCTACATGGCTAACATTAGGATTACATGCTCAGAAATGCCCTTATAAACCAAGTGTTGTACCTGAGAAGAATTTGGAGGCCTTGTGTTTATCCTCCAAAGGAGCTCACTGCCAGGTATGACTTGTACTGTATCTTGGATCTCAGGCACCTCATCAACCACATCACTCTCAGATTTTTCAGAATCATCCACCTAAAATATGTAAAATCATGTGTTTGATCTGGAATTTATTCATTCATCCAACAAACATTTATTAAGCATCTGATGTGAGTAGAACACTGTACTAAGGCACAAAGTTTACAAGTTTGTAAGACACGGTCCCTGTTCTCTTGAGATTTACAGTTTGGGAAAGGAAGTCATACATCAATAATTTAAACACATAATGTTGCATCTTAAATGGATTAGAAAGGTACAAAATAAAGTGGTAAATTTTGAGGCACGAGCTGTTACTGAAAAGGGGGACTAGGGAAGATTTTATGGAGGAAGTAGCATTTAGTGGAGGGTAAGAAATTAATAGGTAAAAATGAGGGCAGGCCATTCCAGTTACAGGAAATAGCACGAGCAAAGGAATGGCATGTGGTGAGCAGAATGCCTGAGAAACTGGGTTTAGACGGAATGTTGGGTGTGGGAAGGTAGGGCAGTGTCAGATTGTAAAGAGTCTTGAAAGCAAGGCAAAAGTCACTGAACTGTGACTGGTAGGCAATGGGCAGCCACTGAAGATTTTTGAGACCAGAAAGGATATATCTACATAAGGTAGATAATATGGCAATTTGAAGGATGGAAGAGAGAGGCAGAAATACTGGAGGCAGAGAGCAATTAAGTTAAGGAGTTAAGTGGTCACTGCAACAATCCAGTTAAGTGGTATTACAAGGTAGCAGCAATAGTAGGAATAGCAATAAAGAAAGATATGAAAGATGTTGTGGGGGAAAATTGACAGAACTTGGTAAATGACTAGATATGAGAGGCAATAGAGAGGGAAAAGTCAGACAACACCAAGGTTCTTTGTAACATGACAGAAACTTCACAAACCCTAATTCTGAGTCCCAAGCATCATTTGTGAAATGATAAAAGGTCATAAAGTTTAGGAACTCTAAAATAAGTCACACATTTATGACCCCTTCCTGTTCTCCAATAACATTCTTTTTAGTCAAATAAATTAATGTACTAACAAATATAATCCAAAGTTCATAGGAATACTAGTGCTGTAAAGAAAGTCTTGTAGCAGAGAACCCCTTTAAGAAATAATTACTTTTTAATGGAATAAGTGTATTATTTATGCCCACCCTTAGTACTGAAAACTTCTGTACATAATCAAACAAAAGAAAAAGATGCATACTTTTGCGGGGCAGCTAAGTGGTGCAGTGAATAAGGCACTGACCCTGGAGTCAGGAGGACTTGAGTTCAAATCCAGCCTCAGACACTTGACACTTACTAGCTATGTGACCCTGGGTAAGTCACTTAACCCGCACTGCCCCACCAAAAAAAAAAAAAAAAGAAGAAGAAGAAGAAGAAGATGATGCATACTTTTTATGGCCCTAAAAAGATTTTTTAAAAAAGAGCTATTACGGGGCGGCTAGGTGGCACAGTGGATAGAGCACCAGCCCTGGAGTCAGGAGGACCTGAGTTCAAATCTGGCCTCAGACACTTAACACTTACTAGCTGTGTGACCCTGGGCAAGTCGCTTAACCCCAATTGCCTCACCAAAAACAAAAAACAAAGAGCTATTATAAATTAAGAAGTATGTTAACAAATCAATTAATATTCAAAACTGGGTAGAATACTCTGTGATAAGCCTGTCCTTTAAAGCTCAAATCAATCAAATGCTACCTTCTTCACAAAGCTTTTCCTGCTACTTCATAAGTAATAATCTCCCCCCACTGATCTCACATAGTAATCTTTTTCTAAAACTCTCTAATGCCCTTGTCATATAATATTGGATTTTACTCAATTATGGTAACCTATTGCTTATCTCTTATTCCTTTAATAAGAGTATAAGCTTCATGTGGTCTGGAACTGTTAATCAACTTTGTACCAACCACAGTCAAATGCAGTAAGGATACTTACACAACATGAGGCTCAAAGTGAAGATGTAAAGGTTCGCTGGATAACTAAGCACAGCAAAAGGCAACTGTTTGTTCAAGAAGTCTTTTGGGGGGGGGAGGGGGGGGCGGGGGCAGGGCAGTGAGGGTTAAGTGATTTGCCCAGGGTCACACAACTAGTAAGTGACAGTGTCCAAGGCCAGATTTGAATTCAGGTCCTCCTGAATCAAGGGCCAACACTTTATCTACTGCACCACCTTAGTTGCCCCCTCAAGAAGTCTTAAAAACCTATACCCTTACACTAAAATGAGTGGACATTACAGTGGAAGAAAACAGAAGATTACCTAAAGAGGCTGAACACTAGACAGGAATTTCTTTGAATTTCAAAAAAGTTATACAAACTTTAAAAAAAAAAGGCTACCTTTGTAATATTATTTCCAAAGTACTTTAAGTTTCCAATAAAACATCCACCATTAAACTGTTAAACCACATGTTCACTATGATGTTCCTAAATCATTAAACATCAACTGTAGTTTAATTCCCTATATAAACCAATAGGCCCAGGCTCTTAGTCTGGATTCTATTTTCCAAAGCCTTTGTGAGTTGCTATCAAGTATACTACAGCTGCTATGTTGGTCCAGGCAATTCCTGCCTTCCTGATATGTAGCTGATTGAATGCTATTCCTGAAGCATTTTATGAAAAGTCACTATGTAAGATTTGATTGCTAAACTTCAGGAATGATCAACAACTCTGCATTAATAAAACACAAGGAAGAATTTAATAAGCCCCCCCCCTTTCTAGAGAGAGTTTTTAATTAAGAAAAAACATATCTTACTCAATTTAAAGTATAGTCAGATCATCATCAGTTTGGAGAAAGAAATAGAACTATCTGTCTCTAGAGTACCAAGAATTCTTCTGTAAAAGTTTTACCAGTGTCAATTTGCTCACTGCCTTTCAAAACTGAGTAGGGTAAACCAGAGTAAAATATACACTTACCTTTATTAAGTAATTTACATACAATACAACACTATATAACATTGGTTCTGAGTGGTTAAAGCTTTTTTAAATGGAATTTTTATTCAAGATCATACTGATCTTCTTGAATGACATTTCTATTGTCCTGATGTATATTTCTGTCCTCAAGACATTGGCCATTTCCATTTCATGATTCTATGGCAGCAATAGCCTCAGCATCTATAGAATCAGCCATAAGACAGTATGATACATAGAATTATTTATTCAAAGTTGGAAGGAGCTTTAGAGGTAATTTAGTCTGACCCGTTCTCCCATATATACATAGTTTTATGTGTGTGCGTCTGTGCGTGTGCGTGTGCGTGTGTGTGTGCATGCAACATATTGAACAAGGACATCAAGGGGAAAAATACACAAAGGGAACTTTGGTGGCTTGCGAGTTGAACTTGATTAAAAAAATGAAAAATAAAGCTTGAAAATTGTTTCAATATATTGAAACAGCACTTTGTAAAAACTGAATGCATCCTTATTAGTGCAGTATGAGGAAAAAAATGAAAATATACTCAAGAATCATTTTATTACCCTTACCAAAAAAAGTTTTATTTAAAGGGCGTTGGAAATAAAAATGAATCTAATATTTTAAAACTTGCTGAAAAGGTCAAACATGTATAAAGACATCAATCTGCATTTCAGAAAAACCTGTACTTACATGAATTGATGCTGAGTGAAATGAGCAGAACCAAAAGAACATTGTACACAGTATCAACAACATTGTGTGATAATCAACTGTGATAGACTTAACTCTTCTCAGCAATACAATGATCCAAGACAATGCCAAAAGACTTACGGTGGAAAATGCTCTACACATTCAGAAAAATAACTATGGAATATGAATGCAGATTGAAGCATGCTATTTTCACTTTTGTTTTTGTTTTTTTGTTATTGTTCTTCTTTATTCTTGTTTTTTTCCTTTTTGTTCTGATTATTTTCTTACGACATTACTAATGTGGAAATATGTTTAACATGATTGTAATATAGAACATATCAAATTGCTTGCTGGCCTCAGGATGGGGGAAGGAAGGGAGGGTGGGAGAAAAACTTGGAACTCAAAAGAAAAAAATCTTTACATGTAATTGGCAAAAAATAAAATAAAATAAAATAAAATATTTTTTAAAAAAACAAAAAATAAAGACATCAATCAATAGACAACATTTGAGGACCACCTTTCCTTTAAACAGAAGTATGAGTTTTTAAAATAAATGAGCATTAATGGTAAAGTGACTATTATAGTTCATTATATCACAATATAAAATTAAAGTGACAAAGTATGGCAGATGTCGACCATATAGTAAATCAGCAATGAACATCTCCAATGTACTCCAATTTATTTAATAGAAAGCAGGTGCTATTTCTTTTCAAACTCCAGCTTTAATTTTAAACTGAAGAATGAGCTAGTCCAAAAGTACAATATTGCACAGAGCTAAGAAAAAAAGATGTTTTTCCCTAATACTGAATTATTATTGAATATATTATCTAGTACTAAAAACTAAAAAGAAGGAAAAGATATGGACTTATAATTATAAGCATTAACTATTAGGGTGAAAAAATTCACAGAATTTAAATGTCTTTGTGGGAAATATGCCAGAATGTAGACCATGCAAGGAGAAATACTTTTAAATAAGATTTGTTTTCCTGTCTTTGGGGTGGTAATCACTAAGACATTAGAAAGATATGAACTCAAATGACATTCAGCTGACAGTTTTCAGTTTCAATCAACTCCAGAAACCAGCTAGCCTGTTTCATTATGACAGAAAAACTGTAACTACCCAAACTCATTTCCCATTTCTTATCTGGAGACACTAAGGTACACTGTGGACTTCTTCCAGGTTAGTTGAAAGTAAGGATGATTTGCCAGATGTCAGTAATCATGGGCTAATTTATATGTATTTACTCTGAAGCCCTTTATCCACCTATTTATGTTCTCAGATATTCTACAAAAATTCACAGGGATACTTATTCCAAGTATTAGAATCCTTACCGCTTTTGCTTTTTTCTGGTGGTCACCTTTCCTTTCATGCTTTTTGTAGTACTCATAGGAAACAGGATCTATACCCCATAAACATTCCGTCCACTTGCCATATATCACAAAGAGCTTCTTTTTGCTGTGGTCAAAAAGAACTTTATTTTCTTTTCTGCACAGTTAATATAAATGATAAACTATTCATTTAAATTAGAAGGATTTTCATTTCAATAGTAACTCTAGCTTCCTCTTTTGGCATTTTTTCCTACAGAGTATCTGGGCTGCCTCTGGGCACAAAAACACTGAAAGACTTGTTTGGATCATTTATTCATATCACTATGGACAGAATATTCATGCTCTTAGTTCATTCCCTTTAAAAAGTTAAGATGTATTGGGAAGGCAGAAAAGAGTATGAGGGCATGAAAGATAGAAAAGCTGGATGGCAATGCTACAAGGGGCAAGCAGAGGTGAGAAAAATGGTTTTCATGAAAAAGGATCAAGTTACAAAATATTCAACTCAATTATTAAGGGTTAAAAAAGTAGAAAGAGGGCACAGAAGTTTTAGCATTAACAGAAGAATGGATTACTTCCCTTAGATAAGAATTTGGAAGAAAGGAATAAATTAAAAGATTGAGAAGGATATAGCCAGTGGTAAGTAATAACCAAAAACAGTCATTTTCTTGTACCTAGTAGGAAAGAAAGAATGATATACCTTCATTCAAGGCTTAAAAGGATAACATAAAGTATCTGATTTTTCTGGTTATAAAGCCAGTATTTCCATGAACTTGCATTTAATTACTCTAGAGGGCAATTTCACATTTGTTCAACAGCTTGAAAGGTAACATATATGTTTTACATTTTTCTAGCATGGAAAGTAGTAGAAAGATGTCACATTTGAAAGTTCTGCCTAGAATCAGTACTAAACTTGAAGTCAGGAAAGATCTGGATTGTAAGCCTGCCTGTGACACTAGAATGCATGAACATTTAACCTCTATGAGCCTAAATTTCCTCATCTGTAAAAGGAGATAAACAGCAGCTAGATTATTGTGAAGACAAAATGTGGAAATGTATGTAAAGAGGTTTATATGCCTTTAAGTGCCATGTAAATGTTAACTATTAGTATTACCAATGTTATTGTAAAGATACTATATTATCTGTGAAGTTCATACCAGGGATTGTGCAAAAACAGTGATCTGATGGTAAAAAAATCAAAACCACTCTGTTCCTAGTAGGAAAATTACATTTACAAAGGTACACTTTTAGGGATAATGCAATCTAACCGAAAAGTAGAAAACAGAAAACCAAAACCAAGAAAGAGTTAGTATGCACCAGGACTCCAAATCACATGCTCTGAATAGTACCCCTTGAAAACATTTCTCTCTTAAGTTTCCTGATATGAGTACAAAAACAGTTTTCATGATGCATAAGACTGGCTCTTCAGTGTTTGAAAATGACTGTGTGTGCAATGCAACCTTTCCTGAGGTTCTACTGAACAAAGCTGCTGTCTTTTTCAAATGTGTAAGTTGAATTCTAATTCATTCAAATGAGGGAAATCCCTTAATCCTTTTTTTTTCAGGTTATCTTATAGGTTATTTGAACAGGTCTTAAAACCCAGTAGGGCACAGAAGACTAAGAAATACCTAATGTTTTCATTTTAAAATACAAATTTTTGATGAGAAGAAATCATAATTTAATTCCATTTTTTCATTTCTTGGATGAGGAAAATGAACCTCAGAGAGGTGAAATAACCTGGCCAAAAGCCAATGAAATAAGTTAAGGCAAAAGACAGGTTGTTTATTTACCACTGGCAATTTATATGCTTGTAAAAAGTTTTAAAAAAGTATTTAAACTATGGAAACCCAAAAAGCCAATCATGGGGGGAAAATAAAAAGCTCTCACCACAAGCTAGTTTATGAGGCTCAGCTTTTAAGCAGATGAAGGAAAGCTTGGGAATAGGTACACAGTGTAACCAAATTCACACTTCTGCTTTTAAACTGGCAATATGATTTCTCTAAAGGAATATATGTGAGAACATTACAAATCAAATATTATTGTTAAGATCCCTGATATAATCAGTATCACCACAGAAGAAATCTTCCTAGGGTTCTAATTAGCTTTCATAATATCAAAAAGAAAACACATCTATTAAATGGTTTTCCTTCCTTTTCTAACTTGAAAATAGTTCTACATAGACAAACTATAGATATGACCAAATCTAATAAAAACAATCGCAATTTGAGGATTCTAAACAAGGCAGCAATAAAGGTTTTATTTTTAATCTTGCTAACAAATTATTCAAGCATTTTATGATGTCCAATCATAACAGAAGCAACATGGAGTAGTGACCAGAAAGCCAGCCTCAGAGTAAGAATGACCTGTGTTCAAGTCCTTTTCACAGACACATGCTAGCTATATGACTCTGGGCAAGTCATTTAAACTCTCCATGCTGCCTAGAAACTTGCTAACACTCTAAATTGCAAAACAGCTATTGATTTGTCTTGATAGAAAGTTTCCTTACTAGGAGCTCCTTTACACCAATGAAATCATAGGTCTAAATAGGAAAAAAAAATTAAATTCAAAACTCAATTATTCTCAAAAACTAAAATCCAAATTAAAATTACTTATATAGAAGCTTCGTTTAAATTATAGACAGAAACTACTTTAAACCAACAATGATTTGCACCTACCTTTTGTCCTGAATGTATCCTTCTATTTTATGAAGTTCTTTCCCAAATAGCCCACATGGTTTAAAATTAAGTACACACTTATCTCCAGTCCTAGAAAAGAACCATAAAACTCCACTGAATTTCTTTTTCTCTCTCTTTTTTTTTTTTTTTTTTTTTGCGGGGCAATGAGGGTTAAATGACTTGCCTAGGGTCACACAGCTAGTGTCAAGTGTCTAAGGCCAGATATGAACTTGGGTCCTCCTGAATCCAGGGCTGGTGCTTTATCCACTGCACCACTTAGCTGTCCCCAACTCCAATGAATTATAAAAATTTCCCCATCACATTTCAAAGGTTATAAGCAATTTGTCTGAGAAGAAAATGTAAGTATTCAATGTTTAGAACCAGTTCAAATAGAATCCCTTTACTAATTTTTTTTGCTGTTGTCTGATGACCTTCATGGCATTCTCCTGTCTTTCTTAGTGACAGAGACAGGCTTCCACTTCTCCCCATCCCCTGCCATCATTTCTGGCAATTTGGATAGTCACATAAATGACCCTAAAACTGATGCCTCTCAATTCCTTAACCTAAAATCCTACGATATCAGTAAAACTCAACAAACATTTATTAAGTGCCCAATATGTGCCAGCTACTGTGGGAAGTACTAGCAATACAAAGACAAAAAAGAAGCAAAGAAGAGCTTACACTCTATTGGGGAAGAATAGCGTGTGCAAGTAAGGTAATATGATGTGATACAAAATAATATCCAGGAAAAGGTGCTAATAACTGGGGGGATGAGAATCAGGAAATGACTTGCTTAAGAAGTAGCACCTGAGCAGTACTTTTTTTTTCCCCAAAAAAAACTTCCTCTTTATTCAAGGGATTTAAACAGAACAGACATTTCTTGAATAAAATGGAAAGTTTCCAACAAATGAAAATATCAATCCATTAAGTCACCTTGCACACAAATTGGCAGGAAAAACCCACAAGTGGCAACAATTATACAAGCCCCACAACTAAGCAGTGACAAGTCTTCAGTCACTCTTGGTGCTTTGTCCATCCAGCCAAGGTGTTCAGCTTGATAGAGAGCTTGCCTCAGCTTTTGGAGGCAAAGCTCAGCTGAAGTTACATTCATCAAAGCACCCAATGGAGTAGTGGTGGTGGTGGAGGCAGTTTTGCTCAAGAAACAAGAGAGTTACCAACACTTTCAAACAGTGTATTAAACATCCCTTAAATATCCCAAGTGAGAAACAAGAAGGCAACACTATTAGCAGAAAGATGTTAGCAGGTAAGGACAGCTAGGTCCAGCTCGAGACAGAAGTGGCATGCACTTTCATTTCTTAGGCTTCTTGGTCAGTGGCCGCCAAAATAGCAAGATGTGAGGCTCTGGTTCATGCATCATGTAATGGACCCATCCCTGACTCTGCTGGACACCAAGGTTCCTCCACTCAGACTCAGACATCAAGTGGGTTTTAGGGACCAGTCTGGCTATGTCCTTGGGCAACATGACGTGCCAGTACTCAAACTCCTCATTGTCGTATTTGTCCAAATAGTAAATTTGTTTATGCAACATGTCAGCTCCTCCCAGGGGACCCCAGCCCCGTGCCGCCAACTGCCTAACAACCCTGAGCAGTGCTTTTAAAACAGCTCAGGATCCTCTGAGGCAGAGATGAGGAAGGACTGTATTCTCTCCATGGGAGACTACTTGTACAAAGCCACAGAGGCAGGAGTTGCAATCTCATGTCATGGTATAAGTGAGCAGAATAATGTGACTGGAGCAAAGAATGAATAAAAGATATATGAAATAAGACTTGGAGAAGCAGAAGTCAGTCTGTGGAGAGGCCTGTAAGCATATAGGCTGAGAACAGTTTTATCCTAGAGGGAATAGGTAGTTACTGAAGATTTTTCATAAGGTTTGATGGGGGAAATGTGTTTAATTTGGCAGCCATATTTGATTGTAAATGTGAGACTAGAGTTAAAAAGAAAGATTAGGATTCAGGATACACACACACATATGTGTATATGTGTGTGTGTATATATGTATAATATATAGAAAAATGTGTGTGTGTATGTGTGTGTGTATATATGTATAATATATAGAAAAATGTGTGTGTGTATGTGTGTGTGTGTATATATATATATACACACACACACACACACACACACACATACACGTGTTGAATATCTGTATATAGGGCAGATAGGTAAAAGGGACATCCAGTTGGTGCAGTGGCTTGGAATCAGGAAGACTCATCTTCTTGAGTTCAAATCTGCCCTGAAACACTTTACTAGCTGTGTGACCCTGGACAAGTCACTTAACCCTTTTTGCCTCCATTCCTCATTCATAAAATGAGCTAGAGAAGGAAATGGCAAACCATTAGAATAACTTTGCCATGAAAAATCCAGATATGGTCACAAAGAGTTGGACATCACTAAAAAACAACTAACAACAACAAATATGTATGTATGTGTATAGAGATAAATATACACATGTATATCTATATATACAAAAAAATCAAATGAGACTCTATTAGAAGCACTTTACAAACCTTAAAGGGCTATGTAAATGTAAGTTATTTTTATTTCTAGATTCTGGATTTATATGCACAGAGATGATCACTGAACTCATAGGTACTGATGAGAGCAGCAAGGGAGAAAGTTTACCAAGATAAAAGAAGATAGAACCTTGGGGCCACCTGTGCTTAGGAATCAGGAAGAGGAAGATGACCCATGAAAGAAAAGCAAGAAGGAGTAGTGAGGCCAGGAAGAGATCCAAGAGAAGAGAGAATGTTCAGAAGGAGGTGTTAGTTAATAGTGTCAATGGCTGCAGAAAGGTCAAGTAGAACAGAGACTAAGAAAAATCCACTGGATTTAGTAGTTAGGATCATTGGTAACTTTGGATAGTTTTATCTGAAGTATGGTTGAAAGCTGGAATTAAGAATTAAAGAATTAAGGATTAAGAAATGAGTGGGAAATGAAGAAATAAAAGCAACTGTAGCAGACTGCTTTTTCTAGGATTTTGTCTCTGATGGGGTGAAAATATATAGGATTATGGCTTGAGAGAATGGCAGCAACAAGAGAAGGTTTGTTGTTTTGTTTGAATGACAGAGACTTGGGAATGTCTGTTGTTGTTGTTGTTTGTCCTTGATATCAGAGTGGTTATGACTTGCACTGAATTGGATTTAAGTGAGGGAGGGCTGTGCAAGGTCACCAACCTCACTCTCTCCCCCAGAGTCATCTGGGTCCAGTGGCAAGATACATGTCAGGAAGATAGAGATGGCCCTGGATGTTTTTAAGGCAATTGTGATTAAGTGATTTGCCCAGAGTCACAAACCTAGTGTCAGGTGAGATTTGAACTCAGGTCCTCCTGACACCAGGGTCATTGTTCTAGACCCTGCTCCACCTAGATGCCCTTGGGAATGTCTGTAGCAGGAGAGAAGGAGCCAGTGGATCAGGAGAGGTTGAGTAAAGAGAAAGAGAATGATTGGGGTGGGGTAGGGTGTTGGGGGGAAGCCCCCTAGAGGATGTGGGAAACACTTGAGTACAAGTGGAATGATTAGCTTTCGCAAGAAGGCCCATCTCTTCAGAGACTAGAGCAAAGAAACAGAGAATGGGGGATGATGGACTGTGATTTGAAGATGTGGAGTGGGAGTAGGAGAGGAAGTTTGTAAAGGAAACCCTCTATTTTTTCAGTAAAGTATGTAGCAAGGTCTGCTGAGAGGGAGTGGGAAGAAAATGCATAATGAAAGAAGTTTGTAATAGCCACTGTGAAGATTGTAATAGAAAGTCATTCATGGAAGAATCAAAGGTTTGCTCTGTAGAAGTGAGGTACTAGTTTGAGGTTAGATAAGATAAATGTATAGTGAAGCCAGTTAACAGTCATATGATTTTCTCTACGAATGTTCTCCACATGAGCACAAATGGAGAAAGGAGACAGTGGGAATAACCGAGTTGGAGTTTGGCAAAGTTTGAGAAGAGGGCAGCTGACAACATAGGTATGAAGGGAAGGACATGAGGCCAGAGCAAAGGTGAGAGGCTAACAGAAGGAAGAGCAGAGTGACATTAGGCCACTGTGAGGATGAATAGTTTAATAAAGTTGTGACAGAAGGAAAAACTGAAAGAGAAGAGGGTCTTTCCAAAGAGAAGAATTTCAAAATTCCAGATAGAACATCATGGTCAGTTCAAGTATATGAACATCCCTGTGTGTGGCTGAAGCAGAATGAAGATTGAGTTCATGGGAGTTCAGAAGATTAATGAAATGGGATGTCAGTATGTTCATGGGAAAACATCAACAAACATGTAGAAGGCCTCAAGTAGAAGGGAAGGGTTGGGAGCAGAGAGGAATAATGTAAGCCTGGTACTAAAGCACTAAGCTACTTGAGAAAAGAGGAGGGAGAATGACCTGGAGGTCAGCAGATGAAACCACAAATAAAGAGGTTGTTAACTGGTGTCAGGAAAAGGTACAATATGGATGGAGGATGGAGTAGTATAGCTACTCCTCCTTCTGGCCAAATTCTTGTTGGTGGGAGGAGGGAAGCATTAAGCATGATACAGTGAATTCTCTGTAGTAGGAAAAGCTAAGAACTCTATAGTAACTTCTGGAGAGAGTTAAGTTTTTGTTACTGAAAGAAGATGGAAACAGTTCTAACTATTGGAATGATGCCACCTGCTGGAGAGTTACTGTAGGAAAGCTCCGCCATGAGGAAAAGGCATCTGAGGGCAAGCCATGCGGCTTTTCCTTCATGTCAGGAAGTGACGTTTACTCGTGGGTACTGTCTATCAAAGCTACCAGCCAATTAGCTTGAAGTTGTGTGTGCGTGTAGACGGGATGTTCCCAGTTTCACAGGCAGCTTCTAGAAGGAAGGAGGAAGCGTTGATCCTTGTGGTTCCTTACCTCACCATGGCAGGTCGGATGATGGGGGTCTGTTAGAAATAGTTAGATTTTTACCTTTCTCTCTGATCATTAGATCCTAATGCACTTTAATAAATACTTAAGTACTCTTGCTAAAACTTATAATTTATTAGTGACCACTCATTAGATATTTTAGACAGTATAGCTAGAATTATAGCCCCTTACACAATGCAAAATGAAGTGATTTAAGAGAAAAAGGGAGCTTGTTAACAATAAAGCAAGGATTTTAGAGGGCACAATGAAACAAGAAGAAAAGTATATGGACTATGGAAGAGTAGGGTTCAAATGCATGTGGTTAAGAGTACAGGGAGAGAAAAGAAGGGAAGCAAACCTCACTCTGAAGCACAAAAATAAGGTTATTAAGAACTGGGAATGTATTTGCCATAGGATAGGAAATGACAAAGTGGATGGGGCCATTTGTCCTGTGATGACTGGGAACAGGATGAAGTGCTGGCCTGGCACTCCAGGAGGGCCAAGAATTCTTATCACTTGAATGGCTTGAGGAAAAAGTTAGTGAATAGGTCCTTGGAGGGTACACTGAACTCATTCTTTGCTATCAGCCCTGAAATGGTAGGAGTATGAGACACACACTACAGGTACCCTATACCTGGCACAAGTGCTCAGCTTCCAATTTCAATTCTCAACAGCTAAGATTCCTGATTCTCTCCTGCCACCAGTCCCAGTACCTTATGGACACTGAGACTTGGGATCATTTACCAACCCTTTTAGATGTTTAGCTGCCCCCTATGCTTAGAGACTTAGTCTTAAAATGGGTTAGAGTTCTCTTCATAACTAGCACTCTGGAGCTCTAGATACATACATAGAGGATGAGGTCTGGGATGGCAGAAAATCCATCTTGGCATAGTGCAAGCTTGGCACATTTGTTGTGCCACTTCATTTCCTCATGACTCCATTTTGGGGTTTTCTTGGCAAAGATACAGGAATGCTTTGTCATTTCCCTTTCTAGCTCATTTTACAAATGAAGAACTGAGGCAAACAGGGTTAAGTGACTTGTCCAGGGTCAAACAGCTATTAAGTGTCTGAGGCTGGATTTGAACTCATGAAGGTGAATTTTCCTGATTGCAAGCCCAGTACTCGATTCACTGTGGCACCTAGATGCCACCTGATCATATTTGAACTCAGGTCTTCCTGACTCCAGGCCTAGGGCTCTATTCACTGAGCCACCTAGCCTGTATGTATGTATGTGTCTCTCTACTTCCTCCCTTCCTTTCTCTCTCTCTTCCTCCCTTCTGACCCCACCCCTAAGCAATTTCACCCACTCCCAAGGCTCCAATTGTTACCTCAACGCAGACTTCTAAATCTTTTTGACGCTGACCTTTCTCGTAAGCTCTAGCCCCATGTATAGCAGCTAGGTGGCACAGTAGAGAGAGCACTGGCCTTGAAGTTGGGAGGACCTGAGATCAAATCTCACATCAGACATTTGCTAGCTGCATGACCCTGGGCAAGTCACTTAACCCCAACTGCCTCAAACATCCGGGGTCATCTCCACAGGACTCAGCTCTGGAGGAGAGAGTGAGGCTGGTGACCTTGCATAGCCTTCCCTCACTTAAATCCAATTTAGTGCATGTCATGACATCACCCCAATGTCAAGGTCCTCTTTGAGAACAAAGGACAGACAACAACAAGAAGAAGCCCCATGTTTTCCAAAGAACTCATCACAGAATGTATCTAACTGTTGAAGGGATGTCAGAAGTAATCTAGTCAAACCTCTTCCTCCGGGGGCTTGGTTTTGTGGGGAGTTTTTTCCAACTGCCCCACTTTAATCCACCAGTCTTTTTTTATTTTCTTGCTTGTCTGTACTTCTAAATAAGACATTTGGTAAACTGCACAGGGAGGTCACAAAAATTTTCCCTTCAAACCTAAGCCTCTTAACTGCCAAATTCTGCTAACGACATTGGCATTGTCCTATTCCTTCCACTTCAAAACTTTGGAATCATCCTTAGAAACTAGTTAGATAAATGGGATAAAAGAGAAAGTCATTCTGTTCCGTTTTGGTTTTTTAACCTCTGAAATATGTCTTGTACACATTGATTGATGGATTGAATGAAGCTCCCTTTCTCTCCTTTCACTGCCCAAACTGTAGTTCAGGCCCTTATAAACTTTTTGCCTGGCCCATTAAAACAGCCTCATAGCATGTGCCTCTGCTTTCTGTGCCTCCACTCTCCAATCTAGTCCAAGTCACCACTACCAAAGTCAGCTTCCTATGCTCAAAACCCTCACTGCCTATGGGATAAAAGACAAGTTCATTAATTTGGCATTCCTCGGCAATCTGGTCTCAAGCTACCTTTCCAGCTTTGTTTCCCATTACTCCTTTTCACAAACACTGTACTCTAGTAAAAACCAGCTATTTCTTGATCCCTGATCTTGTCCTCCTCTCTTTCATACTTGTACTTGCTATTCCCCATATCATTCCTCAGATCCTCCAAATCTCGCCAGGACAGATTACCTCTCACTGCCTCACATCTCTACATCTTGAAATACTTCTCCCTCAATGCCTATTTTAGGATCCCTCTGCCATAAAAATTCTTCCATGATGCTCCCAGTTATGTTATTCCTCTCTCCTTGAATCTCTCATGTCACTCTATTTGACCTCTCCTTTACACTGTATCATTTTCTTACTTGTGTTCACATCTCATCCCCTTTACTAGGCTGCAAAGTTCTCCTAGAAGGCAGGGGTATTGTCATTTTTCATCTATCTTCAGCATCTAGCATACATTTTGATGGAATAAATGTTTGTTGAAGGACAAAATAAAACAAGATTAACCAACTCAAGCTCTGAACAAAATGTAAAAGTTGCATGCCATCAATCATGAATCAAATCTAGAAAATATTTATTGAGCATTCATCCTATACAAGGCACTATGCTAGGTACTGGGAATATAAATATTAATAAGACAGGACTCTTATTCTTAAAGAATTTACAATTCAACACAAAAAATAAGAACATGTGAAAGAAAAGTAAAGTAACAATATATGACACACATAACAGTTTAAGACAATAACATAAAAATAAGAATAAAAACTTGGAGGTATCAGGAACCATCCCATAAAGTCTAAAATGTATTTAGAAGACCTCCTACCTTTATTACACATACTCTAGCTATTTTCTTTATAATCATGATTACTACCACATGAGAAAAAGAAATTAACAGAAATTTAGACTTAAAAAATAAGTAGTCTATATATAAGATTTACAGTGTTTTCTTCACTACCACTCTGTGAGGTACTTAGTATAAATATAATTAAACACATTTTACAAATGAGGCTCAGGGTGTTTAAGTGATATAGCCATAGTCAAATGTGTCAGAGTTGGGACTTGAAATCAGTTATCCTAAGTCCTATGTTCCTTTTGTTGTTGTTTGTCCTGCATTTTCAATGAGGACCACAACAGATGTCATGACTTGCTCTGAACTGGATTTAAGTGAGGCAGGACTGTGCAAAGTCACCAGCCTCACTTTCTCCTCCAGAGCCTTCTGGGACCAGTGGCAAAATAAGTTATCAGGACGACTGCAGATGCCTAGATGTTTAAGGCAATTGAGGTTAAGTCACATAGCTAGTAAGCATCCAAGGTGATATTTGAACTCGGATCCTCCCAACTTCAGGGCCAGTGCTCTATCTACTGTGCCACCAGCTGCCTCATATTCCTTCTATAATAACAACAGACAACCATGCCATGAACTTGTTTGGTCATTACACAAAGACATAGTATCTTTTAGCTGGAAAAATGTTTTAACTCTACAATTGTGTTCTATTACCTGTGATTTAAAATTTCAACTGTTCCATATTGTTCTATCCACAACTTGCCAATAATTATATTATGTACACAGCAGGTAGGATTTGTCCACGTGTAGGCTTCATTATGTCTGTGAAAGATGCCAAAAAACAAGCAAGTCAGAGGCTATAAAACCAAACTCACCGCATGACCCCAAGAAGCAAAATCCCAAACAGAATTAAACCATAATGATCTTAAACCTTGTAGAAGAGTACAATATTTCTTTGAACTCCCTCAATAGGGCTATTTATTTAGCATTCGTTTGAAATTTTTTTTTCTTTCCTTTGTAACCTCAACAAAGCCTTTTACTTAAATGTCAAAGAAAGCTAATAACCAATAAAAGAAGACCGAAACAAAGGAAAATTGCTTTCTATGAAGTTGTCCAAAGAGAAACACTCTACAAAACCCATATTGTGGCAACTGTGTGTTCACTGGTGTGAAAACTTAGAGGTATCAGGAACTGTCCCATAAAGTCCAAAATAGTATTTAGGAGACCTCCTACCTTTATTACACACACTCTAGCTATTTTCTTTATAATCATGATTACCACCACATGAGAAAAAGAAATTAACAGAAATCTAGACTTAAAAAATAAGCACACTACTTCCAATGATGCTACCTTGCCAATCAATTAATATTTATTAAGTGCCTACTATGTGGCAGGTACTATGCTAAATGCCTCAAACAGCTATAATTATCAGCAAAAAATAGATCCTGAGATTCTGGAGCTGGAAGAGGATTGGGAAAGGCTTCTTACAGAAAGTGGTCTTTAGTTAAGATTTGAAAGAAACCAGGAAGCAGGGATGAGAAGGGAAAAAATCCCCAAAGTACAAAACCCACTATGTGTTCTGTAATGCATGGATTCAAGTTACCAAGATAGGGTACAAAGGTGGTTTAAAATCTGTCAAAGTGGCTTAAATTCAGTGGAGTACATAACTATAACAACAGTGGATTAAAAGTGTTACTAGGAGGGGCAGCTAGGTGGCGCAGTGGATAAAGTACCAGCCTTGGATTCAGGAATACCTGAGTTCAAATCCGGCCTCAGACACTTGACACTTACTAGCTGTGTGACCCTGGGCAAGTCACTTAACCCCCATTGCCCCACAAAACAAAAAAGTGTTACTAGGGGATTATAGTCACACATTTGTCTAAAAAGACTTTATTTGTTTGCTTGCTTGGTTTTTTGCCAAGACCTTTCCTACAACACTATCTCTGAGGTGCCTGACCTTGTCCTATATAATACATAAGACTACTATTATAAGCTTCCTTGGTACTTGTGATAAATAAACTCCTTTGGAGACAGTCCAATGCTGATATATTTGGCTGAATACATCTATGTGGCAATGAGTCATGTTATATAGCAAGGCTCCAGGATACTAGTTTATGTATATGATGGCATGTGGAGTTGTCTGCCAAATGAAATGTCCCAGATGAGCTCCATTCTATCTAGATTCCTGAAATAACTGACTTATCAGTCTCTGTGGTTTTAGTTTCTCCTTGTTATAATCCAAGCTTTGCCTTAAAATCAGATTAATCTTTTTAAATTATAAACACCTCTGCCTGAACTCTACTTCTTAGACTCCTCCGTGATTTTCCATTGTCTTCAAATAAAATCCTCATTTGTTAAGCGTTTCATAACCTGGTCCCTTCCTACCTTTCTTATATATTACTCCCTACCATGAACTGTAGTGATACTGGTCTCCTTGCTGTTCCTAATGCAAGACAGTCATCTCCCAACTGGGAGTATTTTGATTTGCTGTCCCTTGTACCTAGAATTTGTTCCCTTCTCATCTCTGCTTCCCGGCTTCTTTCAAATCTTAACTAAAGACCACCTTCTGTAAGAAGCCTTCCCCAATCCTCTTTAACCTTACTGCCTTCCCTATAAGATTATCTCCAATTTATCCTGAATATATACCTTGTTTCTACTTAAGTTGTTTGTACGTTATTAGACTGTGAGCTCCTCGAGAGTATGGTATTTGGGTGGTGTCAGGAGGGGCTGGGAGGATCCTTTCTTTGTATCCCCTGTTCTTAGCATAGTGTCTAGCCAATAGTAAGTCTTAATTTTTTTTTTAATTGTAAGTCTTACATTCACGGCATTCTAAAACCCACTTTTCTATCTTTAACTATAAACCTTATGTTTTAACCAACTTGGACTACTAGTTACCGTTTTCCAAATGCCTTGAGCTTTCTTACACTCACAGTATTCACTGCCTATTGCAATGCTATTGTCCAATTTCCAAAATCCAGCTCAAATACCACATCTTCCACAAAACCTTCCATGGTTCCCAAGCTCGAACTCCTTGTTCCAAACTCTTACATTCTGTTTGTACCTTTTTTATAATACAAGTAGACTAATAATAACATATTTGTGTATACATTTTATCTTACTAAATTATAAACTCCTTCAGAACAAAGCCCATTTTTATTTATCTTTGTATTTCTCTAAATAACCAGAACAATACTTTGCATATACTTTATAAATATTTGCTAATTCATAGATGGAAATGATTATAAGTTGATTATGTCTCTAAAATTGTATTGCTTTCCTCAAATAACTAGGCTAAAACATTTGGCTGTGAGGTTATCTTCTAAACTTATTATTCATCAGTAAATCTAAAAGTTCTGCATATACTAAGCAAATGATTACAGAATATTAACAGTTTACAAAAGAAGTTTAGAAAGTCCCTGAGTAGTCAGATATTTGAACTCCAGATTAATTGAAAATCTAGATCATGATTAATTCAAAATTTATATTTAAGTTGGTTTTCACTGTTAGTAAAGCTAACAAAGTATTTCAGTTAAAAAGGACTATTATTTTTAACAGTATCTACCTAGGCCAAGTTAGAGGAAATAAATAAATTCATCAAATATAAGGGCATGGACACAATCAAAGACAAGAAAGAGATGTTTATTAAGCAAATTATCTTTCAAAGAAATTGCTCATCTCTCCTTATAAGAGGAGAGTCCCACGAGCTAAATTACCCAATACTTACTTGAGAAGCTCCAGTGTAATTGTTCCTCGGGGCTCTGCTTCTACACTTTTCCCCCAGAACTTCAATTTGGGGTAGATTGAGCCATGAAAGATAAAGTCCTGAGTGAGACCTTCTGAATAAAATGCACTAATGGGAGGATGGTGACTGACCTGTTCAGATATAAATCTGAATCCTAAATCATCCCTAGAAACCAAAAAAAGAAGGGTTTGTGGGAAGGGATATGGAAAGGATAAAGGTCCACATTAATTCAAACAAAATCAATTACTAAAATTGAAACAAATAAAGGTCAACCCATAAATCAAAACAAATATTGAATCTACACCAATTTTCATAGCTCCATCAGTTAGCAGGCAGTGGTAAATTGATGCCATTTAAGGTTTGGGTAGAACACATCCCAATTCTTGTCCTTTATAAGCAGAGTAGGAAGTAGAAGCACATATGTTCTATCATTCCAAACTGAAATATTATTTGGCCAGAAGTGTTTAATACATAATTTTTAAATTTCAACAAATTGTATAATTAGGCAGCATGCTGACAAAACACATCACTATTTCACCTTAGGAGAACATGAAACAAATCTGACACCATGACAAGGAAAGGAATATGAAAGGCTTAACACAGAGCCCTAACTATCCTTTGTGGAATTAGTATTTGGTATTACATTAGAATAATTGAGTTTATACTAAGAAGTGGCTTGTGGATAAAAGAGCGGAAGAACTGATCAGAACCAGCAAATGAGATGCTAGTAGAGGAAGTTCTTGCACTATCTCTGGCATAACAGTGTTAGGAATGCCCAATGCAGATCAGCAATTCACCTAAAGCTTAAGTCATAGGTGTACTAAGATGTTAAAACATTAAATTTCAAGATTCAAAGACACTCCATGCCAAAGCCCTACCAGTGCCCAAGAAACCAACCATTTTACTTTTTAAAAAGGCTTTCCTGGAACAGCATTTCCTCAGGCATTCTTAGAACATTCTTGAAGATATTCTCATGGAATTTCTTATAGTCCAATATATTTCTGGCCAGAGACATGATTTTTAAAATCCTCTCTCAATAAGAATGTCAGTTGATAATTGTTCAGGTACTGTGAATACACCCACAGTTGCAGTCATTAAAAATTATACAAGCTAAACTACATAATTACTAACTTAACCAGAATTAGAATTTCCAGTCATTAACCAGAAGTATTTTGTGGAGAGGAAGGAGAGTTTAAACATAAGATTTTTTAAAACCTGCCTACCAAAGGATGTAATTTACAAAATGAATGCTCACAAGCCAAGAAAAGAAAGTATATTTTTAGCTATAAAAGAGGAACTTGTAGGAGAAAAAAAGGCATTTGTAAGTGGATTAGCTTATTTATGTTACCTCCATATTAGAAAGGTCTTACATTTAAAATAAAATGGAAAGACATTCTTTGACATGTTCAAAGTCTTATATGTAAAATAAAATGGAAAGATATTATTTGACAAAAGTATAAACTAAGAATTAAATCATGACTTACCAAATGTGATTTTTTTTTCCAAAATGGAACAATAATTTTATCAGTCTGTGAAATTTAGTTCAATGAAATAAGTTCATGAAGTTAGATACCATTAGGTGTCGTGCTTCATTAAATATTTCAAGCTTCTGAGAATATTTCATCCCTATAAAAGGACCTATTCTCTAGGTCTTTATACAGTAAATTAAATATATCCTCTATATAGTTTTGGATTTTTAGTGACCAAAATGCCAACAAAAAAATTTATGGAGTGGCATCAAATTTATATTTAAAATATTAACAATAAGTCAAAAGGAAAGACAGTCTATATAGCCAGAATTGAGTGGAATACTTAGAAAATAAGTGCCATAAGTACAAAAGTATGAACACACAGATCTCTCTGGGTCTTAGTTTGCTGATCTGTAAAACAAGACAGTTAGATTTCTATGGTTTAACAAAATGATTGTGATCACAAGTTGAACTCTACTATCCATAATGAAATGAAGCACTGGAACATATACAATGTATTCCTGTTAACTAACTCTAAAAAGGTAGTAAGATTTCAAGAGCAGCTGCTCAGCCTTTCTGTGCCAACAAACATCTAAATCAAATGAAAAATCCAGACAGTATTCAAACACTAGCTGGACACACAGAAAGACTGTCAGCTGAACCATCTAGGGCTGCATAGAAATTAAAGGGTTGGTCAGAAAGCAGAGGAGAATTGAAAAATATTAAATTTATTACTGCCTTCATACATGATAGTACTGAGTTATGTGGACAAAATGGGCACATTTATGTTACCCAAAATAGCTAACTTACCCTCTCCCCAATTTAACATTTCAATTAACCAGACATTCTATACTTCACTTTTAGAAGAAAGAAATGACTAGAAAACAAGATGATGTCAAGGATCTTTTCTTTCTTTTTATCTCTCTCTACCTCCCACAGTCAACACAATCTCCTACAATGTGTATATTACAGTCCTGTTCTATAAGAATTGAGATGCTCCTCAGAATAATGACCCTTGAGTACTATAACACTCTCAATTACTAAAGAATTATTTTAAAAACTGTTTTGTCCTGAATGTGTGCTTTTAATGGTATGGGGAACTCCTAATGCAGATTAGCAATTCACCTAAAACTTAACAGTCTTAGGTGCATTAATGACACATCTATGGTCACACTGCCAGTCCATTTTGGAAAAATGATGACCTCAGGGCATCCTGTCTACAGAGCTGCTTTCTACCTAATATGCCAAAATAATAAAAATTGTAGCAGTAATAGTAACATTATTCATATTCACATAGCAGTTTAAGATTTACAGAATAATTTATTCAAAACAACCCTGTGAAGTAGGTAGTATATTATTATCCTGATTTTATGAGAGGGGAAACTGAAGAACATGGAGATCTGAGAGATAGTCAATGGTCACACAGTTAAGTGTTGAAGCTGGGACTCCAATACAGTTCCACTTATTTTAAGTTTAGTAATATTTCAGAAAGTTGATTGATACATTTTAATTCACTTATATTCCCAATGCTTGAATATATTTCAAAGTTTTTTTCAATATCAGAATGAAAGGGCAGCACAGTGTAGTGGTTAAAATGCTAAACTTTCAATAAGGAAGGCCTGGTTTCAAATTCTGCTTTAGATACTTAGTAGCTGTGCTATCTAGAGCAAGTCACTTAATGTCACACAGCTTCAATTTTCATCATCTATAAGAATAGCAACTACCTCACAGTGTTGTTGTGAAAATCAAATTAGATAATTAATATAAAGCACTTTGCAATCCTGAAAATGCTGTGAGCTATTATTATTTTCCTGAGAATATTTAATGTGGTTTTAAAAGGATTTTCTCATTAATTTCCCAATAAATCCAATATTTCTATTAATTAAAATATTCTTTTTACTAGTACTACTCTACAATATGTACTATCAGCTCTAGGAAAATATGTCTCAAGTGTTTTCTGCAAAAGCCACACTCATTCCCTTCTTGATATCTTATGAGAAATAGCTTTGAAGATAAAGGTCTGGACTTGGAGTCAGGAGGGGCTAGGTTAGGATCCTTTCTCAGACACTTATCCCCATATGACCTTAGACAGACAAGTCACTTAAACTCAAGAATGACTCTCAAATGCCTCATCTGAAAAATAAGGGAGTTGGACTCAATGAACTCTAAGATCCCTTCCTGCTCCAAACTTATGATTCTATGATTCTGACAATGGCAGGCCAATGTGGTGGCTAATAGTAGGATGTCCTCTTCTGAATTTGTACAGCACAGGCAGTTAGGTGGCTCAGTGGACAGAATACTAGGCCTGGAGTAAGGAAGCCCTGAGTTCAAATTTTGCTTCGCACAATGACTCTGGGCAAGTCACTTAACCCTGTTTGTACCAGTTTCCTCATTTGTAAAATGAGCTGGAGAAGGAAATGGCAAACCACTCCATTATCTTTGCCAACAAAACCCCAATGGGGTCACATAGTGTTAGACACAACTGAAATGGCTGTAACAACAGCAACACAGCACCTGCAGTTAATAACACACGATTAAGTGCTTGTTATCTTAAATTTTAGAGCTATAAGGGTCTTGGAGATCATCTAATCAAATCACCTTATTTTATAGATGAGGCAGTTAAGGTGAAGGTAAGTTAAGGGGCTGGTGAAAGATCACATAGCTCATTAGTGACAGAGAAGTTCCAGAAGACTCTTGGTAACTTAATAAATACTAGCTTTTCCTCTTAATAATTTTCATAATTTTTTTGAGGGCAAAGAATTACATCTTGTACTTTTTTTTAGTAGTCCTTTACAGCACTTAGGAGACAATGGGCACACTGGCACTCAAATAGTTCCTGATTATTACTCTAGCATTCAAGTTAAGCAAGAGGTTTAGTACTCAAAAAAAACTCATTTATTTTCATACCACTACTTTAAAATTAGAAGTAATAATAGTCTAAGAGATGATTGTCATTAGGTTAAAGGTTAAAATAAGTGGCAAAACTCAGGATCTTGTATTTATGATATATTATTATGTAGTGCAGGCCTACCCTAAACTGTTCTTTCTTTTCTATAAAATTCATTAAATTAATACTGGAAGAAAGCACTGTGGGAGGCACAGAGATGAAATTAACTCATTTTACATATTAGTACCCATTTATATCTTGGCTTATAATGTACACAGTTCTTAACCTACAATAAAGCTACATTTCTTTTAAAATACTCAATGTAGATTTCCTTTAATTAAGTCCTATAATATTATCTTTCCTTTTATACAGAATTACTAAGGTTTTAATATTTCACTAACAATATTCTACATCTACGAGAGATAACATCTACAGGGTTCAAAATGCTTAATAAGATTTTTTAAATAACAATTATTTATTGTAAGAAAAGAAAAAATGATGTTGGAAATACAGATTTTTTTCATTTGCTAAAGGAATTTCAACTACTAGATCTCAATGATGTGTACCATTTATTTGTTCTTTTGGTCTTACCTGATTAATTCATATGTTTCCCCCAGTAGTGGATTAAATGGTTTACCAGTCCTCTCCCACTGAGAAGCCACAGCCGAAACTGCAAAAGCAGCTACAGCCTGTAAGTAACCCACAGGATTAAATGAGGCTATTTTCTAGTAAGCAAAACGTATAGTATTGGGGGACAATCAGATAATTAATTTCATTCTTTTCTCTTAGAGTGATTTCTCAGTTTTCTATTTGCAATTTTTTTTTAGACTACAACACTACTGGGAAAAGAAAGAAGCAGTAAATGCTTTCTCCCTTCCTCTTACTCAAAAAACCATCCCTTCAAACAAATCTAGAAAATGTATCAGAATAAATCCTCTTGAAGAAATCTAGAAAAAGTCACAGTGAATCATTTATCCATCCTGAGTCACAATAGGAAGGCAGACACAGAGGTCTGCAGACATTAAAGACAAGATCTGGCCAAAAGCATGCCACACAAGGAGCATTCCAGTACCCAGAGAGGCTGTGTACCAAAATAAGATGTCCCAGACCTACACTGGGGCACCCATGCAGGATGCAGGAACAGGTGCCAACTGGCAGCTTTGGTGCTACTCTGCAGTTTTGAATCATAGATCCAAAGTGGACCAAGAAGGGGATTTGTGCCCTAGGGTGCCATTCCTGGTTAGAAAGGTCCTGTGCAGCATACTGAGAAAGAAGGAAGTTTAGAAGCAAGCATCAGCAGTGTGGCTCACATCCCAAAAGTAGTGCAGGATCAGGGGCAGCTGGGTGGCGCAGTACATAAAGCACCAGCCCTGGATTCAGGAGGACCTGAGTTCAAATCCAGCCTCAGACACTTGACACTTACTAGCTGTGTGACCCTGGGCAAGTCACTTAACCCTCACTGCCCCGCAAAAAAAGAAAAGAAAAGAAAAAGAAAAGTAGTGCAGGATCTCAGTTCCAACATCTAGCCCAATTCAAAGCCTGCAGAAGAATAAACAAGGGCAGGAATTCCAGACCCACAGAGCTTTCCACCTGGTTGACAAATAAGTCCAGTAGCAGTGTCCTCTTGTTCAGACCCAAAGCCAGATAAGAAACTTACAGAGCTCAGACCACTTTGGGACCACTGAAAGTTTGCAGGTCCTCAGTCTGTCACAGAGATCTGGAATATAACATTTACTATACCAAGAAAGCAGCAACAGGACCAGCCTAGACCTTCCCTCAGCAAGTGTAGCAACACCCAGCCATTATATCAAGTCTGAAGTCAGGAGGTAAGAAGAATGAGCAATCAAAAAAAAAATCTCATCATTAAAATATTTTATGGTGATGGAGACACTCAAAACATAAAAATTTAAAAATTTAAAAAAACAAAACAAAACAAAAACAAAATAAATTTGGGGCAGCTAGGTAGCACAGTGGATAAAGCATGGGCCCTGGATTCAGGAGGACCTGAGTTCAAATCCAGCCTCAGACACTTGGGCAAGTCACTTAACCCTCATTACCCTGCAAAAACAAAAACAAAAACAAAACACAAAAATAAAAAAGAATGACTCAGAAACATATACAAGCAAAGCCTCACAGAAAAATGTAGCTTGGGTACAAACTCAACAAGTTGCTGAAAAACATAAAGTTTTCTTTAAGACATTTAAAAAATTTTTTTGAATATTTTATTTTCCCAATTACATGTAAAAACAATTTTTAACATTCATTTTTTAAAAAGTTGAGTTCCAATTTCTCTCCTTCCCACTTTCCCTTTCACTCCCCCTCCCTAAGACAAGTAAGCAATTTTATATAGATTATACAAGTACAATCATGCAAAACATTCTATAATAGTCATGTAGTGAAAGAAAAGAGACAAGAACTCCATAATAAAGTGAAAAATATTATGCTTCAATCTGCATTCAGATTCTAATAAGTTCTTTCTCTGTAAATGAAGAGCATTTTTCATCATGAGTCCTTTGCAATTGTCTTGGATCACTGTATTGCTGAGAATAGCTAAGTCACTGTTGATCACTGTACATTATAGCTGATTACAATGTTATCCTGGTTCTGTTCATTTCACTTTGCATCAGTTCGTATAAGTCCTTCCAGGTTTTTCTGAAACCATCCTGCTTGTCATTTCTTATAGCACAAACAGTATTCCATTACAATCATATACCATAATTTATTCGACCATTCCCCAATCAATGGACATTCCCTAAAATTCTTTACAACCACAAAAGAGCTGCTATAAATATTTCCCATTTAGGGGTATCTCTTTGGGATAAAGACCTAGGAATGATATTGTTGGATCAAAGGATATATACGGTTTCCTTGCCCTTTGGGCATAGTTCCAAATTGTTCTCCAGAATGGCTGGTTTAGTTCACAACTCCACTATTACTGCTTTAGTGTCCCAATTTTCCCACATCCCACCCCCCCCTCCAACAAGTACCATTTTCCTTTTCTGTCTTATTAACTACTCTGAAAGGTATGAGGTGGTACCTTGGATTTGCTTTAATTTGCATTTCTCTAATCAACAGTGACATAGAGTATTTTTTCATTTGACTATAGATAGCTTTGATTTCTTCATCTGAAAACTGTTCATATCCTTTGACCATTTATCAATGGGGAATAACTTGTATTTATATAAATTCAACTCAGTTCTCTATATATTTGAGAAATGAAGCCTTTATCAGAGAAACTTGATGTAAAAATTGTTTCCTGGCTTTCTGCCTTCCTTCTTATCTTGGCTGCACTGGTTTTGTTTGTGCAAAATATTTTTAATTTAATATAATCAAAATTATTCATTTTATATATCATAATGTTCTCTATCTCTTGGTCATAGATATTCCCCTTCTCCATAGATCTAGCCAGTAAACTATTTCTTGCTCTCTTAATCTGTATCTGGTATCATCCCATGTCTAAATCATCTCTCCATTTCAACCTTATCTTGGCATATGGTATAAGATTTGAGGGGGGGGCAGCTAGATGGCGCAATGGATAAAGCACTGGCCCTGGATTCAGGAGGACCTGAGTTCAAATCTGACCTGAGACACTTGACACTTACTAGCTGTGCGACCCTGGGCAAGTCACTGAACCCTCACTGCCCCACCAAAAAAAAAAAAAAAAAGTAATCTCTACCTAGTTTCTGCTATACTGTTTTCCAGTTTTCCCAACAGTTTTTGTCAAATAGTGAGTTCCTATCCCAAAAGTTTGGGTCTTTGGGTTTCTCAAATACTAGATTACTACTGTGTATTTTGTACCTAATATATTTAACTTATCCAGCCCTCATCTTAAGCAGTACCAGATTGTTTTCATGTTTACCAATTTATAATAAGCTTGAGATCTGGTATGGCTAGGCTACCTTCCTTCATATTTTTTTTCATTAATTCCCTTGATATTCTTGGCCTTTTGTTCTTACAGATGAATTCTGTTATTATTTTTTATAGCTCTATAAAATAATTTTGGCAGTTTGGTTGGTATGGTACTGAATAGATATTAATTTAGATAGAATTGTCATTTTTATTATATTGCTTAGATCTGCCTTTATTTGTATAAAAAGCATTTTGTAATTGTGTTCATATAGTTCCTGGCTTTGTCTTGTCAGGCAGACCCCCAAGTATTTTATGTTGCTTATGGTTATTTTAAAAGGAATTTTTCTTTCTACCTCTTGCTGCTGAACTTTGTTGGTAATATATAGAGATGCTGAAGATTTATGTGGATTTATTTTATATCCTACAACTTTCCTAAAGTTGTTAATTATTTCAAATAAATTTTTAGTGGATTCTCTGATTATACCATCATATCATTTGCAAAGAGTGATAATTTTGTTTCCTCAATTAGTCTAAATCAATTCCTTCTCTCTCTCTGTCTCTCTATCTCCCTCCCTCCCTCTCTCTCTCTCCACCCCCGCTCCACTCTTGCTCCTTACCAGTGTTTTGTTTCTATCACCTCCCCAATCCATTTTCCCTTCTATCAATACCCCACCTTCTCTTATTCCCCTCCCTTCCTATCTCCCTATAGGGTAAAATAGATTTCTAAACCCAAATGAATATGTAGATTATTCCCTCTTTGAGCCAATTCCATGGAGAGTAGGGTTCAAGGGTCGTTGACCACACACTCCCCATCTTTCCCTATGCTCTAATAGGTCTTTTGTGCCTCTTTATATGAGATAATTTACCCCCATTCTACCTCTCCCTTCCCTCTTCTCCCAATGTAATCCTTAATTGCATTGTGGGATTTTTTGGATATCATCCCATCAAAGTCAATTTATACCCACACCCTCTATGTATATTCCACCTAACTGCCCTAATGGTGATACAGTTCTTAAGTTACAAGTAGTATCTTCCCATGTAGGGATTGAAATAGTTTAATCTTATTGAATTTCTTATGGTTTCTCATTCTGGTTTACTTTTATATGCTTCTCCTGAGTCTTGAATTTGAAAATCTAATTTTCTATTCAGCTCTAGTTTTTTCATCAGGAATGTTTGAAAGTCTTCTATTTCATTGAACTGTCATCCCCCACCCCTGCCCTCCAAAAAAAAAAAAAAAAAAAGACTGTACTCAGTTTTGCTAGGTAGGCGATTCTTGGTTGTAATGCCACCTCTTTCCCTTCCAGAATATCATATTTCAAGTCCTCTTATCTTTTAATGTAGAAGTGGCTAAATCTTGTGTTATCCTGACCGTGGCACCATAATATTGGAATTGTTTCTTTCTGGCTGCTTAAAATATTTTCTCCCTGACCTTGGAGCTCTGGAATTTGACTATAAAATTCCTGGGAGTTTTCATTTGGGGATCTCTTTCAGGAAGTGACACATGGTTTCTTTTAATTTTGATTTTACCCTCTGGCTCTCAGATATTGGGGCAGTTTTCCTTGATAATTTCTTAAAAGATGATATCCAGACTTTTTTTTTTTTTTAGTGAGGCAATTGGGGTTAAGTGACTTGCCCGGGGTCACACAGCTAAGCTAGTAAGTGTTAAGTGTCTGAGGCCAGATTTGAACTCAGGTACTCCTGACTCCAGGGCCTGTGCTCTATCCACTGCACCACCTACCTGCCCCCGTCAGTTGTTTTTCTAATGAGCTATTTTACATTATCTTCTATTTTTTCATTCTTTTGATTTTGTTTTATTATTTCTTGATGTCGCATGAAGTCAATAGCTTCCACTTTCCCAATTCTGATTTTTAAAGAATAATTTTCTTCAGTGAGCTTTTGTACCTCCTTTTCTATGTGGCCTATTCTACATTTTAAGGAATTGTTTTCTTCATTAAATTTTGGTACATCTATTTTTTATGCTTCCTTTATGAAACTGTTGACTCTTCTTTCATGATTCTCTTGCATCACTCTCATTTCTTTTCCTAATTTTCCCCCTAACTCTCTTATTTAATTTTTAAAATCCTTTTGAGTTCTTCCAGGAATTCTTTTTTGGCCTAAGACCAATTTACATTTCTCTTTGAGGCTTCACATGTAGGCATTTTGACATTGTTGTCCTCTTCTACATTTGTATTTTGAAGTTTCCTGTCACCTTAGTAACTTTCTAGGGCTAAGTACTCTCTTTTTTTGCTCATTTTTTCTGGCTTATTTTGTGACTTTTATGTTAAAGTTGGACTCTGTTCCAGGAATGGAAAAGAGCACTGTCCCAAGCTTCCTATGCCCCGGTCATGGGGGTCTTGCCACTGGCCTGATGCACACAAGCATGTGCTGGGGGGCATAAAGCCTTGCTACTGGTTTTCTGGGGCGTGGCCTGCTGGCTAACTTGCCCAAATACTTTCCTGCTGACCTTCTTAGGCTGGAAAATTGTTTCATCCCTTCCTTTTGTTGATTCTGCCACTCCAAAATTTGTTTTGAGGTATTATTTTATAGTTGCTTAAAGATGAATTTGGAAGAGTTTTGTTGAGTTCCTGCCTCAGGAACCATACTGGTTTTTTCTAAAGACATATAAATGTTTTATAAATGAGAGTACTTGAGGAAAAAACTGGAAAAGAAATTAGAACTATGGAAGATAGAACTGGAAAGGGAATCAATAGCTTGGAGTAGCAGGTACAAAGTCCCTCAAAATTAGGATGGACCAAATTGAAGCCACTGTCTCCATTAGACAACAAAAAATATTAGAACAAATTCAAAAGACTAGAAAAAAATAGAAGAAAATTTAAGGTATCTCATATTAAAGACAGCTAACTGGCAAAAGAGATCAAGGAGAAAAAAAAAATCAAGAGTCACTTCACTATCTGAATGATAAAAAAAAAGATCTTAGACATAATATTTCAAGAAATTTTAAAAGAAAACTGTTTAGATCTCTTTGCCAAAAGGCAAAGTAGAAAAATAAAGAATCCATCAGTCACCTCCTAAAAGAAACTTCCAAATAAAAACTCCCAGGAACATCATGGCCAGAATCCAGAGTTTCCAAATCAAAGAAAACTACAAGAAGCAAGAAAGAAAGAATTCAAGTACCAAGGAACCATAGTCAGGATCACATATTCTTGACTAGCCACCACTATAAAAGATCTACTAGAGAAGGTAATGTCAAACCACTTCAGTATCTTTGCCAAGAAAATCCTATGGACATTATTAGTGTTAGTGTACTATGGTCCATGAAGAGTAAGACATGACTGAATGACTCAATAACAATGACAACAACTATAAGGAAAACTTTGAATACAGTATTCCAGAAGACAAAAAGATACGGGCTTATAGCCAAGAATAACTTACCTAGAAAACTGATATAATGCTATGGGACGGGGCAGGGGGAGCGGGGAAGGGGGGAGGAAGGAACAATGAATGAGATAAAAGACTTTCAAGCATTCCTAATGAAAAGACCAGAACTACATAGAAACTCTGAAGTACAAACTCAGGAGTTAAGAGAAACATAAAAAAAGTAAAAACAAATTAATAATGGGTGATTAGGAACTAAACCAGGATAGACTGCTTACATCCAAATATAGGGAGCTTAAACATGTGTCCCTCTGAACCCTATGATCATCAAGAGTCATAAAGGTAGTCTAATTACACAAGGTTTGGGAGTGGTTTTGTTATGCCTCGATGATCTTAAGAGAATGAAGAAGCAGAATATACTGGGGATTCCCCAGGAATGTTAGAGAAAATTATCATACATAATTAGGGTATACAAATAAACATCTATATAAACAAGTAGGAGAGGAGGAGAGGAATACCCAACACTTGAACCTCACTATCATCTGAACTAGTCAAAGGAGGGAAGGATATATATACACACAGCTGGTAGAGAAATACATTTCACTCAACAGGGAAATAGGAGGGAAAGGAGTAGGAGAAGGGAAAGTAGAAGGAGAGTAGATTTAGGGAGAAATTAGTCCTAAGCAAAACAAACTGTTAGGATATACAAAAATATTTACAGCTCTTTGTGAAATGGAAAAGAACGGGAATCTAAAATGATGCTCATAAATTGGGGAATGTATGAACAAGTCATAGTATGTAAATGTGATATTATACTACTGAGCAACAAGAAATGAGAAAGAAGTGGTTTCAGAGAAACCTGGAAGGACTTGTGTTAACTGATACAGAATGAAGTGAACAGAATAAGGAGGACAATTAATACAATAACAACAATTTGTCACAAACAAACAAATTTGAAAGAACTAAGATCTCTGATAAGCATACTGACAAACCACAGTACTAGAGGGCTAAAGATGAAACATACCACCCACCTTCTGAGAGACAAGTGAAAGATTAAGAACACATAATGAAACTATTTCTAGACATGGATGGTGTGGCAATTTGTTTTGCCTGATAATTCATGTTTGTAACATTGGTTTTGTTTTTCTTTTGTTCTCAAATTTCAAAAAAGACAGCAGGCTTGGGAAGGTGAATTTTTGTTGATTGAAAAAGTAAATTAAAATTTTTAATTTTTTAAATTTTATAACACTTCCCAAAAATATCTCATCTTATCATACAACCACTTCTCTCTCTAAAAAATTATCAAGGGGCAGCTAGATGGCACAGTAGATAGAGCACCAGCCCTGGAGTCAGGAATACCTGAGTTGAAATCCAGCCTCAGACACGTAACACTTACTAGCTGTGTGACCCTGGGCAAGTCACTTAACCCCAATTGCCTCACTTAAAAAAAAAAATTATCAAGAGCTTTGATTTTATATCTCTTCATAAAAGTGACTCTGTTCCTGAGAAATATATCATTATATCAGAAATACTTTTCAATACACGTGTCATGGTCCTGAAGGAAATCTGGGAATAGACATAGTCAAATGATAAAGCAGAGAAAGGTTGTAGTCTGTATCCATAGAGGGAGTACCACATGAAATCACAGATTTCAAAGTACTGAAATAATAATAATAAATGCCTTATATTTGTATAGTATGCTACATTTTATAAAGCACTTTCAAATACGTTACATTATTTGATCTAGTTCCTATTCCCCTAACTCTTCCTAAGTTCCAAGAGTTAGTAATCTACTTTCCTTTATTTATAATATCCCAAACAAGGAAATTCCTGGATTCTTGCCCTGATCATGGTTAAGAATTGTAACAACTAAAAAAAAAAAAGAGAATTGTAATAACTACATTGCTTCTTTAAAAATTAACATTTCCACATATAACAAAGCCCAGTGTTTTAACAATTAAAAGGGTAAATGGATGAAATAGACTGAGGTTGCCTACCTTCATTCTTTCCAAGGGCTGTGTTTGAGAAGAAGCTTTATGAATGAGGTATATGTGTTCCATGTATTCAGTAATTCGCTGGAGGAAACTCAATGGCTCATTGAAGGCAATAGGCATTGTGATTTTTGACAATTCCTAGATTAAGAAAGTAATAAATTACCACCTTTCTAGTGCTGGTGATGTAAAAAAAAAAAAAGCTTTTCATTTAACCCTGCCATCCTCTCAAGTTATTATTCTATATTACTCTTCCATTTCACTGCTAAACTCCAAGAAATTAAATTCAACAAATATTAAGAAACTATTATAGGGGCAGCTAGGTGGCGCAGTGGATAAAGTACCGGCCCTGGAGTCAGGAGTACCTGAGTTCAGATCCGGCCTCAGACACTTGACACTTACTAGCTGTGCGACCCTGGGCAAGTCACTTAACCCCCATTGCCCCGCAAAAAAAAAAAAAAGAAACTATTATATGCCAGGGACTGTGCTAGGAAGTGGAGATACAAAAACAAATAATTGTTGTCAAGAAGCTTACATTCGGGGCGGCTAGGTGGCGCAGTGGATAAAGCACCGGCCCTGAAGTCAGGAGTACCTGAGTTCAAATCCGGCCTCAGACACTTAACACTTACTAGTTGTGTGACCTTGGGCAAGTCACTTAACCCCAATTGCCTCACTAAAAAACAAACAAACAAAAAAGAAGCTTACATTCTACTGGACAGTAATAATATACATACAGATAAATATAGACAAAATAAATACGAAGTAATTTAAGAGGAAAATTCTAACAACTGAGAGGGAGGGAACAGAGAAAGGTCTCAATTAGGTTACACTTAAGCTGAGTCTTGAACAAAACTAAAGGTTCCAAGAAGGAGAGCTGATGATGGAGAACAGCCTGTGCAAAGAGACAGAAGACAGAATGTCATGTACAGGAAACAGCATGTGGACCATTTGTCTACAATACAGAGTTCATGAGGTAAGGTTATATTTAATCAGCCTGAAAAAGTGTTGTAGCTAGATTATGAAAGCCTTGAAATGACAAGCAGAGGCGTTTGTATTTTATCCTAGAAACAACAGAAAACAACTGCAGCTTCTTAAGTTAGGGAGTGATATGATAGTTACCTTAATATGATAGAACATGACAAGAGAACATGAAAGCTAAATAGAGAACAGATTAGAAAGGGAAAAGACTGGATGCAAGGAACCCAAGTAGAATATTAATGCAGTAGCCCAAGCAAGACATGATGAAGGCTTGAAGTTTAAAAAGCTATCTACACTTGTTTCCTCTATTTCAAATCCCACTCATTTCTCAAGCCCTTGGCAATCTGACTTTTGGCCCCATTACTGAACTGATCCTACCATCTTGAAGACTTCTGCTGTGGGGTCTGGGGTTTTTTTTTGGGGGGGGGGGGGTTGCTGTTGTTGTTTTTTTTGATGAGGCCATTGGGGTTAAGTGACTTGCCCAGGGTCACACAGTTAGTAATTGTTAAGTGTCTGAGGCCGGATTTGAACTCAGGTCCTCCTGAATCCAGGGCCGGTGTTCTATCCACTGCACCACCTAGATGCCCTGGTGTTTTTTTAAAAGAAAGTTTTTATTGATATTTTTCCTATTTTTTAAATCACCAAAGTTTCCCAGGGTATCTTTCCCCCTTTCTGTCTCCCTTCCAGAGTGCCACCCCAAATAATAGCATTTTTTTAAGACAAAAAAAAAGAAAAAGAAGGAAAAAATCAGCATAATTGATTAATATATCTAAAGGTCTGAAAATATGTGCCATGGGGGCAGGTAGGCAGCACAGTAGATAAAGCACCAGCCCTGGATTCAGGAGGACCTGAGTTCAAATCCGACCTCAGACACGATACTTACTAGCTGTGTGACCCCAGGCAAGTCACTTAACCTTAATTGCCCCATCCCCCCCCAAAAAAAAGAAAAGAAAGAAAAGAAAATATGTGTCACAATTGTAGACTTCCCACTCTGCAAAAGGGATGAAGTGAAGGTGTCTTGTCAAATCAATTTTTTTAGCCATGACTATTTTATATAATTTTGCAATATTAATTTTGATTTGGGGGTGTATGTGGTGGTTCTTTCCATATACATTGTTGTATACAATTACAGTGTATATTGTTTACTTGGCTCTGCTTATTTTAATCTGCATCAGTTCATGTAGATCTTGTCACACTTCTCTATACTCATCATATTCATACTTTTTTTTTTTTTGGCGGGGCAAATGGGGGTTAAGTGACTTGCCCAGGGTCACACAGCTAGTAAGTGTCAAGTGTCTGAGGCCAGATTTGAACTCAGGTATTCCTGAATACAGGGCCGGTGCTTTATCCACTGCGCCACCTAGCTGCCCCATACTTATTTCTTACAGTGCAGTGTAATATTGCATTACATTCATATATTTGATTAGCCATTCCCCAATCAATTGGCATCTATTCTTTTTTCCCCCAGGGCAATGAGGGTTAAGTGACTTGCCCAGGGTGACACAGCTAGTAAGTGTCAAGTGTCTGAGGCTGGATTTCAACTCAGGTCCTCCTGAATTCAGGACTGGTGCTTTATCCACTGTGCCACCTAGCTGTCCCCAATTTGACATCTATTCTTTTTCCAATTCTTTGCCATCACAAAGTGCTACTATAAATATTTTATTGTATATGGGGACCTTACTTTTATCAATGGCCTCCCTGTAGTATAAACCTAGCAATGGAATCTCTGGATCAAAGGTTGTGGATATTTTAGTAACTTTATTTGCATAATTCTCAACTGCTTTCCAAAATGGTTGCACTAACTCACAGCTTCACCAATAGTACTCTAGGATACTCATCTTTTCACAACCCTTCAAAATACTTACTATTACAATCTTTTGTTATCTTTGCCAATGAAACCTCAGGGTTGTTTCGATTTATATTTTCATTATTAGTTATTTGGAGTATTCTTTCATGTAGTTGTTAATAGTTTGCAATTTTTTTAGAACTGTTTATATCCTTTGAATGAATATACTTTGGAATGTCTTTTATGATATCTATATGTGTGTACATATGTATGTACATATATACACACATGCACATGTATATGTAACTATTTATACATGTATATGTATGTGTGTGCATTCCTGTATTAATTATGTTTATATCTTGGATATCAAGTCCTTGGAGAAATTTGATACAGAAATGCTCTCCTCTCAACTGTTTCGCTTATTATCTTAAGTACATGAATTTTGCCTGTAAAGAAGTTTTTTATTTTTCATGTTATCAAAATTATCTATTTTATTTTTTGTATTGACCTCTCTCTTATTTGGTTAAAAATTACATCTGTGCATAGCTATGAGAAGTATGTGATCTGCTTCTCTTCTAATTTTTTAATAGTATGGTCATTAATATTTATATTATGCATCCATTTAGAATATACTGTAGGATGTGCCATAAGGTATTGCTCTAAGCCCAACTTCTGCCAGACTTCTTTTTCCAGTTTTCCCAGCAGTTTTTATCAAAGAAAGAGCTCATTCCTAAGTAACATATGTTTTCTGGTTTATTGAACACTAGCCAATGATCTCTAAATTGCTAAATCCAATAGTTTTTTCTCATTCCTCTTCCTTTGTGACTTCTCTGCAGCATTTGATGACATTGATGACATACCTTTCCCCTGGAAATTCTCTCCAACTTGGGTTTTCATGACATCGCTTTCTCCTACTTCTCTTCTAACTTCCTTGACCACACCTTTGCTGGATCATCATTCATGTCCTATCCCCTCTGTAAGTTTACCCAAAGGCTATGTCCTAAGCCTTCTTCTTTTGTCTCTAGGTTATCTCATCAGTTTCCATAGATTCAAGCATCCTAGCTATAGATGATGAATCCCAAATCTACACATCCAAGTCTTCATCTCTCTCCTGAGCTCCAGTCCAACCTCTACAGCTCTCTGCTAGACACTTCTCCCCGTAATTTCCATAAACATCTCAAATGCAACATGTCTAAAACAAAACTCATCTTCTCTCAAAACTCACCCTATTTTCCCTTTTCCCATCTAGAGTACTATTATTTTTGCCAATCAGCTAGGCTGACAACCTCCAGAATTGTCTCTTCAATCTCACTCCTCTTATCCTATAAATTGTCAACTCCTGTCAATTCTACCTCCATATCTCTTGCATCCAACCCTTTCTTTCAATTAGCACAGCCAAAGCCCTAATTCAGGGCCTCATTAATGTGTCCGGCACTATGCTAAACTTTGATAACACTAAGAAAGGTAAAAATAGTTCCTGTCCTCAGGGAACTCACATCCCAATGGGTGAGAAAACATGTAAATGACTAGATGTGAAAAAGATAGAGAGAGAGTAGATTTCAGAGAGGAAAGGTACTAGCAGCTGGGAGGACCAGGAAAGGCTCCTCCATAAGGTAAGATTTGAGCTGAGTCTTGAAGGAAGCCAGAGAAACTAAGAAACACAAGTGAGAAAGGAAAGTATTCCAAGCATAGAGAGAAGCTAGTGCAAAGGAGATGCAATGTTATGTGCAAGAAAAAGGAAATAGACCAATGTAAAAGGATCCCAGAGTTGAGGGAAATAAAGTGTTAAGAACAATGGAGAGTTAGGAAGGAGCCAAGGTGTAAAAAGCTTTAAATGCCAAACAAAGCAATTTATGTTTGATGCTGGAAGTAATAAAAACCAATGGAGTTTACTGAGTAAGGGAGTGACATGGGAAGATCTATGCTTTAGGAAAATCACTTTGGTAGTGAAATAGAAGATGGATTGGAGTAAAGAAAGACTTAAGGCAGGAGACCAATTAGAAGGGAATAAGAGTCAATTTTGTGAGTGGAGAAATGTTGTGAAGTTAGAAATGACAAATTTGGCAAAAAGCTGAATATGTGGGCATTTAAAGCCTTTCACAATCTGTTTCTAACCTATCTTTCCAGACTGATTTCACATAACTAGCTGTCATACACTTTTTGTTTTAGCCAACTATATCTCTGAAGCTTTTCTGAGACAACCACTGCCTATACCTAGGATGCTCTCCTTGGAATCTCTAGTCCCTCCAAGACTCAGCTTAAGTACTACTTTCTAAAAGACGTTTTTGCTGATCATTCTTATTTGTTACTCTTTCCCTCTTTCCCCTCTGTTCCACACCACTGCCAATTCAGAACATCTAACATTTGCCTTTTTATAATCTCTTCCTGACCCCATTTGTATATATATGTATACATTTTTGTATTGTATATGTACATATATATATATTGTGTGTGTGCAGATGTATGTGTACATATATGCGTGTTGCGTATAGACATATATGCAAATGTGTATATAAATACAGAGGGTGTCCAAAAAGTCTTAGTACAGTTTTATGTTTTAAAAGCTTAAAACTTCACTAAGGCTTTTGGGATGAGAGAGAGGGAAAGGGAAAAAGAGGGGGTGAGAGAGAGAGAGAGGTGTGTATATATACTTTTTTTCTTTTAAAGTTACTATACGAATGTGTTAAATTAATAAAAGTTGAAAATTAATACGCTTTTAACCTTCATGTTTCAAAATAAGATAATTCAAACTTACCAAGCCAATGCATTTCTTTAATATACTCCACACACTGAAATCACTTCTAGTAAACATTGGGGCAGGCAATGATGTCCTTCAAAGAAAACAAGGTTGCAGCAATATTAATAATAAGCATTTACTAATAAAATAGATTTACTGATGGCTATTTTCTATGACATGACAACTTGTTCAGATTTTCATTTCTAATTTCTGTAATTATTCATTCCATTTTGATAGATTAAATTTCTAATTAACTGCTTAAAGGGAAAAGACTTCTAAATGTTCTTTTGATCAATTATTATTATATTAATTTTACTTTATAAAATATTTATTATTACTTGAGTAATGTAACAATTTGAACTATACAGGAATGAGATTATTAGTGGAAAGAAGACAACAAATACATACACTCAACAGAGAAACAAAGAATAACTTGTTGATGTGACCAGGTTTTTGGAATCACCTATAACCCATACCACTGGACTTTCCTTTCTCAGACATCTTTAGGTTGAAAGCAGTTTTGGCAGTAAATTCTTTAAATTCTGTATTTAAAATTAACCTAAAGAACTTACTCTGAGAAACAATATATGACTTAGCAGTACACAACACTGTAAAAAGACCTGTGGTTGAGTTTAATTCAACAAACACTAATTAAGCATCTACCATGTTGAAAGGCACTGTACTATTAAACTGTGGTATTAAAGCCACAAAGATAAAAAGAGATCTAAACCTTGATTATCAAGGGGTTGATAACTACTGAAGGAAATATGACACATACACAAATAAGTATAATCCGAGGTAAAATAGAAGAGGGATAAAAGAAAGAACTAGGCAAAGCAATTCTAGAAACATTTTAGAAGAGAAAACTGTGAGCTTAGTAAGGTGCATCAAGCAAAGCCTCAAGAAAGGTCTCAAGGAGGTGGTACTTGCACCAAGACTTAAAGAAAAAAAAACAGATTTAGAGCTGGAAAAGGACCACAGATGTCTACTCCAATCTTATTTTACAAATGAAGAAACTAAAGTCCAAAGAAGTTAAATAACTTGCCTAAGGTCATGCTAGTAGTAAGTGGGAGACCCAGGATTTCAATAGGTGGAACTAAGTAAGAAAAGTGTTTCAAGCTGGATCCTCCTCCAGATCACACAAAGGGTTCTAAATTGGGCCCTCCCCTACTCCTACCTTCCCTATTACTGTAGAGGGTACCACCATCCTCTTAGTCCCTCAGGCTCACAACCTAGGAGTCAACCTGGATACCTCACTCTCTCTCACTCCCTATATTCAAAGCTCTTGCCAAGGCATGTTGATTTCACCTTTATAACATCTCTTGAATACACCTCATTCTCTCCCCTGACACTGCCACCACTCTAGTGGAGATCCTCATCACCTCATGCTTGGACTATTGCAATAGCCTGCTGGTGGGTCTGCTGTTTCAAGTCTCTCTCCATTCCAATTTGTCCTACATTCAAACACAAAAGTGATTTTCATAAAGTTCAGGTCTAGTCATGTCACCCCACTCCACCCCTACTCAACAAACTCCAGCGGCAACTTCTTACCTCCAAGATCAAATACAAAATGCTCTGTTTTGCATTCAAAGTCCTTCATAATCTAGCCCCCTCTTGCCTTTCAAGTCTTCTTAACACCTTACTCCCTAAGACTTACTCTTCAATTCAACGACACTGGCCTTCTGGCTGTTCCAAGAACAAGATACTCCATCTCTCATGTGGGGACCAATTTTTAATTGGGGAGTGTTAGCTAAGCGGCTCGCCGCAATACTGGGGCAAGGAAGGAGACCGGCAGCCTCCCTCAAAACAGAACAGGATTTATTTTAACAAGAACGAACTTAAAAAGAAACACAAACAGGATCAGTAGGATCAAGGGAAAGGAAATAAAATGGGGAAAGGGAAATTATACAACCTGAAAAAATACCACCGACCAGGAATCAGCTGAGAATACACAGCCCCACTCCTGTCGCCTTCCAGCTTCCAGCTAGAATGGCGACTTCTCCCCATTCCCCGAAACCCCACACAACCCCCAACCAATTGTCTGGCCACTCTGAAAGTCACATGACTGCCCTCACTAGGCTTCCAATCATTATAATTTTGCCAGGCCCATGTAGGTGTCAGCGAGTGGTAATGACATGAGGTGCCAGTGCCATAGCAACGGCTACAACCAGTGGGTGGAGCCCCAGGCCAGTGCGCGCATAAAAACCTCAAATAACAATTAATTCTTTACACTCAGCTCCAGGTATTTTCTTGGCCTGTCCCCCTTGCCTAGAATGTTCTCCCTTCTCAACTCTGACTACTGACTTTCTTGGCTTCCTTTAAATCTCAACTAAAATCACATTTTCTACAAGAAGCTTTCCCCAACCCCTCTTAATTCTAGTGCCTTCTCTTTCTTAATTATATATTTGTTTGAATGTTGTCTTCCTCTTGAGAGAAAGGACTGTTTTTGTATTTTTTTTGTACCCGCAGCACCTAGCATGGTGGCTGGTACATGGTGCTTAAAAAATGCTAAATGACTGATGAACGCACAGAGGAATAGAAGATGACAAGATAAGAACAGAGTAGACCAATTGGGCTAAATGTTGAGTAAAGCTAAAATGTATGTTAGCATCGAGATGGTAGGGGGCTTTAAAAAGCATGCTAAAGAGTTTGTTTTTTATATTATAGATGACAGAAAACAACTGAATCAAGAGAGAAACGTGGTTAGATCTGTCCTATAAGATCATTTGGGCAACTTGGTTTAGAATAAAATGAAGAGAGATAAAATTTAAAACAGGAAAACCAGTTAGGGCACTATGATAGTAGTCTAGGAGAAATGTGATGAAGACTATGCTAGGGTTGTAGCAATGAGAATGAGGAATAAGGACCAGATGCAAGAGATGTAGGGGTAGAATCAACAAGACCAGAGAACTGAATATATATGGGGCATGAGGAAGAAGGAAGAATCAAAGTTGGCTAAAGTTAAAACACTAACTAGGAGGATGATGGTGACATCAACAGAAATAAGGAAGTCGGTTTGATGACTCAACCTGACTGATTTACACAAGACAGACTGGCATGTGTAAGTATTTATTTTTTCTTTCAAGTTACTAAGACTGTGTTAAATTTATAAGAGTTGAAAATAAATAGGTTTTTAACCTTCATGTTTCAAAATAAATCAACTCAAACATACCAAGCTAATAAATACATTTTGGGTGGGAGACAAAATGAGTTCAGTTTTGGACACTGTGAATTTGTGATATCAGTGGGACATCAAGGTAGAGATGTCCAGCAGACAGCTAGAGATGTAGTACTAGAGCTCGGGTGAGATACTGAGAAGAAAAATAAAGATTTCAGAGTCATCAACATAGATAGAGATGACTGAATACATGAGTGAAGATGGATCACCAAGAGAGAATAATTAGAAAAGAGGGCCGTGAATATATCCTTGAGGCATTTAGAAGAGTCAGAGGATAAACCAGAAAGAGACCAAGAAGGAGCTGTCAGACCAATAGAAAAAACTAAGGGGATACAGTATCATGGAAGTTAAGGGAAGAAATACATTCCACAAAAAGGTGTGATAATTTCCTTTAAAATAATAGTGGCAATTGAGTGGTAAAATCAGAAGGCTGATTTTGAGGAACTGGTTTTAAAAATGTTATCTTTGTCTTACCCTGGGCAAGTAATATAACCTCTGCCTCAGTTTCTTCATCTGTAGAATAGGTATAATAATATCTTCTACCTCCCAAGGCTGTTGTAATGATCAAATTAAATATTTGTAAAGTTCTTTGCAAAACCTTAAAGCAGTATGTATGCATGTTAGATATCATGATTATTATTGTTATTATTATTATTATATCTTATGATTCTGTGACCCACTGGAATTAGGTCAAAGCAGATCTAGTTTTAGATTTTTGACAAGTAGGATGGCAACATATAGAGACAAAAGTTTTATGAGGTTTGAATGTGTACTATTTGGTATTTTAGGAATGTACCTAGCTATACTTTTGGAAAGTCCTAAAAAGGAGATGTCAAACTTGTAGCCCACAGAACCTTTAAGTGCACTGGAGCCAGATTAAAATTTAATTGGGAATTGTTTTAACAACAGAATTGTTATTGTTACTGTTGTTCAGTTGTTCAGTCCTGTCTAACTCTTTGTGACCCCCATACACCATAGCTTACCAAGCCCTTTTATCCTCCACTATCTCCCAAAGTCTGTCCAAGCTCCTGTTCATCGTTTCCATGACACTATTATCCCTTTTATCCTCTGCTGTCCCCTTTTCCTTTTGCCTTCAATCTTTCCCAACATCAGGATCTTTTCCAATAAGTCCTGTCTTCTCATTATGTTGCCAAAGTATTTAAGTTTCAGCTTCAGTATTTGACCTTCCAGTGAATAGCCTAAATTTCTTTAAATATTGACTGATTTAATCTCCTTGTTGCCTAAGGGACTCTCAAAAGTCTTCTCCAGGAAGCAGCTAGGTAGTGTGATGGATAAAGCACCAGCCCTGTATTCAAGAGGATCTCAGTTCAAATCCGGCCTCAGACACTTAACACTTTCTAGCTGTGTGACCCTGGGCAAGTCACTTAACCCTCCTTGCCCCCCATGCCCCCAAAAAAAGTCTTCTCCAGCACTACAATTCGGAAGGATGGATTCTGTGGTGCTCAGATTTCCTTATACTCCAACTCTTACAGGTATACATTGATTCTGGAATAAACATAGCTTTGATTATATGGACCTTTGTTGGCAAGTTGATATCTCTGCTTTTTTAGTGAGCTATCAAGATTTATTATAGCTTTCCTTCCAAGAAGGAGCAAGTGTCTTTTAATTTCATGGCTGCAGTTGTCTGCAGTTATCTTTTGAGTCCAAGAATATAAAAGTTGACACTGCTTCCATTTCTTCTCCCTCTATTTGCCAGGAAGTGATGGGACCAGATGTCAAGATCTTAGGTTGGGTTTGTTGTGGTTTTTTTTAATGTTAAGCTTCAAGTCAACTTTTACACTCTCCTCTTTCACTCATCAAGAGGCTTAATTCCTCTCCACTTTCTGCCATCAAAGTGGTACTGTCTGCATATCTGAGATTGCTGATATTTCTCCCAACAACCTTAATTCTGGCTTTTGATACATGACGTACTCTACATATAAGTAAAATGACAATATATATCCTTGTAGTACTCCTTTCTTAATCTTAAACCAATCAGTTGTTCCATGTTCAGTTCTGTTGCGTCTTGGCCTCCATACAGGTTCCTCAGGAGACAAGCAGGATGATCTAGTACTCTTACCTCTTTGAGGACTTGCCACATTTTGTCCATCTTGGCTAACCCTGCAGAATACAGCTCATAGCTTCATTGAGCTATGCAAGCCCCTCCACACCAGGACAAGGCAGTGATTGGGGAAGGGGTTAACAATATAAACAAGGGGCAGCTAGGTGGCGCAGTAGATAGAGCACCGGCCCTGGATTCAGGAGTACCTGAGTTCAAATCAGGCCTCAGACTCTTAACACTTACTAGCTGTGTGACCCTGGGCAAGTCACTTAACCCCAATTGCCTCACCAAAAAAAAAAATATATATATATATATATATATATATATATAAACAAACATACAATGTAAATAATGTTAAGGTGTGGTTTTCTAAGTCGATATGCAGATTACAAGGATCCATTTCTATTTGACTTTAACACCACTGTTCTAAAATAAGGCAATAAATACTACATAGTATGCTATTACCTGCGTTTCTTGATTCCATTCTCTTGTGGAGTCCTCTCTCCATTTTTTCCACTCCTATTACTTTTACTAGTGTCCAAGTCAATCATTCCTGTGACTTTCTGATTTGCCTCTGAAAACTCCCCAGATGAATTGTCAGAATCAAAGCCTATACAAAACAAATAGAAGACAGTATCTCCTTCAAGATTCTGGTCACTAAGGAGTAAACCTACTTATCTTTTGATAAGAATAACAAAGTTTTTTAATATTACTTTGTAGAAGATATTTTAATTGACAAACACCAGTGAGATTAAAATCATTTTCCATGAGTATGAATAATAGTAGAGAACACCCAACTATCTTCCAAGTTAGACTACATACCATATACATACATACTATATACATACATACATACATACATACGACTGTCCTCATAAAATCATAGATGAAGAGCTGGAAGGGACTTTAGAGGGTATCTAGTCCAACCTCCTCATTTTTACATTGACAAAACTGAGGCCCAGGGAGATAACATAACTTGCTTAAGTTCACACACGTAGGAGGCATCCAAGTGGTTTTTGAACCCAAGTCTTCTGATCATTTTTAAGTTAGATGACAGTTTCTGTTTTCCCCTGATTCAGAGGTTAAACAGTAACTGTCATCAACTTAATAATTATATATTTCTGGCAGGAATCTTCTAGATTGAATATTTCACCCTTCACCTACTTCAATACCTACTTGTGATATGGAGGTGAGCCTGGCTTCTCAAAGACTGTCAGCAGAATAAAAGCTCCAGTAGGCTTTACACCAAATAGGAAAAGGCTTGAGTATAGTCCCAGCAATGAATTGTGTCTGCTAAGGACAAGGCTATCTAAATTCTGAGAGGTTCATCACCAGAATCACTATCACTTAGTTTTATAATTATAAAGTGTATGAATTAATATTTTGGGATTAATTATCCATGAAACTGAAGAATGTAAAACATGTGGTTCCCTTCTACTGTGATATCAAAAGTAGCAAAGAAGGGGAAGGAGAGTATCAAGAGTTACACAGTCTACAAAGATTTAACTGTTTTAACATAAATTCTTTGTCTGATGATCAAAAAACTGACACCAGTCGAGGAAATTTAAGAAAAAGACATGAACTAGAGTCATATAAGATGAGAAGGCAATAGATAATTTTTTTTTTAACAGTGGAGGGACTATCTGTACTGACAGGGTCAAAACAGTCATTGAAATAAGTGCTTTATTTCCCTCTTGGGCTAAGAAAGAAGAGTGGGAAACAGCTTTATGTTAGGCAGAAATATCTTTAAAATGTAACAGGATTGGGGCAGCTAGGTGGCGCAGTGGATAGAGCACCGGCCCCGGAGTCAGGAGTACCTGAGTTCAAATCCGGCCTCAGACACTTAACACTTACTAGCTCTGTGACCTTGGGCAAGTCACTTAACCCCAATTGCCTGCCTTAAAAAAAAACAAAACACACACACATAAATCCTGTTACTTTTTTTTTTTTTAAGGCAGGCAATTGGGGTTAAGTGACTTGCCCAAGGTCACAGAGCTAGTAAGTGTTAAGTGTCTGAGGCCGGATTTGAACTCAGGTACTCCTGACTCCGGGGCCGGTGCTCTATCCACTGCGCCACCTAGCTGCCCCAAATGTAACAGGATTTAACCATTGCATAGTTTGCTATCTTTTTCTACTGAAGATATAACAAATTATAGCCATTTCAGAGGAATGAGAATATTACACTATCAAAAGAATAAAAGAGGAACTAAAAATTTTAATTTGTGGTTTAGAATTAAATTAGTGATTTAGACTTGTAATTTGTAAACAAATTCCAAAAGATTATTTAGAAGTAAAACCATATGCTTTTTATTTAACTATCTACTCATCCAAATGAGAACTACCATTACATTCAGGCATTGCTCTGCAACCATTCTCCATCATAAGTGATTTCTCCATGAAGAAACTGGAAGCTAAAGAAAAAAATGAAAACATTTGTTTTCTTTTTTAAAAATCTATATAGCAGTTTCTATAAAATACCAGTGATAGCCCTGAAAAGCAAATGAAATGAAAGGAAGTACTGCCATTTTTAATATAAACTAAGCAAAGAAACTATATCTTCTGTTAAAAGATAAGGACTTAACTAGAATCATAAAATTTTTTGAATTAGAAGGGGTCTTAGAAATTTCATAGTTCAACTCTATTTTAGATATGAGAAAACTGAAGCACAGAGAGAGGAAGTGACTTGCCTAGGCTTAGACAGCTAATCAAATCACAGGTCTCAGTTTCCTCATCTGTATAATTAGGGGCTTAGACAAGATGGCTTCTAATGTTTCTAGATCTATCGTCCTTTAAAGATTAGTAAACAAGGGGGCAGCTAGGTGGTGCAGTGGATAGAGCACCAGCCCTGGAGTCAGGAGTACCTGAGTTCAAATCCAGCCTCAGACACTTAACACTTACTAGCTGTGTGACCCTGGGCAAGTCACTTAACCCCAATTGCTTCACTAAAAAAAAAAAAAATTAGTAAACAAATTCCCTGAAAAGTTTCCCTAAGGATGAGGCCAAATAAAAGTATTATCTTGAATATCAGTAGAATTTTTAAAAATGGATTATTGGGGGACGGCTAGGTGGCCCAGTGGATAAAGCACCGGCCCTGGATTCAGGAGTACCTGAGCTCAAATCCGGCCTCAGACACTTGACACTTACTAGCCGTGTGACCCTTGGCAAGTCACTTAACCCCCATTACCCCGCAGGAAAAAAAAAAAAAGGATTATTACTTGATTTTCTTTAAATCATGTGCCAATTTTCAACACCTATTTAGAAAAAAAAAGACATGGACAAGAACTGAATATGAAAAGGAGTGCATGGGTTTATGATACATACCATGGAGGGAATAGTCACACCAGTTAAATCATGTGTCCAAATTACCAAAGCAAGCCAATATTCAAAAGAAGCATTAGTAAATAAATGTTCCTTTAAATAATGAATTATTTCAAAAATTGTCAGATGACTGGATATGAACTATAATTGCTTTTTTTGTGGGGAGGAGGGCAATTTGTTTTCTCAAGTCTGTACCAAAAGCTATGTCCACTTATTGTTTAAACTAATCATATCAAATAAGTATTCTATTAAAAATCAGTTTTTACTGTTCTGTCTCATTAAACTGATGAGACATTTTCATTACCTTGTTTCAAGAGTATTAAAGTCTATATACAGTTTTTTGAACCTTGGGCTCTTTAAAAAAAACTTTTGATCCTCAGTTTTCTCATATATAAAATGGGATAAAAGCAGCACTTACCTCACAGGATTGTTGTAAGAATCAAATGATTTTGTAAGGATGATCAACTAACTGTGAAAGACTCAGCTTTTTTGATAAAGACAATAATCTAAGACAATTCCAAAGTACCCATAATGATATATGGACCTCTAACAAAGAACTGAGGAATTCTGAATGCAGAGTGAAGTATATTTCCCACACACACACTTTCCTTATTGTTATTGTTTTATTTTGTTTATGTTTAGACTTGGCTCTTTTCAACAATACAATGATCCAAAACAATTCCAAAGAACTCATGATGGAAAATGTTCTCTACATCCAGAAAAAAGAATTGTGGATTCTGAATGCAGATTGAACCATACTGTTTCTACTTTTTTGGATTTTTTTTTTCCTTTTTTGAGGTTTTTCCCTTTTGTTCTGATTCTTCTTTCACAACATGACTAATTCAGAAATATGTTTAATGTGATTGTACCTATGTAACCTATATCAGATTGTTTTCTGTCTTAGGGAGGGATGGGAGGGAGGGAGAAAATTTTGGAACTAAAAATCTTATGAAAACAAATGTTGAAAACTACCTTTACATGTAACTTTAATGATTTTTTAAAAAATAAAAAAGTAAAATGGTCTACCAGATGTGAAGGTGAGGTTACATATTAATAGCACTTTATTCCAAGGGTGTAATTACCTAACAATAACTATAGGCAATGGGAGTTCAAAAGAGGACAACCACCTTAGATGTGAGAAAACTAAAGAAACTGAAATAGCTGATCACTTAGAAGCATACTTTAAAAGAGGGCTTCTTAAACTTTTTCCACTTATGACCCCTTTTCACTAGAGAAATGTTTACATAACCCTAGGTATATAGGTATATAAAAAAGGAATACATAACCTTTTACTGTTGTCCTATTGTTCACACCCCCACATTCAGTTCTGCAACCCCATATGGGGTCACAACCCACAGTTTAAGAAGCTTTTCATTAAAAGACTAGAACCAATGAAGAACTCTAGTCAAGAAACAATGAAAAATAGGGCTAAGCACTGAAAATGTAATTTCATTAGTACAGCAAACTCCCGAATGAGTAAACTCCCTTTACCAAGGCAGGTTAAAAACCTTCTCTGCAACTAACAGTTACAGAATTTCCTAATTCTAGAACAATGAGAGTCACACAGCCTAAATGGGTTAGAGGCAGAAATTGAATACAGATCTCTATCCACCACACCAAACTTCCTCTCGATGAGAAATTATACCCAAAAATTTAGCTTGTGGAATAATAACAATAGGCAAACATAGAGCTTTTCAAAGTTTGCAAAGTGCCTTAGATATGGTCTCTCAGTAGAGCCTCACAACAACCCTATGACATAGGTGCTACAAATATTATAATGAGGTTAAGTGGCTGGGACCATAGTCACACAACTAATTAAGTGTCAGAGGTGGGATTTGAACCAAAGTCTCTCCTGATTGCATGTGTAGTGCTCTTTCCACTATCCTATGCTGCCTCCGTAAAATAGGATCCACTTAAAAAAAAAAAGTCAATAAATTCCATGATAAGTTAAAGGTAAAGAGTAGCACAGTTCTAATACTGTGACTTTTAACAAGGCTGCACAAAAATGGAAGTACTAAAAGAAATAAGTCTAAGGTGGTGTGTTTATCAATTACATTAGAAAAATTAGGCTTTTACTTTAGTTGAGCACTAGATCATATCTTCAAAGACATAATTAACACATAACCACAGAAAGGCCAATTCACTTCTGATCAATAATTATTTCAGACTTGGTATATAAAAGATAGTGTTTAAAAATCTGGATCATGAAAATTCAAAACATTTCTTTTCCTGGCTTAGAATAAACATGAGTACAATAATGGACCATGTAGAAGTCATAAGCACAGTTACATAAAGTACTGTATTTTGAGGAGAAAGTAAGAGTTGTGAACAAATTTTATTACAGAATTCTGCTCTATTACAATGTACCTCATACAATGTGAATGACTAACAAAATATTAATATTAGAAGAAAAGTTATGAAACTCAGAAGTCAAGATAAAAGAATAGAATAATGGGGAAAATGGAAAAACTATTTAATAATTTTTTAAAAGTTGCTACTTCACATTTCTTCCATCATCCAAATTCAGACTTCGCTCTGTATCTCCTGGCATACTATGGACTATTTTTACCTACACAGTTATAGAATATTATTGTTTTGTATTAAAAATTTCAGTATCACAATACCATGCACTAGCTACTTTCATTTTCCTTTACAATAAATAGGCATTAATGGACATTCACTTATACCCCAAAGATAGCTTCTAGATCACATCCAACCTCGTATTATAGTTATTTATTTGTCTAAAAGTTGGATAATTCCTCCCATACAAAGACTGTAAACTCCTTGAAGGCAGAGTTGGCTTACTCATCCATTTATCTCCCTCTGCTGCTAGCAAAGGGTTTTGTACTTAAGGATTGGTGTTTCATTCATCCCTTCCCAGTATAGACCACAAACCTTCCAGGTCATAGAAAGCTATCTCCATCAGTTGCTATGGACAAAATATATATGCTATATCATATAATAAACAATAATAATTGGACTTTTAAAATGAGGGGCAAAGATGGTTGAGTAAAGGCAGGGACTCACCTGAGTTCTCCCAAATTCCCCTCCAAACAACTTTCAAATAACTCCTCAAAATGAATTTTGGAGCAGCAGAACCAACAAAAGGACTGGGTGAAATAATTTTCCAGCCCAAGATAACTTAGGAGGAAGGTGGAACAGGTGTCTCATTGGAATGAGAGTGGACCACAGTCCAGCATAGCCTTCCAGAGCTTTCAGCCCACGAACAGTAAGGGGGTCAAAAGGATATTACAGGGGATCCTTTGCTGTCACTGGGTGCAGGACTCTGTTGCATTGTCCATATGTATTTCTGGGTCAAAGTCAAAAGTCAAGAAATATACTGGAAATTTAGCCAAAAGAAGAAGAAGAAGAAGAACATGAGCATAGAAAGTTCCTACAGTGGCAGGGAAAGTAAAAAAACAAATTCAAAAGATAAAGTAAAAAGCAGTTATATATTCAAGCCTCAAAGAAAAAAATGTGAATTAAATAAATGTGAATTGGTCAAGCCCAAAAATAATTCCTGGAAGAGCTCAAAAAAGATTTTAAAAATCAAATAAGAGAGGTAGAGGAAAAATTGGGGAAAGAAATGACAGTAATGCAAGAAAATCATTAAAAAAAAAAAAGAGACAATAGCTTGGTAAAGAAGGCACCCCCCAAAAAAATACTGATGAAAATAATACCCTAAGAAAAATAGAATAGATCAAATGATAAGAGGCACAGAGATCCACTGAAGAGAAAACTCCTTAAAAAGCAGAATTGGTCCTGAGGAAAAAGATATACAAAATTTTGCTGAATAAAAGAACTCCTTAAACAGTAAAACTGACCAAATAGAAAAGGAAGTACAAAAGCTTACAGAAGAAAATCCCTTAAAAGTTAGAATAGGTAAGTGTAAGCTAATGACTCCATGAGACATCAAGAAACAATAAAACAAAATTTAAAAGATGAAAAAATAGAAGAAAATGTGAAATATTTCATTGGAAAAACAACTGACCTAGAAAATAGATTCAAGAGAGATAATTTAAGAATTATTGGACTACCTGAAAACCATGATCAAAAAGAGTCTGGATATCATCTTTTAAGAAATTATCAAAAAAAAAAGAAAAGAAAAGAAAAGAAAAGAAAGAAAGAAATTATCAAGGAAAACTGCCCTGATATCATAGAATAAGGAAGTAAAACCAAAGTTGAAAGAATTCGCAGATTGCCTCCTAAAAGAAATCCCCGAATGAAAACTCCCAGGAATATTGTAGTCAAATTACAGAACTCCCAGGTCAAAGAGAAAATATTTCAGTCTGAAAGAAATAATTCCAATATCACTGTACCAAAGTCACGATAACACAAGATTTAGCAGCTTTTACAAAAAAGGATCAGAGGACTTGGAATATGATATTCTGGAGAGCAAAGGAGGTAGTATTATAAGCAAGAATCACCTACCCAGTAAGACTGAATATAATACTTAATTGGGGGGGGGGGTGTGAACATTTAATGAAATAAAGCACTTTTAAGTATTCCTGGTGAGAAGAACAAAGCTGAATAGAAAATCTTGACTTTCAAATACAAGACTCAAGAGAACCAAATAAAAGAAAACTAGAAAGAGAAATCATATGGGATTCAATAAAGTTTACACTCCACCATGGGAAGAAGATACTTGTAACTCCTAAGACCTTTGTCGTTATTAGGGCAATTGGAAAGAGTATACATAGACAGAGGGTACGGGTGTGAGTTAGACTATGATAAGATGATATCTACAAAATAAAATAAAATTAAGGGGTGAGAAAGAGGGAAGGAAGAGACTGAATGGGGCAAAACACCTCACATATAAAAGGCATGAAAGACCATATACAGTGGAGAAGAAGATGAGGGGGGTGGGGGGCGGGGAGAGAGACAAACAATATTTGAACATTATTCTCAATGGAATTGGCTCAAAGATGAAATAAAACACATACATACTCAGTCAGGTATAAAAATCTACCTTATCCTACAGGTGAGTAGAAGAAAAGGGGATAATAGAAGCAGGGCCAGGGGCAAGGTGGGGAAGTAACTGATAGAAAGGAGGGCAAATTGGGAGAGGCAATGGTCAAAAGCAAAACACTTTTGAGGAGGGACAAAGTAAAAGGAGAAAGAGAGAGAAGGATAAATGGGGAAAATAGGATAGAGGGAAATACATAGTAATAACTGTGAAAAAATTTTACACCCAGCTTCTCTGATAAAGGCTTCATTTCTCAAATATATAGAGAACTGAGTCAAATTTATAAGAATATAAATCATTCTCCAATTGCTAAATGGTCAAAGGATATGAAGAGGCAGTTTTAAGATCAAGAAAGCAGAGCTATCTAGTCATATGAAATAATTATCTAAATGATCTATTAGAGAAATGCAAATAAAAACAACACTGAGGTACCATCTTACATCTATCAGATTAGCTAATAAGACAGAAAAGGAAAATGACAAATGCTGGAGGGGAAGTGGGAAAACTGGGACACTAATGCATTGTTGGTCGAGTTGTGAACTGATCCACCCATTGTATAGAGCAATTTGGAACTATGCCCCGAAAGCTATAAAACTGTGTATAGCCGTTGATCCAGCAATATCATGATCTGTATCCTAAAGAGATTTTTAAAAAGAAAAAAATGAAAAAGAATCTATATGTACAAAAATATTTATAGTAGTTCTTTTTGTAGTAGCAAAGAACTGGGAATTGAGGGCATGCCCATCAATTGGACAATGGCTGAATAAGTTGTGGTATACTGTTATGAAAGAATAGCATTGTGCTATAAGAAATGACAAGCAAGATGGTCTCAGAAAAACCTGGATTTATATAAACTGATGCAAAGTGAAATGAGCAAACCCAGGAGAACAATATATATAGTAACAGCAATAATATATGATGATCAACTGTACAGCAATACAATGATCCAAGACAATTCCAAATGACTTAGAATTAAAAATGCTATCCATCTCAGAAAAAGAATTTAATGGACTCTAAATGCAAATTGAAGCCCACTTTTTTAAAAAAACTTTATTTTTCTCGGGTTTCTTTGTATTTTCCTTCACAGCACAACTAATGTGGAAATATGTTTTGCATGACTGAACATATATGATCGATATAAAATTATCTTCTCAAGGGAGAAAAAAAGGAGGAAGGGGAGAATCTTGAACTCAAAAAATTTTAAAAACAAATATTAAAAACTGTTTTTACATGTAATTGAAGAAATATATTTTTAAAAAATAGTGAATGACATTTGCATAGTGCTTTAAGCTTTATAAAATACTTTCTTCAAAGCAATCCTGTGATAATGGTAGAAAGTGCTCAAGCAAAATTTGTTTTCTGAAGATGTATTACCTATAGTGTCTAGTACAACAGACAATGTGCTTCATATTTTTAAATTTGTCAGAAATAAAACCTGTCTCCTGATAAGTTGATAGGTTGGTAATGGATAAGAGGTATAGAATTGGACATCCTTTTCAAATATGTTCAATGTATGGATTTGTTTTGCTTGACTTTTCTTATTACAAGAATAATTTTTTTAATTGTTGGGGAGGTAGAAAAAGAAAAAGGCTAGTGAGAAAAGTCAGAAAAAGAAAAAAGAACATGAATGAAGCATTTTAAAATGCAAAGAGAGAAAAGGAGGCTTAGAGGAAAAAAGACAAGTAGGACAGCTTGGTAGCTAACATGCTCAATTTATTAATTATATACTTTTAAAAAAGCTGTATGTAATAGAGATTCATGGTTTCTCATATAATTCTCTTGTTCTTTATATAAAAACGGTTTGTTTTTGTTGATGTTTGTCAAGTTCAATATAAAATTTAAAAATCAAAATTTACCAGAATTCAAGAACTTGAATAAATTCTACCAGAGGTTTGTTCTATTTTGACTTCTTATCCTACTCACCTGTAACGGCATCAAAGAATTCTTCTTCACTATTCATCCTTCAGTAGTAAATCCTTTTTTCTTTCCTAGTTTGCTGCTGTCTATAGCATCATTGTACTTGAAGTACATATAGAGTAAGAAATAATTTATGCTGTGAACTTTTTATTCATAAAGGCTCAACAGACTGAAGTCCTAAGAGGAAAAACATTATAACAGAATTAGTTCTTTGAAGTCCTACATTTCAGAAACACTTTTAAAAAACAAAACATTTTCCAATTCATTATCTCTGAACATTGAAGACAAAAAGTCAAATTTGTGTTCTCAATATAATATCATTTATATCTAGGTATTGGAATAAAATGTGTGTTGCCTTAATTCATAAATGGATAACTTCTAAATGGGCAAAAACTTTTTAAACATAAAGGTCAATGCCCAATCATGAACTGCAAAAATAACTGAAAAAATTAACTATAGTTGCATTAGCAAGTTATCAAAGAATATTGCAAATTCATTTCAGAAAACCCTTATTAAGTACCTACTGAATGTGCAAGGCACAATTTTAGTTTCTAGGAATACAGGCAATGAAAGAAAAAAATTAATAAGCGTATTCTAAGTGCTAGGACACTGAGCTAAGCCCACAAGGACACAAATACTTCCCACCCTCACTCCCCTTTAAACAAAAAAAAAAAAAAAAAGAGGGAAACAGCTCCTGCCCTCAGGAATTTACATTAATTCTACTGAGGGAAACAACATGTACAGAGAGGTAAATACAAGGTCATTTGATGAGGAAGAGTACTAACAAGTAGGGGATGAAAAAAGACTTTGCGACAACATGCACTTGCCACAATGACCACAACCTCCCTTATATCCTGGTGGAGACTGTCAACAGGCAATTGCAACTTCACAAAACTAAAGCGAAAACTAAGCTTATTACAAGAGAAATGAACATACATGTGGAGCCCAAAGAGTTAACAATCCATATAGAAGTTTGCATATTTATGACAACAGGACAAAGGAAGGAGGAGATACCAGAAATCTCCACCTAAAGGGGCATGGCATGGGAAGGCAAAGATGCAGTAAAGGTGGGAAAAAGAAGAAAACCCCTGCCAAAGAGGGGCAGCAATGGCAAAAGCCACATTCTTTTCCCTTAAGAACTGCTAGACCATGAAGATATAATGATCTGTTTATCTATAAGGGTCCCAGCTGCACAAGCCTAATGCAGACTGTCTGGTGCCTGTCTTGACTCTCAAGAACACACAGGGAGTCCAATTGGGGATGCAAACAACACTTTATGTCAGCTGGGGTGGGGAGGGGAGGTCATCTTTGACATATTCAGGGCCTCCTGCATACTCTAGATCCAGTGTTTCTGGAAAACATGGCAACTCACAAAGACAAGTTCAGGGGACCCCTTAACATTCCTTAACAGGACAAACCAAGAACCAAGAGTCTTGTGAATAGCAGTATCCCCCAGACCATTACCCTCTTCCAATTCAGCCTTTAAACACATCAAGAGGAGTATCCCTTGGAGAAAAAAACACAACACTACCCACAGTGCCAAAGGCATACCATCTGCCACAGACAGAACAGGTAAGTTAAAGAGCCCTGGAAAGAACAGCACCTCCCAGATGCGAACCTAGCCCTGGCAGCTATTGTGCAGGAAAGCAGCCTTTGTGGCAATTTCCTCTGCAAGGGTTGCTGTTCTCTTGTCATTCCATCCCCCTCCAGAACAGCTACTGAAAACTCAGAAAAGTTCTAGCTATCAAAATGTTAAATGGTCCATCAGAAATGGATATGGCTTTGTCAGTGGAAATGATGTTAAAGAAGCATAGCCATTTGCTTTACCACAGCTTCCTAAATAACCTGGGGCCTTTCCATCTGGCTAGCCCAGGATACTTCTGGTTACATTGTCTTCCTCAATTAGAATGGGAGCTCCTTGAAGGCAGGGGTTGTCTGGTTTTTCTCTTTGTACCTACAGTGTTTAGTACAGTTTTCATATACAAAACTACTTAATAAATGCTTTTTTCATTCATTTACCTGAGCTGAGCCACATAGGAAAGAGACAGAGGCAGAAGGAAGGAGAATATTCTAAGAAGAGAGGGAAGAAGTCAGCACCAAGGCAGGAAAAGAAGTCCCAAGTACTGGGGAAAAAGCAAATAAGCCAGTCTGACTAGTACATAGAGTACGTGAAAAAGAGTGATAGGACATAAATCTGGAAAAGTAGGCAAGAGTCAAATTGTGGAGTACTTTACATGCTAGAGAGAGGAGTTTGAATTTTATCCTAACAATGGCTAATTAAGGAAACAACATGAACAATTTGTATTCTGTTTATACAAGACAGATATTAAAGTTCTAGCAAAATTCAACACATAATCTTGGAGCTAGAAGTGGCCTCAAGGGTCACAATAAAAGCTTACTGAAATCATGTTGACACACACATACGCACAATGGCTTCATTACTGCTCAAATGTCACCCATACTACATCAATAATCAGTTTGGCTGGAAATATTACAAACTTTTATCACAAATTACAAACAATTGAATTGCTATAGCAACAGAAATTTGTTCTAACATGTTAAAATTTTACATCCATTTTAATCCGGTTTTCAATTCTGAGGGCATTAAAATGCCTTTGTAAATTAATTGTCAACAAATAATAAGTCAACCTAGACCTAAGTACACTTTTTAAAATGGCCTCTCAAAGTACATTTGTGTAGTGTTTTAACATAACTCACTTATATTAATGTTTCCCTATATTAATTCCTGAAGACAGGAATTGTATAAGTTATAAAAATGAAAAATTAAAAGTCAACCTAAATCCCAAAATGTTTGACCTTCTTTTCTCTGAAAATAAGCACAATTCTACCCTTTATTTTGTTCCCAACTTAAAACCCAAGGCAAAATAGTTCTCCCACCAAAGACTTCCAGTACAAAGAATTTAAATAAAAACAGTATTAAAGAGGGCTGAAAAGGGGTATATGTCAAATGCAAATTTTCCTTCAGAGAATGTGGCATACAAAAGGTGCTTAATAAATGTTTCTTGACTGTAAATGTTTGATTAATGTGGAAGTTTAGTTGTTTATGTAACAATGAAAATAGTGCTACATAATTATACCTAAGGCCCTTAGAAAACACCTACCTCATCATTATATTTTTATTTAAAGTAGAAATATAATTATTTCTGCCTCAGTGTAAAATATTTCAAAAAAAAGATCAGTGCAGAAATTGTTAAAGCATGCAGCAAAATTTAACTCTTTGGTCTCAGGTAAGAACTATTAAAGTGATATAATAACTATATACATTTATTTAGTGCTTTAAGGTTTGCAAAAACTTCACATAATAGCTATGTTTCTATAGTGCTTCTAAATTTTGCAAAGTGCTTTCCATTTAGTCTATCATTTGATTCACACAACAAATTAATGATTTAGGTACTATTATTATACCCATTTTACAGACAGGAAAACAGAGGATTTAAGTGACTTACCAACAGTCAAACAGTAAGTACCAGAGATACAATTTGAACTCGGATCATCCCATACTCTTTCCACCACATCAAACTGCCTCTCTCAAATTATTTTTCTTAGTGTACCATTCAAAAGTTCAGCCTTAATAACTACAGAATTGTTAGTCTGGAATTAAAAAATGGAATTTATATAGTGCTTTAAAGTTTTCAAAGTAGTTTACTTATTTTTCTCACTTAATCCTCACAACATCCTTGTAAGTTAAATATTATAATTTTTCTCATTTTATATAGGTAACCACTTGAGATTGAAAGAGGTTAGACGATTTGCCCAGGGCCACATAGCTGATAAGTGTCTGAAGTACTATTTGAACTCAGGTATTTCTTACTTCAAGTCCAACACTCTATCCACTGAGTCACCTAGATCCAAGCTTCTTAAACTGTAGGCTGTCACTCCAAATGGGGCCACAGAACTGAATGTGAGGGTCATGAAAAATTTGACAACAGCAAAAAGTTATGTTTACCTATTTTTATACCTATATATCTGGGGTTGCATAAAAATTTCTCTGGAGAAAAGGAGTCACAAGTGGAAAAAGTTTAAGAAGCCCTAACCTAGATGTCCTTATGAGAAATCATTCAATGTGGTTATGGTAAGACCACTGGACTGTAAATCAGAGGGCCTGGGTTCAAATCCTGATTCTTTACCTCTCTGGGCTTTAATTCACTTCCCTCATCTTAAAATAAGGGAAGACTGGGGAAAGAAAGGGAGTGAGCCAGAGAGAAGATGTTAAGACTGATGTCTTATGTTTTCTCTAGCTCTAAATCTATGATCATAAAAAATGTCAGTGTAAAACAATTCAAATTGAAATCAACATACTGGCTGTGAGAAAATGGGTAGTTGTCTCCTCTCAATGTGGATTTGGCAGTCAGTCATACTCCCCCTGACCTGTTTGTAGGGCAAAGGTCTCAGATCCCCTCCTCCCCCTCAGGTTAGCAAGGTCACATGGTTCAAGGAGCCCTGATCTCAATAAGGTCCGCTCCAGAGTTGTGTCCATATAAGGAAGTATAAGGTCCACTCCTGAGTTATGCCCATACAAGTAAGAGTGGTGGGAATACTGCATTCTGATTAGCTAGTTTTTGCGTGTAGATTGTAACCCTTGAGTAATCAGACTGTGATGAAAAAGGGGAAAAGGTCCATTAGAGTTAGGGACTAGGGTATAAAACAGGGCCTGCGAACTCCCTTTCTGGGCACCCACTAGTGGTACACTAGGGTGCCTCCTTCTCATGAGAAGAAAATAAAGATCCTTTGTTACTTCACTGCTGAGTTCCAGAGAATTTTTGAGAAGAGGATGGATTTTTCCCTTACACGGGCACCTTAGTTATAACTTCTGAGCCGTTCTGGAAATGCATGCTCAGTACATCCCCTGTACTAAGTTATGGGAATTTTCAAATAAAAATATCCACCATTCAGTTCTCTAAGACACAATGGGTCAGTTCTATTGAATGTTATAGCCACCTCCATGCAAACAGCCACAAAGCAGGTTAGACAATAGGCCACAAAAACATAAGTCCTAAACTACTAAAAATGAAAACCAGTGCTCATCTTAAGCCCTTTATCCCAGAAAGCCAATGTGATAAGGAGATAATAACTACATAAATTGTTCTTCCTCCCTATTTAAGTTCTTGCATTTCTACCCATTCTCCCCAAAGTCTAACTCATAAGCTCTTTCTCCCGACTCACACAGCACTTTGTTAATAGGTTTAACGTGACATTATAGACACTGTCTTTTCTAATTTTCTGTTTTTGTTCCCCTCCATTAAAGTCCTGCTCTGATGCCTCACTATAGCATAAAGTGCTCAAAGACCATTCCAGTGCAATGAAAGCTCTAGCAGCTCCAACCTCTTAAAGGGTCACATATCCAGAGCTAGAAGGAGAGCAGAGGCTTTCTAGTTCAGCTCTCTTGCAAAAAGGGTTAAGTCCCTCCCCTGAAAAGTGTTAAGTTCCAAAACAAGGATATATACCCTTTTCATAATATTAAACGTGTATGGTCACCTAGTTCCATGAGGTTCTTCTTGGATAAAAGATGTCATGAATCAGTTGACAGACTTAAAGCTTCTGCCATAGACAGGAAACATTATCCAAGGAAGAAGTCATGTTCAACTTTATACAAATCTGAGAAAATAACCCAAACACAGAATCATAAAACTATTATTATATAACATCTCAAAGTCCATGTTGTAAAAGCAGTGAAAGTTACTTGCTAAAGTGAACAGCACAAAGGAAGATTTTATGATCTTCTTATCTCATACTATATGCATAAGCTTTACTTTATATTTAGACAAAATATTTACGACAACTATATCTCAGGAAACTGCTTTCATCAAAAAGCATGTGATCTTTCTGATCAAAATTCATTTAAAAAAAAAAGCCTTTACAGAAAAAAAAAACCCAGGAAAATAAACTCAAAATATTCTACCAACTCAGTATTCATTTTTTAAAAATATTTTTTCATATTTTTCTCAGAAAAGTGGTTTGGGAAATGAGTAGTAGTAATCAAGAGACCCAGATTTTATTCCAAACTCTATAATTCTGAAAAAAACTTTAACTGCCTCATTTTTCTCATCCATAAAAGAGATACTACCATCTATCCCTTATATAAAATAAAAATTGCATTTAATAATATTTAATACCCAGGACTATATCTGATATATTGTGTAGCAGAAAGACCACTGAAAAGATTAAACTAAAAATTAACTGAAACAATAAATCAGCCAAGTTGCAGGATATAAAATAAATTAGCATTCCTGTATATTCTGACGAAAATCTATAAGATAGAGAAATTCCATTCAAACTACATAATGTGCAAAATATTTGGGATACTACTTTTGAGGAGACATCCAAGAACTACATGAATATAACTAGAAACCATTCCTTAGAGAAATAGGACAAATAATTGAATAAATATTAATTGCTGATGGGCACATCATGCCAATGTAATAAAAATGACACTACCTAAATTATTTATTCAGTGTCATACCAAAGAAGATTATTTTATAGAGCTAGAATAAATAATAATGAAATTCATAAAGAAACAAAGGGACAAAAATCTTCAGGGAAACAGCGAAAAAACTAGGAGAGAAGGGAGTATAATAGTACTAAATATAAAGTAAGCTATAAACTATATTACAAACTCTTGGGTACTACTTAAAAACAGAGAGGTCAATCAATGGAGCAGATTAGGTACATAAACCAAAAGACCCTAGCTCCTGAAATAAAGACTCATTACTCAACAAAACAACAACAAAAATATGCTAAGAAAAGTGGAAAATACTCTGGCAGAAATTAGTTATAGACCAGCACCTCACACAATATACCAAAGCAAGTTTCAAATGGATACCTGACAAACATAAAAGGTGATATCAGAAACAAAACAGAATAGAAAAAAGAAATTACCTTTCAGACCTATGGACTAGGTAAGTAGAGGTTTACAGCCAAACAAAGAATAGAAAGAATTACAAAAGATAAAATGAACAATTGTGATTGCATAAAACTTTAAAAGGCTTTGCACAAACAAAACCAATGCAGTTAAAATTTTAAGGGAAGGGCAACTAGATAGCGCAGTGGTTAAAGCACCAGCCCTGGATTTAGGAGTACCTGAGTTCAAATCCAGTCTCAGACACTTGACACTTACTAGCTGTGTGACCCTGGGCAAGTCATTTAACCCCCATTGCCTACAAAAACAAAACAAAAAACCAAACCAAAAAGAAAAAAATTATAAGGGAAACAGGTAGCTAGGGGAAAAAATATTTGCAGTAAGTTTCTCTGGTAAAGGTCTTACTTATATCCAAGGTATATAAGGAATTGATTTAAATTTATAAGAATATTCTCCAATAGACAAGTGGTCAGATATATGAATAGATTTCCAAAGGAAGAAATTTGAGCTTCAATAACCGTATGCAAAATGCTCTAAATCACTAATCATTAGAAAAATGCAAATTAAAGAAAAGATGACCAAAAAAAGGAAAAGAAAAATGACAGTTGTTGGAGAGTCTACAGAAAAACAAGCACAGTAATGCACTTTTGAAGGAGCTATGGATTTACCTAGTTAGTCTAGAAAACAATTTAGACCTATGACCAAAAATCACTAAGCTGGACATTCCCTTTTTTAAAAGATATTTTATTTTATTATTTTTATATTATAATCTCCATTTTATTTATTTTTTCTTAATAGTAAACATTTTTGGGGTAGCTAGGTGGCGCAGTAGATAAAGTACAGGCCCTAGATTCAGGAGGACCTGAGTTCAAATCCAGCCTAAGACACTTGACACTGGCTGTGTATCCCTGGGCAAGTCACTTAAGCCTCATTGCTAGGCAAAAAAAAAAATAATAATAATGATAATATATATATATATATTTTTTAGTGAGGCAATTGGGGTTAAGTGACTTGCCCAGGGTCACACAGCTAATAAGTGTTAAATGTCTGAGGCTGGATTTGAACTCAGGTACTCCTGACTCCAGGGCCGGTGCTCTGTCCACTGCGTCACCTAGCTACCCCTAATAATAAACATTTTTATTTAAAGTTTTGAGTTCCAAATTCTATCCCTTCTTCCCTACCTCCCCTCCCCCGTTCTGAGGCAGTATAGATTATATATGTGCAATTATGTAAAACATCACCATATTGATCATTTTATACAAGGAAACTCAAATAAAAGCAAAAAATGAAAGTAAAAAATAGCATTCTTCAGTCTGTGTTTAATCAATATCAGTTCTTTCTTTGAAGATGGATAGAATGCTTCATCATTAGTCCTTTGAGATTGTCTTGGATCATTATATTGCTGAGAATAGTTAAGTCATTCACAGTTCTTCATAAAACAATACTGCTGTCACTGTATACAACATTCTTCTGGTTCTACTCATTTCACTATACATTAGTTCATATAAGTCTTTCCAGGCCTTTCTGAAATCATTCTGCTTGTTATTTCTTATAGAAAAATAATATTTCTTCACCATCATATACCACAGCTTATTAAGCCACTCCCCAATTGATGGTCATTCCTTTGATTTCCAATTCTTAGCCACCACAAAAAGAGCTGCTATAAATATTTTTGTACAAATAGGTCTTTTTCTCTTTTTTTGTGATGTTTTTAGGATATAAACCTAGCTATGGTATTGCTGGATCAAAGGGTATGCACAGTTTTATACCCCTTTGAGCACAGTTCCAAATTGCTGTCCAGAATGGTTAGAGATCTTTTCACAACTCCACTAACAATGGATTAGTGTTCCAGTTTTCCCACACCCATTCCAACATCCAATTTTTTTCCTTTTTTGTTATATTTGCCACTTTGATAGGTGTGAGGTGATACTTCAGAGTTGTTTTCATTTACATTTCTCTGATTAACAGTGAATTAGAGCAATTTTTCATATATACATTCCCTTTTACCCAGTGATACACTACTATGCCTATATCCAAGAAAACAAAGAAGAAAATATGCATAAAATATTTATAACAGGTCTTCTTGTAGTAGCAAAAAACTGGAAATTATGGGGTATCCTATTGAAGAATGCATAAAGAAATGATGATTTGTGAGTGTAATGAAATAAGGTGAAGAAGAAAATGGGTGATTGGGAAATAGAGGCAATAGGTGAATATAGCCTTGGCAACTAGAAAAAATTTGTTGGTGAATGGCTAGAATTTATATGAAATTTTAGAGCCTGAAAAGTCTTCCTTTCAAAATAGCCATATCAGGTATGTAATGTAAATATTAATATTCCCATTGAATAGATAAGAAAACTGAAAATTTGAGAGAAGTCATTCACCTGACTTCATACAGCTAGTAAGTAATAGAGCTAACTCCAGGTCTTCTGAATCTAAGCTGAGTGCTCTTTCCACTAAGCCACATTCCCTCCCCTAAACAAAGGAGAACAATAAGGTAGTAGAGACAACAGCAGGATCAAATAAAGTTTTTTCAAGAGAAGAAACCTATACATGATGGAAGGCAGAAGGAGAGGTGCCAATGACAGAGGAAAGATTGAAGATACTGTTAAGAATGGGGATATTTTAAAAAGAAGAAGAATAGGGATATTTGAGGAAGGTAAGTCCTGGAGAAAATTGAAAGTCTTTGTTATAGCAGCACTATGTCAGTGCATCCAAGTACTGGTACACTGGACTAAGAGGCAAGATTATGAGCCAGCTGATTGTTAGAAGACTAATCTAGTAAAATGCAAAGAATCTTATCATTGGAAGGTAACTATGTGAGAAAATTTTGGACAGTGGCAATCCTTAAAAATTAGAAATTGATATTTATTTCAACAGATATTTAAATGCCTACCTTGTACCTGCCTTCATGGAGTTTATAGTCTAGTACACTACTTGCTATCTTTACCTAGAAATCAAGGATCAAGTTATCAATAGGTGTGTCATACACAGCATTTTCCCATACAAGTTCAGCCATTATTTTATTAGAATTTCAGAACAAATAGCCAGGCAAAAGAACATACAGTGCTCCCACTAAATATTGCATTATCATACCTGTTTGGAAAAGGAACAATCTCTCCCACATAATTCTAAAATCTTTATATAACCACAGCCATTGGAACAAAACTACTGCTGTTTATATTTCATGACAACCACCTAAAAAGAGCTCCCAAACACATCCTGTATCAAATAGTGCTCTCCTAAAAAATGAAAACAAAATATTTTAATAAGCCTACTACATATGACAGCATTAATTGCACTAATTAACACAGAAAAAACTAGTAGATCAAGACATATCCATTTTTAAAAGTCTTATTCCTTACTTCTAAGATCATATGTCAAATTTTTATCTTTAATTTCATACATATATGAATGTAATTATGATATAATTTCATATATATCTCATGTCAGCACATGACCACAGGTTCATGCATAAACATGCATGCACAATGTCTTGAATTTTAAAATCTAAGTACAAACACCAATTGCTAATACAAAGATTCCCAATTATTCAAGAACATGAACTACTTGTTAGAAAATTCTGCATACTCCTCCAAGAGTAAGGACGATGACAATCTTGGCACTCAGTTCTTTGTCTGATGAATTTGTTTATTATAGAATAAAAACAAAATAATGGAAAATAACTGAGAAGAGATTATCTATATTATTTTTAAAGCAGTCTTCTTAATAAGAACTTAATGGAAAGACTGTTCACGTATTTTTTAATAGCAAGTTTCTCTGTTTTAAGCTTTTAAAAGCCTATTCTCATTTTCAAGGTAGCTACAAAACTTTACTGCCTTGAAGTAACTCCATTTCAGAGAAAAGGCAGTCTATTAATTTCCTTGGAAGACTCCCTTTAGAAAAAAAAATTAGAGAAATATGTTACTAAGCTGTTTTATGGTTAGTCCTAAGAAGCCAGATTGCCCCAACAAAACAAATACGATTAAGTCATAGTTTCTATGGGGAACTATGATAGTTCTTGCCAATCAACAGTTCTTACAGGTATCTATATCACTAGAGACAAAGTTTGTATGACCTGTGCCAGATTTTAACAGTCATTAACGGTGCTCATCACAGTGTTCTACGAATTGGGGGGGAGGAGGAGTAAGAGAAGAGATTTTCACTGAGGAATCACTTAAAAATGCCCTGTAACAAGAAATACTAGATACAGGAAAAACTGACTTGATTCCAAGATTTTTAACTAGGAAGGATTTTTAACAGAGATGTTATAGTCTAAATTTTGTTCGTTTTCATTCTTTTTTTTTTTTTTGCAGGGCAATGAGGGTTAAGTGACTTGCCCAGAGTCACACAGCTAGTAAGTGTCAAGTGTCTGAGGTCACATTTGAACTCAGGTCCTCCTGAATCCAGGGCTGATGCTTTATCCACTGCGCCACCTAGCTGCCCAATTTTCATTCATTTTCAATCATGTTTGACTCTTCATGACCCCATTTGAGGTTTTCTTGGCAAAGATACTGGAGTGGTTTGTCATTTCCTTCTCCAACTCATTTTACAGATGAGGAAACTGAGTTAAACAGGGTTAAGTGATTTGCTCAGGATCACACAGCTAGTGTCTGAGGCCAGATTTGAATTCACCAAGACAAGTCTTCCTGACTCTAGACTTGGAACTGTATCCACTGCACCATATAGCCCATAGTCCAAATTCCTCACTTTAAATATTAGCAAACTAAGACTCTTTGCTATCTGCTTCCAGCCTCATCATTAAACCAAAACTCCATAGATACCAATGCTCTTATTTGTCAAATCTAATTGCCTTTTTTCAATCCTCCTTCTTGACCTGTCTGAAGCCTTTGACATTGTTAATCACCTCCTATTTGGTACTATTTTCTCTCTAGGTTTTGTTTTTTTTAATTGCTTTCTCCTTATCCTCCTCCTACTTATCTGAGTGCTCTTTCTCAGTCTCCTTTGCTGGATCTTTAACCAGTTCATACCCCCAAGCCTATCCTAGGCCTTCTTCTCTTCTCCCTCTATGCTATTTCATTCGGTGAGCTCATCAACTCCCTTGTTTTCAGTTTTTATCTCTATGGCAATAACTCACAGATCTACTTGTTCAACTCTAACCTCTTTCCCAACCTTGTCTTAAATCTCCAACTGCCAATTAGACACTCAAACTGGATGTCCTCTGGACATCATAAACTCATCATGTCCAAAACTGAACTTAGTATCTTTCCTCCCAAACTTTCCCCTCTTTCTAACTTCCTTCTTACTAAAGGTTACAACCATCCTCCCAAACACCCAGGCTGACAACTTAGGTGTCATCCTTGCCTCCTCACCCACATTCACCACACATATTCCAATCAAGTATTCATTTCTTTCCTGGTTATATCCTTCATACATGCTCTCTTCTCTCCTCTGACAATGCAAATACACTGGTGCAGGCCCTCATCACTTCATATCTAGACTATCAGAATAGCCTGCTGGTTGATTTCCCTGCCTTGAGGCCTCTCCCCACTCTGATCCACCTTCCCTGATGTTATTGAAATGATCTTCCTAAAATGCATATCTGATTATGTCCCATGCCCTATTTAATCTGTTCCACTGGCATCCTGTTACTACTAGGGTCAAGTATAAAGGCCTCTGTCTAAATTTTCAAGCCCCTCCTAACCTGGCCACTTCCTACCTTTCCAGGCAACCTTATTACCCGTCAACTTTGCTTTAGGATCCAGTTATATTGGCCTTCTTATTGCTCCTTATACACTTTCTCCCAGCGTATGTGACTGATAAAATTTTAAAGGTTTTACACAAATAAAATCAATAGAGAGAATTAGAAGAGAAATTGGAACATGCGCAGTATCTGCATTAAGTATCACCAATAAAAGTCTCATATATAAAATATACAGGGAATTAACAAAAATATAGATCACCAAGAGTCATTCCCCAAAAGATAAATGGTTTTCAAAAAAACTGCATACTACAAATGATCACATGAACACATACTCCAGATCACTAAAAGATAAATAAAGATTAAAATACACTGAGGTTCACCTTACATGCAAGTGGGAAAATATGAAAAAGATGGGAAAGTCAATGTTGCAGAGGCAGTGAGAAGACAAGCACACTAATACACTAATGAAGCAGAGTCCAATTGTTCTGTGTTTCATTTTGAGAATTTTACAAGCAAAGTAACTAAACTTCCCATACCCTTTGGGCAATCTCACTACTGGGCATAAATTCTAAGTCAAAAACAAAAACAAGTATTAACAAAAATAAGCCAAAAAATTCATAGTAGCACTCTTTATCATAAAAAACCCCTCAAAACAAAATGGGTCCCCATCAATTGGGGAATGCCTGAAAAGACTACAGCATATGAATGTTATCAAGTATTACTGTGCAGTAATACATGATAAGATGAGGAATTCAGAGAAACAAGGTATGATTTGTATAAGCACAATCAAAAGAACAATACACACAATGACTTCTTGTTCAGTCATTCAGTCGTGTCCAACTCTCATGACCTTGTGGACCATAGCATGCCAATACTGTTACAAGGGGTTTTCTCGGCAGATACTGGAGTGGTTTGTCATTTCCTTCTCCACTGGATTAAGACAATCAGAGCTTAAGTGACTTGCCCAGGGTCACAAAGCTAGTAAGGGTCTGAGGCCACATTTGAACTCAGGTCTTTGTGACTCCAGGTCAACCACTCTATCAACTGAGCCACCTAGCTGCCTCTATGTAATGACTACAACAATATAAATGAGGATACCAAAAGTTGAACTCTAAGTAATAGAAAAAAACAACAAAGGTTCTAGAGAAGAGTTAGTGAAAAACACTCCACCTTCATGGCAAAAAGGACATAGGATCATGTATCTAGAACTGGAAGGGACTTTGGAGGCCATCGAGCTCTGTCCAACCTGCTCATCTTACAAATGAGGAAACATTAAGTCTAAAGAGGTTAAGTGACTTACCCAAAGTCACATAGCTCATAAGTGTCTAAGGGAGTATTTGAACCCAGAGCTTCCTGACCCCAAGCCTAGTCACACACTTTCTATACTAGATATTTTTGTTTGTTTTTCTTTGTCATGAGATAGCATTTAATCTGGAAGTGTGATTGCGAAATGCCAGCTATAAAGGCAAGTCACTTTTTTAAATTTTAAAAAAACAAAACACCAACATAGCTTTTGTTAGTCAAAATGATTTTTATGTAATGACCAAATGGACGCAATATAGGAAAAATAAAACTGGGGCAGCTAGGTGGCGCAGTGGATAAAGCACCGGCCCTGAATTCAGGAGTACCTGAGTTCAAATCCGGCCTCAGACACTTGACACTTACTAGCTGTGTGACCCTGGGCAAGTCACTTAACCCCCTTTGCCCCGCAAAAAAAAAAAAAAAACCAACGACCCCCCCCAAAAAAAATAAAAAAATAAGTAAAACTATCAATACTGACATTTAATAAAGGAAACTAGAAAACAAGGGGAAATTGCAGCTATGTGAAAGGATGGTACACAAGTTCTCGTAAGGAGAGACAAATAATGGAGATGGTGAAATTAATTTTATTGTGAGTCCAAAGGCAACAAGAAAAATCATTTCATGTGACATTTGGTCATCTCATATTATAGTGTTCATGATAAGTATTTGTAAAAGTACCATCAAGAAAATAATTGCAACAAATAAGTCAACATCAGTTGCAGAGGACTCTTTTTTTATTTTAATATTCATAAATGGTTTTAATTTTAAAAGCTTTATTTTTTAACAAACATTTTTATTAAAAGTTTTGAGTTCCAAATTCTATCCTTCCTTCCTTCCCTCCCCCCTTACTGAGGCGGTAAGCAATCAGATATAGGCTATACATGTATAATTATAGAAAACATTACCATATTAAGTCATTTTGTATAAGAAGGCTAAATAAAAGAAAAAATGGAAGAAAATTTAAAATAGCATGCTTCAGTCTGTGTTCAATCAATATCAGTTCTTTCTTTGGAGGTGGATAGTATTCATCATTAGTCCTTTGGGATCATCTTGGATCATTGTATTGCTGAGAATAGTTAAGTCATTCACAGTTAGTTCTCCATCAAGCAATATTGCTGTCACTGTGCATAATATTCTGGTTCTGCTCACTTCATTATAAATCAGTTTGAAAGCTTTATTGATATTTTTTGTTCTATACCACATATTTCTACATATAACCTTCCTCCCCCAGTAAACCTTTCCTTGAAACAAGAAAAGACAGGTGGGGGCAGCTAGGTGGTGCAATGTATAGAGCACGTTCAAATCCGGCCTCAGACACTTAACACTTACTAGCTGTGTGACCCTGGGCAAGTCACTTAACCCCAATTGCCTCACCAAAAAAAAAAAAAAAAGACAAGATAGGCAAAGCCAATCCGCACAGCAACTTGATCTGAGAGCAAATCAAACACTGCAATTGATAGGACTTATTGTCAAGAAAACCTGGGTTCAAATCTAGCTTCAAACATTTACTAGTTGTGTAATTACAGAAAAGTCACTTAACCTTTCTAATCCTCAGTTTTCTTCATTTATAAAATAGAGATAATAATAGCACCTATCAGTGGTGCTGTATCAAATGAAATATGTAAAACATATAAATGTTAGTTATTATTATTATTATTATTCTCCACTTTTTCCAGTAAACAGAAGATGGTGCATTGATGGCACATTATTCTAAATAAGGTGATTTAGGGAATAGCATGGCTTCGTTTTGATTTGGCATGTGGTGTGATTTGGCTTTCTCTTAGCTAAGGGTATTATAACAATAAAAAGAAATTCTAAAAATCCTTTGTGAAAATGAAAAACATTACTATCATAAGGCATTATCTTAGCTAGTTCAATGTCAGAATCGTTTAATAGAAGAGCCTATCCAGCATGGGTCAACCCACTTATGCCTCTATATCACATTTACTAATTTATTTTCTTCCCCTCCAAAAAAAAAACCCTTTTTGTCAAGTCCACAACACCTTTATCTTGTATCAATAATGGGGGATTAAACACCCAGTCAGCAATTTGTTCACAATAGACTTTTGCATGTGCACTGCAAAAAAATGAGGGAGGTTGGAGAAAAGAAAAAATGGAATCATGAAATTTTAAAGGCAAACAAGTCCATTTTGAAAGTTGAGAGTGATTCACTTTAACCTCCATTCGCTAATTCTAACATATGGCATGCTAGTTCTGATGCTTTTAGAGCAAATACCCAAAAAGACACTATTTTTCAAAAAATGGGAAATAATACTTAAAGTCAGAAAAAGTATATTATTTGTATGCATTAGCAAGGCTGTTTCAGAAATCTTAAAATTTTTTATCGAGTCAAATTTATTAACTATAATTATTTTAATAAAACCTGATTTTTACTAATTTCTAAGGGATATGAAGCTTTAGTATTTCTCTTACTATTCAAGATTAGCAATAGCTATTTTTGCATTTATTGTCTGTAATTTTACAATCATTTTTTTAAAATAAAGTATTTTTTTTCCAGTTACAAGTAAAGATAGTTCTCAACTTTTGTTTATACAAGCTTTCCAATTTCAGATTTTTCTCCCTCCCTCCCCTCCCCTAGACAGCAGTTTTTATTTATTTTTATATATATATATATATTTATATATATATATATATATATATAATAACATTAAACATATTTCTGCATTAGTCATGTTATAAGAGAAAAATCAGAGCAATGAGGAAAAACCTCAAAATAAAAAACAACAGCACCAAAAACAAAAGAAATAGTATGGTTCAATCAGCATCTATACTCCACAGATCTTTTTTTTTTTTTTCCTGGATTTGGAGATCCTCTTCCATCATGAGTCCCCTGGAACTCTTCTGTACCACTGCATTGGTGAGAAGAATCCAGTCCATCACAGTAGATCAACACACAATGTTGATGATACTGTGTACAATTTTCTTCTGGTTCTGCTCATCTCACTCACTCATCAGCCCACGCAAGACCCTCCAGGTTTCTATGAACTCCTCCTGCTCATCATTTCTTACAACACAATAGTATTCCATTACATTCATATACCACAACTTGTCCAGCCGTTCCCCAATTGATGGGCAACTTCCAATTCCTTGCCACCACATAAAGAGCAGCTATAAATATTTTTGTACATGTGGGTCCCTTTCCCCCTTCCATGATTTCTTTGGGAAAAAGACCCAAAAGTGGTATTGCTGGGTCAAAGGGTATGCACAGCTTTATTAGCCCTTTAGGCATAATTCCAAATTGCTCTCCAGAATGGTTGGATCAGTTCACAGCTCCAATTAGTGTTCCAATTTTTCTACAGCTTCTCCAACATTTATTATTTTCCTTTTTTGTCATTTTAGCCAACCTGATAGGTGTCAGGTGGTATCTCAGGGTTGTTTTAATTTGCATCTCTCTAATCATTAGTGATTTAGAGCATTTTTTCATATGGGAATAGATAGCTTTGATTTCTTCATCAGAAAACTGCCTGTTCATATCCTTTGACCATTTCTCAATTGGGGGATGTATTGTCTGTAATTTTAGAATCAAGCAGAAAAAGTAATTCCACTCACAGCAAAAGAAGAAAACAGTTGGGCCCTTTATTTTATCATGGCTAACCTACTGGCTATAGTTAGTAGATCATCTAAACACTCCAACTATAAAGAAAAGAAATATTATTAATTTTTTTTTTTTGCAGGGCAATGAGGGTTAAGTGATTTGTCCGGGGTCAAACAGCTAGTAAGTGTCAAGTGTCTGATGTTGGATTTGAACTCAGGTCCTCCTGAATCCAGGGCTAGTGCTTTATCCACTGCGCCACCTAGCTGCCCCCAAAAGTAAAGAAATAAAAGAAAATCAGAGATTAAAATAAAAGCAAGATGACAACTTTATTTATCACCTCCAACAAATGAAAACCATATTGATACACATACAAAATGGAGAGTGAAACTTTATAAATCTGCTAAGGTCTTTTAAAGCCATCCTTAGGTAAGATAATTTTGTATGCCATCTGTTCAAAATATATCAGATGATAACAGTAAATGTCTTCCCTCATAATGCAAAAACTTTACTTGGGATATTAATATTTACTAATGATAGAAAGATCTACTTTCAATCTGCATTTCAATAGATTCAACTAACATTAATTAAATGTGTACTGTGATCTAGACAAAGAGAAAAAATTAGTCCTTCAATGACTATATATTCTACATGTATACAGAGATGTGAATACAAAATAATTAGAGGGAGGGACTAAGAAAGATTCCCTGTTAGAAGTGGCCTTTTAAGAGAAGCTAGGAACTTCAAGAAGCTAAAATGAGGAGTGATATACTCTAGGCAAAGCCTCATTTCTATCTTTGCATCCTCCATGCTTAGCACAGTGCTTGGCTCATAGTAGGTAGATCTACTATCTGATCTACTAACTGATGAGTTAGACTGTGAAAAAAATGAGACAGAAAGGGTCAGTTATTAGGCCAGTTTGGCTAGAACAGTGTACATGAAGGGGAATAACATGAAACATAGTTGGGAAAGTATGAGAAAGCCAGTAAGTGGAGAGCTTAAAACCTCAGGCTAAGGAGTCTAGGCACAATAAGAAGTCAATGAAAAATTTTGAGTAGGGTAGCAACATAGAGAGAGCTATGTTTGGGAAATATGAATTTGGCATCAAGGTAGAGAATGAATTGGATAGGGGAAAGAATGAAGCAAGGAAACCAGTTAGGGCACTACGGCAATAGTTCCTGTGAGAAGTCTAGCCAAAATGGCCTCATTGATGGTTCTCACAAACTACACTCTATCTTTAGGCCTTGGCACTGGTTGTCCATCATGCTTCAGAGAATGTTCTCCATTTGCCTCATAGAACCCAATACTTCCATCAAGACTCTACTTAAGCACTATCTTCATTATAAAGCCTTTCCTGATATCCCTTTCTACTTGCTAATGTCCTCTCCTTCAAAAATATCTTCTATTTATTTTATATAAACTTCTATTTGTATACAGATATTTTGTCTCCCCTTATAAAAAAGGTCATTGAAGGCAGGGTCCATTTTGTTTTTACCTTTGTATCCCTAGCATTTAGAAGATAGTAGACACTTAGTAAATGCTTATCAAATGACTGGCACTAAATAGGTGCTTGTTGTTGGATGGATTGACTGAAGGGTTTGAACTAGCGTAGCAGCTCTGTGGGTGGAAAGAATACAGATGCAAGACATATTGTAAAGAGAACATAGATAAGATTTAGCAATTCACTGGGGAAGATATGGGATGAGATGCAGTGGGGAGGAATAATGGACCTAGATAACTATAAGTATTAGTGGCATTCTCAACAGAAATAGTGAAGTTTGGAGGCAAGGTAGGTTTAAAGGAGGAAAACAGTTAGCTCTGTTTTTCCACAGGCTGAATTTGAGATGCTGATAAGATATCCAGGTGACATTCAGGAAAGAGATTAGGATTAGATATACAGATTATCACAAAAGTGATAAATGAACCCATAGGTACTGATTAGCTGACCAAGCACAGATAGGAAAAAGAACCTTGGAGGATATCCACTTTCCATTCATTCTCCATCTCTCTATATAACTATGTTAAATTTGGCAAAGGAAAAAAGTTGGTTCTCACACAAGGAACCTATCTTGATCCTTTAAGAAAGCCTACTTCAGGGGCAGCTAGGTGGCGCAGTGGATAAAGCACCAGCCCTGGATTCAGGAGGACCTGAGTTCAAATCTGGCCTCAGACCCTTGACACCTACTAGCTGTGTGACCTTGGGCAAGTCACTTAACCCCCATTGGCCCGCAAAAAAAAAAAAAAAAGAAAGCCTACTTCAGACATGTTATATAGAAAACCACACTCTTTTGAAAGCAAAACAAAGCACCAGCAAGAGACACGGAAAACTTTCCTATTTCCAAGTAGTTCAGTTTTGATTAATGGGTACCTCACTCTACTCTGAATTTGTAGGGCTTTTCTTCTGTTGCAGCCAGTTAAATTGAATGAGCTCCCTCATAATGGTTGGTGCATGATTTATGGACATTCAAGTGTTAATATAAAATTTTTAAAAATCACAAAACTAAAACCCATAGTCCTGTTGCTGGGATTTGATCCTAAACATATCATTAAAAGGGAGGAAGGGCATTTCTGTTCTCAAAATGTTCATAAATATTTTGTTTGGGGGCAGCTAGGTGGCGCAGTGGATAGAGCACCGGCCCTGGAGTCAGGAGGACCTGAGTTCAAATTCGGCCTCAGACACTTGACACTTACTAGCTGTGTGACCCTGGGCAAGTCACTTAACCCCAAATGCCTCACTAAAAACAAAAAAACAAAAAAACAAAAAAAAAACCATAAATATTTTGTTTGTATATGAATCACAGATCTAGAGCTGGATGGGCCCTTGGAGGCCATCAAGTCCTACTTTACAATTAAAGAACTGAAGACTAAAGAGGTTAAGTGACTTGGCTAAGGTCACTCAGTAAGTAATAGTCAGAGGTAGTATCTGAATCCACGTCTTCTGAATCTGGAGGCACATCTCTTTTCACTGAACCATTCTGTCTCCTATATAGAAAAGTGAGGCAATTGGGGTTAAATGACTTGCCCAGGGTCACACAGTTAGTAAGTGTTAAGTGTCTGAGGTCGGATTTGAACTCAGGTACTCCTGACTCCAGGGCCAGTGCTCTATCCACTGTGCCATCTAGCTGCCCCAAAGATACCAGAACTTTAGAAAGAACATATGTCTGCAATTATTGAAGAATGGCTAAATAAGTGTCACTTTGATATAATACTATGGTCTCTTAACAGATGGGAAGGGAGAAGGGAGGAAGGTCCTTGGGTGAGTGTAGAGCTATGATCTCATAATTTGAAAACCCCCACAGACCTAGATCAGCAATCTCTTGTAACCCAAATTCTTAGAAAGTTGCCCAGAGACCATGAGATGTTATTACCTGACCATGATCACAAAGCAAACATGTGTCAGGGACAGAATTTGAACTGAGGTCTTCCTGACTATGGGTAGCTAGGTAATGTAGTAGATAGAGTGCTGAGCCTGCCGCGAGTTCAAATCTAACCTCAGATACTTACTAGCTGTGTGACTCTGGGCAAGTCACTTAACCCTGTTTGCCTCAGTTTCCTTATCTGTAAAATAAGCTGGGGAAGGAAATGGCAAACCACTCTAGTATCTCTGCCAAGAAAACCCCAAAGGGTGTCACAAAGAGTAGGACATAACTAAAACAACTGAACAACAACAACTTCCTGATTAAAAACCTGGCTCTCAAGCCACTATATCAAACTATTTCTCATAATGTCATTAAAACAAATATGGGGGCGGCTAGGTGGTGCAGTGGATAGAGCACCGGCCCTGGAGTCAGGAGTACCTGAGTTCAAATCCGACCTCAGACACTTAACACTTACTAGCTGTGTGACCCTGGGCAAGTCACTTAACCCCAATTGCCTCACTTAAAAAAAAAATTTTTTTAATTAAAAAAAAAAACCAAATATGAAGAACACAAATATGGAAAGACTTTGTATGAAGTAAACTGAAGCATGATTAGCAGAATAAGAATGCATATTAATTACAACTAAATTTTTTTTTAAATCATGGAATTTTAGAGTTGGAAGAGACTTCAGCTGCCATCTGTTTAAAGGTCAAGTTAATGGAATATTATTGCACCATTAAAAATAGCAAATGAAGATACTTATAGATACTATATAGATACTTATAGAAGCAATGCAAAGGAGGTAAAGAGAACAAAAATATACTAAAAAAACTGAGTCATATAAAAAGCACCTAATATACAGGATCTCATTAAATTCTCACATTTTTTGCTTTTTCTAAGGTTACCAATGATTTAACTACTAATCCAGTGCCCTTTTCAGTCTTTCTCCTACTTAACCTTTTTTTTTTTAATTTCTAGCATTTAATAGTGTCTTATATGGTAAACAGCACAGGCTTTATTATCCTCATTTTAACAAACCAGTAGACTGTGGTTCATTTCAATAAACCAATAAACATTAAGTACCAGACCTTTGCCAAGCACTGCATCAGGTGCCAGTGATTCTAAGATACAGAAAAAACCGTGACTACTCTCAAGGAGCTTACATTCTATAGGGAGAGACAAGATCTACACGAGTCCATACAAAATAAATGAAAAGTAATATGAAGGAAGAGGCACTTAGATCAAGAAAGATTTCAGGTTTCACAACTAAGAAATGAAGCAAACTAGGGAGTTTTTGAAGTGGAAGAGAATAGGTAGTACATTATAAGCACCGGGGATAGCCTATACAAGGGCACAGAAAAGGAAGATGGAAGGTCACATGTGAGAACCAGCAAGAAGGTCAGTGTGTCTAGACTATTGAGTGCATGAAGGAAAAAAATGCATAGTAAGGCTGGAAGGGTAGGAGGGAAAGAGGCAAGGGCAGATTGGCCCCAGGTTGTGAAGGCCTTTAAATGACAGAAGAGTTTGTATTTGAGCCTAAAAAATAAGAAAACCATTGGAACTTATAAAGCAGGTGAGGGACATGGTTAGCACTGTATTTTAGAAATATTACCTTGGCAACTCTATGGAGGATGGACCAGACAGTGGAAGGATTTGAGGCAGGCAACCAATGTAGAAGTTAATGCAATAGCCCAGGCACAAAGTAAAAGGACTTGAACTAGAGTAGTGGCCTGTGAGTGGAGAGATGTGAAAATGTGGTAAAGACAGAACTGCAAAAATTTAGCAGCTGACTGGCTGTACAGGGTGAGGGAAAAGTGAGGAGTCAAGTTGTGAATCTGGGTGATTGGAGGAATGGTGGTAGTGCCTTTAACGGAAACAGGAGGTGGGACTAGGGTGCAAAGGTGGTAATGAGTTGTTTTGGAAATGTTGAATTTGAGATGCATACAGAATATCCTTTTGAAAATGGCCAACTAAAACTAGTGATACAGAATTAGAGCTCCAAAGAGTTGTTGTTGTTGCTGTTGTTTGTTCTTCATTCTTGAAGAGAACCATAAGATCAGGGTAATGTCATGACTTGAGATGATGACTGGAGATGGCCCTGGATTTTTAAGGAAATTGGGGTTAAGTGAATTGCCCAGGGTCACACAGCTAGTAAGTGTCTGATGTAAGATTTGAACTCAGGTCCTCCTGACTCCAGGGCCAGTGCTCTATCCACTGTGCCACCTAGATGCCCTCAGAGATCCAGAAAGAGATTAGGGCTAAATATATAGATCTAGCAATTATCATGACATGACAGTTGAACAGAAGGTTACTGATAAGATCACTGGGGGCTAGGAGGGGTGAGGAAGGAGTGAGAGAAAGAGGGAGAAAGAGAAAAGGGTCGTGAATAGAGCCCTGGAACACACTCAAATTTGGAGGGACAGGTCATGGGGTAATCAGACAAAAAAAAAAAAGAAGGAAAACCGGGGGCAGCTAGGTGGTACAGCGCATAAAGCACCAGTCCTGGATTCAGGAGGACCTTACTTCAAATCTGACCTCAGACACTTGACATGAACTAGCTGTGTGACCCTCACTGACTCAAAAAAAAAGGGAGCAAAACCAAAAAAACAGTGTCTTTTCTCCAAAGGAGGGGAGGAGAGACTATCCAGAGGATGGTCAACAGTATCAAATGCTATAGAGAGGAAACTAAAAATCAGGACAATTAAGAGATTGTTGGTAGCCTTCCAGAAGAGATTAGAAGTCATGCCATGCCACGCTATGCCATACCATAGTATAAAGAATTGAAAAGTGAAAGAGAGAAGTGGAGACAATATAAACACAGATATAGGACATATTGAGGGTCAAATGAAGGGTTTTGTTTTGTTTTACACAGTGGGAGAGATTTGGTCATGTTTTCAGGCAGTAGTAAAGGAGCCAGTAGACCGATATTGAAAATTAGAGAACAGAGTGGGGATGATTTCAGGGAAGGTGATGGGAGGGCACAGGATCAAGTCCCCTGCAAGGATAAAGATCTGCCTTGGTGAGGAATAGTGCCACTTCTTCACTGACTGGAACAAAGGAGAATGAGAGAGAAAGTCAAGAGGCTTTTGAACCACAGAACATTGGTAAAGAGGGCCAGCCAACACAGTGAGAGTGGCCAGAGTTAGCCTCGAAGCCAAGAAGATCTAGGTTCAAATTCTGCATCTGACATGTACTTGCTGTGTGACCCTAGGCAAGTCATTTCATCTCTCTGGACTCTAAGCAACTCTCTAAGACTAGAGTTACTGAGAAGGTACTGACCTCAACCAGGAATTCTCAATGCCAATGAAGTCAGAGGCCCAGTCCCCATCCCTATCCCTATTCCTATTCCTCATGGAAAACTAATAGTCTCTATTTTCTCTGTAAAGTTCTCTGCTGAGTAGGTAAGAGGAAGAAAGGGTTCATGTGAAAGGCTTAAGAAAAGAAAAAAATAGTATTTTGAAAAGCCATTATAGCCACTGTGAGAGGTTTAATAGCAGTCAATTAGGGAAGAGTAAAAGGACTGCCATGATGGAGTGAAGGCCTGGTTGATATTAGAAAACATATATTTGTAGTGGGCACAATCAGCATGGTCGTGTGACATATTCCAGCACTATTCATTGCCACTGAATAATAGAAGGCAGATGGCAGAGATGAACCAGAGTTGCGGCAAAATTAGCGCCAAGGTCAAGAGAGCAAAGGATTCAAGAGCAGGAAAAAAAAATACATAGCTAAACTCTGTAACTACAAAGTCAAGATTGGAAAACTTCTCTTTCCAAGAGGCCTATACCAACCCCACCCTCTACAGCCAATTAGGGGACTCTTCAACATCACACAACACAAGAGACATACTATACTTTTCAATCTCTAATCGTTCTCAATTCCAGTCCTTTATCACCAATCACCTGCAATAATTTTCACTAAACAATATAAAGGGATCTCCTTATTTTTCTTCCTAATCCCACCCTCCTAAACTGCTTTATTTCTTTTGAGAGCACTGTCATCATTTAAGCTGTCCAGGTTCACAATCTTGGAGCCATCATTTATTCTTTCCTCTTTTTCAAACCTTATCAATAAGTTGCTATGTTTTGTCAATTCTTCTTTCACATCTTTTGCAGCCATGCCCTTCTCTCTATTCATACGACTACCATGCTAATTCAGGCCCTGATCACCTCTCACTCGGACTTTTGCAACAGCTTAACTGATTTCCCTGCTTCCAGTATCCCTGTTCAGTGATCTAGCCTCCATATAGTTGTCAAATGAATATTCCTAAAAATGTAGAGCTGAATGTCACTCTGTTTTCAAAAACCTTCAATGGCTCACTATAGTCATTAAGATAAAATATAAACTCCTCAGCCTTGCATTTAACACTAGAACCAAGTACATCAATTGACACAAAAAAATATCATTTTACTTTGGAAAAAAAATTCTTTTTACTATTGCTGCTGCCCTACAGATAAAAATAATGCACTACATCAATTGGTGAAGCTCGGTCCTTCAAGGTACTCTTAAATTCTGGTCCTTCTAGAGTTAAAGAACATCATAATCTGACTCCCACATACCTTTCCAGCCAAATTTTATATTGTTTCCCTTCATGCACGCTACTTAGCCAAACTGCCCACTAGCTGTTCCAAGTCACACCGCTGCTAAATGTCAGATACAATGTTCAAACTACTTCACCTATTATTTCTAATGAATTGGTATAATTTAGTCATAATGCCTATTGTTCTAACTTATTCAACCTATATAACATGAAGAAATATTAGTAGAAAAGCAGCATAGCATAATGAATAGAAAAACAGCAGCTGCATTAGTAGTACAATAGAAAAGGTGCTGGTTTTGAGATCAATGTACCTGGGTTCATATCCCAGCTCTGGCCTTTACTACCTGTATTCTTCTTTTCTAGGGGGCTTTGGTTTTTTGTTTTAATCATAAAAGTATTTTATTATTTTTAGTCACATGTAAAGATAGTTTTCAACATTTGTTTTCATAGGATTTTTAGTTCCAAATTTTTCTCTCACCCTCCCTTCCCTCCTTCCTCCCCAAGACAGAAAGCAATCTGATATAGGTTATATATGTACAATCACATTAAACATATTTCTGCATTACCTGTATTCTTTTAAGGGCCAAAAGTGGGCCTTACTAAAATGAAGAGCTTGAACCAGATTGACCTTTAAGGTCCCTTTCAGTTTAAATTTGTGCTTCTGGGAGTCAGAAGACAGACCTAGGTCTGGCTTCATCATTTTATTAGCTATGAAACTTAGGCTAGTCACTTAATAGTCTAGAGCCTCAGTTTCCTCAACTGTAAAAACATGTGATTTAATATTTGTTCTGTCTCTATCCTAGGGGTGCTATAAGAATCAACTGAGAAAACCTATGTGAAAGTTCTATATCAAGGTAATATTATTATGAAAAGTCAAATTCACTGTGATTTATATGTTAGAAATAAAAGTTCTTAGAATTTTTTTTTTTTTTTTGCCATCAAATAAAACAGAGCTATCCAGGTCAACATATCAGAGTCACAGAATTAGAAAATATCCTCTGGGCCACTCATCTGTTAAAAATTCCATCTATAATATATCTGATGAATATCAGGCTTGTGCTTAAAGAATGGAGTAAATAAAGTGAAGAGAAGCTCACCATCTCATGACTAGCTCATCCTACCTTTAGAAAGCTCTAATTGTTACAAGTTTTTGCTCACAACAAATTTCTGTTTGTTTTCCACCTATTTGTCCCAGAAGGTAGACCTAGGAAAAAGGAAAACAAGTTTAATCCCTCTTCCATGAGAGAGATGTTCAAATACTTGAAGACAGCTATTGTGACCCCTGAGAGTCCAATGCTGGATTTGGACTTTAGGGGGAAAAAGTCTGAATTGTAACTCTGCCGCTTACTACCTGTGTGACCTTGGGCAAGTCACTTAATCTCCCTCTGCCTTAATTTCCACATCTATAAAATGAAAAAGCTTGAACCAGATGATCTCTGAGATCCCTTCCAGCTTTATATGATAAACCTTCTCTTTTCCTGGCTAAATATCCCCAATTCCTTCAACTGGCTCTCCTATGGCACAATCTTGAGGCTTTTTGCCCTTCTGGATACCCTTCTCCAGACACTCATCAACTGATGACTCATTATTGTTGTTCTTCCTAAAATATGATTCCCAAAACTGAACACAATATTCTATATGTATTCTGACCAAGGGAAGCAAAGCACATCAGAGCTATCACTTTCCTAGTCCTGGACACCATAACTTGCTAAAACAGACTAAGATAGTAATAGTATATGGGGGTCAGCATGACACACTGCTGCCTTATAGTGAACCTATAAGACACTGAAACCCCTTAGATTATTTTTTTAAACACCTCACTCCATCTTATTTCTGATTCTTTAAACCCAAGTGTATCCCTTCAAATTTCATTTTTATATATACATATATATGTATGTGTGTGTGTGTGTGTGTGTGTGTATATATATAAAAAAAACTAGCCCAGTGTTCTTTTTCAATCTTTAGTGTATCATTTAAGTAAATTAGGATTAGCTACACCTCTCATCTTACTATTAGCACTACCACCTTATTTTTACCATACTGCCTGCCAAAATGAATCAAGGCTACCTTTCAAAGACTTGCTGAACTGGGTAAAGGATAATTTGAATTTAACCCCTGCTGGTGATTAGTAGTAATTTAAGAAGTACAGTTCTTAAAGTCTCTAATTATGACTCAGATTCATAATAAGGACCTAGGAGTCAAAGATGCCTGATTAAAGTATTCAATTAGCAATTCTCAAAATTACTTTAACTTCATTTTTATTCAACTGTTAATTTAACAAGGTCTAAAACCTAAGTTTTTAAAAAACAAACTATTCATTACATTTATTTACAAACATGAAAAGGTAAATGTGAGCTCTTTTACACATCACTGTTTAAGTGAAACTCAATATTCTCTAATACTGAAGACAGAGGGGCAAATAACAAAACTAGTACTTCAAAAAAACCAAACACCTTGTGAACAATACTCCTACAGTAGTTGCCCAGGGTGCTTTGTTTATGAAAAGATGTATGTCAGGGAAAGCAAACATACACAAAATCCTATAAAAAGCTATCTTCTCTTATCCTAGTTATATATCATTCTCAGTCATCAAAAGCCAATGCACTGCTATCCAAATAAGTTTGAACTATATAAAGTTAGGTGACAAGGGTCACTTTGTATTTGCATATATATCAGAAGGTAATATAGCACTAGGAGGCAATCTGACAAATGAAGTCAAAGAATGGAATCAAAGAATGGAAAGAAGAGCATTCATTTCCAATAGAAGTAAACACTGCTTCCATGAGTGAAAAGGATATTATTACTTCTGGTAGTTGTGAGGGACAGCTTCAGAATCAGAAACATATCTTCTGGGTGACAGTACTACACATATCAAGGGATCTGGAACAAACACATATGACTCAACAGCTCAAGCCCAATCCACAACTAGTAAAACTAGATACTTTAAATTCTGTTGAAATTGTTGCTTCTAATTCTACCTATCATGTTGGCATCAAGGAGGAGGAGGAGAAGAAGAAGGGGCAGCTAAGTGGCACAGTGGATAGAGCACCGGCCCTGGATTCAGGAGGACCTGAGTTCAAATCCGGCCTCAGACTCTTGACACTAGCAAGTCACTTAACCCCAATTGTCTCACCAAAAGAAGAAGAAGAAGGAGGAGGAGGAGGAGGAGGAAGAAGAAGAAGAAAAGCAGCAATGTAGTTAATGTACAAAGAATACTAGACTTGAATTTTAAAAGCCAGCTCAGCCGCTTACTAGCCCTGTCACATCCAGCAAGTAATTTTTCTTCCTTACTTGTACAACACAGGTAATACTTGTACCTTACAGGACTTTTTTTAAATCACTGGAACTAAACTCACTAGGTTTCTTCTCTTCCTTCTGCTCTTTCATCACAAGAGGAACTGCTAATGAAAGGTTTTGGTATGGGGTTGTGGTTGTTGTTATGGTTGTGGTTGTGGTTGTGGTTGTTGTTGATGAGGCCAAAAGATATATATTAGCATGGGGGCAGCTAGGTAGCGCAGTGGATAAAGCACCAGCCCTGGATTCAGGAGGACCTGAGTTCAAATCCGGCCTCAGACACTTGATACTTACCAGCTGTATGACCCTGGGCAGGTCATTTAATCTTCATTGCCTTGCAAAAAAAACAAAAACAAAAAAACAAACAAGATATATATTAGCAGGAAGAAAGAGAAGGCTGGGGCCTGTATATCTACTTAGTAATCAAATGAATGTTTACTAAGTCCCTACTATGTATAAAGTATTGTGTTATGCACTGGAAAAGAATTGTTAGGTTATGGGGGCTCAGGGTAGAGATGGAGAATAAGACACATATGTTATAATTTACAGAATACTATAAAAAGTATAAAAAGCTGGGGCAGCTAGGTGGTGCAGTGGATAAAGTACCGGCCCTGGATTCAGGAGTACCTGAGTTCAAATCTGGCCTCAGACACTTGACACTTACTAGTTGTGTGACCCTGGGCAAGTCACTTAACCCCCATTGCCCCGCAAAAAAACAAACAAAAAAGTATAAAAAGCTATAGAAATAACATATTGCTACTACTATTACTGCTGTTGTTGCTGCTACTACTACCACTACTACTACTACTACTAATAATAATAAAGCAAAGTTGCATGTTCTACTATAGTATTTTGTACATTTATAGACTGGGAGAGGAGGGAGATGATCAATTTAAACCTTTCAGTTCTGGAACTCCTACTGTAGAATCTGTGCTGTTCTGACTGAAGATTTGCCTCTATATATAGTGCCTCTAGTGGTCCCACTATATCTGGATCAGGCCCAGCCATAATTTACTCTCTGCCCCAGCAATTTTCTAACTAGGACCCATCCTGCTCCATACTTCTCTCTCCCCTTTCTAGCTTTAGAACCATAATCAAACAAAGCTGCCAAGCCTACTAAAAAGGGCTTGTCAATCTGTTCCCCTACGGCTCTACTTAACATCCCTCAGACTTTACATGCGAAAATACCCTTCTTCAGACACTACTCCCCTATATGTGCTGTCTCCACGTTACAATTTAAGTCCCTCGTGGACAATAATTGTTTCACTTTTGTATCTGGAGTCCTAGCATTTAGCATAGTGTAATCACTTAATAAATGCATTTCATCCATTCAGTGCATGACAATGAGAGTGAAGGATGTGATGTCAGAATCCCTGAGCTCTCAAGAGATTCCCGAAGTCATATATTGTATTCTGCAAAGGTTACCTGTTCAATAAACAGTATAGCCCAGTGGGACAACAGTCTGCCAATAAGCACAATATCCAAAATAAAACAAAACAAAAAACCCAACAAACCATCAGTAGCACTCCTAAGGGTACAGTTGCTTCCAAGGACTTAGACTAGACTTGATTCTGATGTTTACTACAAAACCCTAATCCTTTTCTGATCACTCCTTGGCTTTTTTCCTTTCTTACATCTAAACCACTAATTTCCTTTTTAATTTGATAGCATTATATGCATTATGTAATATTTTCATGTTTAATGTTGCTCTTAGAAGGAATATAACTATATACATACTTAAAATAAATGTTGCTTATGTTACTTATTTTGAGAATGTAGCTGGAAATTGAATGACTCTCCAGACTAAATCAGCATGAACCTGACTACAGACCAGCTAGGTGGCACAGTGGATAAAGCGCCAGCCCTGGATTCAGGAGGACCTGAGTTCAAATCCAGCCTCAGACACTTGACACTTGCTAGCTATGTGACCCTGAGCAAGCCACTTAACCCTCATTGCCCCACCAAAAAAAAACCCAAAACTTTTTCCACTCGCAACCCCTTTTCACCCAAGAAATTTTTACATGACCCCAGGTTAATATGTATATAAAATAGGTATGCATAAACTTTTACTGTTGCCAAATTTTTCACAACCCCCACATTCAGTTACTCAACCCCATATGGGGTCTTGACCCACAGTTTAAGAAGCTTAGCTACAAGGGGCATCTAGGTGGCGCAGTGGATAAAGCACTGGCCCTGGATTCAGGAGGACTTGAGTTCAAATCCGGCCTCAGACACTTAATACTTACTAGCTATGTGACCCTGGGCAAGTTACTTAACCCCAATTGCCCCGCAAAAAAAAAAAAAAAAAAAGCTTTGCTACAGACTAACAATTTCTAGTATTTAAACAGAAAAGGGCTTCTAGTTTCTTTTTCGCTTTCAAAGTAGAGGGAACTTCACTTGGGATCATAAAATCATAGATTTAGTGCTAGAAGAGACCTTAGATATGGCAGTCAAACTGAGTAATTTTACAGATGAAGAAACTAAGTCCCAAAGAGGTGAAGTGACTTGCCTTTGGTCACAAAGGTGGTTAAGGTGCTTTCATTTTTTAGGTCCTTATCTAACTCTTGGGTACACTAACAAGAGCATATTAAATATTTATCTGCAATTTAGGCCTGTATTTGTTTATTCATTAGAGTCTACATTTGAGGTGGACTAAGCTCAAGTTTAGAGAATCATTAAAAGGTCATTCAGGGGGCAACTAGGTGGTGCAGTGGATAGAGCACTGGCCCTGGAGTCAGGAGGACCTGAGTTCAAATCCAGTGTCAGACACTTGACACTTACTAGCTGTGTGACCCTGGGCAAGTCACTTAACCCCAATTGCCTCACCAAAAAAAAAAGATCATTCAGGACCATTTTGTATTATTAGCTCTCATTCAACAAACATTTTTTAAGTACCTGCAATATGCCAGGCACAGTGCTCTGATTTGATCCAAGGAGAAAAAGTAAAATCTTTCCAAAGTGAGAATTATCTCTGCTTGCTTTTAAAGTCAAAGAGCATAACTACCTCACAAATAAAGTTGTTGTTGTTTTCTATTGGTTTTATTGACTTATTCATGATGCTCAGTTTGATTCAGTGGCAGTGACATTTACATTGTTATAAGTTCTTATTCAAAGTGTATTGATACTATGATTTTTTCACTCCTAAATAAGTGTCTGAACTGGGGCAGGGCCCTGATAACAACATCAAAACAATTGTTAATACTCACATCAGTGAATCACTTTTAATGAAGCATTCATTTCAAATTGTCGTTATTAAATGTGCATTAAAAAGCACCACAAATGTAGTCAGGTGCTCCACGTTAAATTTCCAAGCTATGTCCTAAACTTAAATTAGGCTACCAAATGGCCTTATAGCCATTAAGAGCTGCCATGACACAGCAGTTCCACAGAACCAATTATGCAAAAATTCTGCAAAGGTAATAATTGAGCAGAGATGCAACATTAACAATCAAACATGGAAACTGTATCTGTAATGTCTGGATAAAACCAACCAGAAATACTTAACTCCAAAGATGCACATATTTCCTTGGTCAATAATTTTTAAAAACTAATTTTTATATGTATATATATATATATTGTAAATGAATGAAAAAATAATAAAAGCTAAGATTTCCACAGTTCAAAGTACTTTGGCTTAATTCTTTAAATAAAAAATAAAAGACAAATCCTGAAAAGTTTGAAAATAAAACCAACAATCAATAAAAGACTAAAAATAAAATAAAATGTGGTAATTTGGATGTGAATAATGATATATTTTAGAGACAAAAATGCGTGGGCTTCTAATTCATACGTCTTCGATCTTTGTGTCTCTACTGGCTCCTTCCCCTCCATCTACAAATATGCCCAGGTGTCCTATATAAAAACAAAACAAAATAAAGCCTTTCTTTGACTTTGTTACTTCCTCAAGCTATCAACTTCTCTCACCCCATCTTTTCACTGTCAAACTCTTTACACTTTATATTTAACTAAGTTTGTATTTATTCTGTATTTACTCATATATGTACATGTTGTCTCCCCCAAGGGAATGTAAGATCCTCAAGAGCAGATTGTTCATTTTTTCCTCTTTGTATCCCCAGAGCACAGTACCTAGTATATAGAACCACCCTTTCTGTGAGAGAGGCAGGAAGGAGGAGAGAGAACTCAGAGAGGGACTGGAAAGGAAAGTTGGGGGGGGGGGGCGGGGAGGGAGAAAGGTGGGGGGGGGGAGCGCGCGAGAGAGCTCGAGAGAGCTGGTGTGTTTGAGCTAGTGTGTTCTATAGCCAGACTGAGTCTCCAATTGGTTTAATATGCCCCCTGGGCTGTACCCATTATAATTTGGCCAGGCCCATGTGGGAGTGGGAGAGCTCCCAGGTAGGGGTTAGATACTTAATTTGATACTTTGATTCAATAAATGTTCTTTGTTCTTTAATGTCTTAAAGTACACACCCATCTTCTCTTAGGCTTTTAAGATTACCTCTTTTCAGTGGGACCATAAGGAAGCAAAGATGGGGTTATAAAAACTCCAAATCACAATTCCATACAACTATTAAGTGCTTAGGATGTGTGTGTGTGTGTGTATGTATATATATATATGTGTGTGTGTGTGTGTGTGTATACACACACCAATATGTATCATACATATCCATATGTATGTATCATATGCATGTAACTGTGTACTTTACAATTTACTTCAAAAAGTAATAATCAGAGGGCAGCTGGATAAAGTACTGGCCCTGGATTCAAGAGGACAAGAGGTCGAATGTAGCCTCAGACACTTGACACTTACTATCTATATAACCCTGGGCAAGTCACTTAACCCTCACTGCCCCACAAAAAACAAACAAAAACCCAAAACTTAGTCCTCCAACTCATGGGAGGCATAATTCTCCTCTTCCTGCACCGTATCATTTTCTGGGGAGGGGAAGGGGATTAAATTTATAGCTTCACTAGGTTTCCATAAAGCACAGCCCCAAGTCCAAATCCCCCTTGGGTAACATGTTTCAGGCACCCTGGCTTCTTACGGCTTCCATGCTAGCCTGGCTGGCCGCACTAATCCTTATTGCAGTCCTAGCTCCAAGGTTGCTTTGAAAGATTTTAGAACCCTAAATAACAATGATAAACCATGAATCCAAAATAACGAAAATGAAACATATCGCTCACTCCTTGGCATAGAGGTGATGGACTTGAAATGCAGAGATATATTTTCAGACATGGACAAAATAGGAATTAATTTTGCTGAACTATGCAGCTACATATTGAGGGCTTAATTTTTCAAGTTAATTTTTTTGTTAATTTGTTCGGCAAAGGTGTGGGGTAGTTGGTGGGACAGATTATTTTATTTTGTTTGTTTTTGGTTTTTGGCCAGGCAATGAGGGTTAAGTGACTTGCCCAGGGTCACACAGCTACTAAGTGTCAAGTGTCTGAGGCTGGATTTGAACTCAGGTCCTCCTGAATCCAGGGCTGGTGCTTTATCCACTGCGCCACCTAGCTGCCCCAGAAATTAATTATTTTAAAGAAAAAATAAACAGTTATAATGATATTCTACGTTTCTTTCAATATATTTTTAACTGGGTATGATGTTGCCCCAAATTAGAACTCAGTCACAAAACCACAATGTCAATGAGGAATGGTGAAAAAACACTGTATCCATCATCTTGGTACTAAAAAATACATGTGTGCATGCGCGCACACACACACATACAGGCTTTTAAAAATGTATTTTAATCCTTCCTTAATGGGACAGGACTGCAATTGACAATACCATTATTGGGAAAGAATAGTGAGTACTTACAGAAAAGAATATGTTAAATGCACAGGATTTAAAACAGACATAATTTGTATTTTTAAATCCCTGTATATTGCTAAACTATGCTGTGTAATTTTTTTTTAATTAAAGCCTCAAAAGTCAAAACAAAATAAATTTAATTGCCAAATGCATACAACATTCTACTCAACTAAAAACATATCTCTGCTCTCAAAGAACTTACATTCTTTTTCAATCCTCTTTCAAAAAAGTATGTCCCTGAATTTTAATAGCCACACAAATCTAATGCACAAAGACTTCCCAGGTTTGCTGTTTCTAAAATGGGCTTTTAAAAAAATGTTTCTAAACTGATCTCAATGCTGTGCCCCACACAGTAATGAGGTAGGAGTCAAATTCAATACTTGTAGAAAAGATAGTTCTCAAGCTCAACTTCAAAATTTTCCTGTCTTATGATCAATTCCTTCACTGTTTTCATTCCAGACTTTAGTTCTAAAGACATTACCTTCAAAGTATAAAGAAATGCTACAAATTACAGACTTGAAAGCCCAAACACCAGTCCCAAATTGTAGATGTAAGTTTCCTATACATAAAGCTTTAAATGCAAAGTTGAAAATATACACCTTAAATAAAAACAAGATCCCACTATATCTGAATCATACATTTTAGAACTATGATTTTATGATAGATGATTTTCCACTGGAGAAAGTGACAAGAGAATTCATTATTGTATCAGAAATGTAGCATACTGCAAGGGGAGTTCAGAAAATGAAGCGTCAAAGACTTAAGATATAAAAACTGCTTCTTATCTAGCTAATTCCACCAAATTGTACTTTAATTTTTACCATCAGAAGCAGGTAATATTCTATTTACCTAATGGCAAATATATTGTTTGCCCAGAAAATTTCTCCACAAGCTTCAAGGGAAAAAAATAGAAAATCAAATCAAATTAGGGGGCAACTAGGTGGCGCGGTGGATAAAGCATGGCCCTGGATTCAGCAGGACCTGAGTTCAAACCCAGCTTCAGACATTTGACACTTACTAGCTGTGTGACCCTGGGCAAGTCACTTAACCCTCACTGCCCCGTCCCCCAACCCCCCCAAAAAGATGAAAGTTCAAATTAAACTATGTTTAACACTGATGAACTATCATCCTCATCTGCAAAACAAGGGAGTTGGATGAGTTGATCTCCAAGTTTCCTTTTAGCTCTTCCTATAATTCCTAAGAAATTCTTCAGTGTAAGTTCTCCAGTTTCCCTTTATCCAAACTCCCAGTGAAAGACTCACATTTCTTTGACATCCTCAAAAGAAGGAATGTCCTTGTTAGGTAACCAAATTAATTCTTTATCAGTCCCCTTATAATGAAAATTTCAAAATATTAGCTTCTAAGAGAGAAAATAGCTTTCATACTTAAATGCTCATATTTTTTCATCCCTCAGAAGGTGAATTACTGTGTGCATTTTTTAATACTTATATAGTTAGCATATAGATATTTTTGAAATTTAAGATGGGAATTTTTCAATTTATTTAGGAGTACACTGAAATTCAATTATAAGGCAATTATAAAAGAAAGAAAATATGAGTGGTTATCAAAGAAAATTAATTAGATTTTTGCAGAAATATGCTTGATATGATTGTGTATGTGTATGTATATATATGTGTGTATATGTATATATATATGTGTATATATATGTGTATATATATATGTATATATATATATCAGATTTCTTGCTGTCTTGGGGAGGGGAGAGGGAAGGGAGAGAGGGAGGGAGAAAAATTTGGAACTAGAAATCTTATAAAAACAAATGTTGAAAACTATCTCTACATGTAACTAGAAAATAATAAAATACTTTTATGATTAAAAAAAAGAAAATTAATTAGATTTTCTTACCACTATTTAAGGAGTAACTTTCAAAGAATGTTAAGTTTTACATCATCATACGTTGGAAAGACTACAGAATATAGAGTCTGGGAACTTGAGTTCAAATCCTGTCTCTTTCACTAACCACCTGAACAAGTTACTTAATCTCTCCAGCTTTCATTTCCTCAATTGGATCAGACCACTGAGGTCCTTTGTAGCTCTGTCGGATGTTTGTATTAGGTTAATTCTAAATGATTTTTCGTTGTATAATAAAAAGAAATCAATGGAATACAATACAAAGTTTGGAAATAAATCATCTTTTAACAAGTATCTGAGATTTGGTTCCTTATACATAGTATATATTCAATAAGTACTTGTTGAATTAAGCTGGTAAGTTTTCTGGCTGGGCATGGGGATAAGAGACAAAGAAGATATACCCCTGCCTGGGAAAACATTTAAAACTATAACTCACTAAATTCTTAAATAAAATCAGTCTTCAAATATTACTTTCACAAAATTAAAACATTTTAGATCAGAAGTAACTTCAGAGATAATCTAGTCCAGGGATTCTTAACGTTTTTTGTGTCATGAACTCCTTTGACAGTCTGGTAAAGCCTATGGACCCTTTCTCAGTATAATGTTTTTAAATGTATAAAATAAAGTACATAGGATTACCAAGGAAACCAATTACACTGAAACACAATTACTGATTTTTTTTAAAACAAGTTCATGATCACCAGGTTAAGAATGCCTGATCTATTCCAACCATTTCATTTAAAGAGGAAAAAATGGAATGTTTTTTCCAAGGTTTCATGACAAGTAGCAAAGCTACAGAATTGGAACCTTAGTCCTCTTGTTCCATATCCAGTACTCTTTCCACTACACCATACCCTTCTACCTAATTGGCATAGGGTAAAGAGTAATAGACTTAGGGACAGCTAGGTGGCGCAGTGGATAGAGCACCGGCCCTGGAGTCAGGAGTACCTGAGTTCAAATCCGGCCTCAGACACTTGACACTTACTAGCTGTGTGACCCTGGGCAAGTCACTTAACCCCAATTGCCTCACTTAAAAAAAAAAAAAGAGTAATAGACTTGGAGTCACAAAAATTAAGACCCATATTAGAAATTTACTAACTGTGTGACCACAGGCAAATCACTTCTGAGAGACTCAAATTCATCATCTGAAATGCAAGGAAAACAAAACTTATGCTACTTATTTCACAGGGTTTTTTTTAAATAAACTTTTTTATTTATAGTTTGGGGTTCCAATTTTTATCCCTCTTTCCCTTCCTCCCATCCTCCCTCCCTGAGACAGCAAATAATCAGATATTGGTTATACATGTACGATTATGTAAAACATTGCAAGGGCAGCTAGGTGGCGCAGTGGATAAAGTATCGGCCCTGGATTCAGAAGGACCTGAATTCAAATCCGGCCTCAGACACTTGACATTTACTAGCTGTGTGACCCCGGGCAAGTCACTTAACCCCAACTGCCTCACCAAAAAATAAAACCCAAAAAAACACATTACCATATTTGTCATTTTGTACAAGCAAACTTGATTAAAAGAAAAAAAAAATGAAAGAAAGTGAAAAATAGAATGCTTCAGTCTGTTCCATCAATATCAGTTTTTTCTTTGGAGGTCACAGGGTTATTTAATTTTTTTTTTCTTATTGCTATTCAAGTATTATTTGAGTTCATCACTCCATCCCACTTAAAGTAGGAAAATACTCCAGTGGATAAAGCACCGGCCCTGGATTCAGGAGTACCTAAGTTGAAATCTGGCCTCAGACACTTGACACTTACTAGCTGTGTGACCCTGGACAAGTCACTTAAACCCAATTGCCTCACCCTCCCCCCAAAAAAAGAAAGAAATAAAATAAACTCTATGATAAATGCAATGACCAACAATGATTCCTAAGGACTGAGCATAAAGCATATTATTCACCTACTGACAGAGGTGATAGACTCAAGATGCAAGTTAAAATATATTTTTCAGACACAGCCAATGAAGGAATTTGTTTTGACTATACATATTTGTTACACAGGCTTCCCCCCAATTACAGTATCTTCCCCCCAATTTGAGAAGTAGAATGAGAGGGAGAGAAGGGGAGAAGAAACAAAGGAGAGATGGTAGGAAGGAAACAAGGTCACTGAAGCATATATATTTTAAAAATACATAGAATGGGGGCGGCTAGGTGGCGCAGTGGATAGAGCACCGGCCCTGGAGTCAGGAGTACCTGAGTTCAAATCCAGCCTCAGACACTTAACACTTACTGGCTGTGTGACCCTGGGCAAGTCACTTAACCCCAATTGCCTCAATTAAAAAAAAATTACATAGAATGAGACAGAAATAAGGGAGATGAGTCAAACAGCTTTGAAAGCTATATGATGAACTTATATATTTCAAAAGAAAAATAAGCTGTACATAATAGATACAGTTTCACGTGCAAGTCTTTTCTCTTTTATTACACATATGGAAATGCCCTTTTCTGTGCTGCTATATTTTTGTACATATAGATCCTTTTCTTCTTGATATCATTAGGGTATGAGCCTAGGTACTATATCATTAGGTCAAAGGCTATGCACAGTTATGTGACTTTGGGGATAATAAATAATTCATGGTTCTACCAAATGTACATTAGTGTGCCTGTCCTCACAGAGCCCTTCTAACAACTATTAGTTTTCTTTTTTGTCACATAGGTCTTTTTCTTCTTTCTTAATATCATTAGGTAGTAAGTTTGTATCAATGAGTCAAAAGCTACGGATCTCAGACAAAACAAAAGCAAAAATAGTTCTGATTAAAAGAGAAAAGCAACGAAATTATATCTTGCTAAAAGGTATCACAGACGATGAAATAATGTCACCACTAAACATATCTGCACCAAATGGTATTACATCCAAATTTTTTTTTTGGTGGGGCAATGACTTGGCCAGGGTCACACAGCTAGTAAGTGTCAAGTTACTGAGGCTGGATTTGAACTCAGGTCCTCTTGGTCTTGTGCTATAGGAAATGACAAACAGGATGATCCCAGAAAAACCTGGAAAGACTAATGAACATCGATGGATAATAAAGTGAGCAGAGCTGGGAGGGCATTGTGCATAGTGACAGCAGTATTGTTCAAAGAGCAATTGTGAATGACTTAACTACTCTCAGCAATGCAATGATCCAAGACAATCCCAATGAACTAATGCGAAGCTTACTATCCATCCCCATAAAAAGAACTGATAAAAAGAGCACTTGTGGATTGTACATATATAATCTGGTTGCTGTCTTGTGGAGGGGGGAAGAAAAGGGAGGGAGGGAGAGAGAAAAATTTGGAACTCTAAATCTTATGAAAATGAATGTTGAAAACTACCCTTACATATAACTGGAAAGAATAAATGTTTGTTGCTAAAATTAATTTAAAAAAAAAAGGAAATGATGAGCAGGCAGATTTCAGAGAAACCTGGAAGGACTTGCATGAACTGATGATGAGTGAGATGAGCAGAACCAGGAGAACACTGTACACAGTATCAACAACGTTGTGTGCTGATCAACTGTGATGGACTTGATTCTTCTCAGCAATACAATGGTCTAATATAGTTCCAAAGGATTCATGGTGGAAAATGCTCTCCAAATCCAGAAAAAAAAAATAACTGTTGAATCTGGATGCAGATCGAATCATACTATTTCTATTGTTTTTGCTGTTTTTCTTTTTTGAAGTTTTTCCTTTTTGCTCTGATTCATCTATCATAACATGACTAATGCAGAAATATGTTTAATATGATTGTATATAAAATAACCTATATCAGATTACTTGCTGTCTTGGGGAAGGGGGGAGGGATGGAGAAAAATGTGAAACTAGAAAGCTTATAAAAACAAATGTTGAAAATTATCTCTAAATGTAACTGGAAAATAATAAAATATTTATATGGAAAAATAAACTCAAGTCCTCCTGAATCCAGGGCTGGTGCTTTATCTACTGTGCCACCTAGCTGCCCCCCTAGCATCCAAATTCTTAAAAGGACATGTTAGGGGCGCAGCTAGGTGGCGCAGTGGATAGAGCACTGGCCCTGGATTCAGGAGGACCTGAGTTCAAATATGACCTCAGACACTTAACTCTTACTAGCTGTGTGACCCTGGGCAAGTCACTTAACCCCAATTCACACACACACACACACACAAAGGACATGTTAAATGAGTTGCAGGAGGAAATAGTAAAACTATACTAGTGAGGGAATCTCAAATTTCCCAACTCAGAACTAAGGTAAATCTAACCAAAAAATAAACAAGAAAAAATTTAAGGAATCAAATAGAATTTTAGAAAAGTTAGATGATATACCTCTGGAGAAAATTAAATCAGAATAAAAAGGAATATACATTTTTTTCTCAGTGGCACATGGCACCTACACAAAAATTGACCATGAATTAGAGTATAAAAACCTTACAACCAAATGCAGAAAAAGGCTCTGCACAGTTTAGTGACTTTGGGAATGAAAAACAATTCAAGGTTCCACCAGCTGTATGTCAGTATGTTAAGCTGATAGGTATGAGGTAAAGCCTCAAGTTTTTTAAATTTGCACTTTTATTATTAGAAATTTCTATTTCTGGGGGGCGGCTAGGTGGCACAGTGGATAAAGCACCGGCCTTGGATTCAGGAGTACCTGAGTTCAAATCCGGCCTCAGACACTTGACTTACTAGCTGTGTGACCCTGGGCAAGTCACTTAACCCCCATTGCCCAGAAAAAGAAAAAACAAACAAACAAACAAACAGAAATTTCTATTTCTGCTACTAGATTTGTGGTATTTTTTCATATGGCTGCTGATAACTTGGATTTCTTTCGCTGAAAATTTCCAGTTAATATTCTTTGATTATTTTGTACTGGAAAATGGCTTTACGGTGAAGAAAGTATTATTGTGAAGTTCTTGCAAATATTCAAGTGTTACATTAGAATGTGATTTTTTAAATAACAAGTTAAAACCAATAACATTAGCTAAAACTTCTCATTTCTTCACTTTTTTCAAAGGAGATCAAGGAACATATGCTAAATAATATTTAACTATATTAAATTCTTTCAAAATTGAATGCATAATTTCATTACTAATCAAAATATATACATTCCATTTCCATTGCTCTTCTAACTCTACCTCTCCCCTTTATCTAATAGGCATAAATTGAGGACAGCATAATTATAGTACTGTGGCACTGCACTGGTAGTGTATAATATAGATTTTAATAAGCATTTATTAAGTACTTACTATGTTCCAGGCAGTGTACTAATGGCTGGAATACAAAAAAATGTGAAAAAATTGTCCCTGCCCTCAAGAAGCTCAAACTCTAATTGGGGAAGGGGAAAATAACCTGTAAATAATTGTGTTCATATAAGATATGTAGATATTATATGGAAAGTAATTTCAAAAAGAAGGCATTAACAAAGGGGGGAATCAGGGAAAAGAAGGTATTAACAACAGGGAGATCAGGAAAAGGCTTCCTATAAAAGATGGGATTTGAGCTAAATGTTGAAAGATATTAGGGAAGCTAAGAGGTAGAAGTGAAGAGGAAGCAGATTCTAGACATGGGAAGCCATGAAACAAAGACAAATATGAGTCAGGAGATAGTACCAAGCACCAGTGTAACTGAAGCCTAGAATTTGTGGAGTGAGTAAATTGTAATTAGGCTGGAAAAGTAGGAAGGAGAAAAGTAATGAAGGGTCAAACAGAGGACTTTAGTCCTGGAAGAAAGAAGAAGGCAGTGGAGTTTATTGCATGGAGGAAGTAAATCTAACTAAAGTAAAACTAACTTCTCTAGGTAAATCTCTCTCTCTCTTTTTTTTAGGCAATGGGGGTTAAGTGACTTGCCCACAGTCACACAGCTAGTAAGTGTCAAGTGTCTGAGGCCGGATTTGAACTCAGGTACTCCTGAATCCAGGGCCGGTGCTTTAACCACTCTAGGTAAATCTAACCAAAAATAAGCAAGAAAAAAAGGAGATGAATATAATTTTGGAAAAGTTAGATGTGATAAACCTCTGGAGAAAATTAAATGGGAATAAAAAGGAATATGTCTTTTTTCAGTGGTACATGGCACCTACAGAAAAATTGACAAAAGAGAGATCAGGAAAAAAAGGAATATCAGAGTTGCACTGTTAGGAAAATCACTTTGCACAAAGTAAGCACTTATTAAATCTTGAATCATAACTGTAGAAATTAGTAAAGTACTCATAAATCTCCCTTGCATATCCTTAAAGAGAGATTCCCTTGAAAAGGTTAATACCTTATTAATTCTGTCAATTCCATATATAGACTATTTTTAATTTTAAATGTTTTCTTTTTCCCCAATTACATGTAAAAACAATTTTTAACATTCTTTTCTTTAGGTTTTCAGTCCTAAATTCCATTCCTCCTCCCCACCCCCGATGGTAGGTAATCTGATATAGGTTATATATGTGCAATCATGTAAGAACATTTCCATATTAGTCATTTTGGGAAGGAAGGAAGGAAGGAAGGAAGGAAGGAAGGAAGGAAGGAAGGAAGGAAGGAAGGAAGGAAGGAAGGAAGGAAGGAAGGAAGGAGAGAAAGAGAGAGATGCTTCAGTCTGAATACAGACAATGTCAGTTCTTTTCTCTCAAGGCAGATAGCATTTTTCATCATGAGTCTTTTGGGCTTCTCTTGGATCACTGTATTGCTGAGAATAGCCAAATCATTCAGTCTTCATCAGATAATGCTGCTATTACTGTGTACAATGTTCTCCTGGTTCTGCTTACTTCATTTTGTATTGGTTCACATAAGTAGACTATTTTTGTTTTGTTTTCTTTTATCTATTTCCAATGCTATCACTGAAACTGACACATGGGTGATTAATAAATGCTTCTCCTTTACACAGATGAGACCTTTCTTCTGGCATCATCACCAAAAACTCTTTGACAAGATGTGAACTTTCCTCATCCTGGATGCTACTGAGTTAACTACATCTCTAAAGAAGTTTACAAGTCATCCCAATTAACATTTCATTGCTATTGATAATACTTTTACTTGGTCTTTGAAGATAGAAATCCAGAGAGAAGCAGATCTGAAAGAGGATTAGGAGAGGGTTATATACAGAGATCTGAGCATTTATGATGCCTCTCCAGGGATACCATGAGGCCTCAGAGAAAGTAGAAGTTGGAGGTACAAATGAAACTCCTAGATAATGTCATGTCTTAATCCAAGCTTTCTGGACTCAAGTGAATCTAACAAGCATTTATTAAGTACCTGCTATGTGCAAGGGACTGTACTAAGCATTAGGATACAAAGCCAAAAGAGGAAAAAAATGGTCCTTGTCCTAAACATGCTTAAATTTTTTTGAGATATATTTAAAAAGACGAAAAGATACAACATAATTTGAGGAAGTAAGGACACCAAAACAAGGGGGAGCAGGAAAGGTTTTCCAAATAAAGTGGCACCTAAGTTAACCTTGAAGAAAGCTAAGAACTCTAAAGATACAGGTAAAGAGTAAGGGTATTCCAGGTATGAAGGGCAATTCATTCAAATGAAAGACGAAATACTGAGATAGGGAACAAGAAGGAGGCCAATTTGGCTAAAAAGGAAAGTGTGTAAAAGAAAGTAATGTGAAACTAACTCTGGAAAGGTAGACCAGGACAAGTCCAAAAGTTTATATATTATCCTAGAGAAAACAGTAAGCCACTGAAATTAATTGAACAAGATAGTGGCTTGGTCATGCCAGTGTTTTCAGATTGTTTGGGAACTATGTGGAGGATAGATCTCAGAGGAGAGAGACTAGAGAGACAGGGAGATGAAGTAGGAGACTACTGTAATAGGACAAGTGAGAGGTGAAGGCCCTGGACAAAGCAGAGTTCTCGGATCAAGTGTGGAAGCTATGGAACAGCAAGGGACAGCATTATAATGTGAAGAAGCAATCTTGGACCTTGCCCCTCATCGGTACTATATAATGTGGACTTTAGAGGTCTGAGAAAAGTGCCAGCAAGTGCTTTTGGGGTAGATGGTGTAACGATTGGAATGACACCACCTGCAGGAGACTTACTGCAGGATGCTCCGCCATAAGGAGAAGGAGTCTGAGGGCAAGACATGTGGCTCTTTGGCATCAGGAAGTGATGTTTGCTTCTGGGAGGAAGAGGAGGCAAGGCTGGCGCTGGCGCTCTCGCTCTCTTTCATCAGGACTCTGGTTGAGAGTGGAGCTAGGAATGCTCTCTCCCTTTGATAGATGAATCTAGGCCTTTCTCCCTCTCTTTACCAAATTCTTATTCTCCTTAATAAATGCTTAAAAGTCTAACTCTTGCTAAAGCTTATAATTTATTGGCAACCACTCATTAGATATTTTAGACAGACTAGCTAGAATTTTAGCCCCTTACAGATGGCTTACCACAAAGAGGAAAGCTGAATCTCCATCTTCTGATCTTCCGGTTGGGTAAGATTTCCCCTACCCTGTCCCCTTATATTGGAAAGTACTGCTAAGTATTGGCTGTTTTTGTTTTAAATTTTCAAGTGGATCTTTTAAACTCCCTAAGTACCCTGTTCCTGATTTTAAACTCCCTAAGTACCCTGTTTAACCAGACAAATGGGGAATAAGATCATGTTAATGCTTTGTTTTTGTGGATTTTCTATTTTTATTTCTGTTAGAAGAGCCAGCAAGTTGCTCACACAAGGGAATACAAATATTCCCCCCTCTCCCAACCATGCCTTTTCAGAGAAACCTCTAATTTTGCATGCCTGGAGGCAACGACCTAGCCTAAAAACGGGGGAAGGGGAACCCAGGCTTGAGTTCGAAACCAAGCTTGATTCAAATTGTCCTAGTCCCTTCCTTCCTCTCAGGACCCCCCTCCTCCCCCTCCTCTGGTGCCACCTCCTACTCCTCCCATGGCCATGCCCCTCGATCCTCCTTTCTCAAGTCCTGATGTTATGAATGCACAGCCTGCACTTCCAGCTTCTACTCAGTTACCAGAGCAGTCAGGCTCAGCCCTTCCCCAGCCTGGCTGTGATTCTGACTTGACCTGCTGTGGTTCTCCCAAACCAACCTTAGAAAACCCTTTAAATTCCAGATATGCTCGTTTTGTTCATAATTTTGTTAACCTGCTTTTGTCTTTAATTAGTAACCTTATAAAGCATTTATATTATAAAAGGACTGATGAAGAAAATAGAGGTGTTAAAGAAGACAAATTTAAGCTGAATAAAAATAACAATCATCATCATATTTCAAAAAGACATATTTTACAGAAATGTAGAAGTAAGCAGCAAAGTATTAATATGAGTATTAGGGATTTTAGATATTGGAATCAAAAGTGTTCTAAATTCACTCAGAGAAATATAATGTCAGTTCAGAGGTTACATAGGATTTCTATGCTATTACATCTACATTTTGAAATTAATGGTATGAGTTTATTTTCATAGAGATTTTCATGCTTTTGAGATTGTGTTTTATACTTAGCTTTTTTTAAAAAAGAATATTTGTAAAAGCTTTTTATAGTCATGTGATCAAGTTTATATTTTGTAATATTCATTAATATTAAGTTCATATTCATTTAGATTTCCCTAGTTTGAATTTCATTGTCTTTTATTCTTCCATGTGTATTTTCTTCTATTCATTCATCTTTCTAATTTCGAAACACTGCAAGATGGTTTTGATTTCATAATACAATGTTAATTCTGGGAATATTGTGCTCCCATATTCTGAGTTGTTTGTTATTGTTTTTTTTTTTCTCTCAACTGATTATTTGATCGAACTCTATTTCCCTTGCAAATTGGTTGCCATGGCAAGTGTAAATTGATTCTAGAAGTTGTTTGGTGTTTTTTTTTTTGGGGGGGGGGGGTTAAGTGACTTGCCCAGGGTCACACAGCTAGTAAGTGTCAAGTGTTTGAGGCCGAATTTGAAATCAGGCACTCCTGAATCCAGGGCCGGTGCTTTATCCACTGCAACACCTAGCCACCCCTAGAAGTATTATTTTTGATAAGCATATTAAAAAAAAAAAAAAGAGGGGAACATTTGTAAAAGGTTTCTTTTTTCAAAAAAAAAAAAGATTGTGTTGTGCTTTAACTTGTATTTAAATACGTTCCAATTTTTCACAAAATTGTGTACTTAGTAAAAAAAGGTATTATTTGAAATCATTGCATAATTGTATATCGTATTCTGAATCAAGGTATATTCATATTTTTTGTGACTATTTTATCCTCAATTTTTAAATCCATGAGACTTGGATTATGGGAACTTATCATTTAAGACATTAAGTGCCCTTATTCTGAGTTATCAGATGCCAGTTGGCCAAGATGCCATTCGATCGAAAGAGGAATATATGCAAGAGCAGACATCGAACTGTCACATGAGGGGAGACATGCATGAAGTCAAGGTATGGCCGAGGGAACGGCTTTGACAAACGTTGAGGTTGGTTTCTCTTGGTTTAAATTTTTCCCCACAATATTGTACAGATGGCTGGAAGTTTTCATCCCACCCATCTCATTCTACACCTAGCTTCTATGCCCCTCCTATATACCTGATGCCATGGACATCTCAATCCCATGCATCTAATTAAGCCTTACTCAGTTTCCTCCAAGGGGGTGGCTAGGTGGCACACTGGATAAAGCACCGGCCCTGGATTCAGGAGTACCTAAGTTCAAATCCAGCCTCAGACACTTGACACTTACTAGCTGTGTGACACTGGGCAAATCACTTGGCGACCATTGCCCTGCAAAAACAAAAAAACAAAACAGTTTCCTCCAATATGTTCGGTGGCATGGACATATATCCCATCCACCTATTTTAAGCCTGGCATACTGCATGGGCAGTATATATTGCTCAAGTGTGGGAATGCCCATATCCCATCATTTCTCTGTGTTTTTATGGTAACCTCCATAATTATCTCAGGTATCATGATAAATACAGTGTTGGATTTCGCCTTGACATCTATTACCAATTATATTAGATTCTTTAATTTCTCATAATGGCATGAGGATAATTAGGCAGATGATGAAAAAAGCAATGAAACAAAGATAAAAATTATTTTTTTAAATTAATATCATAGCAATTGTCTTCTTAATTTACCCTCCACAAAGGGGGACTATAGTAATATTAATTTTTAGAGAATATTTCAATTTTTGTTTTATTATGTATTTCATGTAAAACAAGTAAGATTCTGAATTCCCTTAAACATATTTTTGAGAACTCTCATTGTTTGATTTGATTATTGACAAAGCTATTTTAAAGTTATATTAAGCTCAATTTTGTAGGAAATTTTCCTGTCTGATTACCAGCATCCACACATCAACCCCTGAAAAGACTTCCATTCCATGACTACACCCAGAGGACTTCTGAGAAAAGACTTCCAAAGACTTTAAATGAACAGTTTTGTTTTGTTGATTTTTATTTCCTTCTGTTGTTATGTTCACCATTTGTAACATGTACTCTCTGCAGAGGCCCTCCCTCTGCAGGCCAGTGTCAAAGCGCCAGTTCATGAGGGACCACCCCTCTGGACAAAACTTTCCTCTCTCCCTTTTCTATATTGGTATTAACATATTGTTTGTTAGAATAGGGTATTTATTCTATTATTTTTGACTGTTCCATCAAGGAAACACTAATGTGTTTCTTGAAGAAGCAAAGGGGGGACTGTAACAATTGGAATGACGCCACCTGCTGGAGACTTACTGCAGGATGCTCCGCCATGAGGAGAAGGCATCTGAGGGCAAGACATGCCGCTCTTTGGCATCAGGAAGTGATGTTTGCTTGTGGGAGGAAGAGGGGGTGAGGCTGGCGCTCTCTCTCGTCAGGACTCTGATTGAGAATGGAGCAAGAGTGACAGCTAGGTGGTGCAGTAGATAGAGCACTGGCCCTGGAGTCAGGAGTACCTGGGTTCAAATATAGCCTCGGACACTTAACACTTACTAGCTGTGTGACCCTGGGCAAGTCACTTAACCCCAAATTGTCTCACTTTAAAAGAAAAAAAGACAGTGGAGCTAGGAATGCTCTCTCCCTTTAATGACAGATGAATCTAGGCCTTTCTCCCTCTTTCTTTTTTTTTTTTTGGGTGAGGCAATTGGGGTTAAGTGATTTGACCAGGTTCACACAGCTAGTAAGTATTAAGTGTCTGAGGTCATATTTGAACTCAGGTCCTCCTGAATCCAGGGCTGGTGCTCTATCCACTGCGCCATCTAGCTGCCCCCTTTCTCTCTCTCTTTACCAAATTCTTATTCTCCTTAATAAATGCTTAAAAGTCTAACTCTTGCTAAAGCTTATAATTTATTGGCAACCACTCATTAGATATTGTAGACAGACTAGCTAGAATTTTAGCCCCTTAAAATGGAGAAGTTCAACCCCAGAGTAGTACTATAAATCTGAATGACTGTATACTTATAAGGGGAGGAGGGAATGAGTAGAGGGAAAGGAGATGGAGGCTAACTAGAAAGAAAAAATGTTCTTTTGACTGTGTATGGTCTCAGGTTCGAAGCCTTTGTTTTTTCAGGGGAGGAATAGGGTCCCTCCACAAAATAAAGTCTATTTTATCTTTGAGAATTCCTTAAACTGAGTTCTTGCATGAAAGCTAAAGGTCCTTAATATTTTCTGTAGAGGCCCAGAACCAGCCAAACAACAATGTTCATAGAGAAAAGAAACCCTGAGTGCAGTTTAGTATTGACAAGCCTCCACAACTGAACCTGGTCCACATAAACCCAGAGCTTCAGTTCTGGGTGAATGGTTATAAAGCTTTGGTTCTAGGCCACTAGTCATAAATTAAAATCTTTGCTACGGGGGCAGCTAGGTGGCGCAGTGGATAAAGCACCAGCCCTGGATTCAGGAAGATCTGAGTTCAAATCCGGCCTCAGACACTTGACACTTACTAGCTGTGTTACTCTGGGCAAGTCACTTAATTCTCATTGCCCAGCAAAAAAAAAAAAATCTTCACTACTGACAAACTACTCAAAGGGGCAAACGATACATGTATTAACCATGTTCTGAAAGAAACAAAATTCTTGTGGAAACACACAGTGCCACTGCAGTAAAAACAAAACAAAAATAACTAGCACTTATTCTGTGAAAAAAGATATTTTGTTTACTATGAAACTGCACTTAGTTCTAAGGTTCAATAACATCTAAGTAATAACAAATTTTGAAAAGGAAACTTTAGTCCTAAGTTATAACTAATATGAACTTAATGCCAAGGTATAAAAGGAAGTTTCAGTTTTTTGTACTACTAGATGATATTTACATAGCTTTAAAATCCCTTAAATATATGATTTTATTTGATCTTTACAACAATCCATTCAAGCTAGGTGCTACAGGTATTATCCCAAGTTCACAGATAGGGAAATTGACTCAGAAAAGTTAAGAGACTCTCCATGGCAACACAGTTGATAAATATAAAAGGTAGAAATCAAGCCTAGGTCTCCAAGTTCAAAACTTTTCTTACCACATCCCAGTGTCTCTCCAATTAAGGAGGTATGTATCATAAATTAGGAAATTTAAATAATGTTATAATAATAATATAGTATTAGTAATATAATATAGTAATGTTATATATTATAATCAAAATGTGTTAATAATGTATATATTATATATAATATATATTAAATTATATGAAATTTCTATACTTCTTTCCCAAAAAAGCTTTCATATGTTAATCTAAATTTGTCTTCTTTATGTTATTAATCTAATTTTAGAAATGTATAATGAATTCAAAAGTGAATAATTTTTTAGTATCTCTAGGCTCCCAGGACAGTGTTCATTTGGAATGTTAATCAGAAAATATAATCTTGATTTCCTATGAAATAAGCATTTTTCACCTACTCATCAATTCTTAGCTTCTCTGTTTCTGTCAAGGGCACCACCATCCTTCCAGTCACTTCAGGTTCCCAACTTCTGAGTCATCCTTGATCAAATGAGGTAAGAGATGTATAGCACTTTGCAAACCTTAAAGTTCCATGTAAGTGTATGCTATTATTATGATCTTCACTCTCCCTTACTCCACTACATCCAGCCAGTTACCAAATATTGTTGATTCTATCTCTTACATACCTCTCCTCTCTCTTCACAAGGCCACCCACCACCCTAGTTTAGGCTTTAATAAACTCTCGGGGGCAGCTAGGTGGCGCAGTGGATAAAGCGCTGGCCCTGGATTCAGGAGTACCTGAGTTCAAAATCCGGCCTCAGATCCTTGACACTTACTAGCTGTGTGACCCTGGGCAAGTCACTTAACCCCCATTGCCCCCCCAAAAATAAAATAAAACAAAATAAAAAATAAATTCTCATCTGAACTACTGCATTGATCTTCATGTTCCCAGTCTCTCAACTCCCAATTCAGCCTCCACAGAGTTGCGAAAGTGATATTCTTTTTTGTTTTGTTTGGTTTGGTTTGGGGTTTTTTTGTGGGTTTGTTGGGTTTTTTTTAACAGGGCAATGGGGGTTAAGTGACTTACCCAGGGTCACACAGCTAATAAGTGTCAAGTATCTGAGGCCGGATTTGAACTCAGGTCCTCCTGAATCCAGGGCTGGTGCTTTATCTACTGTGCCACCTAGCTGCACCCCCCAGTGATCCTTTTTTTTTTTTTTTTTTGGTGAGGCAGTTGGGGTTAAGTGACTTGCCCAGGGTCACACAGCTAGTGTCAAGTGTCTGAGGCTGGTTTTGAACTCAGGTCCTCTTGAATCCAAGGCCAGTGCTTTATTCACTGTGCCACCTAGCTGCCCCTCCCCAAGTGATATTCTAAAGCACCAGTCTGACTGTCACTCCCCTGTACTCAAAAGACTCCAGTAGCTCCTGTTGACTCTAAGATAACATGCAAAATACTATGTCATTTAAAGTTCTTCACAATCTGGCTCTAGCCTACCTTTCTAGACTTACACATTATTTCCCTTCACATACTCTACATTCCAGAAAAACTGACTTACTTACTATTCCTCATACATAACATTCCATCTTCCACCTCTGTCTTTATTTAACTCAAGCCTGGAATGCACTCCTTCCTTATTTCACCCTCTTAGAATCTTCTTTTGAAGATCAGCTCAAGAGTCACCTCCTAAATGTGGGAGTACGTTGAGTACCCCTCTCCATTACCTTGTATCTACTTTTTAGAGATATTTTGTATTAATTTTCATGGATACATGGTGTTTCCCTTGAAAAAATGTAAGCTTGTTGAGGACAGGGGCTGTTTAATTTTTTTCTTTGTAATCTCAGCACTTAGGACATGCTGTACCTGCCACACAGCAGGCACATGATAAGTCCTTCTTGACTGGTACGTCTGTGACAATTATCTTTTTAATCTTGATTATAAAAAATGAAAATCACTATAAAATTATTTTGTAATTCGCTTAAATTCCTAAATTTTATAAATATAACAAACATATCCTTACTCTTGACTGAAATTTAAGTGGGGAAGTTTAAACATTCTTCTTGAAAATAGATTAGCCACTCTTCAACATTTCAAAATTCTTTTTAAGACAACTGAAATAGAGGGGCAAAAAAAAAAGGTAAAGATGATCACTATTTAAAATAAGTTTTTCTCCCCTCAGTATCTTCTTAGGAAGAATCTGAAATGTGACTTCATGGTCACTTCATAGTTACAAGTTAAATCAACAGAGTATAAATGGCACACTTTCCCTTAACCTTACTTGAAAATGGAAAAAGTTCTCAATTGGTTTGTGCTTGTTAGGAACAAGAGGTCAGCCTTCCAAGGAGGAATGTAAAATGTCCCATATCTCATCTTTGTGTAAAAGGTAAATATTGTAAGGAAGGAAAGCACTGAAAGAATTTTTTTTTCAATTACAGTCACTGACTGGAATGTGTTTGTTAGGAATTTTTTGAGAGGCAAACTTGGATGTTAGAACTGTTATCCAGGGGGCGGCTAGGTGGCGCAGCGGATAGAGCACCGGCCCTGGATTCAAGAGTACCTGAGTTCGGATCCGACCTCAGACACTTGACACTTACTAGCTGTGTGACCCTGGGCAAGTCACTTAACCCCTTTTGCCCCGCAAAAAAAAAAAAAAAAAAAAGAAAAACAACTGTTATCCAAAAGAAATAAAAATGTCTATCTACTGAAGAGGAATAAACGTATATGTGGAAATACACTGCTTTTCTCATGTAAACAGTCAATGATTCCGTGATCTTAAAAGTCCTTGTATAATAACATCAACTAATCTTCACAGTACTAAAGAGTACAAAGTTTCTACCCAAGTATACCAGTTTTTTTGACTTGTATGGAGAAGGATGAAATCCCAATGACAACAGGGAAGTAAAATGGAAAGAAGCAGCCACTTACTTGAACAGAAAAATAATTGACAAGACACAAAAGCAGGTCACAGGTTGGCAGCGGAAATCAACCTCACACACCTGCAGTTTTCAAAGCTTAGACCACCCCCACCCACCCCCCATCCACAAGACCTTTTTAAAAGCCCCGCCTCTACCTTACCGGATTTTCACGCATGCTCAATCAACAAGAGAAAACTTCCACTCCTTTTCGGCGGTGAGCAGCAGCATAACAAAAACCAGGAATTACCAGTTGGAGTTGGAGGCGCAGGGAGATGGGGGTGGGAAGGAAAGGCAGAAGCCACCAAGCGAGTGGGGATAACTTTTCTCTTCCTTTGTAAAGTTTTCTCGGAGCTCAGAACCTGGGTCCTTCCTAGGGAAGGAAGGAGAACGCGACGGGACCTCCCGCAGCTCTCCGGGCCGCCTCTCTACCGGGTGAACTGCTCCTGCAGGCACCCGGGGGATGATGAGGCCTAGCGCCCCGCAGTGGGGCCTGTGACAGCCCACAGGCCCCACCCCTGGGGGCGGGCGCTGCCGACGATGGGGCGGCCCGGGGGGCGGGGAGGGAGTTCTCCCCTAGTGTTTAGAGGGAAGGGAAGAGGGGAGCGAAGGACCATTTTCCCGGGTAGCCAGGGCCGGGGGCGCCTCCCGCAGCGCCGCCTAGGCAGCCGCAAGGGCCTCTGGGCCCTACAGCCCCGCGGGCTGGGACTGGACCACCCCCGCCTCAGAGCCGCAGGGAGCTCCCTCCGTTTCCGTCAGGATGGAGGCCTGATGGGGGCGGGAGAGTTCTCGGGAGCCCCCGAGCCGATATCCCACTCCCCATCCCCCCCCCCAGGCCTGGCTTAGATCCGTTGCTAAGGGGGCCTTTCCTTGGAGACCGAAGAGGGAGGGAGGGTCTCCTTCCGGTCTGAAGGGAAAGGGGGAGGGAAGCACTCACCTGTGCCCGGTATCTCCCGAAGCCGGCGGTGACTCTCTTTCCCCACCCCCCCAGCCCCCGCCCCTCAGTCCTGGGACCCACTGACACAGAGGCGGAAGTGCGGCCGGCCGCCACACTGAATGACAACTTCCCCCAGCCACTCGACGGGCCTGGCTCCGAAGCGTCAGCCTCATCACAGCCAATCAACGTCTCGAAGAGGAGGGTAGGCAGGCTGAACTATGTTAATCGGTTCACCTTCCCGCACCTCCCCTCCTTACTCCTCCACCCGCACAGACTTTGGAGTCCCGCCCCTGCTGGAGGAAGGAATGAAACGAATGCCCAATTATTGTTGAGGAGAGGCGGGGTTATGCACATGAAGCTTAAGGGGAAAGGGAAGGGCGGTGTTTCAGTACTGGAACAACCAGCCTGTGATTTAAGGCTTATGCAATCTCTGAATTTACAAACACTGAGCTGTTATGCCCCGCGAGGTTTGGGCATTTCCTTTAGCTTGTTTTGGCAGTGACTGCGTTGCATACACCCGTGCAGCTTTGGTGATCGAATCTCTTTGAGGAGGCAGGGAAGCATTTACCCTACTAGTGAGGTCCTCGAGGATGGGAAAAGAGGGTGTTAAAAATCTTTCATCTGACGTCTGGGACTTTCTCAAACCGAAGTTTCCCTCTCCCAGGCCCTGTCCACCCTACCTTGCCTCTCTTTTTCTGCAACACACAGGAGAGAATCCCCCTTTAGGAATAATAACAACGCTACTTCCCCGGGTTGTTGTGAAGATCAAACACGAGAGAATAAATTGTAAGGCGTTTAGTACAGTTTCTGGCACATAGCGCTATCCATATGTTAGCTATCATCATCACCACCACCACCACCATCCATACTTCATAGTCCTACCTAACCTCCAAACAGTGGAAGACCTGTGTTGGGGTCCAAAATTCTGAAACCAAGAACCTCTCTTTTGCTGTTCTGTACCTTTTGCCACCCTTTCTGTTACATCTTCTCACCCCCACCCCCACTTCTTTGTAGCTCAGTCTAGAGTTACTGTCTTAAAAAACATTTATCAAAACTACTGACAAAGGATTCTAGACGGGACCTCCCAGAATCTATTTAGTCCAAACCCCTCATTTTACAGATGAGGCCCACAAAGGCATGGTGACTTTCCCAGAGGTGGTAAGGCAGGGCTGGGATTCAAATTTCGGTTTCAAATCCAGTACTCAAGCTTATTTTCAACTTTTACACACTCCTGGATGCCATCTTCCACCATTTCCATCGATCTAAATTCTACCTGTTTTTCAAAAACATGAACAAATCTGACCTCAATAAAGCCTTCTCCAGTCACTTCATACATACCTCATTGGTTTCTTTTATGTGCTCCTATAGCATTTATAATCTGAACACAGCACTCTAGCTTTGACTTTAATGCTGATTACATAAATTAAACTATCTCCTACTTTACTCTATTGTGTATGTCTTATCTCCCCAGCTCTACCTAAGAGTGTAAAGAGTAGCAGGGAGAGATAATCTTCTACTATAGTGAAGGGTATGTACATACTCAGCCTTTTACCTCCAATTGCAACTGTTCATTGAACACAGAGGGCCTTTCTCCTCTTTTTTCACTTTGAACATCTGAAGATATTATATTCTCTGTTGCTTCCAGACCAGCCTCTTCAAAGATTAGGGGAAGGGAGTTGGGCCTTTTGTTGTTCAGTCATTTTCAATCATGCCTGACTCTCTGTGACCCATTTGGGATTTTCTTGGTAAAGATACTGGAGTGGTTTGACATTTCCTTCTCCAACCCATTTTACAGTTGAGGAAACTGAGGCAAACAGGGTTAAGTTTCTTATCATGACTCTTCTAGTCATTTGTGGATGAAGGGCCTTTGTGGATAATGACTTCTCTTGGCAACAATCCACTCCTGCCAGTGCTTAGGCACGCTCTGCCTCCTGCTATTCAAGTGTCAGGGAGAAGGTAGTTCTCAGCTGTCAGTTGTGATCTTTCCAGACTATTCTGACAAAGTTGATCCTAAATGAAGGAAATAAACAAAAGAGGCAAAGGTAATCAGAAGTCAGTATCATCCTGGCCAGTTGAGTCCACAATTCAAGTGTTGAGTGTTAAAAAGTAGAGAGATAGGGGGCAGCTAGGAGGCACAGTGGGTAAAGCACCAGCCCTGGATTCAGGAGTACCTGAGTTCAAATCCAGCCTCAGACACTTGACACTTACTAGCTGTGTGACCCTGGGCAAGTCACTTAACCCCCATTGCCCCACCAAAAAAAAAGTAGAGAGATAGGGTCCTAGGGCCTCCTCACCCAGAAGTATCAGGACTTTTTCCCTCAGTCACCATTGGGAAGGAGGAGATCATTTTGATATATGCTCTGTCCTCTCATGCATTTTTGGTCTCTCTTACTTCTAGTCTGTCTAACAAATCTGCTTGGGTCTCCCCATCCTAGAAAAACCTTCCCTCAACCCTTTGCCTCATTGTTAACATCCTTGGTTTCTCCTTCCTTTCAACTTGTCAGCTTCTTTTAATTTTTAAAGAATCTTTTGTTTTCATATCACCTACACTTCCTAATATATCCCTTTCTACTCCCTTGTCCAAAGAGCCATTCTTCATAACAAAGAATTTTTTAAAAAGGGGGAAAGCCAGTTCAGCAATATTATACAACACATCAGCCAAGTCCAAGCATTAGATGTAGTACTCTTGAACCAGTCTTCTACCTCTACATACTCATAAAAGTGAGTTGCACCTAACACCTATACTTCCACACTATGCACTCTTTCCTCAATCTCATGCAACCAAGCTGAAATTCCCACAAACTCTGCTCAACCTGTTCTCTCAAAGTTCACCAATGGTCACCTTATCTCATCCTCTTTGTTCTGTCCTTTTTCCTCTTTGCCATATTTGATTCTGTTGACTAACCCTTCCTTAACTTCAAAGATATCATACACACTTACTGCTTTATTCCTCTTTAACAGCTCGTTATTCTTTCCTGTTTCTTGACATTTTCCTAAGCGGGGGTGGGAGGAACACCTTTCCCTTGGAGGTATACCTACTTTAAGTGTAGGATCTTGACTTTCTAGATACTCCCTTATCCACTCCTTCAATGATCACCTCTAAAACAAATGACTCCACCTCTAGATCTGCAGCCCTGACCTCTCTTCTGAACCTAAAACCAACATCTCCAGCTCCCTATAAGACATTTCCACCTGATGGTTCCACCCCTTTAAAAAAAAATGAGTCTATTATATTTTTATATAATTTGCCCCTCCTTCTGACTTCACTGTTTTTATCACCATTTATTCAGTTTCCGATGTTTGGAATATTGGTGTCATCCTGAACTCTTCCCTTTCTTTAAATTGTCATGTCAACATCCAAATTCTGTTGATTCTGAGTCTGCAATATTTCTCACATGTCTCCTTTCTATTACTACCACACCACCTCTTATTGTACTTACTGTATGGCCATTCACCCAGTTGATTGCAATAGTTTTTTTCACATGTCTTCCTACTTCCACTCTTTTCTTGTCATGTAATATATTCTTTAAATGATTGCCAGAATAATAATAGACAATAATAATCATGTCCATTTCTATAGTCCTTGTGAGATAGATAGTATAAAAATTATCATTCCCATTTTGCAAATGATGAAATTGAGACTCAAGGCATTGAAGTGATGTCTAGGATTCACATAATTAGAAAACATCATTTTGCTGGAATTTGAAGTCAGGTTTCCCAAATCTATGAATATTTTTGTTTTGTTTTTGTTTTTGTTTTTTGCAAGGCAATGAGGGTTAAGTGACTTGCCCAGGGTCACACAGCTAGTAAGTGTCAAGTGTCTGAGGCTGGATTTGAACTCAGGTCCTCCTGAATTCAGGGCCAGGGCTCTATTCACTGCGCCACCTAGCTGCCCTAGGTTTCCCAAATCTAAATAAATATAGCTTACTTTCTGCTATACCAAGTCACATGATTCCTCTGCTCTAAAGTCTTCAGTGGCTTCCTATGACCTACCAAATAATATTCAAACTCCCCTGCCCAACGTCCAAGGCTCTTCATTAATCTGGCAATGTCCTACCCATTCAGTCTTATCCTATCCTTTCCTTACACTCACATTATGCTACAGCCAAAATTGTGTTCCATGTATATTGCTCTTTCCTGTACATATAGTACAAAAGAAGTACAGAAAAGGAGGCAGTTTCTGAAAGAAATCTAACTGCCTGGATTGGATTTACTTTTAAAAATGAGATTGTAGGAGGCAGCTAGGTGTCGAAGTAGATAAAGCACCAGCCCTGGATTCAGGAGGAGCTGAGTTCAAATCTGATCTCAGACACTTAACTAGCTGTGTGACCCTGGGCGAGTCACTTAACCCTCATTGCCCCTCACCAAAAAAAAGAAAAAAGACTTACATGAATTGATTATGAGTGAAATGAACAGAACCAAGAGAACACTGTATACAGTATCAACAACATTGTGGGATAATCAACTGTGATAGCAATACAAGATAATGCCAAAAGACTTATGGTGGAAAATGCCCTCTACATCCAGAAAAAGATTGAAGCATACTATTTTCACTTTTGTTGCTGCTTTTTTGTTATTTTTCTTGTTTATTCTTTCTTACATTTTTTTCTTTTTGTTCTAATCCTCTTCTTAGAACATGACTGTAGAAATGTAGAAATATGTTTAACCTGATTATAATGTATAACCTGTATCAGATTGCTTGCTGGCCTTGAGAGGGGAGAGGGGAGGGAAGGGAAGGTGGGAGAAAAATTTGGAACTCAAAAAAAAATCTTTACATGTAATTGGAAAAAAGTTTTTAATAAATTGAAAAAAGGAGAAGAAGATCTCCTCAATGCACTGGAGGCTTCCCTTTGGATCTTTTAACATTCTGTCAGTACCAGCACAAACCCAGGCTGTGACCCCTTACCCCAATAAAGAAACCTCTTTTTTTCTGATCATATATTTCCTAGCTAATATATTTAAAGTGGCATCTTGCATTCAAGTCACTGATAATATGCTTCAGCCTTTTTACACCTTCCATGTGTCTCTCCATTGCCCTTGGGGTCACCTGCAATTTTTAGTCTTTGGAGAGTATGGGATATTATTCACAGTTGTATAGCATCACTAGGTGAATATTGATTTTTTAAATGAATTTTTGTGTCAAGTAGCAGCTTAGAATTGTGAAAAGTACTATATAATTTTCCAAATGCAATTCAACCTAATCTTTTCCTTTTCGATTCTGGGGCTAGCTCATTGTCCATCTGAACTACTTGTTCAAGATGTATATAATAATCAACTAACTCAATGAGCTACCCATCCAACTGTATGTTGTACCTTAGGTAGTTTTCACTCATTTTGTTTTTTCATGTATGGAATAATATTTCTTCCTACCCCAGTGGATCACATCCCACGGTGAAGGTAATCCTGACTGCTTCCCTTCTTGTTGTTTCTAAGCAAAGTGACAGCATTACATTAATTTTATTGTTTTCCAAACATATGAGGTTTTCTTCCTGCTGACCTAGAACTATCTCTGAATCTAGGAAGATCATTGGAAGAGGGAGGAAACAGAAGTATCTTTCCCTGAGTTTTTTTGGGTAGTGCCCACTTTGGTTACCAGTTTCATGAAGTTCTCTTCCACCATAGCTCAGGACAGAGAAGGACATCTTGGGGATGTGGAAATGAGACATAGGAATTTCTCTTCCCCCCTACATCTATTGTAGCATCTTGCAATTGTCCAATAGGAAGAGATGAAGGGGGAAGGAAATAAGCATTTATATAGCACCCACAATGTGTCAAGCACTGTGCTTTACCAATATTTCATTTGATTCTTACAACAATCCTGGGAGGTAGGTGCTATTATCGCCTCCATTTTACAGTTGAGGAAACTGAGGCAGGTGGAGACTTATCCAAATTCACAGGGCTACTAGGTGTCTAACACTGAATTTAAAAGCAGGTCTTCCAGACTCTAAGCTCAGCTCTCCATCGACTGTGCCACCTAGTTGCCCCCTAGCTACAGTGGGAGACAGTACACCCATTGAGAAGCCAACCTAGGGAGTCAAAATACAGAACTGAAAGAGGTGAGTTGACAGTTACCTTGGCCATTGGAAATTGAAAAGACATGGGCACAGGGTGCCCAGCTGAGCCACCTGTTCAGCAGAGGTCCTACAGTGCTAGAGGTGTGAATTTCCTGGACACTTGTTCTCTTTGTGGGTGCCTCTCTACCAGTGTACTCTATGAAGGTGCCTGCTCTTCACAGCACTGTGTGTAGACGTGAGAGAGTGTACTCCAGGTTTACAGGAAAAACATTTTGTAGCTATTGTTCTTACAATGTCATTTCTGTATATGGCTTTTCCTTGAGATAATTGTGTCACCTGGATGACTATTAAGGGTAAATGCATTGGTGGAGATTCATGAATTGGCAGAAGTTTTAGGAGGGCAGACCCACAGACTAACTTGAAACTGAGGTAGCTGGACCCTAGAGAAACCTACCCAATTCTTGCAAATTGGAGGAGCGTCCCAGAGGGAAGGATCCCTCAATTTCATCTGACCGTGGATCTAGATCAGGAAAGGACCCCAAAAGTCATCTAGTCTAGTTCTCTCATTTTACAGAAGAAATTTAGGACCAAGAAGGTTAAGCAACTTACCAAAGATCACACAGGAAGCAAATGACACAGGCAGAATTTGAACCATAGTCTTCTTACTTCAAAGCCATTGTACCACCCCCTACATATAATACATTTCAAAGTACTTTTTATACCACATTTATTCTCTCATTTGAATCTCACTATAGCCCTGGGAGATAAGAACCAGTCTCATTATCCCCATTTTATAGATGAGGAAATAGAATGATGTATGGAATAATGGTTCACATTCATATAGTAAATACTTTGCAAAGTGCTTTCCTTACAACAATCCTGTGAGATAAGTATAAGAAAAGAAAGAAAACAAAACAAAACAAAGGAAAGGAAAGGAAAAGCAAAAGCAAAAGGGAAGGGTAGGGAGGGGAAGGGAAGGGAAAAGAAAATAGAGAAGAAAATGTGAAATTTAAGGGTGACCCTGTTTTTCAGATTAAATTTAGCTTTTTAAAGTGATGGCACAAAACTTTATATGATAGTTCTTTTTATCCCTTTCCCCACTTCAAGGACAAGAAGAGATCCATTTTTGCTGGGCTCATTATATAGTAATTAGAGTGGTACAACTACAGGCCTGCATGACAATCAGTAGATTTCCTGTTTGACTAAGAGTGACTATGGAACTGCATAATGGGAAAGGAGCTCACTCCCAAAGTGGGCAAATCTCAGAATTAGTTCAGGGATGTTCTTGGAGGAAAGTATGGGGCCCAATGAAGCAGCTCAATGTTTCAAGCTAAAGAAAAAGAGGACAAAGAAGCCTAGGCCTAGGCCATTGTTTAACGGTTAGTTTGGAAGACAAATTCTACTCTCAGTTTGGGATTGAATAGTTTTATTTGACTTCTAATTACCAAAAGAGGGGGGAGACACACACACACACACACACACACACACACACACACACACATGCAATTTCTAAACTTGTTTATCCTTTTATCTCTTGTGAATAAACTTTGAAAATATACTCTTTTGTAGTGTAAATAGAAGTTGATTCTAGAAGTAGATACCAAGAAATAATAGCTAGAATTTATCATTTCCCTCCTGATTATGCTTCTGACTCCCCAGAATTCAAACTCAACTGCCTTCTTGCCTGCCTGATTGCCTACCTATTATCACTTAATCCTCTCCAGAACCCATAAAGTGTATGGTGGTATTATGTCTGTTTTATAGGTGAGGACACCAAGGCTGACAGAGGTTAAGTGACTTACCCAGGGTCCTCTGGCTAGTAAGTATCTGAAACAGCATTTGAACTCTCAGATCTTCCTAGCTTCAAATCCAGAACTCTAGACACTGTCACCCAGCTGCCTAGCAGTAGCAATAGTAAGAAGCTGGTAATTAGGGGTGGTAGCATCAAATCTCTGGACACAAGGAGCCAGTCCAACTAAGGGAACTAGGGAGGATCAGCAGCTCTGTTTTGAGACAGTATTCAGGAATCAAATAAGCTTAGAAAGCAACAAAAGAAACCCAAGTCCACAGGCAATGGTATCCAGATCTTAATCCAAAAAGACCAGCCTTGGGGCAGCTAGGTGGTGCAGTGGATAAAACACTGGCCTTGGATTCAGGAGGACTGAGTTCAAATCCAACCTCGGATACTTGGCACTTACTAGCTGTGTGACTCTGGGCAAGTCACTTAGCCCTTCTTGCCCCACCAAAAAAACCACAACAAAAACAACAAACAAAAACAAAAAGACCAGCCTTGGGAAGGTGATCTATTTCAGCAGACCTAACACTTCTGAGATGGGTAAGGAAGTATTGTTATCACCTTTTTTACTGGTGAAGAAACTGAGGCTTATAAAGGCTAAAGTGAGTTACCCAAAATCACACGAGGCAGCACTGGAACTGACACTAGAACCCAGGTCTTTTGATTTCAGGTCCAAGATACTTCCCACTATGTTATACTTAATGTTCTTTTTTCTGAGTGCTTGGCACTTCTATTTATGGGTGAGTTAATCTGTCACCCAATGTGAACAGATCCCTTGAATACTTCCAATTCAGAGGATACCTAAAGCATCTAGAACATTGCAAGTCCTGTGATAGGTTAACCATGAGCAATAGGAGCAAGCTGTTTCTTACTCATTCTTAGGTGTGTATCTGTTTCTTTGTAATGGGTGGGGGACCCTGGCTCACTCAATATGTTTTAAGCCTCACCCATACAGATGTCTTGAAGGGCAGAGATGATATCTGACAGCCAAAGGGATTGGATCTGATATTCACTGAGTTGTTGTTTGTCCTTGGTTCTGACAGAGCACCATGACAGATGTCATGACTTGCAGTGATTTGGATTTAAGTGAGGCAGTGCTATGCAAAGTCACCAGACTCACTCTCTCCTCTGGAACCATCTAAGTCCAGTGGCAAGATATCAGGACAACTGGAGATGGCCCCAGATGCAGTGGGAGACCTAGACTTTTTAAGCTAAGGCCTTTCACAGGTCTCAGTTTGCCTAAGGCAACACCCATTCAGTGATTAAGGCTAGGTGAGCAGAGAAATACTAGGTGAGGCCATTCCCTCTACTAAAGCAGGTGGGCACCTTCTCTAAAGCTTATCGGGTTGTCTAAAGTAGAGGTATCAAACGTGTAATTGGGAAATATTTAACAAAATGAATAAAAATACAATAAAACATAAATATTGCATTTCAAAACAAAGTCAAATGGGGCAGCTAGGTGGCACAATGGATAGAGCACCAGCCCTGGAGTCAGGAGGACCTGAGTTCAAATCCAACCTCAGACACTTAACACTTACTAGCTGTGTGACCCTAGGCAAGTCACTTAACCCCAATTGCCTCACAAAAACAAAACACACACACACACACACACACAAAACAGCCCACAAACAAACAAAAAAATAGAAATTAAAAAAAAAAAGTCAATATATGGCCTGCGGGGATCCTTATATACAGTTTAGTGCTGAATTTGACCCCACTTGATTTAGAGCATTGAAAGGTTAAGTGATTTGCCTAGAATTACAAAGCCAATGTGTTAAAAGGGCTTAATCCCAGGTCTCCCTGGTTTTGAGGCCAGCTCTCTAACCACTGTGCCAAGCTGCCTTTATGATATCTAGTCTGTCCCTTCAATTCCCCAGCAGTACCAATCACAGGCTTTTGTGCACAGTGGGTGCTCAATCAACCCTGCAAACTAACTATTTTCTCGCCTACTCCTTCCCCAGACTGTGTTCCACCGTTTAATTTTTGGAGATGACATTTAAATCATTCCCATTGGGGATGGGGGTGGGCAGAGAATGGGCCAGATCTTTGATTCAGCTCAGAAGGTGAGGAGACATCTCTCTAAACGTGAGGTGACAGGCAGCTGGCAAAAACACACCATGACAAGGCCCAGACTCATCAGGGTTGTCCACTCATTGGCCTTTTGGTCGATTCTTTCCCCTTCTCAACTTTCAGACACTCATCTGCAACGTGACAGCAATTTGCTCCCCTCTCTGCAGAAGAAGCCTATTTTTAGTTTTTAACCCACCACGTGAATGAAGGCAAGTTATCAATAGCAGCAGAAAATGTCTTTCTTTCTATCTCTCTCTTTTTATGGCTTTGAGACCTGTACAATCTGCGCTTGTTAAATTCTGCCAAAAAATATTATTACTATAAACTCCTCAGTCTGTGACTTTAGCATAGTGGCAGCCTTGCCAGCTCTCAAGAAAGCCGGGCACAAAGCATCCCCAAGGCAATAATCTAGCATCCTTTACTGGGGCATCTGGCAGAGAAGATTGTAACCCAAACCAATCTGGCCAGCAGAATAGATCTGCGATAAAGCTAACAGATGAAAGATGGGAACAAGGAGGGAGACATAATAAGTCAATGGTAAAGGAGATGAGTTTTTAGATATGATCTAAAGAAGCCAGGAGGAGAAGCAAAGAGGAGAAATAGAGGAGCCCAAGAAGAGATGAGACATGAGAGTGGGCAGAGGGGGGTCTCTCAAATCATCAGTATGGAGACTAGGAATCACAGAAGCAGTTGGAAGGGATCATAATAACCATCTAGCTTAAAACATCTCTCAAAATGTTTTTTCTCTCTAACATATCATTGAGCCTTTGCTTTGAAGACCTCCTATAAGGGGGGCACCCATTGCCTCTTTTTTTTTTTTGGTGGGGCAATGAGGGTTAAGTGACTTGCCCAGGGTCACACAGCTAGTGTCAAGTGTCTGAGGTCAAATTTGAACTCAGGTCCTCCTGAATCCAGGGCTGGTGCTTTATCCACTGTGACACCTAGCTGCCTCCACCCATTGCCTCTTTTTTTTTTCTTTTTTGGTGAGGCAATTGGGATTAAGTGACTTGCCCAGGATCACACAGCAAGTAAGTGTTAAGTGTCTGAGATCAGACTTGAACTCAGGTCCTCTTGAATCCAGGGCCATTGCTCTATCTACTGTGCCACCTAGCTGCCCCAAAGTATTAGAGCCAAGTATATCTTTTTTTTTTTTTCTGGGGCAATGAGAGTTAAGTGACTTGCCCAGGGTCACACAGCTAGTAAGTGTCAAGTGTCTGAGGCAGGATTTGAACTCAGGTCTTCCTGAATCCAGGGCTGGTGCTTTATCCACTGTACCACCTAGTTGCCCCACTCATTGCCTCTTAAGGTAACTTATCCTACTTTTGGATAGCTCTATTGTCAGGAAGTTTTTCATTATGTCAAATTTAAATTTGCTTCTTTGCCATTTTCACCATTATTCCTATTTCTGTCCTCAGGAGCCAAGCAGAAAAGTCTAATCCCTCCAAACCCTTGAATCCCTCAAATACTTGAGGGTATTAGGTATCATGCTCAGTCTCCTCAACACAGGGCTTCTCTTCTATGTGTGAGACAGTCTTAGCACCTTCAAATATTATGATATGAATACAGGTCCCTCCATCATCTTGATTGCTCTCCTTCAGATACTCTTCAGTCTATCAATGTTCTTCCTAAAATGTGATGTATAGAGGGGCAGCTAGGTGGCACAGTGGATAAAGCACCCGGCCCTGGATTCAGGAGGACCTGAGTTCAAATCTGGCCTCAGACACTTGACACTTACTAGCTGTGTGACCCTGGGCAAGTCACTTAACCCTCATTGTCCCACCAAAAAAAACAACCAAAAAAACAAAAAACAACCCCCCCCTCCAAAAAAATGTGGTGCATAGAACCAAAAACAACATTCCAGATATCTCACTAGTCAATCAATAAACATTTAAATAAATAATAAACAATAAGCCCTTCCTAAGTGCCAAGCACTGTGGTAAACCTTGGGATGCAAATACAAACAAAGACAATCCCTGTTCTCAAGGAATTTATAATCTAAAGAGGAAAAAGAACACACTAAAAGAAAGCAGAAAAGGAGGGTGGGAAGGTAACCTGTACAGGGGCATGATGGAAAATTCAAAGAGTCCAAAAGTAGTGCAGCTAGGTAGGAAATGAGATATCACCAGGACAAAGAATGTCACCTCTTTACACCTGCCTCTCTCTCTCTCTCTCTCTCTCTTTTGGTGGGGCAATGAGGGTTAAGTGACTTGCCCAGGGTCACACAGCTAATTCATGTCAAGTGTCTGAGACTGGATTTGAACTCAAATCCTCCTGAATCCAGGACCAGTGCTTTATCCACTTCATCACCTAGCTGCCCCCTACATCTGTGTTTCTCTCTCTCTTTTTTTCTTTTAGCAACAAACATTTATTTTATTTTTTCCAGTTACATGTAAGGGTAGTTTTCAACATTCATTTTCATAAGATTTAGAGTTCCAAATTTTTCTCCCTCCCTCCCTTCCTGCTTCCCTTCCCCCTCCACAAGATTGCAACCAGGTTATACATACACAATCCACAAATGTTCTTTTTATCAGTTCTTTCTATGGGGGTGGATAGTAAGCTTCCTCATTAGTTCCTTGGGATTGTCTTGGATCATTGGATTGCTGAGAGTAGTTAAATCATTCACAATTGCTCATTGAATAATACTGCTGTCACTACGCACAATATCCTCTCAGCTCTACTCACTTCACCATACATCCACGTTCATTAGTCTTTCAAGGTTTTTCGGGGATCATCCTGTTGGTCATTTCCTGTAGCACAAGTCTATTCCACTACAATCATATAACACAGCTTTTTCCATCATTCCTCAATTGATGGACATTCCCTTGATTCTCAATTCTTAGACTCCACCAAGAGTTGCTATAAATATTTTTTGTACAATTTTTCCCCCTTTTCTCTTTTTCATGATTACTATTGTTAACTGTTTCCCTTCCATCCTATTCCCTTCCCCAAGATATTTATTCTATTATCCATCTTCTTTCATCCTATCACTCTTCAAAAGGGATTTGCTTCTGTCTGTCCCCTCCCCCACTCTGCCCTTCCTTCTTTTGACCCTCTCTCTTTATCCCCTTCCCCTCCTATTTTCCTGCAGGGTTAGAGAGATTACTCCACCCAATTGAGTGTGTACATTAGTCCCTTCTTGAGCCAATTCTAATGAGATTGAGGTCTTTGAGCCAATTCTGATGTGTGTTAGGCTCATTTACTGCCCAGATTAAATAGATTACTCCACCCAGTTGGGTGTGTGTGTTAGTCCCTCCTTGAGCCCACTCTGATGAGTTTAAGGTCTTTGAGCCTTTTCTGATGAGTGTAAAATTCATTTACTGCCCTGCTCCTCTCCTATCTCTTCCCCCACTCCATAGGCCTTTTCCTGTTTCTTATACCTGCCTTTCTTTTTTTTTTTTTTTTTTTTGCGGGGCAATGAGGATTAAGTGACTTGCCCAGGGTCACACAGCTAGTAAGTGTCAAGTGTCTGAGGCCAGAATTGAACTCAGGTCCTCCTGAATCCAAGGCTAGTGCTTTATCCACTGCGCCATCTAGTTGCCCCTCCTGCCTTTCTTAATGCAGCCTAAAATAGCATTAGGTTGCCATATCTCACCACTCACCCAACTTGAACTTATAGTCCACTAAACCCTGTCCCCCAAAATCTTTTTCAGATGAAAAGGCAGCATAACCATCCCTCTTCTATCTTATAACTGTTAAGTTGATTTTTGAAGCCAAGTGTAAAACTTTTCATTTGTCCCTTTAAATAAAAAAATCTGTCTTATTAGATTCAGACCAGAACTCAGTCAAGATTTTTTTTGGATCATAAAAGAGTTAATTCCATCTTTTGATTTCCCTTCAGTGAACCAGCCCCTCTCCACTGATATCAAGGAGCAATGCAATTTTCTTATAACTTCTCCTCCTCTTGTAGTATATAATCATAAATTAGAACTGGAAGGTAGCCTAGATATCATTTGGTGCTCCCCTCTCATTTTACAGATGAGGAAACTGAGGCCCAGAGAGGTAAGCGATTTACCCAAAGTCCCACAGCTAAAAAGTAACAAAGCCAGTACTCAAAACCAGGTCTTCTGACTACATTTCCAATGTCCTTTCCCTTATAGTACCCATTAGGTGTTCAATAAATCTCTATTTCAAATCAGTACTTACTAAACGCCTTCTATAACAATAATATATCACATATCCATTTGCATTCAAGGCTTTCAAAATATTTTCTTTATACCAATTCTTTGAAGTAAAAAGTACATTATCCCCATTTTGGAGATGAAGAAACTAAGACTCAGAAAAGTTAAGTGACCTGCAGGTCACAAAGTAAGTATGAGAGTCAGGACCTGAATTTAAGTCTTCCAATTTCAAAATCAGTGTTCTTGCCATTACAATGTACTGCTACTAAGTGCTGAGCCTTCTTCTAGAAAGAACGTAGATAGGTGACATAACTAATTTGTTTCACCAATTATAAAGAAACATGCAGATGAGCATGATTTAGACTAAACCACTATTTGGAAGTGTTAGGGGGATACAAAGGAAAGTGATCATCAACGTAGGGTGAGTGAAATGGGGCAGACTTACTGGAGAATAAGTTTTGAGCTGATTTTTGAAGGACATGGATTGGTGGAATAGAGGTAGATTCCCTAAACCAGGAATTAGGGATGTTGTACATCCCTGGGGTTCTGACCTTTCTGTAAAGTTAAACATTCCAGAACATTCTCCAATTGCAAGACTGTCTTGGATAAGGAACAGAGGGGAGGATTTGTTTTTAATGACTTCATGGTGTAGTTAGTATGAGAGGGAGAGACAGAGAGAGCCAGAAGGAAGATTGAGAGAGAGAGAGAAAGTGTTTGTAGGGTAAGGAGAAGGAAAGACAGATTGGGATGGTTTAATTTTAACTCTGTCAGAGCAAAACAATGTAGGCTGAGAACAGCCCATTGCCCTCCTCAGCAGTGAGCCGAACGGCAGAGCCTGATAACAGGAGAAGAAAGGAGAGAGTACAAATAAAAATAAAATAGCAGGGAAAGATTAAACATGCAGTAGGGAAAAGACCCAGAAACTAGCCAGATATTACATTGGAAACAACAAAGTGTGAAATACTGTTCCAGCAGCTACAGCCTGGGCTCAAAGCTCCAGCCACCACAGCCCACCAGCAGGCTCTTAGGGAAGACTACACTAATTACCTCTTTCTTCCCCAGTGAATGACAGCTGTAGAAATAACAAAGGCCAATCATTTGCCACTGAGTTAAGTGAAAAACATCCAAACTGGCTTCCATTGATGGAGTTGAAAGACTTGGCCCCTTGTACATGAAAACAGACTCCCACCTCCTCTGTTAATTTTGTAGCCTCCATTTATCTGGAAAATAAGGGAACAAAATTAATAGAGTGAGACCTACACTTGGGGTACTCTATTACTCTCTTGCAAGTGTGTTTGGGCGGAAGATTAGGGGATCCCAGTGGTAGAGGGTAAAATACCAAAACAGCCCAAGGATTGGTCACCAAGACATTTGATACACCCCATGCTGTCACATATAATTTAATTCTGCCTATATGCATGGAGCACTTAACTGTTTGCCTAGGATACAGGTGAGGAAATCAGAAAACAGAGAGCTTACTCTTATGTTGCTCATAGTACAGTGGAAAGAACACTGGCCCTAGAATCAGAGGGCATAGGTTCAATTCCTATTTCTAATGCTTTTAGGATTCTACCACCTGTATGACTGTGGGCAAATCATTTAACCTTCCTGGGCCTCAGTTTCCTACTCTGTAAAATGAGGTAGTTGGGCTACAGAGCCTTTCCTGTTTTAGATCTATAATCCTATAATATATAAAGAAAGTCAAAATGACTGATACAGATGAAACAAGTACCTGCAGGAACTCACTGTGAACAGCTGAAATCAGACTGAGACTTGAAGGAAGCCTTGTGAGCCTTTAATAGGAGAGAGGAGAAAGGAAGAGAAGCAGTGACCAGAGCCTCTAAAAATTTGGCCTGGGTACGTGATGACTTCCCAAGAACAGAGAGACTGTCTTGTAGAGGTGATTGTCCTACCCTTCCAATTTGATCTTGTATGGTTTCCATTCTTCTCACATAATAGCTCTATTCTTTTCTTCCTCTTCCATGACCTCAAGATTTGGGACTGATTTTGTTGTTTCCCTACAGACATATGCTCAACATGTGCCAGTACAGCTGACTGATACAATCAACAAACAGAAAAGTATACTTATTTGAGCCTTGGGGTTGCTCCATTGGAGCTCATCCTTTCAAGTTCCTTTTCTTGCTTCTCCAATTCTCTGTCCAGGGTCACATGATTACTTTACTTAGATAAGCTCTTTACTTAGAGTCTGTTCTATGATAAATAATAACTATAGAGCTCTTTAAAGTTTGCAAGTCACTTTAGATATGTAATGGGGGACTGGCCAATGGGAGTCCTATATTCAGAATATTCACAACTTGCTCTGTCTGGGGCCAAACCCCATGGGGAGGCTTGGTGAGTCTATTCCAAAAAGGTCAGGATGACATGTAATATAGGGACCTACTCTCCACTTCAAAGCATGCCATTCTCTGAATGTAGCTATTCTATACCTGCTTCCTGCCTGATTAACTTGTTGCAATAAAAAGGACTTGTGATTGGCTGGTGAGCCAGAATTCAAAAAGCATTAATCAGCCATAGTAAGTTGTCCACTGTCCCCCTCCTCCCCCCCAAGCCTCCAGGTGGTAAGAGAGATGAAGACAAAGAGACAGAGAGAACTAGATTCAATGCCCTATTCTCTGTACTTGGGATTCCAAGAAGCCACAAAGATGGGTCTTGCTGTTGTTTCTGTCTTTGTTCTAGCTCTTCTTTCCTGCCTTACGTGAAGGAGTATTGGCGATTTAATATACTAGGCTAAGATCTTGTGAGCTTTGAAAGGTCAGGAGAGCTGCCAGAAGTCCAAGGCTAGGAGTCCATACCATATTTTGATATCAACACAGCTTCAAGGACCCAGCCTAGTAGTAAATCAAACTTGGCATTGAATTTACCCATCAGTTATGTCCCTTTGGAAGTGAATTTGAGGCAAATGCTTCGTAGAAAACATTTTTAAGTCTGAGCCCACTCTCCCCAGGGACTGAGGTGGTTTAGGTCAGGGCTTCTTAACCTTTTTCCACTTGCAACCCCTTTTTGCCCTAGAAATTTTTATGCAACTCTGGGTATATAGGTATATATAACCTTTTACTGTTGCCAAATTTTTCATGATCCCCACATTCAGTTGACCCCATATAGGATCACAACCCACAGTTTAAGAAGCTTTGGTTTAGGGGCAGCTAGGTGGCGCAGTGGATAGAGCACCGGCCCTGGAGTCAGGAGGACCTGAGTTCAAATCTGGCCTCAGACACTTAACACACACTTACTAGCTGTGTGACCCTGGGCAAGTCACTTAACCCTAATTGCCTCACTAAAAAAATAAAAAAACAAAAAATAATTAAAAAAGAAGCTTTGGTTTAGGAGAAAGTGTGACCACGGCTTAAGAGAATGTGTTTGTATTTCTGTTCTTATTATGTCTTCCCAGGAAACTATCCTTTTGTAAAAGATTATTATTGTTTATTGATTAAATGATACTGGAGTGCTAATCACTGGAGGGAATAAAGGGTATAAGAGATATACTAACCATAACAGTAATTGATAATGGGGAAAATATCAACTTGGGACTTGAGTTCATAACATTATAAGTAGCACCTCATCACTTTTCAAGATACCTCTGGAGTCCTATTGAGGAAATGTAGCGACCCACCCCCACTTCAGTTTTAGTGGAACTGCAAGAAAGCCCTCAAGGCATTATAAAGGCTATACACACTTCTCGCTTGAGCCTTAGGCTCTTACTCTGTGAGGTGGATCTTATCATATCAATTTCACAGATAAGCAAACCAATAATCAACTTGCTCCTGGTCACTCAACTTAGAGGTGAGATTTGAATTCAGGTCTTCCTTACTCCAGATCTAGCAGTCCATCCTCTAAGAGATGATAGAACCCAGGAACCTAGTGAGCGTGCCCTATTGACATGATTATGTGAGAACTGGAATTGCACCCCCTACTGAAAAGTACTGTAGGGAAGCTCCGCTATGAGGAGAAAGCATGTGATTAAGAGACCATGTGACTTTAGTATCCAGAAGTTACATCTATAGAACCACCTGTGAGACTTGTCAATCAGAGCTACTAGCCAATTAGCTTGGAGCTGTGGGTCCCTCTTAGTCGTTCGGACACTGGCTTGGTGGTGGTGAGAGATTTCACATGGGCTGCTAAGAAAGGAAATTGCTCTCTGGTTATACCAAATTAGATCTGAGCTAGGATTTCCATGCTATAAGGAATCTGTTCTCAATCTTTCTCTCTTCACTAACTTATAATATATATTTTAATAAATCTTTAAAAGCCTAAATTCTTGTTGAATTTATCAGTGATTTTAGCCAGCTTCCCCCCAAGATTGGGGGGGGCAGATTAGAACCCACAATTTAGATTTTAAACAGCACAATTATTATACTGTAAACTCTTTGAGGAAAGGAATTATGTCTTATATCACCTTTGTGCTTCTCATCTGAGTGTTTTATACATGTTAGACACTAAAGAAGTATTTAAGTAAATTGAATGATCAGGGTTGTGAGGGGCAGGGGGTGGTTTCCCTCCTTGACAATAAAAGTGGCTACTGGGAGAAGGCAGGAGGAGGTTCATTCACTTATTTGCCTCTACCATGAACACAAGTTAAACACTGGAGAGGAAAGGTGTCTTTAACCCTGTAGGACCACTTGGGACCTGAAAGGACAAGTTAATTCCTAAGTGTTCCTTTTTCCTAAGTGGCCTCCTCACTCAGCTCCTGCTTTACTGCTTGGCTTAGACTCCAAGCTAACAAGGCCCTTCTCTCTCCCTCTGGGAGTTAACACATCTCCCAGAGCAGAATTGGCTTCCATCCATTGATTTAGTAATCAATGTTCTTATTTTGTATTCACAATATTCCTTGGTGCTTCTGTTTTCATTCCCTTCCTATCTATAAAGATATAGACAATTCCAAGCCACAGAGATAAAGATCTTGGGTCAAATGTGCATTGAATCCATACTTCCAAAGCAGGAAGAAGTAAGTTCTTCAAAAAAAAAAAAAAAGAATATGGTGTCCAAAAAAGAAGCAAAAAATGTTATCTGCATCAGAGTTCCCCAAATGTTTTTGTTCAAGAGCCCTTTAACACTTGAGTCAATTTTAAGAATCCTTTCCAGAGGGAGCAGTTTGCTTCTGGAATTCTTTACCTGACATGATCTCTGGCCCCATCCACAGTATAAGGTCTGATTCTTGCCACAGAATAACACTCCCCTCACATACCAGATACAAATTTTCTTTCTTTCTTTCTTTCCTTCTTTCCTTCTTGGCAATGAGGGTTAAGAGAGCTAATAAGTGTCAAGTATCTGAAGTGGATTTGAACTCAGGTCCTCCTGAATCCAGAGCTGGTGCTTTATCCACTGTGCCACCTAGCTGCTCCCTCTAGTGAGTTTCAGAGGTGTGGTTTGAATCCAGGCCATCTGGTGCCTCTCATTTCATACTGCATTTGCCTTTAGTCTAATCTCCAACCTCTTTTGGGAAAAGGAGTGGCAGCCTCCACTCACTGACAGTCTTACACCTAGTAAGACCCTTCATATCTCAGTGATTCTGAACCCCTTTAGGTCATCATCCAAACCCCATTCTCCACACCCACCTAATTCTTTATTTCCTTCACCCTCAACTTTCCCACCTTAAAGTTTCAATCAAGCACCACCCAGCCCTTCCATTTTGCCCTGTGGAATGCCTATTCTATAGGCAACAAACTTCCTTTCAACCTAAATCGTTTCCTCTCTCACTCTTTCTATCTACTAGCTCTTACTGAAACCTGGCTCCCTTTAGATGACACAGCATCCCTGATCACCCTTCCCTGTACTGGTTGTAGCTTCACTCATTCCCCTCCACTCACTGGTCAAGGCAGGGAATTGGACTACTCTTTGCTTCTTATTGCCCCTTCTAGTTTCTCCCCCTACCTTCATTACTCAATAGCTTCTCCTCCTTTGATATGCATGCTATACACTTCTACCATGAAATCCAAATCCTGGTATCTTTTGTTTGCAGATTTCCAGGTTACTCCCCTTCCTTCCTAAATGAGTTCTGTACCTGACTCACTTTTTTTCTTCTCTCCTTCCTACCACCTGCCCTCCTATTTAAGTACTTCAACATATATATTGACTCTTCCTCAAACATCTTAATCACTCAGTCCTCAACCAACACACAGCCCATGAGCTATTACTCTTCCACCCCACTTCAGCCATACACAAAGATGGTCATATCCTTGATTTTGCTACCATCTATTAATGTACTACCCCCCATGTTCAAGAATTCCAAAATCTCCTTATCTAGCCAGATTCTATTGGCCTTTCACCTCTCCCTCTTCTTTTTTTTTTTTTAGTGAGGCAATTGGGGTTAAGTGACTTGCCCAGGGTCACACAGCTAGTGTTAAGTGTCTGAGGTCGGATTTGAACTCAGGTACTCCTGACTCCAGGGCCGGTGCTCTATCCACTGCGCCACCTAGCCCCCCCCTTCTTCTTTCCCTTAAAAAACCCTACTATTTGTCTGTACCATGACTTTCAATACTGTGACCCCTCCATTGTGTCCTAGGTCATCTCCCTTGAACTGTTGTTCAGTCATTTCAATTGTGCCCAATACTTCATGGCCTCATTTGGGGTTTTCTTGGCAAAGTTACTGGAATGGTTTACCATTTTCTTCTACAGCTCATTTTAAAGATGAGGAAACTGAGGCAAACAAGGTTAAATGACTTGCCCAGAGTTACACAGCTAGTAAGTATCTAGACCAGTCCTAAAATAGTCATTCTTTTTCCCAACTTGACACCTATATACTGTCCTCCTTTTTTGAATGCCTAACCCCTGTAACATTTGGCTGGTTATGCCCTCCCAATCCTCAACCTTGGATTATTCCCACCATTTCATTCTTATACACATGCTGCTGAGAGAGAAAATCATGCAACAGTTCTGACTAAGTTCACTACAAATTTAGCTTACACAACCTTAACTGGGCCCTTACTGCTTCTAGGCAATCCTTCTTTACCTGCCTTATCAACTCATTATCCCACTGTTCACACTGGCTCTTCCAAACCTTTTCATTCCTCCTCAAACTTCTCATGACTCCCCTTACTCCATTATAAATCTCTCCTCTCTGCCTACTATATGATCTTAAATTTCCAGTCATGGAGTCATAACTTTGGATTAAGAGATTATCTGCAGAAGGATAATATTAAGATTCAAATCAGGGGCAGCTAGGTGGTGCAGTGGATAGAGCACCAGCCCTGGAGTCAGAAGTACCTGAGTTCAAATCCGGCCTCAGACACTTAACACTTACTAGCTGTGTGACCCTGGGAAAGTCACTTAACCCCAATTGCCTAACTAAGAAAAAAAAAGATTAAAATCTATAATTTATGAGAAATTAAGCTTTAAGCTCCCACTTTGCAGGGTAAGAAATAGAACTCCAACACTCAGCATTAGTGGGGTATGTCAAAGGCTCCTTTATTTTCATTCTTTCGAGAATGGGCCACTCCCTAGTGGATCAAACCCAAGATGGAGGCCTGAAGGCCTTTTATCTCTTCTGATCCCTAACAGCAGTTGGCCCTTCCCCCTAGGGTTACAATCAAACACAGCATCCCCACCTCTCCACATTGATTCTTCTTCACCTGGGAAGCCCTCTATTTGAATTAACCCCCATTTGTGGATATTAGCTTTTGAGTACCTGCTTTTATTCTAATCAACTCTTCCAGCTGAACCTGAGTCCACTCCCCAAATATTAAATTACCTGTAGGTGTTTTCCCAGACAGCTCCAATCAACTTGAGGGGAGCTCACTTTTCCAACATACAAGTTGGCAAAGACACATTTATTGAAAACTAGCTGTTATTTGGAAGAAATGAGAAAAGAGTCTGAGGACATAGTTCTATAAATTTTATGGAAGGGACTGGCACTGTGTGGTGAGGGTAACCTGAGTATGCACCACAATGGGAGGGACCTTCTACAGCTAAAGGAACTCTGAGAACCTGGGGGGCAGGGTGTCCCTATAGTGCAAGTAAAGTATTTTCTAGTATACAAATACACAGAAGAAATATTGGTGTAGTGATGAAAGTTGAATGGGAAGAAAATAGTCAATAGTCAACAAACATTTATTAAGCACTTACTAAGTACTAGACACTGTGGTAAGTGCTAGGGATGAAAAAGAGGCAAAAGACAGTACCTAGTCTCAAGGAGCTGACAATCTAGTGGAAGGCTTTTGTTATTTTCTCCCCTTTGGCAGGATGACACTGGAAAATTAAACCCCTTCTTTCTTCTCATTAAATGGTAGTGCAGTGCAATGGAAAGAATACTGGCTCTGGAGTCAATACCTGGATTTGTTAATATGAATGTATAGATCACATAGATTTGATGGAGCTGACTTATTATCTAAATGGATTTTATGAGACCCTGGATTAATAGGAGCAGGCATTTTGCCTTTTGCTTAGACTTCAAACTGAAACCAGACTGTCCCGGAGAGAATAAATAAATGCAAATGCCCCTTTGAAATGCTTATTCACTATCTTCTTTCCCAAGAAAGTGAATGGATCTTATTGTTCTCCTGATCAACTATCTAGACCTCCTTGTCTTTGATAATACCCCTCCTGTCTCCACATGATCTAACCATAGCATCTGCTTTCAGTTGAGCTGTTAAACTGATTTGTATTGTTTAACTGATTTACATCTGTAGTATTTGCTTTGGATTTATTTGTATCATGCCAATGAAATTATTCTGTAACCTATGATCTAAGAAACCTCATGCTATATTTCTTCTTAGGACAAAATTAAATTGGTATTATGTTTTTTCTGTCTCTGTTCTGGTTCTCTGATCTGGTTTTGGCAGATTTATGTTTTCTCTGATCTGGGTTTTTGTAGGAGGACAGGTATGGAAACAAATTGTAGGAGATATTATAAGATATAATTTCTCTGATCTGTTTATTCATTTTGTAGGAGAGGTTAAAGATTAATTTCTCTGATCTGTTTGTAGGAGACAGGCAGTTTAAACTATAGATTTTGATATACAATGGGTTCAAATCCTGCTTTTAATACTTACTATTTGCCTTAAACAAGTCACAATCTCCCTGAACCTTAGTCACCTCAGCTACAAAATGAGGGTATTGGACTCTATGACCTCTGAAGTCCCTTCTGACTCTAGGTCAATGATCTTTCCTCTATGATTCTTATTTTCTATGTTTCTTTGCTTCTCTGTCACTGTCTGTCTCTGTCACCTCTCTTTTCACCTTTTGCTCTGTGTATCTTTCTTTTATTCTGTCTCCAACTCAATTATCCATTTGTGATTGGGAAACTGTCCTTGTTTGTCTAATGAGGGTTTATGAGACAATTTTTAAGAAGGCTTATTGGGAAAAGGTACTAAAAGGAATCCAAAAGACTAATTATCATCCAACTGAAATGTCAAGAAGTCAGGAGATGGTGTCCTGTGGTGATTCTGAGGATCAAGTAGCCACTTTAACATGCACTGTAGTACTGAGTCCATCTCTGTGTAATAAAAACTCCCTGGAGGTGGGGTGATCTCAGCCTCCAAGGCGTCTGTCTGTTTATTGGTCCTATCTCTTTCAGAGAAAAATATGGAGAGCCTCAGGGTTCAGTATATTTCTCAAAGGCAGAGGTAGCAAAGACCCTTTGTAGTTTCTTTAAAGCCAAACCAAGCTCAGCAATCAGATTCCCTTTTGCTGTGGTCTAAGTCCAGTCACCAGCTGTGCCATCCATGTGCCTGTCTGTCTCCCAGAAGGTGGGTGTGATTGCTAGATGCCACAATAATTAGAGATGATTTCAAGAAGCTCAGGGTTGCCTCAAGTCTCCACAACTGACTGAGCGACAGAGCAGGGTAACATCCTGTTAATGGTTGTTTTCTTGGGGCAATTGCTCTTCCCTACACATATCCCCTATGTCTGATGCAATATGCTTAGCTTCCTCTCTTCCCTGGTCAGCAATTCCATTTGCTTGATGGTATGTCTTTGGAGGATTGAGCCTTACTGGAATTTCAGCAGAGAATAGGATGTAGTTTCCCCAAGTACTTAACAGCCACATTCTTTAAGGCTTTTGAAATCACTCATTCATTCAACAAACTTGGCCCTTAGGGAGATACAACATTTAGAAAAGATATGATCTCTATTCTCATGAAATTTATTATCTAGTAAGGGGATAAGACATAAACCCAAATAACCATAAAATATAATAGTTCATGTTAAATACATTAGAGAAGGGGCAGCTAGATGGCGCAGTGGATAGAGCACAGGAGTACCTGAGTTCAAATCCAACCTCAGACACTTAACACTTACTAGCTGTGTGACCCTGGGCAAGTCACTTAACTCTAATTGCCTCACTAAAAAAAACAACAAACAAACAAAAAATACACTAGAGAAGTAGAAAACAATTATCTGTGTGGGAATATTATTAACAGCAAGAGGAATCAGGGAAGACTTCATGGAGGAGGAAGCATTTGAGTTGTGCTTTCATGTAAGTAAGATTTCAACAGATAAAGAGGGTGAGCAAGGCAGTTCCAGGCATAGGAATATAGAAAACAGCATAAGCAATAGCACAGAGATGGGGTGCACAGTGCAGAAGTAGTTTCATGTGAGTGATGTGTAGAAGGAAGTAATGTGGCCAGGAAAGCTGGTTGGTTCCAAGTTGTGGAAGATGTTAAATGCCAGGCAAAGTAGTTTGAATTTTACTCTGTAGAAGATAGGAAGCCTCTGAAGATTTTTTAAGAAGAGGAGTGACATGATCAGATATATATATATATATATATATATATATATATATATATATATATACACACACACATATGTATCCATATAAAAGACCAATTTGAAGCAAGAGAGAATAGATTCAGGAGGACCTCTTAAGAGGCTATTGCAATAGTCAGGAAATGGAAATGAGTTCCTTTCTCTAGAATAGCTACAGTGGGAATGGAAAGAAGGGGATATATTTGAGAGATCTTAAGGAAGTGGCATTGACAGAATTTGTCAATTTATAGGGCATGAGATGTGAGGGAGAAGGAAGAATCAAAGATAACTCTAAGTTATAAATTTGGGATACAGGGTGAATAATGAAGTGATACCACATAGGGAACTATTGAGAGAAATGGGTAATTTTACCCTGATAAGGAGAAGCCTTGGTGGGGGCTGGGGTGAGGAAGACAATGACTATATTCAACTATTTGAAAATCTTTCATAAGGAATGGTGATTATACTTGTTCTGTGTGACCTCCAGGGCAGAACTAGGGCCAATGTGTGACTGAGACTGGGAAGACTTGGGATCAACATAAAGAACTACCAGCAATCGGAGCTGTCCAACACCATACAGCCAGCTTGAAGAGGGAGAGTGCATCTTATCCCTGGAGGTGCTGAAGCAAAGCATGAGTGTCAGGAGTGGGTGATGTGAAAGGGATTCCTGCTTTTAATGGACAATTGAATTCAAGGACCTTTAAAGTTTGTTCTGGTTTTATGACAAAGTGAAATGCAAATAAGAGACATGATTGAGAGATTCTAAGACTCCATGATTCTATGTAAGACAAATCAAGTCAGTTTGAGCTCTGGGAAATTCACAAGCAAGCATTGAAGCTAACTCAGGTTAGAGGTGGATCCTGTTTCATGCAGGTTAGATTGGTCTGGCTTGTTTTGTATTTGGCACAAACAATCCCCAGAGTTCAGTGGTAAGGCAGACAAACAGTCACTGTGTTTACAAAGGGTGAGCATGATCATGGCTGATAAGGTTGTCCTGTTAGAGAGAGGTTTGCAGTAGCCTAAGTAGCTGAAGGAAGGAACTCAATTTCTTCTTTAGAGTCATATATTCCAATGTCCAATTACCTGTCCCTTAGAAGTTATTCCCCAGGCTGTGACCACACTCTTCTCTGGAATGATCTGAAACAGAGTTGGTTAGTCCCAGCCCAACAACTTCCTCTGGCTGGTAGGCACCCAGAAAGTTTAATTCAGTTCAAATGAACAGACATCTAAGTTCTTTTTGTAGAGTGCTGTCTAGACCTGAGGAGATTCAAGATTTAGTTGGCACTTACAGCCTAATAAGACACTAACACATGCAACTATAATAGGCAATAATACATAAAGAGGCACCATAGAGTAGTGGCCAGAGACCTTATTCCTAGGGAAGGAAGCCGGGTTCGAGTCCCAGTTCTGATACATACTGTCTGTGTGATCCCAGAAAATCACCTAACTTCTCAATGCCTCCCAGACAACTCTCTAAGACTATAAATTGCAGAACAGTTACCATTCTGCAGTAATAGAAAATCCCCTATGTAGATAAAAACAAAGGTCCAAATTTCTCTCTCTCTTTCCTCTCTCAAGCCAGCCTCTGAGGCACATATAGTGTTTGGTTGTGTGTGTTTTTTTAAATAATAAACATTTTTATTTATAGTTATGGGTTCCAATTTTTATCCCTCCTTCTCTCCCTTCCCTTCCCCCTCCCTGAGGTGGTAAGCAATCAGATATGGGTTATACATGTATAACTTATAAAACATTACCATATTAGTCATTTTGTATAAGAAAACTTAAATAAAATAAGAAAAATGAAAGAAAGTAAAAAATAGCATGCTTCAGTCTGTGTTCAATCAATATCAGTTCTTTCTTTGGAGGTGGATAGTATGTTTCTTCAATAGTCCTTTGGGATTGTCTTGGGTCATTGTATTGTTGAGAATAGTTACGTCATTCATAATTCTTTATCAAACAGTATTGCTGTCTCTGTGCACAATGTTCTCTTGGTTCTGCTTACTTCACTATACATCAGCTCATACAAGTCTTTCCAGGTCTTTCTAAAGTCATCCTGCTTGTCATTTCTTAGAACACAATAACATTCCATCACCCGCATATACTATAGCTTATTTAGGCATTCCCCAATTGATGAGCATTCCTTTGATTTCCAATTCTTATCCACCACAAAAAGAGCTGCTATAAATATTTTTGTATAAATAGGTCTTTTCCTTTTGGGGATGTCTTTGGGATATAAACCTAGCAGTGGTATTGCTGGATCAAATGGTATGCACAGTTCTATAGCCTTTTGGGGGTAGTTCCAAATTGCTCTCCAGAATGGTTGGATCTTTTCACAATTTTACCAACAGTGGATTAATGTCCCAGCTTTCCCACATCCCCTCCTGTAATGGGGGGAAATGGGGTACAGGTTGGGATTCTTAGGAATTCCTCTTTAAAGAATTATACCCTCTTGCACACAAAAAGTAGTTACAATAAGGTGGTAGTTTATTTAGGAGCAAGGGAAGGGAAGGGTGGGGGGAGGGAAACCATGAAAGAAATCCTTGGACTTCTAATGGGGAGATAGGCACAAAGCACATGGCTCAGAGGTACCAAATCTCCTCGAACAGGAGACTGGAAGGTACTTTTATAGAGAACTGATGAGGGTGGACCATCTGCCTGTGAAAAGTTCCTTTAGTGAGAGAGGATCATCCCCCACTGGTGGTAGCTGGGGGAATTGGGTGAGGAGTGGAGGACCATCCCCCACTGGTAGTGACTAGAGGAATTGGGTGAGGGGTGGCTACAGATCCCTCAGAACACAAAGGCTGCAGCCACACCCAAATTTATCTCCCCCAGGTAAGGGAGACCAGAACGAAGGGTAGGAATCTGAAGGTAGCTCAGTCTGATTTGGTTCAGCTTATCTCTTCTAGGCGTTATCTGTCCTCTGGTTTAGTTTTTCAAGGAGAAGGTTCCTTGATGTGCCCCAGAGAATTTCTGGGGTGCTCTGCACCCCATGACACTCTAACATCCAATATTTTCTGTTTTTCTTATATTTACCACTCTGATAGATGTGAGGTGATACCTCAGAGTTGTTTTAATTTTCATTTCTCTGATCAATAGTGATCTAGAGCATTTTTCATATGATTATAGATAGATTTAATTTCTTTTTCTGAAAACTGCCTGTTCATATCCTTTGACTTATCAATTGGGGAATGATATGTATTTTTATAAATTTGATTCAATTCTCTATATAATTGATAAATGAGGTCTTTATCAGAGATATTTGTTTCAAAAATTCTTTCCCAGTTTTCTGTTTCCCTTGTAATCTTGGTTACATTAGTTTTGTTTGTGCAAAACCTTTTTAATTTTATATAATCAAAATGATCTATTTTACATTTTGTTTTACTCTCTATATCTTCTCTGGTCCTAAATTCTTCCTGTGTCCATAATTCTGACAGATAAATGATTCCACACTCTTAATGTGCTTATAGTTTCATCCTTTACATATAAATCATGTGCCCATTTTGACCTTATTTTAGTGTATGGTATGAGATTTTGGTCTATACCTAGTTTCTGCCATACTGTTTTCAAGTTTTCAGCAATTTTTGTCAAGTAATGAGTTTTTGTTCCAAAAGCTTGGCTCTAGGGGGCGGCTAGGTGGCTCAGTGGATAAAGCACCCGCCCTGGATTCAGGAGTACCTGAGTTCAAATCTGGCCTCAGACACTTGACACTTACTAGCTTTGTGACCCTGGGCAAGTCACTCAACCCCTATTGCCCTGCAACAAAAACAAAAACAAAAACAAAAACAAAAATACATAAGGAAACCAAAAGCTTGGCTCTTTGGGTTTATCATATACTAGATTACTATAGTCATTTACTATAGAGGTACACATAGTGTTTGCTTGCAAAGGTGTTCCCTCCCTCCTTACCTGCCAGTTCTTCAAATATGAACCATCTTACCTCCTTAAAGGAAATCTTTTTCTTCTTCTTCTTCTTCTTCTTCTTCTTCTTCTTTTTGTTTTTTTTGGTGAGGCATTTGGGGTTAAGTGACTTGCCCAGGGTCACACAGCTAGTGTGGTAAAAAGTACGCCAGTTTTTGAAGGACCACCCTTTCGGGGAGGAGACCGACAGCTGTGCATGGGCTACGCATGCCAGCCTGGCTGCTAAGCACTCCACTTCCAGGGTGCAAGCTTAAAATGCAAGGAGAGAACAGAAGTGGGATTTCTTTCCTGCTCTCCTGGTCCAAGGACTGGCGCAACACACAGACAGATGCTGACTGGAGTTGGACGCGGCCCAGCTCTCCGTTAGCAGCACTCGGCTCTCTCCCCGCAAAGGTGGCCTTGGGCTTTTGGTGAGTTTTATACGGAATATAGACTAAGCTTAGACTTAAGACTATTTGTCTTGTATTTCTACTTTCCTATCCCTCTAATCAACATCACCTTGTAACTACCAAACAATAAAAGCTCTAACTAGAGACCAGAGGCTTCTTTACCTTACTGATCTGGGAGATAAATTAAGGGAAAGGTTAAAGAGGGGAGATTAATGCTCTAGTATCCAATTTTAAATCTCACACTAGTAAGTGTCAAGTGTCTGAGGCCGGATTTGCACTCGGGTCCTCCTGAATCCAGGGCCGGTGCTCTATCCACTGTGCCACCTAGCTGCCCCTAAAGGAAATCTTTTCAACCAGGTAAAATTCAGTCCTCTATCCTCACCCTACCCTCTCTCCCTCCCCCAAAAATACCAAACATCTCCTACATCCTCCCTTTGTACTGCTTCCTACTCTATCTCCATATTGTAGTCCTACTCATACCCTGGCTGCCCATTAGCCTAGATTATTTCATCTCTGCTTTTTGAATTAACGTAAATACTATGAAATCTTCTGGTGAGCATGCCATTTCCCCTACATCCATACCCATCTAGTATTGGTAAGGTCTGCATTAAACTAGAAGCCTTGCTCCAACTCCCTCATAGACCAAGGATTAATTCAGGTTGAGCTATCTTCTCATTAAATTCTATACCTGACACACACACACAAAAATTCTATATGTGGGCTAGACCCCCAACCTAGTATCTGGGAGCCGTGGTATCTTCTCATCCCAGGAAAGAGTCATTATAGTAATTTTACCTAGGTTCCGGAAACAGATCCCATTGTCCCCACCTCCCCTTTAGCTTTTCTTTTTTTTGTGGGGCTATGGGGGTTAAGTGACTTGCCCAGAATCACACAGCTAGTAAGTATCAAATGTCTGAGGCCGGATTTGAACTCAGGCACTCCTGAATCCAGGGCCGGTGCTTTATCCACTGCGCCACCAGCTGCCTCCTCCCCTTTAGCTTTGATACCATCAAGAAAGTATTTACAATGCCCAGCTAAGTGCTTAAAAATGACTGTATAGATGAAGCAACTTAGAACTATGCATGGAGGGAATTAAAATACTTTTGATGAGGAAGATTCTGTTGTTGTGAATACAAAAAATTCTAGGATTTTAGAGACTTTAGACAACTAATCCAGCCTCTTCTTTTCACAAATGAGGAAACTGAGGTCCAAGGGGGAAAAATGAATTGTCCAAAGCTACACAAATAATTAGGGGCAGAGCTGGGATTGGAGGAAAGAATCTTGTATTTGGAGTAAGAGGATTTGCCTTACCAGTCAACTACCTTTGATTTCCAGGAATGCCAATGACCACATGTGACCTTGTATGAGTCATTTAACTTCCCTGGGCCTCAGTTTCCTCATCTGTAAAATGAGAACTGGGGGCAGCTAGGTAGCACTGTGGAGAAAGCACCAGCCCTGGATTCAGGAGGACTTAAGTTCAAATCCAGCCTCAGACACTTGACACTTACTAGCTGTGTGACCCTGGGCAAGTCACTTAACCCTCATTGCCCTGCCAAAAAAAAAGAGAGAGAGAGAGAGAGAGAGAGAGAGAGAGAGAACTAAATTACCTCAAAAGTTCTTCTAGCTCTAAATCTAAAATCTTTGGACCCAGGTCTCCTGAGTTCTAACCCAGGATACATGGAAGTAGGAGTTCTTGCTTTTGCTATCCAATTTAATAAACATTTATTAAGTCTTACTATGTGGAGCCTGACTTTTAAGGCTTACTACTAGGGTACTGGCAATACAAAGACAAAAAGGAACTTATTGTTTTTAGGTGGGATAGAGATACTTCAGGTACACAAGGAAGTAAGTACAGGTACTTTGCAACAGTACAGAAGATTAGGAGAATAAGGGAAGGTTTAACTGAGGAGGTGGCATCTGGGTTAAATCTAGAAGGAGAATTAGTATTCTGACCTGAGGAAATGAAAAGGGAGTACATTTCAGGGTATAGAGGTTGTTACAAAGGCAGGAGATGGATGTCAAATGTTAAATTCAGTGAAAAGAGCATTGGGCTTGGAGTCTGAGAATCTGCGCACAAATTCTGTCTGTGCTACCACTCTTTTACTCTCCTCTATAGACCAGAGTTCCTAATTTGTAAAATGTCAAATCTGGGGGTGCACTAGAAAAGATGCCTTGATGCTACAAATCCCTAAGATTCCTGTGATCCTGGTAGTCAGGGATATAAGTATGGTGCCTTGAGTCAAATCCACCTTATTTCCCCCTTCCCACTTGAGAGAGGGAAGGCAGCATAACGTGGTGTAAAAGGCACTGAAGTTAGAGTTGAGAAACTTGATTTCTAATTCTGATTCTGTTACATAATAGCTATGTGACCTCGGGAAAATCATTTCAACTATCTGGGCCTCAGTTTCCTCATCTGTAAAATGAGGATGCCTCTACTGCCAATCTCACTGGATTATTTGTGTCAGTAAATACATGTGAAGGAATACTATAAATGAGGTAGTGAATGTAAAAGCATGGAACACAAAGGATTGTTAATATTTAAATACATCTTTATAATTGACTAAAAGAGGCATTTCTCTCTAAACCACTTACTACCAAGCCCTGTTGCTTGTTCCCAGAAAGGAAGAGAAGCTCCCCTCTCCACCCCCACTCCCCCACCCACAGCAGGAAGTGCCAGAGTTAGACTAGAAAACCTGATGGTTCACCACCGGGATATCTCAAGGCTCACCATTGTTTGTACCCATGTTGCTCCTAGAAACTGAGAAAATAGCCATCGAAGCAGAAAAGCACCTAAAGGTGGAAGGGGGAGAGGGAGAAGGAGAGGCTGAGGAGTGAGAGAAGAAGGCTTCTGGGATTAACTATCCAATCAGGAGCCATTAAGGCTCACCAAAGCATTACCCACAACTGATCAGGAATAGAAATGGAGTCAGTGGGGGAAGGAAAACCCCTCACTTGGCAGCTCCTTCAGATGTTCCCGGTTTCTACTGCCCTTCTTTCAAAGAACCTGACCTCTGCCTACTGCAAAGAATGCTCCCAGAACTGTCATCCTTTGTATGGAATGCTCATTTCTACCCTTGGAATTCAAAGTCCACTCACTCTAGAGGACGACTGGTGCCCAGTGTCCGAATGCTGCCACCATGAGATGCCTATAACTCCTGGCATCCCACCCCTTTGCCTTGTGGAAGCTGAGCTATCTTGGGTTTCAGCTGGGATCTATAAATATACATACAGCTATTTATACATAAAGGCAAAAGAATGCATTTGCTCATGATGTTCCCTATGCCTGGAATGTCCTCTCTTACCCTTTCTGCCTATTGCATACCTACCTATCCTTTAAAGTCCATTTCAAAAGGGCTTTTCTTTATGAAGCCTTCCTTGATGCTCCACATAGTACTTTGTTTTGGAACTTGCTTCAGTACTTCAGAGGACCCATGATCTCTTCTACCTGGGCACTCTCTGAAAGGAGAAAATTCAAAAGGAACCCAAACGATCATGGATGATTCCAAAAAGTGACTGAGAAACATTACCAGGTCTTTATCTACCCACATGCCTATGTTCCCTCTGATGCATTTTATGTATTATGTGTTTGCAGTTAATCCTCCTACAAAATTATAAATTCCATGAAGCCAGGAAATTTATCTTAAGGGTAGGAAATGGAAATGTGTCTTATTTAAACTTGTGCCCTCCCTAGTGAGATAACAATAGTAACTGGCATTTATATAACACTTTAAAATTTGCAAAGCCTTTTACATGCATTACTTCATGTGAGCTATGAAACAACCCTGTGAAGTAGGTCTTAACAATTATGGTATTATTATCCACCCTTCACAGATGAGAGAACTGGGGTTCAAAGAAGTTAAGGGACTTGCTGGTAGTCACACAACTAGTAAGTGTCAGAAGTGGGGTTCAAACACAGGTCTTCTGAGTCCCAAATTTGGCTTTCAATTCACCAGTGGCCACCAAAGTAAGAAGCTACACAGTCTTAGTCAATTGTGGCATGACCCCAAGAGACAATCAACTGGAGGGTAGAAGGTAGATTATATCCCATCTTATCCTTTATAGACAATCATAGGTGTTGACCTAAACACAACTACACTATTTGCTTTAGCATTATCTTTCAACACTTCCCCATTCTATCTCTTCCTATAGCTGGTCTCCTATGTCTGTGTCCCCTACCTTTCCCTTTCTGCACAGGGCACCTAAAGTAACTGGGCAAGAGAAAATTTTTCCCAACAATGTATCACATCCTACCCCTAAGAATACCACATTGTGGTGGGCTCTATGCTTTGGGACAGTGATTAGTGATTAAGAGTTGCCCCCTATACTTTTCATTTTTCATCAGACAGAGTGAGTCACACTGAATGGGATGCAATTTTCATAAAAGATCTTATTACTTCCCCAAACTAAACTTTCTTTGAAACTTCTCTTTTTTCCCCCCGGTTTGTTTGTTTTTTGGCAGGGGAATGAGGGTTAAGTGACTTGCCCAGGGTCACACAGCTAGTAAGTGTCAAGTGTCTGAGGCCAGATTTGAACTCAGGTCCTCCTGAATCCAGGGCCTGTGCTTTATCCACTGAGCCACCTAGTTGCCCCCTGAAACTTCTCTTTTTCTGTGGACACCATCATCTGTCTGCTATCCCAGGTTCTCTACTTGCTTGTTATCGAAGATTCTTAACTCAACTAAAACTACTCTCTTCAGAGTTACCAATATTTGCCAAAACTGATGTTTTTTTCTCAACCCTTGTCCTTCTTGACCTCTTGACCTCACACTGTTGATGACCATCTCTTCCTAGATTATTACCCTCTGCACTCTGGATTGCTAAAAATATGTGTGTTGTCACCTATTAAAATTTTTATAATGAATACTTTTAAAGCTTGGGAACAAAATTTTCTATTTAAAAATCTTCCAAATGAAGAGTTTTAGAGGAGGATCCCAAGCCCTGGCCTGGGTGACCAGTAGGAATGAACTTTGAGGAGCCAGTGAAAAGATAAAGTTAAATATAATATTAAAATAATATAAATATAATATATTCAATATAATATTCAGCAATCCCCAAAACATATTCTGATGAAGTTTAAGTATCAACCTCCAGGGAGAACATGACAATAGTCTTAAGTTAAGTTAGGTAATCCTGTGTTTAACATTTCTTTTGTATGAGGAAATAATACCTGTCTCATACCTGATTAATATTGTACACTGAGTACCTTTCTACTTCCCCCTTTGGGAAAAGTGCAGACATGAGGCAAAACATAAGCTTTAAGTAAAGTGTCCCCAGGGCACTGAGTGGGGATATAATAAGCCAGAGTATAAAAAAAAAAGGGAGCCTACTTCTTCTCATTAAATGACAGAGTACTCCCAATGACCGAATCTGGTCAAGGACCTGAGTCCTAAGATGAGACAAGTTGCTAAGGGAGGGGAAGAAGTACTCCTGTCCCCTGAGGTCCGGCATTGGATATTTCTGTTAAATATAAATAAGTAAATATGAATATATTGGGTGGAGTTGCTCAAAAATGTTTTGTTTATGAAGTACACAATAAAAAAAAAGTTGAGGCCTAGCACTATATCATTAAGGTATTTGTTGAGTTGGATTGAATGTTCATGAGAGTTTTGTCCTAGAGGCCCAGCTCAGATGGCCCACTCTGCTAGTCCCAAACATTAAAAACTATATACTATTATCCCTTATTAAAAAATCTGCCTAAAAGGCTAATTCTCTCACTTTTTTTCTGCCTCTTAGACAAATATCTCACAGAGAGATGCTAACTGTTCTACTTATTACTTTAATGGGGATTCTTGAATTCCATAAGTGTTGCCAGATTGGCCAATCCAGAGTCAGACACATCCAGGACAGAAAAAAACCCACAGAACATAGATTCACATTCCCACCTTAATACCTTTGCTCAGGCTGTCTTCCTACAACCTAGAACCCAGAATGGCCTCCCCACCCTGCTGTCTTTCTAGTTGAATTTCAAACTCCTTGAGTAAATAAATAATGCCTTAGAATCATAGAATCTCAGAGTTAGAAGAAACTTCAAAGGTCATTGACACAACCCACTTATGAGCAGAAATATCCTCTTCAACATCTTCAACAAATGGGTCATTTGGCCTACATTTGAGTTTGAAACCTTTAGAGATGGGAGGCTTATTAATCACCATTAACTATTCATTAACTAACTCCTCTCCCCAATCTGCTCCCGAGTCTCCAGGCTTTTCCACCTCAACCCCAGTTGCCTTATCATCAAGGAGATGCTTCTATTCCTGTGCCCCTCCTCCCTTAATTGGTGAGTTTCTGCCTGGAAACTTCATTTGAAGAGTTCCCTGGCTTACTTATCTCCCATCTCTGCTCCAGGGAGATAGGAACATATTTGTAGGCAAATGGAAATGAGCCTGAAAAGAAAAAGAGATTTAAAATAAAGAAAGAGATTACTATTATAGCCAGGTCCTGAAGAAGGTAAGTTGGAATGAAATGATCAAAGATGCAGGTAAAGGCATTAATATTTTTTCATTTTTAATACTTCATTTTCCCCCAATTACATGTAAAAAAGTTTTAACATCCTTTATTTAAAAAAAATTTTTTGAGTTCCAAATTCTATTCCTCCCTCCCTTCCTTAGCCCTTCTTGAGATGGTAAACAATCTGATATAGGTTATATATGTGTAATCATGCAAAACATTTCCATATTAGTGATGTAACGATTGGAATAACGCCACCTGCTGGATACTTACTGTAGAGGAGTTCTGCCCATGAAGGGAAGGTCTTTGAGGGCAAGACCAGGAGTCAGGAAGTGACGCGGGCTAGTGGGAGGAGGAAGGAAGAGACTGGCGCTCAGTCTCGCTCTCTTTCCTTTGGACGCTGGCGGAGAAGGGAGCTAGAAATGTGCTCTCCCTTTAATAGATAGGAATCTAGGCCTTTTTCTCTCTCTTTACCAAACTCTTATTCTCCTTAATAAATGCTTAAAAGTCTAACTCTTGCTAAAGCTTATAATTTATTGGCGACCACTCATTAGATATTTTAGACAGTTTAGCTAGAATTTTAACCCTTGACAGTGATTTTGTGGAAGAAAACTTGAACAAAATAGAAAATGATAGAGAAAGGAAGGAAGGAAGGAAAGAAAAAAGAAACAAAGAAACAAAGGAAAGAATACCATGCTTCTGTATGTATTCAGATGCCATCAGTTCTTTCTCTAGAGGCAGCATTTTCATCATGAGTCTTTTGGGATTGTTTTGGATCATTGTGTTGCTGAGAATAGCTAAGTCATTTATAGTTGTTCATTATACAATATTGCTGTAACTGTGTACAATACTCTCCTGGTTCTGTTCACTTCACTCAGTATCAGTTCATGTAAGTCTTTCCAGGTTTTTCTGAAATCATTCTGCTTGTCATTTCTTATAGCACAATAATATTCCATTACAATGAAATAGCTTGTTCAGCCATTCCCCAATTGATGGCTTCCCCTCAATTTCTAATTCTTAGTCACTACAAAGAGTTGTTATAAATATTTTTATATGAATAGGTTCATTTCCTAAAGGCATTAGTATAGATATGTATAGATGATAGGTAGATAGAAAGATAGATAGATGGATGGATGATAGGTGGATGGGTGGATAGATGGATAGACAGACCGAGCATTTATTAAATACCTTCCATATTCTCAGGCACTGTGCTAAGTGCTAGGGATACAAATATAAGAAAGGCAGTCCCTTCCCTCAAGGTACTTACATTCTAATGGGGAAGACAATACATAAAAGGGAGATGGAAAGAAGGCAGAGTATGACACAGCAGCATTCCATGGAGAAGGCTAGAAGAGGCATAGATACTGGACCCTTGCAAGATAAGGCAAAAGCTGGCCTATCAATGCCAAAGGAACTAAATGTTGAGTCAAGTCAACTGGTATGGAATCAATGGCATGAGTAGCGGTGATTAGAGTGGGATGAGATGTGATAAGGGAGGTAATAATAATAGCATGAGATTACTAAACAGTAATGAGGATTCAGTTGAGGTTATGTAACATAAATTTTTAGTATTTGAAGTCAAATCAACTTTGTGATTTTATACAATGAAGTTTAGGAAGGAACCAAGAGTATAAAACTCAGGCATTAGCAGTTACCCAGAGATGGTGATTTGCATGTGGAAAAGGTAGTGAATCAGATATGGTAAAATCTAATTTGTGACCAAGTTGGTTTATAAATGAAATTACTGGAATTTAAGACATTGAGGAAATAAGACTTTAGGTTATTAGGATTGCAAACACGATTATCAAAACAATAGCAGGGATAAGTTGGAAAGGAACACCATATCCAGGTACTGATGTTTTTAGAAAATTGGGAGAGTTCTGGAGGTGGAGCCAAGATGGCAAAGTGAAACCAGGAAACTGCCTGAGCTCTCCCAAATTTTCCTCAGAAACAATGTTAAATTAAGCCTCTCAATAGATTCTGGAGCTGCAAAACATGCAATCCCCTCCCCCCCCCCCCCAAAACCCAGAGTGAAACAATCTTTTGACTTAACCTAGAAGATCTTCAGAAAAGGTCTGTTTCATCTGGGTAAAAGGGGAACACAGCTCAGTGCAGAGGGTATTTGGGCAAGACAGAAAAAGGCTCTTAGTCACAACACAGATTAGCAGCTGAGGACCTGACGTCCTAGCTCCGTAAGCTAGTGGAACAGCAGACCGGTTGTGAGGCCTCCAACCCTAAGGCAGAAGGCAATCTGCCATCTCGGATATCTGCTACCCAATAGGCCCAACTAGGTTGGGCCACTCCAGTGCAGTGAGTAAGCTGCAAGCTGCTGAGACCTCAGAGCAGAAAGCCCCTGGGCCCCTGACCCCCAGCAAAAGAAACTTGGGAAAGTGCACACTGTACCCCAGTTGCAGAACTCAAACTTAGGCACAAAAGAGGTTAAAATATGAATAAGAAACAGAAAAGAACCCTCACCATTGGAAATTACTATGGCAACAGGGAAGATCACAACATAAACTCAAAGGAGGACAACAATGATAAAATGCCTGTGAATCCTTAAAAAGAGAAGAATTGGTCTTGAGACCAAAAAGCCCTCTTGGAAGAGGTCAAAAAGGATTTTATAAACCAAATAAAAGAAGTAGAGGAAAAAATGGGAAAAGAAATGAGAGTTATGCAAGAGAGAGTTAATAGCTTTGAAAAAGGACAAAAATTGACTGAGGAAAACAACTAATTAAAAAAATGCAATTGACCAAATGGAACAGGAGGTACAAAAGCTGACTGGGGAAAATAATTCCTTAAGAATCAGAATTTGGCAGATGGAAGCTAATGACTCAATGAAACAACAGGAAGAAGTAAAGCATAAACAAAAGAATATAAAAGTAGAAGAAAACACAAAATATCTCTTCAGAAAAATGAGAGACCTGGAAAATAGATCCAGGAGGGACAACCTAAGAATAATTGACCTATCTGAGTACCATGATTTTTTAAAAAAAGGACATAAACAGCATATTTTTTGACATTGTCAAGGAGAACTGCCCCAAGATCTTAGAAACAGAGGAAAAAATTAGTCATTGAAAGAATCTACTGATCACCTCCTGAAAGAGATTCCAAAAGGAAAACTCCAAGGAATATTGTAGCTAAATTCCAGAATTATCAAGTAAAGGAGAAAACTACTACAAGCAGCCAGAAAGAAGCCATTAAGTATCAATGAACAACATTCAGAATAACAAAGGACCTGGTGGCTTCAATATTAAACAGAGGGCTTGGAATATGGTATTTCAGAGGGCAAAGGACCTGGGATTATAACCAAGAATGTACTACCCTGCAAAATTAATCATAATCTTTCAGGGGGAAGATGGGCATTCAATAAAATAGGGGACTTAAAACTTTCCTAATGATAAGCCCAGAGCTGAACAGAAAATTCAATTTGCAAATACAAGACTCAAGAGAATCATGAGAAGGTAAAAAAGGGGAAAAAACAAAACATGTTACTCAATAAGGTCAAAATGTTTACATCCTTACATGGGAAGGAGATACTTGTACTCTTGAGAACTGTATCTTTATTTTATTATTTTTTTTGAGGGGCAATGGGTGTTAAGTGACTTGCCCAGGGTCACACAGCTGGTAAGTGTCAAGTGTCTGAGGCCGGATTTGAACTCAGGTACTCCTGAATCCAGGGCTGGTGCTTTATCCATGCACACTTAGCTGCCCCCTGAACTGTATCTTTATTAAGGCAGATAGGAGGAGGATACATAGACAGAAGGGGTGGCTATAAGTTGATTCTAATGGGATGATATAAAAAACAAACCTTAAGGGATAACAAAAAGGGTTGTACTGGGAGAAAAGGAAAGGGAAGGCAGAATGGGGTAAATTTAAAAAGAGAAAAAAAAAATTACCAGCATCAAAAATGAAAAGGATCAACTTACCAACAAAGAGGAAATTAAAGCAATAGTTAGGAGCTATTTTTCCCAACTATATGCCAATAAATTTGACAATCTAAATGAAATGTATAAATATCTACAAAAACATAAAGTGTCCAGATTAACAGAAGAGGAAATAAAATCCTTAAATATTCCCATTTTAGAAAAAGAAATTGAACGATCCATTAATGAACTCCCTAAGAAAAAAATCTCTATGACCAGATGGGTTTAAAAGTGAATTCTACCAAACATTTAAAGAACAATTAATTCCAATACTATATAAATTATTTGGAAAAATAGGCAAAGAAGAAATTCTACAAAATTCCTTTTATGAGACAAATATAGTGCAGATACCTAAACCAGGAAGAACAAAAACAGAGAAAATAAATTATAGACCAATCTCCCTAATGAATATTGATGCAAACATTCTAAATATAATATTAGCAAAGACATTACAGCAATTTATCATCAGGATAACACACTGTGACCAGGTGGGATTTATACCAGGAAAGCAGGGCTGGTTCAATATTAGGAAAACTATCAACATAGTCAACCACATCAATAACAAAACTAACCAAATCATATGATTATCTCAATAGATTCAGAGAAAGTTTTTGACAAAATAAAGTATCCATCCCTATTAAAACACTAGAGAGCAGAGGACTAATGGAGCTTTCCTTAAGATGATAAACAGTATCTATCTTAAACCATTAGCAAACATTATATGCAATGGGGATAAGTTAGAGGCATTCCCAATAAATTCAGGGGTGAAACAAGGATGTCCATTATCACCACTATTATTTAATATTGTACTAGAAATGTTAGCCTTAACAATAAGAGAAAAGAAATTGAAGAAATTAGAATAGGCAAGGAAGGAAAACTGTCACTCTTTGCAGATGATATGATGGTATACTTAGAGAATCCTAAAGAATCAACTAAAAAACTACTTGAAAAAATTAACAACTTTAGCAAAGTTGCAGGATATAAAATAAACCACATAAATCATCAGCATTTCTATATATGACCAACAGAGTCCAACAGCAAGAGATAGAAAGAGAAATTCCATTTAAAATAATTGTAAACACTATAAAATATTTGGGAGTCTACCTGCTAAGGCAATTACAAAACACTTTTCACAGAAATAAAATCAGATCTAAACAAATGGACATTGTCCATGGGTAGGCCAAGATAATATAATAAAAATTACAATTTTACCTAACTTAAGTTATTTATTCAGTGCCATACCAGTCAAACTACCCATTTTTTAATAGCACTATAAAAAATAAAATTAAAAAAAAATTTTTTATAGCACTATAAAAAATTCTGGAAGAACAAAAGGTCGAGAATATCAAGGGAATTAATGGAAAAAAATGCAAAGGAAGGTGGCCTAGCTATACCAGATCTAAAACTATATTATAAAGCAGCAACCATCAGAACTATTTGATACTGGCTAACAAATAGAGTAGTGGAGCAGTGAAATAGGTTAGGCACTCAAAACACAGCAGTAAATGATATAGCAATTTCCTGTTTGATAAAACCAAAGACTCTAGCCTCCAGCATAAAAAATTCACTATTTGACAAAACCGCTGGGAAAACTGGAAAATGATATGGCAGAAACTAGGCATAGACCAACATTTATACCATACAGCAATAAGTAAAATCAAAATGGGTACATGATCTAGACATAAAGGGTGATACCATAGGCCCAATTAGAAATGAAGGAAATAGTTTACTTGTCAAATCTATGGAGAGGGGAAGAATTTATGACCAAAGTTGAGATAGGGAACATTATGAAATGAAGAGTGGATCATTTTGACTACATTAAATTAAGTTTTTGCACAACCAAAACCAATGCAAACAAGATTAGAAGGGAAAGCAGAAAGCTAGGAAACAAATTTTTTACAGCTAGTGTTTCTTATCCAGGCCTCATATCTAAAATATATAGAAACAAAATCAAATATACAGTCATAATATAAGTCATTCATTCCCCAATTGAGGATATGAAGAGGATTTTCAGATGAAGAAATTAAACTTCTACAACTATATGAAAAAAAATGTTCTTATCTGCCAGCTCCGCCATATTCCAGGTACACGGGGCTCCCCACAGCTCTGTGTTTTTCCTCCTTCTCCTCAGCTTCGCGGAGTGTTATTTCCTTCCCAGGAAGCTCGGGAAAGAGTGTTTGAGTGAGTTGCAAAAAAACGAACACAACAGGAAAAAGGAGAGGGACAGTTTACATGTTTCTAGGCCCTTTAGAAAACATGGTGTTGTCCTTTGGCTACATATATGTGAATATACAAGAAAGGTTATCATTGTAGATATCAAGGGTATGGGCACAGTTCAGCAAGGAATGCCCCACAAATGTTACCATGGCAAGACTGGACGGGTCTATCCATGTTACTCAACATGCTATAGGCATTGTTGTAAACAACAGGTTAAGGGCAAGATTCTAGCCAAGAGAATTAATGCTGCATATTGAGCATATTCTAAGAGCAGAGATAGCTTCCTGAAGAGGGTAAAAGAAAATGACCAGACGAAGACAGGAAGCCAAAGAAAAAGGCACCTGGGTTCACTGAAACATCAGCCTGCTCCACCCAGAGAAGCACACCTTTGTGAGACTAATGGCAAGGAACCCAAGCTGTTGGAACCAATCCCCTGTAAATTCATGGCATAAATGACTAAAAAACATAATAAAAAGATTCTTGGATTATGAAAAAAAATGTTCTTAATCACTACTGATTAGAGAAATGAAAATTAAAACAACTCTGAGGTACTACCTCACACCTATCAGATTGCCTAATATGACAAAAAAAAAAGAAAATAATAAATGTTGGAGAAGATGTGGAAAAATTGGAATACTAATGCATTGTTGGCGGAGCTGTGAACTATTCCAATAACTCTGGAAAGTAATTTGGAACTATGCCCAAAAGGTTATAAAACTGTGCATACCCTTTGACTCGCCAAATTTTTATGATCCCAAAGAGATCATAAAAAAGGGAAAAGGACACAGATGTACAAAAATATTTATAGCTGCTCTTTTTATGGTGGCAAAGAATTTGAAATTGAGGGGATTCCCATCAATTGGGGAATGGTTAAACAAGTTGTGGTATATGAATGTAATGGAATACTATTAAAAATGATAAACAGATGGATTTCAGAAAAACCTGAAAAGGCTTACATGAATTGATGCTGAGTGAAATGAGCAGAACCAAGAGAACATTGTACTTAGTATCAACCACATTGTGTGATGATCAACTGTGATAGACTTTACTCTTCTCAGGAATACAATGATCCAAGACAATGCCAAAAGATTCATGGTGGAAAAATGCTCTCTACATTCAGCAAAAGACCTATGGAGTCTTAATGCAGATTGAAGCATACTATTTCCACTTTTGTTGTTGCTTTATTTTGTGTTGTTGTTATTGTTTATTCTCTTCTTGCATTTTTTCCTTTTCTTCTGATTTTTCTTTTACTAACACTGACTCAATGTGGAAATATGTTAGCATGATTGTAATGTATAACCTATATCAGATGCTTGCTGGCTTTGGGAGGGGGAGGAGAGGAGGGTGGGAGAAAAATTGGAACCTCAAAAAAATCTTTACATGTAATTGAAAAAAATCTTAATAAGAAAAAAAAAAGAAAGAAAGGACAAACAAACAAAAAGAACGAATATATCTACCAAAATAAAATGGGATGTGTAACAACAACAACCACAACAACAACAACAAAAAGGACACCAGTGGGCTTGCCAGTACCTTAGTTTCTTCCTGTCAGACAAGAGTGACATTAAGGGGTATGTGCCATCATACACTGCAGTATCTGAACCAGACTCAGAGCTACCACCTGCAGACTTGTACCAACCATGTTCTCCTTTGGTATAACCACATTAAGTCTTATGAGAAGTAAAAGGCAAACTTTCCAGGAATAAAGAAGACTTTGGGCAAGCATGGGCCTGGTGATGTAGAAGATACCACAGGAAATAGCGGAGCTACAGATAGGAAAGATGTTGATGACTTTGATCTCTTCGGATCTGATAATGATGAGGAAAGTGAAGAAGCAAAGAAGCTAAGAGAAGAATGGCTTGTTCACAAGGAATCAAAATTTTAAAAATCCTGCAATTGTTGCCAAGTCTTCCCTCTTACTGGATGTAAAACCTTAGGATGATGCGGCAGGTAAGGAAAAATTGGAGGAATGTGTCAGAAGCATTCAGGCAGATGGCTTGGTCTGGGGATCTTCTAAACTAGACCCAATGGGATATGGCATGAAGAAATTTCATATACGATGTGTAGTTGAAAATGATAAAGTTGGCACAGATATTATAGAGAAACAGACAAATGCCTTTAAAGACTACGTGTAGTCTATGAATATTGTTACCTTCAATAAGCTCTAAAACCTGCCATCCTTGACAATTTCATTTAAATAAAAATATTTGTAAGCAAGAAAAAAAGCTGGATAACAAATAGTCCAATAGTTACAGTTGTACTCACAGAATGATAAAATGCCTAAAGGAAGACCTCTAGTACCTTGAGTAAATTCTCCAGGGATGATTGATGGGAGGACAAGGACAGGAATCACATAAAATAAAAAGACATGAAATGTTTATGGGTTGCAATTTCTACTAGTGTAGGAAGCACCCATATGGTTGAGATCACCCAATCAGCCATCAATGTAAAGAAGACTTATCTCTGAAAGAGTAGAAGTGGGGAAGAGGTTCCAATTCATCTGGGAACACCTTTAAATTCATTCCACTACTTCCAAGCTGCTGGAAACCATCCAGAATGCTCTCTGGCCTGGTACAAGTCCAAGAGAGTACTGAATAAAAATATCTTAGACTTGTTCATCAACCCCAGCATGCTAGCATAATAGACTCCCCTGGGAGCTGAGAGGTTAAACTGAGGATTGCAAAAGGGCAATCCTATTTCACCCTAGGGAGAAGTAAAACTTAAAGAGTTGGTATAGGCTGAAAATATAAAATGCTTAAAGAAGATTTAGATCAATTCATGTGTCATGAGAGGAAACCAGAGAGTTTGGGGGCATGTCCTAACCTGTGAGGCTAAAGTCAGGGCCCTCTCCTATGTTCCCCTTTCAGAGCCCAAAGCCCTGAGCTGGATGAATCCTGGAGATGATCTGAGGGCTGGGAGCTGTATTTATTGAAGGGAAACAGGGGAGAGAATGGGAACCATCCAAGGGTACCCTGGTAAATGTTTAAAAATTGGCTCTCCAAAAAATACATGCATGACCCACTTTTAGGTCGAATCTCCATTATTAACATTTTCTCCATCACATTCTTTTTTTTTTTTTTTTGGTGAGGCAATTGGGGTTAAATGACTTGCCAAGGGTCACACAGCTAGTGTCAAGTGTCTGAGGTTGGATTTGAAGTCAGGTCCTCCTGGGCGGGTGCTCTATTCACTGTGCCACCTAGCTGCCCCCATCACATTCTTAAGTCCAGAAAAATCAATATAATAAATAAAATAAAAAAGTCTTGACTTGTAGCATTTGCTGAAGTGTAAAGTATGAATGCTCACACTGAAGATTTAATAATTGGCTCTTGAGAATCAGTACATCCCTGTTTCTTTTCTCCGTACTTCACATCTTTCTTTTTTCCCCATCTCACACCCTCTTCACCTAACCTGGAATCTCTCATAGAAATAATTTTATGAGCCTGAGTAGCACTGAGGTGTCATAGATTCATAGATTTAGAGTTCAAAGAGACTTCAGAGGTCCATCTAGACCAAAGCCCTCATTTAAATTTATTTTTATAGTATTTTTTCCCAAATTACATCAAGAAAGTTTTTAGCATTCATTTTTACAACATTTTGAGTTCCCAAATTTTTCTCCCAGTTCCCTCCCCTCCCTTCTTCTGAAAATGTTAGGACAATTTGATATAGGTTATACATGTGTTATAAGTAAAGCATATTTCCATATTAGTCACAGTTGTAAAAGAAGAAACAGATCAAAAGGGGAAAAAAACATGAAAAAGAATAAAGTGAAAAAAGATGCTTCATTCTGCATTCAGAGTCCAGTCACATCTGACATGTGGATAGCATTTCTTTTGTGAATCCTTTGTACTTGTCTTGAATCATTGCGTTGCTGAGAAGAGCTGAGTCATTCATAGTCGGTCATCATATAATGTTGTTGATACTGTGTACGATGCTTTCCTGGTTCTGCTGTTGTATCGTGCTGTACATTGCTTTTAGGTTGTATCAGTTCGTACAAGTCTTTCCAGGTTTTCTGAAATCTGTCTGTTCATATTTCTTTCCCTCTTTTTTGGGGGTTGTGGCAATTGGGGTTAAGTGCACTTGACCCAGGGTCACACAGCTGGTAGGTGTTAAGTGTCTGCGGCCAGATTTGAACTCAGGTTCTCCTGAATCAGGGCCGGTGCTCTATCACTGTTGCCACCTAGCTGCCTTGTTCATTATTTCTTATTGCACATGGTATTCCATTACATTCATATACCACAACTTGTTCAGCATTTCCCAATGATTAGCATTCCCTCAATTCCCAATATTTTGCACCAAACGGCACTGCTATGAATATTTTTACATATGTTGATCCTTTTCCCTTTTTTATGATCTCTTTGAGATACAGACTAATAGTGGTATTGCTGGATCAAAGGTTATACAGATTGGTTGCCTTTTGTATATAGTTCTAAATTACTCTCCAGAATGGTTTGATCACTTCACAACTCTACAAAACAGTAATTAGTGTCCAATTTTCCCACATCCTCTCCGACATTTATCATTCCCTTTTTTGGCACATTAGCGAATCTGATAGATGTGAGGTGGTACCTCAGAGTTGTTTTAATTGCATTCTCTAATTCAAAAGTGATTTAGAGCATTTTTTCATATGGCACAGATAGCTTTGATTTCTTCATCTGAAAACTGCCTGTTCATATCCTTTGGCCATTTATCAGTTGGGAAATGGAAAGCCCTCATTTTACTTATGAGGAAACTAAGGTCCAGACAGTTTCACTCAGTTAACAACTCAGATCACTCAGCAAACCAGCACAGGTAATAAGCAGTATGAGCAACTAGGTGGTACAGTGGATAGAGCACTGGATCTGGAGTCAGGAAGACTTATGCTCATGAGTTCAAATCTGGCTATGTTACCCTGGGCAAGTCAGTTAGCAATTTTGTCTTGGTTTTCTCATCTGTAAAATGAGATAGAGAAGGAAACAGCAAACCATTCCAGTATCTTTTTTTTTTTTTTTTAATTTTTGTGGGGCAATGGGGGTTAAGTGACTTGTCCAAGGTCACACAGCTAGTAAGTGTCAAGTGTCTGAGGCTGGATTTGAACTCAGGTCCTCCTGAATCCAGGGCCAGTGCTTTATCCATTGCGCCACCTAGCCGCCCCCATTCCAGTATCTTTGCCAAGAAAACCCCAAAAGGGGTCACAAAGAGTCAGACATGACTGAACAACAACAAAAACAAAACAATTAGTAGAGCCTATGACCAAACCCAGGTCCTTTGAATCCAAGCCTGTTGTTTATTTCCACTGTATCCATCTGCCTCACTTAGGTCCTAATCCAGGTCACACTTCAGATTCCTCTTGCAGCTTCTTTGGAATCTACTATTTGTTGGTAAACATACTTTTCACCCAGACGTCATAGGCAACTCCCAGCTTAGAGCTGCTCAACTAATTGGATTCTGGTTGTTCCCCTGAGCATTAAAACACAATTTGGTTCACACGTTAGTTTCTTGATAGATTCTCACAGCTCCCAGAGGAGGAAGCAATGAATTCCTAGAGGTTTTGAAAATTAGTAAACAGAGATGAATATTTGCAGCTGGCCTTTTTACTTTGCTATATCTGACTCGTATTTATTCTACTGACCTTAAGCTGTGTTGCATTGTATCTTGTCAACTGGTTTCTTAACTCAATGATCAAATTTTATGGGGAGGGGCAGCTAGATGGTGCAATGGTTAGAGCGCTGGCCCTAGATTCAGGAGTACCTGAGTTCAAATCCAACCTCAGACACTTTTGACGCTTATTAGCTGTGTGACCCTGGGCAAGTCACTTAACCGCCATTGCCAGCAAAAAAAACCAAAATTCTTATGGGGGAGAGTCAGCTGAGGTTTTGCTATTGTTTATGGACAGAGAGCAGAAAAGGTGGTACTCCCAAGAAATTCTGGTGATGATGGCCACGATTGGTTTCTGTCATAAACAGGATGATACCAGCTTTCCCTACCTCTGCCAGTCTCTTCCTTTACTCTCCCTCATGCCTCGCCTGTCTTCAGGATACTCCTAGTTTTTCCCCCATTAAATCCTGTTCCAGGTCCTTTAGATGAAGGAAGAAGGTTGTATTTGTTTCAGTTTTTTTTTTTTCACAGTAAAAAACTGGGAACTTGGACAATGGCTGAATAGGTTGTGATATGTGAATGTGATGGAACACTGTTGTTCTGTAAGAAATGAGAAGGGGGCAGCTAGGCGGTACAGTGGATAAGGCATTGGCCTTGGATTCAGGAGGACCTGAGTTCAAATCCAACCTCAGACACTTTACACATTCTAGCTGTGTGACCCTCGGAAAGTCACTTAACCCTCATTGCCCTGCAAAAAAACCCCAAAAAACAAAAAAAGAAATGAGAAAATAGATGATTTAATAGAGACATGGAAAGACTTGTATGAACTGATGCAGAATTAAATGAAGAGAATCAGGTCAATTTATACCATAACAGCAATATTATAAAAATAAACCATTCTGAAGGCTTTTGTAAATTAATGAAGAATGAAATGAGCAGAATGAGCACAATTTATTCAGTAACAACAGCACTGAAGCGTAGGCACTATGACCAAGGCAATGATCATCCATGATTACAGAGGACTTATGATGAAACATACTATCTACTTTCTGACAGAGAGGTGACAGATTTAGGACACAGAATAAGACTATACACATATATACATACATCTAGAGAAAGAAGAAAGAGAAAGGGAGAGAGAAAGATTTGTATATATAGTCAACGAGGGGATTTGTTTTGATTAACTAGGCACATTTGTTATAAGGAATTTTCTTTTTCAATAAAATGGGAGGTAGAAGGAGAAAATAGATTTCTGTTCATTTTTAAAAATTTAATCAAATAGAGATGTTATGGGAGGTACTACAGATGTGGAATTTTGCATGTATTTTCAGATGAGTCACTATATCGTTAGTTTTATTTAATTATTTTACTTTGGTACAAAGACTTCAAAGGGTCAGGGTAATCTGTAAATGTTCGTATTGCAAAAACAAACACATCAATAAAACTTTTTTTTTTTTTAAAGTCAGCACTATAAGATTCAGAGTTGAAGAGGATCATAGAGTCTAGTGCCTTCGTTGTATAGAAGGAAAAATGATGCCCAGGGAAGTTAAGTGACTTACCCAAAGACATATATATTGTAAATGGCAGAACTAGAATTCAAAACCAGCTTCTCAAGATCCAAAAGTAGGGCTTTATCTGAAATAGATTCTCGCTAAAGGGGCTCAGGACTGAAGGAGTCCCCCAAATCTCTCTTCAAATGAAATATTTGCAAAGGGCTTAGCACAGTCCCTGGCACATAGTAGGCACTTAATAAGTGCTCATTCCCCTTCCTCCTTCCCTCCCACGGGCATTTGGGTTCTAAAAGAGGAGCAATGAGAGTACAATGTTTACTTACCCTGTAGGAATGAGGATCTAATGTTGGAATCTTGGGTACCAGATGTCAACACCAGCTGCTTCAACCAGCTGTTTCAATGTCTGTGACAAATAGAGGGTTCTCAAAAATGCTTAAGCAAACAAAGCCTCACTCTGCCACCTTCATGCTCCGCAGATTCAGCCCTGGCCCTGCTAAATTTCTTGTGTTTCCTGGCTGCTGCTTGTCTGTCACTCTGGTCTGATCCTTTTTTTGGCACCTCCTTTGATACTTCCCAGTGCTTTGCAAAGAACATTGCCTCATTGTCTCATATGGACTAATTTCCAGCAAAAGAGCCAAGCATCTCTGCTCTGCTCCTTCCTTGAAACAGATTACCCAGGAGCTAACCAGGCCCTTGGGCCAGCCAGGGACATTAATGATAGATTGCCTGCTGGGTGGGGGTAGGGGTAGGAGTAGGATGTATAGTGCTAGTACCCCAAGGGACATTAGATTCCCTCTACCATCCTCATTACAGATTAAAGAAAGTGAAGGCCTAGGGAAGGGAAGTGACTTGTCATAGGTCCCAGCTATTGAATAACAGAGTCAGTTCTACAGGATGGGTGACAGCAAAAATCACAAATATTTAATAACTCCTTTATTTTTTTTTGTTTTTAATTTACAATACCAGAGCATCATATACAGCATATATAGGAAGTGAATTTACATTACATGTGAAAAATCAAACCTCCTAAAAGGCAAAAAATAAAGAAAATTTTTTTTTCAAAAATGTATTAAAACATCAGACTCCTTCGTGACCTTTGGCCTACCCTGCAGAACCTAGATCTCCTAACTCCCAAAGCCTAATTTTCTTTCCATTAAACTCAAATTGGCACATTTAAGATTATACCTCAGGGGCAGCTAGGTGGCACAGTGGATAGAGCACCAGCCCTGGAGTCAGGAGTAACTGAGTTCAAATCTGGCCTCAGACACTTAACACTTACTAGCTGTGTGACCCTGGGCAAGTCACTTAACCCCAATTGCCTCACTAAAAAAAAAAAAAAAAAGATTATACCTCTTATACAAGATTATACCTCTTAAACCTTATACAAAATGACAATCTTATTGCTTACTATCTCAGGGAGCAGAGAGAGGAAAGAGGGAATGAGGGAGGAATAGATTTTGGAGTTAAAAACTTTAAATAAAAATGTTTATCAAATTTTTAAAAAAGATTATACCTCTTAGAGGACAGACTACTCCTTTTATGAGTAAAAGAAAGGTATGTATCTAACTTGTTAGACTAATCTGTATTAAAATTTTATTTTTTTCTTTAAAAGGACACCTGGTTATCAATTTTTTTCACTTTCCAATTAGATAATCAAAGAGAACCAATTGGTACTACACACCCCCACACTTTTCATCCCACTTTTATCTCCTAGCCTCAAGTGCTTGTCTTAGGTCAAATCAGGTTTCTCTGAGTCTGTGTAACTCACCCTGCCCATTTCCACCTTCATGCCTTTGCTGCTGCTGTTTTGCCCTGCCTAGAACAGACTGATTCATTCAACAAATATATATTGAGCATGTTTGAGGTTCAGTGCTACCGGCTGAGGAAATATAACATTAAATGAGACCACTGAACAGAATGTAATGGCCTCCCCCTTCTAATTTGTTTATTTAAGCTCTAGCTATCCTTCAATACTCTCCTCAAGTCTCACCTCCTACCTTTCCACACTGACTCCTAGACTCCCGGAAACATGTTTATCCGATTACAGCAACTAATGCATACTTCCTGCTTAGCTGGGGAAAGGGGTAGGAAGTAGGTATGTTAGCAATGCCCTCCATACTGCTCAGACTACTTGTGTCCTGGACCCCAACCCTAGGATGCAGCTGAAGTGACAGGGGATGAGGACAGGGTCCTAGACATCTTTGTGGTCTTATGAACAGACCAGCCCCCAAAGCCTGTATTGTTGGAAAGGGGCAGCATTCCTCTGGACCTATAGGTCACAGAGAAGCAGAATCAAAGGAATAAGGCACTAAGTAACTCCAAGCAAAAATCCTGCAGAGCCAGTTTGACTTGTCTGCATGGCCTGATAGAAACCTCTGACTCCTATTGTTTTAATGGACTACTCACTGAATCCACAATAGGAATTAGGACCCAAAGGAGCCTACTCTTCACTTTAAAGAATCCAGACTTGGGCTTTACTGTCTATTTTACTCTCTTCAGGTTCACAGAGCACCATATGAACTTATTGAGTTGCTTCAGAGACCCATTTTTTTTTTTAACCTTCACTCATTTGTTAACCTTTCTTTATCAATGAACCTCCAACCCAAGGGACCAAGCTCCCTGACTCTAGCCACTGAATTCAGAGACCTGCTATACTGTATTATTCTTTTTTTTTCCAGAGCAATGAGGGTTAAGAGACTTGCCCAGGGTCACACAGCTAGTGTCAAGTGTCTGAAGCTGGATTTGAACTCAGGTCTTCCTGAATCCAGGGCCAGTACTTTATCCACTGTGCCACCTAGCTGCCCCCTACTGTATTATTATTACAATTTTTTTTTTTTTTTTTAGTGAGGCAATTGGGGTTAAGTAACTTTCCCAGGGTCACACAGCTAGTAAGTGTTAAGTGTCTGAGGACCGATTTGAATCAGGTCCTCCTGAATCCAGGGCCAGTGCTCTATCCACTGCACCACCTAGCTGCCCCCCCTACTATATTATTCTTTTTTCTTTTTTTTTAGAATAAGGATGAGTTGATATTTAGAGCAAGGGAAGGGAAGGGTGGGGAGAGGGAAACATGAAAGAAATCCTTGGACTTCTAATGGGGAGATGGCACAAAGCACATGGCTCAGAGATACCAATCTCCTCCAACAGGAGACTGGAAGGTATCTTTATAGAGCGACTGATGGGGAGAGGGGTCACCATTTGACTGTGGAAAGTTCCTTTAGTGAGGGAGGATCATCCACCCCCCCCCTCGGTGGTAGCTGGGAGAATGAGTGAGGAGTGGAGGACCATCCCCATGGTAGTGACTAGAGGAATTGGGTGGAGGGGTGGCTACAGACCTCTCTTCAGGACACAAAGGCGCAGCCCCACCCCAAATTATCTCCCAGGGTAAGGGAGACCAGAATGAACGGTATGAATCCGAAGCTAGCTCAGTTTGATTTGGTTCAGGCTTTATCTCTCTAGGGCGTTATCTGTCCTCTGGTTTAGTTTTTCAAAGAAGGTTCCTTGATGTGCCCAGAGAATTTCTGGGGTGCTCTGCACCCCATGACATTTCCCCACTTCTCTATATATAAGGAAAGGGAACAAAGATTCTTCTGAACTGCTTCATGCTGACCGGGGGGTCGAAGAAATCAACGGCGCAGGGGAGGGGAGGGGAGAGAAGTGGAGAAGGCCTGGAGTGCGAGTTGCCTGTGAGAGGCCCAGAGGGTCCAGAGTCGACACATAGGCACAATGGGTATCTGCCATGAATCCTTGATCCTAAATGGACCAGACCAGAAACGTGTAGTCTGAAGGTCCAAGCACGGTCGGACATCTAGGAGTCCCAGGTTTACTCTCTGCTGTCATGCAGACGCCTACTGGTCTCTACTCTCTGTGACTCAACGGAGGTTTTGAGTCCAGTGGAGAAGAAGGAGAGAGAAACCAGAAGGTAGGGCCCTACTTCTAGGTTTTGTGTGCCAAGCGTGGTCCAGACGTCTGAGCTTTCGGTGAGGGAGGGAGACTCAGGCTGCCCTCCGCTGTCGCGTGCGAAAGCTGACCCTCTCTCTACCTCTCTGTGACTCGAACGGGAGGCTGAGTCAGTCAGGAGAGGGAGAAAGGAAACCCAGAAGGGAGGTTCCCACCTCCCAGTTTTGTGTGCCAAGAGGAAAGAGGAAATTCCTGTTCCCCACGTTGGGCGCCAAAATGTAATGAGGGAAATGGAGTACAGGTTTTGGGTTAGGTGTTGGGGTTCTTAGGAATTCCTCTTTAAAGAATTACACCCTCTTGCACACAAAAGTAGTTAGAATAAGGTGGTAGTTTATTTAGGAGCAAGGGAAGGGAAGGGTGGGGGGAGGGAAACCATGAAAGAAATCCTTGGACTTCTCATGGGGAGATAGGCACAAAGTACATGGCTCAGAGATACCAATCTTCTGTATTATTCTTTTTCTTTTTCTTTTTTTTTTTTTAGTGAGGCAATTGGCGTTAAGTGACTTGCCCAGGGTCACACAGCTAGTAAGTGTTAAGTGTCTGAGGTCTGATTTGAACTCAGGTACTCCTGACTCCAGGGCCGGTGCTTTATCCACTGCGCCACCTAGCTGCTCCCTTATTATTCTTAATAAAATGTTTCTGGGGGAGCTAAGTGGCGCAGTGGATACAGCACTGGGTCTGGAGGACCTGAGTTCAAATCCAGCCTCAGACACTTGATGCTTACTAGCTGTGTGACCTTGGGCAAGTCACTTAACCCCAATTGCTTTACCCCAGAATAAATAAATAAATAAATTTAATTTTAATTTAATTTTTTAAAATGTTTCTTCCACTCCAGCTATAGATTGGTGCCCATTTCTAGAACCAACCAGGAGTGGCTTCCACCTTTTCTTTCTTCCTCTGCTGCTAAATATGCTAATACATTTTCCTGGGACATATTTACAAATAGAATATATAAATCTGGAAATAAAGCAAGATAAGATAATTAGATGTACATATGAAGAGAGTCACCTACTACCAGACTAAGTTGTACCTAATATCAAAATTGTTCTGGCTCATTATAATTCACCATACCCACTTCAGAGGCCTAAAGCTGACCTCCCTCTGTCAACCATGATTTTCCCAAAGATGGAAGAATACAATGCTCTTATGAGTCCCAGAAAATTCTCTTCTCTAGAACACTCCTTCTGAATTGTCATTGGTCTACCTGTTTTATCTGGCCTAATCTCATTGGTTTATTCTATAATACTAAACTCATTCACAGCAAACCCTAACCCAACCCTGACAACTTATATGCCATTTTGCACCTATAGTCCCTGTACCTTCATTGATGGATAAATAGGTAAAACATCTATAAAATGCTTATTGTATGCTAGACACTGTGCTAAGTTCTGGGGATGCAAATACAAACAAATGAACAAGATAGTCCTTGGAATTTATATTGTAATGGTAGAAAACAACATATAAGAGAACCTTAGAAAGGGGCAAAGAGAGTGGCAGTCATCAAAACTTTTTGGTACTGGCTAAGAAAGAGAGTGGTACATCAGTGGAATAGGTTAGGCACAGGAGACACAGTAGTAAATGACTACAGTAATCTACTGTTTGATAAACCCAAAGACTCCAGCTTCTGGGATAAGAACTCACTATTTGACAAAAACTGCTGGGAAAACTGGAAAATAGTATGGCAGAAACTAGGCATAGACATATCTTAATATAATAATATGTTGTAATAATATATAATAATATAATATAATAATATGTTATAATAATCTTACAACATATACCAAAATAAGGTTAAAATGGGTACATGATTTAGACATAAAGGATGATACCATAGGTAAATTAGGAGAGGAAGGAATAGTTTACCTCTCAAATCTATGGAGAGGAGAAGAATTTATGATCAAACAAGAGATAGATAATATTATTAAATGAAAAATGGATCATTTTAATTACATTAAATTAAATTTTTTGTACAAACAAAAGCAATGCAGCCAAAATTAGAAGGAAAGCAGAAAGATGGGAAACAATTTTTACAGCCAGTGTTTCTGATAAAAGCCTCATTTCTAAAATATATAGGGAACTAAATCAAATTTAAAAGAATACAAGTCATTCCCCAATTGAGAAATGGTCAAAGGATATGAATAGGCAGTTTCCAGATGAAGAAATTAAAACTAACTTTAATAAAAAAAAAACAACTAACTTTAATCACTTCTCTTTGATAACTACTGATTAAAGAAGTACAAATTAAAACTACTCTGAGGTACCTATCCAATTGGATAATATGACAAAAAAGGAAAATAATAAATATTGGAGAAGCTGTGTGAAAATTGGAACACTAATGCATTGTTGTTGGAGTTGTGAACTGATCCAGCCATTCTGAAGAGCAATTTGGAACTATGCCCAAAGAACTATGGGGCTGTGCATACCCTTTAACCCAGTAATATCACTACTAGGTCTGTATCCCAAAGAGATCATAAACAAAGGAGAAAGGACCCACATATAACAAAAATATTTATAACAGCTCTCTTGTGGTGGCAAAGAATTGGAAATCAAGGGAAGTCTATCAATTGGGGAATGCGTGACCAAGTTGTGGTATATGAATGTAATGGAATTCTATTGTGCTATAAGAAATGATGAGCAGGCAGATTTCAGAAAATCAGGGAAAGACTGAAGTGGACTGATGCGAGTGAAATGACATTGTACACAGTAACAGCAACACTTGTGAGATGATCAACTCCTCCACATCCAGAAAAAAGAACTGTGGAATCTGAATGCCTGGCAGAAGTCACTTAATCCTTTTTGCCCTGCCAAGAAAATAAAAAATGTTGAAAATCTATCTTTTCATGTAACTGGAAAAAAATTAAAAATAAAATATTATTAGACATTTGCAGCTAGATGGTGCAGTGGATAGAGCACCGGCCCTGGAGTCAGGAGTACCTGAGTTCGGATCCAGCTCAGACACTTATCACTTTCAGGCTGTGTGACCCTGGGCAAGTTACTTGACCCCAATGGCCTCACTGAAAAAAAAAAAAGATTGAAAAAAAATATCTTGACAGACCAAAAAAATTAAATTAAATTAAATTATTTTAAAAGACAAGGGTTAGAGGGGCAGCTAGGTGTGCAGTGGATAGAGCACAGGCCCCTAGAGTCAGGAGTACCTGAGTTCAAATTCGGCCTCAGACACTTAATACTTACTAGCTGTGTGACCCGGGCAAGTCACTTAACCCCAATTGCCTCACTAAAAATAAAAAGAAAGAAAGAAAGGGCAAGAGGAGAGGAAGAGGCAAGCCTGCTGGTAGAACAGAGCTAGCCAAGCAAGTAGAACTGCTACCACTCCCCAGATAGGGTAGGTGAGGGAGCCACTGACCAGCTTTGTGGGAGGTCCTGGACAAAGGTCTTCTGGAGCATGAAGGAGAGAAGAAACCTTGGTGAGAAAGCAGAGTAGGAAACAAAATAAGTGTGGTTGGGGCTCCTCCCAAAATGGTGCAATATTTCCACTGATAGCATACTTATCAGAGGAAGTTCTCAACTCTTAGCTAGACTTTCCCATATTAGAGGCTCTCCTCCCTCCATGTGAAAGATGACATTTACCCCATCTTTGGGAATAACTGAAGTTCCGATTCATGTGGCATATAGGGCAGGGATCTGAGGAAGAAGAGAAATGTGCTTGAACCTCTATTTTCTGGAACGAAGATAGTTCACTGAAATTAATTTGGAAAGAAATATATTAATTTGAGAGCAATTGCTTTTTAGTGTTATTTTAATTTACATTATTGTAGAGATGTATTTTGCTCTCTTGATTCTGCCTTTGTCCTTCTATATCACTTCATGCAGGTCTTCCAATGCTTCTTTGAATTCTTCATGTTCATTATTTCTTATAGCATAATGATATTTCTAACATATTTGTTTTGTTATTCATACTTTGCTTCCAGTTTTTTTTTAATTTCCCCAAATAGCGTTGCTATGAATATTTTGTTATACATGGAGCCTTTATTTCTATCATTACCTTCTTGAGATGTATACCCAATAATGAGATCACTGGATTAAAAGGTATAAAGTGAGAAAGTTTTCTCTCATAATTCCAAATTGTACAATCAAGATTTTTTAAAAAATCAACTTTATGTGTATGAGATGGAAAAGGCTTGGCTAAACATCAATTTGATTTTAAAACTTCTGGGTGTTTTAGAAAGTGGCAAGCTCAATGTAAGTCAACAGTATGCCATGGCAGCCAAAAAGGCTAATGCTGCCTTAAGTTCCTTTAAGGTCTAGGGAGGGGATGATTCCATTGTACCCCGCCACAGTTAGACCACATCTAAAGTATTGTGATCAGTACTGGGCACTATATTTTTTGTTTTTGTTTTTGCGGGGCAATGGGGGTTAAGTGACTTGCCCAGGGTCACACAGCTAGTAAGTGCCAAGTGTCTGAGGCCGGATTTGAACTCAAGTACTCCTGAATCCAGGGCCGGTGCTTTATCCATTGTGCCACCTAGCTGCCCCCGGTGGGCACTATATTTTTAAAAGATGTTGACAAGCCAGAGAATGTACAGTCAAGGGCAACCGAACTACTCTCTAGATAAGTGGTGATAAAATGATATAAAAATGGGGGCCACTAAGCCATACATAATCATACATGCAGGCCACATATTGACTTAATAAGCCACACATTTATAGGGTTTTAAAAAATTAATATATTAACACATTAAAATCAGATAGGAACTACATTTTAATCCAGTTCAGGTCACACTTGGGAGTGCTGTGGGGCACATACATCCCCATAGGTCAAGTGTTTGATACCTCTGCTCTAGATTATGCCATAAGAAGACTGAGTGAAGAAGTAGGAATGTTTAACCTGGAAAAGAGAAAATTTAGGTGGAGCTTTTGTGGTGGTAAACTAGGGGTTGAATTAAGGCTGTAGGTTGATTAGATAACAAGAAATTACTCCCAGTTGTATGACCTGAGGCCAGGTAAGGCCTTCAGGTAACTAAAAGGGTGGAGCCTCCCAAGTAGTAACTAAGAGTCAGGCTACTTACTATTTGTTGTCTTCTTAAATGTACCTTCTTGGGGGCTTTCTTCACTTGGGACATCAGCAGAATAAGGGGGCTAGACTCCAAGTGTTTCATCGGAACCCCACCTAAAACAGACTGGATTTCCATCTTCCAGTATTTGAAGGGCTGTCATAGGGAAGAAGGATTAAATTTACTATTTGGCCTCAAAAGACAAAGAGTAGAAGTTGCAAAAAAAGCTAATTTATGATTAATATATTAAATTTTTCCCCCAACGATTAATTAGAAGTATCTAAAAGTATCCACTCCAGAAGTAGTGGACATTCTACCTCAATAGAGATCTTTAGGCAAAGACTGAATAACTACTTTGCAGGTATGTTGTAGATATTCAGGTATGGGTTGGACTAAACTACCTCTGCAGGCCCTTCCAGTGCTATGATACTGTTTCCCAGAATGGTTGGAACAATTCACAACTCTAAGATTCCATTGGCATGCTTGCCACTCCAATATGGACTATTTCCTTTTTTTAAAAACTTCTTTGCTAGTGTTATAATCTCAGAACTGTTTTAATTTGCATTTCTCTTAGGATCAGTGATTTCATATGGTTGTCAATCATTTTCACTTTTTTTCTTCTGAAAACTTCATATCTTTTGACCAGAGAATGGCTCTTTGTCTTGTATGTTTGTGTCATTTTTCTATCTGTTTTGGCTAGCACACTCTTGGCAGAAATAATAGATACAAAGATATTTTTTCCAGTTGACAACTTTTCGTACTCCTTTACAACCATATCTGCATGTCCACAACAGGGGATGAAAGCAGAAAGGTCCAAGGGGAGAAAAAACAAACTTAGAATTCTGGAACCATGGAACCTTGGAATTAAAAGGGTCTTACATAAGACCTTTGTCAACTATTGAGTGTTACATAAATATGAGCTTCAAATATTATTCCTGAAGTAAAGTTCTAATCAATTTTTCATTGTAAAGACAATTCTTGAGTTCTCAGAAACTCTCAGGGCAGCACAAGTTGTGGCCAGTTCTACTAAACTGGTAAGGTTTTGGGTAGGAGGACTGGTGACAGGCTGTGGGTCTTTTGGTTAAGGACCTACCTACCTACCTACCTAAACTAGGAAAGTGTTTTTCAACAAAGGTTGGTGCATAGTGAATGTCTTTGGTAAGGGGGAGGGAGTGGTTGGATGGGGGAAGAAGACTAAATCAATAGTATGGTATAACCAAATTAAAAAGTACTGGATTTGGAGTCAGAAGACTTGGATTAAAATATCAGTTCTGCTACTTACTCTGTGCATGGCTCTCCAAAGCTACTAGTGATTATTTAGTTAACAGGTAGAATTTCCTTCTCTTCTCATTTCTTATCCTTCTTGACCTCTCTGCAGCACATGATGCTATGGGTCGCCATGTTCTCCTGGATACTCTTTCTGTTATGAGTTTTCATGACGCTTCTTTTTCCTGTTTCTCCTCCAGTCTGACAATTCTTTCTCTGTCTCTTCTGTTCATTCTTCATTTGTGTCATAAGCACTGATCATGGGTGTTCTCCAAGGCTCTATATCGGACCCTGCTCTTTTTCACTCTTTTGTCTCACTGGGTGAATCCATTAGTTCCCAAGTGTCCAATGATCATCCTTATGCTGATAATTTCCAGATCTATATATCCATTCCTAATCTCTCTCCTGAGCACTACTTTCATGTACTCAACTGCCTCTTGAACAGCTCAAATTGGACATCCTGTAGGTATCTTTAATTCAACATGTCCCAAATATAACTTTCTCCCTCTTCCATTAGCTATCACTACCCTCCCAGTTACCCAGTTTCACTCACTGAACATATAAAATCTGTTGCCTAATCTTGCGCTTTCTACCTTCACAACATTTCTCATTTTTTTTTTTTTAGTGAGGCAATTGGGGTTAAGTGACTTGCCCAAGGTCACACAGCTAGTAAGTGTTAAGTGTCTGAGGCTGGATTTGAACTCAGGTACTCCTGACTCCAGGGCTGGTGCTCTATCCACTGCGCCACCTAGCTGCCCCCTACATTTCTAATTTTTGACCCATTCTCTACACCTACACAGCTGCTACCCTAGTTCAGATCATCATTACCTCTGACCCAGACTATAATAATAGCCACCTTCTAGTTAGTCTCCCTGTTTCAAATCTCCCCACTTGAATCCATCTACCATTCAGCTGCCAAAATGATTTTTCTAAGGTGTAGCTCTGACCACATCTCTACCCTACCCACACAATAAAGTCAAGTGCCTCTGCTCTACTTCTAGGATAGAATATAAACTCATCTATCATTTAAAGCTCTTCAAAACCCAGATTCTTCCTATTTTTCCAGTGTTCTTACATTTTACTCTGTGAGAAAATTATTAATAATAGGGGTTTGGGGATTTCCAGGGGTCCCCCGGCTGAGAGAGCCTGGCCTGATCTTTTTTAAGGTCAGCCCAGAGTCAGGAAGTTACCTCACTAAAAACCACACCTACCTGAAAGCCTTTTTCCTGCTAGAGGATCTGTTCTCTGGCTCTGACATCAGCATGTTCTATTCATGGACCGCCCTCAAATCCAGTGAACCAATAGATTTGAGTGATGCTAGCCAATTAGCTTTGAACAATGTGTATGGGCAGGCTCTGCTCCTGCCCCCAGGAAGCTTGTACAGACACTTGCTCTATTTTGGGTGGGGAACTGGGTGACTGCAGAGGCAGCCCTCTAGGGTTCCCCATTTTCTCTCTTCTCTAGGCTTTCCTATCATTCAGAGCCATGCACTCTCTTTACAAATATTTAATATATTTTAATAAATGCTTAATGCCCCCAAACTGGTGCAGTAGCCTCTAATTTCTAAGTAACAAATATATAATAAACCCCAGCTAATTTTCCCTACACCTGGGATAGTAATATGGTGACCACATATAGTTTTACTCGCAACAATTCCCTTCCACACATTTTTACAGCTAAATTACAATGGCTTCTTTGATACTCCACATTGATCTCAGGGTATTAGGACTAGCTGTCCCCTGTGCTTAGAATGTTCTCCCTCTTCCCTCTTCTTAGTTTTCCTGGCTTTCTTAAGATTCATTTCAAATCTTACCTTTTATAGGAGGCCTTTTTTGTCCCCTTGGTTGATAGTGCCTTGCCCTAATAAAATTACCTTTCATCTACTCCTCTGTATATATTTTATGTGGATATATGTAAGCAGCTGGGTAGTGCAGTGGATAGAATGTTGGACTTGTAGTCAGGAAGATAAGTTCAAAGATTGCCTTACATATAAACTAGCTGTGTAAGTCACTTAATCTCTCTCAACCTCTGTTTCTTCATCTGTAAAGTGGAGGTAATAATAACACATACCTCACAGGTTTGTTGTGAGGATCATATGAGATAATATATGTATAATAGTTTGCAAAATTTGCAAAGTACCATATAAATGCTGGTTATCATTGTTATTCTAACACTTAGCACCATGCCTGGTACATAGAAGGAACTTAATTGATTGATTGATTACCAATTTATTGATATTGTTGTCTCACCCATTGGAATGTAAACTCCTTAAGGGGTGGGTCTGTTTTGGCCTTTCTTTGTATCCCTAAGGCTTAGCACAGTACCTCAAACATAGGAACCAGTAAATATATACTTATTTACTGACTATTATGTTCTAATGCCTAGGTCTTAACAAAATAGTCTTGATTTGCAGGCATGAAGCTCCTGATTATCCTACTAGCTTTTTTTTTTTTTTTTGGTTTTTGGTTTTTTGCGGGGCAATGGGGGTTAAGTGACTTGCCCAGGGTCACACAGCTAGTAAGTGTTAAGTGTTTGAGGCTGGATTTGAACTCAGGTACTCCTGAATCCAGGGCCGGTGCTTTATCCACTGAGCCATCTAGCTGCCCCTCCTACTAGCTTTTGACTCTTGAATTTCTCAAACCTGAACTGTATTTTTTGCCACCCTCCTGTGCATGTATTTCCCATGGAAGTCACCAAATATCAAAGTATATGTTGACTTGGTTTGGAGGATCTCCTTCTTCACCCTCTGGAGTAGATGTTGGCACAAAAGCTATACTTTTATTTGTGGTGCTCTTTTTGCTTATGTTCATCATGGATACAGAGAGATGTGTTGACTTTGTGGCCCATAAAATCATTCTTACTAGCCCTTGGACACAAAATGAAGTCAACTTGGTCAACTCCCTTGTTTGTGTCTCCAAGGAGAATTGGTAGAACATCCTTCCTTCCATTTAACTGAATTTTTCTCTTGTCATCTTATTAATTTATTATGACACTATCAAGATCACTATGATTCCATTTATTTTAAAGGTATAGAAATTCTTTAGTTTAGAGGCAACGATAATATAGAGACAGTACATATGACTATTAGTGTTCTAGTTGATCTAAAACCTGTGCTTCTTAGCACCTTCTTCTGCCAGGCTTTCTATCACTTGCTGTTACCATCAAAGTGGAAGAGATTTCCATTTGCATGAAGGGTTATTTTTGGATCTTTCTTTGTTTTGAAGTGTTTCCGTGGCCAAAAAATTCATCACCTTCAATGGCCTCCTGTTTTTTTGTTGTTATTGTTGGTTTTTGTGGTTGGGTTTTTTTTGGTGAGGCACTTGGGGTTAAGTGACTTGCCCAGGGTCACACAGCTAGTAAGTGTTAAGTGTCTGAGGCCAGATTTGAACTCAGGTCCTCCTGACTCCAGGGCCAGTGCTCTATCCACTATGCCACCTAGCTGCCCCTAAATGGGGAATTGTGATTTTTTTTTTAAGTGAGGCAATTGGGGTTAAGTGACTTGCCCAGGGTCACACAGCTAGTAAGTGTTAAGTGTCCGAAGCCGGATTTGAACTCAGGTCCTCCTGACTCCAGGGCCGGTGCTCTATCCACTGCGCCACCTAGCTGCCCCCCCAATAGCCTCTTGTTAAGGAGCCTTTCTCCTCTTAGCTAGATTGGGCCTTGGACATCAGACTCAATCTGTCAACTGGCACATATCAAAATCTTCAGTATAGCAGAAATTGCCAGAGCTCATAGCTCTGTTGGCATAGTCTTCAAGAACCCAGGGTCATTTCCATGCTGCAATCAGTCCTCAGAGAAGGATTTTATAGAGGATTTGTTTCCTTGGAAACAAATATTGGATTTTCCCTTTTTGTATGTCCAACCCAAAATGAATGCCTAACTGTCTAGCCACATTTTAGCTTAATGTGGCTGTTCTGTTATCTCTGTGTACCATAAATGCATGTCTATGTCAGCATGTCTGTCCTACATTGTAAGATCCTTGAGAGATCAGAGATTAGGTTTGAATAATTCTCTCTGGACAGCAACAATCACAGGACCACATTGGCTTGTAATGTATACTTGTAAGGGATGACATAGATTTTACTTAAAATCTTGTTCATTTAGGCACCACTATTTAGGTACTAGTAATCATTTAGGCTGGAGATGTTTAGATTTTAGGCTTTGTGTCAACTGTGAAAAAGAATTCTTAAGCAAATTAAGAGGATATCAACATTCTAGGGTATTGTTAGCCCCATTTAAGCAAAGGAAGAGGGGTTTTTTTGGTTTTGTTTTGTTTTCTGTTTTTGCATTTCAGAAGTGCTAACAAATAATTGATGTGTTAATTACAAACTATTCTTATCTATTCATTAAAGGTAGCCTTACTACTCTCTTCTAGAAAACCGTTTGTTAGCAGGTTTTTCTGCCTAGTCACTGTTTGTCCTTTAATGTAATGAGGATACATTTCTTTACATAGACTGGCCTTTCAATTAATTCAAATTAAAGAATTGTAATTGTGTTATTGATTGAGGGGAAGTCAAAGGAGAAGATAATTTTGAGTTCTGAGCTTTTATAACCTTAAAAGATAGTTTCAGCCAAGTGAGGAGGCAGCGTCCAAATCCTAGGAAAGGCTAGTGAAGTTCCCAGTTTTACAGACATTGCCAGGTGAAGAGTCAGGGCCCAATTTCCTGGTGCAGACATCTTTCTGGAGAAAAACTCTCACACATTTGCAAAAGTCAGACTCCAGAGGGAATCCTCAATCTGCTGGGTGGATCAACTTGGAGATAGAGAGAAGAAGGATCCCCAAGCTCTAGATCCATACTCTCTTCTAATGTGTGTTCATTGGCAGTGATTGAAATAGAATAGGGGGCAGCTAGGTGGCGCAGTGGATAAAGCAGTGGCCTCAGACACTTGGCACTTACTAGCTGTGTGTAACCCTGGGCAAGTCGCTTAACCCTCATTGCCCCACCAAAAAAAAAAAAGAAAAAAAGAAAAAAAAATAGAATAGCCTGTGGCACGTGCAAGTTTTAATTGAGTTCTATTTAAACCCAGATAATGAGAATTAATAAAAACATGCAATGGCCCTGTAAGGGGCTAAAATTCTAGCTATACTGTCTAAAATAACTATTGAGTGGTCGCCAATAAATTATAAGCTTTAGCAAGAGTTAGACTTTTAAGCATTTATTAAGGAGAATAAGAATTTGGTAAAGAGAGAAAGGCCTAGATTCATCTATCTATTAAAGGGAGAGAGCATTTCTTGCTTCCCTCTCCACCAGAGTCCTGATGAAAAAGAGTGAGAGTGCCAGCCTCGCCCCCTCTTCCTCCCACAAGCAAACGTCACTTCCTGATGCCAATGAACTGGATGTCTTGCGCTCAGACGCCTTCTCCTTATGGTGGAGCTTTGCTACAGTAAGTCTCCAGCAGGTGGCGTCATTCCAATCGTTACAGCCCCTTATTTTCAGATAATTACTGCCAAACAACAATGACCTTCACAGCACTTGCACTCTTAAAAAAAAATATGTATATATATATATATATATGTTTTAATATTGTCACATTCTGATGCAAATGTCCTTTCCTCTACACTCCATGTTTAAAACATGAGCTCCTGATTTGTATTGACCTGGAAAATAAACATCATAAAAATGATTAGCACTTGCATGTAAAATAAGCCTGGGCCAGTGAAATATTTATCAGTCTATCAATACCCCTGAGATCAAATTGCCCATCAAACCTTACTCCCAGTGGAACTTGGAGCCATAGGAGGTACTTTGTTCTAAACACTGTTAGGAAATTCAATTTCCTTTTCTCCTCCATTTTTCTTTTAAGTTGCCTGGGCTACAAACAAGGAAGGTTATATTGAGGGAGATCTACATTCAGGGAGGATTTCAAACATTCCTCCCAAATCTTTGTCCTGTCTGAAGCAGAATCTCTTCTTGTCTGTCATCTCTGCATCATACCTAAGTTCATATTTGCTTGGCCACAGGTCTGCTCATGCTTTATTGAATATGGGCTGGTTTGGTTTCAAGTTCAGGTCACCTCCAAACTGAGAGGGTTACTCTGGAGTGGAGGTGCCTATTCAGAGAGGAAACAACAATGTGATATCTTTAGTTTTAGGAGGCAATATGGTTCAGTGGGAAGAACATTGGAAAGGAGTCCCCTGACTTGGGTTCAAATTCTGATTTTGCTACTTACTACCTATGTGACCTTAGACAAGTCACTTAATTATCCTGAGGCACAGTTTACTTAAAATAAGGGGTCTAGAAGGAGAAACATCTATTAAGACAACAAAATATCTGACTTAAAGGCTAGGATAGCTTTTCCCTTAAAAAGGCAATGAAACCATCCCTAAGATTTAATTAGTCCAGGTAAATAAGGTTCTAACCATTTACCTAGTTTCTCAGTAGCCTAAGACCAAGTAGCGGCTGGTGGATTGCTTGAGTTCAGGAGTTTTGAGCTGAAGTAGGATTAAAGCCCATTGGGTGTCTCCATTAAGTCTGGTACTAATGTGGTAAGCCCATGGGAGAGGAAGGCCAACAGACTGCCTGAGGAAGAAAAAACTGGCTCAGATCAGAAACAGTGGGTTAAAGCTTCTGAGCTGATAAGTACACTGGGATCCTTCTTTGAGTGGTTACTACCTCCAGACTGAGTGACATAGGGAGACCCAGTCTCAAAAAATAAAGGCGGGGGGAGCGGAATATTCAACAAAGACCCAGTATTGGTTCAATTGGCCATGGTTCCTCTAAAACAAAGCTTTGTAAACTGTGCGTCCCGACTCCATATGGGGTTGCATAACTGAATAGGGGTCACAAAAAATTTGGCAGTAAATGTTTGATTTGTATACCTATTTCATATACCTATATATCCAGGTCACTTAAAAATTTCTTGGTCGAAAAAGGGTAGAGTAGAAAAAGTTTGAGAAGCTCTGCTCTAAAAGACATGAAGACAACACATCTGGCCAGATGTGTTGACTCACACAACAGGAAATCTGTCAAGTCTTAGAAGCATGACCTTGCAATTGTTAAGTAAACTTCCTTTTGTAAAATGTCATATGATCTACAATTTTCCCATTTTATTCTAGTCCCATGCCTGAACTACTTGAATTGCTTAGGTCAAGCTTAGCAAGGGAACTGGACTAGGGAATCTTTAAGGTCCCTTACTATGATTCCTTGTCCAAAGCCAAGAGTTAAAAGACCACCAAGAACTACCTCTCTCTGAGCCTCCTGCTGATTTGTTTCTACCTGAAACATCATAGATTTCATTGGTTTAAGATCATAGGTTTAAAGGTAGAAGGAACTTCAGAAGTTATCTGATCTAACTCATTTTATTACTTGAGAAACTGAGGCCTAGAGGGGTTTAGTGATTTCCCCAGAGTCACGTAAGAAATCATATTCTCCTTTTTAAATGATATGCTAGGATACTTGGGGGGTAGGGGGTAGGGCAAGATTCCAAGAGAATGAGAAAATGACATTTTACAGAGATCAAACCACGTGGTGATGAGACCTTACCAAAATTCAGTGACCATTTATTAAGTGTCTATTAAAGGCAAGACATTGTGCTAGGTGCTGGAAATAGATAAAAAAGAAAAACTGTTCCTTGTTTCAAGGACTTCCATCTTTCTTCATATGTTATGGGGACAACCTCTAGCCCATGGGTGCTTAACTTTGCCAGTTTTTTTTTTTCCTGAGGCAATTGGGGTTAAGTGACTTGCCCAGGGTCACACAGCTAGTAAGTGTCATGTGTCTGAGGTCGGATTTGAACTCAGGTCCTCCTGAATCCAGGGCCGGTGCTGTATCCACTGCGCCACCTAGCTGCCCCTACTTTGCCAGTTTTTAGACAAATTTAATGTATTGTATTGGGACAGCTAGGTGGCACAGTAAATAGAGCTCCAGGCCCAGAGTCAACAAGACCTGAGTTCAAATCCAACCCTAGACATTTACTAGCTGTGTAGTCCTGGGCAAGTCACTTAACCCCTCTTTGACTTAGTTTCCTCATTTGTAAATGAGCAGGCGGAAGGAAATTGCAAATCACTCCAGTATCTTTGTCAAGAAAACCCCAAATGGGGTTTGACTGAAACAACTGAACCACAAAATGTATTGGGTTTAACCATCTATAGGAAACAGTAATCCATTCCTTCCTTCCCTATAATTCCCCCAATACTAGCTGGCTAGAAAAGCCTGAGAAAAGCAAGGGAAAGGAATAACTGGGGGCTGTGGGAAAGGGAATTGGGTATTTTGAAGCTAGCTAAAGGAGTTGGGGTACGTTATAAAGTCTAAAGAAGAGAATGCTGAAAAGTGAGTTGATACAATAAAAAACCACTTGCAAAGGTCTTGGAAATAGCAGTAGAATCTGGGAGGAATGATGCAGCACGGTTGCAGATGTGCAATTTGTTCCCCTTTCCAAGATGTTTGATGAAGTCGATTGCCCTCTGATTCCTCCATAAAGACACACAGAACCAGTTTCATCCAATCAGTCCAGAACTAAAGAGCTATTGGTTTTCAGACCAACTTAAAGTTGGAATTTCTCCCCTGAAGGGCAATGGAGTGGAGAGAGGGAGAAGAAAGAAGTGTGGTTGCTCCCTAAATATCTGAAAGATACATTTCAGTTGTGGTAGCTTTTGGGCTCATTTATCTTAGAGGAAGACTTCAGTAGGATGTGTGTATATGTTTTCTTGCCCTTTCTCCCCCTGTGTCCTGATCCTTACTAAGACTTCCCTTCTCCATAGGCCTCTCTTTTTCCTATTTTATGCCTAGAGTACTTAGTGTGGGAGAAATGTAATCTTTTCTACAGATGTGTTAGTTCTAAACTGTTGCTTCCTTCTTCCTCTGATAGACCAACATACTCATTTTTCATCTAATTCCAAATTAGATTTTTTTTCTCCAGGAATATATGGACACTGCTTAGAAAATTTGGGTCAATCTATGAGTCTAACCTTGCATTTTTCTTGGCTAATTACCAGTTTTCTTTTGCTATTTATAAGACAGAGCAGCAGGTGGTACAACAGATCACCAGTCTCTTCAAATATACAAGTACATAGTCACACACACAGAAATAACAGCTAGTTATCATGAAGTCTCCTAGCTGACCCCAGGAATTCAGTACCAAGCAACCTCATTTACCAATCAATCAACAAGAAATTTATTCTTCACTTGCTAGGTGCTAAGTGCTGGAGGGAAAATTTTTAAAAAGTAAAAAACAATCCCAGCTTTCGTGGGGGGTAACAACAGATTACAGAAATTGGTGCCCCACAAGATAGAGAATAAAAAAAGGTTCCCTTAAGCAGGAAGGCACTAACATGGGGGGAGGTAGGGGGAGACTGGGAACAGCTTCCTGGAGGAGGTGACCCTTGAGCTGAGTCTTAAAGAAAGTCAAGGATGCTACAAGGCAAGAAAGGAGAGCATCTCAAGCATGAGGCAAAGCCAGTGAAAAGGCCCCAGGGGGTTGGAGATGTAGTGTTATATGTGAGGAATAGAAAGTAGGCCAGTAGGGCTAGACTGTGGATGTGTGGAGGGTCAGGTAATACTGTTAAAAGTCTGGAAATATAGGAAGAGGGGCCACGGGTGTGAAGGAACTTTTAAATGTCAAATGAGAGGAGTTTAAAGTTGAGCCAGTTATTTAAAATTGTGTTTGGATACATGTCTAGTCAAGTGCTATATTTGGCATGAGATGAAGAGAGCTCTGGTGTCCCAGGCATACATAAGAGAGGGCTGATACTCAGAGTTCTAGTTAGAAGAGGTATGATTTCATACAATCCAAGAGCCAGTCTGTATTTGGAGGGTAGAGACCAATAATGGATTGTGAGTATTTTAGTAAATTTTGTGATGAATTCAGGTAGGGTTGAATGAATCTATTTTAGGTGTAAACTTTCCTCCCACTTAACCCTTTTATGTCTTTGAATTATTGCTTTCCCCTTGACTCACAGATGATAAGTCATGGAGAAATAGATTAGCAGAGGATTTCTTTTTTAGTTTTTTTTTTTTTGTTGTTGTTGTTGTTTTGCAGGGCAATGAGGGTTAAGTGACTTGCCCAAGGTTCACACAGCTAGTGAGTGTCAAGTGTCTGAGGCAGATTTTGAACTCAGGTCCTCCTGAATCCAGGGCCAGTGCTTTATCCACTGTGCCAACTAGCTGCCCCAGCAGAGAATTTCTGATGATTCTGGGGCAAAAAAATTCCCTTACTCTTATCCCCCTTCTCTCTTCAAAGTCAGAATTCACAGAATAAGTTAAGGGGACACCATCCATATGCTATGACTTTCTACTTTTTGGAGTCTTGTCTTCCTTTCTTTGACCTTACCATTAGAGCTTTAAGGGGGGAGATTAGACTAGTGGTTAGGGCCATGAGTGACTGACCACCATATTGAGAAACCGATCATCCATGATTAGCACTGGCCCAATAGCATAGTTAGCAAAAGCCAGTCCAGCCAGCATAGAACTGGCCAGCTGTTATAAATGCTGCTAGAAAAACAGTTTGTCATTTGCTCCATGAATCTATTTCCTAGAAAAGCAGATTCCTATTTACTCCATGAATCTGAGATGAGGTGTGGTAACTCTGTATCATCTTCAACCCATTTGTCTTTTTGATCACCCTTCCACCTTCCAATGTGGATGGGATAATGGGTCTTACTGTCAGTGCCCCACCATCCCTACCACGGGTAAATCTAATTATGTTGGGGAGCCATACTTTTTTGGTACAAAACTACTCCCAGGTCTTCTAGACTGGTGTTAACATGTAGTGCAAAGAGCTAGCTTGGATGGACAGAAGTCAACACTGATACTAGTGTGTCCGTATGCATATATGTGTGTGTATGGACATATGCACAGGTGTGTATGAGTGTGTGTTTGTTTGTTACTCCCATCCATTTGAAGGTGGGGTTGGGTAGCTAGGAATCTCTTCAAACAAACCTGAACATTTGGAATAGTAATAAGGACAGGAAACACCAGATGCATGGAGGTGAATGACTCTATACTGGGATGTTTTAATTTATTTTATATCTGATTCTATGTACAACAACTATGTGGTTATAGCATGCTAAGTCTTGGAATCTGGGTAATAACGGTGAACAGTGAACTGAGAGAATGGATCCAGATGGGTTAGAGGCTAGTGAGCAAGTACAGACAGCCAATTGCATATTTAATATTTTGAGCAATATTCCATTTCATCCCCTAGATTAAATTTAGACCTAGCTAGTAAGGATTAATTCAAATTGTTTGGTTAAGCAATGGTGAGAACAGCTGACTGAGCACGCCATTATGACCAGCAGGGGATACTAAAGCCTCTTAAGAAAGGGCTATCTCTCACATACGTAATACTTATTACACCAATAGGATGGTCACTCAAGTAGACTGCCACCTGGCTGGGATATTGCATGCATAATTAAGATAGGGACATAGTGTCTTTTTGTAGGTTTTAAAAAGTTCTCAAGTTATAAACTGGAAGACCCCAGGTGAATGGGGGTGGAGCAGGAAACTCACTGTCCGAAGTATAACATAGAAATGGAATATGTGTTTATATTTAATCATTTGTGTATTTGAGACCTAACCTGAGATGTTCCCTTGCCCTTACTCTCTCCTTGAATTAATGAGAGAGGGCAGTGACTTGGTAGAGGAATAACAGGAGATACTGAGAGGCATTGGGTTATCTGGATGATATTCATTTGATTTAGGAAGATGTTGGAAGAGCATGAGGAGAAAACAGCAGAAGGATTTAATTCACCAAAGTCTAAGGCAGATTGTTATATGATAATTCTGCTGAACCTCTGTCAATGGGTTGGTCATATTGTATCTCAGTAGAGACAGAGTACAGACCATGAGAAGAGAGAAGGGCTCATTATCTGCCCTGGTCTGGAAAAACTACTAGAAGCTGAAGAGGTGATGGGTTTTCAAGGTTTTTGTTCCAGATTTGTGAAGAACTATGTCATTGTCATAATCTCAGTGATGGATATGTGACCAAGATGAGGCCATCAAGCAAAAGGGCAAATGGAATGACATAAATTATCTAAAATGAGTGAATACTTTGTTATCTATTGGAAGTTCTTGGATATGACTAAGCCTTTAAAAACTTGGTTAGTTGCATCATTACACACAAACAACACACACTCATACACACCTGTGCCTATGTCCACACATACACATATATGCATACGGACACACTAGTATCAGTGTTGACTTCTGTCCATCCAAGCTAGCTCTTTGCACCACATGTTAACACCAGTCTAGAAGACCTGGGAGTAGTTTTGTACCAAAAAAAGTATGGCTCCCCAAACATATTAGATTTACCTGTGGAGGGATGGTGGGGCACTGACAGTAAGACCCATTATCCCATCCACTTGGAATTCTTGGCTTTAAAGTAGACCATCACTGAAAAGTTCCATGATTATATATGGAGTTCAGTTCCAATATGGATATATAGTAACTTACTGACCTATATTTTGATTCATTGAGTTGAATGTCAACAGCCTGAGATGTGTAGGCTATCTATGACTTTGGTATGCATCACCAGCCCAGGAAAACCAATGTGGCTGCAAATCAATCTACCCTATATGCCACATAATCAAAATTTCATTTATTCCCACATGTTATCTTTCACAGGGAAGGAGGAAGGCCTCTAATATGGAAAAGTCTAGCTAAGAGTTGAGAACATCCTCTGGAGAGTATCCTTTCAATGGAAATATTGTATAGATTGAACTAATTCTCCATACCTAGATTGAGAATGGATGAATGTTTGGGAGCCCAGTTGCAATAGATGGTTTATGATCAGTAATACATGGACACAAGAGGGGAAAAAAACAACATACGTTAAGCTCCTGGACATCAGGATCAGCTCCCCCTCAACAACACATTGTAAGGAGGGCAGAAATTGAGTTCTGCCACTGAATACTCTTCTGCATTATAATCAATCCTCCACAAAATATGAAGACAGTCTTTATTCAGGTAGTCCATGGCTAGGAAAAGTCCGTCATGATCGTTTTAAGCATATGGACCAAAAGAATATTCTGGATCTAGTCTGGACTAAGTTTCTCCTGGCCCCAATGGAAAGCAATTATGAAAGGTATGTGCATTGGTATGTTCAAAGGAAAGAAGTGACTTGAGCTGAACATCTGACGTCCATAAGCAACAGCAATCTCTAAATACGGTGTGTGTAAACCTCTTGTTTATGGAAAAGGACTCAAAGAACATAAGTAAAAGCCATGAACCATTCTTGACTGCAGGGGAGGCACCACCATCCCAATGGAAGCTAGGGACCAGGGTTGAACCAGTATTACTTGACTTGAGAGAGTAGATTTGATGGCTTACCCAACTCTGGCTTAGTTTAGAGGCATTCTAGCCTGAGAAAATCCATTGAATTCTTTGGCTCCTCTTTTTTCTTTTTTTTTTCTTTTCTTTTTTTTTTTTTAGTGAGGCAGTTGGGGTTAAGTGACTTGCCCAGGGTCACACAGCTAGTAAGTGTTAAGTGTCTGAGGCCGGATTTGAACTCAGGTACTCCTGACTCCAGGGCCGGTGCTCTATCCACTGTGCCATCTAGCTGCCCCCTCCTTTTTCTTGAGTCAACTGATTAATCAATTAGTAAGTACGGTCTTACTGTGTGCCAGGTACTGGACTAGGTTCTAGGGATAGAAAGAGCAAAAATTAAATAGTTCTAACTCTCAAGGAACTTACATTCTAGTTAGAAATAACAGATACATGTGTAAGTCTGTCTAAATTAAATACAAAGTTTACTTTACCATTTGCTTTGCTGCTGCACCCTAGCAACCATCAGCCTTTTCATTTGACTTGCAGCTAAAGCCTCCTCTATATGTTGTCTATCTCTGTTAAAATGAGAGTTTCTTGAAAGCAAAGACTATCTCTCTTTAATATCTGTATCCCCCATCAGTCAGTCAATAGTTATTTGTTAAACATGGTCATAATGCCATACATTATGGCATTATGTTCCAGGAACTACGTTGAGCACTAGAGATACCAAGGAAGGTAAAGGACAGTCCCTCATCTCACAGAGATCGCAATCAAATGGGAATGACAACATACTAACAACTGTAGAAGCAAGCTGTATCAGGACAAATCAGAAATAACCAACAGAGAGAAGGTGCTAGAACTAAGCAGAATTGCAAAAGTCTTCCTGTAGAAGTTGGAATTTTATCTGGGCTTTAAGGGAAGTCAGAAAAGCCAGAAGGTAGAGAAAAGGAGGGATTCCGGAGCATCCCTGACACTGGGGACAGCCAGTAAAAATGCTTAGTGTTAGGAGTGGGAGTCTCTTGTATGAGGAACAGCAAGCAGACCAGTGTCACTGGATTGCAGAGTACGTACAGAAATGTAAGATATAAGAAGATTGAAAGGAGATGGGGAGAACAGATTATGCAAGTCTTTGAATGCCAGAGACTTTACATTTGATCCTGGAGTTGATAGGAGGCCACTGGAATTTGTTGAGGAATAGGTAAGGGTGGGCAGGTAGGGGAGAAGTTGATATGACAAAAAATGTACTTTAGGAAGATCACTTTGATAGTTGAGTAGAAGATGTACTGGAATGGGGAGAGACTTGTGGCAGGGAGACCTACCACCAGGTTATGGCAAAAGTCCAGGCATGAGGTTATGAAGGATTACACCAGAGTGGTGGCAGTGTTAGAAGAAAGAAGAGTGTTGGACATATAATAAGTACTTTTAAAAATACTTTTTCATTCATTCATTCATTCATTTTTCATTTATTCATAAAAAACAAGGTAGTTTGAGAGGGAAGGCCTTTGGGAGGATAAGGAAAGGCTTTGTGTAAAAAGTGATGAATCTTGAAGGAAGAGATTTTATGAAACCAAGGTGAAAGGAAATGTATGGGGGATGGCCAACTGAAAGGCATGGAGGCAGGAGATAGTGTGTCAGGTGTGCAGAACAAATAAAAGGCAAATTTGGGTAGGTCTCAGAATGCAAAAATAGAAATGTATAATGAGACTAGAAAGATAGGTTAGCAACAAGCATTGGAGGGCTTTAAAAATCAAACAGGTATCATTGCAGCAATGCTGTAACCCTCTATTGCGACCTAGAACACAGGCAGGTAAGGTCTGACACATTAAGGCTTCTTACTTTCTCTTGCTGGTCTCAGAAAGGTAGGACTCTAATCCCAGCCCCTTAGAAGCTCCATTACTCCAGAACTATGTGGAAGCTGCATCTATTCTGCCTGCTGCCACTACAACACTGGAATCCTTTGCCATTAGATCCCAGGAGTTAAATTCAGAAGGCTCTTCAATCAAGAGATCCAGGTACCCTTTCACTGGATGTTTGATTAACCAGAATCTGACCTAATCTCCCTTGTTTCCTAGTGTTTAAGAGAAAACAAATTGATACCTCCCTCTGTCAGACAAACAATCAGAATGACAATCAGGGTGGGAATTCCAGTCAAGTAAGACTTTACCATGGGGCAGCTAGGTGGCGCAGTGGATAGAGCACCGGCCCTGGAGTCAGGAGTACCTGAGTTCAAATCCAGTCTCAGACACTTGACACTTACTAGCTGTGTGACCCCAGGCAAGTCACTTAACCCCAATTGCCTCACTAAAAAAAAAAAAAAGACTTAACCATGTTATGGCCAACGAACTCCCCCCTCCTTCCCTCCTAAGGCTCCACCTCAGCTCTTCCCTTCATGAGTCCCTATGCAGGTCTGGCTCTTCCTTCCATCCTGTTTGGTTTTTTTTAATCTGTTATTAACAAACCTCTTTCTCTCACACTCTCCATCTTTTTACACTCGTGGAAACCTACACCCACCTTTGACCTTCAGAAGATGCCATATCCCTGGCTATCTCCTCCAGTAGTTGGTATATATCTTGTCTCATACTGTCCACACTTTGAGACAGGAGGGAAATTGATATACTCCTTTCTTCTTACTATCACTGTCAGACACTCCCTCCACCATCATCATTCACCAACTTCTCCTTTGTTGTTTGCTCCATCAGTCTATAACACCTGGTCCAGATCCTTATCATACCAACTAGCCTTAAGGTCATTCTCCCTTCTTTCTCAAGGATATCTGTACCTGACTTGAAGTCTGTCTCTTCCTTCAACCTTTCATACTTGAGTTCTTCAGTCTATACATGGATGCT